>NC_045632.1:3059770-4493035 GCF_009829155.1 Mustela erminea | reverse complement strand
TGGTGGTGGGTGGGCTTTGTTTTTCACAGTAAAGCAAACTGAGGCCCTGAGGTCCCTTCTTTTTCTCAGGCTCCCATCCAGGTTTCTCAGCTGCCAAAGCCTGAGCGACAACCCACGGACAACCTAATCGGAGCACTCCTGCTCCCTGAGCACCTACCGCGTCCCTGACCTTGCATGAGCTCAGGGATGCCTGCAGCCCGCCCACTGGACTCCGTCAGACCCCACCGCTCACCTCACCTCAACTGTCCAGGACGCCAGGAGGTCAAGATCACCACCCCACTTCACAGGTCGGGAGCGGGCTCCACGACCTGGCCAGACCCATGCAGTGCCGAGGGTGGGGTGCCGGTTTGGGTCCTGAGCCTTTCCAATGCAGGACTCTGCCTCATAAATTCCCCCCTCAGCCCTGTGAGGCAGAAGTGGCTGTGGCCATTTCACAAAGTCGATGGGGGCCTTCACCTCCAGGGGGCCATGTCTGCATCCCACATGGCCCAGCTCACAGAGGGTGGATGGGACAGAGGTTCAAGCCTGCCCTCTCCTCCCCCCACACTGCCCCGTGAAGGCAGGACAGGAGGGGAAAGGATCCAGAGCCTCAAGTCCTCCCCCATCCTCCCCCTGACCTGCCAGAGCAGCTTAATGTTTCCATATAAAGGAGACATGGGGCTTAAGGTGTGTCAACTTGGTGTCAAAGTCACTGTCTAATCTGAGGCCAAGAAGCTCCGCCCCCAGGCCCCAACTCCCCCCCCCCCAAAAAAGGAGTACTTTCACACTTCGGGAGACCCCGGGTGTTGCCCTCCCCCCACTTTTCCCCCACCCACCAACAGAGTCTGAGCAGCAGGTTGGAGGGCAGAGACTGCCAGAGTGGGGGCTGGGGTGTGAGGAACCAGAGGCTCAGAGGGGACAGGAAAGGTGCTGAGAGGGAGCCTAGAAAGAGAGAAAAACCCTCTAAAGGGTATGGGTTGTAGAGGGAGGGGGACAGAAGCTCAGAGGGAGGGGGACAGAGACTGGGTGGTGGTAGGGTGTAGAGAGACCTGGGGAGGTATCAGAGACCTAGAGAGAGAGATCGGAGCCACAGCAGGAGGGGACAGAGACATGGCGGGAGAGGGCAGGAGAGACAGGCAGACTAGGAGCAACTGGGAAGGGAAGATGATGTGTCAGGAAACGGGAAGCCGGAGGGCTGGAGCTGTGGACAGAGATGGGCGCGAGAGGCTCGTGATGACAGGCATGAGGGGCAGAAGCCAGATGGAGACGGGGTCAGAGCTGGTCACCTAACCAGGGGAAGAGGTTGTTCTGGGTCTGGAATTGGTCACCAAGGGTGAGGCAGGACCTTCCCGGGGGAATAGCGAGGAGAGGGATGTAGGGCAGAGGGGTCCAGGCAAGGAAGGTGCAAGGAGGAACGTGGACTGGGGGGTGGGGGGGTGGGATGGTTTCAGCCCAGGACCCTCCCACTCCCCGGCCAGGGTCCCTGTATGGAGACACATACCTGGTGGGGCAGCCCACCCCCATGCCCTTCTCTAGGGCTGTGGGGAGGCCTCTGTGAGTGCCAAGGGGCGGCGATGTGTCCTGGGGCCTTGTGCTGGGCACCCGACCTCTGTGTCCACAGGCGGATCAGAGGCCCGGCCGAGGGAGGGGGGCAGGGGGTGGGGCCAGCTCAGAGCCGCAGAGGGGGAGCCCGGGAGGATGGCCAGGCAGGGCGGCTGGGCCGTAGCCCAAGCAGGCTGGAGAGGAGATGCGGTGGCAGACACAGAGGGGGGCGGGGCAGGGAGACACGGGGATGTGGGGACACAGATGAGGAACAAAGAGAAAGGGGACAGCAGTGGAATGACAGAGAAATGGGGGGACTCCCTGGTTCCAAAATGAAGCCTTCGAAAGTTGGGGGGACACAGGTGAGCCACCCTTCCAGAGACCCAGACTGAGTTCCACATGGAATAAAATCTACGGCAGGTGGATGTCAACAGCACCCGATGGGGCCAAGGGACCACATGATGCGGGGCTTCCCAGGGGCCTCTCCAGACACACAGGCCTCTGGACATCTGGGGGCCCCCTTCCCACTGCCTCCTCCCGTCTCCGCACAGGGAAGCAGCCCGCCAGTGAGTCCCACACACGTCAGGTCTTGTTCCGGTCCTTTACTGCCTCAGGAGCCCCCTGGCATTCCTCCCCGCATGGAGCCCATCTTGCATGGTGGACAGAGGGGAGGAAGACACCCTGTCCCCCAACAGCCCCCACTAGGAAGTCCGGACCAAACCCTGTGTGGCAGGAAGACAAAGGGCAAAACCAGATTCTGCCGGAGGAGCCCAGCTCACCACTTTGGCCCACCCATGGCAAAGTGCTCAAGTTCCCTGCAGGGAGACTGGTGGCGACAACTGGGTCCTGGGACGGAGAGGTCAAAGGGTCGAGCCAGGGGCCAGAGCTCACAAAATATGCACGATGACAGTGGCCCCCACCAGGCCCACCTGGGAAACAGGCCAGCAGGTCCTTGCACAGGTGGTGGGGAGAAGGGGAGGGCAGTCTGGGCCAAACCAAGTCTTCCCGCATGAGGGCCCCCGGCACCAAACGGGGCCCTGTGGTCAGAAGGCTCCCTGGACGGAACCACGCAGTTCTACAGTCATGGGTTAAACCAGAATCTTTGGCAAGAGGGATGGTGGGACGAAATGAAGTCATTTCAAAGAACAAGACGTCACACAGAATCCATCACGGCAGCCAATGGCCCGCTTGACGTCCTTGGATTGGAGGAGGGTGGGTCGGCAGACCTGCCCCTGCCAGCGGACCCAGCTCTGGCCTTGGCGGCTGAGTGAAGGGCCTGGGGCCGCCGCAGCAGGCGCATCATACGCTGATGGTGCGGAAGACGGTGAAGCCTGACAGCGCCGTGCTGACGAGGAGCCCGGGACACTGCGGGTGCCAGTGCAACTCCTTCAGGTCCGTCTCGCCCTGGTGCACGAACAGCAGCTGCTGCGGGAGGCCTGCCAGCCCGGGGTCAGTGCTCTCCACCTCGCCTGCCTCGGGGTCACGCTCCACAGCCAGGTCCCACTGCGTGATCTGATTGTCCGCACCTGAGGCCGCGAAAACCCCACTATCCTGGGGGTGCCACTCGACTGAAGTCACGGGGGCCACGTGCTGCTTGAAGGTGGCCACCGGGGAGCCAGACTACGGAAGAAGAGAGTGCGGGGCTCTGAGCACCTCAGCCTGACTCCCTGGGGTGGCCCAGGCCGAGCCCTCACCACTCCTAGGCTGTCGGGTTCCCCTAGGGCACAACCTCTGGGACCCACACAAGCCCAGGTTCTCCGAAAGGGACAGGAGGCCTAGTGCAACGGGTGATACAGGGCCTAATGTCCTAGGGGGCTGCTGAGAACCGTGGTTTCACCTACAAAAAAGCCCTGTCCAGCTCCAGGTCACAAAATCCCCACCACTGGTCCTCTGAAACTAAGGGTGTGCCTCAGTTTCCCTTCCTATAAAAGGGAGCTGTTCTCAGGGCCCCAGGTGGCTCATCCAGTTGAGTGCCGACTCTTGCTTGCAGCTCAGGTCATGATCTCAGGGTCCTTGATCAAGCCCCACATGGGGCTCTGCAACATTCTCTCCCTCTCTCTCCCTCTGCCTTGACCCCCGCTAATGCGTGCACATTCTCTCTCTAAATAAATAAATCTTAAAAAAGGAGGGGTGGTGGTGATTCTCAAACCTGCAGATTCTATGAAGGCCTTAAAGAGGGCAGAAGCACAGCTCCCAGGCTCCAGGGGCAGCCGAGGAAAAGAAAAACAGCACTTTTACTAAAGCGAAGGTGCTGCTGGGTGCCGGAGTCTCTCTGGATTGGCCACGTGGTTCCCAAGTACCAGTGGCCAATCAACTTGGCCATGGAAACTGCCCCGACACCTGCCTTGGGGGCTGGAACCCGTTTCTAGAAGCTTCCTTAGAGCTGATGCTGTGGAACTCACCATACCAGAGGGGAGAAAAGATTACGTTGTGGGGGTCCCGGGAAGGGTACAGAGCTGTACTTAGTGGGGGCGTCGGCCAGGGGGGCGCCAGAGTTGCAATTCCTCCTGCCCAGAGCTGCCACCGACTCCGGGAAGTCAACTTTTGGCCCGGTGGTGATGTCTCCTCTGCTCCTGTCCTTCCTGCACCTGTTTCCTCTCCTATGATGAACTACGCAGGTTCCGAGTCTCAGCTGACTGTACAGAGCTCGTTAACAAAAAGGCTACAGCTCAGAGGCGCCTGAAGCCTCCAGCTGCCGGCTCACGAGCGGGGGCATGGAGTTGGGGGCCATGGCTGCTGCTCGGCCTGTTGTCTCCTGTCCCCTCTCCGGCTGGTGGAACAAGCAACCCTACACTAATCACAGCATTCCTCCCGCTAAGCCTGCTTCCACATCTGTACCCCAACAAGGCCAGACCACCCCCAACAGGCCTTCCCAGCTCTGGAAGACAAAAACCCAAGGGAAACCTGCAAATCCTAGCAGCTGCTGGGAGTAGGCCCCCTTCCAGCGGGGGAAATGTCTGGCTGGGAAAGTACCTTGAACTGCCGCAGGTCCCAGACCTTGAGGGCACCGTCATCCCCACCGCTGAGCAGGAAGGGTTCCCGGCGGCTCCAGCTGATGACGTTGACATCCCCGTCGTGGGCAGCAGTGGCGGTAAGCATGCAGGCCTTGCTGGGGGCGGCCCGGATGTCCCAGATGCGAATGGAGGCATCAGCTGAGCACGAGGCGAACACCTGGGCGAGGCAGCGTCTGTGTGACCCGGGGTACCTGCCTCCCCACCCTGGAGACCAGGGACGAGTGGTGGGCTACCCTCTTTTCCTAGTGTCTCCCTCACTGGGACGTAGCCCCAGTCCCCGTCCCAGCCCCAAGACCCAGAAGTCGGGACCCCTCAGGCCTCTCTCACTGTGTCCTCAGTTGGGGACCACTGCAGGTCCTCCACAGAGCGTGTGTGGCCCACAAACGGCCGCTGGTCCACGTGCCAGGAGCCGCCGTCCGTCGGCATCCACAGGTGGATGTTCTTCTGACAGTCACCGGTCAGCAGGCGCCCTAGAACCAGGACTCAGGAAACTGCCGGGGCCCAGCTGGCCCCGGCTGGCTCTTCTCCCCACACCCTCAGCCCCCACCCTTCCTATGGACCCTGCTCCCTCATCCTCCGGGGACCGAGTAGGCACCCCAGTGACTTACCAGACACACGAGGGGACCAGTCAAGTGCAAAGCCCTCGCCCATGTGGCCAGAGAAGGCGAATATGGGCTTCACACGGGCCTGCTCGTCCCGGAGGAAGGTCGCCAAGGCCTGGGGGTCATCCACCACCTGCAGGAGCCGCCGAAGCGCATACACCTCCACCTGACCCTTCTCTGACCATATCCCAGCCACCGGCTCCTCCCCCAGCCACGACACCTGCAGGGGAAGAGAGAAGGGAGAGGGAAGGGAGAGTGACAGGAGGCTCAGGGTGGTGACCACAGTTCCCAGCATCCCCTGAGAATCAGAACTGCAGTTCCTCAGAACTCCCACTACTTCAGGGGTGGGGCTCTGGCTCCCAGAAGCCTTTGCGGGGATGGAATTAGCCGGCAGGACCAGCATGGTACCTGGGACAACTTCCTACATTGTGTAGGGGCGGTGATATGAGACGGAAAATGCCTAGAGCCCCAGGAACAGAGGCCGTAACTCCACCAACCCTTGGAAAAGGGTTCAGACCACCGGTCTCCGTAACCCTCTAAATGCTGGTGGATCACAGGCCTCTGTCCTTGGGTGTCTCTGCCCTGTAACATCTGCTCACTAGGAGATCCCACGCAGCCTCAAGGTTTCCAGTAATCCCTTCTACCACACCAACTGTTCAAACATGACCGAAGCCAAGCTCCTAGTCACCACTGGCAACCTCCTCCTTCCTGGGGCTCCCCGCCTCAGGCCCCAAACTATTAGACTCACTGACTTGTCTTTTCCTCCCCACACCCACCCCATGCTACTGGCTACATTCAAAATGCACCACTTTCAACCCCTCAGAACCTCTAATGTCACCACTCCTGCTACTGTGTCTTCCTTTCCCTTGAATTATGGCTTCCCCATAGGACTGTCCTCCCTTGCCTCCTTGCATCTGTTCTCCATACAGTGGTCAGAGGAAATCTCTTTAAAACACAAGTCAGATCCTGGGGCGCCTGGGTGGCTCAGTCGGTTGAGTGTCTGACTCTTGATTTCGGCTCAGGTCATGCTTTCAGGGTGTCGGGATCAAGCCCTGTGTAGGGTTTCATGCTGTGCGTGGAGCCTGCTTAAGACTCCCTCTTTCCCTCTCAAAAACAAACAACAAAAACCCGTAAGTCAGATCCCATTTGTCCTCTGCTCTAAATCCTCCAATGGCTCAAACTTTCTCCCCAAGTAACCAAGTCCTTCCATCAGCCTGTAAGCCCTATACAACCCCCACTCCCATCCCCCATATGCTGTCACTCTCCCCTTCGTCCATGTGCTTTAGTGAATGCACTGGTCTCCCTGCCTTCCCTTGAAGTTCCAAACATGTAATGTTTGTCCCAGGGCCTTTACTCTTGTGTTTCCTCTGCTGTGTTTCCTCTGTGTTTCCTTTGGCTCATTCCCTTACTTCCTGTGGGTCTCCGTTCACATGGCACCCTACCATAAATACTTCCCTGACGACACTATTTAAAAGAGCAAATCCACTCCAGGAACATCCTACTTCCCTTTCCTTCCTTACTTTTCCCCACAATACCTGGCACCTCTGGATGCATTTACTCAGCTTCTTCTTGTTCCCTTCCCTGCTAGCACTTAAGTTTCAGAATACCAGAGACCTTTTGCTCTCTGTTAAATCTCCCGGGCACAGAACGTTGCCTGAAACACGGTAAGCCTTGAATGGGAACACACAGGGAGAGCTGTGGACCACGCACTGCCGCGAGTGCTGTTCAAACATCATCTAGTTTCATTCACACATCAGCTGCTCTGAAGGGGCTATAACTCAGCAGCACCAAAGTGACCCTACAGCGCAGGCCAGTTCCTGAACAATAACGATAAAACACACATTTCTATACTACAACCAAATGCTGTCTCTAGACACTTCAAATAACCATATGTTATTCCATTTCAGCCTCCCGTCAGCTCATCAGGCAAGTTTTGCAATTTTCACCATTTTACTGAAGAGGAAACGTAGTAAAAAACAGCGCCCTACGGCTCCTAACACACAGTGACAATGACAAAGATACCTAAGAGAGACACAAACTAATATATGCAAACTGTGTACCAGGTACTATTCTAAAAGCCAGAAGGCATGGGCAAGAGGGTTAGGGGTGGAGAGGGTTTAGGAGAACGTACAGAAGGCGCCAGGGACTGTACATACCCGGACCCGGTTGATGCCACCATAGTGGGGCACCATAGCCAGCTCCAGCTGAGGTTTCCGTTCTTCTTCATCCTCTTCATCTTCCTCCTCCTCCTCCTCATCGCTGCCCTCTGACGGTGGGGGCTTTGTCCCATGCAGATTATGCATCCGAAGCACCATCAGTCTGGGGAAAAGTGTGGGGTGAGTGAGGCACTGGATGCCGGGATCCTTAGGAGGGAGGGGGACCTGGGGGCTGGATAAAACCTCAGGTCTCACTCACCTATTGCTCTGGGCGCTCTCCGCCTGGGTCCCAGCACACAGGTAAAGTGTAAGAGGGAGCTCTGTTCGGTTGTCTCCCAGGTGATCGCGGACTATGTCGAAGCTGAGGCAGGGGGCTCCTGTGGATAGAAGGAGTTGGAAAATTAGGATGGGACAGAGATCTCAACCCCCTCGTGTGTGATGTTTTCACCCATCTTACAACCCAGTTTTCTCTCTGAGTGCCTCGTAAGTTAAACACTCAGTACCAGCCTCGCTCAGAACTCGGGATTCCGGTCCCCTCCTAACTCAGGAACCAGAAGTCCTGGTGCTCAGTCCTACCAGTCTGCGCTCGGTGGTACAGCACATAGGCCTCCTCGTCCATGACCAGCTCCTCTCCTTCTCGCAGCGGCGGTCCGCGACCCGGCAGGTACACCTGGGCCGGGCCTTCGGTCCCTGCGTCGCTGGACTCGGCCTCCATGGGTTCCCCGGTTTCACATGTGCGCCGCCTACCCTTGCGCGCCGCCATCTTCGAACCCTCTCACCACGGGCGCGAGGTAAGGACGTCACTTCCGGGTTGCGTTTCCCTCCTTGGGAGTTCCGCCCTGCGGCACGGTTGCCTTGGAAACCTCCCAGCTCGCCAGTTTGAGAGGGCGGTGGGGACCGGGTGAAGGAGAGCTAAGGTAACGGCGTCCCAAGCCTAGCGACCGAGGCCTGCGGTTACGGAGAAACTACACCCTTCGCGTGACTTTGCGGCGCTATTCGGCAGAGCAGCGGCAAGGCCTCCTGGGAGTTGTAGTTCTGTACGAGGCCAGTTTTCTCCTACTGGAGGAGTTCCGAGCTTCGACTCCATCTTCCACCTTTGACTCATTGCTTCCTTTCCGTTACATTATTCATGTATGCAAATAAGAGTTCTTACTGGCAAGTGGACTGGTTTTTTGCTCCCTGAGGACCGTAAAGCCTGTTTCCTTACCCCTCCTTGTTATGACGGCTTTAATTCACTTCAAAATCCTTTAGCGTAGACGGGATAATATGTGTAAGTTAGTCTGTTGAGTTTACCCTCTTGGGGCAGTCAGTAGCCTAACCAGGCGTTCACATTGCAGCTATGGTCAGCGATAATCAGAAAGTCAGCCCTCTGGAGACCACTACTACGTGTGCTTTGGCTCTCCTTATCGCTCATCAGCAACGGAGGTTTGGCTAATTGGCATAATGAAATGCTAAAATAGATTCTCATTGGTGAGATTGAGGGCATTCAAGGTAGATGGATTGGCTAGGACATACTAGACTCTCCCCTCGCTTGCGTGAACAGGATGTGAAGACTCTAGCAAGCCGCGTTGCTTGCAGCCATAGGAATGGGACGCTAGACTTAATCCTGAAATGTTTTGATCCTGGATCTTTGTTGAGTTCGCTGTTCCTTCTCTCTAGGTCTCTGTCCGCCCTCACCCCTTCTCATTCCTTCTCTTCTTAGGATCTTTTCTCACAGCTTCCTCTGGGTCTTTGTCTCCCACCTCCCTCCAGGTTCATTGTTCTCAATACAATTTTCCTTCTGCCCTCTCTTCCTCTGTGGGACTTTTCTCAGTTTCTGTTTCCTCCAGAGAAGTTTGAGGGCAGCTGAGACAAACACGGAGCTCAGACTTGGGACTGAGGAGGCATAAAAACATGGTTTATTCCAAACACTGCAATGTGTAACAGGAGAGTGGGAGGGGAGGTTGGTGGTGGGTGTGGATTCCCAGACCGTCCCCTCCACAACCCAGCTCCAGACCCGGCTGGAGATCTAGGAAGAGGAGGCTTGGGGGGGTGGGATCTGCAGGGTCATCATGGGAGGGTCGCAAATAAGGGCTAGATTTGGTGAGGCTGTGGATGGTGGCACGTGGGGGGTGGGAGTGAGGTGCGACAGGGTGGGAAGTTTTGGCCCCACGTTGGCTGGGATCAACGCTAGGGCAAGGGGAGGTGAGGCTTCCGTTGGGAGTGTCCTAGGTCAAAATAAGGAAAAGCTACGGGGAGGAGGAGGGTGTGTCAAGGTTTGACGTCAAGGGTCACAGTCTGGTCGGGGTACAGTCTGGGATTCGGGTCACAGTTTGGGGTCGGGGGTCACAGTCTGGGGTCGGTTGACCATTTTAGGGGTCGGAAGTCACAGTCTGGGGTCAGGGGTTTCTGTGTGGCGGGGCCAAGGTCTGGGGTCACAGTTTGGCGAACGCATCTCACAGTTTTGAGTCCCAATGGATGAAAGGTTAAAAACGGGCTTCCCCGGAGGCGTGGCTGGGGCCGGGGAGCTGCACAGTGATGAGGGGGCCACGGCCCCGGGCGTGGGGGTGGGACGCGGGCGTGGCGTGACCCCCCACCTCCCGCCCCATCTGGTGACGTTAAAAAGCCCTTATCGGGTTTAAAAAAAAAACAAACTCCAGTGGGCTCCGAGACCCCCACCTTTCAGGCTGGGTGAGATTTGGGGGGACCAAATCCTTTCCGGCTTGTGGTGCCCCCAAAGCGAGGGGGCGCAGGACGCTGCTCCAGGCGGGGTCCGGCCAGGTCCGTTTTTTTCCTTCCCAACCCACGCGGGTCCTTTTCATTGCGCGTGCCCCCTCGGGCCGTGGCCTGCGCTGACCGAGGGGGCGCTAGGGCCCCCGGGGCCGCGTCATACCTCGGACTCGAGGCTGGAGAAGTGTGCCGAGCCCCTGCGGGTACCCAGGTCCCCGCCCCGGTGTCTCCGGTGGGGCACGGCGGGCAGCGGCGGCCCCCAGTGCGCAGCGTGCGGGCACCGGCGCGCGTGGCGGGAGGGCCCGGTGAGCCTGCGCGCGGGGGCGGCGCGGGGGCACGAGCTGAGGTCCTCCAGCGAGCGCGAGGTGGGAGCCGGCGGCGGGAGGTCCCAGCCCCCCGCGGCGCGCCGGTGCCGGTGGTGGTGCGGAGCGGCGGCGGCGGGCGCGCGGTGCGAGGCCCGCGGGCGGTGAGGGTGCGGCCGCGGACAGCCGCAGCGGGCTCGGCGCCGGTGCGGGGGTCCCGCGGCCCAGGGCGGGGGCGGCGGCGCCCACCAGCCGCCGTCCAGGCCGTCGTGCGAGCAGCTGAGATGGCGCGGCGGCGGCAGCAGCTCCAGGCTGGCGCAGTGGCGGCAGTGCCAGGCGGCTGGGCCGCTGCGTGGGGGCAGGTAGTCCCAGCTGCCCGCGCGCCAGCCCCCAAGCTTGTCAACCGACCAGTAGCGGCCGGGCGGCGGCCCGAGGCGCTCGGCGTACGGGTAGGGGAAGTCGGCGAACCACCAGGGCTCCAAGCCGCCCAGCGACGCGCCGCCCAGGCTCTCCGAGTCCTCCGAGTCAGACGGCGACGGCTCGAGGTCCAGGTAGGGGCAGGGGGGCGGCGCAGCGCGGCACGGGGGAGGCGCGGCCTGGGCTCCGCCGGCCGCGCCCCCCGCGCCCCCAGCGCCGCCAGCGCCCGGCCCCAGCAGGGGCTGGCTCTCGGGGTCGGAGCGCGGCCAGCGCGCGGGCGCCGGCGGGCTCTCGTCCTCGTAGGCCAGCCGGCAGAGCGGCGGCCCGACGGCGGCGGCGGCGGCGGCCGGGGGCGCGGGCGGCGACGGGAAGCCGGGGAAGGGGCCGGCTGGGGGCTCGGCCGGCTCCTTGTCGCGCACGATGGCGAAGTAGGAGGGCGGCGGCTTCTGCGGGGGCTGCGCGGCCGGCGGGGAGAGCGGGCGCCCGGCTGAGCCCCGGGGTGCGGCGCGCGCCTCGCCCACGCCCAGGCCCTGCGGCTCGATGGGGCCGTAGTAGCGGTGGAAGCCGTCGGCCAGGCCCGGGGCCCCCGGGGGCCCTGCACCTTTGGTGCGACGCCAGCGGTCCACCGCCGCACGCTCGCGGGGCACGAAAGGTGCGGGGCCAGGTGCGGGCCGCGCCGGCGGGTACGCGGGACTGGGCAGCGGCTGCGGCGGCGGCGGGGGCTTGGCCGGCGGCGGGGCGGCCTCCGCGCTGCAGCAGCTGTACATCCCCTGCGGGGGGCGGCGAGAAAGGCAGGGTCAGCGCGGGATGCCCAGCACCCCCTACCGCCCCTGCCTTCCCCCCGCTCCTCCCACCTCTCCCGCACCAGGCCCCAGGACTCTTGCACTTGTAGGCATGCCCACCTGCCTCCCGCCAGCTCCGCCCTTTTGCCTCCTCTGACCCCCCTACCCTAGAGAAGGCCAGCAGGAAGTCCATGCGGTGGGTGGGCCCCAGGCAATGCCGCAGGCGCCAGTACACCAGGTGCTCCCAGGCGAAGACCAGCAGCGAGAGGCCCATGGCCACCAGGAGCATGTAGAAGACACCCGCCATGTTGTCGATGTCTAGCTTACTGCTCATCACCTCGATTTTGTCATTGTGGCAGATCCCGGAGAGCCACAGCCGCTCCAGCATCTCGATCTCATCTGGAGAAAAGGCATGGGGGGTGGGGGGAGGAAGGTGGGGAAGTGCTGTCATAGGTCACCTTCCATGGGCACCATCTGAGGATCCTCTTATAGGAGTCTAGGCACCCAGCCCCCTCTTCCCTCAGACCCTGGTGCCCTGATCCTCATCCCTTCCTTCGTCCAGGACCCAGGACTCTAGTCCCCCATGCCCCACCCCCAAGGCATCCCAGCCTGCTGCCACACACCGTCCCCCAGAAACTGCAGCAGTGCCAGATCGATGGGCCGCTTCCAGCGGGAGCCCTTGTGCAGGGCGATGCCGTAGCCGGTTGTGGCAAAGACCTTGCCTGAGCCGATGGTGACGAGCTTGCAGCCTTCGTCCTTGCGGGCCATGTAGTTGAGCACTGCTGCATCATAGATGAAGGCATCCAGCTTCCTGGGGGTGGGGGTGGGGGGGGTGCATAAAAGGCAGGGTCAGTCCCACCCAGACACTCTCATGGCCTAGCCCAGAACCCTCCCTCACCCCTAACCTCCAGCTGCTCCAAATCCTGATGGGTGGTGAGCTCTTGAGCAAGTCACTGTCTCTCTTGGTGCCTCGGTTCAATCTGTAAAGTGCGGATAATGGTAACACTTCCCTTCCTGGTCCTTGCAAAGGTAAGAGGGTGCTTGGTGCCAAGCAAGTGCTGGAGACATGTTAGCTGTGACTGATCGTTCTTCATGGAACGCCCCCCACCCCAAGCCGCAGAAGAGTCTGCAAATGCTTCTGTTTTACAGGGGAGGACTGGGGCTCGGAAAGGGGACTCGTACACAGAGCAATAACGCTAATGATCACTTATATTGTGTGAGATACCGTTCCAGCTACCGTAATAACTCATTCAATCCTCTCAACGTTCCTGGGAGGTGGAAACTCGTTATCTCCATCATTCAGATGGGAAATGCAGGCCCAGACATGCGTCTTACTTTGCTTGGGTTTTCCGACTAGGCCCTCATTTCTCAACCTTGATGGGAAGCCGAAGCCAAGCAGCGAGATGGAAGGAGCGCTCACAGATGGATACACCGTGCGTGTTACTTCCTTCACACGTGCTTCTGTGATTATCTGATTCCTGTCAGCCTCTCCCATTAGACCGTGAGCTCCCTTCGAGCGGGATCGGCTGGGACACACTCCTGGCTGGACCCAGCCCGGTTCCTGGCACAAACAGGGTACTTGTAAACACTTGTGGGATACGTGAATGAGTGAATAAATCAATCCACGGTGGGGAACCCTGGGTAACAATTCTAGGAGACAAGATCTGACAGGAAGATGACCAGGGTGTATCCATGAGGGAAAAAAAAAAAGGAGTCCCAGAATCCCACATAGAGCATAACCCCACATTAATTTTTTTTTAAATGGTACAGTGGGTATAGTTTTGGTCGTCTCAACTGCAGACACCAGGCCAGTTCTTGGAGGAAGGGACCTATCCTGCCCAGCATTGTCCAAGAGAATGTTCCATAATGACAGGCATGGCCCTTTCGCGCTGTCCAACATGGTGGGGTGCCAGCCCCATGGCAAGGTGACCAGTAAGCCCAAGGGACAGAACTTGATTTTTTTTTTAAGATTTTATTTATTTGTTTGACAGAGAAAGAGAGAGAGACAGCGAGAGAGGGAACACAAGCAGGGGGAGTGGGAGAGGGAGAAGCAGGCTTCCCACTGAGCAGTGAGCCCAATCCCAGGCTCCATCCCAGGACCCCAGATCATGACCTGAGCTGAAGGCAGATGCTTGATGACTGAGCCACCCAGGCGCCCCCAAAGGACAGAACTTTAAATTTTACTTAATTTGAATTAATTTAAATAGTCCTAGACAGCGCAGGTCTGGGGAAAACAAGAGAGATCAAGGTATGTGGCTGGACGCTGGGTCATGGGGAAGGCAAAGGAGTTTTGGAGCCGTTTGCCTATCTGCAGACATAAATGCCTCTGGGACTCCAAATCCTCAGTAAAGCCCTGTCCACACTAGCACACACGATCCCATAAATGCCTTGTTGTACTTACACAGCATGACTGGTTGCAGAGAAAGGAAGGAAAAGGACAGAATTAGTCTACGGACCCTGAATGGGGAGACAGTCAGAGATTTCCCCACAATGAACTGACTCTGGCCGAAGCAAAAAATTGGGAGTGGGGCAAAGAATTTGAGGTTCTGGAGAAGGAGCAGAAACTTGGGGAGGCCAGTCACTAGCCCACGGTTGGGGAATGGGGTTCGAATTAATTTTATATGGCTCCTAACAGGGAGATCCCAGCTCACATCTGGAAATAAATAAATAAGTAAATATCAGAAGAGGAGGGATGGAGGTACTGAGGACTAGGATGAAATGGAAGGAGGGTGTCTAGAGGTCCTTGAGGGGCGTTAGTGGGGAGAGACCCGGGGACATGGCAGAGAGGGCCAGAAATCAAGGCTTCCAGTGAGGGATTTTCAGGAAGAGGGGATGCTTTGCTCAGCCCTTATGCAATAGAATAACTACCTCCCTTCCCTTACCCCCTACCCCTTACCCCCTATCCCCTACTCCCTGCCGTTGTCACTAAACCTCTCCTGAGACTCAGCCACATTCCACAGCCTTGTTTAGACTCAGGTTCGGGATCTTAACCTTTGAGTCAGCTTCCGGTCCCTCCTCAGCTCACTACCTTCCCTTGGCTCCCAGTATCGCTCAGTAACTGGAGTTACCTCGCATTGCAAGGCCTCACAGCACCAAGCACCCCTGGATCCTTCCTACCCCTCTGCCCTCATCTCTCACCCATGCCTTCCTTGCTCCCCCTGCTCCAACCACCCTGGCCTTCACGCGCAGTTCCTGGATGGCTCTAGCACCCTCTTGCCTTAGGGCCTTTGCACTGGCTGTTCCCTCTGCTGGAACATTCTTCTTCAGAGAGCTGCCTGGCTCTGTACCTCACTTCCTTCAGGAGTTTGCTTAAAAGACACTTTCCTGGGGCACCTGGGTGGCTCAGAGGGTTAAAGCCTCTGCCTTCAGCTTAGGTCATGATCCCAGGGTCCTGGGATCCAGTCCCGCATCGGGCTCTCTCCTTGGCGGGAAGCCTGCTTCCTCCTTTCTCTCTCTGTCTACTTGTGATCTCTCTCTGTCGAATAAGTAAATAAAATCTTTTTAAAAAAAAAGACACCTTCCTGAGCACCTTATTTAATACTGCAACCCATAGCCTCCTCCACAGCTCTCCCAAACTCACTCCCCCGGCCGTATTTTTGTCCATAGCGTGTATCCCCCTTGTAACTATTATATGTTCTTGATTATTAAGTTTATTGTCCAGGTTAAACTCAGTGGCTCAGTGGGTTAAAGCCTCTGCCTTGGGCTCGGGTCATGATCCCAGGGTCCTGGGCTCAAGCCCTGCATTGCATTGGGCTCTCTGCTCGGCAGGAAGCCTGCTTCCCCCCTTCTCTCTGCCTGCCTCTCTGCCTTCTTGTGATTCTGTCTGTCAAATAAATAAATAAAATATTTTAGAAAAAAGTTTATTGTCCATCTCCTCCCACTGGAATTTAAATTCCATGAGGGAACAGGTCTTATCTGTTGGGTTCGCTGCTGTTTCCACAGGGTCTAGCACAGGACCTGACATATGACAGGTGTTTCATAAAGTACAGCCCGATGAATGAATTCAGGCTGGCTCAAGATGGGCATTCTGGGGGCCAGGCATGGAACTGGGAGGCAAGAGTTAATATGGACAAGATGCCAAGGGTTTTTTCTCCATGGAAAAAAGCAAGATGAGAATAGTGTGTGCTTTCAATAAGGAATGCATGAAGAGATATGTAGGCACACATAGTTTAGGTGATCGGAGAGAAATTAAAAAGAAAAATGGAAAGGGGACTTGAAGTTTCCTTTTTTGCCTTTCCTGTGTGAGTGAGAAATTGAACATCTCTCACCAAATGGGCTTCCAAAACTGGCTGGGAGGAGAAGCCATGTTTCTGTATTTCTTTTCAAGAGATATATTTCTTTTCTTTTCCTGTGACCTTGCTTGCCCCCTGTAGTAGGGTAAGACCACATCTGGTATGTGAGCCACCAAACCCATGTGTGACTGCCAATTCCGTCCTACCCCTCTGTAAGGATGGCATTTCCTAGTGCTGTCCATAGTGGTGACCACTAGCCACACAGAGCTAAGTGAATTGGAATTTTTAATTAAAATTTAAAAATTCAAAAAAAATTTAAAAATTCAGTTCCGTCGTCACACCAACCACACGTCAAACAATCAGGAACTGTTGGCTACCACGTTGGACTGCCCGGATCTGGAACAGTTCTGTCATTGCAGAGAGGGCTGTTGGAGACTGATACTCTAGGAACATATGTGTGTCTGTCTCCCAGACTGGAAAGGAAGGTCCAAGAGAGCAAGGACTTCAACTTGTTCACTACTCTACCCTCAGTGCCTAGCCCTGTGCCTGGTGCAAGAAGATCTTAATACTTACTAGATGAATGTCTTTTTTTTTTTTTTAAAGTTTATTTATTTAAGTAATCTACACCTAACATGGGACTCAAACTCACGACCCTGAGATCAAGAGTCATGTTCTTCCAACTGAGTCAGCCAGGCACCCCTGAATGAATGTCTTTTAACTTTTATATTATTGAGGGTTATTTTGTCAAGGAGATCATGATTCAGTATTTGTTTTCCTTGGTCCTCTCTATATTAAAAACATTACATATAATGAATGATACATGTACACACACATACATATGAAATAAATATATTTCATATGTACGTGTGTGTACATGTATATATATGTATATATATTTCATATATATATTTCATATGTACGTGTGTGTACTTGTCTTTTATCTTAGTCATATATATATATTTTTTTTCTTGTCTTTTATCTTAGTCATATATGACTAAGATAAAAGACAAGAAAATACTGACATTGGGAATTCCACAACAAAATGATCCAGACAGATCACCTCCTTTGACGTTCAGTGAACAGTTTTGCTCATGTAATCACAGCCCCACCATTTCTAGAGTTTTGGACTTCCACTCCCAGATATGGACAGACTACCAAGGATTCCTACACATCAGTAAAGTCTCAATAAAAAAGACAGAAACAAAACCAACAAATGGGAGGGAGAGGGGACTTGGAGGAAACAGATTATGCAGAGAGGAAAAAGTGCCAAAAACCCAACAACTACCAATATCATCAGAGAAACAAGACAAGATATTCAACTTTGAACAGCATATCATAAAACATAGAGTACTATCAAATAATACTATAAAATTTATAAAACACTGTAAAAATTCAGAGATTATTGGGGTGCCTGGGTGGCTCAGTGGGTTAAAGCCTCTGCCTTCGGCTCAGGTCATGATCCCAGAGTCCTGGGGTCAAGCCCTGCATCAGGCTCTCTGTGCGGCCGGGAGCCTACTTCCTCTCTCTCTCTGCCTGCCTCTCTGCCTACTTGTAGTCTCTGTCTGTCAAATAAATAAATAAAATCTTAAAAAAAAAATTCAGAGATTATAAAGTGAGTTCTTAGCAAGGTGCCTGGCTGGTTCGGTTGCAAGAACTTGTGACTCTTGATCTCAGGGTTGTGAGTTAGAGTCCCGTGCTGTGTGTAAAGATTACTAAAAATAATAAATAAACTTAAAAAAAAGGAGTTCTTAGAAATTGAAAATATACTAGCAAAAATGAAAAGCTTAATAAAAGAGTGGAAGGTAAGGTTAAGAAAAACTCTCAGGAAGTAGGGCAGAAAGATAAAGAGATGGAAAAATAAGAGAGGATAAAAGGAAGAATTCAGGAAGCCCAATATCGAATTAATGAGTTCCAGAAAGAAAGGATAAGAGTTCGAGAGAGAGGGGCACCTGGGTGGCTCAATGGGTTGAGTCTTTGGCTCAGGTCATGATCCCAGGGTCCTGGGATTGAGCCCTGCATGGGGGGTGGGGTGGGGGGTGTGTGTCTCTGCTCAGCAGGGAGCCTGTTTCCCCCTCCTCTCTCTGCCTGCCTCTCTGCCTACTTGTGATCTCTTTCTGTAAATAAATAAATAAATAAAATCTTAAAAAAAAGAGTTCCAGAGAGAAATGGAGGGAAGGGGGAAATCATAATTGAAAAAAAAATCAATGAATGAATGCCATGAGAATACAATTGAAAGATCCATTAATGAAAATAAATGAAGATGTTGCTGAGAAATGTCAGCTTACTGAGGACAAGGAAAAGAAAAGCGGGTGACACACAGGCTTATGGATCAGAATGACTTTGGGATTTTAACAGTAATATTGGAAATTACAAGACAATGGAATGATGCCTTCAGAATTCTAAAGAAAATGATCTCCAGCCCAGAATTTTATACCTATCCAGGAGGCCTATCAAGACCAAAGATGTTTTCAGATACACAGTGTCTCTAAAATTTTACCCACCCCACCCCCACGTGCTTTTTGTCAGGAGGCTCAGAAGAACAAGGGAGAAAAACCCAGGAAGAGTGAGAATTAGAATATGACAAGAACCAAACCAGGGGGCAGGTGAAGGGATCTAGATGGTAGCTATGTGGCAGATGGGGCAGGCCAGAGGCCACGAGAGAAACTTCTTCCCTATGATGAAATTAGTGGAGTACGTGATGCAAATGAATATGTGAAGAAGAGGTTCGTTTGGTTAACAGAGAATTTTGAATTAACAAAGAAAACTCAGCCACTAAGCAACTTAAAAAAAAAAAAAAGACAATTATTAACTCCAGGAAAAACAAAGAATTGTGTGGGAGAGGAAAGTAATCACGGTTTACTACTTGTGGCAGCTGTGGGAGCATTTACACAGTCATAACATGTAAACACTGCATATTCATCTAGCCAGAATCACAGTGTGGGAGGCTGGAGTAATTTAAATAAGAGTATGAGTATGTGTCTTCCATAGTAAGCAGTGAATGGAAAATACCTAAAATTGAAAAATCAAGAGGTAGCCACACAAACATGGTATTTAGAGACAGGGGTGCAAACAGCAAGATGATACAATAAATAAGATAAAAGCAGATTCCTCTGGGGTGGGAAAAATGGGGGGTGGGTAGGCAGATGGAAGACTGTTGGTTTTCATTTAAAAAAAAATCTTGTATTTGACTTTCCAAACTATGTGGATGTATAACTCAGATAAAAATAGAACTAAAAGTTAGGGGGGAAAATGTAAAAAGGAATACTGGGGAGAAAAAGAATTCGGCAGAAGCAGAAATCAGAGCAAGAAGTAACAGTGAGAAGCACAAGGTATCCTTTGTGAATCCAAGAGGCTGCTGGGAAGGGGTACAAAGAGGATAATTCTGGAATTTTCACAGCCCACCTGAGGCAATGTAGTATAGTGGTTGAGGGGCTGGGCTCAGAATCTGATGACCAGGGTTCAGATCCCAGCTCTGCTGCTCGGTACCTGTGGGATCTGGCTGTGCCTCAATTTCCTCATCTGTAAAATGGGAATGATAATATTCACCTCTAAGGTCTTATGGTCTCCCAACAGTTGTACTATTGAGGTCCTACCTCAGTTGGAGAAAGGGTCTTTACAGAGGAAATCAAGTTAAGGTAATTAGAGTGGCCCCTAATCTAGTAAGACAGGTATCCTTTCAAAAAGGGGTAATTTGGACAAAGAGACACATAAATGGAAGACAATGGAGAAGAGACCCATCCACAAGCCAAGGGAAGTTCCTTCCCTTGCCCTGAGAAGGAACCCAGAGGACTTCTAGCCTCCAGAACCATGAGGCAACAAATTTACAATAGCCCCAGAAAACTAATAATGAACTAATTAAATGAGTTAGAGCAGAACTGGATATATAATAAACACTCTAGTAAATTGAAAAGAGAGAGGAACGATCTGAGCCTTGGCAGGGATATGGGACAAGGGGAACTTTGCACTGTAGGCGTGTAAGTTGGCACGACCACTTTGGAGGATGTCTGGCAGGATCTTTTGAAGCCAAGCCTCTCTCTCCCTGTGATCCTGCCATTCTGCCCAGGGGGATTTACTCAAGAAAAATGAATGGTTCACATCCCCCAAAGACTTGTACAAGAATGTTCACAGTAGAGCATTCATAATGGCCAAACTCTGGAAACAATCCAGATGTGCACCAGCAGTAGAATGGACGAATTGTGGTGTATTCAGAGAGTGGTATACTCAGTGGGATATAGGAATGAACGAGCCTGGTAGAGCGTGGGGGCAAAACAAGCCGGACTGGTGGGGCAGAGGGGAACCGGAAATGGTCCATACCCTAATCTGGTCATATAAAACAGCCACGTGTTATGTAGACAGTCAATGAGCTTCACACTTAAGATTTGCAGGTTCTCTCCCAACAACAAAAAATGACACAGATGAAGCCTCAAGTCCATTTTTAGCTATTAAGGGCAGGGGTTGTGGCTGACCTTTGGATGAAAAACAAAAACAAAAACACACACACACACACACACACACACAAAAACGCATATCCATCCTTCTCTCAAGTCAGGGGCAGGAGAGATTTGGATTCATTCTTTGAGATGGGGCTGCTCTTGAAAACTCAGGAACTAAGTGGATCGGGGACATGGGGTCCCCACCCCCCCCACAGTGTCTGAATTTTTGCTCTCTGAAGGGGAGGAAATTGACCGAGAAAGTGACACGTAGCTCTAGAACTAGAAGACAGTTCCTCGGCTTCCCAAGGAAGAGCTTGTCCCTGTCCGGGAGTAGGGGTGGATGGGCAGAGCTTGGGGAAGCTGCCCGGCTTTGTGGAACAAAGGGAGAAGATCTGGAATTCCCAGGGGCCTTCCTGGAGGGAGGGGCTGAGGCCCAACCGGAAGAAGAGGCGAGGGGGTAGAGATGAGTCAGCTGGCTGCCTGGGGAGGATACTCTGGGGGTGAGCACGGAAGCGGAAAAAGTCCCAGGGGGCCGGGGGTGGGGTCCGGGGCTGTTCCTAATGTTCATTAGGAAAATTTGCATTTACATGATGTAGACGGGGCGGCCCAATAGCGTAGCTACACGCCTTTGTGGCTGTTCCGCGCTCTTGAACGCAGCGAGTCTGAACTGAGATGTGGTGGGTGTAAAATGCACCGCCGGCTTCGTGCGGGGCAGGGAAGGGAAGGGAAGCCGAGGGGTGTGTGTGTGGGGGGTGGATTATGTAAAAGGTCCCAACCATTTTTATGCTGTATTATTTTGGATCCAATAATATTTTGGATACACTGGGTTAAGTAACATGCATTACTAAGATTAATTTCACCCGTTTCTTGTTACGTCTTTTAATGTGGCCACTAAAAAAACTTTACAGCCACACTGCATTCCAGAGGACAGCGGCTCCCCAGGCTCAATCCCAAACCTAGCACTGGACACTCAGGTCTGAGGCTAGTGGAGGCTTTTACGGGGATTAAGGGAAGGGGTGGGCTTTGATTTTGGTTAATAGCTCTGGGGCTGGGAAGACCCACTCGGGGCCAGTGAGATGCTCCAGAAAGCGAATTAGATCTGGCAAAGAGGAGCTTGAAGCCGGAGCGAGTCTGAGAAGCACAGGAAATTTGCAGCTTCTCTGGAGGGGAGTTTGGAGCCAATGTTAGAGCAATCCTTTGGGGGGTGGGGAGGCGGGGAGCCCCTATATGACCTCTGGGGCTGGGGCAAGCAAAGAAGATCAGGAAGGGGAAGAAGTCCAAGTACAAGAAGAGGAAGGAGGGGGAGGGGAGGAAGAGGAAGAGGATGCCAAGGAGGAAATGAAGGGAAAAGAAGGAAGGGAAGAAATAGGAACAAGAAAGCTAAGAAGAGGCTCTGGTTGGCTCAGTCTGAAGAACCTAGGACTCTTGATCTCCGGGTTGTGAGTTAGAGTCCCACGTAGTATGTAAAGATTACAAATAAATAAATAAATGAACTTAAAGAAATGAAAAGGTAAAAAGACAAGAGTTCTGGGTTGACACTTCCCACAATGTCAGTCACTAGTCAGGTGTGGCCCATGAGCCCTTGGAATGTGGCAAGTCCAAACTGAGATGTGCTGTGAGTAGGACATACTTCAAATTATAAAAATAAATAAATAGGGGCGCCTGGGTGGCTCAGTGGGTTAAAGCCTCTGCTTAGGCTCAGGTCATGATCTCAGGGTCCTGGGATAGAGCCTCACATCTGGCTCTCTGCTCAGCAGGGAGCCTGCTTCCCTTTCTCTCTGCTTACTTGTGATCTCTGTCAAATGAATAAATAAAATTTTTTAAAAAAATGAAATAAAAAAATAAATCATTAATTTTTATATCACATATTGTAGTCATATACTGGAGATATCGGGGTAAACAGTATTTCACTAAAATTAGTATCACCTGTTTCTTTTGAGTGTGGCCAATAGAAAATTTTAAATTACATATATGGCTCCCCAGCTCTGCTCTAGGGAAAAAAAAAAAAGCTGGAGGAAACTCCTGGAATCATGAACAGTGGATAAGGAGGGGAAGCGGGGAGATCTTCTCTTTTTACCTCATTATTATTATTTTTTAAATATTTTATTTATTTGAGAGAGGGATAGCACAGAGAGAGAGTGAGAGGGAGAAACGGACTCCCCGCTAAGCAGAGATTTTTTTTCCCCCAGATGGGACTCAATCTCAGGACGCTGAGATCATGATCTGAGCCCAAGGCAGGTGCTTAACTGACTGAGCCACTCCCAGGCGCCCCTTTGCCTTATTATTTTTAACACCAAGGAAGTGTCATGCTATGCAAGTAAAACCGCTAAAGAGAGGTTATAAGACATTTGAGGAAAGGGAAATTTTGTTCCAGGGCTTGGGAATATGAAGCAAAGGGTGCCAGGCACAGAGAAAGGGGGTGTCCTCCAGATGGGGTAGGCCCGGGGAGGGGTACAAAGGGGTCTACCAGGCTTCACAGCTGAAGGAAATGCAGGAAGCCAGTGGAGGAAAGGTGTTCTGGAGAGCATCCCAAGACTGCTTGCTCACAAGTGCCGGAAGGTTCATCTTTGAGAACCCTAGCGGACCAGGGGTGTGGCAAGCCAGAACTCACGTGACCAGGCCCTGCTCTGACTGCCCCTGATTGGCCCCAGAATAGACACCTGACTCCCAGCTGGATCCACTGCAGTGTCACTAGCCAGGACGTGAAATTGAACTGAGGCATGCCAGGGCTCACAGGGGACCCTGGAGCTGAAAGGCTGCGTGGAAGCTGGGGGCCAAGGTAACGTGCAGATAGACTAAGACAGGAACCAGTGGAAGAGACAGAGAAGCAAGGGAGGAACCTTGGTTCCTGATGTTTTATTTCCCAGAGCTGCTTCATAACCAGCTGGGATTGTTGATGCCATATTATGAAGGCGAAAATTAAGGCTCAGAAGCTCAACAGATTGGCCTAGGGCCCACAGCAAGTAAGGGGTACTTCCCATTCCAACCCTGGACCATCTGGTTTAACCATCAGTGCTGTCTGCTATTCAACATAGTACTAGAAGTCCTAGCCTCAGCAATCAGACGACAAAAAGAAATAAAAGGCATCCGAATTGGCAAAGAAGTCAAACTCTCACTCTTTGAAGATGATATGATACTTTATGTGGAAAACCCAAAAGACTCCACTCCAAAATGACTAGAACTCATATAGGAATTCAGTAAAGTGTCAGGATATAAAATCAATCCACAGAAATCAGTTGCATTTCTATACACCAACAGCAAGACAGAAGAAAGGGAAATTAAGGAGTTGATCCCATTTACAACTGCACCCAAAACCATAAGATACCTAGGAACAAACCTAACCAAAGAGGCAAAGAATCTGTACTCAGAAAACTACAAAGTATTCATGAAAGAAATTGAGGAAGACACAAAGAAATGGAAAATGTTCCACACTCATGGATTGGAAGAATAATATTGAGAAATAGTGTCTATGCTACCTAAAGCAATCTACACATTTATGCAATCCCTATCAAAATACCATCAATTTTTTTCAAAAAATTGGAACAAATAATCCTAAAATTTATATGGAACCAGAAGAGACCCTGAATAGCCAGAGGAATGTTGAAAAAGAAAGCCAAAGTTGGCGGCATCACAATTCCAGACTTCAAGCTCTATTACAAAGCTGTAATCATCAAGACAGTATGGTACTGGCACAAAAACAGACACATAGATCAATGAAACAGAATAGAGAGCCCAGAAATAGACCCTCAACTCTATGGTCAACTAATCTTCAACAAAGCAGGAAAGAATGTCGAATGGAAAAAAGTCTCTTCAACAAATGGTGTTGGGAAAATTG
The DNA here is from genome assembly GCF_009829155.1 of Mustela erminea. Taxonomy (NCBI): domain Eukaryota; kingdom Metazoa; phylum Chordata; class Mammalia; order Carnivora; family Mustelidae; genus Mustela; species Mustela erminea. Next base: position 4,469,032 of record NC_045632.1, on the reverse strand, counting down.
GACAGCCACATGCAGAAGAATGAAACTGGACCATTTCCTTACACCACACACAAAAATAGACTCAAAATGGATGAAAGACATCAATGGAAGACAGGAATCCATCAAAATCCTTGAGGAGAACACAGGCAGCAAACTCTTTGACCTCAGCCACAGCAACTTCTTCCTAGAAACATCACCACAGGCAAGGGAAGCAAGGGCAAAAATGAACTAGTGGGACTTCATCAAGATCAAAAGCTTTTGCACAGCAAAGGAAACAGTCAACAAAATCAAAAGACAACTGACAGAATGGGAGAAGATATTTGCAAACGACATATCAGATAAAGGGCTAGTGTCCAAAATCTATAAAGAACTTACCAAACTCAACACCCAAAGAACAAATAATCTAATCAAGAAATGGGTAGATGACATGAACAGACACTTCTGCAAAGAAGACATCCAGATGGCCAACAGACACATGAAAAAGTGCTCCACATCACTTGGCATCAGGGAAATACAAATCAAAACTACAGTGAGATACCACCTCACACCAGTCAGAATGGTTAAAATTAACAAGTCAGGAAATGACAGATGTTGGCAAGGATGCGGAGAAAGGGGAACTGAACCCTCTTACCCTGTTGGTGGGAAGGCAAGCTGGGGCAGCCACTCTGGAAAACAGTATGGAGGGTCCTCAAAAAGTTGAAAGTAGAGCTACCCTATGACCCAGCAATCGCACTACTGGGTATTTGCCCTAAAGATACAAATGTAGGGGCGCCTGGGTGGCTCAGTGGGTTAAAGCCCCTGCCTTCGGCTCAGGTCATGATCCCAGGGTCCTGGGATCGAGCCCCGCATCAGGCTGTCTGCTCCGCGGAGAGCCTGCTTCCTCCTTTCTTTCTCTCTGCCTGCCTCTCTGCCTACTTGTGATCTCTGTCTGTCAAATTAAAAAAAAAAAAATACAAATGTAGGGATCCAAAGGGCCACCTGCACCCAAATGTTTATAGCAGCAATGTCCACAGTAGCCAAACTATGGAAAGACCCAAATGTCCATCAACAGATCAATGGATAAAAAAGATGTGGTAGGGCGCCTGGGTGGCTCAGTGGGTTAAGCCGCTGCCTTCGGCTCAGGTCATGATCTCAGGGTCCTTGGATCGAGTCCCGCATCGGGTTCTCTGCTCCGCGGGGAGCCTGTTTCCTCCTCTCTCTCTCTCTCTGCCTACCTCTCTGCCTACTTGTGATCTCTCTGTGTCAAATGAATAAATAAAATCTTAAAAAAAAAAAGATGTGGTATATATACACAATGGAATACTATGCAGCCATCAAAAGAAATGAAATCTTGCCATTTGCAATGACGTGGATGGAACTAGAGAATATTATGCTGAGTGAAATAAGTCAATCAGAGAAAGACAGTTATGATATAATCTCTCAGGAGGAATTTGAGAGGCAGGAGGGTGGCTGTGGCGGGTAGGGAAGGAAAAAATGCAACAAGATGGGATCGGGAGGGAGACAAATCATAAGAGACTCTTCTTAATATCACAAAACAAACTAAGGGTTGCCAGGGGTGTGGGAGGATAGCAATAGGGTAGTTGGGTGATGGACACTGGGGAGGGCATGTGCTATGGTGAGTGCTGTGAAGTGTGTAAGCCTGATGATTCACAGACCTGTACCCCTGAGGCATATAATACATTATATGTTAATAAAAATAATTTTTAAAAAATCAGTGCTGTTAAACACCCCCAGAATACTGCTTGGGGGACACCAGCACCCCAACATTATATGGGACCATCTGGATGGGTGGGCTCTAGAGAAAAAATGAAAGGATGGATGGATGGACGGATGGATGCACAATTTAAAAAACAGTTTTTCCTGTTCTGTGTCCTACTCCTCTGCCTGGGATTCTCCAAACTTAGTACCCATCTCAGACCTCCCTCAAGGGACTGCTATTCTAGACCCTGTGCTTCTGAGCATCCCCACTCCACCCACCTTTTCCAGAGGAATCCTGGGGCCAGGGAGATGTACCCACCCAGAATCTACATCTCTGTTGGGTATTTATGCTCTGGGAACTTGGAGTAGGTAGAATGATGGTCTCCCAAAGATATCCACACCCTGGGGTGCCTGGGTGGCTCAGCTGGTTAAGTATCTGCCTTCCGCTCAGGTCATGATCCCAGGATCCTGGGATCGAGCCCCATGTCAGGCTCCCTGCTCAGTGGAGAGTCTGCTTCTCCCTCTCCCTTTGCCTCTCCCCCCACTCATGCTTGCGCACACTCTCTTTCTCTCTCTCTCAGATAAGTAAATTTGAAAATATTAAAAAAACAGGTATCCACACCCTGATACTTGGAACTTGTAATCTTACACTGGAAAAGAGACTCTGCAGATGTGAATAAATGAAGGCTCTTGGGATGGGGAGATTAGCCTGGGTTATGCGGGTGGACCCAATGTCCTCACAAGGTCCTTTCAAGAGGAAGGGCGGAGGGTCAGTCAGAATAGAAGCTGTGACAATGCTAGAAGAGTTTCAAGGACCCAGGGCCAGGAGCCAAGGAATACGTTTGGCCTTGAGAAGCTGTGAGAGACGAGCAGACAGATTCAGGTGGGAGGACAAGGAGTCAGGTGCTCTCCTGGAAGGCAGAATCCAGAACTTGAACTTGTTTAGCCTTTCTGTTGGTTAAGGTCTATTTGTCGAGGCAGGAGGACCCAACCTCATGAATGGTCAGCTAGCACGATCGATAAAAGTTTCAATAGTCTGACATGAGGTATGCGAGCCTCCGTGTGTACTCTTCTGCAAACGTTAGCCATCGGGCTGCCCAAAGTCTTGGTTGAAAAAGAAAAGCTTGTTACCCCAAATGCCTCCAGTTCATGGTGCTTCGAGGGGAGGGTAGAGGAGAAAAGGGCAGTTCTCTGCCAGGGGTGGAGTGGGGCAGAAAGAAAGGACACGTGACTAATGAGAAGGGGCTCAGTGTCCGAAATGAGGCTCGCGGGGAAAGAGGACACAGAGAGGACACAGGGAGAGACGGAGACGAGAGACCTTGTGACCCCCCAGAAGTCCAGAGAGAGGAAGTAGAGCCCTGGAGAAGGCAAAGAGGCAAGAGGGAGGCTGTCTGGCAGCACAGTTACACATTTCACAAGGCCGGGACTCTGGCACAATCTCCATTTGCAACCTCTCCGTCTGCCACTGTCTACCACAGAGCCTGGGAGGCCAACACACCCAATTTCCCAGCTTCCTCTGAAACTGGGAATGACCCTCTGGCACACGCTCTGAAACAGCCACAAGTTCCTCAGAAAGGCATACTTGCCCCAGTAAAAAGGCAAGGCTTGCCAGGAGGAAATCCACTCTCTTCCTCTTTCTCCTCCTTCTTGCCTGCAACCAAGATAGGCTCCACGGTGGGGCAGCAGCCATCTTGTGACCATGAGGCAAGCACAATGACCTAGAAGGTCTAGGCACCAAGGTTAGCAGAACAAATACATGGGAAGAGTTTGGGTCGTTGATAGTATCTTTGAGCTATCATGCCAGCCTCGGACTTCTTACTGAGAGAGGAAAAGAAACCTCTCTCTGTTTAAGCAGTCCTAAGGATCCAGGTGACCTACCTCTTTTATTGACTATTGGTATCTGGTGCAGGAACTGTGCCTGGCACAGAGCTGGTATTCCCACAAAGCCTAGATTTCTTTCCTGCTACTAGTTCTGCATCGCGATGCTTACCCCCTGCATTGCGATGCTTACCCAATCATCTTCCTTACACCCGGTTGGCTGAGTTTCTTTTCTTGCAGCTCAACAATTCCAATCAAGACAGAGGGGTAAAAAGGAGGAGCTGCTTGAGGGGTGAGCTACGTGGGGAAGGTGATCCAAAGGACCACACTGATGTCTGTCCATCCACTCTCCACCTTGCACTGGGGCGGGACGGGGGGTGGGGGGTGGCATTTGCGAATGGAAATCAGATCACACCCTTCCCTACTTAAAATCTCCCTGCCTCATGGCTTCTTGCTGCCCTTCAAAGAAAATGCAACCCTGATCTCAGCTTCAGGGCTCACCCGTGTACCCTACTCTCATCTCCCCTCTAACGTCCCCTCCCGGCCCCTCAGCCACATTGACCTTCTTGCTGTTCCTCCAGTAACCCCTCGCCTGCCTCGTGCCATCGGCACACCCTGTTTCCTCTGCCTGCAAGGCTCTGCCTCCGTGAGTCCACGAGGCTAGCCCTCACCTCCCTCAGGGCTCTGCTCCAGTCACCTCCTCCGAGAGGCCCGCCCTGAACACCTTGGTGAATATATCCCAGTTTAGTCACACCCTAGCTCACGATCACTTTCTGGATCATCCTGATTCTTCCGTTTGTACATTTCTTATTCATGTCCCATCCCCGGACCCTAAGCTCCCTTGAATGGAGGGAGCCTGCCTGGCATAGACGAGGGGGCCAAGAAAATAAATGAAGCGTGTTGAATGATGAAATCAAAGAGGCGCAGGGAGAAAGTCACTGTAATCAACTTTGTTGTAACCTTGGTCGGTACTCTGGAGTCTGAACTTAATTTTACCCCCATGACTTAGGAAACTGAAGTTCGAAAACAAAACCAAACAACCTCATCCAAGTATCCATTCCAGTGGGTTCAGATCTAATGATCATAATGAAAATAATAATTCAGCAGCAAGCATCCACAGCGAGCTGGCACTACCGTTACCAAATAATATATTACACAGCCCAATCATAACAGCCATAATCATTCTTACAACAACCTTAGGAGGTGGGTCCTTTTCTTATCCCCATTTTACAGAGGAGGAAATGAAGGCTCAGAGTGGTTGAGTAACTTGCCCAAGATCACACAGCCATGAAGAGATAGAGCCTGGATTTGAACCCCGGCAATCCGGTTCTGGAATCTCTAAGTCCTGGGTCTCTGCAGACATCTGAAGGTGTCACAAGGACCCTGGTTGTGCAAGGGGGGGCCGTTCACTGCCACCCTCAATGACCTAGGCATGCCTTCCAGGCCGAACCACCCCTGGCTGACCTGATGCTGATGAGTGGCTCCCGGCCCCTGGCTCTCTGCCCGCATCCTTGGGGCCCCAGGCGGCCCCCCACCCCCCAGCCCGAGTCTGCGCTGACCCTGCCTTGAGCTGAATGAGCGCTTCCTCTACGCGGGGCTGATTGTAGCGCACCATATAGCTGTGCATGTCGGGGTAGTTGCTGCGAATGTTCTTCTCCGTGGACCCGTTGGGCACCGTCCCAAACTTCAGGGGCGGGTACTGCTCCTGGGGCCGCTGGAACTGGGGCAGAATGGGAAGTTATTAGGGCGCCCCCCTGGGGCCATCTGGGTCAAGAATAGCCTTGACCCAGATGCTCTGTTCTGGGGGACACCTGCCAACTGGCAGGCACCCCAGCCCAGAAGTGTTTCTCCAACGTGCTCACCGTGACCCTCTTCTGCTCCCACCCAGCAGATCCATCTGCAGCCAGCCACATGTACACACACACACACACGTGCACGCACACATATATGCATACAGAGTCTGGAGGAATACTGAAATAGTTAACACTGGCATGGCCTGATCATAGTCCAGTTTGGAAAGGCACTGGCTACAGAGTTTGAAAAGGGCCGCAGAGGCCTCTGATGTGCCAGGCATTAACCCTTAGCTTGCTGGATCATGGGAGGTCCCAAGGGTGGGGTTTGGCCTGGTGGGGAGCTGGAGGCAATTGTTATTTACAAATCCATTCAGAAATAGCACACTTTTTTTTTTTTTTTTTTAAGAGAAAGAGAGAGATCTCACGCAAGCGTGAGCGCCAGGATGGGGTGGGTAGGGGCAGAGGGAAAGAGAGAATCCTAAACAGACTCCGTGCTCAGCATGAGCCCAATGCAGGGGTCAGTCTTACAACTCTGAGATCATGACCTGAGCTGAAATCAAAAGCTGGATGCCTAACCAATTGAGCCACCCAGGCGCCCCAAAAGTTTACTCTTTGAACAACAGACATAGCCATATGGTGTGTGCTGACTCAGTGTCATGTGCATATATGACTAAAACAAAGGTACAGACATATTTTTGCTCAGTCATTAAAAAAAAAAATGCTTGTTGGGATGCCCAGGTGGCTCAGTTGGTTAAGAGTCTGCCTTCGGCTCAGGTCATGATCCCAGGGCCCTGGGATCGAGCCCCGTATCAGGCTCCCTGCTCAGCGGAGAACCTGCTTCTCTGCCTGCCATTCGACATGCTTGTGTTCTCTCTCTGACAAATAAATTAATAAAATCCTATAAAAAATGCTTATTGCAATCCACTGAACTGATTTCTTAACCTTCTAATAGGTCATGATAATCCAGTGAACCACTTCAACCTCAAACCCTGCTCTGCAAACCACTAGTACCTGAACAGACCGTGATCTGCAATGAGGTAAGTATAGAAATCAAGAGAATAAGCACTTAGAGCAATTTTTTCAAGAAGATTTTTAAATTTGTTTCTTTTTAAAGTAAACTCTACACCTAATGTGGGACTCGAACTTATGACCCTGAGATCAAGAGTTGCGTGTTCTACCGACTGAGTCAGCCAGGCACTGGGCATTTAGAACAATTTGACAGAATAATTTTATGTCTGTTGAAACTACATAAAAATTCGGGTTTGAATTGTGCATGTCTTGGTTTTCAATTTTATGTTTCATTTCTCGTAATTCGTTTCTATTGTATCTTACAAAAGCACTGATCTCTACCGGAGAAAGTTCAAAGATTAGCTCTTCATCACACTCTGAGAGAAGCACTCATCTAGAATATTCCATTTGGCACTACTGCCCCCCCAGGACATTTGGGGTTACTCTCTTCTCCTGGGAATATTTAAATAGTCCATTGTGAAACATAACCATTCTCTTCTAGAACATTCTTTTCTACCATTTTGGAACTCTTCCTGGGAAAAGACCCCCAGGAATCCTCTTCGGACCTCCCATGTGCCAAATTTCAGCCTGACCTCTAACCCTAGCCAACTCCCTCTCTCCCCCAAACACACACACCTTTCGATCACTGAGCCCAGACACGGTGTCCACATACTCCTCCTGGATCATGAAGGCGGCCAGGTTGGCTGTGTAGCTGGCGAGGAAGATGACGGCGAAGAAGGCCCACACCAACACCATGATTTTGCTGGTGGTCCCCCGGGGGTTCTCCACGGGCACCGAGTTATTGAACACCAGGGCCCAGAGCAGCCAGATGGATTTCCCAATGGTGAAGGTTGAGCCGCCAGGCCCTGCAGGGGGCCAGGAGGGCGACATGGACCCGAAATCCCTTCTACTCCATGAGGGAGCAGAAAGAACTATGATTCCCAGCAGCTCCCAAGGCCTCTGGCGCCTCCAGAGGCCACTGCTCTACCCCAGGGGCTGTTGGGAAATGTAGTTCTATCTGTGGTCCGGGCACTTGGAGGTGATGGAGGAAGGGGACTCACGCTTGCCCGTGGCCAAGCTGCGGTTGTAGCCGACGGGACTGAGGTACTCGAAGATGAAAACGGTGACGGCGACCACAGTGAGGCACATGACGAACATCATTACCCACACGGCAGGGCTGTAGGGCTCTGGGGGCAAGGAGGTATGGGGTCATGGCTTGGCCAAGCAAAGGACTGGAGGTGGGGGGGACCAAAGACATATGAACAAGGTGCATCACAGACAGGATCTTGTCCTACTCTGTCCCCTTCCCAGTCTCCCCACCTCAGAGACATCCAGACGCCTGGGAGACAGTCTCTCTTGAGAAAGCCAACTCAATCATTTCTGTAGTTTTGGTCAGTAGATAGATCCTAAATGTTTCCTGAGTCCCAGACCTGAGTCTCCCCCCCGTCCCCAGCCACTCACCATGTCCCACACTGAGGCCAGCATCCATGCCCAGGCTCTCCATCCTTCCATCCCATCACAGTCCAACCCCCCATTTGCCAGCCTCGCTCCCTCCCTCCCGCCTTACCCCTCCGCAGCCACAGTCTATACCCCCCACCCTTGCCCCCTACCTTGGCCTTTCCTCCCCATTCTTTCAGGCAACAGGCTCAGGCCTCATCCTCTCTCCTGGCCCATCTCCACGCCGCCCTGCAGCCCTAGGGGCTCCTTCGGCACCCAGAGGTGACCTGGCCTCTCCCCTGCTCACAGCCTCCTGTGGCACCTCAGCGCCTCCATGAAAGTCACTGCCCCTCAGCCTTGCTTCCAGGGGCAAGCAAGCCCCTCTCTGCAAGCTCCCTCTAAAGCAAGCTCCTCTCTGACCTGATTGCTCTCTCAAGAGCCCAGTGCTTTAACTGGCCAGAACTCATGGTTCCAGAATGATCCTCACCCTCTCTGTCTTGTCTCCGCCGTCCCTGCCACCCCCGCCACGCTGACCCATTGACCAGACACACTTGCACCCATGTGTCTCCTCCTCACACTGGCAATGAACCCAAATCACCACTTCCTTGAGATTCATACTAGGTGATCTGCCCTCCCTGGGCCAAGCGCAAGTGGCTAGGACTGCCCCCATCACAGCAGGGTCACCACCCCAGACTGTCACTGAGGCATCTGGGGACACTCCTGTTGCCTCTACTGGGCAATGAGGTGGGGCATAAAATGACCTTGTCACTTCCCTGGTGAAGGCAGGGGCCCCATGTGGTGCAGCTCAGGGTGCCCTGCAGAGACCTTGGCCAAGGGACGGCCACAGAGATGCTCTTGGCGAAACAGACAGAAAGCAAACGTAAAGCAAGAGATGTCCCTTCTCTCAGCGTTGTCACTCCCAGGAGCTTTGCCCAGACTTCAGAGAGCAAGAGGGAACTGACGTGAACAGCTGCCCTTGGCCTGATGTGCACTTTTCCTTCTCTTGTCTCCAAGTGCAGCGAGATCCCTGCCCCATCCACCTCATAGCCACCAACCCATCAGGGGCCAGCTTCCTACCCACACTCCAAGCCTGGTTACTCGCCCATGCTCACTATCATCTTCCTATCCCACATCCACCTCCTCTCTGCGCAGACCTCTGCCTTCTCATGGGCCTCCTGCCCCTGCTGCCTGCAGTGGGATATTTTAAAAGCCTAGATCTGACCATATACCCCCTCCCCCACCATCTACAGTTAAAACCTTGGCCATTGCCCTAAGAATAAAACTCAACTTTCCTACCAGAGCCACCAAGGCCCTGAACTTTCCCCCCATGTCCCCCAATTCCCTCTCAGCCCTTGCCTCCTACCCCCTCACAATCACTCACTGCCCCCTCTGGTCACACAGACTTCCTGCTATTTCCCAAATATTCCACACACAGTCCCGCATTGGGTTCTTTGCCCCTCTGCCTGGAACGGTTTCTCAGGTCCCATCTCCAAAGGGGCCTTCCGGCCCTCTCCTGGCAGCACCAGCCCCATTCCTCTCCACTTCCTCACCCTGGCTTAATTTTTCATTATAGTCATCACCACTTGAAGTGATCTTGTCCATGTATCGCCTTAAGAGATTATTTTCTGTCTTCCCCATGAGGCCAAGAGCTCTTAGAGGAGAGGGGCATGTGGGCGTAGCCCAGAGCCTGGCCCATGATAGATGCTCAGTAAACGCTGAGAAGTGACTGGAGCATTTACCATGTGCCACTCTCATGCTAATCCCTTTTCCCCATCTCATATACAGGGGAAGACTTGAGGGTTGTGGGGGCCTGAGGCTTGTACAATGTGGAGGGTTGTCTTTAAGAAAAAAAAAGAAGAAGAAGAAGAAGAAGAAGAAGAAAAGAACACGAAATTATGAATACAAGAATACAAGGTACAGGGCCTTGAAGAGAATGTGCAAGAGAAGGTTCCTGAAGCTCCAGTTCCCTTGGCATCGTGGTAAAATGGCTTCTCCCATTTTACAGATTGGGAAACCCAAGGTCAGAAGCGACACCACCTCACCAGTCACGGTACGGGGACAGGCAATACCAGGATGGGAACTGAGCACACAGGTGTCCCAGTGTTGCCGTCCCAGGGCCCCGGGCTCACCGAGGAAGGCGGAGGGGGACACAGTGCCGTTGCTGCGGGCCACCATGACACTGATGCCCGTCTCCACGAAGGGCACAGAAAAATCCACGATCTCGGACCGCTCCTCGTTGATGGTGAGGGAGCCGATGGCCATGTCCGCACGCTGGTAGAAGACCTGGGGTGAGGGCAAGGAGGGGGTGAAGGAACCTGGCTGGGTCAAGCGCACAGAGGCGGATGGTGGGCAAGACCAGCCCCAGGTGACCAGTGACAGGGTGACAGAGAGGGCTAGGAGGGTGGCGGGGTGGCCTAAGGGGGCGCAGAGTGGGGCAGGAGAGGAGGAGGTGAGAGGCGGAGAGCAGGGGTGGGAAGAGGTAGCCCCAAGCCCAGTCCGGCTCCCAGAACACGCTCTCAGGATTTGGGCTCAGTCCTCTCGGCCCCGCCCCCTTCGTTTGAGAGGGCCACCCTCCTAGCCCCGCCCCACCCGCCCACAGTTTCTTGCCTTGTGGCCCCGCCCCCAGCCGAGGCCCCGCTCCTCAAGGCCCGGGCATCGCTCCCTCTGGCCACGCCCCTCCAGCCACAGAGCTCCGGCGCGGTGGCCCCCTCCCCCAGCTCGCCTCCTTCCCACCCCCACTCCCATCAGGCGCCCCACCTCGCCGATCATTCCGTTCCAGACGCCGTCGATCTTCTTTCCGTGCTTGCCGTTGGTGACCAGGTAGAGGTCGTAGCTGAAGCCGATGGTCTGCGCCAGCCGCTTCAGAATGTCGATGCAGAAGCCCTTGCAGCACCGCTTTTCCGGGCGGGGAGCGTCCGGAGGAGGGCTGCGGGGAGTGAGCAGGCTTGGGGATGCTGGGGATTCCCTCCGCCCCACTTAAGACTCTCCCAGGAGATGAGGGTATGGCGGGAGAGACACACAGCAGCTGAAACTATGGTTAGCGCTTTCTGGGGAAACTGAGACTCAAAGGAGTTTCGTGACTTGCCCAGGATGACCAAGCGAGAGGGCTCTGTGGGTTCTGAATTCCAAGGGAGGAGGGGGCGGGGGCCAGGACTGCGGGGCTGCAAGCCCTGGAGCCCGGGCTGTCACCTGTGGGTGCGGTTGAGCTGACTCCTGCAAGGCACAGAGTCCCGGATGCAAGTGCCACTGATGGGGTCGGCGGGCTCCACAATGACAAAAGGCCTCTCCTCCAGCGTGGCCACGGTGAGGTGTTGTGTGTCATCCACCGGCTGTAGGAAGCGGCCGTAGCGGGACCACAGCGGGTACTTGAGGCGGAGAGTCTGCTGCTCCCAACTGCCCACCTTGGCCAAGAGAAGGGGGTTCAGGCTCCAGGGCGGCGACTTTGCAGGATGTCCTGGCCATCGGGGCCCTCCTTCCTCAGAACCCCAGGCCCCAGCTTCTTCTCCCTTAGATCTGGGAATCTAGGCCCCATCTCCCTCTTCCCCTTCAAACCCACAGGTCCGGGCTCCCACTTACTTCTGCCAGGACCTAGAAGTCCGGCCTCCTTCCTCCCTCAGAGGCCAGAGTCCTCCTCTCGGTCCGGACCAAGGGGTCTGTGTCCCCACATCCCCCCATCAGTGCCGGGGACTCCAAGCCTCTCCCATGCCTGGGGTTGGGGCGAGGACTCACCACCTCCCAAGTCCTATCTCTGGTGAGGGAGATGACCACCAGAGAGGGGTTCACCAAGAAGCCATCCTCATTGAAGGAATAATCCCGGTTATCCCAGGTAATATTCATGAAATACCTGCCCAGGAGGAAGGGAGGCGACATGTGGGTACCTGGACTGGACCTAAGGGGCTGAAGGCAGAGAAAAATCCCTTCTCTGTACCAGCCCTGGCCCTTAGCTGGAATTTCTCCCCCAAGACTCTGAACACCCAAACATCCCCCTTCTTTGTTCAGGAGTCTCTGCTTGATACCCAGCACCCACTGAACAGGGTTGCAGACCCTCAGCCCGAGTTTGAGGTCCTCTTAGAGACTCTGTGTGTTCTGGCCCCATCTGGCTGTGCCGGCCCATCTCTGATCCCTGCCTCCCCTCAAACTCCTTCCACCCCAAGCCCTTTCTGAATGCAAAGTTGCCCCCCAAACATATCGAGTGGTTTCCTATCCCTTGAGCATTGTAGGGGCTATGCTGTCTGCCTGAAAAATGCTTTTCTGTCCCTTCTCACCCTGATTAATTCTGATGCCTTCCAAGATTCAGCTCAAGTGTCCCTTCCTCTGGGAGAAGCCCCAGGAGGCCTCTGGACTTGCAGATGATCTTCACAATGCATGGCACTTGTACCGTGAATGCTTGTCCCTACGCCCCAGTCACTGCATGGGACCTTCAACTGCCATCCTCACTTCCTCGCTCGCCTCCACACTCAGTCCCCAAGTGCCACCTTCCTGCCCCCAAGATCTCTCCATGTCATCCCGCCTCTCCATTACCACAGACCCCCTGGACCCTTGCCCCAGCCTCCTGCCCAGCCCCCAACCTCCACACTCTACCACCCCGACCCCAGGGGTCTTTATGTATGTGAAACTGACATCTCTCCTTTCCTGCTCATAACCCACCATGGCTCCTCAGTGCTCTTGAACAGAGTCCAGCCTCTCAACCTGGCATTCGAGGCCCTTGTGGCCTGGCCATGTCTGCCCCCAACCCCAGCCTCATCACCCTCAACCCCAATTCTCTTCCCTTTATCCACCCTGAGCTGTTGCAGTCCCACCAACATGCCTGAATTTTTCTCCCTGCTGGGCCTTTGTGCAATGCTGTTTCTCCTGCCTGAAATTTTAACCGCTCTTAGAATCACATCCAACCCCCTTACTGTGGCCAAAATGCCCTGTATGGGCTTGGCTCTACATGGACCTCACTTGTTTCTCCAGACCCTATCCCCGCCTTACTCGCTAAGCTCCAGCCACAATGGCTTTGTTTCAGGCTCCCAAATGGGCAGTTCCAGCCCGAGTGAGCATCCCTGCACCTGCTGTCCCCCCTCCAGTCTCGTCATTCAGATCTTCCAACGGCTGGCTCTTTTTCTTTGCCCGTTTCTTTTTTCTTACCTCCAAATTTCATCTGCTTAGAAAGACCTTTCCAGACAGCCTCACCTAACCTAGCACCCTGGGCAGGCATTTTTTTCTTTTCTTAAAAGATTTTATTTATTTATTTGACAGACAGAGATCACAAGTAGGCAGAGAGAGATTGAGGAGGAAGCAGGCTCCCTGCTAAGCAGACAGCCAATGTGGGGCTTGATCCCAGGACCCTGGGATCATGACCCTAGCTGAAGGCAGAGGCTTTAACCCACTGAACCACCCAGGTGACCTGCACCCTGGGCATTTCTTTCTTTCTTTCTTTCTTTCTTTCTTTCTTTCTTTCTTTTAGATTTTTATTCATTTATTTGACAGAAATCACAAATAGGCAGAGAGGCAGGCAGAAAGAGAGGGGGAAGCAGGCTCCCTGCTGAGCAGAGAGCCTGATGTGGGGCTCCATCCCAGGACCCTGGGACCACGACCTGGACCAACGGCAGAGGCTTTAACCCACTGAGCCACCCAGGCACCCCACCCTGGGCATTTCTTACCACATTCTACCTGTTTCATCACTTGCTGGTATTTCTTCTTTATCCTGTTTGTTCACCGTTTGTCTCCCCTGTGAGATTGTCGGCTCAGAACAGGGACTTTGTTCAACACAATGTACCCTTGTGCCCAAAGCAGTGCTTGGCACATAGCAGACTCTGATAAGGACTCATTCAATAAATGAATGAATGAGCCATTCATCCGTTAGGTGTCTGCTTAGATGTCTCCTCCTCTTGGGGACCTCCCTGACCCTATATGCTGACCCGTGACAGAGTAGCCTAGTTTGGAAAGCTGATTGGGGCCGATGAAATCTGTCTTTTGGGAAGACATTGGCTGTGAGATTTGGGGTGCTGGGGGGGAATGGGTGGTGGACAGGATAGGTTGAAATTATGAGTATCAGCAGAGAGAGCAGAAATTCTGGGTAAACCATGAGTGGTAAGAGAAGAACTGGACAGCCTCTGGGAGTGGCAGGTCAGACAGAGAGGGGTGGAGGTGGAGAGAGTATGAGGGAGACAATCAGAAAGAGATGAAAGGGTAGCTGGTCCCCAGGCTTGGCCTCAATTCCTGGCGTCTGGGTTTCTGTGCATGTTTATCTTCCCAATAAACCCCCTTTTCCCTTAGGAAACTTGAATGAGACTCTGCCTCCAGCAACCCGAAATGTCCTGGCGCAGACAGTATTCCCGCTGGTTTTCCCACAATGCCCGGGCCACCTCTGTGATAGCAAGCATCACACTGTGTTGTCATTATCCCATCCCTGTCTGCCACCCCTACAGGACCCTGTGTTCTTTGAAGAGAAGTCCATGGTCTTATACATCTTCGTGTTCCCAGAGCCCAGCATGATCCCTAGTTCCTAGCGGGTGCTCAGTAAGTATTTATGAACGAGGGATGCTTTTCTCACCCTCTTGTCCCTGGATCCTGTCCCCCAAGTCACCAGTTCTCAATTCTCGTCCCTCCGGCTTTCTTCTCCACCCATCACCACCTCCTTCCAAGATGCACCAAACCCTGTTCTATTCTAAAACAACAGTGTGTTGGGGCGCCTGGGTGGCTCAGTGGGTTAAAGCCTCTGCTTTCGGCTCAGGTCATGATCCCAGGATCCTGGGCTCGAGCCCCCCATCGGGCTCTCTGCTCAGCGGGGAGCCTGCTTCCTCCTCTCTCTTTGCCTGCTTCTCTGCCTACTTGTGATCTCTGTCAAATAAATAAATAAAATATTAAAAAAAAAAAATAAAACAACAGTGTGTAAGCCAGGCACACACCTGTCCAGCTAGAGTCCACACCTCCGTCCTCTAGTCCAGACCCCATGCAAGTAAGACCTTAGGACAATTGCACCTCCTCCGCCTCCACCGCAATCACAGCTAGCCAATCAGAATCGAAGTCTATATAATTTGCATGTGACGAGCCTGTAAACAACCAATAAGGCAGCCCCGGTCGCCCCAGGACATCCCCACTGTGTCGCTTGCCCGGAAGGAAATTGCTTGCTCCTCACTTTTTCTCTTTTCCCCTTTCTCACTAGCTAGAATTCACACGTGCGGCTGAGCCTGCTTCGACTGCACCAAGAAGGTGGCGGATCCTGACCTATCACATGGAGCAACAGAGCCACCTGATAACCTGGAACACTCATTTCTGGAATTTTTTTTTTTTTTGAAGATTTTATTTTTAAGCGATTTAGGGGGTGCTCTGGGTGGCTCAGTTGGTTAAGCGTTCTGCCTTGGGTTCTGGTCATGATCCCAGGGTCCTGCTCAGCGGGGAGTCTGCTTCTCCCTCTCCCTCTGTCGCTCCCCCTCCTTGTACTCTTTCTCCCTCTCTAATAAATAATATATATATATTTTTAAAATGATCTCTATACTCCGTGTCCCCATGGGACACAAACTCACAACCCCGAGTTGGAGAGTTGCACGCTCCACCAACTGAGTCAGCCAGGGGCCCCTCATTTCCGGTTTGTTAAGTGAGGAAGAACAACTTCTATCTCTTTTGGGTCTATGGATTGTTGGTCATTTTGTTGCTGGAATTCAGCTTGTACTCTAGGGAATATCATCATACCCGAGATGTCATCAACTATAGGGTACATCTCTAGTTTTTTGTACCACAAGGGAAGAAAAAGGTGCTATAAGCCATCAACTGTAAAGTATATCTTGATTTCAAAGACATGAAACTGGAAAAAAAAATTCATCTTAAAATCAGGAAATATGGCAATACACTCACTGTGTCTTGGGTGCTTTTTCCAAATTACCTGATTTAACCCCAAGCAGGAGAGCGAACTGTATCTGTTTTACAGAAAAGTAAACTGAGGCTCTGAGAGGGGATGTGACCCATTTGAGGCTGCTCAGCCAGTGAGTATTCAGGCTCTGGAACCTTCCCACACCCTCCCACACCAACCCCACTCACCTATGCAGACTCTCCCCTCGGTGGGTGCGGTTCTGGGCACGGCAGTCGTGGCCGAGCTCGGGCAGGAAGCCATAGTCACGTAGCAGAGCCTGGGCACCTCGGGCCACGACGGCCACACCAGCGGCCACCCGCCGGGCCAGGTCATCTCGCCAGCCAGCCGAGCGCACGGCGAACAGCCCGGCAGGCAGTGGGGCTCCTCCTGGCAAAAGAGGGGGCTCTCCAGGGGCGCCTGAGCCTCCGCCTCCGGCCAGCTGGGGCCCCACCATGAACCAGACGTAGCCAGGCCCCGTGAGGCCAGCCTCCTCCGCTGCCCGGAACACGGGTTCGGCTTCCTCCCGGGCACAGAAGAGGAGGCGGATCTGCGCGCTGACGCTGCGGAGTTGGGCACCCAGCACGGCCTCGCCTGCTCCCGGGTCCAGTGTCAGTGCCCCCCGGTGCTCCCAGCCCACCATGCTGCCATCAGTCAGCACCTCGATGTAGGACAGGAAGGCCCGGTGGCCGGGGGCACGTGTGGTCACCGCCACAAAGGATGTCCAGTCGTACTCCTCCAGCACCTCAAAGATGACCTGGAGCTGCTGCTCTGTGGACGAGCCCAGCTGCAGGAAGGTGGAGCCCTTCTCCTGCGGGGAGGAGGAGGAGGATGTCAAGCTTCCGGGGGGGGGGGGGGGGAACCCCAGCTCCCAACAACCAGGAGCGGGCCTTCAGTTCCCAGTTCTCAAATGGACCTCATCTCCCAGCAACTGATGAGGGCATCCTAGCTCCCAGTGGCCACGGGTATGTCACAGGTCTCAATAAGGCAACTGCATAGCTCTTCACCAAACCCCTCCCCTTTTCCTTGCTGGTGCACAGAGCTAGACCTGGGTTAGGTTTAGCCATGGGACTGAGTTCTAGACTCATCCAGAAAAGCTCTCCCCCCGTGCACCTTACTCTCTTCCCTGAGAACACATGCAGAGGCTCCAGGAGAGAACTCTGAAGTCCTATGTGGATTACAAAGCCATGAGAGGGAGGAGAATGAGCCCCTCAGTCATTCTTTGGCAGAGA
Organism: Mustela erminea; assembly: GCF_009829155.1. Lineage (NCBI taxonomy): Eukaryota > Metazoa > Chordata > Mammalia > Carnivora > Mustelidae > Mustela > Mustela erminea. Next base: position 4,452,236 of record NC_045632.1, on the reverse strand, counting down.
GCCACCTCTAATCAGGAACACCTGTTTGGATTTTAGATGCGTGAGAAACAACCTTCCATTGGGTGGAACCATCGAGACGTGGGGGTTTATCTGTCACAGCAGCGAACATTACCCTAGAACACACGGAGCATCCAAGGAGGGAACTACAGTCCCCAGCATCTACTGAGAGAGACTACATTTCCCTCACACCTAATCCAGGCCATCTTCCAGTCTTCTCAGCTCTCTGTTCAAAACAACCCCATTCACAGGATGCCTAGGTGGCTCAGTTGATTAAGCGATTGCCTTTGGCTTGGGTCATGATCCCAGGGTCCTGGGATGGGGGCCCCACACCAGGCTCCTTGCTTATCTGGAAGCCTGCGTCTCCCTCTGCCTGCTGCTCCCCCTGCTTGTGTGGTCTCTCTTTCTCTGACAAATAAATAAAATCTTAAAAAACAAAAGGAAAAAACCACAACCCCATTCTTCGCTACTGCTCCATCACAACCCTCGTTGACTGCTATCTTGCTTAGAGAACTGCAACAGCTTCGTGACCACTGCTAACATTTTTTGCATCTTCCAGTCCATTCTCCGTCAGCAGCCAGAGTCATCTTTTCCAAAATATTAGTTGGATCCCATCTCTTCTTCGTTGAAAACCTTCCAATACTCCTACCTTAGAGTCAAAGCCAAAGCCCTCACTTTGGCCCACAGGCCCTGCATGGACTGGCCCTTGCTGCCTCTCTGACCTCATCTCCCACCACCCCCACCTCTCTGTTCTTCCTCAAACACATCAAGTTCCTTCCAGCTTCAAGGGCTTGGCCCTTAGCTGTTGCCTCTCGCGGGGACGCTCTCCCTCAGCTCCTTCATGCCGGACCTGCCACTTCTCATTCCTCAGGTCGAGATCATTTGCCACCTCCTCAGGGAGGCCATCCCTGACTGCCATCCTACCCTTCTGCCAGGACGGATTTCACAATCTCTTATTTGCTTTCTGTCTCCCCATTAGAATGCAAGCTCCAAAGAGAGCAGGGATCCTATCTTTTCTCCACCTTTTCACAACTATATTTCCGTGGAGCTAAAACAGCCCCTGCACAGAGTCAGCCCTCAGTGAGAAATAGTGAACTTTCTTCCTTAGGCATGTACCTGTGGTTTCGTACAGGAGACAGTTGTCCTGAGCGGATGAGGCCTCCCAGCCTGCAGTGAGAATCCTGAGAGGACCTCATCCTTGGCAAGCAGAGATATGCCACATTTCCAGCATTCAATGGAAGCACGACGGCCCTATGAGGACCCCTCTTTCTCCCATCCCGAGATACTGAAGGGACTACATTTCCCAAAAGACAACGCGTGTACCCGAGCGGGCCACAGTACCCAGGTGACAGAACAGAGTGCTTCACGCTTCTCAGCATCAGTGGAGGCAGGAGAACCACATCTCTGGGTAGGCCATAAAGGCAGCATCAGGGAGTAGCAGTTCATGTGGAAGGTGATCTGCCTGCAAATCTCTGGGCAACTGTCTAAAGAAGAAAGTTGGCCAGAGGCCCTTCCCAGAATGCCCTGGACAGGAGAGAACTGCAAGTCCCAGGATGTAAGTGGGACCTAGTCACGAAGCTACTGGCCCTCCACGTGGGAACTGGTGGGGACTTAGGCTCCACCCACTCAGATGGCCCCATTCACCCTAGCACCAATTCGGTTACACTGGCTCCACCCCCAAACAGGCCCCGCCCCTTCTCCTACAGCTGGTCCTAGCCTATCCCTTCTACTTCTCAGTACCTGCAACTGGGCTTGGTCCAGGTCTTTCCTTTCCTACCAGAAGTCTGCTCCAGCTGGTCCCCCCCACACACACCCCTCGTGCCCTCGGGTGGCAGGCCTCTTTCCAGGCCACAACCCGCTCAGGCCTCTGCCCCTCTCTCCTGCAGGCTCCTGGGTTGGCCTTCTAATTGGCTGGGCCAGCCCTTCTGGTGGGCCGTCAGCCTCCCAGGCCCAGCTTCTGGATTCTCGCTTTCCACACCTTACGACTGGGGTTGTGCTTCTGCCCAAACCCCACTCCCGGGACTGTTTCCCACTCTAGATCTCGCCCCTTCCGTCCTGAGCGTAGGCCCTGCCATCTTCCTGGCCTCCCTCTGTGCCGCCTCACCAGCTAGCTCTCCCCTTGCCCGACTGCCGTCGCCCCCCCTTCCTGGCTGCATGGTTCTGCCCTTCCCCAGCTCATCTGCGACCCCTCTCCTCCCGCTCCTCCTTTCACAGGATGGCTCCGTCCTCCCACCTAGACTTCGAGAGCCCTTGCTTGCTCAGCTGGCCGAATCAGTTGACCAAGTCCTTCAGTACCCTGACCTCCGCGTACCCTTTCCTGGCCCTCTCCCTGCCTTCCTGTCTCCTGCCTCCTCAGTAGACCCCACCCCTTCCTGAACCCCGTTCCTTTCCAGCTGACCCCTTCCTTGCTGATCCCCAGATCCCACTCCTCCCTCAGAGCGGGCCCCCTCTGGCACACCCGTTTTGTTCCCAGTCCCCACCCCTCGTTGCCCTAACCCCGCCTCTTCCCCAGATTCCATTCCCTCCCCTGACTCGGTCCTCCCGGAGACCCTCAGTTCTCCGTATACTCTGCCCAGGAGAGGCCTGTCTCTCACCCTGCTCCTGGGTCAGTGCCCCTGCGGGGTCCACTCACCCTATAGGCCACGCCCCCCAGTCAGCCCCGCCCCTCCCCTAGACCGGACTCTACCCTCGGACCCCACTCCGTCGCAGATGCGGCCCCTCCGTGTCGGCCCCGCCTCCCCAACCCGCGGCTGGCCCCGCCCCCCCGCAGGTCGCGCGCACCTTGGGCGTGAGCACGAGCGCGGCGCCGCCGTGCACGGCCACGATGGGCAGCGAGGTCTGCGCCGACAGGAAGTCGAGGATGGGCGCGACGGCGGGCGCGCGCGAGTCGTCCTCGAACACGACGCCGTGCACGCGCAGCCCCGACAGCAGGTCGCAGAGCTGCAGCACGAGGCTGCGCGGGTCCGAGCCGTTGAGCACCAGCGCCACCGGTCGCACGTCCAGGCCAGGGCTGCGCACGGCCGCCGCCACTGCCGGGCCCAGGCGCGCCGCCTCGGTCGCGTACGCGGGCCCCGAGAACACGAGCGCCACGTTAAGCGGCCGCGCCCCGCCGGGGCCCCCGCCAGGCCCGCCGGCCCCGCCCGGTCCCGGCGCCTCCTCCGGGAACGGGCTGGCGCACGCCAGCGCCAGCAGCAGCAGCATCTTAGCGGGGCCCCGAGGGCCGCGGGGGCCACCGGCGCCGCGCATCGCCTGCGGGCCCCTCCGGGCGGCCTCTGACACGGGAGAGCGGGCGCGCCGAGCCGGGGAGACCCCGGTAGCGGAAAAGGACACAGATGGGAGGAAGACACAGAGAAGGGGAGACAGAGAGAGGAGACAAGACAGAGACACGGAGAAGAAGAGACAGAGAGGGGGAGACGCAGAGATAGGGAGGAGAGGGAAAGGTGGGGATAATAGAGACAGGGAGCGACAGAGAGAAACACACACACACACACACACACACACACACACAGAGGCAAAGGGAGAGCCAGAGATACGAGACAGGGAAAGTGGAGGTGGGTAATGGGGACAAAGAAGATACAGAGATAGGGAAAGAAGATAGACAAGGCAGGAATGGGGAGGATAATGAGACAGGACAGATGGGTAACAGACCCACAGAAATGGGATCAGAATCGGAGCAGAGAGAGACCGAGGGAGAATCGAAGAGAGATGAACACAGCCAGAGAGAGATGGTCAGAGAGAGACATGAACAGGAATAAGGAGAGAGAGGGTCAGAGTGACAGAGACAGGGAGAAGAGGAGGCAGAGAGAGATAAGACAGAGTGACAGAAATAGGGAGGGAATGATAGGGAGGCAAGGAGAGATGCAGAGATAGACAAGAAAGGTGGGAGAGATAAGAGAGGCGAGAAAGTTGGACAGAGACAGGAAGATGGAAAGAAGCCCAGAAAGACGGAGATGGACCCCACGGCCACACAAGAGATGGAGAAACAGGCAGAACAGATTGAGGGAGGAGGCAGGCAGAGCAGACAGAAAACATAGGAAGACAGAAATAGCGAACCAAGGCAAAGATCAAGACCCCCACCAGGGAGGTGCCCAGCACAGACATGAAAGGAAGGCCGGGAAGGCGGGTGGCAGGAGGGATCAAAAATAAAAGGAAGAAAAGTGAGGGGAAAAAAATGAGAAAGGGAAAAGGGGTCAGGTGTGTGGGGGGAGAGAAAGAAGAGAGAAAAAGAAATGAGCGGGGCATCCCAAGGAGAGAAAACACCCCCAGGACCTTACCCCCCACCTCAACCACAACCCCCAACCTCTTTTTGTCCCCCTATGCTGTCCCTATCCCCCCCCCAAGTCTCAATGAGAGCTAGAAAGAGAGTCACGGCCCAGATGAGGTTGCAGGGTTGGGGGGCACAGCTGTGGAGAGCTGGGGGGGCAGGGGTCCCTGGCTCCCAGCCCAGAGCAATTTAGTAAATTAGAGGAAATACAGCATCTCTTCCTGTGTCCCCTGTTGAATACTAGCTGCCTGGGGTGGTCGGGCTGGGAGCCCAGATGCCTGGCTCCTGGGTCTGAAGGAGGAGGGCACTGGGGGCCTGGACTCCTGGTTCCCAGAGAGAGATTAGAGCCTGCACTAGGGGCTTCCTGAGGGGGTGAGTGTCCAGAGGGGGAAGAGTTCTCTCTTGGCTGTCAATCAGGCTCCTGTCCGGTTGCCATGGTAGCGCAGGCCTCCTCTACCCCATAGGGTGGGGGAAAGGCCCACACCCCTTCCCCTGCTTACAGGGCTCACTGCCCGCCCTCCCCACACCTGCCTTCCTAGGGATCCTGGGCCATGGTCTCCCCAGGGATGGGGGTGGGGACTCCTAGTGTGCCCGTCCCTCCCAAATCCTGGCTCCCCTGGCCCCTCCTCTCCTCTGCCCTTCCCCAAGCAGCTGGCTCAATCAGTGCTCAGAATAGACCCCCCCCACCCCAAAATAACCCACAGCTGTGGCCTGGCCCCCGCGGGGTTAACACTCACTCTCTCCTCCCTTCCCCGTTGCTTCTCATCCCTCAGACCCTCCTCTGCCTCTCTCAGACCCACCCCTGCTTGGCCTCTGTCCTTGGGGACCCCAGGGTCCTGTTCCCCGCTGAGGCCCAGGAGGGCAACTCCAGCCCCACCCTTCTTAGGAAGCTGGTTCCGAGTCCTCTCCTGGCGAGGGCAGTCTCCCACTCCTCTAGGGTCTGAGTAGTGGCATCTCTAGCCACTGGGGGATTCTGGAGGCCCAGTTCCCAGAACCTATGCCCTCAGGGATCACATTGCCCAGGTCCTCAACCTCCACCTTGTCTCAGTCCCCAGGTCCATTCCCATGGGGCCCAAGAGCCGAACCCCCTCATCCTCTGCCTGTCGGAGACTCAGGAGACTGGGCCCCCAACCCCCTCTTCCCTCAGACACAGAAGCTCTCTCTTAACTTCTCCCATAAAGACTCAAGATGAGTCTCAGCACCCTTCTCCCCCAGGACCCGGGAGTCTGGGTGCTCTGCTCTGTCTTTTCCCAGGACCCAGAATTCTTGGCCCCCTCCAGCCCCTAAACTGGGTGCCCAGATTCCTCTATGCCCAGAAGCCAGGAGTTCAGGTCCATAGCCCTCTCCTCTCTTAAGAACCCCGTTTTTGCCTCAAACTCCGTCAGTCCCACCATCCTGGGAGGCCCCCCCCCCCATTCCCCGCCAGCTCCAGCTTCCTGTCATCCCACTCAGGTCCTGTACACAGCACAGGCTGTCCCCCAGCTAAGAAGGAGGAGGGTGCCAGAGATTCCTGGGGTGTCCCTGTCTCCATCACTACCCCCTCAATCCATCACAGAAGAGGCAAGAGGCCACTTTGATCAACAGCCCCCCCCCCCCGCGTGCTGCAGACGGCATTCCGTCCCCCCCCTTCCAACACCATTCTCTCCCCACCCTAATCCTGGTGCTCAGACCAGGCTGGAAGGGTATTCCAGAACCTTGAGGAAAGGGTGGTAGCTTGGGGTGAGGGGTGCTTGGGGCCTGGATGCCCTCAAGGTCCTTGGCGGGGGTATTAATAGCAGACTCATAGCTCTGAGAAGGGAGGGGAGAGCGAGAGGAGAGAGGGAGAGGGCCGGCCAGGGAGGGGGGAGACCGATGCGGGCAGGGGGATGCAGAGGGAAGACGGGATGGAGAGATAGGGGATAGAGACAGATATGGGGTGTCAGGTATGCAGTGCTAGGGAGAGGGTGCAAAGTGTCCGAGAAATGGGGGGTTAGGAGGTCTGAGGAGTAGAGACCCAGGAAAAAGGGGCTCAGAGAGGGAGAAAGAGAGGGGGCGGAGGAGAGCCTCCAGGAGACAAGGGAGCTGGGGAGGGCCAGAGAACCCTGCTCCGTGCCACCCCCCCTCCCTGAGGCCCCGGCCAACTTTCCCTGTCCTAGATCTGGGGGTCCACATTCCCACCCACCCCTGCATCCCCTACCCCGGCCTTACCTTTTCATGACCCTGTTCTGTGGGGGGTATTGCGGGGGGGCAGGACCAGAACCCAGAGTCCAGCGACCCAAAGATTCGGCGGAGGGCTCAGGGAACCGCTGGGGGGGCCAGGCCCCGGGGCGGCGGCAGTGGCAGCGGTGGCGGCAGCAGCAGCAGCGGCGGTGGGGACCTCCTGCCTGTCCCCGGCTCCTCCGGCTCTCCCTCCTGGTCTTCGGTCCCGTCCTGCCCTGTCTGTCCCCCAAGGTTGCGGCCACCCCAACTAGGCGAGGACGCGGCTACACATGTTGCGCTGGAAGTTGGGCCCCGGACATTGCGGAGGCTGTCGGGGTGTCCTCTCACCGCCCCGACCCCGTGGGGATCCCCCCTCCGCCCACCTGGGGTGCCCCCCTCTGCCGCTTCAGCCCCGGCTCCTCCCCCCTGTCCATGTGTCCGGTCCCGCCTCTCCCTGGCTCATTCGCACCCCCACCCTTTGTGCCCTCAGCGCCCCCCCCTTCCAGCGTCTGTGTCTGTCTGTCTGTCTGGGTCACCTCTGAAGCCCGCGGCTGGTGTGTGTGCGTTTGTGTGAGGGGTGGGAGGGTGCTTGTCTGGGGACCCGCTTGTCCCTTCCTCGCTTGGCCACCTCCAGACCCCCCTCAGCACCCCCACACTCAAACCCAGGCAGAAACACACACATACACACACGCATACACGCACGGCCTCACTTCCCTGGGATTCCCCCTCAACACCCCCGGAGCTTGAGGAGGGAGACATACACACACACACACAGACACACACACAGACAGACACACACATACACACACACACACAGGGGGTCCAATGGGGGCCAGGCTGCCACTGCCGTCCGGGGCTGTTCGGACAGACAGGAGGACACAGGCAGCTGGGGACGCCAGACGCCCAGCCGGACGCAGGCAGGAGGCACAGAGTCCAGGTACACACCATCCATTCGGGTTTGGGGGGCTGAGGGGGAGGAAACTGGGGGCCCCACGACACCTAGGCAGGAGGCTCAGAATCGGTACAGACAGACAGACCCCTCCTTCCCTTTTTCCCTCCCTCCCTCCCTCCCTCAGCCGCCGCAGCCCTTACAGACACACCCCCCCTTCACCAGCCCAGCCCCAGACACCCTGACACACAGATCCTCACCGGGCAGATGGCAGACGCACGAGAGACCCCTGGGGGCCAGGCGGACCCACCCAGGTCGACACCCCCCAGCTGGGCACTGGTGGCCGAGGGCGGCTGCGGGCAGAGGGTGGCGGCAGCAGCCGCTGCTCGGAGGAGCTGGAGCGGGAGGGACTCGCACACTCGCTCTGTTCTCGCACACACACACTCACTCGGGATGCGATTAACATTCAGTCCCCGTCCGCCCCTGCCGGGAGACCCACAGCCCCCCTCTTGGCCTCCCTGGGGACCCCTCCTTCTGCCGGGGCTGGGGGAGGGGGCTGCCCCCAACCCCAACTCCCAGCTTCCGCCTTCCTCCTGGGACAAGAGAATGAGGGGGTCGCAAATAAAAAGGGAGGAAGTGTGTGTTGAGTGGGGCGGGGTGGGGGGGGCGGTGGAGGGGAGGGAGGCAGGGACTCAGAACCCAGCATTGACATAGTGGCTTTGGTCCTGGACTCCAGGGCCTAGGGGCTACTGCCCTCTGCCCCCTCCCCAGTTTGAGGCTTGAGAAGCAGGAGGCCATTCCCAGACTTCCGTCTCCGCCATGCCAGGACCCATCTTTTGGCTTCTATTGCCCCAGAAGCCAGGCTTGCAAACTAGGTCTCCATCATGAAGCTAGGAGTCTGGGCTCCCAGCCCCCTCCTCTCTCAGATTTGGCTATTCAAGTCCCCAGCCCCCTCCTCCCTCCAACCCTAAAGTCCCCCAGTGCCTCCTCCCTCAGATCCCTTCCTCCAGGCCGGGTCCCCATTGGGCACTCAGACAACCCGACCCCCCAGCACAAGCCGACTTCAGGGGCCCACGAGTCCGAGACTGATGGATGTCACCCTCAGGCAGCCCATCCATCCAGGCCACTGAGGAAACCAATGCCACTTCTGCTGCTGAGGTACCCTGGCCTCCGTCACCCATGGGTACTCAAACATCCAAGAGGAAAGCAGTGACTGCTTCCTCCTAGACACAGCCTGGACCCCAGAGCAGCCCTTGGGCCAGCTGTCCAGGTCGTGGCCCTCATGCTAGAGAGGCTGGGCCCACCGTTCTCTAAAGTGCTGGGGTGGGGTGGAGTGCAGGGCCTCTGGGCCCCTGAGGGCAGAGCCCAGGACAGTGTGTGTGCATGCCTGTGAGGGGACAGGGCTGTGGGGGGCTGACTCCAGGGTCTGGGAGAACAGGGGTGATAAAGAAGAAACTGGGGACCTGAATCTGTGGGTCCCATGGGGAGGGAGGGATTGTGCATCTAGGTTCCTGGGCCAGGATGCTGGAGACACAAGTCGGTTGAGGTGGGACCCTAAATCTCAGGGAACTGGGCCGGCGGGGGGGGGGGGGGGGGGGGGGGGTGGTGGTGGTGGTGGTGGTGCACACTCTTGGGTCTGAGGGAAGAAAGGGGCTGAGGTTCCAGACTCTTGGATCCTAGGGGATGAAGGCGCTGAGGATCCAGACTCCTGGGTCTGAGGGAGGGGCTAGGGCCTGCTTTCTGGTTTTTTGGGTGGATTGGACCTGGAGGCCCCTGAAAGACCAGTGTCTGGGGCCCTGTCCAGGATTTTTAAAGCTCACAGACCAGCCTCCCGAATCCTTGACAAAGGCAGAGGCTGGGAGGCTGAGCTGCCGCCCTTGCAGAGGCACAGATCTCCCGGAGGAGCAGGCGCCAGATTTGGGAGTTTCAGATCCCATCGACCCCACAAATTCCTACCAAGCAGCCTTGGGGGTGCCTTTAGCGCCGATTCTGCAAGCTGGGAGATGAGGGATAGGGGGCGCCGGAGAGCCGGAACTCCGCCCTCGGGGGCGGAGCCTCACGCCCGACTCCTCCCCCTCCCGCCCTCCTCCCTCTTCCCAGCTCCGGCTCCGCCACCAGCTCCGGCCTCGGCTCCCCCTCCCAGAGCCCCCTCCCCGGAGCGGAGCCCACCCGAGGGCCCCTCTCCCGCCCCCCCAAGCCCAGCCACCCAGTCAGAACATCAGCCCCGGGGGGCAGACCCCCTCCAGCCTGCCTCCCACCAGCCCAGCCCTGCCAGACCCCCCCAAAGCATGAATCTCTTCCGATTCCTGGGAGACCTCTCCCACCTCTTAGCCATCATCTTGCTACTGCTCAAAATCTGGAAGTCCCGCTCTTGTGCCGGTGAGATGCCCACCGAGGCGGGAGAAGGGGGGAGAGTGCGGGGGACATCCCAGGACTCGGGGAAGGGTTTGGAGGCACTAAGGGGACGGGTCTCCCCACCCATTCCCCCCACCCACTGCTTGCTGGGTATCCCCCTTCCAGGTCCGGGGTCACTGGAGGGTCAGTTCCCTTCCCCAGAATAGGGGTGCATACACTTGCGTGGGGGTGGCTCCGGGCACCCAATTCAGGTCCCGCGGGCCCTTCTCTGTTGGCCCCAGGATTTCGGGGCTGGGAACCGGAGCCGTGGCGGGCAGGGAGGTGGCTGGGAGTTGGTGACGTGGACCGTGGCGTCCAGGAAGGGAGCGGGAGAGCGGCGACCGGTTCCAGGGGGCTGAGGTCAAATGGGGTCCTTCCGAGGCCCCACCTTGTGTCCGGACTGTGAGAGGACCCCGAGGGGGCCGGGAGCGGCGGTGAGGCCTAGCCTGGGACAGAGCCTCGGGCTGGAGTAGCTTCAGGGCCGGGCTGCCCCCTGGCTGTGGGCCGTGGGAAAGGGCCCTGCTCCGGCGGGGAGGGCGGGGAGGCCTCCAGGGACAGCTGCACTCTGGAGCCGACTCTGGGATGGTCCCAGGCGCTGGGCCTCGCTGTGCAGCCCACGCCCAGCCTACCCCCCCACTCTCTCACAGGGATTTCAGGGAAGAGCCAGGTCCTGTTTGCTGTGGTGTTCACTGCCCGATACCTGGACCTCTTCACCAACTACATCTCACTGTACAACACGTGCATGAAGGTAAAGGCTCTGCCCTTCCTGTGGGCCTCCCCTGCTGAGGGGGGAGCCAAGCAAGGGTCCTAGGGAGGAGGGAGTATGGATCCCAGACTTCTAGGTCCAAGGGGGGAAGGGGCTGAGGTTCCAAAGTCCTGGGTCTGAGGGAGAAGGGGGCTGGAGGTGAGGACTACTGAGTCTGAGGGAGGGGGGGCTGGGGGGGTGAGGACTCCTGGGTCTGAGGGAGGAGGAGGCCCCGAGTTCCAGACTCCTAGGTTCAAATTGCTTGGAGCCTCAGGCCCTGTGCTTTGTGCTGAAGCGTGCTTCTTGTCATCCCCCTTGGCAGGTGGTCTACATTGCCTGTTCCTTCACCACAGTCTGGATGATTTACAGCAAGTTTAAAGCCACTTATGATGGGAATCACGACACATTCCGGGTGGAGTTCCTTGTTGTTCCCACGGCCATCCTGGCGTTCCTGGTCAACCATGACTTCACCCCTCTAGAGGTAGGCTACCTGGCAGGGGCCCTGTAGTGGCTGGTGGCAGAACGGCTGTTGACAGTGGACCTTCTCGAAGGCTTCCTTGTGCAGGGTTTGCTCAGACTTCCTTATTTATTTTATTTTTTAAAAGATTTTATTTACTTATTTGAATGAGGGAGAGGGAGCACAAGCAGGGGGAGGGTCAGAGGGAGAAGCAGGCTCCCTACTGAGCAGAGAGCCTGATGCGGGACTCCATCCCAGGACCCTGGGATCATGACCTGAGCCAAAGGCGGACGCTTAACTGACCAAACCCCCCAGGTGCCCCGAGACTTCCTTATTTTAGGACATGCAAGTTTAGCACACAGGTTCGGGAGTCCGATGGTATTAATGCAGTAACAGCAGCGCTCACGGCGTTCTAGGTGCTGCTCTAAGCATTTCTTTGTACAGCAGCCCCATTTTACAGAGGAGGCAACTGAGGCTTAGGGAGTGTAAATGACATGTCCAAGATTATTGGCTTAGTGAATAGCTCCAGAATTGGGAATGGGGTTTCTGGAGCCACGCTACTTGGATTTGAATCCCACATCTGCAACTTTCTATCACTGTGACCTTGGGCATGTGACTTGACTCCTCCATGTCTTGGTTTCCCTATCTGTAAAGTCCCGATTGGGTCATTGTGAGGATTTACTGATCATGTAGCATGGTCCTGTGGTTAAACACCTAGACTGTGGAAGCAGAGAGCAGGGGTGGGTCAAAGCCAGCTTCTGCTACTCAGCAGCTGCAGGACTGTGGGACTTTGGGCAAGTCTGTCATTTTGCTGGGCCTCAGTCTCCTCGTCTGTAAAATGGGGATAATCAATTCCTATTTCATAGGTTTTTTTTTGTTTTTGTTTTTGTTTTTAAGATTTTATTTATTTACTTGACAGAGAGAGAGCACAAGCAGGGGGAAAGGCAGGTAGAGGGAGAGGGAGAAGCAGGCTCCCTGTGGAGCAAGGAGCCCAGTGCAGGATTCGATCCTATGACCCTGAGATCATGACCTGAGCTGAAGGCAGATGCTTAACTGACTGAGCCACTCAGGTGTCCATTCCTATGGTTCTAATGAGAGGTTTGTATTGGTAAAGCACAGTGTCTGGTCCTGAGTTGTAAATACTGTGTCAATGTTAATTTAATGACTGAAGTTTAATACCCTGTTGATACTTCTCCTAAAAGGCACGGTTTTCATCCCATAGCATTTGGTTTGCACCTGTACAAATTCCTGGGAACAGTTTTGAGAGGGCCTGTGCTAAGTCTGTGAACTCACACTTCTTGAGGCCCAGTGGGAATCAGAAAATAGAGCAGCCCTCCTTCCCCTAGACCCTTTCTGGCCTTGCAGGAAGCTGGCCTTGGGTGGCCAGATGTGCTGATGTTTTCCACATAGATCTCAATTAGGGAGTTTTCCTAAAAGATTGAGCTTTACAAATTTGCCCACATATTCGAATTATATTTCTTTTTTTATTTTTAAGGATTTTTTTTTTTTTTTTTTTTTTTTTAATAATCTCTACATCCAACATGAGGCTCGATCTCATGACCCTGAGATCAAGAGTACTGTGCTCTTCAGACTGAGCCAGCCAGGCACACCTCAACATTTTTTTTTAAAGATTTTATTTATTTTTTTGTCACAGAGAGGTATCACAAGTAGGCAGAGAGGCAGGCAGAGAGAGAGGGGGAAGCAGGCTCCCTGCTGAGCAGGGAGCCTGATGTGGGGCTCAATCCCAGGACCCTGAGATTATGACCCAAGACGAAGGCAGAGGCTTAACCCACTGAGCCACCCAGGCACCCCAAAATATATTTTCAAAAGCACCGTGAAGGCCAGACAAATTTGACCAAGGGAAGCATTGGCTCACAGGTCCCAAGAATGTCAGAAGGAGGCTGTACCGTGTTGTGGCGGGAACCCTGGGCTTGGCTCTAAGCCCTGGTCTTTGCAAGCATACCATCCTCACCACTTTTCTGGACCACTTACCCATTCTGCAGATAAGGAAATAGAGGCTGGGGGAAAGAACTGGGGCTTGCTCTAGATGAAGGTGGGCAGGCTAGGACACTTGACTCCAGCTTTTGCAATTCCCTCACTCAGAGCGGGGAGGTCACTCGTGCAAAGTATTGGCACCCATGGTGTGTCCTGCTCTGCACTGGCTGTTCTAGATACCTCATCCTCTGACCCCTTGGCCATCCAGGACGCAGACATCCTCATCCCCATTTCTTAGAGCACTAAGGAGAGGCTTAGAGGGGAGAGCTCACAGGATTTGAACCCTGGTCCACCACCCGTGCTGTTACCTGGTGCATGCTAAAAAAAAAAAAAAAGATTTTTAAATTACGGAAGAAAATTATTCTTTAAGAATTGAGACATCACAGGGCATCTGGGTGGCTTAAGCATCTGCTTTCGACTCAGGTCATCATCCCAGGGTCCTGGGATTGAGGCCCATGTCAGGTCTGCTTCTCCCTCTCCCACTCCCCCTACTTGCGTTCCCTCTCTCGCTGTCCCTCTCTCTGTCAAATAAGTAAATAAAATCTTAGGGAAAAAATAAAAAGAATTCAGACATCAGGAATAGAGAAATTAACATGATGAAAATATGATCTTCCCTCTCCTCTTCTGTCATAATTCTCTTCCCTAAGGGTGATCCCAGGGGTAACAGTTGGGTGTGCATCAATTTAATGGGTACGTTTTTTTGAGAGCCTTGATATGCTTGACTTGCTGAGAGCGGTGCTGGAGGATTCTGAGTGATCACGGGAGCAAGCGCTGGAGTGCCTGGGCAGGAATCTGTTTCTATCCCTATTGTAGCTGTGCGACCTTGGGCCTCAGTCTTCTTTGTGTAATGGGAATAACAATAGGATTCAGCTCCTGGGAGTAAGACATAAGCCAGTTGATACCCATAAGGTGGTAGAGCAGCGCCTTGGGTATGGTAAATGGTGGGTGAGCATGAGATGTTCCCCCCTTTTCTCCCATAGACCAAAATAACAGGGGAAGAGCGTCACCCGCCACCTTGCCTTGTGCTCTGAGGGGAAATTTCGGTGGGTGGCTGACCAAAAGTCACCCAAGTGGGACTTTCAGGTGGCTGAGGACTGAGAAGGAGCTGACAGATGTCTGTAGTCTCCCTTCCCCCTCCTACGATCCCTGTCCTGCTCACAAGTGATGATTGTCACTGTTTTCTAAATGGCGGCCGGTGACAGACAGGCACACGGGGAGCTGGCTCCCGTTCACTCACACATTCATTCAGGCATCGAATAGGTGCCTGGCTCTATGGCCATGGGGTGAACAAGATGTGGGATCTGGGCCTCGTGGAGCTCGCTCTTGTTCTGGTGAGAGCTAAGAAGGAGGACAGAAGGGGGTGATGTGACAGTCCTAGGGGTAGGAGGAGGAGCACTGCCTCCAAACCCTCACTTCCCATCCCAGCTGTGTTGCTTCCTAGCCACGGGCTCCTGGGCTGATCTCTGGGCCTCAGTTTCTTCATCCATAGAATGGGGATGCCAGTGACGGGATCTCCTTGCTGGGGTAGTGGTGAGGATTAAATTGTGGGGGAACAGATGACACGGGCAGAGTGGTGTCTGGCACACGGCGAGTGCCGGGTCAGCACTGCTGTCCCTGTTCTTTCTCCACCGTCCCTGCGCCGGTGACTGCGAGGCCGTCCACCGCAAGCTCCCCCACCCTGTCCCCCACTGCCTCACCCCGCTGTCCATCCCTGCTTCTTGGGCTCCACACAGATCCTCTGGACCTTCTCCATCTACCTGGAGTCGGTAGCCATCCTGCCCCAGCTGTTCATGGTGAGCAAGACGGGGGAGGCCGAGACCATCACCAGCCACTACTTGTTCGCGCTGGGCGTCTACCGCACGCTCTATCTCTTCAACTGGATCTGGCGTTACCACTTCGAGGGCTTCTTTGACCTCATCGCCATCGTGGCGGGCCTAGTCCAGACTGTCCTCTACTGCGATTTCTTCTACCTCTACATCACCAAAGGTAGACTGCGTGGAGGGCCAGCCGCAAGGCATCCTGTCCCGTCCCCAGCTCCCGCCCTGCGTGGGGCCCAGGCTCTGTCTCCCTAGCCCTGTAGCCTTCGTCTCCTGGCTTCTGGGGCCCCCGGCTCATGCCTTCCTAGGAGTTTGGACCTCCAGCTTCTGCCTACCAAAGCACCAAAGCATCATTCTTCTAGTTCTCCTAGCCCCTGTGTCCCTGGGGAAGGAACAGCAAGGCATCCGGGGCCCGGGGTCCTGCTGTCTACTGCAGACTAGCGGCCTCCCGTGACCCCACAGTGAGTGGGCGTCCCTCTCCCCAGCCCCTGGGCCTTTGGAGGATGAGGAGACAGGACAAAAAGAGGGCAGGAGAGGCCTCTGACGTTTCTGCACTCAGAATCCATCCTAGGCCTTCCTCTCGGCCTCAGGTTCCAGATCCCATGAGAAAAAAATCAGAGTTCTATCTCCCCAACCCCAGCAGCGCTCAGAGAAGGGAGAGCCTCCTCTCTGTTGCTTGGTCTCTGTCCTCACCCTCCGGGACTCAGGCCCACCACGGTTCATACACTCATTCCTTCAGCCATCCAGCAAACGTACTGAGCACTTTGCTGTGTCCCCGGCCAGGGCTAGGCTCTGGGTGAGCAGCGGAAGGGAGAAAGGCTGCCCTCCCCTCCCCTGTGTTCTAGGCGGGGCTGGGGGAGATGGTGTAGGACCAAGGAGAGAGAGCTGGTTACAGACAGCAAGAGAGAAGGAAACCAGGGATGGGTCGGGGAACAACCAGGGGGTGGGGCGAGGGGAGCGGTCTGCGGGGGGGACGATGGAAGCAGGGAACTGAGACACGAAGAGCCGGTCAGTATGAAGGAGAGAGGGGACAGTAAGGGCAGAGCGTGGAGACAGCCTGCGGGCCCTCCGGATTAAGGCTAGGCGGGTGGGGGGGGGGGTGATGGCACCTGGCCAGCCCTCCTGGGCCTTGGACCCTGTCCTTTGGAGACCCCTAGGTGCCTCTTGCCTACACTGCTCAGCCCAGCCCTGGGCAGTTAAGGCCTGTCCTCCCCAGCTCATGATGCGGGGTCCCACGGCTGACCCTCCAGCCCATGTTGGAGGCTGTCCCCTCCACAGGGTCCCTTGCTAATACCTGCCCCCTCTGTCTCCTTGCAGTCCTGAAGGGGAAGAAGCTGAGTTTGCCGGCGTAGCCCTGGGCCCGGCCATCCCTCTCCTCGGCGGCCCCGCGAGAGGCAGAGGAAGGCAGCGAAAGACAAAGAGCCTTCCCGTCCAGGGGTGACTTTTTAAAGAACCAACCTCTCCGCACTCCCCAGTCCCCCTCCTGCCAGGTTTCAGGGGGGCGGTGGAGGACCCATGTCTTGGGGAGCTCAGGACCTGGGGTGTTTGTAGTTTTTTGCCTTTTAGAGAAGAAGAAAAAAAAAATCTTTCCACTATTTAGTTTTTGATTCTGATGACTCCCTTCTCTTCTACTCTCTGGCCCCCGATTTTTATAAACTGTTTTTGAGTGTCCTGTGGGGCGGGGCAGGGTCGGAGATCTTTTCCCTCCCCCAAGCCCCTCAGCTTCCTTCCAGATCCTACCCCCAGCCCGCCAGTTGCCAAACACTAACCTTGCACATACCCACCTGTCTGACCTCCCACCATGGCCAATTATACAGACTCCCCACCAACCCCCCCAAAAGTTCAGGACTGGGGAGAGGGAGGAGGGGAGGAACGGTCTCCCTGATTTTTCAAGATAATTTTTTTCCAGAGTTTGGATTTTTTGGTCTTGCCCTCATTTTTTGACAATTTGGGGGAGGTGGGGGTGAGGGGCCGGACGTGGCAAAGGGGGTTGGCCTGAGGGTCACTGTGGCTCATCAGTCACATTTTTGTACAGAATTGATGGTTGATTCTTTGTTCTCTTGAAATAAACCGAGGAAAATGATGCCTCTTTCGCTACTCCTTGCCCTCTCTCTGGTGTTTTTGGGGTCCCTCCCATTCCTCCGCCCCCGTCTGCTTCTCCTTCATCCCGTCAACAGCCTGCAGGTGACCGAAGCCTAGGGAGGAGGCAGGTGAGAAGCTGGGCTCCCCAAGACTCTGAGCTGCACCCTCACTCCTCATGGCTGTGATGGGGAAGAGGTTTCGGGGGGCAGGGGAAAGAAAATCTTGAAGATTCTCTTTGTCCTGGCATAGAACTTCCCTGGCAGTTCTCCTAAGTCCCAGGACTGCCGAGAGCCTTCCAAAACACGTGATTTAGAGGTCACCAGCGGGCAGCCCCTGTCCTACCCTCATCTGCCATTTTGTTGAGCCACTCTGTTTTCTTAGAATGAATGAATGAATGAATGAATGAATGAATGGAATCTGTTGCCAGCCTTTAGAAATCAGATTTTCACATTGAAACCTGGATTGCTGGCTTCTCTTGGAAAAGACTCCCATCACTCTGACAAGGCCGGGTCCTCACTTCCGGGCGGCAGCAGATGGCTGGAGCCGAACTGATAGGACGAGAGCCTTCCATCTCAAACCCCGGGACTTGGCTAAGGGGTTGCTCCCATTTATTTATTATCTGGCCGACACTGGCGTTTTTTGTTTTTGTGTGGTGGACTTAGAAGAAAAGCCAAATATTTTGGCTCCCTCCAGATTGGCTTCACATCTGGCCTCTTACTTCCTTCACTTGCGTTACCTGCCTGGACCTTGTCAAGCTCTTGGAGTTTTGTCCCCTGGTTCGGGCAGACGCCCTAGATGTCTGCCGAGACCTTCCCGACCATGCTCGGTTCTGTCAGACGGCTTGGACACTTCAGCAGGCGGGAAGCTGGCGTTTCCCGACCCTAAGTGCCAGGCAGGGTGCGTTGCATGGATGAGGCCGCCGGACCCCCAAAAGCACCCCTAAAGGGGAGTACTTTGTGGAGGAGGAAATCAAGGCGTAGGGGCAAGTGGCAGAAGTGGTGTTTGTCCCTGAGCTTCCTGATGCTGCAGCCCGTGCATTTCGCCACCTCTGTGGTTTTTCAACTGTTTTTGTTTCCTTGTAAGCTAAGGCATCCTCTGTTGACAGGAATTTTACCCAGAAGGCTGAGAGGAAAAAAACGCAGGAGGATGGCTGCTTGGGCCATGATTTGGGATGTGGAGGTGGCCCCTTTCTCTGTGCCATCTCAGCACCATCAATCGAAATGTGGTCGAGTCTTTAGTTTTTCAGCCAAGCCAGCTTAGCCAGGAGAGATGAAGGGCTATATCCCAGCTGATCGAGCTAGCAGCAGAACGAGGACTAGTGCTCAGAGACCTCCTGTTTCGAACCTCGGAACATGACCCGCGCAGCGGAGCCGCTGCGGTTTTCCCAAGATGCCCACAGGGACCACGTCCTACTTGTTTTCCTACCTTCAGGAGTGAGCACGAAATAAAATAAAAGGGACCATAGAACCCGCATGGGACGCCCCCACTCTCGGCTCGCATCCCTTTGTCCAGTTGGTAAATGAACGCTCTGCGGGTCCCAGTGGCCCTCATGTGGGTGTTTTGTTTGGCCTGTGTAACATTAATAGTTTTTCTTGCTAGTCATTGCCTGCGAACTCCACATAAAAAGAAATGGATTTCTGATTGTTTGGGGGAGACCAGAAGGTTCTAGAGCTTTGCTGTGTGATACAGTAGC
Source organism: Mustela erminea (assembly GCF_009829155.1). Classification (NCBI taxonomy): domain Eukaryota; kingdom Metazoa; phylum Chordata; class Mammalia; order Carnivora; family Mustelidae; genus Mustela; species Mustela erminea. The sequence continues at coordinate 4,433,725 of NC_045632.1, read as the reverse complement.
CTTTGGCTCCTTGCAAACATTAGCGCCTGAAATGCGGCAGGTCTAGATCAATGGGCTGTCTGTGGATTCCAGAAATTTTGTAGGAAAGTAGGAGACCTTGATTTTTCTACTGATGACATGTTGAAAATAATGATAAAATTTTGGATATATTGGGTTAAATAAAATCTACAAAAGCTAATTTCACTTGTTTCATCCTACTTTTCCTAATGTGGCTACTTGACCATTTAATATTCTGTCCCTGCCCCAGGCCCCCTGGCTTGATTATATTCTAATTGGACAGTGCTGTGCTAGAAACCCCAGGCCCGTGCAGCTGAATGGTGGATGCTGAGTGAAGGTTTCCTCTCCACGACACGGCCCCTGTCCCTACTACTCCCTTAATGAGTGCTTCACTCACTGGGGTCCCTGTTCGGCTTGTGCCTGAGTCCCCAGTTACCTTCTGGGTTCTAGAATAAAATCCCTTCCTCTTCCCTAAGACAGTCTCGCAAATGTTGACAGACAAGGATCTCCCCTGATCTCATTCACGCACTCATGGCCCCCTGTTCCTTGGTTTCGAGTTGGGTCCCTTGTCACTGGGGTGAGTGGAAGGGCTGCTTCCAGTGTTGGCTCTGGATCCCCCTAGTGCTCTCTCCACGGGCAGAAGACTTCTCTCTCTGCATGTGAACTTGCCCGACCACGCATTGGACCGCCTTGCACCTCCTTCCTCTGGTCAGAGTGAGGATCGAAGGGACCAAAAGGGATGTCCCCTTCCTGTCACTGGGGTGTGCCATCATCCCAGGGGTACCAAGATGGAGAGTCTGGGATGCAGTATGGGAAATGTGGCCCCCTGCAGAGACCCCGGAAATGGCCTCATAGGATTTCTCCCCACCCTGGCCACTCAAAAGATCAGAGAGGAACAGACACAAAAAGGACCGAGGGCTGTTTTCAGAAACCTTCTGGAGGGAGGAGTATCTCTTTACTGATGTGGAGGAGGATGTTCAGTTGTCAGTCATCATAGCGAGGCGGGGGGCCTTCGGGGTGGTTAGATAGGGGGACAGGGCAGAACTGGCATAACTCAGGTTGTTGGGGCCAGCGGTGGGCGTGTTAACAGGGCTGGCAGCTGAGGGTGGGGAGAGGGTGGTCAGCACCACACCACCCTCATCCAGGGAGCGCTTGTAAGGGACTGCAGTGTCATTCCGGAGGTCCTGGAGGGCCAGGTAGGCCTGGAATATCTGTAGGCAGGAAAGGGCATGCCGGAGGCTGGCTTGGGTTAGCCATGGGAGGAGAGGGACCGGGGTTGAGGACCGGCTTAGGAGGGAGAGCAAGGTATGGTTGTGCTCACTGCTCACTGCACAAGGGCACCCAGCACGATACACAATGCTGAGCTTCATCTGAGCTGCAACTTCTTTACAAGTTGCCCAGTCACAGGAAAGACGAGCAGAGGCCCCAGGAGGAGCCCTCCCCCACCCCCAGGGGAGCTGAGTGAGTGTGAGAAAGTTCTAGCCCCCCCAGCCCTGCCCTCCGGGGGGGTGCATCCTCACCCAGATGAGGATGGAGAAGAAAGCGAAGGTGATGGCGGCCTTGGCGCTGCTTCTTCCCAGGAGGAACCCTTTGGGTGAAGAATGCTGCCACTGGTTAGCCAGGAAGCAGAAACCCACGAACCAGATGCCTGTCCACAGGACTGGGGGGTTGCAGGAGAGAAGAGGGGCAGGGGGGAATCTGGCTCAGGAAGGGTTTGGCTGGGGTCTGGCTGGATGGCCTCTCCCTCCCAGCCCTCCAGAAATCACCCCACTGGAGAAGCTGGGCTGTCCCCTCCTGGAGCCCAGAGCCCTTGGCCACGTGCTGTGTTTCAATCAATTAAAATTGGATTTAAAAATGCAGCTCCTCTGTTGCACTGGCCACACCTGAGGTGCTCAGAGGCCCCATGTGGCCAGCGGCTCCCCTACTGGGGAATGCACATATGGGACATTACCATCTTCACAGAAATTTCTGGATTCATTTACCTTTGAGGGCCTTCCCAGCCTGAGACGCTGGGATCCTGCAGATGGGGAAGAGGAGGTGGGGACAGTTGAGATCAGACCAAGAAGAGGGAGCCCCAGGGCCTGAGGAAAAGGAACTCATATATTTGGCCCTTCCTGTGTGCCAGTCAATCTAGAGCACTTGGTAGGGCTCAGGAGGGGAGACCGTGCTTTGCAGGCCAGAACTGCCACTCAGCAGCCCTGTGCCCAATTACGTGATCTCTTCCAGCCTCAGTTTCCCCCTCTGCAACATGGGGGTAGGAGCGGGACTTTCCTGCTCAGGTGGGTCTTCATTGTGCATGGGATGAGGCACGTGGAGCCCCTGGCTCTTTGCCTGACATGTGGGAAGTGCCCAGAAAAGGGCAACGCTACTCCAGGCCTCCTCTCTCTTATTTCATGCTCAGAAAAAGCCCTGCGTCGTGGGGATTTTCATCCCAGCTTCTACTGAAGGTCAGAGCAGCTCGAGCCACAGGAGTGGAGATTTCAAACTCAGGTCTGCCTGGCTCCGTGCTGGAGCCCCACCTCCGGTCCCCGGGGGGCTTTTCAAGGAATGTTCTGTGAAGAAGGGAGGTGAATGCGAGGCAAAAGCAGGGCAGGAGGGAGGCTTCTAGAATTAGCCTGGGGGTCAGAAGAGGTGACCCTTACACTGAGTCGAAAGGATGAGTAATAATTCCCTGGGGGGAAACAGCAGGTGCACAAGAGCTTCCAGAAAGGGAGGAGGGAGGCCTCAGGTCACGTGTGGAGGACGGTGGGCCGGCAGGGTGGAGAAGGGAGGGGTCCCCAGGGCCCCAGGGTGGAGCGGGGGGCGCTCACCAGCCAGGATGAAGTCCAGCAGCTGGAACGCCGTCTTGAAGCGGGCGCTGCCGCCACGGCTCTCGTGGGCGTCCAGGGCGAGGAAGGTCAGGCAGCTGAGGAAGGCCAGGAGGCCGGCTCCCACGGCGAAGCTGCAGGCCACGTTGTTGCTGTTCAGGATGCAGTGGAGCGTCGAAGACTCGGTCTTGTTCTGGTAGCCGTCGGTCAGCAGGGAGGAGAAGACGATGAGGGAGAAGACCTGTGGGCGCAGGAGGGGGTTCCCAGCCGGCCCACGTGGAGCTCAGCAACCACCGAAACTGCACGTTCTCCTGGGTCCCCGTCGAGGAGCGGTGGGCCTCGCTCCCCTCCTTGTCACGTCCTCGGGGCCTCCAAGCCTGTCTTTATTGCTCCTCACCCCTCTTCCCTCCATCTTAGTTCAGGTCTAGGCCCTCCCCCCTGGAACCTCACCCCCGCCTCCTCCCTGGCCTCCCCGCTTCCAGTCTTGGCCCACAAGCTCCCACGGAGGTCCTTTCACACCCTTCCCTTCTCCGTGGTCTGTACTGGTCTCGCTCCTCCAACTCCCATCTTTCTCTCCCCACTCTCGCCCCCATCTCCCACCTCCCCCATGCTTCCCTTCTGCCACCCCAAACAGGTACCTGCCACCAAACCCGGGGGCCTTAGCGCAGAGCCTGGGACACGTGAGGAGCTCCAGAAGCATTTGCTACCCATGAGTATCCTCTGCCTGTCCGCCCTTCCTTCTGCCTGTGACTTCTTCCTCCTCCCTCCCCGCTCACCTGGTTCCTCTGAATTTGTTCAAATAAATTTGTGAAGTATTCCAAACACACACACGGAAGTACAGGGAGAGGGGTGTCAGGTGCTCAGTTGTTAAGAGTCTGCCTTGGGCTCAGGTCAAGACCCCAGCCACCCGAGGATGTGGGTAGTACTGCCAGCCCCATTTCCTTAGAGAATGGAACCAAGGCACAGAGAGGCCAAGGAGTTGTCCCAAGCCGGTCAGCTGGCAGGTGCCGGAGGCTGGGTTTGGATGGAAGCTGCCCAGCCCCAGAGCCAGCTTGAAGGCCCAGCTCTAAGGCCTGAAGCTGAAATCAGCTGTCTGGAGGGCAGGGGTTCCCAGCAGTGCCACTCAGGGAAAGGTTTAAGCTCCAGCACTGTGCCGTGGGGCAAGTTCCACAACAGCTATGGAAGGAACTGGTTGGGTGGGGGTAGTGGTTGGTGGGAGTTGCTCCAGGGAGGCTTTCTGGAGTGAGGCAGGGTGAGAAAGGTTGTCTGGAGGGCAATAGGGAGCCACAGCAGAGTGGTGATCAGGGGAGGGCAGGGGCAGATCTGAGCCAAAACAGACTGGACACAGTGAGACTGGAGATTTGGGAGGCCAAGGAGGAAGCTGTGGACCTGGGGTCTGGGAGAAAATCAAGGTTTGAGCCAGAATGGAAGTTGTGGGGGTTTAATTTAGGAGGAAATAAGGTGAGGTGTGATTTGCACATTAAAGAATAAGGAGATTTGGGGGCATACCGGGAGGAAGGGCATGGGGGGTGGTGTAAACTGTGTGTGCAAAAGCCAGATGCTGCCAATGGGGTTCCTTCAGGGACTGGAGAGAAACCCACTGGAGGGACTGAGAGTGAGATGAGGCCGAAGAAGTGGGCGGGAGCGACAGCCTCAAAGGCCTTGAACACCAGATAGGAGGGTGTAGACTTGGGAGGCATGGAAAGTGAAATTTCTTGCTTGGATTTAACTTCAGGCATGGAAGTATTCCGAGCAGAGGGTGGCCGGGATCAGACTTAGCCCTGGAGTCAGAGAAAGATCTCCAGGGTGGTGATAGATTGGGGTTGGGGGCAAGACGAGAAAGAAACACACAGAGAGAGAAGCCAAGACCAAAGAGGAGATTGGAGGGAAGGCTCCGGGCAGAAATGCGGAGGCCTGAGCTGAGGTCAGAGCTCTGGGGAGGCCAGTGATATTTAGTACGTAAAATTGGACTTGGAGATTGATTGGATGTGGCGGTATAGGGGGCGGGAGTGGGGGAGTAGGTGAGGGGAAGGAATTCACCGGAATTGGAACTCCTCCTGGATAGGGGACCCATCTCTCTATCCCCACCACCAGCTTGGACCTCAGCCAATGTGTGTTGGAGTACTTGGGACCTTTCTCTGCTCCCACCCTGTATAGATAGATAGATATAGATATATACATATATGTATATATCTATTTATATATATGGGGGTGGAGGAGGCAAAGGTTCAGCCCTTTAACTCCTCAGCTTGTGTCCATCCTCCTCTATCCTTCCCCTTAATTGCCCTCTCTGAATGAAAACCGTAACAGAACAATGACAACCAGTCTCTCTTTCGTCTGGCCCTTTTGCACGATCCAAAGCTGTTCACATCCATTCCCGGTTTCGGAGCGAGGAGTCCACAGAAGGGGAGCATCTCGGTCAGCTGCTTGGGGACGGAGCCAGGTCGAGGACTGGAAGGCCCATCGATCACTCGAGCCCGTCTCCATGTTACCTGCTCTACCTCCCTCGCACCAGCCCCACGTGGTCGATTTCTGTTTCACAGGTGATAAATGGAAGCCATTAAGGTGGAGTGGAAAGAGCCAGGCGCGTCCGGCTCTGCCAGCTGTGTGGCCTTGGACAAATCATTCACCTCTTACAGCCTCAGTTTCCCAGGCTGTCTTGGGGCTGTGCAGAGGGGCAGGGGGCCTAGGCCTGATGATGGGTCTCATGATTGGCCAGAGAGGGGACATGTCCTCTCAAGGTCAGTCAGCGAAGGAGGGGCAAGGACTGGGCTCTGGTCCTCCTGACTTCCCAGCCTGGGGTCTGTTCATCCGCTGACCCTGGAGACCTTGGGCTGCGGTGCGAGCCTCGGGCCCTGGAGACTCAGGGAGGGGGCTCAGCTGGGCCAGAGGGACCCAAGCCCTCTGAGGCCAGAGTCCAACTTCCTTCCACGCCCTCCTTGGCCCATCCCCAGGGAAGGAGCAAAGATTCATCAGTTAAGACACCAGCTGGCAGGCGGCAGTGAGAAGGACAAGAGGACCAGCTGCCCAGAGACTCCCTACTGAGGAGCCAGGCCAGGGGGGAAGGAGGAGAGGGCGGGAGGGAGGGAGGATGGAGGCGGCGGGCAAAGTCCGTGACCAAAACGTCTGGCACAGCCCGTGGCCCTTCCCTCCCCCTTCCCCAAGCCCGTTCACACCAGCTGGGCCTCCTCCCTTGCCACCCGCTTTTCCTTCCAAAGCTTGGGAGGTGCGAGAATCCTTTGACTAGCTCGCCAGCTGGGTGATGACCTTGGCTAAGTCACTCCACCTCCATGAGCCTCAGTTTCCCCTTGGGTCGAACAGGGGTAGTTGATGGCCATGCCATTGGGTCACGGTGAGGAGCAGAAGTTAACGCCCACGACGGACTCGGAACGTGGAATTCCTAATTCCCCTCGTCCCCTGGGGAGGAACGGCAATGTACGCGACTCCCCGTCACCCTCAGCCCCCCAGACCCATCCCTCGAGTTGCTCACAGAAATGAGTTGTCCTAATAATAATCTCTATTTAGGGATTCAGACTTTCCAGGCCCGTGCTTTTCCATTTAGGGACAGAAACTGGTTTCACTTGCAGAACAGTCTTTCCTACCAGCAGGCCATGGGGAGCCTTTTCTCAGAGAAATCAAGTCACTTTCTCAAGGTCACAGATATAGAGCGACTGGGTACGTTATCCACCAAAAACGGGGCACTTTTGGGGATCAAGGGCGGCACTCGAGCTGATTCAACCAGGTGTGGCCCCAGCAAAGCAAGGAGTGTGCCACCCCACGGGGGCAGCGCGTGGCCAAGCCAGGATTCTAAGGCTTCTAAGCCAGGCCCTTTGGATCCTTCTCCATCCAGAGGTTCCAGAAGGGGTAGGAAGGAGAAGCTCCAGGTGAGGACCCTGGATTTGATCCACCTGTTCCCAGGACCCCAGTCAAGTCTCATCAGCAACCTGGGCCTCAGTTTCCAGCTCTGTCAAAGGAGAGCAGGGGAGTTGGCCGAGCATAAAGCCCCGAGTCACAGCTCTAACCCCTTTAGGAACTGAGGTCCAGAGAGGCACAGTGATTGGCTCCAGGTCACACAGCCAAGTCTGTGCTGAATGAAGATTTGAGCCCGGGGGTCTTGAGTCTGGGAACGTGGTAACGATCCAAAAACATCTATAAAGCCCTGGCTTGGCACTCAGTGACTGGTCCACAGTGGCTATCGCATGCCTGGTATCTTAGTCCTAAGTGACACGCTGTTGTCTCCCCTCTGTGCACCTCTTCCTTCCCAGAGGAACTTGCCCCTGCTCCTGTCCTATCCCCTTGTCTGAGGGGCGCCAAATTGAAAGGGCTCTGGCATTTGACAGACCCCAGTTTGTATCTGAATCCCAGCCCTGCCTCTTACTGGGGGCCCTTAGCCAATACTGTCCAATGGAACTTTCCACCATGGCGGAAATGCTCTAGATCTGCACTGTCCATGTGAGGCTGGTGGGCATCTGAAAGGTGGCCACTGTGACCCCCTTTTGAAATGAACTCTTATTTTAATTAGTTTACATTGCAATAGCCACACGTGGCTTGTGGAGACCCCATTGGAGAGCGCAGCCTTTAAACAATGATGTCCTTAAAAATAAACACTGATTTAATTTTCTCCGATGCTCAGTTTTCTCAACACAAAAATGGGGCTCATAGCACGTACTTGGGAATGCTGTGTCTTCCTCTGAGAGTTAATAAGCGCTCAGGGTAGCGCAGGGCCTAGAGTGAGATGCTCAGTAAGAGGGGACTTCTGTTATGAGCTCCCTTTTATTTTGTTCTCCCAATCTGGCCACTTCCCCCCCCCCCCACAACACCCTCCACACTGTTTCCTGTCACCCATGGGGCAGTCAGGCCCCAAGAGGGCCTCACCCCTGCAATGATCCGGGTGATCGTCTTGGGCCTCTTTAGAAACTGCACGGCTTCACTGTCAGCCAGGTCCTGGAGGCTTTCAGGGATGTGCATGGTGGCTGCTCTGCTTCTGGGGTCCTGGGGGGCGTGAGCAGGGATGCTGGGTGCTGCCTGCTGGCCGCTGCCGTCCAGGGGCTCCAGGCCCACCCTGGGCTCGGCTGCTGCAAAACAAGATGGATGTGGAGGTCAGAGTCAGAGGTGTGGGCTGAAGGAGCTGCCAGGGGTCCCAGGAATGGGGGCATGGGGTAGAGGGTTCAGGGGGTCCCCCAAGAATGGGGTTATGTCGGGTGACGGGTCTACTAGGGTTGAAGGGGTTGGGGCTTGGGGGTGAAGGGGTCACCGGAGGTCCCAGAGGTGGGAGTGCAGGGCGAGAGGGTGGCTGAGGGTCCCACAAATGGGGTAAAGGGTAAGAAAGCTCCTGAGACTGGGATCACATCTCTGACCCAGGAGCCAGGGAGCTCATTCTAAGGACTGTACTCTCTGGGTGAGAAGCCACGGGTAGGATTTTCCAGAGATTAGGGGGTACCAGAACATAGATCAGAACCCTTGGGAGGTCTGAGCCAGAGGAATCCCTTTCAAGGTTTGGGGTGACAGCCCCCATAGTGGAGAATCAAGGCATCTCAGGGTGTATTTTAGGCCGGCCTCGTGACTTGGGGTTATTTTCTCAGGATAAGGGCCTCCCCTTAGAATCGAAGTCCATCTTCCTAAGAGTGCATTTCCTCCAGTTGGGGGGAGGCTGGACCTTAGATGTGTGGGGAACATGGGCTCAGAACGGAGCTCTCCCCTCAGAATTACGAGGTCACGCCCCAGGCACCAGGCTACCTTCTTAGAATCGGAGTCTTCCCTTTAAGGGCCTGGAATAGGGGTGCTGGGCTTGGGGGTGATGCTGCCTGACAAAGGGCCACCCCTACGCTGGAGGCCCGGTCTTCGTCACCTGAAGGCCGTCTCTTCCTTCCGCCCACCCTCCCCTCCTGGTCTCTGGCGCCGCCTCAGTCTTTTGGTTCCGCTTTTTCCCGCCTTTTCGCTCCTCCACAGCTGATTGGCTGCGTCCAAGTCCCGCCCCCGCCCTTTTCCCGCCTACTCAGGAGCTGACATGAGTCGGGGCGTGGCCTGGGCGGACGTTGGGCTGCCCGCCGTTGGCTGGCGGCGCGCGGGAGTCCAGCCCGGCCCCAGTCCTCCTCCGAGTCTCGCGCCCGCTCCGCCCCCTTCCCTTTGAAGCACGCCGCCAAGGAGACACTTCCGCTGCGCATGCGCCGCACTCAAACAGGGCGAGAGAAGAAAGGCCGGCAGATTGCGCAAGCGCAGTTGAGACAGGGCGTTAGGGGAAAGATGGACGGCTTTAGATGACCCAGGCTTTGCGCATGCGTCTTACTGCAGGCTGAAGCAGAAACTGGGGGACCCAGGACGCCTTCCTACACATGCGCAGGAGGCTCAATGACAGTCGAGCGTTGGCTAAGGTGAGGGAGAGGGCGGAGGATTGCATGGCCGGGGGAGGGCCGCCCTACACCCCCTATGTAGCCTTTCCGAGCATCTCCTATGCTCCTAAGATCCACCTGCTGCCTAGACCCCGCAGAAACCCGTTGTACCACTATAGGGTCTCTGGGCCCTTAAAACGCCCCAGGACTCAAGACTTCTGACCCCTGCCTGCAGTTCGGGGCCACAGGAGCAATGTGGGAGGGCACAGGCAAGACGCGCTGCCAGACGAGCAGTTGGGCTCTGCGCCCTGCCTGGGGAAGGGACGGCCCCTGGAGGTGGGAGGGTACGGTTCCTCTAGATGACCTTTGACCCCTGTTCATTTCCCTTGTTCAGGCTCCGGGGAAAGGGTCTGGCCATGCTGCATGTGACCCGGGGGGTCTGGGGATCCAGGGTCCGAGTATGGTCCCTGTTGCCTACGCTCCTCGGGCCCCCCCGGGCCCTGTCGTCGCTGGCGGCCAAGATGGGGGAGTACCGCAAGATGTGGAACCCCACGGAGCCCCGCGACTGGGCCCAGCAGTACCGCGAGCGGTTCATCCCTTTCTCCAAGGAGCAGCTGCTCCGCCTCCTGACACAGGTACCGCCCGTCCCGGGTCCGAGAGCCTGGGGACTACGGCTCCCGGCAGGCATCGCGGTGGCACAGCCCTTCGTGCCATAGAGGGCTGTCCTGGTGCCTCCTGGGAGTTGTAGTTCCGTTCCCTTTCTTCTCCCGGGTAGGCGTTCAGGGACAGACCTGTGAGGTGCTGATGTAGAAGCAATTCCGGACTCTCGCTTGTTCTAGGGTCTTGAGCAAGCCCTCTCTGGGGCATGGGTTTTCCCTCTGCAAAATGGGTATAATAATCATCCTCATCATTACTATTACTACCATGTAATAATAATTATTATACTAGCGAAAACGTCATCATAATTATCACACTGTTTGAGTTCTTACTGTATGGCACAGTGCTAAGCATTTTCCACGTCTTGTTGAGTCATCAGAACAACCCAGTAAGAGAGAGACTATCATGGTCCCTATTTTATAACTGAAGTGACTGAAACAGGTGAGGAGAGAAAGTGACTTATCAAGGTGATGATGTTGTGGCCCAGGTTAGAACCAAAGTGGCCTGACTCCAAAGCAGAGTAAGGACTGTGATCTCTCGTGAGGCATTAGGCACCTGCTGCACTGAGGTCCCATCATCCTACTTGTCATTAGTGAGGATTATCATTCATTTATTTAAAAATTATTTATTGAATACCTCTGTATGTACTAAGGTCAATGCTAGACTTTATTCACAAGCACACACATAGGTATCAACACACACAAACACTATGTGTACAGGGACATGGAATTGCAGCTCATTCTCACCATCACTCTCTCAAAAAGAGGGTGTGGTCCTCTGTTGCTGATGAGGGAACAGGCTCAGGGAGGTGAAGACATTCATCTAGGGCACGGAGGTAGGAAGCATAAAGAAGTGGTTAAATATGTGTGTTCTGGAGTCAGAGAGGCCCCTATCAGAGTCTCAGCTTCTTTTCATACAAACACTGTGGCCCTCAGTGAGTGACTTCCAATGAGCTTCAGTTTCTCCTTCTGAAAAATGGGGGGTTAAATATAATTCCATCCAGCCCTGTGCAGCCTCTGGAGGGTGATAGACCAGCGAGCTGCAGCTGGTACACCATCACTGTGTCAATGTCAGCAAGTGAGTGTCAAAGCGGGAACTTGACCTTCTAGCTCTTTCCGCTGTCTGTTTTCCACTACACCGGACTGTCTCAGTTTCTTGGTCAGTAAAATTGGCTGCTCCCCCTACCCCAAAAATCTTTAAATTAAAACCCAGATCATATGGACTGCCAGAGAAAGAAATCCCACCCCGAGAGGAAAGGGGAAAGAAACCTAACGAGAAGTTTTGCCTCCTGAGGTAATAGGAATTCCACTCCAGCCCCAAGGAGAAGGCAGCTTTAGCCGATTTTGCAGCCCACGTGGACTTCTGCACCCTGTTCCACTACCACCACATCCTGGCCCGGCTGCAGGTGAGGACCAGGCCCCTGGCACCATCCTTGGTGTGTGTGCCTGTTTGCTTATCTGTTCATTCAGTAAGAATCCTCTGAGTCTCTCTTTGGAACCCAGCCCTGCTCTAAGCATCAGTGAGCAGACAGATGAAGCCACATCCCTGTGGAACTGAAATTCTGGTTGGGGAGACAATGAATGAATGAATGAATGAATATGAAATGGGATGGCCCAGAGCCATAAGTGCTGTGAAGAACAATGAAGCAGAGTAGTGGGATAGGGAAGGATGACATGAGGGCCTGTTTTAGACTAGGGTGGTCAGGGAAGCCTTCTCTGAGGAGGTGACAGTTGAGTGAAGACCTGGGTGGAGACACAGAAAGAGAGCCCTATAGATGTCTGGTGGCAGGCAGCGGGGAGTATTCTAGGCAGAGAGAAAAGCAGATACAAATGTCCTGGGGCACAGAGAGTTGGGAGAACAAGGCAGGGAGCCCTGTGGCTGGGGGGCAGTGAGGGAGGGAGAGCCGGCAGAAGATGAAGGCAGAGAAGGGTTAGGGGTAAACTGTTTCCTTAGGTGATCTGGAAGCCACGGGAGGGCTCTGAGCAGAGGAGGGACATGTGCTGATTTAGGTGCTAACGGGATCCTTCTGGAACAGACTATTGGAGGCAGGGAGATCTATTCAGAGTCAATTATGTTTGTCCAGGTAAGGGATAATGGCAGTCCCAGCAAGGGTAATAGCTGTGGAAGTGGGGAAAAGTGGTCAGATGCTGGTAATGGTGGGATGGCATCGGCGTTTGGCTGGGCAGGCGGGCGGTGAGGGAGAGGAAGAAGTCAGGGGGGGCCTCCAGCCGTTTGGGCCCGCTCCCTTGGAAGAATGGAGCTGCCATTTACCAAGATGCGGAGGACAGAGCGGGGGCGGGAGGCAGATCTGCAGGGATGACGCGAGCTCCGTTTTGCACTTAGGAATCTGAGATGCCTATAAGACAGCCAGATGGAAAGATGGACCCAAATGTGGGCTCCGGAGGTCATGGGAGGGGTCTGGGCTGAGCAGCATCCCCTGGGAGCATTTAGATTTTGCTGATGAGATCAATAGGGGTATTAGGGACAAGGCTGGGACATGCCAGCCTTGAGATCAGGAAGGGGAACTGGACCCGGTGAGGGGGACAGCCAAAGAGCAGCTAGACAGAGAAGTGGAACCCCAGGGAAGGGTGATGTCAGCAAGCCACATTCTCACATCCTCCCCCTTCCGCTCCCAGGATCCTGGTGGGGGGTGGCGGTGGGGAGGGGTCCCTGAGACAGTGATCGGCCTCAGTGAAAAATCACTGTGTGACTCACTGAGCTCAGAAAAGCTGTTAGGCTCACAGTAATAGTTTATTACAACAAAAGGATAGCGAACAAAATCAGCAAAGGAAAAAGGCCCTGGGGTGGGGTTCCAAAGAGGCCACGCCATCTCTCCCAGAAGTGTCTTACAAGATGACAATTAGTTCTCTCACCAGCAAGGTGGGATAGTGTGTATGGAGTACATTGGCCCGCCAGGGAAATTCACCTGAGCCCTGGAGTCCAGGATTTTTTTTTTTTTTAAGATTTTATTTTTAAGTAACTTCTACACCCAGTGTGAGGCTCGAACCCCCAGCCCCGAGATCGAGAGTTGCATGCTCCAGTGACCGAGCCAGCCAGACGCCCCAGCTGGGATCCAGGATGGTTACTGAGGGTTGGTCAGTGCTGGCTTGGCCGGCCTTAGCTACTCAGTCACCCTCCAGGGCCATGAAACTGCTCCTCCGTAGCCAAGGCCCCTACCATGAATCACACTGTTAGTTAGCATAGACTGGCTGCTGTGGCCCAAGGCCCCGGGGAAACCCAGATCCTCTTAGCAAGCAAACATTTCCAAGGCCTTAGAAGTAACCCAGGAGCCAAGGCCAGGGGCAGTCCTCTGGAATGTGCAGGGTTTGGACTACCCAGGCGTGTTGAGCCCACCCTTACTGCACACTGCCCTGACATGTCCCCTCTGTGCTTTGAGGGGCAGTGACAACAGCCCCCTGCCACTGAGCACGCACTCCTGGTCAGGCTCACGGACCCCTTCCTATGGCATCGAGGGGCAGCTGCCATCAGCCCCATTTACAGATGCAGACACGGAGGCTCTGGGAGGGCCTGGCCGAGCCAGGATCTGCAGCCAGGTCTAGCTGCCTCTGAGCCCTAGCCTGGGGTCCGTGAGAGGCAGGTTTGTTTGTTTGTTTTTTTTTTTAAACTTATTTAGAAAATTATCTTATTCTATAAACAGTTAAATATATGGAAACACAGAACACATGTAAAATGAAGATGCATATTACCACTGCGGCAGGAGATTTTTTTTTTTTTTAAAGATTTTATTTATTTTACAGACTGAGATCACAAGTAGGCAGAGAAGCAGGCGGGGGGCGGGGGAGCAGGCTCCCCACCGAGCTCCATCCCAGGACCCTGGGTTCATGACCTGAGCTGAAGGCAGAGGCTTTATCCCACTGAGCCACCCAGGTGCCAAGAGGCAGGAGATTTTAAACTGTGACACTAAGAGGGGAAGGGAAGGGTGGGAACAGAGACAGGTGGACACCATGGGGGACCTTTTCCTGATGACCTAAGTCCCCTGAGGAAGCCGCCCCTGGGCAGGCAGAGAGCTGGCTATGTTGTTTATCAGCCCGACAGTGACCTTGACAGGTGACCTCTCTCTGCACTTCCTTTCCCTTATTCATCCTTGAATTCATTCAGTGGGTATGTATGTACATATTTTAAAGATTTATTTATTTATTTATTTGAGAGAGAAAGCAAGCAGGGGGAGGGACAGAGGGAGAGAGAGAGCCAAGCAGGTGCGACTCTCAGCTTAGAGTCTGATGTGGGGGTCGAACTGACGACCCCCAGATCACGACCCAAGTGGAAACCAAGAGTCTGATGCTCAACCGGCTGAGCCACCCAGGCTGCTATCCTTGGCCTTCCTCAGCTTGTAGACAACAACAGTCCAACCTCTGTCTCCCGTCTTCACATCACCTTCTTTGTGACTTCGCTTGTCCTTTTCTGTCTCTTATAAAGGACATGCTCATTGGATTTAGGCCCTCCCTAATCCAGGATGATCTCATCCTGGGATTCTTACCTAATTAGACCGGCAAAGACCCTATTTCTGAATGAGGTCATATTTTGAGGTTCCAAAGAAATGTGAATTTTTGGAGGATACAGTTCAACCCTCTCCACCCAGTTAAATTTGAATTTCAGATAAGCTATGAATAACTTTTTTCTTTTGCAGTAGAATTATGTCCTATATAATACAGTCCTCAAATATAAAATTGTTAATTGTTGATCTGGAAATCAAATCTAAGTTGGTGTACTACATTTAATTTAATTTAATTTAATTTTTTTTTCTAAATCTGGTAACCTAATTAAGAAGAAAAAGCAAGCAGGAATGTTTTGCAATTTTAGGTAGAATAGTCAGGGAAGGCCTGACTGAAGGATGACATTTGAGCAGAGACCTGAAGGAGGCAAGAGTGAGCCAAGAGATCTGTGGGAATGGTAAGCACAAAGGCCCTGTGGCAGGAGTGTGCATAGTGTGCAGGAGGAACAGCAAAGAATCTGGGGAAGAGGGCCAGAAATGAGAGCAGAGATGGGGCTGGGGCCCAGATTCTGCAGAGCTTCTTGGTGAGCACTTTGCTTTGATTCTGAGTGAGGTGGAAGCCACCAGAGGGCTCTGAGCAGAGGGATGGGAGCTGGCTTCAATGACAACAGGTGCCCTCTGGCGGCTGCCTGGGGAACAGACTGGGTTGGGTCTGGAGGATGTGTGTAGGGGGACCAGTGCCCAGGCCACTGCCACAGCCCAGGGTGAAAGGGTAGCTCAGACCTGGGGCGAGAGGGGGGTGGTAGGGGGTGGTGATGAGAAATGATCAGATTGTGGATCTGTTTTGAATGTGGGGCCACCAAGATTTGCCAGTGGGTTCAGTGTGTGAGAAATAGAGGAGTTGGACGGACTTGGCCTCTTCTGAGCCAGGTAAGGTGGAAGGAGAAGCAGGTCTGAGGAGTTTCAAGACTCCAGTTTGGGAGGCAGTGGGTTTGAGAGGAGCCCATCAGATGCCCACGTGCAGGTGTCAGGAGGCCCATTTGGACGTCTGCCGGCAAGCGTTGATTGGGGCTCAGGAACGTCAGCAGCAAATTCATGCATGTACCTTGCCCTCAAGGAGCTGAACTTGAGTGGTGAGGACAGGTGGAAGTCAGGTGCTCTCCTCGATGCGTGGATTAAATTCAGACAGTGAACTCACTGGGCATGGTTCATAGCCGCAGATAGCAAAGCTGACCTTGGTTTCTGTACCGAAGTCCGTGTGCAAATTGGTGAAATGCACTCCTTTCTCTTGACTGGTGCTGCATAATATGGTAGTTGCTATCCACATGTGGCTGTGTTTAAATTTGAGATCATTGCAATTAAATAAAATTGTGAAATTCCGTTCTTCCATTGTATTCACCCCATTTCAAGGGCTCAGTAGCCACCTGTGACCAGGCTATTGGATGGTGCAGATCTTGATGTTTCTGTCATTGTCAGCAGTTCTGTTGGATGGTGTTACTCTACATTCTTTATTTTCTTCATCTGAAAGAGTGACAGGATAAATGTATATGTCTACTGCATCTAAAATGGTGCTCATTAGATCTGGCACATTTGTGCAGTGCCCAATCTGCCCAACCTCACAGGGCAGCTCTGCTCAGCCTAAGGAGCGAAGAATGGCTCTTTGAGAGTGATAAGGGTACTGGAATGTTGTAGAAGAATAGGACTTAAGTAGTGGACAGGGAGGGGGGCAGGGAGAGTCTTTTAACAGCATGTACAATGTTCCTGTGCCTGGAGG
The DNA here is from genome assembly GCF_009829155.1 of Mustela erminea. NCBI lineage: Eukaryota > Metazoa > Chordata > Mammalia > Carnivora > Mustelidae > Mustela > Mustela erminea. Next base: position 4,417,708 of record NC_045632.1, on the reverse strand, counting down.
AACTTACACCAGTGTGGCTGGTGTTGAGCCACCAAGGGGGATTGTGGTGTTAGGTCCTCTGAGGCCTTGCAGGACACAGTACAGAGCATGATCGTATTTTCTGAGGGCAGTAGGAGCCTTGGAATGATTTTAGAAGGAGATCGACGTAGTTAGAAGTGTAATTCCTGATATAACACTTCTTCGCTGTGACCTTGTGCAGTTACTTAACCTCTCTGTGCCTCAGTTCCCATCTCTGTAAATGAAGGTAACAATAGTACCTTGTCACATGGTGAGAACAACCTGCTTCAAGCAGTCCCTGGTGTGTAGAAAGTTCTATATAAATGTACACTATCATTTATTACTGTTGTTGTTATGGTTTGATAGAATCTTGGCTGCTGTGTAGAAAGCAGATTGTTGGGAGTGGGGTGAGGGGATGTGGGGAGACCATTGAGAAGGCTGTTGGACTCCTCCAGGCAGGAGGAGCAGATGGGGGTGTGGATGGGGTAGGGCGAGGGGGGTGGTGCAAAGTGGTGATCTGTTTTGGAGGTAGAGCCAGCAGGGCTCATTGCGTGGGGGAAGGGAGTAGCAGGGGTCACCTGTGACATCCAGGGGTCACCTGTGACATCCAGGTTTCTGGCCCGGAGCTGTGGGTGGAGATGGATGGGAGGAGTCCAGAAGAGAATTTGGCTCTCAGCGGATGCTTGATGAATGCAGATTTCTCTCTCCTCTGGCTATGAGCTTCCCTCCCCCTCAAACTGCGGCTCAGTCCTGGCAGTGGAATTTCTCAAGGTCACTCTGTGAGTCCGAGAACTTGGCCTGTGGGACCTGAAGGGCTTCTGGCACAGGCCCCAGCGTTGGGCCAGAGTCCTGTCCTTGGGCAGCACGCCCCAGCCATGGGAGTTCACTTGGAAGGGGACTTGCTGAGGCTCAGCTGTCCTAGCTGTCCTGTCCCCCTGCTCAGTGGTTTCCATGGCCCCGGGCCTCCCCGCCTCCAAACTTCTGCCCAGGCGTTCTTCCCACTTGGAGTACCTCTTTCCTTCCACTAATTCAAAATCACACCTGGCCTAGACAAGTTGTTCCTTAGGGCTACCTGTCCTGAGGCACACAGAGTACTGGGCTTCTGGACCAATGATCCCTCCATGAGGTTCACTATATAGTCTGGGACAAGTCACAAGTCATCCTGAAACCAGCAAAGAGCCTAGGTACCCAGAAACTCCCTCCTGCATTCATTCACTGAGTCAGCGTTTTTTCTTTTCTTGTGGGGAGGGGAGGAGGGGGTTGTGGGTATATAAAATGAAATGGGCAGAGCAGAGGCCAGTTTGTGGGGGACCTTGGAGGTGGTGGACAAGTTCTGGTATTTATGCCACTGCGGGGGGTTGGAGGGGAGAGGTTGCGGGATCTGTTTCTAGTCTGAATAAGCTCTTTGAGGAGAGCAGTTTGGAAGTGGTGAGCGAAGAAGCAGGAAGAACAGAAGCCCAATGCAGTTGTTGGGGCAGGAGGAAAAGGTGGCCATGGAGATGGGGGAGGGGGCAGATGGATTCAAGGGCAACTCAAGGGTCTAGACTGTGAACTTGCTAAAGGGTTGGAGAGGGTGGTGAAGAGAAGGAAGGGATCAAGGGTGCCTCCGAAACATCTGATCAGAGCGTCTGTAGATTCGGGTAGTACTATTTCCTTTATTTATTTATTTATTTAAAAAGATTTTATTTATTTATTTATTTATTTGTCAGAAAGAGAGAGAGAGAGAAAGCACACACGCAGGCAGAGAGGAAGGCAGAGGCAGAGAGAGACAGGATCCCTGCCGAGCAAGGAGCCCAATGTGGGATTCAATCCCAGGACCCTGGGATCATGACCTGAGCCAAAGGCAGCAGCTTAACCCACTGAACCACCCAGGCATCCCAGTACTATTTCCTTTAGAGAGAAGGCTGGTGGAGGGGAAGGAAGAAATGAGGCACTCTCCTCTGGCTGGGTTAGCTGTGAGATGCCGTTTCCAATGAGAGGTACGGAAGAGATCATTGACTATGACTGTCTGATGCTTGGGGTGGAGGCCAGGGCTGGTTGCCAGAGGAAGAAGTCTGGGAGAAGAAACTCAAATTTATTGGAAGATGGGGGTAGAAGGACATGATCTGTGGCTGGACATGCTGCATTTGAGGCAACTGACATCCCACAAGGGATGTCAACTGGAGAGTTTGCTTTAGTCAGTATAAAGGCTTAGCTGCTGTAACAAGCAGACCCCATGACACAGTGGTTTAAAGGAAGCAGAGAGGGATGCCTGGGTGGCTCAGTTGGTTAAGCGACTGCCTTTGGCTCAGGTCATGATCCTGGAGTGTTGGGATCAAATCCCACATCGGGCTCCCTGCTCAGCCGCCTGCTCAGCCGGGAGTCTGTTTCTCCCTCTGACCCTCCCTGCCCTTGTGCTCTCTCTCATTCTCTCTCAAATAAATAAGTTAAAAAAAATCTTAAAGGAAGTAGAAGGGGACGCCTGGGTGGTCCAGTCATTAAGTGTCTCCCTTTGGCTCAGGTCATGATCCTGGGGTCCTGGGATCGGGTCCTGCATTGGGCTCCTTGCTCAGTGGGAACCTGCTTCTCCCTTTCCTACTCCTGCTGCTTCTGTTCCCTCTCTCACTCTTTCTCTGTCAAATAAATAAAATCTTGAAAACAAAAAACAAAAAAAAAAAACAAAAAGGAAGTGGGGGATTATTTCTCTCCCCCTTCACTATCCGGTGACAAGTGGGCCAGGGTTCCAAATGAGGTTATTATTCTAGGACCCAGGGTCCTTCCTTCGTGTTGCTGTGGCATTCCTTAGAATGCTGTCTTCATCTGTGTGGTCAAAACTAAGCCGGGGGCAAAGCCGTGTTTTCAGCCAGCAGTTGAAGGAAAAGAGTGGAGATGTAGGGGAGCGAGAAGTGAGGGGGAAGTCGGACCTTTTGCAGCCTTTCTGTTCACGGTCCCTGGATGAGACCTGCCTTCTGGCCACATCTAGCCTCCGGAGAGACTGGGAAACATATTCTCCCTCTGCATCCTTGCATCCCTCTTCCCCTCTGTTACTGGGGACAGATGCTCATGTCCCGGAACTGGGTATCAGGTCTGGAAACTTGGAGGACGGGTCCGGGCTAGAGATGTGAAGTTGCCCGGAGAGACACAGATTCGCAGAGCGGTGTTTAAAGGGATGGGAGTAATGAGGCTACTGAAGGTAAGTGCGAGGAGAGAGAAGGGGAGAGAGCCCAGCACAAGCCTTGGGGCACCCCATCCCCTAAAGGGTGGGTCGGGAACCATCCCTCATGCTGTGCCCTAGCCCATTTTTCTTCTCTCTGACTCTCTTCTCAGGCGTTGTATGACCCCATCAACCCCGACAGGGAGACCCTCGACCAGCCTTCGCTGACAGACCCCCAGCGTCTGTCCAATGAGCAGGAGGTGCTCCGGGCTCTGGAGCCCCTGCTGGCCCAGGCCAACTTCTCCCCGCTCTCGGAGGACACCCTAGCCTACGCTTTGGTGGTCCATCACCCTCAGGATGAGGTCCAGGTGCCTGTCTTCTAGGGGAGACCCGGAACTTCCAGGAAGCCTTGGGGCAGCATGGAGCCTTTGGGAGGCAGAGGCTGCTGGGAGTTGCCCTGAACACAGGGTGTGAGCCCACAGCATTTTTGGTGAATTAGAATGCAGTACCTCTTTCCCAGTCACGGCACTGCCATCTGTTGGAAAAGTATCATAATATATGGATCTTCCTAGGACTAGAGCCTTTATCATCATCTTCCAGAAAGCTGTAATAATAAGTAATACAAAACGCTCATCCTTAAAGTCAACAAAATTAAAATAAAAATTGTAAAATTCCAAAGTCCCCCATTTAGTGATTTTTAAGATACACTTTTTTTTTTCCAGAGTCATATTTTGTCTGAAATTGGGATATGACTTATAAGTGGTAGTGTGGCATAGTTTTAACTGACAATATAATTCTCCTTCAGTTGCTTCATAAAATAGTGGAATATCCAGTTCACAATTATTGCAATATATAAATGTGTCAAAGTAACATGCTGTATACCTTAAGCTTACAGTGTTGCATGTCATATTTATTCAATTAAAAAAATGGGGTATCTTAAAATCAGTGTTATTTTAGATTCTCGGAAATGTGGTAATAAAAATGACTTTGAGGTAAATGATGCCATCTTAGATAGTATGCCCTTGTGCAGTATACAACATGAGCAACTGTACATGGCCATCCTGTCTAGACCCATCCCGGATGATGATAAGCCTGGGAGAGGAGCGGAAATCATTGAGGGAAGGGGCATCTAATTCTAGTAGCCTATGCTCTCACCCTTGCCCATGCTCAGCTGCCTCTGCTTCCTTTGTCCCCCTTGTCAGGTGACAATAAATTTGGATCAGTATATCTACATGCAGTTCTGGGCCCTGGGCCAGCGAGTTGGGCAGATGCCCCGTAAGTCCAGCGTGGGCTCCAAACGTGGCTTCTTCAGCAGGTCACCCCCCGCAGAGAGGTGAGGCGGCCCTTGTTCCCCAGCTGCAGAGAAAGGGAGCAAGGTTAGACTCGAGAGGGGACTGACAGGTCAGTGTCTGGATTTGGGTATCGGGACCTGGGAGGGGAAGTCAAGAAAGGGGTGGGGAGATCATCCAAATGCGGTCCTTTTTTCCCCTAGGGAAAGTAAGAACTACAGTGCCCAGGGAAGAAGAAGGGTAGGGACACTTCTCCCATTTTCCAAATGAGGACGGCTGAGGCTCAGAAAGAGAAGGCCACATTTTTTAAAAAATGGCGCAGCCAGGATTCTGGTGAACATTATATTTTAAACAGAAACTGCTCTAATACAGAGCAGGACGAGGAGAGGCAGATCTCTTGGGCCTGTAAATTACCCAGCCTTTCTGGAAGTCAGTTTATCAAATATGGTCATGAATCCAAAAAACCAAACCAAAACAAAAAACCTAAAGACAAAAAAAAAAAACACAAAAAAACCCAAAAAACAAAAAACCAACCCTCTTATCCCTATATACCCCTTAGTAATTCCACTTCCAGGAATCTATTCCAAGGAGATATTTATACTTGCAGACTGTGTGTTTAATTATCTGTCTCTCACATTGGACTAGAAGCCCCACAAAGGCGGAGACCGACTCATTTGGCTCCCTCTCCAGAGCTGAATAGCGCTCCCTGGCACCTCGCAGACACCCGAAATGGAAAGTAGGATTTGAGTTTGAAAAATAACCAAGGGGCACCTGGGTGTCTCAGTCGGTTAAGCATCTGCCTTCGGCTCCAGGTCATGATCTCCAGATCCTGGGATCGAGCCCCAAGTAGGGCTCCTGACTCAGCGGAGAGCCTGCTTCCCCCTCTCCCTCTGCCTCTCCCCTTTCTCCTGCTCTCTCTCTCTCTGTGTATCTCTCTGTCTCAAATGAATAAAGAAAATCTTAAAAAAAAAAAAAGAAAGAAAGGAAAAGAACTAATGAAAAGATCGGCATTCAGTTCCCCATTCACCAAGTACCTAAAGCTGGAAGCCATCTATGTGTCCAATGACAGGGGATTGTGTTATTTTCACTGATGCCCTGTTGTTGGACACTGGTCGTCTTTCTGAGTTTCCTCCCGTCCCCATTAAGCAGCCTTTATGCTGAGTGTGTGACTCCAGAGCTAGAGAGTGTCCTGGGTGTTCGGGGCAGGGGGTCGGAGGGTGCTCCCCCAGAGTGATCTGACCACCCTGCCTCCCCCATCCCCGCTCTGTCTGGCAGGAGGTATTTCAAGCGGGTGGTGGTGGCCGCCCGTACCAAGCGGGGGCACCTGGTGCTGAAGAGCTTCAAGGACACACCCCTAGAGGGCCTAGAGCAGCTGCTCCCAGAGCTGAAGGTCCGCACGTCCACCACGCAGCGTGCGCTGCTCAACCTAACGCTTTTCGTCTCGGGCCTGGTATTCTTCGTCAATGTGGGCATGGTGGTGCTCACGGACCTCAAGATGGCCACCTCCCTGCTGCTGCTCCTCTTTGCCATCTTCATGGGCCTGCGGGCATCCAAGGTGAGTGGCCGGCCACTGGCGTGCCTATGCGGTCCCTGCCTCTCCCTGCTCCAGAAGCTGGGCCGCCCTGTGTTTCTGCTTCTTTCATGCATTCCTGCCCCCTGCTTTGCTTCCTTCCTTCCCTCCTTTACTTTGTCATTCCCACATTCCCTCCATCTCTTCCTTCTGGATCCTCTGTACTCTACGCAACCTTCCTCTTAACATCTCGGGGCTTCAGTTTCCTCACCTAGAAAACGGAGACAGGAGTGAGACCTGCCTTGTAGAGTTGTCCTGAGCAACACTGAGTTTGAATCTGGCTCTTCCATCTCCCAGCTATGGGACCTTGAGCAGGTTGCTTAACCTCTCTGGGCTTCAGCTCCCGCATCTGGGGAGTGGGGGTGACAAGATCCTGATTCTCAGGGTTGTTGGGGGATTGGATGAATGAAGACACAGGTGATGCTGAGAACAGAGCCTGACATATAGTACAAAATGTACCATATAAGTTTGCTGTTCTGATGATTATTATTACTAACTGGGCTATTGTTCTCTGAGTCCGGGCTTCCTCATCCTGGCGGGGTGGCATTATCACCAGGGGACCGGTTTTATAAATGTGGCCTCCTGAGCTCCAGCTCAAACGGACTGATTGGAAACTTTGGGGCTGGGGCCAAGGAAACTATTTTTACCACACTCTCTTCCTGATTCCACTACATATGAACGCATGGCTGCCTCATACAGTTGCGCAGGTTGTTCACCATCCAAGGATTCGAGGCCGAGGGGAGGGCTGGGGGCTGAAAGCTGACTTGCGCCATGCGTGCTGACCTGAGGCTGAGTCGGCCCAGGGGGGTTGCCTTTTACCGATTCTCACCAGGGCTGGCACCGGCCCCAGGAGTGTGGACTGGTGTATGGCATCCATTGTACTTGATTATTCACTCGCTGGTCCATTGCTTTTCAAGCTGTTTATAGCCATCCCAGCGGGGTCTTAGGAGGACTGGTAATAAAGCCTACAGATAATAGCCAGGCTGGGCTGGCTGAGAGGGTGAAGGGCCAGGGTGGGGTGTAGGGGGTTGTGGGGTGATAGCAACTCCCGCTGAGGACTAGGGGTCAGGTGGGATCTAAGGGAAGCTTTGCAAGAGGGAGGATTGAACCCAGTGGGGAAGGGACTGAACGAGTACAGCTTGAGGGTTCTCACAGGGCTGGAGTCCAGGGTACAGGGTGAAGTGAGGCCCCAGAGGGTGGCAGGGGCCTTGAATGCTAGAATAGGGACCCCGGGCTTTATCCACAGGGCAGCTCGTGGATAAAGTGCCACAGTGCCACAACAGAGTTTCGAGCCCAGAGGGAGTGGAGCCACCACAGAGGGGGTGGGGCTGTGAGCCCAGCGGCAGGGAGGCTGGTGAGGGGTGTCCACTGGTCTGGAAGGGGACCCAGAGGCTCAGCCCTAGGTGCACCGTGCATCCCACCTCCCTGAGGCTCCAGGGGGCTGTGGAGCCTCTCGGGCTCTGCAGGGTCCATGTTAAAACCCAGTTCCCTAGTTAATTAGTGCATCCCCATTGAATGTTTTCCCATGCTCTGGGCTAAACTCCAGTCCTTAAATGTGGGCCCTCTGAGCCTCCCTCAGCTGCACACTCTTGTCCCCTCCTGTGTGTCAGTGTCTCCCAGGTATCTGTCTCTGGTGCAAACTCCTGGATGTCCCTACACCCTTCCCACGGACACCTCATCCCCTGTGCCCAGGATCCTTTTCCCCCAAACACCCTTCTAAGGACTGGTCTCAGATCAGATGCCTGGGAGCTGATTTTGCGGCCTTGTGCACGTCCCTCTTTCTTCCCCTGCCACCCGCTTCCCCTGCCAAACCAAAAAAAAGCTCATCCGTTTCTGTGGTTTGCACAGGCAGCCCTCTGTCATCTCTTAGATCGGGGCTCCATGCTCAGCCTGGAGCAGGCCAACTCCAGAACAGCCCCATGTGGGCACATTGCCCTCCCCTCCAGCAGCAGCTCCCCACACCCACTTCTGGTTGTGGTTCTCATCTGTAGAGGGCCCTGTCCCCCCAGTTACTTGCTAGACCCCTGGAGATGGCCCTTGCCCTACCCCCCTGTTTGTCAGTCCCCAGCCTGGCCTCACTGCCCCTATTCTGCACCCATCTTGTTCCCTCTGTCTTGGCCACAACGCAGGTCTTCCCAGCCTCCCCAGTCGGTCCCGTCCCAGCTCTCCAGCCCATCCCCAGGGGCCCCAGAGCTGGCCCTGCTCCTTGCTCATAGCCTGGCCCCAGAAACCCTATTTCCCCAGCCTCACCCAGCACAGTCGTATGCTTCAGCTCCCCCAAAACATAGTGCTCACACCCCCTCCTGTTCCGCGCTCTACAGCTTCGCTGCACTCTTCTCCCCTTTGCAATGCTGTTCCCAACCGAGGACCAAGGACTGAGATGTCCTTTCACCCCATTGGGCTGGCCATCCCCCGCTCACCCTTTACCCTCTGCTTGGAGGCTTCAGGAACCCTTCCTAGTGTGGGTACAGACGCATGGACAGACTGCTAGCATGCCTGACAGAGGTCACAGTGATCACTGCAGGAGCCCGATGACACTGTTGCTCCTCTGTGGGACACAATGTCCACCCTGAACCTTGAGGATGAGGCAGTGAATGTTTTCTAAGAACAGACCAGGGGTGACTTGGCTTGTTCTGAGGCCTGGAGGCCTGAGAGAGAGGGCAGCTCAGGATAATGTTTGGGCTGAATTGGCTCATCAACAGGAGACGCATTGAGAGCAGGAGAAATCTTCAGGGGCTGGGCCATGCAGGGCCTTAGCATCAGGCCAGGGAGCATGGACTCTCTGAGGGCACTGGGGAGCCAGGGCAGGGATGTGAGCGGGGAAGGAGCAGGGTCAGCTCTGAGGCCCTGAGGAGACAAACTGGAAAGGGCAGGAGCAGGTGGGAGGAGGCCACGCACAAGGCAGTTTGCAGAGGGGATAGGGCTGAGAGAATCAAGGCAGGAGGACAGGGCTAGGGACCGACAGTCTGCCAAGGAGGGAACGAGGATGCTGCCAGGGGTCTGGCCTGGGACTGGGCAGATGGCAAGGCCACCCCAGATCTGGAGCACAAGAGAGGGGGAACTGGTAGGCTGGGGGGTGGTGAGGGGCCACGGTGAGGATTAAAGGGAACACCCGGGTGGCAGCTGCTCTGTCCTCTCCAGGGAGAGAGGTCTGGTGTCATCTCCATGCCACAGAGCATGACGGGCCTGGGAATTCAGCGGCATAAGCTCGGCAGAAAGACAGCAAACCCAGGGTATGGTTCATCCTGGAGGGTCCCTAACACACGCAGTTCTCAACCCCCCCACCCCCCCACCCCCACCCCCCCGGCTGAGATGGCCATTCATTCCCACACAGGGACAGACACTGCCTGAGCGGGGCTTGTGACAAGGGAGAGCAGGGTTGCGCACAGCCTTGTCATTGGTCCTGGGCTGGTCATTTGAGCCATTTCCACGACTCTGAGGACTTCAGAGGCATTTCACCTTGGGTCCCCGTGTAAGATGGGCGGCAGACAGTACGTGCCTTTAAAAGACGGCACCTAGCCTGGAGTGTGGTTGAATACTCCATAGTAGTTAATGTCAAAATTCTTGTTATGGGTCTGGCGCAGTGCCAGGTGTCTCATAAACTTCTGGAACCTCATTTGACTGACAGTGCCCCCTACAAAGGACTTAGGTCTCAGCCAAGGGCTCACAGAGGGTAGAGGACAGAGTTGGGACTCTCCCCCCCTGCCCCCGCCGGCTTGGGGACCCAGTGGGCTTGAACTCATTTTGTGGATGAATGGGGCAATCAGAGTGGAAGTTTTAGTGTGAGCCCTGGAGGGCACCTGTGGGCTCTCCTTTCCCTCCTTAGGGATGCCAAGTTTGGGGAAAGGGGTCCAGCCAAGGAGGGGCAAAGGTGGGGAAGGGGGCTGCTCCTTAGTAGGGACCCCAAACTTGCCCCTCCCCGCATTCTACCCCATTCTCCTTCCCTCAAAGAAGCTTGGAGTATTTATTTCCCGTTAACACTTCTCTTGACAATTTAACCTCTGAAACTTTCTATTACGGTAAATTTCAAGCAAATGCGGGAATAGAACCGCGTGATGAGCTCCCGAGTCGTCGGCATCCGGCGTGCATAATTATCCACAGTCATTCGGTTTTCACCTAAGGACCCCCTGCGCACCCACCGCTGGGTTATTTTGGAGTCAATCCTAAACATATCGTTGGAAATACTTGAGTAGGTGTCTAAAAGATAAGGACTTTAAAAAAAAATCATCGTCACAGAGAGTTCCAAGGCTAAAGCTCTAATCGCCCGGAAATCCTTGAACAAATCTATTAATACGTGCCTCAGATAGGCAAACCCGTGAAGCGGCGGCGTCGGGAGTGTGTGTGTGTTAGAAATACAAACACCTGGGCACTGCTCCTGGGGACCTGAACCCAGGAAGTCCCGGGAGAGCGCGCCAGAAGGCGGGAAGGACCCTCCCAGCGCTCAGTGACTGGAGGGGGAGTGTATAGGTGGGGGCGTGGGGTCCCAGCACCTTCCGCCCTCCCTCCTCTCGCCTCTCCCACCCCCGGTCGCCTGGCTGAGGCTGCAGAAAGGACCATCCCAGCACTTAGTGACTGGGGGGGTGGTATGGGTAGGGGCGCGGGGTCCCGGCCCCTCCCGCGCCCCCCCACCCCCAGCCCCCCCGGCAGCCCGGCTGACCCCGCGGTGTGGTCCTGCCCGCAGATGTTCGGACAGCGGCGCAGCGTGCAGGCGCTGGAGCTGGCCCACATGCTCTACTACCGCAGCACTTCCAACAACTCGGAGCTGCTCAGCGCCCTGGCCCTGCGCGCGCAGGACGAACATGCCAAGGAGGCTCTGCTGGCCCACAGCTTCCTGGCCCGGCTGCCCCAGGGCGCGCGCGGCCAGCCGGAGGGTAAGCCTGGGACCTGGCCCTGGTGGGTGGCCCTGCCCTGAGGTCCGCCCCTTGCCCCGCCCCCGGCCTTTGCTGCTCTGCCCCCATCCCATTGCGGCCCAGTAGTGACCTGGCCCCACCTGGAACTGACTCCATCCTGTCCCCACGGGGTCAAGACGGCCCCTCAGCAGATGGGACTCCCACTCCCAGCCCCCGAAGCCAGCTTCGGATCTTGATGGGCCTGGTCCCTGCTGGAGTGACCTCCCTATTCTGACCTTATCCCGAATAAGGGTCTTGGATCATCGGACTTCTGGAGTGGCTCGCCCTCCTTTGGTCCCAACTTCCCTAGCGCTCCTTCCAAAGGAGGGTCTCTTGTCCCCTCCCAATGTGAGCCTCAGGTTGTCTCCTTTCCAACAGGACCCTCCCTGACTTGTCCCTAGATGACAGATCCAGAGCTGGACAGCACCCCCCCCCCCAACCCCCTCAAGGCCTTGTCCCACTTACTTGCTAACCTCAAGCCTATCCCTGGGCTTCTCCCAAACCCAGACCCCGCATGTTCCTTGCCCTGTGCCCTCCCTGCTGTCCCTTCTGGTCCTTCTAGGTCCCAGTTACCTCCTCCTAACAACACCTGCTTCTCTCCCCGCAGAGACCTCCCAGTGGCTCCAGTCCGAGGTAGAGCACTGGCTCTTGGCCCAGTCAGGCTGTGACGTGGCCTTCAACGGAACTCGGGCCCTGGCCCACCTGCAGGCCCTCACCCCCAGCATCGGGATGTTCCCACCCCCGGGTTTCCCCAAACTGGACCTGTTGTCCACAGTCATCTCCGAAACCCCACAGCCGGCACCCAGGAGTGACCAGCCCTGAGAGAAACCTCCGCCCAGCCCCGCTCGGCCACCTGGGGAGGCACTAAGCCCTGCCCCCACGATAAGCTGTCAATCAAAGCTACTCCGATTTGCCCCTCCCTAACTTTCACTCGCCTACAGGCAATCACTTCCGTTACACTGCACTCTTAAACAAAGCTAGCAGTTGTGACAGCCTGCAGTTGCTAGGCACCCCGCCTGAACATCCAGTCAAAGCTTTTTGGCTCTGCTTCTAGGCCATCCCTTAGTCCCACCCCGCCGTGAACATCCAAACAAGGCTGGGCTGAGAAGGAGTGTCCGCCAATCACAGCTGTTCGGTGGTACAAACCACCAGGCACCGTGGTTAAAACTGTGCCTCCCGAGGCCATAGATCATCGTCTTTTTAGCCCGCTCCGGGCAAAACGCCCAACACGTTCACCAAGGCGGAGCCCCAGGCCACCGCCAATGGGAGCCGGTTAGCCCAGCTCTCTGGCCAACTGCCAATGACAGCTGCTGGGCACTGTCAGTTGTCGCCGCTAGAAGCGACCAATCAGAACTTCTAAAGGAAACCCGATCTTTTCGTCAATTGCCGCTGCTCCTCAGGCAGGCTCTCCGGTCTGCTGCCGCTCAGCTGGTCCAGGCTAAAGGGGTTTGAGAGCCTTGTTTCAGGCAGAAGACTGGGGGTCAGGAGGAACCAGAGACCGTCCTCACTCCCAAGACTCATTTCCACTCAGGCCCCAACAATCTCAGGTGCCTTTCCTGCCCAGGTTCCTCACCCTTTCTGCAGAAACTACCTCGGTCTGGATCTTTCTTCCACCAGTGGCCTGTGCAATATTTATTGGTCTGTCAACTTCTGCCCTGTCCCCTCTCTCAAAGGAATAAATCATGTTTAATAGCTGTGGATGCGTGGGATAGCTGCAGGGGTTGAAGAGAAGGAAAGCATCAGAATCTTGGAAAGAAGAGACTCGATCTTGGGGGGGATGCATGTGGGTGGGACCTAGGCAGAGAAGGCTGTAGTCCTAGGAAGAGACTGGGTTCGCAGTTGGTGAGATAGACTGGCTGTGGGTAACAGAAGAGGATCTGAGAGAAGATTTGGTTCCTGAGGAGAGGCCCTGGTTCCCCAAAGACTGGATCTTATGAACAGGGAAGAAAGGAGAGCCATGTGCGGTTGTGCAAAGTGTTCACTGCACAATGGCACACAGCCAGGGCATGGTTGAATGTAAAATCCAGCCATCTCCCCATACCCCACGTGTGTCCTGGTCCGGCTAGGTCAGCCTGGAGAGGTGGGGTGGTGGATACCATCTTATTTTTACTAAGATGTCATATGGACTAGCGGCAGAATTGGGCAGGGGAGGGGAAAGAAGAGGGTTGGGTTCTAAGGAGGGAAGGTGTCTGAGTTCCAAGCGGGAAACAGAAAAGTCTTCCCAGAGGTCGGGGGGCGGGGGGTGGAGACCAACAATCTAGAACAACACATACCCTGCCTGGTTGAGAGAAAGAAACCCTTGTACATGGAAAAAGAGGACAGGAAACCCACATGCCTGGTTCTTCCCCGCAAGTGCCTAGAGGTCTAGACTCTGCAGGAATCCTGAGACGGGAGGGTGCAGGGCCACAGGTAAGGGGGAATGCCGCTGGGACCCCTGCTTCCTGTGTCCTGGTTTAGAAGGGCCTGGGGGCCTGAAGCTGGACTTTCTGAAGGCTGCTGCTGGAGGTGCTGTCCCAGGTTCAGGAAAGACCAGGCCTTAGCAGCCTGGGTCCCTGGAGGAGGCAGGGAGGAAGGAAGGAGGCAAAGGCGGAGCAAGCGGTTAAACGGTTTTATTTTCTGGAGGAGGCCGGGGGCGGGGGCTTCGGGGATGAGACAGAGGGCCCGGCACCAGCAGTGGCGTCAGGGCGACGCGGGGGCCCTCACTCCCGCTTCCGCAGGTGGATGTAGATGACGCCACTGGCCAGGGCAAGGGGGAAGGCCACCCAAGCGAGGGCGAAGCAGTAACCAAAGCTGCCCCCCGGCGGGCGCTCCGCCAAGATCTCCTCAGCGTGAATGGCGTAGATCAGGGCTCCGGTAAAGACCGCCACACCTGCGGGGAGACCAGAACCAGGTGTCACGCAGTACCCGCAAGAAGACTGCATTTCCCAATAACCCACGGGGCAAAGAAGCCGCTGGAGAGCCAGGGCTCAGCGCCGGTGCCTTCTGGGAGTTGTGGTTCGCTCCTTCAGAGCCTTGCAACGAGGCTACCGCATATGGTCCTTGGGCAATTTAGCTGATCTGGCTGGGTGCCCTTTACTCATCCATAAAATGGGAGATAATATTCATCCACCCATTCATCCATCCATCCACCCATCCCTTTGAGGAACATTTTTTAGTGCCTTTCTGTGAGCCAAGCTCGAAAATAGTAAATTAAAACGAGAGGGACTTTATACTTTATAGGAACCTAAGAGAATATTCTAGAAAATGACTATGATCACTTAGCTCTCTGCTCCTGAAGGCAAAAAATTTTAAAGTGTATGAACTTGAAGTGTCTGATACGCGGTAGGTCCACCAGAAACAGAAGCTCGCTGTACAAAATCACTGCTATTATGATTCAGAGTTCTCTCCTGGAGTATTACTTAGCCAACTGTCTCCCTCCCATCCTTGGGATCTAAAGTATTCGCTCACACCACCTTTTCCAGCCCTGGCTCCTTGAAGCTCTAAGTGTCGGCTTCCACATGACTCAGAGATGCATACCACAAAACACGGAATCAGTGAAAAGTACAACTCCCAAAAGTCCCCAGGCAGAGAGGTAGCCTGACAAGGCAGGTCCTTGGGCTGTTGTCCAAGGTGGACAGTCCAAGGTGGTCCTTGGGCTGTTGATAATTGTTTTCTTTGACCTGATGTCCATTCTCAGGGCCCGCAGCACCCAGATAGTCCCCTGTCACTTCCCTTCAATTCCCTGGGGTCCGTACTCACTGGTGCAAAGCTGGCAGAGGCCAGTGGCATAGAAAAGCCCTCCTCGCCGCATGGTGTAGAGTTGGAACATGAACAGGATGAAGGACAGGCAGCAGAGGATGAGGGAAAGCACCATGAGGACCTGAACTGCCTTCAGCCAGCCTGCAGTAAGGAGGAGATAGAGGTGAAGTCACAGTATGTCCAGAGTCCCAGCTCCACCAGCTGGCGCATCGTTCACTGCCCTACCCCGTTCACAGCCATACAGGTTTGGATACTTGTGAATATCACTTATATTGACCTTGATTCCTATTACTTTGCTGAGTTCCCTTATCAGTTTTAGAAGCTTTTTTCAAGATTCTTTAGGATTTTTCTACATGAACATGTCCACTGGGAAGAGAGAGACATTGTTGCTTTTTCCTCTCCCCTCTTTATACCTTTTATTTCTTTTTCTTGCCCAGTTGCATTGGCTAACTCCAGTATAACACTGAATAGAACTGGTGAGAACAGAAGTTCTTGCTTCACTCTTAGTGGAAAAGCATTTAATCTTTCATTTTCTTTCTCTTGGAAGTTTAGAAGGATACAGCTCTCCTCCTTTATCACTCAGATGCAACAGCACCATACCCCCAACCCACCTTGTTCAGGACCCTGGAAGGATTTAGCCCCACCCCTTTAGAACCCTAATGTGGTTCCAGCTTCAATGCCTTGGAACTTGGACAAATTGGTCCCAGACATCCATTACAAACACCAGTCCCATTTCCTTAGAATTTTGAAAACATAATCCTACCTTCACAGAATCTTGGGAGCTTTCTTCCCTCATTCCTTAAACCTATAGCATGTGCCCTCCCCTCTTTCTGAATCATAAAGGAGGGAGGGGGTTAGTCCATTCTCTCTAGAACAAGAGCATATTGCTCCCTACCATGCAGATAAGAGTGTCATAATCAGCCCCACTCACTCAGCATTGAGACCCAGAGCTGTCCACTCAAACTTTGAAGGGGTCCTAGTTCTTGGTCCCGGGAAGAGACCTGGGGTGACCCCTCCCTTTGCAGATTGGTCCGCAACCCCCTCACCATTCTCGCTGACGTTACTGCAGGCCCACGTTTTGTTGTCATTGTTCCACGTGCAGTCATACCAAAGATTCAGGGACTCCTTCCCTGGGAGGGTCCACCAGGACTGGGATGGACAGAGAAACAGGGGCAGCGTTAGGAGAGGACAGTGGGTGGCATCAGGGAAATTGTGGGTAGGGCTGGGAAGGCATTGGACTGGAGAAGGCATGGATTTAGTAAGAAGGGGTGGGAGCAGTCAGGGGAAAGGGCACGGTAGAGGCCTCAGAGGCAGACCTCTGAAGGGAAGATGCTAGAGAAAAGGGGTGGGGCCCGAGGGACTTTAGAAGAGGGGTGTGGTGGGAGTCTGCAGGAGAAAATGCCTGCCGGCTGGAGTAGGCTTACCTTGTCCAAAGTGGCCACGAAAAGCAGGATGAGAATGAGGATATGAAGGGCAGAGACCACCAGCAGGAGGAGAGACATGGCTGCAGTGGAAGCCTGGGCTGGGGGGTGTCAGGAGATGGTTGTTTCAAGAGGCTGGCACAAGTGCTGGTGAGATGCTCCAATCCTGGTGGAGAAGGGGTCTGAGTCCAGACTCCCCGGGGGTGATGAAGAAGAGGGCTGGGGGCCGGGACTCCAGGGTCTGAGTGGGGAGGAGGCTGGGGGCATGGACTCCTGAATTCTCCAGAGGTTGGACCAAGCCAGGGATGGACTCTTGGGTCCAGGAGGGAGTAGGATGAGCAGTGTGGCCTCCCGTCTCCTCAAAGTCCTGATCCTGGGCACATATGAGCCAGGATGTGAAAATTCAAGCAGACACCCCTCTAGATTCATCAGAAGCTGGGGGCTTCCCCCCAGAGACAGGCGGCATCCTTGAGTCACCCCCCTCCTCTCCTGGGGTAGGGAGGAGGGGGACCCAATGAGTCACCACCCAGTGACTCATCCCACCCCCTGCCTCCAAGAAACAGGGAAACCCCAGTCCCTGACTATGCCCATGAGGTCTCCACCCCACCCCACCCCATCTTGTAAGAAAAATGGGTGAGATCCATGCTGGGGATGGGAGGCCTGGGTTGGCAGTAGGAGGCTTGACAAAATGAACCCATCAGTGTCCAGAAAGGGGGTGCCTAGACGTCCCCCAGATGTGGGGTGTTCTCTGGCAAGGGTCCTCAGGAGAGATTGGACAGCTATGGGGAAAAACTAAAGGAAGTTTACCAGTGGAGGGCTCTGCTGAGAACCCCGAATCCTTGCCGGGCCCCACCCCTTCCCGAATCTCCACCCCAAGTGCTAAGAGATCACTTCTTAAATGACAAGGATTTCCATGGGGTCTGAGAGCAGGGCGTCTCTCCCTGCCTGGGGGTATCCTTCCCAAACTAGTGCACTCCCAAGTAAATAAAGAAATCCCAGTCCGAATAACGGACTGAAAACTTACCGAGAGCGGCAGAAAAAGTCAGAGCTGGAGTCTCGTCCCTTGCTGGGCCCTCCGCGCCCCGCCCTTCTCCTCCCTCCTTCCACCCTCTCGAGGCCCCCGCCTCTCTCACCGCCTTCCTCCCTCGCTCGCTCGCTCGCTCTCCCCTCTGGCTCTCTTCCTCCTTCTCCCCTTCAATCAGGATCTCTTTCTCTCCTTTCTTCCTTCTTTCTCTCTCCAGTCCTCACTGCCTATGCCTCCTTTCTCTCTCTTCTCACTCTCCTGGTTTTCTCTCTGCTCCTCCCAATAAATACTGACCCTTTTATACCCACTCGCACCGCACCCAGCTGAGGTCTGTAGTCAGAGGGAGGGACTAGGCGCTTGGGTTTCTCATTCTCTGTGCCACCACCCACTGCCCCCAGACAGGCATCTTCTGGGGCTCACTCCCAGCGTTGAGATGAGAAGTCCTTGGAGTCCAGGGAGTGGAGCAGCGCCAGGGTGGGGCAAGCATCGAGGAGAGGGAGGGCCCGATTTTCAGGACTCCAGACTGGGTCCTGTCCCCAGCTGGCCGGCCGGAGTCTGCTTTCCCTGATGGAACTTAGGACTGGGTACTTCGAGGAATGGGGGTTTAGGAGAAAGGGCCAGATTCCCACTGCGTGGAGGTGGGTTGAGATCTGGGAGGGAGTTCGCCCCACAATGGGGGTCAGGGGATGGAAAATGGTAACATGTAAAATTCTGGAAGGGGACAGGGAATGGAAGTTGATGCCAGGGCCACTATTTCCTGCCCGGTGGGGCGGGGGGGCAGTCTTGACTGATTATTTCAACTCTCTGAGCCCCGTTTTCCTCGTCTGCAACATACATGGATACTGTAATACTAAAAATACTGACAATAGGGGCACCTGGGTGGCTCAGTCGTTAAGTATCTACCTTTGGCTCAGGTCATGATCCAGGGTCCTGGAATCAAGCCCCGCATCGGGCTCCCTGCTCAGCGGGAAGTCTGCTTCTCCCTTTCCCACTCCCCCTGTATGTGTTCCCTCTCTCACTGTGTCTCTGTCTGTCAAATAAATAGATACAATCTCTTAAAAAATGATAATATTGACAATATACTAATAGCGGTAATCTTAATTCAGATACTGACTCGAAATGAATAAGGTAATGCCGGTACACTATAACCCAGCCACACATTCGTTCCTTTCTTCATCAAACATTTATTGAACATCTATTATGAACCGGGAGGTCATAATAGAGAAAACAGTTGTGATGCCTGCTGTTAAAATGGAGCCTACTTTCCTAGTAGGGGCTGGTGGACCCTAAAGAGAAAACCTACCAATGCAGTGGAGAAATTTCAGAGGCAGTGCTAAGTGCTTTGCAGGAAATAAAACAGAGTGGAGGTGAGAAGGAAGTAGCGGCAGGGAGCTACTTTAAACAAGGTGATCAGACAAGGGCTCTGTGGGGTGGTGACATCTGAGTGGAGACCTGAGGACAGGAGTCATTTCAGGGCTGGAGGAAGGGGAAATGAGAGGCTGGAGTTCGAAAGAACAAGCTCAGGTTGTTTGGAGAGCAGACAGAAGGACCAGTGTGGCTGGAATTGGGGGGAGCTGGAGGGAGTGGTAGGAAGGGAAATTAAAGAGGGCCCTTGAAGACTAGGGGAGGAGCATGGCTTTTATTCTAAGGGCAGTGAGAAACCCTTGGAGGGTTTTAAACAGAAATGTAGTACCAGGGACTTAATGTTCACTGTAATTATTACTTATTGTTGAATTATTGAATCAGGGTGGGATGTGATTACTATATACTTGGGTCTCTTGGAGGATGTGGGTACTGGTAAAAAGTGAGGGGCAGGGGTGCTTGGGTGGCTCAGTCGTTAAGCGTCTGGTCTGCCTTCAGCTCAGGTCGTGATCCCAGGGTCCTGGGACTGAGTCTCACATTCCCTGGGAAACCTGCTTCTCCCTCCCACTCTCCCTGCCTGTGTTCCCTCTCTTGCTATGTCTCTTTCTGTCAAATAAATAAATAAAATCTTAAAAAAGAAAAAGTGAGGGGCAGGGGATCAGGTGTCTGGGGTCCTGATAGGGAATTGGGAGCTGTAGGACTGAAATCCTAGGTTCTTGCAAGGGAAGGAAACTAGACTATTGGATGTCTGGTTATTTCAATGGGGCCAGAGCTAGGGGACAGGAGTGTGGTTGGTCCTCTCAGCTCCCTGAATGGGTGAGGGATGGGCAGTTCAGTGACTAGGCAGGTACTCAGGGGACCCAGAAGCTGCGGACCAGGACAGCAGTCTACAGAAGCACATGGGCTGGATTCAAATCCAAGCTACTGTGCTCATTCTCTGTGATTTTGGACAAGTTACTAATAACCTCTCTATGCCTCAGTTTATCTGTAAAATAAGGATAGTCATAGTAAATCTGTCATAGGGTGGTTCTAAGAGTGTGCAGCACATAGTATGTGATTGTTATACCCAGCATTGGGGCCCTGAGTGGATTTAGTACTGGGGGACTCTAGTTCATAGTCTCTAGGATTTGGGGTAGGGGAAAATTCTTGGGTCCACTGGACATCAAGGCTAAAGTTAGGAGTGCAGAATTAGGGTCCCTGGGGACAGAGACTGGGGTTCTGAATTCAGAACCCAAGGAAGTTAGGAAGTCTGGGTCACTGAGGGAAAAATTAGAGGCTGGGGGGGGGGGTGTCATGTGCTCTTCATGGTAGTGTAGGCAAAGGGACAAGACCTGGCCCCATTAGGAATCTGGAAACCAGGGGCTGGGGAGATGGAAATGTGAGTGAGGGAGGTGGAAAGCAGGCGGCTAGTACTCTAAATCAAATTCCCTGAGTGGAATCAGCCCAGATTTAGGTACCCTGGGAATGTAGGGTCGGGGCGTGGGAGGAGGTCCCTTAAGCTAGGAACCTGTGGAAGGGGGAGAATCAGGGAGCTGGAGGGCGGTAACGGAATCTCCCCTTCCTGGGCCTCCAGAGCTAAAAGCCGAGCTGAGCGCCCGCGGGAGGTTTCCTCCCACAGGAAACCGCAGGCTTCAGGCACACCCAGCCTGCAGGGAGCGGCGCCCACTGCCCGCCAGCTCGGGGGAGGCCCACGTGGGTAGCCGCCTGCAGCCCAGAAGGCGCGCCCAGCAGGGCGAGGGGGCGTGGCCAGACGGGGGCGGTACGAGGAGCTCGCGGCCCCGCCCACTTCCGCCTCTCAGTGCGCGGACCCAGCAGACGAGAGGATTTTGGCGGCTTCGCAGGAGGCCGTTGGCCGCGCATGCGTAGTGGGTCACTGCAGGGACCTGAGTTGGTGGTGAGCACTCCTCCCCCTCACAATTCCCGGTGTCGGCACGGTCTTCCTAATGAGAGTCTTCGAAATAACGTGGTCGAAATAACATCTCTCGGGCCTCGTCCCGAAGGACCTCGGCCAGCTCCAAAGCCTTCCAGACGTTTCTCTCCCAACCCTGGCTCCATAGGGTCTTTCAGCTCCTTCCTCTCCCTCCCGAAAACACACAGCCCGCCCCTCACAGAGCCCCCCCCGCCCACCGATCCCCGTTAGCTCCTTCCAGACCTTCCAGCATCTCCCCACCAGGCCCCTCAGGTGTCCTTCTAACCACGCCCCTCGTAGGTCTGTGAAGCTGCGGCGTGGGCAGGTACCGGTGCCCCCTCCCCTCGGCAGCACCCCCCATAGTCCCACCCCATAGTCACCTCCCATTCTGGGTCCCAGCCCCGCCCTTTACGGATACTGTTCCGGGGTCCTTCTCTAGTCCCCCTCAGCCCCGCCTTCCGCAGGTACAGTGCTCCTCCCACCCGAGCCCGGCCCCTTACAGGTCTCCCGGCCCTCGGGAGCTGAAGCCCCGCCCCTCGTGGCCCGGCCAGCCCCGCCCCTCAGGGCACGCCCGGTCCCTCCCCTCACAGGACCTGCCCTCCTCCGCCCCTTGCAAGGCTCACAGCTCCGCCCCCTCAAGTTTTCCCAGCCCCGCCCCTCGCAGGGCTTTCCGCCCCTCGCAGGGCTTTCCGCCTCTTCCAGTTCATCCGTACCCCCCCGCCCCCCAAAGTCTTCTCAGGTCCTCTGGCTGTCCTGACCCCTCTTCCCCAGCCTCCCCTCCCACGGCTCCTCCTCCCAGCGGTCCCTCCTCCCCAGCCTCCTCTTCCATGGCTCCTCCTCCCCAGAGGTCCCCCCTCCCCAGTCTCCCATCCCACGGCTTCTCCTCGAGTCCTTGGTCCCACCCTCAGGCCTCATTGGCCCTTTATCTCCCCAGTAACCAGGCCACAACAGTGAACTCGGAGCACCAAGGACAGGGCAGGCACTCCAGCAGGTAGGGACTGGGCCTCGCTCCTCTCAGCGGGCGGAGGTTTTCCCTGTCCGTGTCTCCTTCCACAAACAGCCACGCCTCAGAGATACCGCGAGCCTAGGCGGCCTGTCCCCCGCGCCAGACTTAGAGTTGAAACACAAGTCAAAAAATGGGAGAGGTGGGAGGTCGGGAGGGGCGTGGAGAGAGGCCTGAGAGGTGAGCCCCTCCAACACATTGGAGGCACCGAGACTCAAAGATGGCAGCTGGTTCTGGGGTCACCTTCCAATTCCTAGTCCCTCGCGCTTGGTCCCCACCTTCCTTCTGGCCCTCTCCTGCTTGATGTCTGAAGGGGTCCTGTGTCACCCCTGCAGGAGCCCCACCCGCTTGGCCAAGATGCCTTTGGGACAAACTTTAGGGAGCACCCGCTCGGAGGATGGAAGCGAGGCCTTCCTGGAAGGAATGGGTAATTCATACAGTCTTGCTCCCCGCCCCCCCCCCCCCCCGTCATTCTTTCCTCCGTTCCCCAAGTTCCAGGTACTGTACTGCAGCACACGAAGGACGGGGAGACCTTCTAGCCGTGGGAATGGAGGTGGAGCAGGCAGAGGGGCTAGGCCGAGCCTGGGCAGTGGCACAGTCTGGGAAGACTTCCTGCAGGAGAAGTTGGAGTGGGGCTTGGAACTCTTCCCAGGAATTCCCAATGGGAGCAGGCAGGGAAGACTGTTTCAGCAGAGACAACAGCATGTGCTAGAACAGGGTTTCTCAGCCTCCACACTGGTGGCACTTGGGATCAGATCATTCTTAGTCATGGGACTGTCCTGGGGAATTGTGGGATGGTTAGCATCGTCCTTGACCTCTAGCCATCACTTGCCACAAGCACCTTCCCCTGCCCCGTCCCCACATCGTGACAATCAAAAATGTCTCCAGACATTGCAAACTCTCTGTGCGGGACAGAATGGCTGGTTGAGAGCCCCTGGGCCGTGGGAGGTGGGAAGCTGCTGGACCAGACTCAAGAGGTGGGTAGGGTCAGATCGTATGGGGCCTCGAACACCAGGCTGAGGAATTAGGAAATTATCCTGGAGGCCCTGGAGCTCCTAGGGAGCCCTGTGAGCAGGGGAGGGTCGGTGTCAGTTCTGGGTGTAGAAAGACCCGTTGGGGCTGTGAAGGGAGGCCTGGAGGTTGGTGCAGAGGTTGGGGCAATGGTCCAGGTGGGACAGGAGAAAGCCTGAGCCTAGGGCCCAGGCTGAAAGTGAGGAAGCAGGAGGATGGGCAGGAGGACTGCCAGGTGATGGGGGCTGGAGGGGACGGAGGGAACTAAAATGCTGTCCCCAATTCTTGGCACCTATCTTCAACTTTCCCAAGTTCCAGATCCTATGTGGCAAGTCCCCAAGGACCAAGAAGTCCACCAGGAGCGCCCTCTAGTGGGGAAGGGAATGTGTACCAAACCTGGGGCAGGAGTGATGGGAAGAATCCTGAAGTCAGCTTGGGGTACTGGAGTGGGAAGGGGGATGGGAGCCGAGGTGCAGTGCCAGAGGGCTGGCCGGGCCTGGGTGTGCACTTCTGCTGCAGTTTGTGGAGACCCTGGGGGAGCCAGAATTTTCTAGGTCCTGGAAAGGAAGGGGCTGGGGCCTCCTGGATGCCTCCTGAGCCCCCTGGCTGGTCCGGCCCTCAGCAGACTGGGAGCTGAGCAGACTACAGCGGCAATGCAAAGTGATGGAGGGGGAGAGGCAGGCCTACAGCAAGGAAGTCCACCAGCGCATCAACAAGCAGCTGTGAGCCCACTGCCTGGTCCTGGAGCTAGGGAGGGGGCTCTACTGGGAGAGGGTTGGGGCTTCCACTCCCGGCTCCAAGAGGGGGGAAGGGCCAGCCCTGCCTCTGGCCTTCAGTGATTCTGAGCTCCGCCCCTTGCTGGCTTGCTCCGCCCTCCCTGCCTGGGCAGTGAGGAGATCCAGCGCCTGGAAGGGTTGCGGGATAAACTTCAGGTGCAGATCAGCGTGGCCCAGAGCCAGGTCAAGCGGCTGCGGGACAGTGAGAGGCTGGAGAACATGGGCCGGCTGCTCAAGTGCCGGGTCCAAGTGCAGGCCGAGGTCAAGGAACTCCAGGAGCAGACCAGAACCCTGGACAAGCAGGTGGGTTCTGAGACCAGACTCCGGGGATCCCACATAGGGGCTGGGAAGGAACTGCTTTGAGCCTTAAATTCCTCGTCTGAGAAATGGGCTCATGGAAAGCAGCCACGTAGGAGGGTTACATTCAGCCTGTAGTGGGAATCTGGGTGCTTCCTGCTTAGCACAGTCCCCCACATCCCAAACAGGGGGCTGGTGTGGTTAAAGGCGAAAGGTTCACCCCCTGGAGTCAGCAAAGCCTGCATTAGAATCCCGGCCCTGTCCTGTCAGAGCTGTGTGACCGAGGGCAAGACTTTACCTCTCTGGGCCCTACTTTCTTCATGGGCAAAAGGAGGATGCTGGTAATACAACGGAGTCTACAATAGGTTTTCAGTCCCACCTGTTTCCAGGTCTTGACCTTGGCAACAATGCGACTTCTGTAGGTCAGTGTCCCTTCAGGTTTTTATGACCATGACCTCTGGAGAGGCAGCTCGCACACATGTGGATATAAACACACACGTAGATCTCAAAGAGAAGTTTCACCAGGTAATACTGATGTTTCCTAGGTGGGATGCATTCTGCGATTTTCTATTCTAGTCTTGGTTAAGAGTCACTTGCCTAGACCAAAGGATTTCTTGCGCATGTTGGGTTACAAACAAGACTTTGAAGGTTACTTACATTGGTGGTCTGTATCATTTCCTATTTTTGTTGTAACAAATTACTACACACTTGGTGGCTTAAAATATAATACAAACTAGGGGCGCCTGGGGGCCACAGTCAGTTAAGCGCCTGACTCTTGATTACTGTTCAGATGGTGATCTCAGGGTCTTGGGATCGAGGAGAGTAAGCCGTGGGTCAGGGTCTGCGCTCAGCATGGAGTCTGCTGGAAATCCTTTCCCTCTCTCTCTCCCAACCCCCTGCTCAAGCACATGCTCTTTCTCTCTCTCAAATAAATAAATAAAATCTTACGAATGAATTATGTTCCAGCAGCAGAGGACAGGAGTCCAAAACGGGCTTCCTTGGACCAAAGTCTGGTGTAAGCAGGGCTGTACCTCTTCTGAAGTCTTAGGAGGAGAATGTGTTTTCTGACTTCTCCGGCTTCTAGAAGTTTCTTGCATGGCTTGGTTTGCAGCTCCTTGCTTTGTCTGCAAGGCCCGCTGCGGGCAGTCGTCCTTCTCATGTGCGTGACTCCCCCCTCTTCCTTCTCTGATTCAGACTTTCCTGCCCCCTCCTTCCACTCGTAAGGACCTTTGTGTTTATCCTGGGCCCACCCAGGTCATTCAGGTAAATCATCTCAAAAATCCTTAACTTTATCACATTTGCAAGGTCCTTTCTGCCATTTGGTTCCGTCTATTCACAAGTTTCTGGGCTTAAGATATGTGGACATATTGGCCGGGTAGGAGGGCATCATTCTGTCTACCATATAGTTGGTTTTTTTTTTTTTTTTAAGAGATTGATTGATTGATTGATTTTTTAGAGTGAGTGAGTGAGTGGGGGAAGCAAAGGGAGAAGGAGAGAGAAACTCAAGCAGACTCCATGCCGAGTGGGGAGCCTGACGTGGGGCTGACGTGAGATCACGACCTGAACTGAAACCAAGAGTCGGTCGCTTAACCAACTGTGCACCCAGGTGCCCCTACCACGGAGTTTTCTTCCATTTGACTTTCAATCAGTTTGTTTGCTCTGCTCTCACAAGCTCCCCAAGATTCCTTTTGGAAGCTGAATTCTGATTCACACATGCCAAACTTCTGGCTGTTTCATGGTGGTGCAGTGGCTTTGTGGGGGTTGGCTGCTGGGATTGGTTTTCCTCAGTCTTTCACGGAAACTCATCAGAGTCAGAATTTTATACCCAGGGACACCTGGGTGGCTCTATAGGTTAAGCATCTGCCTTCAGCTCAGGTCATGATCTCAGGATCCTAGGATCGAGTCCCAGGTCAGCCTTCCTGCTCAGCGGGGAGTCTGATTCTCCCTCTGACCCTCCCGCTGTTTGTGCTCTCTCTTGCTCTCAAATAAATAAATAAAATCTTTAAGAAAATAGAAAAACAGGTACCCAATGGAAATATTATCTCTGAATGAGAGAGAACAGACATTTTCTGGCAAAAAAAAAAAAAAAAAAGTAGACAACTTAGATTTTCACAAACTATGTGTGTTAATGGACCAATGTTTAAAATTTCCAATCTACTACTGACTGCTGCTTTTAGAAGGCTTGTGCCATTTCTGATGCTTGCTTCAATGCTTGCTCTCATTTTCTGAGCCCATCACATCAGAGACTGATGACGGACGGTCCTTGGACTTACACCTGTTTATAGCACTGGTCTATGTAGAAATAAAAAAGTGTTTAATAACATTCAGCCTCCATTCATGCTAAAAACTCTTAGGAAACCAGGAATAAGGGGTGCCTGGGTGGCTCAGTCAGTTGAGGGTCTGCCTTCAGCTTGGGTCATGATCCTGGAGTCCTGAGATGGAACCCCGCATGGGGCTCCCTGATCTGCGGAGAGCCTGCTTCTCCCTCTTCCTCTGCCTGCCTCTCCCCATTTGTGCTTGCTTGTGCTCTGTCTCTCTCTCTGTCAAATAAATAAATACATAAATAAATAAATAAATAAATAAAATCTTAAGGAAAAAAAAGGAAGCTAGGAATAAAAGGACATTTCCTGAATTTGGTGAAGGGCAACTATAAAACATATACAGAAAATACCATGTTTGATAACAAAACATGACAAAGATTATCTTTGAGATCAGTAACAATATAAAAATGTCAGCTAGCACCACTTGTATGTAACATTGTGCTGGAGGTCCTGTCTGGTGCAGTACGGCCAGGAAAAGGGAAAAAACAATGTAAGCATTGGAGAGGAAGAAATGAAATTGTCATTGTTTGTAGATGATGTATTTGTGTACATGGGAGAGCCAGAAGAATCTAACAACAACTTATTGTAATTAATAAGGTCTTTTAACAATGTGGCCAGGTACAGAATTAATATGCAAAGTTAGTATTGCTCTGTATTAGCAATAACTGTTAACAAAATAAAAGAAAATATGCATTTATAATAACCAGAAGAAGTACCTGTGAAGAAATTTAACAAGTGTGCAAGACCTCTATGGAGTAAGTTGTAATATTTTATTGAGGGCTGGTAAAGAGGAGCTTAATAAGTGTAGAGACCTACACAAGGACTTGAAGAGTTAGTGTCATAAAAAGTCAGATCTCCAAATTGATGTATAAATTCAATGTAATCGAAACCAAAGTACTAAAAGTTTTTTTTTTAAAGGATTTTGTTTATTTATTTGACAGAGAGAGACCACAAGCAGGCAGAGAGGCAGGCCGTTGGGGGAGGATGTAGGCTCCCCGCTGAGCAGAGAGCCCAGGACCCTGAGATCATGACCTGAGTCGAAGATAGAGGCTTTAACCCACTGAGCCACCCAGGTGTCCCTGAAAGTTTTTTTTTTTTTTTTAAATGGATGGAACTGACAAGCAGATTCTAAGGTTTATATGGAAGTACAATGGAAAAGATGACTTAGACTGACTTAAAAGAAGAACAATGTGAAAGGATTTGCTGTATCATTTATCAAGATTTATTATAAAATTCTTACAATTGATGCAGGGTTAATCACATGGATCAATGGGACAGAAGAGAGTCCTGAAAGAGACCAAAGCATATGACCAAAGCACATATGACTTCAAGAAATGGAAAAGGAGGATAAGGGTGCTGTGAAAATTAGATATTCATACTGTAAGATGAAACCAGACCCTTCCCTCGCCTTGTACCCCCAAATTAATTCCAGATGGATCAGAGATCTGAATGTGTGGAGGTGCGGAAGGATTTCTTAAATAAGTTATAGAAATCTCTACTTCTAAAGGAACAGATTGTTGCTTCCTATGACTTCAAGGTTAATAACTTCTGTTAAAAGAAACATAGTGTGCAAAGTCATGGAATGGAAAGTTACTTGCAACATGTATAGCTGACAAAGGACTAGTAGCAAGAACATACAAGGAACTCCTACAAATTATTGAAGAGTCAGCTCAATTGTATTTATTTTGCTTGTTTTTTTTTTTTTAAGATTTTATTTATTTATTTCACAGACAGAGATCACAAGTAGGCAGAGAGGCAGGCAGAGAGAAAGAGAGAGAGAGAGGGAAGCAGGCTTCCTGCGGAGCAGAGAGCCCGATGCGGGGCTCGATCCCAGGACCCTGAGATCATGACCCGAGCCGAAGGCAGCAGCCCAAACCACTGAGCCACCCAGGCGCCCCTTTGCTTGTATTTTTTAAAAGATCTTATTTATTTATTAGAAGGAGAGAGAGAAATGAGTGGGGGAGGGGCAGAGAGAGAAGCAGATTCCCTTCAAAGCAGTGAGCCTCATGCGGGACTTGACCCCAGACCCTGGGATCATGACCTGAGCTAAAGACAAATGCTTAACTGACTGAGCCATCCACATGCCTGAGTCAGCCGAGTTTTTAAAAATAGAGGATTTGAGCTGACACATCACAAAATAAGAAATTCATTTGTCCAATAAATGTAGGAATTACTCACCACTCAATAGTAATCAGAGAGGGGCAAATGAAAATCACAGTGAGATTCCATTAAACACTCACCAAATTTGCAAAAATGAGTGTCCCAAAATACCAAGTGTTGGGGAGAGAAGCAGCAAGTGGGAACACCCAATGAACTGTTGTCAGGGGTATATAAATTGTCACATGTATTTTGAAAGGATCCCCCCATTATCAGTTACATTTACTGATAGACCTACACTGTGATTCGGGGCCGCCCCCACTCAGCATGGTCACCAGAAGCAGTTTTGGGTTCCACCTGACATTCACGCTCACAGGATGCTCTGGCTACAGAACTTGGTACCAGGTTCACTTTGTAGGGTGATGGAGGGCAGGAAACAGCAGCATCTTGGCATGAGAGCATCAAGCACACCTTCCTTGAACATCTAGGCACTGCTGCCATGAGGATAGGGTCTAAGTCGAAGCCCCCACAAGGAGCACACTCAGGAAATACCCTGCAGGGGCGCCTGGGTCTCTCAGTCAGTTGAGCATCTGGATGTTGATCTCAGCTCTTGATTTCAGGGTCATGAGTTCAAGCCCCTCGTTGGGCATGGAGCCTACTTTAAAAAAGAGGAACTCGAAGAGAAACCAGGTTTCTGTTTCGTGCTGGTCATATTGGCCCTTGAGATCTATGAGCCCAGCTTGCAGTCCTTCTAGTCCAAAGTAGTTGACCAATCAGGGGTCATTTTTATAATAAACACTGTTGCCTGGGAACAGAACTGGCATTCCATATTTACCTTAACCCAGTGTGTTTCCATGGAAACCGTTTCAGAAGAAAGTAAGCCAAAGTCACCTTCTAAGAGAAAACAGGTTTAGATCTGTTGTTAAAGCTCCCTCCTGCCCAACAAGTACACTTCTGAGCACGTGCCGCAGAACCAGGATTCACGTGAAGGAATGTTGAAAGAAACATTACTCACTCTAGCCACTCCAAACCGGAAGTAACCCAAATGTCCAACAGGATTTGAATGAATAAATAAATTGTGGTGCATTTGTATCATGAAATAGTATACAGTGATGAAAAATGAATGAATCACACACAGCCACGAGGAAGGAAGCAAGGCATAAAACATACAGGAAGCATAATCTCACTGACATAAAATATAAAATCAGGCCAAACTAAACTTTTGCTTAGGGGTGCATATATGGGTGATAAACTATAAAGTTTAAAAAAAAAAAGAATTCCGCTAGAGGAAATATGGTAGACTGAATAATGGTCCCCACCCCCACACAAGATGTCCACACTATAATCTCAGGAACCCGTGAGTATGTTACTTTACATGGCAAAAGAGACTCTGCAGATGTGAATAAGGATTTTGAGATCGGGGGGTTACCCTGGATTGTCCAGGTGGACCCCATGTCATCGCAAGTGTCCTTAGGGGCGAGGTAGGAATGTCAGAATAAGAGAAGATGGAGACGGTAGATGTGAGGAAGAGAAGCCGAGGTTGGAGTGGCCACAAGCTAAGGAATGCATAAATCA
Source organism: Mustela erminea (assembly GCF_009829155.1). NCBI lineage: Eukaryota > Metazoa > Chordata > Mammalia > Carnivora > Mustelidae > Mustela > Mustela erminea. Next base: position 4,388,296 of record NC_045632.1, on the reverse strand, counting down.
AGGAATCCAGCTTCTAGAAATTGCCTGGAGCTTCCAGAAGGAAGGCAGTGAGTGTGCCACCCCCCCACCCCCCGCCCCAAGCTCCTTCCTGGGGACCACACTCAGCGTGTCAGCCTCCAGCTGCTAGTTTTTGCACCGTCTCTGAGCATCTGTGTTTTATCCCAGTTTATTTTCTGCATCTGTCAGCAAGGGTTGTCCTAAGGTATCAGAAAAGCCTAAGAGGGGTTATTTTGGGGCCAGGGGAATGCTATACATTGTTTCCATAAAAACTAATGGTAATTCCTTCTTCACTTTCTGCTAGTTTGGCTTATGAAGGGTCTCATAGGAATGCTGTAGTTTCAGAGAATGGGGAAACCTGTATTCTCCTCTTGGCTGTAGTGAATATATCCCAAGGTGACCTCCCACACCCACTGTGTACTACCCGCCCCTTCAGTGGGGGTAGAACCTGTGACTTGCTTCTGGCCAACAAAATACAGTACACTGGGGAGAGGACTGAAGGGAGGGAACGACATTCCCTTCATTAGGTGTGCTCTATTAGACTGGCCCTGCGTAGATCAAACAGGTGTTCTCTGGCCAGCCTTGAAGGTGCAAGAGGCCATCCCACGGAGAGAGCCACCTGGCAGGGGACCGCGCAGTGAGTCCCAGATGAGACCACAGCCCTCTGTGGAGAGGATCCAGCTGAACTGTGCGGGACCCCTGACCCATGGAAACTTCGAGATCATAGATGGGTGTTGTTTTCAGCCACCAAGCTTGGGATAATTTGTTTTGCAGAAGGAGGAAAATGAATACAGTGGTTACTTCCAAGCTGCCAACAGTTTAACTCATGTAATTCCTAAAAATGGAACAATCAGCTAGCTTTCAAGAGCTGTCCTGGGGTCCAGTCTTGTTCTGCTAACAGATCTACTTTAAATAAACCAGTGTTTTCATTCTAACAACCTAGAGACCATTTGAAAAAAAGAGAATATATAAGTAGAAAAAAACACACAAAAAAACCCTGTATTTCATTCTCCAAAGCCATAATTACTTGCCTGTGGGATGTTTGTGCCTCTGGGTCTTGGAGTCAGATCGGACTGACCACTCTTACTCCGTGCTGATTTCTGGACAGTATTCTCTTTTATTTATTTCTTCTTTTTGTAACTGAAAATTTTACTGGGATAATTCAGTTTCACATGCAACTGGAAAAAGTAATAGAGATTCTTTGTACGCTTGGGCACTTTCTCCCACTGGTCACATTTTTGGGTATTTGGTTTTTTATCACAGCAACAGCTAAAAAATGCTTGTTCACAAAGATGTGACTCATTGAAAGGGACATAGCACTACCTTGTGTTGAACCTGTGAACTGCCTTGTGTTGAACCTGTGAACTGCCTTGAGCCGTAGCTCATGTGGTGTCTGACCATGTTGGTTGTCTCCCTCCAGACTTAAACATCCTCGTGGTGCAGACTTTGAGTTGGCAGTGATGCTGTGGGGTGGTGGGGGGCATGTGTTAGTTTTCTAGGGGATGCCGTTACTAAGTACCACAAACTCTGGGTGGCTGAAATGACAGGAATATATTGTCCTACTGTTCTGGAGGCTGGATGTGTTGGCTGGGTGGCATTCTCCCTGTGTGCATGTCTGTCCAAATCTCCCCTTTGTGTAAGGACACTGGTCATATTGGACCAGGGTCCCTCCTAAGGACATCATCTTAACTGGATTATCTCTGCAAAGACCCACTCTTTTGGGGTATTGGAGATTCGCACTTAAACAGAAGAATCTTCAGTGGTGGGAGTGTGGGCTGTGGACAGGACATAAACCAACCCCTAAAAGCACACAAATTGGGAAGCCCAGTTTTTTTTTTTTTTTAAGTTGGGCGTAGAGCCCAATATGGAGCTTGAACTTAATGACCTTGAGATCAGGACTTGAGCTGAGATCAAGAGTCAGACACGTAACCAACTGAGCCACCCATGTGGAAAACACAGTCTTCAGCAGTTCATGTATTCATTCGATCTGCATGTTTTATTGAGCACCTACTTTGTAGGTTTTTGTTGAAAACAAAAGTCTGCTCTCGTGGAGCTTCCAATTTAACTAGAGAGATGCCTGGCCCCAGATACGTAATGATGAACACAGAAACGAGGACAGCTTCAGAGAGGTTTCACCCGTAACCAGACCCAGGCATTCTAATGGCGTTGGAGCTCATTCTCACCATCTCTCAGTCTCTTGTCTCCACTTTGTCTACTGGCTTCCTCCTCCCAGGACCCCCCGTGTGGTGGGGAGTATGATCGTGGAAGTCTCAGAGCCCCACGCATCTAGCTCATTTCCCCCAATATACCGGGAAGGGATTGAGGCTGGCTCAGCTTGGGTCAGGCAACCTGTCCCTCTCTAGGGCAAGCACTGTGATTGTCGGGACCTAGGTCATGTGGCTGGCTGGGTGCCTTGTTGTGACTGGAAGCCAGAACCACAGGGAAGGTTGGGCATCATTAGCAGAAGGGTAGGACAGATGCCTGGGGCCACAAGGATGGGAGGGGACAGCTACACTCAGCCCCTCACCCTTTCTTGGCACCTCAGTCTCTCCACATTCAGCCAACAAGTAGGCATCCTCTTTCCTCCAGATCCAGGAGTGGGAGATCCGGATCTTTGTCCTAGGTAAGGAAGTCAGGGCCCCGGGGGTCATCCTGGATCAGAAAGTCAAGATCCGGCAAAGGATCAAGATTCTAGAAGACCAGTTGGACAGGGTGAGAGTCAGCCTCTTGGCTCTTTCCAGACCCGATCTCTGGGTGTTGGGGGTTAACTGAGCAGGGGCGAGTTCCATGGAATTCAAGTTCCAGGAACGATGGACCAGATTCCAGGAGGGAGGTGGGCCTGAAACACGGGGCTCCCAGAGAAGGATCAGGAGACCCGGTCCTGGGTGGATGGAGGGTTCGCAAGGAAAGGAGAGTGGTGCCGAGGTCCTTAGGGTGGCTGGGCAGCGCTTTCAGTGTCTCCAAAGTAGGAACAGGCTCTGACACTTGTCAGAGCATGGAAGAGGGAGGTAGACCAGGCCTCAGACTTCTGTACACCCCAACTCCCCACCAGGTCACGTGTCGCTTTGACAACCAGCTGGTGCGCAACGCGGCGCTGCGGGAGGAGCTGGACCTCCTGCGCGTTGAGCGTAACCGCTATCTGAACGTGGACCGCAAGCTGCAGAAGGTCAGTGGCCCTAAAACCCGGGACCCCTCAGCCCAGCCGGGGGAGAGGAGAGGTTGCAAGGGTCACCTTGCCAACTCCAGCACGGTGGCCTCAAGTGCAGAATCGGTGGAGTCCTAGGTTTGATGTGGTCCAGGGGGAATGGAGACCTCGAGAAGGTTCTGGGACGCCTCTAACAAAAAAAAAAAAAAAAAAAAAAGCAGCCTCCTTCAGACTTGCAGAAGCCAGAGATGTCATTTTGAATATCATCGGCCAGGACAGTCAATGAGCAAGCAAGACCGTTTACATTCTGTGGGCATCTCCGTAACCGTTGGTGTCCCTTCCCTTTTTCTTCCACCTTCGCTTCCCTGGAAGGATAGTACAGAGAACTCCAGCCTTCACCAAGACTGATCATTTGCCGTATTCTCTCTCTCTCTCATTATTATTTTTACCAAAAAGGATTTGTTATCACCATTGCTGAACTATGGAGAGCACACTGCAGACACTATGCCCCTAAGAACTTCAGCGTGTTTTGGTCCTAAGAATAAGACCGTTTTCTTGCAGAAACACAGGGCACTTATCCAAGTCAGGAACTTCAATGTTATTACAATTCTACGTAGTCCCTGTTTAAAGTTCTCCAATGGTCCCGATGACGTCCCTTACAGCTAATTTGATTTTCCTGCTCCAGGCTCCCAGCCAGGGTCCCACACTGCATTTGGCTGTCCACGGCTCTGTTCTGGAACCATCCCTCAGCCCCGCTTTGTGGTCACGGCTTTGACATTTTGGAAGCCCGTTGTGTCATACAAAGTCCCTCGACGGGTCTGTCCAATCTTTCTTCACGATGAGATTCGTGTGGTGCGTTTTGGGGGGAATAGCACAGAGGTGATGTTGTGTCCTGGGGGCTCATTAAGTAGGAGGCACGAGATGGCCATTTATCCCTGTGATCGAGGTCCACGTTGATCCCTGGGTCAGCCGTGGTTCTCCAGTGAGTTTTCCCTTTGTGAGGAGTAAGTGGAGATTCTCAGAGACCATGAAGATATCTTGCTCCCCGACACATTTCCACTCCGTTGCTGGGGACTCTGATAATGATTCTTGCCCGATGATTATCACTGTCATGCCGAATGGGGATCTTTTTTTCCCCACCTCTCTTGTTCCTCCTATGTGTGTAAGAGAGCATACGTAAGGAAGAGCTTCTCTTCCTCCTCTGGGTATTTGTGTGTTATCGGTAAGCATCTGTGGGTTCTTCCTTTACTGCATGGAAGTCATCATGCGTGGTGATGTTCAACTCGTCCCAGATCAGGGAGACAAGTCAGTGGGAGCCAGTAGGGCCCTTAAAGTTGGCTTCTATGTGCTTTTGATGTGCCCCTGGTTTTTTTTTTCTTTTTTTAAAGATTTATTTATTTATTTGAGAGAGAGCAAGCACAAGCAGGGGCAGTGGCAGGCAGAGGGAGAGGGAGAAGCAGGCTCCCTCCTGAGCAAGGAGCCTTATGGAGGACTCAATCCCAGGACCTTGGGATCATGACCTGAGCAGAAGGCAGATGCAAAACGACTGAGCCCCCCAGGTGCCCCTGAATACATGAGACTTTAAGAGGATTTCCCAAGACAAAACTATTCCAAAAGATATTCAAGAGAAACACCATTTCTTTTCCATCTCTTCCACTTCGATCCCTCTTTGTGTGTGTGTGTGTGTGTGTGTGTGTGTGTGTGTGCTCGTATGTTCATATATGTGTGTACGTGAACGACTGTGCGTGTACATGTTTTATTTGCATATACGTATATTGGATATCTATCTATACACACATACACACATCACATGTGTGTTCAAATATATATATAATTTCCTCCCTTCTTTCTCCTGAAAAGAACATTTTTTACCCATAATACTGCAAAGACATTTCTTTGGAACTAGAAATCAGGTTCATGTGGTCACCACTGCGAAATTCAAGCACATTTCTGAAGCGGACCACAAAGTTAGGTGGTGCTCTTAGGGTTTTGCTGGGAGAAGCCCTCCGAGCCAGCATCCCAGCTGTCAGTTTCCCTGCCCATGTACTTGGTACCTCTTAGGATCCCCGCCCCCACCTGGCGGCTGTTAATGGGGAAGGTCCACACACCTGGATGGCAGGAGAGCTGCGGGGCTGAAGGGAGAGCCCTACAGGGAGGAGGCTGTAGCAAGGACATTGGTTTTGTTCTCTCGCAGGAAATCGAGCTTCTGCGACACATGGTCAGCTCCCTAATGGTCTCCTCGGCGGCTGCCTACACCGTCAGGTAGGGCACCCCCCCACCCCGCCCCCAGTGCCCCCAGGCCTCCAGGGAGCTCATGCACTATGAACCTTGCCCTAAGGCTTTGGTGGGAGGGGTCAGAACTCCAGGAACACACTGTCACAACCTGTTATTTTTTATAAGGTGCCCCTTTCCCCCCTCCACTGACATCCCAGGTCCTCGGGCAACACTTGTTGGCTGTGTGGACCCACTTCTTTGGGCGTCTTCCTTCCCTCCCCGCCCCCCCTCCCTTCCTATCTTTCTCTTTCACTCCCTCCCTCCCTTCCTTTCCTTCCTTCCTTTTTTGCTAAGATGCACATAACAAAATTCACCATGTTAAAATGTACAGTTCAGTGGCCTCTAGGACACTCGCTTCTATCTGGGTCCAAAACGCTCTCATCACCCCAAAAGGAAGCTGGTACCCAATAGGCAGTCACTCTGTCTTCCCCAGTTCCCTGGAAACCACTGGTTTCCTTCCTGTGCCTACCAACTTCCTGGTTCCAGGCATCTCGGGGCAGCGGGACTGTGCAGCATATAACTTGGTGTCCGGCTTCCTTCACTGAACATAACGCTTTCAGAGGTCACCCATGTTGTAGCCCGGATCAGTCCTTCCTTCCTTCCTTCTTATGGCTGATGCTGCAGTTTCTTGTCTTTGGTCCACCGCGACCCTGTCAGAGCCCCGACTCCATCTGGTGGCTTCTGCTCATGCTCGGCTTTGGCTTCATCCGAACTTGACCTTCAGAACGTGACCTTCTCTGGCTTCTCTCCGCACGTCCTTCTAGTGGCAGCTCCCTGCTCTTCCGTTCTTAGCCCTTCCCAACTCGGCTTCAGAGAGAGAGAATCTGAGTGGGCTGGCGCCTCTCTTCTGCCAAGTGCCACCCATGGTGGCCTGTCTGCGTGGTGAGAGCCTCGACCACTGCTCTTCCAGCCGATGGGGCAGGGGTGAGGGGTGCTGCTGGGTACCAGCGCAGGGTGGTCTCAGCCAGAAGGCAGGGCCAGGCAGCGTCTCCTGGGCCTCCTTGTTGGATGACCAGAGCAGGTCGCATCCCCTCTCTGAGCCTGTTTCTTCCACTGTGACATGACGGTAATGACCGCACGGCCTGGCTTTCAGGAAGTCGGGGCCCCTCTTCCCTGCCCCTCGGTTTGGCATGGAGCCCAGGGCACAGAAAGAACTGTGAGTCCTAATCCCTGAAGGACGGCCACCAGCACCTGGAGGGGTCACTGGAAACAAGGCTGGTGGCCACCAGGGGAGGCGTCCCATCGAGGAGGATGGGCTGATGTGCGTAGGTCTTATAAAGGAATTTGACCGGAACAAGAAGCTGGAGCTCTGGATGGAGGCAAGGGTGTGAGGGTGGGAACTAGAATGGTCCATGGGCAGGGACATGAGGACACTGGCCGGCTGTGCTCCCAACAAAATGACCCTCTGACTGTGATCCTGTGTCCTGGGAAGTAGGTTTGGGACCCTCAGGATTTACAGGGAGCCGCCCTGTGTTCAAAAGCTTAAAGGCCACATTTTCCCACGGGCAGGTCAGAAGGGGCTCAGTGACTGAAGCTTCTAGAGTGTCCCCATACCCCAACTGCGCTGGTGATGTCATCCACCTGCCCAACATGAGGCCCCGAATGGTCCAGGCTTCTTATATTTCCAACCACATGACCCCCAAACTCCAGCACCATACCTTCTGCCCTAGGTCCACCCCGCTCCCAGCCGAGTATGACCTCTGATGGTGCCCTCCTCGCTGTCCAGCCTCCTGTTCCCGGGCCCACCGTTGGCCCGCAGTGCACTGCAGCAGTGTCCCATCAGTCCCTTCCATGGCCCAGCACACCCCCCAGACCCCCCCCCCCCGATTCCACCTCTCCGCCTCTTCCCGCCTGCAACCTGATACCCCTCTGGGAACCCAGAAAGTTTTCTGCCTTTTGTGACCTCCGGGAAACTGCAACCTGATTCTGCCCGCGCCCTGGGACTGATCCCAGGCTGACCCCGGGCTCACTGCCCCCCCCACCCCCCACCCCCACCGGCAGAGAGGAGGCCAAGAGCAAGATGGACCTGCTGCGGGAGAGGGCGGAGAAGGAGGTGGCCCAGAAAGACGCGGAGGTGCAGACCCTGCAGCGGCAGATCGCGCACCTGGAGCAGCTGCACCGCTTCCTCAAGCTCAAGAACAGCGATCGGCTGCCGGACCCCGCGGTCATGGAGAAGCGCGAGAAGCGCGGTGAGGCCCCGGCCGCGCGCCCCAAGGGCTCGGGATCTCCACTGGGCGGAGCGGGCGGGGCGCGCGCGGCCTTAGCTCAGCAACCCCCCAGACCCGCTGCGCGCCCCTGGCCGCCGCGGGTGCGGGTCTCAGCGCCCCTCCCTCCCTCCAGCCCGGGAGGTGGCCGAGGGCCTCCGGAAGACCTCCCAGGAGAAGCTGGTGATGCGCTGCGAGGACGCCATGAACAAACTGTCCCAGCTGACGGGGGAGAGCGACCCGGACCTGCTGGTGGAGAAGTACCTGGAGAGTGAGTGCGGGCCGCGGCGGGGGGGGGGGGGCCCGGTGCAGGACCCCCGCGCCCCCCCGCCCGCCCCCACCGATCAGGCGCAGGGGCTGAGCTCCGTCACGGTCACCGAGGGCCTCCGCTTGGGCCCTGGGGACTCCGGCACCTGCGCTGGAGACTCGGGGCGTCAGGCGCGCCCTCCTCGCCCTTCTCCGCCCGCCCCGCCTCTGCCCCTCTAGCCCTCTCCCCAGTCTCTCTCCCTCCCCGTCTCGGGCCTTCTGAGCCCTTCCTTCTGTGTGCGTCTCCCTCTGGCCTGCATCTCTCAGTCCCCTCCGTCTTTAGGTCCGTTTGTTTCTGGGTGCGTCTGTCTCCCCCCTCCCTCCCTCCCCATTCCGGGCCTCCTGGTCTCTCTCCACATCTTCCCTCAGCCTCTGTGTTTCTCCCTCCGGGCGCTTGTTGCTGTCTTCTCCCGGGTCCTGGGCTCTCTCCCTCCCTCTGCTGTTTTCTCTCCCTCTCCTCTCTTCCTCTGTGCCTCTGCGCCTCTTAGTGTTTCTGGGTCTTTCTTGATTTTGCCGCCGTCTATTTCTCTTACTCTCACTTGCTCCGGTTTCCTCTGTGTCCCCTCTGGTTTCCTGGACCTCCGTCTCTCTTTGTCTCTGCGTGCTAGTGTCTGTGTCGTCTTTCTCAACATCTCTCTCTCCCTGTCCTGTGCGTCCCTCCCGACCCGCCTCTCTCCAGTGGAGGAGCGCAACTTCGCCGAGTTCACCTTCATCAACGAGCAGAACTCGCAGCTGGAGCATCTGCAGGAGGAGATCAACGAGGTGAGTGAAGGCCCCCTCCACCCTCCGCTCCTCCTCCCCCATCTCCTCCGCTCCTGCGGGAGCGGCCCCCCTGGCAATGGGCACCTGCCCTGCCCCGCAGATGCAGAAGGCCTTGGCGAGCACGCGCGCCAGCGAGGATCTCGTGCGCGCGCAGCAAGAGCAGGAGAGGAAGGACTTGGAGCAGCGCGTGGACGAGGTGCACGCGGAGGCCCTCGGCGTGGAGGCCAACTTCCAGGACGTGCGGGGGCGGCTGGAGAAGCTCAAGGCCGGTGAGCGCCTGGCCCAGCTTTTTCCTCTGGGAGGATGCGATGAGCCTCCCCAGAGGGCCCAGCCCGCAGCCCGCCTCGGGGGAGGTGTTCCACAGCGTCTCTGTGTGCTGGCTTGTCTGTCCATCCCAGATTGCTTCCTGCCGTCCATCCTGCCGTCCTTCCAGAGTCGGGCTGCCCTGGGTTTGCAGCCAGCTCCATCATTTGGGAAGCTTGTGTGTGGTTTCCAGGGCCGAAGCCCCCTGGCAATGAGATGGCAGATGACAGCTTGGGGGGGTGGTCGGGAGAAGTGGGTGGGTTCCCCGCTGGGAAGTTGAGAAGGTGGGGGCGGAGGTCAGCCTGTGGTCACAGTAGGGGCTCTCCTACCGGAAGAGCCTCTTTTTCTCTGTCCTGACCATGACTGTAAGGGCTGCAGGGAGCCTGGTGCATAGTGAGAAGGGCCCCCGAGGGCAGGGCTGGGAGGGACACCAGCAGGGCAGCTGGGCACTCACTACCATCCCAGGGCCTAGGACAGCAGTGTGGGAGCCTCAAGGCTGCTGGGATTGGCTGGGCCCCTGGACAGAGTGAAAAGGTAGGGCCCTTTGTTAAACAAGAGAGCAGAGCCCCAAGCCCAAGGTGGGACCCTCGTGAATGTGGGCGCCCTGAGCCGTCGCATCACCTGCTGCTGGCTGAAGTGGGCTCTGCCGGGGTGGCTGTGGGCTTCCTGGAAGTGGTGATGCTTGAGGCTGATTTTTTTTTTTAAAGATTATTTATTTATTTATTTGACACAGAGAGAGAGACAGAGACAGAGACATCATAAGTAGGCAGAGAGGCAGGCTGAGAGAGAGGGGGAAGTAGGCTCCCTGCTGAGCAAAGAGCCCAAAGCGGGACTCGATCCCAGGACCCTGGGATCATAACCTGAGTGGAAGGCAGAGGCTTAACCCACTGAGCCACCCAGACGCCCAAGGCTGATTCTGAAGGATGAGGATTTCACTGAAAAGTTCGGTTCGGGGGTGGTCCCAGCAGGTGGGGGCAAGGCCTGGAGATACGTGTAGGAGTGTAGGCTCTTTGTGTGGAGAAGGGGAGCAAGGGTGGGAGTGGGAGGGGGAGGATGGCAGATTCTGAAGAGGTGCTGGGCTGGGACACTGGGGAGCCATGGGAGGGCTGTGAGCAGGAGAGGCCATGGACAGGGGTGTTGGAAGAGGAGGAAAATGGAGAGGAGGGATGGGACCCAGCGGTATCAGACAGATGGGCAGTGATTGAGGGGGTTGCACAGGGTCTGGCCTGGGAGGGGTACTTGGGAGAAGAAGTGGGTTTGGGGATGCCCTTGAGCCCAGCGTGAGCATTGTAGTGGGGGGATGCTCAGGGAGGGACCCCAGGGGGAAACTACATAGGAGTCGGGAGCTTAGGGGGAGGCAGCTCTGGGGACAAGTGGGGGGAACGCAGTGCCGTGGGCTGCAGATCTGTGTCAAGGTCACGGGTGCTTTCTAATGTCATTAACAATAGCCAGTTCGCCTGAAAGAGTGACTAGGTACAAGTGGGCCAACTAGGTACAAGTAGAGCCAAGGGTGGGTCATGGCAGTGGCCGGTGGGCCAGCCAAGGGCCATAGCTAATCAGCCGGGTGCAAGTGGGGGCCAGTATTGAAAAAAAACAAAGGAGGCAGCCTTGGTGGTGTGTGGCTGGCCTCCGACCTCTCCCGTAGAGCACCCACAGGAGTGCCTCTCTGGGGTCGCTGGGTGGGATGGAAGTGGGGTGTTTCTAATGGAGCTGTGTGAAGGAGGCCTTTGAGACTAACTGAACAAAGTGAAATAAGAAACAAAAAGAAGAAGGCGGCCTAGAGAGCTGGCAGTGCTTTTGTCAGCTTTTCCACTGACCTCCCTCGATTTCTGCCTTCTGTGGTTCTGAGCCCCGTGGCCAGGCCCCAGGGGCTAGCAGGTCTGTGACAGCCTGTCCCCTCCCCACACAACCTCAGACCTCCAGCAGCTCTTCACCAGGGCCAAGTGTGACAACACCGTCATCGAAGACCTCCTGGGGGTTAAGACCCACATGCGAGACCGGGACATTGGCCTCTTCCTGGGCCTCATCGAGAAGCGGCTGGTCGAGCTCCTGTCCGTGCAGGCCTACTTAGATTTTCAGGTGGAGAGGCGGGAGGTCCCGGGGGTTGGGGGGGTGGGCAGGGAGCCCAAATATTGGAAGCTGGGGCCTTGGGGATGAGCTGACCGCGGGTTTATCCACCTTCTAGAACTACAGCACCCCCAGCTTGGTTAGCACCGCCCTCCTGGTTCTGGGCCAGAGCCCTGAGGACCTCCCGAAGAGGATGGCCGTGCCCCAGCTCCCTGACAACCAGTGAGGCACGGGGCAGGAAGGAGGGCAGCGGAATTCGGTTCCATGGGGGCCGAGGGGACAAAGAATGAGGTGGAGGGTTTGGGGAGGTGGCTCTTGGGTACCAGAGGGTGAGTGTGGGTGCTCTAGAGGCACCTGAAGGAGTTGGGGCTCCAGAGGACTGAGCTGGCCCCAGGTAGACCAGAAAGGCCAAAGGCCGCTGTGCCGGCCAGAGCGCGGCTAACGGTCTCCGTCCATAGCAATGAGGAGCTCTCAGCCTTTTGTGGCTACGAGTGTCCTCCCTTCCCGCCTTCCCCCCACTTTAGGGAGGACACCCCAGGCTTTGAGGCCAAAGAGGACGCCCCGATGAGCAAGGAAGAGCTGCGGAACCAAGTGACAAAGCTGGTGAGGATGGGGGCCTGCCGGGCTCGGGGCCGGACCTCAGCCTCCTTCCGGGGACGCTGACTCGCCTCCCCCACAGCTGGAGGCGCGGGAGCTGGCGCGGGAGCAGCAGCTGAAGGAGCTGGCGGACGCGGTGCGGAAGGTCGAGAGCGCGCCCAGCGTACCCAGCCTCTCGGGCACCCAGCGGGTCTCCTCGGGCTCACCCGTGGGGATCGCCAAGAGCCCCAGCATCATGCCCAGCTCCATCCTGAGCCAGAGGACTAGTGGCGTCCTGGCGTCCAGTGGGGGCCGTGCCACCGGCTCCAATGTCGGCCGGGTCACCTTTGGTGAACCCAGCTCCAGTGTAGGCCACGTGACCTTTGGTTCCACCAGCGCCATGGGGGTTCCGCTCTCCAGCCGGGGCTCCACGGGGGGCCATGTGACCTTCAGGACCTCCAGCTCTAGTAACTACCTGGGGTCCACCGGGTACGGGGTGTCCAGCGGTGTCCACGAGAGCCACGCGGGCGTGGAGAGCAGAAGCATGGGGTCGGAATTGAGTGGAGGCCTCGGGTCCAGCAGAGGCCAAGTCTCCAGCCCCCGCCACACTTCCAGCACCCACCGCGGCTCCACCACCAGCAAAGATTAGGGCGCCCCCCCCCACCCCCAGCCCCGGGGCTCGACCTCCCTGTCTCGAGATTTCCTCATGACTCTCCATGTCTCTCTTGCCCCACGGCTTTCTGCACCTGCCCAGCACTGTGTCTCCGTCTGTGTCTGTCCACGCCTCACCACCTGAGACCTCAGCTCTGTCTCCTGGCCCCTTTCGGTTCCCATCCCGCCTTTCCCTTCCTGTCTCCCAATTTCCAGTTCTCCCAGCTTCCTGTTAAGAGTATCTCTGTCCTGGGTTCGCCTCTCCCCAGCTCTGCCCTAACCTCCCCAGCTGTCCTCCCCTGCACCCCCCCTCCTGTTTCTGCTCCCGCACCTCTAATCCCTGCTCCTGTCTGTCTGCCAGGCTCTCCTTGTACCTCATGTCCCTATCTTTGTAGCTCCTCCTTCCTCACCCTCCCTGGGAGCCCCGGGTACTAAGCATCGGGGCAAGAACTGGAGGGTCAGAGTGAGCTGTGACTGTAGGAAATAAAGGTCAGAGCCTGACTTTGACTCCAGCCTGGTTACAAGTGCGTGTGGGAGCAAGCTTGAGACATGGCAGTTTCCTCTACCTCCGGCCCGGAAGTTTATGACCTTTTCCCTATTCCCATTCATTCATTCATTCATTCATGCACTCATTTAATATTCATTTATTCATTTTAGAGAGACAGAGAAAGAGCGTGAGTTGGGGGAGGGACAGAGAATCTTCAAACAGACTCCCCACTGCACGGGGAGCCGGACGCAGGGCTGGATCGCACGACCCACGAGACCACGATCTGAGCCGAAATGGAGAGTCAGACGCTCAACCGACTGAGCCACTCAGGCTCCCTCCTGCCCCTCCCACCCCCTTTTTGGAGACTGTCACATTTCAGGCTCTAATGAAGACTAGGATGTATCAGTCAGGATAGGCTGGGTTATGCGGTAGTAACAAACAAGCCCAGGATCTCAGTGGCCTCGTGCAGCAATGGCTTATTACTTGCCAGTGTTACTGGTCTTTTGTGGGTCACCTCAGGGCTCTGCCCCACATCCTTCTTGTGACCCAGGCCAAGGGAACAGCATCTCTCTGGAGCGTTGCTGGTTCTAAGGCACTGGGAAGAGGAAGTGGCAAAGCCTCAGTGACTTACAGCTTCTGCCTAGATACGAAACATGTCACTTGTGCTCGCATCTTTTGGCCCAAGCAGGTGTGGACGATGTGTAACTTCAAAGAGGAGGGATGGTGGGAAGTACAGTCTGTCTGTTGCCTGGGAGGAGAGAGGGAAAAGAATATTTGAGGACCTCCCTAACACTAGGGTCATAGAGATAAAGCAGACTATCCTCTTCCTGCTGTGGGGTGGTTTGAGAGGGAGGGGGATTAGAACACTGTGGGTCACTCTTCTCCATGGAGACCTGTCCTGCTGAATTCCCTGTTTAAATTTAATCGGACCAAATCCAGACAGATAATCCATCAACACCCTCCCAATCAAGGAAGGTAATACTCTGTGCCTCACTCTCCTTAAAACAGGTTGATGGTAGCACAGGCCTCAAAGGCTTGTTGTGCGAAGAAATGAGTTGGTACACGAAAAGCTTTAGCAAAAGTGGGGTTTTCCTGAATTAGCGTATGTTAATCCCCGTCTTTATTTATTTAAATCCCCGTCTAGATTTATTTTTTTTTTAAGGTTCAAGCCAGTGAGGTCTAGCGCTGTCCCATTTTCGCTCCTTTGCTAGATCACAGAGGTTTTAAGGAACTTTTTGCTGCAGGGAGTTTTCTCGGACCTCGGTCCGGAGCTAGAAAAGAAGGTGTGGATTCCCGCTTTACATGGAAGCTCTAATGCCCTCCACATGGGTGGGGAGGCAGGGGATAATGTTGGGGTGCATCTGAGTTTGGCCTTGGCTTCAGTAACTGTCCAAAATGTGCCAATTAATATTGGCTTTGACCTTGCCTCTGGAAACATGAATTACCACTTACCTATTTCAGTGCAATAGCCCTGAACTTGTGGGTGTTTAGTGATGTTGCAATCACATAAGTTACACACACACACACACACACACACACACACACACATACACATATCGCAGGGTCAGTTACAGGAGCAAAACATTTTAATCGGACTTTCTAACTTTTGCGTGTGCACTTTCAATACGGGCAATCCGGAATGACAAGTTGTGTGTTCTCTACTGGTGAAATTCTATCAGTGCACAGAAGCATTAAGGTATATTTTCACCGCAAGACTAAGAGGCCGGTGGTACCCTTCATTCTTTTATTGCTCAAGTGGCGAATTCTTGGTGCAGAATTTTAGGTACGAAATTTATGAAGAAATTTCTAATTGAAGCACAAACATTTTAACGGTAAGGGAGTATGTTTGTCATACGAATCTAGGAAGGATATTACTTCCTTTTTGAATCAATAAACGGTTTAGTAAAATTTAAAAGACTAAGGGGGTGCTTGGCTGGCTCCTTCGGAAGAGCATGCCAGTGTTAATCTCAGGGTGGTGAGTTCAAGCCCCACACTGGTCATGGAGCCCATTTTTTAAGAAAAAGTAAATGAGAATATGAGGAAGAGTAACAAATTATGTTCTCTCTTAATTCAAATATTTGTAGAGTATTTTGGTGTACCTTTCAGACTTTTAAAAGAAAATTCCTGTTTCAGAATTAAGCTTCCCGGTGAGCCTGTGTGTGTCTGGGCAACCGGCAGGGGTCGCCACCTTCCACGCTCAGCCATTCCGGATGTTAGTTCGTACTTGTGGTCCGGGTACCATTTATTCCACGTGGGCTCACTAGTTTTATTTGTAAAATAATTAATCCATCAGAGTAATGGGATTTTAATTTCCCATAATACATATGGGAAAAGAGGAAAAAGCTATAGACTTTCTGATCTGATGAGAAAGCTTACTTGTATTTGTAGAGTCTACACGCAGGAAGTCAGCGAGGCAGCAGCCTGGGTAGCCTTGGACAGGTGTCTTCACCTCTGAGCCCAGTGTGAACTGGCGACCGCACAAGGTGGTGGACTAATACCGCTAGGGGGCGGTCTGGATGCTTAGCCCTTTCTCCACTGTAATCTTTTGTCAGCGGAAAAAAAACTAGACCTGAAGACGGGGCGCCTGGGTGGCTCAGTGGGTTAAAGCCTCTGCCTTCAGCTCGGGTCAGGATCCCAGGATCCTGGGATCGAGCCCCGCATCGGGCTTTCTGCTCAGCAGGGGCTGAGCTTTCTGCCTCTCTCCCTATCTCTGTCTGTCAAATAAATAAAATCTTTTTATAAAAAAATCATACGGTTATTTCCTGAAGCTATGTTAATGTGGAATGATTTCTTACTGTGCATCACGGTCAGAAAAGTCTGGACGCCACAGGGAGACGGGCCCCAGCCTCGCACTGATTTCCAGACCCCCGCCGGATGCACTCTCGAGAGCATCTCCCTTTCAGACGCGATCCCACCTCGCCCGGAGCAAACCTTCCCGGTCTCCTCGCGGCGCTGTGCTGGCGGGACTCGGCCGCCAGGTGGCGCGCGCCCCCCGCCGAGAGCGGGTTCTGCTCCTTCCTACCGTCCAGGCCCGGGTTTCCACTTGGTCTCGCATCGCCCCGAGGGTCCAGTTTGCCAGGGCTGGAGACCCTGGCCAGGAGTCCAGCTCCCCGAGCAGAGAGCGGCAGGAGGGCTCGGGGGGTCAGGAAAGGATGCGGCCACCATGAGTCCTACATCTCCCTTCGTTCTGCAATGATCATCCATACCTCCCGCTGTGCGCGGGACAAGTCACCGCTCCCAGAGTTTGTGTCCTGGAGGGGAGGACAGACGAGAACCCACAGTCACGACCCCGCCAGTAGGGGACGCCTCCCCACCTAGTGCTTAGAGACCGGTGTGGTGCTGGATAGCCGGGGGTGGAATCCCATCGGGCCCCCTAGATGGCTGTGTGACCTTGGGCAGCTTGCTTAGCCTCTCTGTGCCTGTTTTCTCTGCTATGGAACGGAAAATAGTGCCCATGGCACAGCGTTGTCGTGGGTATGAAAGTAGTTAATATTTGTAAAGCACTTAGAAGGGGCTTGGCATGTTTTTAAAACCAACTGTTACAAATTCCTATGTTGCACCTGTAGGAAGGCATGGGGCGTTGGAAGGAATCCCAAAGCCTCATTCATCCTTCCCTGCCTGCCACTCCTTGGAGTGGAGTCCAGGGATCCTGACTCCCAGGCAGAGTCCTTTTTCTCTACAAGGCGCTCCCTGGTCATGGCCTGGGCGGATGGGGAGGGGGCCTAAATGCACCCACATTCGTGGACAGAACAGTGAGTTGAAAAGGCAGATGGTGGGGCTGCACAAAGCAGGCCAAGCACGACAGCCCTCTCACCCACAGGCTGGGTCCCCTGACCCCCAGCTCCTCCCCAAACCTCCAAAGCTGAACTTAGCAGAGCTTTTGGGCGTCAGGCAGCTGTGGACACCCAAGACCTGTGATGTCTTTTACCCTCCTTCCCCCTTTCCTGCCTTCAGGGGTTCATTCGGGCATAATTTACCGGCTGGAAAAGTCATCCACTGTGAATATTCAGTGATTTTTCACAAACTTACAGAGTCGTGCAATTGTCACCACCGTCCAGTGTTAGATAATTTCCACCATCCCCAAAGGTTCTGTCTTGGCTGCCTGCAGTGAAGTTCCTGTGCTATCTATAACCCCAGGCAACCACTGATCTGCCCTCTTGTCTCTAGATAGGCTTCTTCTGGAAATTCCATATAAAGGAATCATACAATACTGTCCAGTCTAAAATGCTTTTTTTTTTTTTTTTTAAAGTAGTCTCCACGCCAAGCCTGGAGCCCAATGCTGGGCTTGAACTCATGACCCTGAAAGCAAGACCTGAGCTGGATCAAGAGTCCTACACCGAACAGACTGAGCCCCCTGGTGCTCCCTAAAACACTTTTCTGTTGAACTTAAGCAGATTGTACAACCCAGTAGTTCTATTGCAAGAGAAACCCATTCAGAGACTTATCAAAATTGGTTTTAGCAACAATGTTTATAATATTTACAATGAGATACATGAACAAAGGTCTCTTTGATGAATTTAACTAAAAAATAACCCACGGGACAGTGAAAATAAAAGAACCAACCATCTGAGCTAATCTTTCTTTCTCTGGGGGCACCCGGGTGGCTGAGTTTTTAAGCGTCTGCCTTTGGTTCAGGTCGTGATCCTGGGATCCTGGGATCCTGGGATGGGCCCCCCATGGGGCTCCCTACTCGGTGGGAAGCCTGCTTCTCTCTCTTCTACTTCCCTTGCTTGTGTTCCCTCTCTCGCTGTGTCTCT
This sequence comes from Mustela erminea, assembly GCF_009829155.1. Classification (NCBI taxonomy): domain Eukaryota; kingdom Metazoa; phylum Chordata; class Mammalia; order Carnivora; family Mustelidae; genus Mustela; species Mustela erminea. The sequence goes on along the minus strand of NC_045632.1, from coordinate 4,370,767 downwards.
CTGTCAAATAAATAAATAAAATATTAAAAAAAAATCTTTCTCTGAAAAAAGCAGAACACAAAGACATATTCACTGTGCTGTCATTGTGTGTAGTATAAAAGTCAGAAAATGTATTCGGGGACTTATACAAAGGCAGTAACATAAAGATGAACAAGGGAATATATACTTATATGGACAATAAATTGGTATCCACTTGGGGCTTGCAAGTAACACCTGTAGGTACAGACCTATATTATAGGGCATTTAATAAATTGTGATGGACGTGGATGGTATGTGCTGATCCCTTTCTTGACTTTTTTTTTTTTTTTTAGATTTTATTTATTAATTTGAGAGAGAATGAGGGAGAGGAAGCTTGAGAGGGGAGAGGTCAGAGGGAGAAGCAGACTCCCTGCCGAAAAGAGAGCCTGAAGTGGGACTCAATCCCAGGACTCCGGGACTATGACCCGAGGCGAAGGCAGTTGCCTAACCAACTGAGCCATCCAGGAGCCCTTTTTATTGACTTTTAACTGTATGTTTACATTTTCATATACTTTTGGGGAGCCATATTTCCCAATTTAAAAAAATTAAAAGAAAAATCAGTATATAAAAAGCCATGCCTCTATATAGCTCTGTCTTATTCCCAAGAAAACATGAGATAAAAGCTTGTTTTGTTCTTTCCTTTAGACCAGAGCCCAGCAAAGTACAGCCGGTGGCACAGATCAGGCCTCTAAATTAAGAATGGTTTTATATTTTTAAATGGTTGGGGAAAAAAGTAACCAAAAGAAGATTTCGTGATATGTGAAATTATGTGAAATTCAGATTTCAATGTCTATAAATAAATTTCACATCCATTTGTTTACGTGTTGCCTGTGAAGCCTAAAATGCTCTTAGGCTCTCAGTCCTCAGCCTAAAGGAGATGCTCAAGAAGATATATCTGATTAACAACAGCACGGTCTCAAAAGCCAGAATAACTTAGTTCTGAAGGTTTTCTCTTGGCCCATTAATAAGCTTGATATTTCATATATGTACTGTAGTAGACAGAAGAATGGCCCCCAACAATATGTATGTTCTAATGTCCAGAGCCTGTGACTATGTTATCCTATTAGCAAAGGGGAATTAAGGTCACAGATGGAATTAAAGTTGCTAATCAGCTGAGCCTGAGATGGGAGATGATCTTGGGCTGTTTGGATGGATCTGATGTAGTCAAAAGGTCCTTATAAATAGAAGAGGAAGGACTCTAACAGAAGCCTAAGAGTCAGAGGAACGTGATGTGAGAATTCATCCACTGTTGCTGGTTTTGAAGGAGGGGAAAGGGCCATGAGTCAAGGAACGCAGGTGGCCTCTAAAAGCTGGAGAAGGCAAGACTATAAATTTTCCCTAGAGCTTCCAGGAAAGAAGATAGCACCATGGACACATTGATTTTAACCCAGTAAGGCCCACTTTGGACTTCTGCCTGCCGGAAATGTGAGATGATAAATTCAGGTTGTTTAAAGCCACTGTATTTGTGACAACTTGTAACAGCAGCAACAGGAAACTAACACAGGCACTAAACCCTGACCTTGACAATGAAAACTTTGTTTGGCTTGCTTTGAACCTCAAAAGAAGCTGTTTACATCAGAAGGTTCCCTTAACTTCTGTGCTTCAGTTTCCTCAGTTATGAAAGGAAGATGATGAACATTTATTCGTGGAGTGGTGATGACAAACAAACATAGATTAAACAGAAAACTCACGTAATAAAGAAAATGACTAAACTCCTATGCATCTAATAACATTGTCTACAAATACATTAAACAAGAACTGATAAAGCTGTGAAGACTTTGATAATCTACTTCTCTAGTGGGATGTTATATGACAAGCTTGCTCAGTAAAAGACGGATGAAGAGTCAAAAATTTTATTTGTGAGAGAATGTAAAACACTCAAGGAGCTTGACCAATCAGACATGTACTGGACCCTGATCCCACCCAACACCAATGAAAATCAGTGGTTTGAAATACACAAGAAGCAGTTTTAAAAACACCGGCCCTTCACTAGTTTTATCATTTAACTCTGGAGTTATAAAATGCTTCTTACTCTAACTAGGGGATCACCTCACATAATAAGTTTAGAAATGAAGCCTGTTGCAGCCACAGACACCCAAAAACATGCTACAGGGGAGTGGGGGTTCTTGTGTTTTGTGTGTTGTGTTATTGAGGCTATAACCTTTATCCCTATGATCCTAAAGTTGCTTGTGCTAATTCAGTGAACTTCATCCAACTTCCAGAGAGTAACTGGGAAAGAGAGCAAAGGGAACTTAGTTAAGAGAAAAAGATGACAAACACTCTCCTCTTTCCAACAGCTTTCTAGGCATCCAAGCTAATGAATTCTGTCAAAGATGTAAGCTCTACCTACCATCAGTTATGAGAAAAAGTAGAAAATGCATTTAAAAACCCTCAACAGGGGCACCTGGTGGCTCAGTGGGTTAAAGCCTCTGCCTTCAGCTCAGGTCATGATCCCAGGGTGCTGGGATCAAGCCCCCATCAGGCTCTCTGCTCAGCGGGGAGCCTGCTTCCTTCTCTCTCTGCCTGCCTCTCTGCCTACTTATGATCTCTTTCAAATAAATAAATAAATAAAATCTTAAAAATAAAAATTAAAAAAAACCTTCAACAGTGCTAACTCTGGAAAAACAAGTCTATGCACCCTTAGTAAAGAGGATGAGAAAAAATAATATGGTCAGGTAATTGACAGAATTAGCTCCAAGAGATTGAAACGATCATCAGATGTGTCTCACATCATCAACATCATAAAGACCACATCCTCTGACCATAAAGCCGTCAAATCATGACCAGTAAAATCCAACTGACCAAAAAAAAAGCCTTATCATGGAGCACACTACACCACAATTGGAATTAAATGAGGTTTAAACAGATGTTCATGTTGGAGAGACCATCTGGATATAAATTCTAACAAATCTGCTACATACTGAAATTCACATGGCAGAGTTGCAAGGGCGCATAGGGGGATTTTCATCATCTTCTAGGATTTTATTAGAGAAGAAAAACTGGAGAATCACAAATTTTGGCCCCAGTTGAAGGATGAGATGATATAATAGCAGCAATCTTAACATTTACTGTGTTTCTCTCCAACTATGTACTTATCTTACAGAAGGCTTTCTTCTGTCTATTACAATCACAGTACCTCTCTGGCTGTAACTTAAGGAGTAAGTTTCAAAGGGGTCTTTCCCACATTTCTTACTCTGCAGTGTGAGTTCTTACAGGGATTACGTTGGGATTATGTTGAGACAATGTTGAAGGCTTTTCCACATTCCTTAGATTCATGGCATTTCTCTCCAATGTGAGAACAAATGTCTACTGAAGATGAAAGAAGCGGGTGCCTGGGTGGCTCAGTCTATTAAGCAGGGGACTCTAGATCTCAGCTCAGGTCTTGATCTCAGGATCGGGAGTTCAAGCCCCATGTTGGGCTCCATGCTGGGTATGGAGTCTACTTAAAAAATATTACTAGTTAATAAAAAATGAAGAAGTCATAAAGCAGGAAGGTATAAAATCTTTCTAGACTTTACCTTCACAAGATGTGAATATGTAAATGTGTGAATTCTCACATTTTCATCCTTCAGGGAAGACTTGAGTTCCCTTAACATGTCCTTATGTGCTTGGTCTTTTGAGAAAATTAATGAAGCTTTTCTCACATTCCTTTCATTCACAGGACCCCTCAACTGTGAATTTTTATTTTTATCTATTTATTTTTAAAGCTCATTTATTTATTTAAACAATCTCTACGCCCGACGTGGGGCTCAGACTCACAACCCCGAGAGCAAGAGTCGCAAGCTCTCCCCATTGAGCTGACCAGGCATCCCTCAACGGTGAGTTTTCAGATGGCTTTTAAATCTGTGAGAATTGGTGAAGTCTTTCCCACATTCCTCACATTTATAGGGCTTCTTCCTAATGTGCTTTGTTAAGTGTTTGTCAAGGTGTAAGGTATATCTAAAGGCTTTCCCACAGGTCTTGCATTCATAAGGTTTCTCTCCGGTGTGAATTTCCATGTGTTTCCTAAGGAATGACAGATACACGTAACTTTTCCTACAATCTTGACATATATATCTCCCCTCTCTGGTCTTAGTCTTCCTGTGTGAGTCAGAATTTGCAATGTGGACAGAGGTTTTCGCACCTTGATTCTTCTCATGATTTGCCTCTGCCATATCGGGTTGCCTCTGCACATCATGGGTCGAGCTATTTTGGAAGGTGATTTCACATGGATTAGACTCGTAAGTCTTCTCTTTCATGGGAGTCTTGCATAACCTAAGGGAAATGTCTTCCTCAAAGGTTTTACCAAATGGATCCCATTCATGGAAGTCCACCCCCCTGCAGATATTATTATGGGTCTGAAGCACATTGTTCTGACGGTCAGTCCATATTTTGGACTCTGGCTCCATCTGATGTCCTACTGATGGGGTCGTCTCAACAAGCTGCAAGACTGTATCATTTTTGTTGTTTCTGTAGATCTTTTGATGACTGGTTAGGGCAGGATTTTGTTTCAGAACGTTTGAGCCATGTTTCTGGATACGGTTTCCTGTAGAATCTCTCCATGAGCGAGGCAGAGAGTCGTCCCTTATATCATGAGAGTCATGGATTCTAACCGGAGACTCATCTTTTTCGTGTACAGTGGCAACTCGCTTCAACTTTTGCTCCCTTTGTGTGAGTGGTTCGTCTGTTTTGTGGCATTTCCAGTCTTCTCCCAATAGGGACGGCCGGGAAGCATGGCTCACGGTGCATACTCTCTTTGCTTCAACAGGTGTCTTTTTAGCAAGAATGTCCGGCTGAGGGGTTGAGTTTTTTGTCTGATGTTGTGTTAGCAAATCTGAAATAAAGGGACACAAAAGTTAAGTTCTTTGTTGACCGTTAAGGTGGGTTGGAGATGCTAAAACAGGCAAACGCCCGTGTGGGTTTCTTTTCAAACATTCACTCAGCATATGTGAGGGGGATGTGAAAGGGAAGAAAGACCAAGCAAGTGAAGCAGAAAGACATCAGGGATTTGGGCCGCATCAGGAGCTTGACCTTAGTGATGATGGGTTCTGTGGGGATTAAGAGCATAGTCAGGAATGCCATGTGGGCAAGAATGGAACAAAGAGTCTGTCATGGACTGAATTTGTGTCTCCTACAAAACCCTATGTTGAAGCCCTAACTACCCCCCATGGGATGGTATTTGTAGGTGGGGCCTCTGGGAGTAATGGGGTTGAGATGAGCTAGGACAGTGGGGGCCTCCCTGATGGGACTAGCGTCCTTACAAGAGCCGGGGAACGGAACTCACTGTCTCTCCACCATGTGAGGACACAATGAGAAGGTGGCCATCTGCAAACCGGGGAGAGAGACCTCACTGGTAATGAACCTGCTGGCTCCTTGACCTGGAACTTTCCAGCCTCCAGAATGTGGGAACAATGTCTGTGTGTAAGTCACCCAAGCCGTGGTGTTCTGTCATAGCAGCCCTAACAGACCAAGACAAAGCCCATGTGTAATTTTAAAGATGAAGGGGTGGGGCCCCTGGGTGGCTCAGTCGATGAAGCATCTGCCTTCACCTCAGGTCATGATCCCAGGTCCTGAGATCACGCCCCACATTGGGCTCCCTGCTCAGCGGGGAGTCTGTTTCTCCCTCTCTCTCTGCCTCTCCCCAGCTTGTGCACTGTCTCTCTCTCAAATAAGTAAATAAAATCTTAAAAATTAAAAAAAAATTGCAATGAAATTCACTTAACATAGAAGTAACCATTTAAAAGTGTACCCTAGAGTGGCATCACGGACATTGGCCATGTGGTGCAAAGAGCACCTCTACTCAGTTCCAGGACATCTCCATCACCCCCAAAGGAAAGAGAACTACAAGACCATGAAGCGGCCATTCCCTGTTCTTCCCTCCAGCCCTTGGTAACCACGAACTGGCTTTCTGTTTCTATAGATTTGCCTATGCTAAATATTTCATATAGATGAAATCAGGTAATACATTGTCTTTCGTGTCTGCCTTTTTTCACTTAACATGATGCTGCATTTGAGGTTCGTCCATATTGCAACGTGTTTACCATATTTCATTTGTCCATTCATCTGTTGATGGACAGTTGGTTGATTCTCACATTGTGGCTGCTGTGGGGAGTGTTGCTATGAACACACCTGTATCTGCTGGAACATCTGCTTTCAACCCCTTGGGCAGATACTAAGGAATGGAATTACTGGGTCATACAGTAATTCTACATTTAACTTTCTGAGGAGCCACAGCTGTTTTGCACATGGATGAAATGGATTCTTCATCAACATTTCCACATTGTAAAATCCTTCCTTGTAAGGATTCATGTCTTCCCAGCAGGCAGGTGCACAAGGTAAAATTCCCCCGCACCATTCCCAGACCAGCTTCTTGCTCCAATTGGGAGACCAGACTCTGTTTGCCTAGTTGAGATGCCCGGTCACGGGAAACGGGGCAGTGCATGGCTCAAGAGAGCAGGGCCAGGATTTTCCATGAAACAGGGATGCACATTGTGGTCTGCAGGGGTTCTGGAGCTAAGTAAGTGTGAGTAGGGAGCAACAAAGTGGTCCCTCTGTTTTCCTCACGAAATGCTCTGTTCTCCATGTTCACCCACCTAAGGACCTCCCGAGGGCTGTTAATCAGGAAGAGAATAAAAATGCAATGCAACGGACAGATTTCCTGTCTCATGGGGTGAACTCTAGTCCACCCCGGGGGGGGGCGGTGGCCCCATCTTGGTTATTCAGCAAGTCCCACCCCATTTCTCAGCACAGCTCTGGGAACCCAGGAGGGGGTCTGACTCGCATTTGTCCTGGCCATGAACACGTCTGGGAGGGTAGGATGCTCACCCAGAGAGGCCAGGTTCCTGCAGTTTTCCAACATCACGTCTCTATAGAGAATTCTCTGCCTGGAGTCCAGGAGGGCCCACTCCTCCCTGGTGAAGTTCACGGCCACGTCTGTGAAGGTCACAGGGTCCTAGAACAACACACCCATTTGGGGAGCACTGTTATGAGCTGAAATGCGTCCCCTCCCAAGATATGCCAATGTCTTAACCCCCAGGACCTGTGAATGGGACAAGATTTGGAAAGAAGGCGGTTGTGAAAGAGGTACCATGAGGGGGCACCTGGGTGGTTCAGTCAGTGGAATGTGTGACTCTTGATCTTGGGGTTGGGGGTTGGAGCTCCACCTTGGGTGTAGAGATGGCTTAAAATCTTTAAATAGAAGGGGAAAAAAGCTTAGCAGTACAAAAGATCTGTCTAACCATTTGCTGTTAAATCATGGAAAGTGTGAACACGCATAATACAGGGAAAAGGAAATGCAAACAAGCCCTCACCCACCATCTACCTGTTTCCACCCATCCCCCTTCACTGCCCTTCTCCTATCGCATTATTGTCAACAAAACTCCAGCTATCATAGCATTGCATCCTTAAATACGTGCATTTCCTATCTCTAAAGCATGAGGAATCTTTTAAAATGTGGCCACAAGGGCACCTGGGTGGGCCCAGTGGGTTGAGCCTCTGCCTTCGGCTTGGGTCATGGTCGCAGAGTCCTGGGATCCGGCCCACATCGGGCTCTCTGCTCGGCGGGGAGCCTGCTTCTCCCTCTGCCTGTCTCTCTGCCTACTTGTGATCTCTCTCTCTCCCTCTGTCAAATAAATAAATAAATAAATAAATATCTTTTAAAAGAGAAACACGAGCAGTAATGTTTTTATAGAATCAAATACCCTTGTCTGTCTCCGAAGACCCCCATATGACATTCGGTCACCTGAGCCTTTTTAAAGGAACCTTGAAAAGACAGGCAAGGATCTACAAAAGTGGCTGCTTCTGCACAGCCAGGAGCCTCGAATAGAGCGAACCAGGGCAGATGGAGGAAGCCTTCAAGGTCGACCCCAACCAACCTGCAATTTTTTAAACACATTGATCTATTATTACATATTCCAGAAATACATTATCAAGCAAAACACAACCTACAATTAAATAATTTACAATACAATTGATGAGGTTGGCTTTTTTTTTTTTTTTAAACCTTGAAGTCATCTTTTCCAACTAAAATAAAAATTCCTTCTACTGGAGAGATTCAATTAATGGCTTTCATATTTCAAAATTCCCTAGGGGTGCAAGCAATGTACCAGGTGTCAGAGTACCCACATCTTCTTAAATACACTGATTCTGGGGTCGTGGATCAAGCTCCACATCAGGACTCCCAGCTGGGTGGGGGGAGCCTGCTTCTCCCTCTGCCTCTGTCGCTCCCTCTGCTTGTGCTCTCTCTGTCTCTTTCTCAATCTCTCCCACAAATAAAGAAAGTCAATCTTTAAAAAATATATACCGAATCCATTTCTTAAGAAACAGACATCCATCCTACCTAGGCTTCAAAATGTCAAACATTTATGTGGGGTCCCCAAGATCCCCTCACATTCACTACTCTGGGGTTCACCCGAACTCAGGTTTTCACAAAACAAACAGAAACACGACCCTCAGTATGACAAAGTTACTAAGTGTCGGGCCAAGCTGGCGATTACAGGCAGCCCCATCACCGTGAATGCAAGGCTGCAAACCCGCCCTACCAGTCATCAGGTGAAGAGATCAGACCCGGAGGAAACCAGCAGCAAAGTCAAAAGGGCTCTCCCCCCGCCCCCTTACTTGTTTGCTAACTCACCGATAAACTTTGTTCCCTAAAAATCACAGCCCTCAAAAATGCTGCTGTTTGACATCCTATCAGTAAGAAAAGTACATCCCACTCCTGCCTGGGGGGAGTCCTGAGTCACCTGGACTGGGAGGCAGCCTCCAAGTGCAACTCTGGGCAGACCTTCAGATAAGGGGTTTGGGACACAACATTCCACCTCTATGTGACCTTGTAGTTTCCAAGGGACAGTCCGGTCCAGATCATTCCTTTGCACTCAGTTCAGCCTGAGCCTATCTAAGCCAGCATGCAGTTACACTTACCCTGAATTCCAACCCCCTCCCTTCCTCCCGCCCCCTCCCCGCCCCGCACCTCTCAATCCTGTAAGGAATGAATGCCTCCATCCCTTCATTTGCAAGGTTCCTCTCTGGGGTGGATCTCTGTCTCTCTGTCCTTGCAACAAACCCATATAACTGGGGCTCCGGGTGAGTCCCTGGTGATCTCAGACACCTTGGGGTTTGGAGCAGTGGGAAAAGCAAAAAACAAAACCAAAAGAGAATTCATAGTTCTGGGTGGGCTCAGGTAAGCAGGTAGAAGGAAAACACCCACATCGGGACGATGAAACACGTTCCCACCGCTGCCCGGAGCTTCCCTGGGAACAGACCTTCCTGGAGTCGGTGAAGGACAAACAGGCAACTTGTTGAGACCAGGGGGTTTGATCCCGACCACTCCCCTGAACTCCTTTCACCTTGGCCTTTTATAAATGCCCTTAACCTGAAGGACCCCAGGTCAGAACTATAGTATAGCCTATAAGTTCACATTCTTTTTATAACCAGCTTATGCTAACTAAGAAACTGTGGCCAGCTGACCATAGATAAGGGAGTCAGCAAGCAGCATAACAGGTTAACGAATAGCAAAAATCTGTGTTTAACCCAGCTGTTTCTGGCTTCTGTATAAAAATGCTTCTAATGCTTTGCTAAGAAATGAAAAATTGCTTAAACCCTCGCTCGCTGTGTAATCAAATAAAGTTATACCCTTACCCTGTTAAGATTTTCCCTCCTACTAAGTAAAATTGATAAGGGTTGTCTCCCGCACCGAGGCCGGAGACGTGCCGTTCAGCACGTGCGCTAGCTGGAGAGTGCGGTTCAGCACGTATGCAGATAAAGGTTAGAAACGTGCAATTCAACACGTACCCTCTACTGTACACTACCTGAACGGTGACTGGCCAGAATGTATGGTTGGTTTTAAAGGATTGGCTACCTGTGTGTAGGCCTTGCTGTAATGCTTTTAAATTACTGGCTAGAAAAGTGAGGGCTCTGATGTAATGGGCTGTAAAATTCTATATTAAGTCACTCCCGAAACAGATCGGGGCTCTCAGACACTGACCCATCCCTCGCGGATTTCGTGGTCAAGTGTCCCTGGGAGTCCGAGCATGCCCGAATAAAATCCTCTTGCTTATTGCATCCAGTGGTCTGTGAGTGCGTCCTTGGGTGCGGGTCCTCTAGGGTCTTTCAAACAGAGACCTCAGTTCCTCAAAAAGGAAGAACGTGCTTCCGGACCCTACTCAAATCCGGCAACCCTTTCCCCAGAAGAGAACCCCAATGGCCATCCCCTCGATCTGATTGTGCCCAGAATTTTTCTGCTCGCCCTAATCACAACAGACTCCAAGACTTACCTGGATCCAAACAGCAACCCCGCCCCGCCCCCCGCCCCGCTGCAGCCCCACCTCCGTCGCAGGCGGGTGTCCCCCAGCTCCGGCGAGGAGTGCCCCCTGAGGCAAGGAGAAAGGCGCATTTAGGGCTCGACGCGCGGGCCACTCTCGGCCTCCTCTCTCCTCTGGGACGGAAAGAATCAGGCTTCCCCGGACAACGGCTCCCTACTCCCCGGAACCCGACCCGGTTCCCCCAGCAGTGTGGACTCCGCGAGAACCGCGCACACTCACCATCTCAACAACACCGGCTTCAGGACCGGCCTGCGGGCAGCGCAGCCTAAGGGCTCGTTCCCTGTGCGAGGCAGAAGGTTGCAGGGCTGAGGACCGGAGGCGTGGGACTGTAAAAATAACTAAAGAAACAAATAAAACAAAACGACGCCCCCCCCCCCCCGGAAGGATCGACGACAGAGACTCGTCCTGCCCAGGCCCTTTGTACCTGCTTCCGGACCCCCTCCTCAAAATGGATGGTTTGAGGGATTGGGTGGGGGCGGAGGGAGGAGGAGCCACAGGAAGGGGATCCTGGGACCTGCACCCCTGCCGGGCTCTGGGACTCCCCCTCCCCACCCCGGGGTCCCGCAAAACTTTCTCCCCAGCCACTTCTGGTCCTTGGGGGCGCCCGGAAATGAGAACCACTTCCCAGCGAAAAGAGGACTTCTCAGAGCTGGAAAAGGACAGTGTGGTGGAAGGGTCCCTGGTTTCCCTCTTTTCCTTTTGCAACCTTCCCCACCCGGCGAGCGCGGGCTGACGGATAACTGCAAGGTTTGCGCGAACAGTCCTCCGAAAATACTATTCTGACCGTTACTGGGATTGAACCAGCGACCCTCCGGCGAGGAGCAGGAGCGACCTCCGATCCCAAATTCCAGCGAAAGAAAACAGCTGCCTAAAATTCAGCCGGCGAGGGTCCCGACCCAGCTCCCCTCGCTACTGTCAAAGCGCCTGGATCCGGAGTCACGTGATCTTCAGGCGCGCTGCGAAACCCTTCGGTGGAATAAAGCGTTTAACCTCAATTGGAGAATTTATTCTGGATGGGCCCCGACAAGACCTGATTTACATGCCCCCCCCCCCCGCCACCCTGTCACCTCCCCTCCACCCTCCCGTCCTCGCCCTCCGCTCCTCCCCCAAAGACTGAGGCCAGCCCAGCCCGTTCCTCTGACTCTAGGAAAGAAGGGCAGGGAGCCACCAAAAGTCCATTAAATCAATTAAATTTGTCTTAAATGTCTCATTTCTAGTCATGCCATTCTACTCTAAAGCTTTCATTGTCTAATACTAATATATACCTAAACTCGTTTTTCAAAAAATAATCTCTACGCCCAAGGTGGGGCTCGAATTCACAAACCTCCCTCCCCCCCCCCCGCCCCGCCCAGATCAAGAGAGATCAGCAGGCCCACGTGCTCCGCTGACTGAGCCAGCTGGGTACCCCCTAAACTCGTTTTTTAAAAAATGCTTCATTATTTTTAAAGCAGTATTAGGTTTACAATAAAACTTGGGCGGTACAGAGATTTCCCGTATCTCCCCGGCCCCCAAACATGGTCTCTTTCCTTATCAACATTACTCTCCAGGATGCCTTTTTTTTTTTTTTTTTTTTAAAACCAGAGATGAACTTACATACAGTAATCAGCCAAAGCCCATAGTTTGCCTTGGGGTTCACTCTCCGCGGTGTACACTCTATGGATTTGGATAAATGTGTCCATCTATCCATCACTGTAAATTAACACTGAGTATTTTCACTGTCCTAAGAATCCTCTGCGCTCTGTCTCTTCCTCTCTCTCCCTCTACCCCCACCTACACTACAATCAATTTCTGTTGTGATAAATATACACAACACATGAACTCTTGCACTATTTAAAGGGTCTAGTTCAGTGGCATTAAACCCATTCCAACCGTTGGGCAATCGTCCCCACTGTCTGACTGCAGAACGTTTTTCTCTTTCCAAACGAAACGTCTGTATCTATTAAAGACTAAATCCTGCCAATTGCAAGAAAACCGACTTTTATTCACCATAGCCTGGGAAGGAGTCTTTCCGATTGCTTTGAAGAGGTCCTCCAAAGCTTGTTAGCTGCTGGAGACTATATCTACAGAAGGGAGAGGGGTATCTGCTTGTAAGCATTTCTCTAAGTACTTGAGCATCACAAGGTATAACTTGTTACAGTTGTTAAAATTAAGGTTTACGGATTTCCACTGAGACACAAGAAAGACCCTGAGGTCATCTTAATACATTATGTTTTTTATCTGATTGTTTAAAAGTGTTGCTTGCATGCCTCTGTTTAACTGTTGTTTATTTTTCTGGTTTTGATTCTTCCTTGAGGTCACTTGAGAGGGTCACGGAAGGCTGACATCAGTCACTTAGCACAATTTGATTTTACTTTTTATTTTATTTAACTTATATTTTTATTTTTAAAAGATTTTATTTACTTATTTGACAGACAGAGATCACAAGTAGGCAGAGAGGCAGGCAGAGAGAGAGAGGAGGAAGCGGGCTCCCTGCGGAGCAGAGAGCCCAATATGGGGCTTGATCCCAGGACCCTGGGATCATGACCTGAGCCAAAGGCAGAGGCTTTAACCCACTGAGCCACCCAGGCGCCCCTACTTTTTATTTTTATTTATTCTTATTTTTTTGTTTGTTCTTTTTTTAAAAGATTTTATTTATTTATTTGACAGATAGAGATCACAAGTAGGCAGAGAGGCAGGCAGAGAGAGAGGAAGGGAAGCAGGCTCCCTGCTGAGAGAGATCCCCCCCCCCCCCCATGCGGGGCTTGATCCCAGGACCGTGGGATCACGACCTGAGCTGAAGGCAGAGGCTTTAACACACTGAGTCACCCAGGTGCCCCTACTTTTTATTTTTAAAAAATATTTTATTCTCTTAATATACCTGAGAGAGAGAGAGAGCACGGGCACAAGCATGAGGAGCAATAGGTAGAGGGAGAAGCAAGCTCCCCGAGGAGCAAGGAACCAGATGCGGACTCAATCCCAGGACCCTGGAATCATGACTGGAACTGGAGGCAGACTCTTAACTGACTGAGCCACCGGGGTGTCTGAACTTAGCACAATTTTAGTGCATGTCCCCATTTCCTTTTCCCTCCAGCCGCTAATAACCTCTACTTGCGTTCTGCCTCTATGACTCTGACAATTCTAAGTACCTCCTAGAACTGGAATCATATAATACTTGTCCTTTTGTGTCTGGCTTTTAATTTAATTTTTTAAAAAGATTTCATTTATTTATTTGACAGAGATCACAAGTAGGCGGAGGGGCAGGCAGAGGGAGTGGGGGGAAGCAGGCTTCCCTGCTGAGCAGAGAGACTGATCCGGGGCTCGATCCCAGGACCCTGAGATCCTGACCTGAGCTGAAGACAGAGGCTTAACGCACTGAGCCACCAGGCACCCCATTTTATTTAATGTTTTCAAGGTTCATCCATGTCGTGGTGTGCATCCATGCTTTGCTTCTTTTTTATTGGTGAATAATATTCCACTGTAAGATTACACCACATTGGTTTATCCCTTCATCCGTTCATGGAATGTGGGTTGTTTTCCCCTTTGGGCTTTTGTGCATTATGCTATAAACATGGGTGTCCAGGGGCATCTGGCTGGTTCAGTTTGTACAGCGTGGGACTCCTGATCTCGAGGCTGTGATTTGGATCCTCAGGTTGGGTGTAGAGATTGCTTTAAAAAAAAAAAAAAGTCTTAAGAGGGGCACCTGGGGGGCTCAGATGGTTAAGCGTCTGCCTTTGGCTCTGGTCATGATCTCCAGGTCCTGGAATGAGCTCCAGATTGGGCTCCCTGCTCAGTGGGGAGTCTGCTTTTCCTTCTCCCTCAGCCCCTCCCTTTGCTTGTCCTCCTTCTCAAATGAATAAATAAAATTTTAAAAAGAAATCAAGAAAAAAAGTGGGTGTACAAACACAATGTTTTTTTTAAGTTAGTGTTTTGTGTTTTTTTGGTTTTTTTTTTTTTTAAGATTTTATTTATTTATCAGAGAGAGAGAGGGGGAGAGAGCAAGCACAGGCAGACAGAATGGCAGGCAGAGGCAGAGGGAGAAGCAGGCGCCCTGCTGAGCAAGGAGCCCGATGTGGGACTCGATTCCAGGACACTGGGATCATGACCTGAGCTGAAGGCAGCTGCTTAACCAACTGAGCCACCCAGGCATCCCTTGTTTTGTTTTTTAATTGTCTTGGAGATGTGGGAAAGCATTGCATTTCCTTTTTTTAAAAGATTTTATTTATTATTTGACAGAGAGACACAGAGACAGGGAACACAAGCAGGGAGACGGGGAGAGGGAGAAGCAGGCTTCCCGCTGAGCACAGAGCCTGATGCGGAGCTCTATCCCAGGACCCTGGGATCATGACCTGAGCTGAAGGCAGAGGCTTTAACCCACTGAGTCACCCAGGCACCCCTTTAAGTTAGTGTTTTTATGTTATAATTTATTTTAAGACTTCTGCTTTCCACTCTTCAGTATCATTATACTTAAAGCACATTTCTATAAGCTCTGTAGTAAGTGAATTTTTATTTTTAATAACTGAATTTTAAAAATCCCATCTGAAAAACTTTGTCTTTGAATTGGAGTCAATCCATTTATATTTAATGTAGTTACTGATATAACTGAATTTAAATCTGCCATTTTATAATTTAATTTATATTTTCTCCTTAATGTCCTGTGTTCCTTTTTTTACTTTCTTGCCAAATCTTGGATTATTTTATAATCCCTCTCTAAATTATTCAATCTTTAAATTTTTTTTTCAGTTATGCTAGAGATCTCAAAATACATTTTTTTTAAAGGATTTTATTTTTAAGTAATCTCTACAACCAACACTTAGGGCTCGAACTCACAATCCCAAAATCAAGAGTCACATGCCCCACTGACTGAGCCAGCCAGGTGCCCCAGAAAACACATTCTTGACATAAATATCTAGTATATAATTATAGTTTTATTACATCAAAGATAATGTAAAGACCTTAGAATTTAAATTCACTTACTCCCTTGCAATTTATAGGCCTACTGTGTTATGTGTTTTGGAACAGTTTGCATTTTAAATCCTACATGATGTTATCCCTATTGTTTTATAAGACCAACGTTAATTTAAATTTCCCTTGATATTTAATCTTCTTTTTGTGTCTTTGGTCCTTTCTGCATCTTTGTTTCCATCTGCATTCTTTTTCTTTTCTTTTTTTTCCCCCTTAGTGTAAGGCAGCTGGTGATAAATTCTCTAAAATTCTTGCCTCAAAATGGTCCATTTCCTTCTTATTCTTAGGGATATTTTTACTGGGTATAGAATGCTGGGTAGGAACTTTCTCCTTCACACTTTCAAGACATCACTCTGTACTTTCTCTGTGGTCCGATCTTTTTATTGGGAATTCAGCCGTCACTACAATTTTTATTCCTTTAAAGGTAAGAGGCTCTCCTTAGCTCCCTCCCCAATACAGCCAAGATTTAAAAAAATAGTTTATTTTATTTATTTATCTTTTTAAAGATTTTATTTGTTTATTTGACAGAGAGAGAGAGAAACACCACAAGTAGGGAGAGAAGCAGGCAGAGAGAGGAGGAAGCAGGCTTCCTGCTGAGCAGAGAGCCCGATCTGGGGCTCGATCCCAGAACCCTGAGATCACGACCTGAGCCAAGGCAGAGGCTTTAACTAACAGAGCCACCCAGGTGCCCCTGTCTCATGTAAATTTAATTCTTAGTCCAGCTGGAAGGCCTTTCCTTCCCTATAAAATCATGATGATAAGGAGAATGAAGGATAGAGAAATGCAGATAAAATTAAATCCCACTGATAAATATCTGAGGCAGGTTGAGGACAGTCCTCACGGGACTTGTGGCGGCCTTAATGTAAATGCTTGGCTGGAGACAGAAAACAACCTGACCTTGACAATCCCCAGGCCTCCAGGACCCTCTAAGACTTCTTTAATGAAGGGAAATCCCTTTAGAGACTCATGTGACCTCTACCTGCCTACCCCCAACTCAAGAATATATAATCATTTCCACCTTAACACCCTCATGCAGTTTCTTTCCTTCTTTTTTAAGATTTTATTTTTCTATTTGTCAGAGAGAGGGCAGAAGCATGGAGAGCAGCAGAACAGGCAGAGGGAGAAGCAGGCTTCCTGCTGAGCAAGGAGTCCGATGTGGGGCTCAATCCCAGGACCCTGAGATCTGCTGAAGGCAGACGCTTAACTGCTTAACTGACTGAACCACCCAGCTGTTCCCCACGTGCAGTTTCTGCCCACAGGTCCTGTCCCCAGGCTATAATAAAAGCACCTTTTTTGTACCATAAAATATCTCAATAATTCTTCCTTTTTTTTTTTTAAAGATTTTATTTTATTTATTTATTTTTTAAAGATTTTATTTATTTATTCAACAGAGAGAGAGATCACAAGTAGGCAGAGAGAGAGAGAGGAGGAAGCAGGCTCCCTGCTGAGCAGAGAGCCCGATGTGGGACTCGATCCCAGGACCCTGAGATCATGACCTGAGCCGAAGGCAGCGGCTTAACCCACTGAGCCACCCAGGCACCCTAAAGATTTTATTTTTAAGTAATCTCTATCTCCATCATGGGGCTTGAACTCACAACCCTGAGCTCGAGTCCCCGCTCCACCAATCGAGCCAGAATTCTTTCTTGACCGTTGAACTCAACTGCCCAGCATCAATTACGTTGTACACCTTAAACTTACCAATATTATATGTCAGTAATATCTCCAAAAAGGTGGGGGAGAAAAAGGAATGCCACTCCAGAATACGTCACTTTGGGGTAAGGATTATTTTGAGCTGAAGGCAATCGAGAATGGGTTGATGTAAGAAGAGCTCTCTCTCCTTCCCTTAAGTGACTGAAAGCAAACCATAAATTTCTCTTTGGGGAAGGTACCTTTACCCGACCCCCTCTCTCCGCCCCGCCCTCAGCTCTGTACTAGGGACAGAAAAAGGACTCTTATTGTGGAAGGTGGGGGAGTCAACACAAAGACCAATTTGCATAAACTGACTTTACTAAAAGAGCCCGTATCTTTCATTAGTGGCCCCCCCCTCCCCACCATTTCTTAGTTCCCTCCCTCACTAGGTCTTCTCCCTTAAGGTCCAAACCCTCTTTTCTACTGCTTGAGTTTCACTTTTTTCCAATGAACTACCAAGCATGAAACTATTAATAAAAACTGTGTGCCTTTTCTCCCATGTATCTGTCCTTTGTTATTTAATTTGCAGGCCCCTGGTGCTTAACCTGATGTGGGAAAGAAAAGCAAAAGAAATATTAAATTTCCCCACTACCTATAGCCTGACAAGTCCTTAAAACAGGCAGAGTGACATTCCTCTAGAAACTCAGCTACCTTGATGTTAACACTTTGCTAAGGGCAAAGGACAATCTTAGCCTGACCCCCAGGATCCTTAAAATCTACTTTAACATGTAAAAATTCCTTTGGAAACTTCCTTTATCTCTACCCCCAAGATACACGTTGGCTCATATCTCCCAAGCGCATGGCCCATTGATGTACTTCTGAAGGGTCTCATGACTAAGGTTTTATTAGATGGTAATAAAAGGCCTTTTCTCAACAATAGGTAGCCCTCATCAAGGTCCTGGAAATCTTGCTTCCAAAATTCCTTAGAGACTTACACTATCCCCAACTCCCTCCCAGCTTGACAGTATATAATGGGCCACTCCTGTCCCCAGTGCAGCTCCTTCTGCCCAAGGGATCTGTCCCTGGGCTTTAACAAAATCACCTTTTTGCACTAAACACACCTCAAGAATTCTTTCTTGGCCTCGGCTTTGAACCCTAACGTCTTTCCTACATCAAACTTAAGAGGGAAGAGAAGTCTTTCCTTCTCATTGTGGGAAGACAGTGCTAGAAAACACAAACACCACAGATCCGGTAACTCCGTTCCTTAATGACACTTAAGAAATGGAAAATGACTTTGTATCATCCTAGGGCCTCCTTGATTTGAAAGTGATCCACTTTGAAAATAAAATGCAGAATAAAAGAAGCCAGAAGTTCCCCCAAGGCAGTTAAGGATTTTCTCCTCTATCCTGACATTCCAAAGCAGGGTCTTTTCATATCTACATTAATTGATCTTACTTTATGCATGAGGGCTAAGTTTTATTGAACAAGGAGTTGGGAGGGGGGCACCTGGGTGGCTCAGTTGGTTAAGCATCAGCCTTCAGCTCTGGTCATGATCTTGGGATTCCAGGATCGAGCCCCACATCGGGTTCTCCGCTCCATGGGGAGTCGTCTTCTCCCTCTCACTCTCTTCGTGCTCTCTCTCAAAAAATTAATTAAAAATCTTAAAAAATATATAAGAAATATACGTGCGGTCTTTGTTTTGTTTTGGGAGGCAAACTAGTGCCTGGAGATTGACTTTGTCTTGAAAGACCCCTCTCCCCTTGCTAAAGGCTTGTTTAAGTAACATGATGTCCCCACAGCACCCCCTCTTCCCTTGCTGAAGGCTTGATTAAGTAACCTATTGTCCCCATAGCCGGATGGCAACACATACCAGGATGTCTATGGTCAACCGGCCTGTCAAAAGGGAAGACAAATGAGGAACAGAGTGTACCTGGGATTTTCCAGAGTGCTGAGGCAAGGCCCGCCAGAACAAACGGCTGTGTCCTTGCCTTGAACCCAACGCCTGACTATGCTTGATTTAAAATAACCAATCAGATCCCTGTAACCACGCATCTGCTTCTGTAAGCTTGCTTCCCGCCACCCCAACCCTGCCCTATATAATCTGTTCCCCAACTTAGCCCGGCACGCTCAGTCCACAGGAGGCTGATGCGTCCGCAGGCGCCTATGTAAACAATAAATCACCTCTTGCGACTT
This sequence comes from Mustela erminea, assembly GCF_009829155.1. Lineage (NCBI taxonomy): Eukaryota > Metazoa > Chordata > Mammalia > Carnivora > Mustelidae > Mustela > Mustela erminea. The sequence continues at coordinate 4,351,688 of NC_045632.1, read as the reverse complement.
GCATCCAGTGGAGACGTGGTGTCTGGTTCTTGGGTGCGGAGCGAGGGTCTTTCATTTGGAGGTCCCACTGAGATCTATTGGACTCCCACCCAAGAAAGACTCCAACCGATCCCCACCGGGAGGTAAGCTGGCCAGCATCTGTGTCCTTGTCTCTCTGTTTGTCTGTTTTTATGTTTTAAACAACGTTGTTGCTCTGTATTTTGGGCAGCTTGAGAAGGAGTTGACGAACTCAGACTTCTCCCCTGCCACCCGGGGGGGACGCCTCGGGGGATCTAAAAAGGTCCCTTATCTTGGGCCATCTGTAAGTCACGGAAGAACCTCTATGTTCCTCCTGACTGTCCGAATCCGTACTTTCGGTTTTGAACCGAAGCCGCGCAGCGGTATCTGTTTTTGTCTCCTATGTCTAAATTGTCCTATTAATGTCTTAAGTGTCTGTGATTAATTTTTCTTTCTTTCCAAGGCTACAAAATGGGGCAGACCATTACTACCCCCTTGAGTCTCACATTAGGTCATTGGAGAGATGTTCAGATCCGAGCTAACAATCTGTCAGTGGAGATCAAAAGAAGAAAATGGCAGACCCTCTGTACCTCTGAATGGCCCACCTTCAATGTTGGATGACCCAGAGATGGGACCTTTAACATCACTGTTATCTTACAGGTCAAGGAGCGGATCTTCAGTCAAGGACCCCAGGGCCATCCGGACCAAGTTCCTTACATAGTAGTCTGGGAAAGTCTAATTGATGACCCCCCTCCCTGGGTCTCTCCTTTCGCTCATCCAAAGCCTAAGCCCCTTCCAGACTCTATCCCTTCCCCAATACCTTCTGCTGCCCCTGTTCCCCTATGTCATGCTGATCCTCCCAAACCCCCTATTTCTTCCAACTTATATCCTGTAATAGGTGATTCCGCCTCTTCCCGGAGTCCTAAGCCAAAGAGGATTCTTCCTCCTGATGACTCCCCATTAATAGACCTCTTAACTGAGGACCCCCCCCACCAGTCTCCCCCTCCACCAGCGCAAACACCAAATTCCTCAGAATCTGAGGAAGAACCGGATAACCTGCCAGAGGAACGCCGCCCCTCACCATCCCCAATGGCGGAAAGACTTAGGAGTCGCAAGGAACCAGCACAGGAGGGGTCTTCCAAGCTCCTTCCCCTGCGCCAAGGGGGGGGGGGCAGGCAATCAACTTCAATACTGGCCCTTCTCGGCCTCAGACTTATATAACTGGAAGTCCCATAACCCTTCCTTCTCACAGGACCCCGTAGCTTTGACCGCTTTAATCGAGTCCATTCTAATCACGCATCAACCCACTTGGGATGATTGCCAGCAGCTCTTGCAGACTCTTCTCACTACAGAGGAGAGACAAAAAGTTTTTCTGGAAGCCAGAAAAAATGTTCTGGGAGACGATGGAAGACCTACCCAACTCCCGAACGTGATTGATGCCGCCTTTCCCTTGACCCGTCCTGACTGGGATTTCAACACGGCTGAAGGTAGGACCCACCTAAATCTTTATCGCCAGTTACTCATAGCAGGCCTCCATAATGCGGGGCGCCGCCCCACCAATTTGGCTCAGGTAAGACAGGTCACTCAGGGCTCAGAAGAATCTCCAACCGCTTTCCTAGAAAGACTTAAGGAGGCTTATCGTAGATATACTCCCTTCAATCCTGACAGTCATGAACAGAGAGGAAATGTGTCCATGGGCATTCATTTGGCAGTCAGCGCCAGACATTAGAAATAAGTTACAGCGACTGGAGAATTTACAAGATTTCTCGTTGCAAGATTTGTTAAAGGAGGCAGAAAAAATTTATAATAAGAGAGAAACTCAGGAAGAAAAGGAAGAAAGGCTAAGAAAGGAGGCTGAAGAAAAGGAAGACAGACGGGAGCGTAAGCGAAATAAGGAACTTAGCAAAATCTTGGCCACCGTAGTGCAAGGCAATCAAGGGTCAGAAACAGGAAAGCCAGGCAGGGAGGGAGACAAGAGAAAGCCTCGGGTGGATCGAGACCAATGTGCTTATTGCAAAGAAAGAGGACATTGGGTCAAAGACTGCCCAAAAAGACCCTGTAACCCCAAGGAAAATATCAGACAGGTCACAAGATTAATGGCCCTGGATAAGGACTAGGGATGTCAGGGCCAGGAGCGCCCCCCTGAGCCCAGGATAACCCTAACTGTCGGGGGGCAACCAGTCACCTTTATGGTAGATACCGGGGCACAACATTCTGTCTTAACTAAAACCCCAGGACCATTAAGTGACCGGACGGCATGGGTTCAAGGGGCCACCGGAGGGAAACAATGCCATTGGACCACGGAAAGGAAAGTACATTTGGCCTCAGGTAAAGTTTCTCATTCGTTCCTCCACGTGCCTGACTGTCCCTACCCACTCCTGGGGAGAGATCTATTGACTAAACTGAAAACCCAGATCCATTTTGAACCAAGGGGACCCACAGTGACCGGCCCCAATGGGACTCCTTTGCATATACTTACTTTACAATTAGAAGAAGAATATAGACTGCATGAAAAAGCCCCCCAACCTAAGGGGGACATAAAATCCTGGCTCTCATCCTACCCAAATGCCTGGGCGGAAACAGGAGGAATGGGATTAGCTATCCAGCAGCCCCCCATTCACATACAATTGAAGGCAACAGCCATCCCTGTCAATGTTAGACAATATCCTATGTCTAACGAGGCTTATCAAGGCATTAGACCGCACATACAGCGGCTATTAGACCAGGGCATTTTGGCCTCATGTCGGTCTCCCTGCAATACTCCTCTACTACCTGTCAAGAAACCTGGTACAAATGACTACCGGCCGGTCCAGGACCTAAGAGAGGTCAATAAACGAGTAGAAGACATCCACCCTACCGTGCCTAACCCTTATAACCTACTTAGCACCTTGCCTCCGACCCACTCCTGGTATACCGTCCTAGATCTAAAAGACGCTTTCTTCTGTTTGAGATTAAGTCCCCAGAGTCAACCCATTTTTGCATTCGAGTGGAAGGACCCAGAATTGGGAATCTCAGGTCAGTTAACCTGGACAAGTCTGCCACAAGGATTTAAGAACAGCCCTACGTTATTCGATGAGGCCCTTCACCAGGACCTGGCCGATTTCCGGGTAAGGCATCCCTCCCTGATCTTACTCCAATATGTCAATGACATCTTACTGGCAGCAACAAATGAGGAGGACTGTCAAACAGGTACTGGGGACCTCCTACGAACCCTTGGCCAAATGGGATATAGGGCATCCGCAAAAAAGGCCCAGATTTGCCAGACTAAGGTCACCTACCTGGGTTATGAATTGCATAACGGCCAGCGATGGTTAACGGCCGCCAGGAAAGAGACTATATCCAGCATTCCAACGCCCCAAACCCACAGGCAATTGCGGGAATTCCTAGGGACGGCGGGCTTCTGTAGACTATGGATCCCTGGGTTTGCAGAAATAGCGGCTCCCCTGTACCCCTTGACCAAGCAGGATGCCCCTTTCGTCTGGACCGAACAACAACAGCAGGCATTCGATCATATTAAACAAGCGCTCCTCAAGTCCCCAGCATTAGGCCTGCCAGACATAACTAAACCCTTTGACCTGTTTGTCGATGAAAAGCAAGGGTTCGCTAAGGGGCTTCTAACTCAAAGACTAGGGCCTTGGAGATGCCCTATCGCCTACCTCTCTAAGAAGTTAGACCCCGTGGCAGCAGGATGGCCCCCATGCCTAAAAATGATAGCAGCCAGAGCGGTCCTAATCAAGGATGCAACCAAATTGACTTTGGGACAGCCTGTAACAATCCTGGCTCCACACACAGTGGAATCTTTAATTCGCCAACCCCCAGACCGCTGGCTGTCTAATGCTCGCCTTCCTCACTATCAGTCCCTCCTCCTGGACACCTGACCTGGTACGCGGATGGCAGTAGCTACCTGCAGGATGGAGAGAGACGGGCAGGAGCCGCCATCGCGACCGACTCTCAAGTTGTGTGGGCAAGTGCACTACCAGGAGGCACTTCAGCACAGCGGGCCGAACTAATCGCCTTAACCCAGGCCCTCCAACTGGCAGAAGGTAAGAGACTTAATGTTTACACAGATAGCAGATACGCCTTTGCCACCGCCCATATTCATGGGGAAATTTATCGGAGGAGGGGACTACTGACCTCTGACGGAAAAGAAGTTAAAAATAAAACTGAAATATTGGCCCTACTAAAGGCCTTATTTCTTCCCAAAAAGCTGAGCATAATGCACTGCCCAGGCCATCAAAAAGGAAATAGCCCAGAGGCCAAAGGAAATCGCTTGGCCGACGAAGCAGCCCGACGGGCAGCTTTAGGGCCTCAACTATTGACTGTTACCATCCTCACTGGGACAGAGGAAACCAATGACGCCCCCGTTTGGAATTATGAGGAAACCAATTTAGACATCATGCGGAGGTTGGGGGCCAATTACAACCCGGCCCTAAACCGATGGGAATATCAAGGAAAAGCCATCATGCCCATTAAAATGGCAAAGGAACTAATAAATCACCTCCATCGGCTGACTCATCTAAGTGCAAACAAAATGAAATCTTTAATGGATAGGGCCAACTTAGAAAACTATTTCCCCAAACGAAACTTCTTCCTTCGACAAGCGGCCGCAAATTGCACAGCGTGTACCCAAGTCAATCCTGGAAAAACTAGTATCGGACCAGGAGTCCGAGTACGCGGTCAATGCCCTGGTACACATTGGGAAATTGACTTTACCGAGATCAAACCTGGCATGTATGGGTACAAATATCTCTTAGTTTTTCTAGACACATTTTCAGGATGGGCAGAAGCCTTCCCCACCAAGAAGGAGACTGCCAACATAGTTGCTAAGAAGTTACTGGAGGAGATTTTCCCAAGGTATGGAATGCCTGAGGTACTGGGGTCAGACAATGGGCCTGCCTTTGTCTCCCAGGTAAGTCAGTCGGTGGCCAAGCTTTTGGGGATCGATTGGAAATTACATTGTGCTTACAGACCCCAAAGTTCAGGACAAGTAGAGAGAATGAATAGAACCATCAAGGAGGCTCTATCTAAATTACTGCTTGAAACTGGCTCTAAAGACTGGGTCCAGCTCCTGCCTTTAGCACTCTATAGGGCCAGAAACACTCCTGGCCCGCACGGTCTGACACCTTTCGAAATCCTCTGTGGTGCTCCCCCTCCGGCTGTCACGTTCCTTGAGGCAGATATCTCTACTCACTCCCCTGCCCCCTCCATACAGGCCCATCTGCGAGCTTTGCAGCTGGTGCAACAAGAAGTCTGGAAACCCCTGGCAGCCGCCTACCGGGAAGAACTTAACATCCCGTCGCGACCCCATCCCTACAAAATCGGGGACACTGTCTGGGTCCGCAGGCATGGAGCCACGAACCTTGAACCCCGCTGGAAAGGACCTCATATGGTGCTCCTAACAACGCCCACGGCGCTAAAAGTTGACGGGATTGCAGCCTGGATCCATGCCTCCCATGTGAAGGCGGCACACCCGGACGGACAGACCGAACATCATCAAAACTCGGAATGGACCGTCCAACGCTCCCCAAACCCACTAAAGATAAGACTCGTTCGCCATTAGTTCTATTCTTTTGCTTATTCTCTCTCCTTTCCCCTTATAAAAGGTACTAGTCCACATCTCTCCAAGCAATTAACCTGGCAGGTTCTCTCCCAAACGGGGAGAGTTATCTGGTCCAGTACGGCCCAACACACCCCTAATACATGGTGGCCTACCCTGTATCCGGATCTCTGTAAATCGGCTATGGGGTCTTGGGACATAGGTCAACACGATGATCCCCATAATCCACCGACATCCCCTACAAGTAGTGGAATGTCGCCCCCTAACCGGGGATGTGGAAACGGACCACGATGCTACAAACTTAGTGCACTCCCCTTTTATGTCTGCCCCGCGCCAAGAAATAATGCTGCTAGTGGACGGACCTATAAATGTGGAGGCCCTGGTGACTTCTACTGCGCGGCCTGGGATGTGAAACTACAGGTGATGTCTATTGGAAACCCATCTCGCATTGGGATTTTATCACTGTAAAAGCCAACTACTCCCATGAGGTGGGAAATTTCTGGGACCGAGAAAACGACGGAAAACACGTAAAAATGCATGGTGTCACCCCCTTAAGATTACCTTCACAGAGTCTGGAAAGAAAGCAGTCCACTGGACAAAAGGGTATAGCTGGGGCCTTAGACTCTATAAAGAAAATTATGATGAGGGACTCATATTTACTATAAAACTCTCTATAGAATCCCCCTCTAAAGCCATAGGGCCTAATCCGGTCCTGCCAGATCAGAGAGCGCCTAACCCTCATCCCAAGGGCCCCCGCCTAATACCCGCCATCACCATCATCCCACCTGGCACAGCCCCCCCCCCCCACCAATGCTTCCTCATCAATACCATCGGTTTCGGACAGACCTTCTCTTGGTACAGGAGATTGACTCCTTAACCTGGTAACAGGGGCGTACCAAGCCCTCAATTATTCTAATCCCATTCTTGCTAAGGATTGTTGGCTCTGCCTAGTGTCAAGCCCCCCTTATTATGAAGGTGTAGCTACAGCTGCTAACTTCATCAATCATACTTTCCCCCCCACTACCTGTTCCTCTTCTCCTAGCCACAAGTTAACTCTCCCTGAAGTATCAGGTCAAGGACTATGTTTAGGCAAAATACCAACCTCCCATCAGACACTATGCAACATGACAACTACCATCACTCCCAGTAACTACTATTTAGAAGCCCCCAACGGAACCTATTGGGCATGTAACACCGGCTTGACTCCCTGTATTTCTGCCCAACTCCTAAATGCCGCCGCAGATTACTGTGTATTAGTCCAATTATGGCCTAGAATCACCTACCACAGTTCGGAGACTATCCTCAACTTCTATGAGGGTAAAAACAGATATCGAAGGGAACCCCTTACCCTAACATTAGCCATATTACTAGGAATTGGGGGAATAGCGGCAGGTATAGGAACGGGAACCTCTGCCCTACTCCAAAGCAACCAGCTTATGCATTTGCAGGCCGCCATGACTGCTGATTCAGAAGCTATAGAAAAATCAATCACTGCCTTAGAAAAATCCTTAACCTCCCTCTCCGAGGTGGTTCTACAAAATAGGAGGGGACTAGACCTATTGTTCTTAAAAGAAGGAGGATTATGCGCAGCCCTCAAGGTGGAATGCTGCTTTTATGCAGATCATACTGGAATTGTTAGAGAAACCACGGATAAACTCAGAGAAAGACTAGCCCAAAGAAAAAAAGATTTTGAATCCCAACAGGGCTGGTTTGAAAGTTGGTTTAATCGATCTCCTTGGTTCACCACGTTACTGTCCACCATTTTAGGGCCCCTTATTATACTTCTACTAATTCTTTCAATCGGCCCTTGTATCTTAAATAAACTCGTACAGTTCATGAAAGATCGCTTGTCAGTAATCCAGACAATGGTGCTGACACAGCAGTATCAACTAATTAAACAGACCGGCTCTCAAATTGACTTACTTCATGAACAAAGCGAATGGATATAAGATTCTATCCATGATAAAGAAAAAGGGGGGAATGAAAGACCCTCTCCCCTTGCTAAAGGCTTGTTTAAGTAACCTGATGTCCCCACAGCACCCCCTCTTCCCTTGCTGAAGGCTTGATTAAGTAACCTATTGTCCCCATAGCCGGATGGCAACACATACCAGGATGTCTATGGTCAACCGGCCTGTCAAAAGGGAAGACAAATGAGGAATAGAGTGTACCTGGGATTTTCCAGAGTGCTGAGGCAAGGCCCGCCAGAACAAACGGCTGTGTCCTTGCCTTGAACCCAACGCCTGACTATGCTTGATTTAAAATAACCAATCAGATCCCTGTAACCATGCATCTGCTTCTGTAAGCTTGCTTCCCGCCACCCCAACCCTGCCCTATATAATCTGTTCCCCAACTTAGCCCGGCACGCTCAGTCCACAGGAGGCTGATGCGTCTGCAGGCGCCTATGTAAACAATAAATCACCTCTTGCGACTTGCATCCAGTGGAGACGTGGTGTCTGGTTCTTGGGTGCGGAGCGAGGGTCTTTCAGTCTTTGCCAGCAATTTATTTAACACAGGGTCACTGCGAGAAATCCTAGTAAGTTCGCAAGCCAACAGCATATAGGTTAATGTCTCCAGGAAGCCAATAAAGAAATACCACAGTCCAGACCAATGGCAGATCAATCACACCAGTTCCAGGCAAGGGGAGATGAACGGGAATAAAGTCGTTCAATTGAGGTGTATTTTTATACCCGTTGTACTCTGGTGAGCTGACGCCCAGCTGTCCGGAGAAAAGCCAAAGTCCCCTGACGCCAGAGCGCTCTCTTGCTAGCACCTGCACGGACAGCCTTTGGGAGGCGCTGTTCCCTTTCCACCTGTTGGGGACCGAGTTGCCTTGACCTTGGCAGGAGCTAATCTTCCAAAGGTCCTCAGAGTCCTAGCTAGCTACTTAGAGCAAACAGTCTCCTTGCCCAGATGCAACAGTTTCCACTGATCTAAATGTCCCCGGTCACCAGTTGTTTTTACATTTTTATTGATAAAGCCCCTGGCGGGTTTCCTCTGAAGCGAAGCTACGGAGAACTTCCCAGTGACAACGGATGACTTGACCACATCCTGTCCTTCACTCTTCGAGCAAAATGACTTTCTTTCTTTCTTTTTTTTTTTTTTTTTAAAGATTTTACTTATTTGATACAGAGAGAGAGGGCACAAGCAGGGGAGTGGCAGGCAAAGGGAGAGGGAGAAACAGGCTCCCCACCCACTAAGCAGGGAGCCCTACGCAGGGCTGGATCCCAGGACCTGGGATCAGGACCTGAACCTAAGGCAGTCACTGAACCAACTGAGCCACTCAGGCCCCCCAAGACGATTTTACTCTTAAGAACAATTTCATTTTGGAGGACCCCTGGCTGGCTCAGTTGGTACAGCACATTGACTCTTGTCTCAGGGTCACGAGTTCAAGTCCCACGTTGGGCCTGGAGCTTACAAAAATGGTGGGGTGGGGGACAATTTCATTTTTGTCATAAACAAGTGGTATTTGAAATCATATTGAACTGATCTACAGCAGCCTTCTATCCTGTGGGGCACAGAGCTTCTAAAAATCCTTGGAATTTCCCATAAGGCTGATAAATGTGTTTTTGTTATGCTAATGAGGCAACTGCCAGAAAGCCCAGAAGGGTGCGGATGGTTGCCAGGGGAACCAACCCCGTGTTCAGAGGGTTGGAACTTTCACCCAAGGAGAATCCGTTTCCTTTCCTCGCCTTTCCCTAAACTGAGAGGCTGCTTGGATTCCCTGGTTATGGCCCTTTCCTCCATCTTGAAAGTGAATCTTCCCACCATTGCTTTCACCGCGACGTCTGTGACCAACACTCCTGCTTCCCTCTCCAATTTACACAGACCCTGGTGATCCCACGGATCCACTTGGAAAATGCAGGATAACCTTCCATCTCAAAGTCTTCATTTTAATCATTTTGGCCACACATCCCTTTTGCCATGCGTGGGGACAAATCCACAGGTTTTGGGGATCAGGGCATGGGCATGTCTGGAGGGCCATTATTCTGGCTACCGTAACATGGTAATGAGCTCCAAAGACATTTCTATTAAATGCTTTAATTACATTTACATAAAGACTGAGAAATGCAGGATCGACAAAAGCGAGCCAGGAACGTGAGTGGGAAAAAAGCGAGGACCTGTGGATCACACAGTGGAGAGAGAAAATTGGGGCCGCATCAGAAAGCAAAGGCAAATTTGTCTTCCTGTGGATGATTCCCACGATGGGTCAGGTCAAGTCCATGATGGATCTGGATGTGTGTATCTTCCCAATGCACAAAGCATTTATCTGTTTTCACAGAAGAAAACACCAACAGAGACAGGGGAATAGCTAAAATGCCAAGGAAAGTAAATGTGCATTTGAAAAATTCTCACGGGTGATTCTCTCTACACAAACTCTGGGGGAAGGCAGCTGCTCCAACAGCGTTTTCTTTCTTTTTCTTTTTTTTAAGAAGATTTTATTTATTTGACACACACAGAGAACACAAGCAAGGGGAGTAGGTGAGGGAGAAGCAGGCTCCCCACTGAGCAGGGAGCCCCATGAAGGGCTGGATTCCAGGACACGACCTGAGTGGAAGGCAGACGCTCTAACACTCAGCCACCCAGGCGCAAGTTTAAACTTGAATTTAAATTCAAGTTTCTCAGTTACACGAGTCATATTTCAAGTGCTCGCTAGTAACAGCTGGCTTGTGGCTTCTGCACTGTACAGCATGGATGGGGCACATCTTCATCACTGTAGAAAATTCTATTGGACTGCACTATTCTAGATATAATCTTGGCTCCTGTTTTTGATTATGTGATGGTGACAGAGGCTCTCTCTCTCTCTCTTTTTTTTTTTTTTTTGCTTTTTTCAATTCTCTGATTTTCTTAACTCATCACAAAAGATGACATCTACTTCTTAGTTAGATTTTACCTCCACACGTGATGTTTCTAGAATCGGATCTGACGCTAGATCCTCAAAAAAAAAAAAAAGAATTAGCTGGGATTTCCCTCATGATCCCAGTCCCAACACCATGGCCAAATGCAGCCATAGGGGTGACTGTAGCAAAATTGTTGAAAGATCCAATCTGTCTCAGCACTCAACTTTTTGCTCTCCAATCACTCGAATAAATTGGTAATTCCCTCTCTGAAGTTCTTACTCTCCAAAGTATAAATTCCCAGAAATTCACTGATAGACAAATCTGCCATACTACTGATATGAGGTCAAAGAACACTGTTTTATAATGGAAACTCGGAGGCAAACATATACTCAAGAACAAAGGAATTTTTTTTTGATGGTAAAAATCCAGTTATTTGGATAAGACGTGAATAATATTTTCTGGCAAGAAGCACTGCAATAAAATGGAATGATCTAGAACTCCTAAATTGGGCCCTGGTCACCAGGCACATTTTCTTGCTTGGGCTCGGTTCAGAGTCCTGAGCCCAGTTTCCCTGCCCAGCGGGGAGCCTGCTTCTCACTCTCCCTCTGCCGCTCCCCCAGCTTGTGCTTTCTCTCCCTCAAATACCTTTCTAAAGATAATTTTAAAAAAAGAAGATGGTAGAGTATGTTACCTGTCTCACTGATTCTAATGATATTTTTGAGTGAAACAGGCATTTCCTTCATCCTTGCTTCCAAATGCTCATCATCTTCAGGGTTCAGATTATGGCCCTTGCCTGGAATCAGAGGACAACATTCTTGTTCTTCTTGTTCTCCTTCTTCTCCTCCTTCTCAAACAAAAACAAAAACAAAAACAAAAACAACATTTTATAGTACTCTGTGTACCCAACGTGGGGCTTGAACTTACAACCCTGAGATCAAGAGTCACGTGCTCCACCGACAGAGCCAGCCAGGCACTCCTGGAGGATAATATTCTGAGTGGTTATTTCCCAGATGTGAAATGGAAAGCCAGTTCCCAGAAAAAAGTAGTTCTTGGGACATCAGTATTTGAGCAGTTCACAGAGGGTGGGAGGCTTTCTAGGCATGGGCCAAGACCCCTTCATGTGGTCCTACTGTACCTGTAGCCGAACTCCAGCTACAAGAGTTCAGGCCACGTGGGAGGACACCATGATTCCCAGATGTGCAAGGTCAGGACGAACACATCACCTCCCCCTCCCTGCCTCCTGCAAACCAGTCCCGGGGAATTAACATCTGACGCTGCTCTGCTGGGAAGGATGTGTTGGCCACCGAGCAGGGACCTTGGCAGTCATGTGAAGAAATGTATCATTCGTAAATGAAGTCACTGAAGATGATCATTTTTTCTACCTTTTCCAAAATCTGAACCTCACTATGCGGATCGCTAACACAACTCTCTGATACGTCCTGTGGGTGACTTAGACATTTGAAAACCACCCACAATCTTGGATATTATCACCCCAGTTTGGGATCCCACTGACGTTCTCCAAATGGTGAATCCTACCGTAAGAAACACCAAAGCATATTTCTCAAATGCCCTGCGGGATAATGTGGAGATCTCCTCTACCAAATGTGTGCTTAATTAGGAGGGCTGCATGTTAAAATCTGATCAGAATGCGTGTCCTAGGGCAGTGATTCCAAACCTTGCCCTCGCATTGGTGTCACCTTTGAAAAATTCCTAAGATCCCGAGAAACTCACTCCCCAGGTTTCCTTAAAAAGTTAAATGGGGAGGCACCCGGCTGCCTTAGTGGGTAGAGCACATAACTCTTAATCTTGGGAGTCGTAAGTTCAAGCCCCACATTCAGTGTGGACATTACTTTAAAAAATAAGTCTATGGGGACACGTGGGTGGCTTGGTCGGTTAAGCATCTGCCTTCGGCTCAGGTCATGATCTCAGGGTCTTGGGATCGAGTCCTACATCAGTACCCTCGCTCAGTGGGGAGTCTGCTTCTCCCTCTCCCTCTGCCTGCTGCTCCCCATGCTTGTGCTCTCTCTCTCTCTCTAACAAATAAATAAATACAATAAAAAAAAGAAATCTATGGAGCACCTGGGTGGTTCAGCTGGTTAAGCATCTGACTCATGATTTCAGTTCAGGCCATGATCTTGAGGGTCCTGGGATCCAGACACGTAAAGCCCTTACCTGGGCATGGAGCGTGCTTAAAATTCTCTCTCTCCCCCTCTCCCTTTGCCCCTCCCCATCCCATCTCTCTCTATAAGTTATGGTGGGGGGAAGGAAATCTAAAAAGCCACCCCAAACCCAAATTAAACAGAATTTCCATGACTCAGCGATTCTACTCTTAGGTACATACCCACGGGAACGGAAAACAGATCTTCATAGAAAAACTTGTACATGAATAATAGTAGGACTATGAAGGTAGAAAGCCAAAAGGTAGAAACAACCCAAAGGTCCATGAGTGAGTAAACACAATGTGCTTATCGATACAATGGAATATTATTCAGCCCGAAAAAGGAATGAAGTATTGCTATGTCCTTCCACATGTATGAACCTCAAAAACATTATGCTAAGGGAAAGAAACCAGTCATCAATGTCCAGAAGAAGCAAACTATAGAGACGGAAAGCAGATTAGCGATTACCTGGGGCCGGAGGAGGGACGTATGGGGAATGACTGATTAATGGGTCTGTTCAGGGGTTTCTTTGTGGGGACAACCTCGGGAACCACTGAATTAAGAGGATTATGTTACTAAGTTCTTGACTCCTTTGGGAGACGGCCAAAAGACAAATTCGAATTTGAGATAATCATAAAAATAATCAAGAGTCCATGAATCAGCTGTATTATGCCATTTTCAACAGTTCTGGACTTCCTATTTTTAAAGTTTGCTTTAAAATTTACATTTAGGGACGCCTGGCTGTCACTGGAGCTGCGGACTCTTGATATCTGGGTTGCGAGTTCAAGCCCCACGTTGGGTGTAGATATCACTTAAAAATAAAATGAAAAAAAAAAAAACCCACGAAATTTACAGTTAATAAAATTCATGTTTTTGAGGCTCCAACTCTGAGTTCTGACAATGCAGTTTCAAAGCCACTGCCAGACCGAAGGTAAGAGAGACTCTGACGCAGTGGAAACGTTTTCTTGGGCTGCCCCCTTGTGGCCAGCTTCAGTCCCAAGTCCTGGCAACCACTCCTCTATTCTCTCCCCAGTTTTGGGAAAACGCGTCCTAAACGCAGTACCACAACGCAAAGGCTTTTGAGACAGGGTTTTTTCCCTCTGGGTAGGAGGCATGTGAGATTTGCCATATGCGTGACTGTTTGAAAACTTCATTACTGTTTATTCTGAGTAGCGTACTAGAGTTTATTGACCTTTGGGTAGTTTCAAGTTTTTGTGGTCTAAACCTGCCCATACTGGGGTGCCCGGGTGGCTCAGGTCATATGATCTCAGGATTTGGGGATCCAGCCCCGCATTGGGCTGTCTGCTCAGTGGGGAGCCTGCTTTGCCTCTCTCTCTCTCTCTCTCTACCTGCCTCTCTGCCTACTTGGGATCTCTTTCTCTGTCAAATAAATACATAAAAATTTTTAAAATAAATAAAAAATTAAAAAAAGAAATGGTAAAGAAAGAATTCTAAAATAAGGCAAAATAGAAATAAAATATATGGTAGAAACAAATCAAAATGTATCAGTAGTGACACAGTAGTGACACACACATGATATTGTCCAGTTAATGTACAATGAAAGTCAGATAGGGAAAAATAAAAGTTTCATTTTGTTTACTCAGAAAACAGAAAGCACAAGGCGACAAACATATGTTCTTCTTTTTTTTTTTTTTTAATAAAAGGAAAATTGTAACATGCAAATTTAGGGATCTTTTGCACTGAAGCCAATATAACCATTGAACAGAATCTATTCAAAGCGCCGCCCTTGCTGCTCCCCAGCCACACTTACAAGCAAAACTCCCAAGTGTCTGCGCTTGACCCTGAACTCTCTGTTTCTGGTGGTCTCAGTGCCCCCACATTGTTGGAAAGTAGGTACCAACTCCAAAACACTTTCTTCTCTAGCAAGACCACAACCCACATCCCAGACAGAGCCCCTCGAACACCAGCTACCTCCTGCTCAGTCCGCCAAGACCTCCCGTGGGTTCAGAGGCAACCCTCTCACGTCCCTCAAACCCCTTAAAGGGCCCAGCCTGATGGGAACTCGTCTGATATTTCTCTGGATGTCTGGCCCCTCTCCCCTCCTGGGAGAGTGAACCGATTCTGCCCTGTTTGTTCCGCTCTCTGTGCAATCCTTCGTCACCCTTGTCACTGGCCAACCTCACAATGGTACCCTATATTCTTCCATTTTTATTCTATTTTATTTTTAAAGATTTTATTTATTTGGCAGAGAGAGAGAGAGAGAGAGAGAGAGACAGCGAGAGAGGGAACACAAGCAGGGGGAGTGGGAGGGTCAGAAGCAGGTTTCCTGACAAGAAGGGAGCCCTAAGCAGGATGGATCCCATGATCCTGGGATCATGACCCAATGGGAAAGCAGACGCCTAACAACTGAGGCACACAGATGCCCCTATTCTTCTATTCTAAAATTTATTATTTTTTAAAAATATTTTTATTTATTTATTTGACAGAGAGAGACACAGTGAGAGAGGGAACACAGCAGGGGGAGTGGGTGAGGGAGAAGCAGGCTTCCCATGGAGCAGAGCGCCTGATGCGGGGCTCGATCCCAGAACCCTGGGATCATGACCCGAGCCAAAGGCAGACACTCAACCACTGAGCCACCCAGGTGCCCCTTAAAATTTATTTTTAATTCTAAAAAAGATTGTATTGATCGAGGGGATGGGGCAGGGGAGAGGGAGAAGCAGGCAGAGGGAGAGGGAGAAGCAGGCACCCCGCTGAGCAGGGAGCCCAACACGGGGCTGGATCCCCGAACCCTGGGATCAGATCATGACCTGAGCCAAATGCAAACACTTAAGTGACTGATACTACCTATATTCTACATGCCTTTTAACTACACTTTAAAGATGTCATACACCAAATTGGCCCTTGAGAAAATATGATGATAATCTAAACACCGCTTACAATAAAATGCGTTATTGACTTGCAGTTTTCATCTGTAAGCAAGACAGGGTGATAATCGACATAGTATCATTATCGGCACATAAAGAAATTGAGGCCAAAGCTGCTGAGGCTGTGTAGTTCGAGAGAAAAGTGAGACGGGCATGAGGGTGCCTGGTTGGCTTAGCTGGTGGAGCCATCACGCCCTTGACGCTTGGATCACAGGGTTGTGTGTTCGATCCCCCATGCCAGGTACCAGATTACATAAACATACATTTTTTAAAAAGCGAGTATTAATAAAACAATGAAATCCAGATCCTAGCCAACACTGAAATTTTATCTCCACTTTACATATAAGAACACTTTGCTTGACAAAGTTAGTCAAGCCATAGTATCAAAATCCTATATATATTTTTCAATGTTTTAAACAAGATTTATTTATTTATTTACGCAATCTCTGCACCCAACATGGGGCTCGAACTCTTGATCCTGACATCTAGAGTCTCAAGCTCTAGGGACTGAGCCAGCCAGATGTCCCTATATATTTAAATTTAAATAAGAGTTTCCCTAGGGGTGCCTGGGTGTCTCAGTGGGTTAAAGCCTCTGCCTTCGGCTCAGGTCATGATCCCAGGGTCCTGGGATCGAGCCACGAATCGGGCTCTCTGCTCAGCGGGGAGCCTGCTCCCCCCGCCCTTTCTCTGCCTGCCTCTCTGCCTACTTGTGATCTCTGTCTGTCAAATAAATAAATAAAATCTTTAAAAAAAGAAAAAAATAGAGTTTCCCTGTCATAATTATAGTATTACATGCACAATTCAAAATTATGAATATCACCAGCATAAACATTAATGTAAAAATCATTATTATAGAAACATTTGCCTTTGAGTATCAGTGGGGGGTCTGTCTGGCTCAGCCCCTAGAGCAGGTAACTCTTGATCTCTGGGTTGTGAGTTCGTGCCCCACGTTGGGAGTAGCAACTGCTTAAAAATAAAGTCTTACAAGATAAAATAAAATAGAAAGACAGTAACCGCACGTCTCCCTGGGAGAGCATTAGGTTATAAGTAACAGGAGGCAGGATTTCTTCATTTAACAAGGGGAGGTTTGTTACTTCTCACCTGATTCAGCCTCCGTCCCTTCCCTTTGGGGTCCTCCTTCTCCAAAGTAACAGAATTTAGAGCAGCCTGGGGATGTTGGAGCCAACAGACCTGCCTTCTCCATTCTGCACCCTGGGGAGACTGAGGTTTAGCTGGTAAGCACTGCAGGAAGAGAGCAGGAGGTGTGGCCTTGGGGGAGGGAGGGACAAACCAGAGTGTCTATCAGCTGTGGATTGCTTCCCGCTGACTGCCAGCCTCTTTTTTTTTTTTTTTATTTCTTTTCAGTGTACCAGAATTCATTGTTTATGCACCACACCCAGTGCTCCATGCAACACGTGCCCTCCATAATACCCACCACCAGGCTCATCCAACTTCCCACTCCCTGCCCCTTCAAAACCCTCAGATTGTTTTTTCAGAGTCCATAGTCTCTCATGGTTCATCTCCTCTTCCAATTTCCCTCAACTCCCTTCTCCTCTCCATCTCCCCATGTCCCCCGTGTTATTTCTTATGCTACACAAATAAGTGAAACCATATGAAAATTGACTTTCTCTGCTTGACTTATTTCACTCAGCATAATCTCTTCCAGTCCCATCCATGTTGATACAAAAGTTGGGTCTTCATGTTTTCTGATGGAGGCATAATACTCCATAGTGTATATGGACCATATCTTCCTTATCCATTCATCAGTTGAAGGGCATCTTGGTTCTTTCCAGAGTTTGGCGACCGTGGCCATTGCTGCTATGAACATTGGGGTACAGATGGCCTTTCTTTTCACTATATCTGTATCTTTGGCATAAATACCCAGTAGTGCAATTGCAGGGTCATAGGGAAGCTCTATTTTTAATTTCTTAAGAAATCTCCACACTGTTCTCCAAAGTGGCTGCACCAACTTTCATTCCCACCAACAGTGTAAGAGGGTTCCCCTTTCTCCACATCCTATCCAACACATGTTGTTTCCTGTCTTTTACTTTTGGCCATTCTAACTGGCGTAAGGTGGTATCTCAATGTGGTTTTGATTTGAATCTCCCTGATGGCTAGTGATGATGAACATTTTCTCATGTGTCTGACAGCCATTTGTATGTCTTCATTGGAGAAGTGTCTGTTTATGTCTTCTGCCCATTTTTTGACATGATTATCTGTTTTGTGTGTGTTGAGTTGAGATCAGGAACACGACAAGGATGCCCACCCTCACCACTCTTGTTCAACATAGTATTAGAAGTCCTAGCAATAGCAATCAGACAACAAAGAGAAATAAAAGTATCCAAATTGGCAATGAAGAAGTCAAACTCTCTCTCTTTGCAGATGACATGATACTTTATATGGAAAACCCAAAAGACTCCACCCTCAAACTACTAGAACTCATACAGCAATTCAGTAATGTGGCAGGATACAAAATCAAGGTACAGAAATCAGTTGCTTTCTTATACATTAACAATGAAAACACAGAAAGGAAAATTAGAGAATCAATTCCATTTACTATAGCACCAAGAACCATAAGATACCTGGGAATAAACCTAATCAAAGAGGTAAAGGAATTGTACTTGAGGAACTACAGAATACTCATGAAAGAAATCAAAGAAGACACAAAAAGATGGAAGACCATTCCATGCTCTTGGATTGGAAGAATAAACATTGTTAAGATGTCTGTACTGCCTAGAGCAATCTATACTTTTAATGCCATTCTGATCAAAATTCCACCGTATTTTTCAAAGAGCTGGAGCAAACAATCCTAAAACTTTTATGGAATCAGAAGAGACCCCGAATTGCTAAGGAAATGTTGAAAAAGAAAAACAAAACTGGGGGCATCACGTTGCCTGATTTCAAGCTTTACTACAAAGCTGGGATCACCAAGACAGCATGGTACTGGCATAAAAACAGACACATAGACCAGTGGAACAGAGTAGAGAGCCCAGATATGGACCCTCAACTCTATGGTCAAATAATCTTCGACAAAGCAGGAAAAAATACACCATGGAAAAAGACAGTTTCTTCAATAAGTGGTGCTGGGAAAATTGGACAGCTATATGTAGAAGAATGAAACTCGACCATTCTCTTATACCGTACACAAAGATAAACTCGAAATGGATAAAAGACCTCAACGTGAGACAGGAATATATCAAAATCCTAGAGGAGAACATAGGCAGTAACCTCTTCGATATCAGCCACAGCAACTTCTTTCAAGATATGTCTCCAAAGGCAAAGGAAACAAAAGCGAAAATGAACTTTTGGGACTTCATCAAGATCAAAAGTTTCTGCACAGCAAAGGAAACAGTCAACAAAACAAAGAGGCAACCCACGGAATGGGAGAAGATATTTGCAAATGACAGTACAGACAAGAGGCTGATATCCAGGATCTATAAAGAACTCCTCAAACTGAACTCACACAAAACAGACAATCATGACTGCCTACTTCTAAGCTCAGTTTGAAACCAGCAACACAAGGGAAGTGGGTTTTCGGGACCTCCGGAAGCCAAGGTCATTGTGGTTAGATCAGAGCCAGCCAGAGCCGGCATCCCAGGCAGAAGCAAGCAAAATCAAGCTCAGTTTTGCAGAGTTTATAATAGGCTCACACAAATCTTTCTTTTCAGCAGAGTAGACTACAGGCACGATAGGATACTTTAAATAAAACCAAGGCTGGGCGTGGAGCTCCCTCTGGAAGGCGTCTAGCCCCTCAGCTCTAACCGCTCACGAGAAACTGGCCTTAATTTCGAATTAATTCCAGGGGTGTGGTGTGGGTGTGGTTTTTTGTTCTTTCAATTTTGTTTTGTTTTAAGTAGACTTCCTGTTCACTGTGGGACTTGAGACGACGTGAGATTAAGAGTTGAGGGCTCTACGACTGAGCTAGCCTCGAGCCCTAGTTATTTCCTGTTAATTGCTCTATCAGGTTAATGCAGTGATGGCATTAGGAATGATCTAGCCATTCTTTGGATGATAGACATTTAGCTGGTTAACCAGCTTCTTCCCAACAGCGGGCAATAACACAACCAATAACTTTTTCTGTGCGTTTCCGGGTTGCACATATGAGATCCTGGGAATGGGATTGCTGATTCAAACCAATTCAATGCTTGAATCTTTTTTTTTCCCTAGATGTAGCCAAATTATCTTCCAAAGTGGTTGTGTTTTCTCCAAAATCTGCTCACTACCAGTTTGAGTCTCTATTGCTTTACGTCTTCATTGACCCTTGGTTTTGTCCTGTTTTCTTCTTTTCATCGCTAACGTGGGTGAGAATGTTATCTCATGGTGGTTTCATGGGCCTTTCCATGATCACTAATGAATCAATCTTTTCTGGGGGCACCCAGCTGGCTCAGTCAGAGAAACATGTGAGTTGGTCTCGCAGTTGTGAGTTTGAGCCCCATGTTGGGTGTAGAGATTACGTAAATAAATAAATTTAAAAAAATAAAATCTTTTTTGTGTGGACACTCGTGTTTTTTCTTTTCTTTTCTTTTTAAAAAGATTTTATTTACTTATTGGAGAGGCAGAGAGACAGCGGGCAAGAGAGAGAGAGCGTGAGCAGGGAGAGGAAGCAGTGGGGAAGCTGGGAGTGGGTTGGGGCGGGCGACACTAGCATGCCTCCTATGGGGCCTTTAACGGTGGCGTGATTGTGTTCAGGGGATGCCTCGGTCGCTTTGACACTGGGAACTTCTAACATAACTTCTCGGGGGTCACAAAAGGATTTTTTTGGTAATGGACCTTCTCTTCTCCAGTTCCCAAGGGCTCTCCCTTGGGGTGCCTTTTAACCCACGGGAAACCATTCGGACTGCAAAATTTGTGAAAGGCCAGAGTTCCTGTAACACTGCATGGCCCCAGCAGGATCTATCGGGACACAGGCACATGGACCTGGGGTACCTTCATCGCTTTACCCCAGGACCCTGAGCTAAGGGTCTCTCGCAGGATCCCAGGGTTCCTGCTCATTGCAGGGCATGGGGGCAGGGGGGGGGGCGCTGCTTCTCCCACTCCCCCTTTCTGTGCTCTCCTGCTCTCTCTCTGTCAAATAAATTTAAAAAATCTTAAAAAAAAATGTGTTTGCCCGAATGAGTTCCACCAATAAACTCCCTCCTGACATGCTGGGCGATCATGAGCCAATAGACCTCCTCAGAATAAACCCAGGCCCGCCCAAGCAAAGGGGACGCCGACTCTCTCTCTCTCTCTTAATATCTACACTGGCTTCACCCTCGTTTCCAGCGCAGTGACTCCCACTGGAACCCGCTGCCTCTGGTTAGTCTAGCTTAGGGCTTTACGGAACACTCCTAAGCAGCTGCTGAAACTCCCTCTGTTTTGGGCCATTCCCTGTCTTCTCTGGCCTGACACGGACTCCTGATTCCACTTTGGAGGAGAAACGAATGTCCACAATTCTGCGTCTGCTCATCTGTCTGGGCTGACAGGTTTTAGGACCGGAAACCTTCTTTTTCTGCCTTCTGGCAGAATCTGTGTCTTCTGCCTCCTCTCCCCTCCTCTTCCTGTTTCTGTACCGTCATGCGTGCAACTGGCCTTCGGGGCACCGTTCACTTCAGATTTCCCCACCAGCATCTCAGGTAAAAATCAACAAAATAGGGACGCCTGGGTGGCTCAGTAGGTTAAGCCTCTGCCTTCAGCTCTGGTCATGATCTCAGGGTCCTGGGATCGAGCCCTGCATCGGGCTCTCTGCTCAGCGGGGAGCCTGCTTCCCCTTATCTCTCTGCCTACTTGTGATCTCTCTCTCTGCCAAATAAATAAATAAAGTCTTTAAAAAATTAGGGGGAATATTTGAAGAGCTTAGAAAAATGTAACTTTGAGGGAAATGTTGTTTAAAAAAATCGACAAAATAAACTGATGGGCTTCTAAAAAAGAATTCAGGTGGAATATAATTTGGTGTTTTAAGTAATGTAAGTGTGTTGGTTTAACTAAAATAAATACGGCTTGAAAGTTTTCAACGTTAAATGTGAAACTTTTATTCTACCAAGATTTACCGAAGGTCAAATGGGCTCACGGTTTTGTTTTGTTTTTAAAGATTTTATTTATTTATTTGACCCAGAGAGAGCATAAGCAGGGGGAGCAGCAGGCAGAGGGAGAAGCAAGCTCTTTGCCCAGCAGGGAGCCTGATGTGGGATTCAATGCGGGACTCAATGGGATCGAATCGGGGGTCATGGTCTGAGCTGAAGGCAGACACTTAACTTACTGAGCCACCCAGGCGTCCTGGAAGAAAAAATTCGTATGTAGTAGGATGTAGTTAGATTGAAATGAATGGATTTTATTTTATTTTATTTTTTTAGATTTTATTTATTTGTCAGAGGGAAAGAGAGCACGAGCAGGGGGAGCAGCAGGTAGAGGGAGAAGCAGGCTGAGCCACCCAGATGTCCTGAAATAAGTGGATTTTAAAGGTGCATTGGGAGAAGATTGAAATTCTGCTTTCTCTCTCTTCAAAAGATGAAGTTTTCCTAAATTGTTGGTCTACTCTTGATGAGAAAATGTAAACAAAGTTGTTTTTTCTTTATCTGCCCAGGAAAATCAGTTTCTCTATTTTTTCTTTTCATGTTTTTGATTACTTAGTTAAAACTTCTATATTAAACAAGCTAACTTTCGGAGCCTGGGTGGCTCAGTGGGTTAAGCCTCTGCCTTTGGCTCAGGTCATGGTCCCAGGGTCCTGGGATCGAGCCCTGCATTTGGGGGGGGGTCTCTGCTCAGCAGGGAGCCTGTTTCCTCCTCTCTCTGCCTGCCTCTCTGCTACTTGTGATCTCTGTCTGTCAAATAAGTAAATAAAATCTTTAGTAAAAAAAATGTTATATGTCCAGGGCGCCTGGGTGGCTCTGTTGGTTAAGTGTCTATCTCTGGCTCAGGCCATGATCCCAGGGTTATGAGATGGAGACCTTCATGGGCTCCTTGCTCATGGGGAGCCTGCCTCTTCCTCCACCTCTGCCCCTCCCCCATCATTGCTCTCTCCATCTCAAATAAATAATAAAATCTTAAAAAAAAATAAACTGGGGGTGCCTGGGTGGCTCAGTCTGTTAAGAATCTGCTTTCATCTTGGGTCATGATCCCAGAATCCTGGGATGGAGCCCTGGGTCAGGGCTCCCTGCTCAGCGGGGAGTCTGTTTCTCTCTCCCCCTCTGCCCGATGCTCCCTCTGCTTGTGCTCTCTCTCTCTCTCTCTCTCTGTGTGTGTGTCAAACAAATAACTAAAATCTTAAAAAAAAACTGAACAGGAATTAGTAACATGGGACTAAATGAACTAAGAAAATGATTATAGTTTTGTGACTCTTGTTTAAAACATTGCAGGTTCTCTAATGTTTAGTCTTCCAGATTAAAAAAAAACTTTCTCTTAAGAAAACCATGACTCCAGAAATGTATGCGTTTGTCAACAAACTGAAGGAGTTAACTTTTCTCTCTACTTGAACCCTCTAAAATTCAAAAGGTCTCAATAAGTATTCTTTCTTCCATGGCAATCATAGTTATTTGCATAAGTTCGGTAAGAATCTGGTCTCCTAGGAATAGGACATCATTGGAAACATGGGTTATTTTGCCAAGGCTTTGACTGGAATGTTGTATTTGAGAAAGACACAGACAGACTCAGATTGGACTAGAGAGCTTTAAGGAACTGAGGTTGACTTTATGAAATGTGGAGCCATAAAGCCCCTTGGAAATGTTGGCCTGATACCTTGCTTACAGGTTCCCAGCAGCCTCCCCAGGTGAGTAAAGAATGTTACTTCCTGGCAGGTGCAGGAACCTCAGGATACTTTGGGGACCTCATGAAGAGGAATCCACCCAAATCTGCAGGTATTGCTGAAATGCCTGGTGGTAAGCGCTTGGCTTGGCTTCTGGCCTCGAGAGGCTACTAAGACTTCAAACTAGAGATTCCTTGGAAAAACTTCCAGCAATGCAAATTTTAAAAGCTCTGTATGGCCGGGACGCCTGGGTGGCTCAGTTGGTTAAGCAGCTGCCTTCGGCTCAGGTCATGATCCCAGCGTCCTGGGATCGAGTCCCACATCGGGCTCCTTCCTCAGCGGGGATCCTGCTTCTCCCTCTGCCTCTGCCTGCCAATCTGTCTGCCTGTGCCCGCTCTCTCCCCTTCTCTCTCTGATAAATAAATAAAATCTTAAAAAAAAATTATAAAAAAAAAAAGCTCTGTATGGCCAATTTCTCTTCTTGCTGAACTTATGTAAATAATTAAAACAAGCTTGTTAAAATTGGACTTGTTTTGTCAACAAATTGGTCTTGATTTGGCTATCTCTAAAAAAAAAACGAGGGTTATTATAGAGGAAATTATGTTTCAATATCCCACTTTTACACATGCTAAATCTAGTTCTGATTGTCTTTAAAAGTTGTTTGCCTAAGCTAGACAACTTGAGGTAAACTTCAGAAAAATTGACACAATAGTTTTGGCTGCTTCTTTGGTGGGATTCCCAGGACTTCCAGTAGGACTACCACAGAAAATAAGCAAAACAGAATGTTTACCCAGCAGGACTCTAAATTATTCTTCCCAGATGCCAAATGAACTTAACCAAAAAGGCCACAAACCTCCTAGTCAAGTTTCCAACAAAAAACCTGCCCTAAAAATCCTGAGTGGCAACCCTTTGGGTCTCTCACTCTAGAGAGCTTTTCCTTCCCTTTCTGTTCTCACCTTCTCACTTAATGAACTTTTCCTTCACTTAACCCTTTTGGGTGCATGAGCATCATTCTTTGACTCTGGGAGACAAGAACCCTGCAATCCTGCAACATTGCTGTTGTAATGAACCTTGCCCTTAAAAGACCATGAACTTAATGGTCATGTTGTGACCATGTTGTGTGTGTCCTGACTGCTCCACTGGCCTGCCTCTCCCCATCTCTCTCCCTCTTTTTGGATAACCCTAGTGTTTGAGGCACAACAATGTCGAAATTGGGCTCATTAATACTCCAACAATGGCCTCTCTGTTCAAGTGAAAGGAAGAGTCACTTACGTCTTTTACTTTAAATTGAAAGCTAGAAGTGAGGATACTGGGGAAGGCATGAAGAAAGCTGGCATAGCCCAAAGCCAGGCCTCCTGCTCTGGTTATCTAAGTTGTGCATTCAATGGAAAGTTCTTGAAGGAAATGAAAAGTGCTATTCTGGGGAACATATGGACAATAAGAAAGAGAAACACCCTTATTGCTATGTGGAGAAAGTTTAATGGCCTGGATGGAAGATCAAAGCAGCCCCAACATTCCCTTGAGCCAAAGCCTCATCCAGAGCAAGGCCCTGACTCTCCTCCATTTTCTGTTGGCTGAGAGAGGTGTGGGGGCTGCATAGGACAAGTCTGAAGCTAGCAGAGGTTGGTTCGTGAGGTTTACGAAACAAAGCCCTCTCCATAACAACGATGCAAGGTGGTGTGTGCAAAATGAAACTCTTCTTCCTTCTCATTTTATGTGTTTTTTTCCTCCAGTTTTTTGTCCCATTGTGTTGCTGCAAATTCTTCTGTGGATTCCAGATGTCTCCCAGAGCTGGCTTTGTTTTTGGATAGCTGCGTATTTGTGATTTCCATCAGGGGGACGGAGGCTGGGTCTTCTCCAGCACCATCTTGGTGATACCATGTCTCTGATCTGGGAGTTGTTTCTGTATCTCTTATATTTGCACATACAGAGTTTTATATAAAATAAAACGTGTTTTCAACTTCATAATCTTTTCTGGGTCTCTCTCCCAAGTGCCTACCATTACTGGAAACACTTTAACTGATGTATTCCTATTGAATGGACAATAAACAATTTTGGTTATCGTGTGGAGATATAATGGCTAACATTTATCTGCAAGTTCTTCCAACTTACTTGGATACAATTTTCTTTTCTTTTCTCAGGGTTAATGTAGCAGGGAGATAAACACGCCAGCTGAAAAATGGGAAAAGATACATTTAAGGAAGAGATCCAGAAGATGTCTTCTGACAGATCCCGGAGATGCTGTCTGACATGGAGAAGGTATGTATCTACCCTTTGAGGGCTCCTGATGGCTTTGATTCCTCTATATCTCATTATTGCTGCAGAAAATTCTGAGTTCTGTGGCCTTTATTATTTATTTTTCCTTTAAATAAAGGCTCTGCTTACAGTTTTACTTATTCATACAATCTCATCATTCCAGAAGGGAAACACCTTCCTGGGCACCTAGATGTATTACTTAGACTTCTTCTCTCCATTGTGGGGTAATATGACCTTGACTCTGACCACACAACTTCATACCTGAGCACATGCAAGTCTATGGATGTTCCTCCAGCTCTTTCTCTGACACCATGGCCATGCTTTTGACTACCCCATGGCACCAGGCAAGCCCACTAAGCTCCATCCATGAGTCCTTCTGCTCCTCCCCATCAACATGCTTTCAGAGGCTCATGTCTCATCTGTGACCAATTCATGCACGTTGTGTTGTCTTAGAACTTGCAATAAATGAAGTGGACCAAAGATTCAGCTACTATGGCGTGTGTAGTATTCCCACAGGCCAGGGAATAAGGAGGATCACTGGAGTGAGTTACTTTCTCCAGGAACACAATGTTTTCCAGTTTGGGTACTAAGTAATATTACCTTTCTATGATTAATCACTACAAGGATTTGTGTTATATCCTTATTCAAAAGTTGGAAAACTAATACTTAACACAGAGAATGAAGCCACAATTTTGCCCCGAGTGTAAGTTTGAGGAAATGGCTTTGCCAGATTGTGGATTCTTATCTCTTTGGTCTCTGTAGTCACGACCAACTCACACTAAAGAGCTGTTGCTTTGGGGGAAGTATAGTTCATCCAGTGTCATGTAACTTTATAAAAGTTCCCTCCTGTTTAGGACGAGTGAAGGTTAGCACGAGAGTCAGGGACTTCTCACACCCCCTACGTTACTAGTACGTGATATTGTTATACAAGTTATGTACGGGTCTGTAGCCAGTCTTCGCAGGTATTACATATAGATGTGATGGACTTAAAGGGCTGAGAGTCCGGTGAGGCATGCCTCCCGAGATGACATCACTGTCTGCTGCGCAGGGACAGAGGAAGGGTTAACATTGTGATGTAAGTGGATCCCGGGGCGAACATCAGAGAATGCCTCTCTGAAGATGGAACATCCAATTTGTGCTACGTCCTCTCCATCACAGCAAAGAGACTGTCCCACAACCAAGTTCTTTGTGCACAATCAAATTACAAATCCCTTGTGTCTTCCCAGGCTGTGCGGGTGGTGCTGCTTTGGAAGCAAAGAGGAACCAGCCCGAGAGCTCAACTACAAGTCAGGTCGGGGACGGAAGGCCGTGCTCCCTTTGTCTCTTCTTAGCCTGCCCTTTCCACGCTCTGACAGGTAAGGGACAGATAATCAGTAGGGAAAAATGGAAGATTTTGGATCTTGTTCTTCTCTCTCTTGTCCCTCTGTCTCAAAGAGACTCATGAAAAGCAAAGACGTTTAGATTATTTGCATAAAACCAGCATATTTCTTTTTTCTTTTTTATCATTATAACTTTTTATTTTGAGATAGTTTAAGACTCATGGGAAGTAGCAAAAAAATACAGAAGTGACAAAAATGTACATTCAACCCAGCGTCCCCTGTTGGTAACAACTTTTACATTAGTAGTCGTTGTCAGGGTCAGGAAATTGATTTGACTCAGTACTATTCACTCTGATACAGATTTTTTTTTTTTAAAGATTTTATTTATTCATTTGACACAGAGAGATCACAAGTAGGCAGAGAGGCAGGCAGAGAGAGAGAGAGGAGGAAGCAGGCTCCCCGCGGAGCAGAGAACCCCATGCGGGACTCGATCCCAGGACCCTGAGATCATGACCTGAGCCGAAGGCAGCGGCTTAACCCACTGAGCCACCCAGGCGCCCTCTGATACAGATTTTGATCAAGGTATTTGTCGGGCTGGAAAATGCTGCTGCTGAACACAAGAATTCCTCAGTCTTGCTTTGTCTACCCACCCTTTCTCAAAGACCCACTTCATTTGTTTGAGCCGGTGGGAGATACTCAATGCGGTGTCTAGTCAGCTGGACTATAGTAGGTGATCAAGGTCAGAGCTATCAATAACATTCTTGCCATGATAGATATATTTCATGTCCAGGGCGTTTAATATGGAAACTGGCCATTTGTCATGTTTGGGTGCTTGCGATAGGGCTAGTTCAAGTGAGGAGCTGATTTCTGAATTTAATTACTTAAAAAGTAAATTTAAATAGGTTCGTGGGGCTAGTAGCTATCATGTTACACAGTGCAGGTGTTGGCCCAAAGGACACTCTCTGGCTCCTAACCTCAATCTTGATCCCAGCCAGCCCAGGGAGACCAGAGACCAGCTCTCAAGCGTGAAGAAGAAATTACCTAGCTTAGGGCTTTCCAGTTCCATATCTGGATGAGGATCCCCAGTGGAAGAAGAAAACAAGACTGATATCTATAATTTCCTTCCCTCTTAGCATCCTCATGGGTCCCTTACCACGTGGAGGCGGGAGGCAGAGAAGAGCCTTAGTACTACGTGGGTCCTTACAGCACATACATAATCTCACTGATGTCCTGGAATTTCAATCACAATAGGGTCCCATTTTCTTGGGAACCAATGAAGGGTGAGGGCAGAATATAAGCTAGGAATCTTCTCTTTTCCCCAAAATTCTCAACAAGGTCTTCTAGGTCAATAATCTATTAGGAAACAATACCTTACAGCAGGTTCTAGGTGTTGAGAATCGACTGAGTTCTGCTTCCCCGGGATGGAGAGAGCGATGTGGAGTGGGACATAGAGACACAGCTGAATCCACTATAATGAGGGTGAGATGGAGTCATGGGGGCTTGAGAGAAGGTTTTCCTAAGATGAAACATGGGGTCTAGGCCTTTTAATGACATAAAGTCATGCTACAGAGACTGTCCTGTCACCAGACTGCCACCACGCTGTATTTCTAACACAACTTCCCTTCTGTTTTCCAGTGGATATTGTGAAGAATCTCTAAGCAGTACCTTTAAGACGTCAAACAACAGCTCCCAGGTTTGTCCTTCTTCAGAATCTGAAGAACTGTTAACAGGAGAGCCAACACTGCATATCCCTCCTGGACTTCTGTCTTGGTATGGCCAAAAGGAAAGACGGTTAAAAAAAAAAAAAAACATATTTAGGGCATGTGGGTGGCTCAGTGGGTTATGCTGCCACCTTTGGCTCAGGTCATGATCTCAGGGTCCTGGGATCGAGCCCTGCATTGGGCTCCCTGCTCAGCAGGGAGCCTGCTTCCCCCTTTCTCTCTGCCTGCCTCTGCCTACTTGTGATCTCTGTCTGTCAAATAAATGAATAAAATCTTTAAAAAACCACTAGTAACTTACAGCTGCCACACAGACAAAAAAACAAATGGTCCAAAAAACATTCTCCTTTCCTTCTGAAGATTTGACAGTGCATTGCTATCATTAACCAGTCTTCTACCATTAAACTTAAATGGCCAACTGACACAAACAGTTCTGAGACATTTCTTCCACCACTGATTAAGACGGGGGAGGCTGGTATTGGAGATAATATTCATTTAGCTTTCTTTCTGTTATTTATTTATTTATTTATAATGTTTTATTTATTTATTTATTTGACAGACAATGATCACAAATAAGCAGAGAGGCAGGCAGAGAGAGAGGAGGAGGCAGGCTCCCTGCTGAGCAGAGAGCCCGATGTGGGACTCGATCCCAGGACCCTGGGATGACCTGAGCTGAACGCAGAGGCTTTAACCCACTGAGCCACCCAGATGCCCCTACCTTTCTTTTTTTTAAAAAAGATCTTTATTTGTTTATTTGACAAAGAGAGACACATCAAGAGAGGGAACACAAGCAGGGGGAGTCAACGAGGGAGAAGCAGGCTTTCTGCAGAGCAGGGAGCTTGATGCGGGGCTTGATCCCAGGACTCTGGGATCATGACCTGAGCCAAGGGCAGATGCTTAACACCTGGGTCACCCAGGTGCCCCTTCATTTAGCTTTCTGAGCTTTCTGGGCAGACTGGGTGACCTTGCCCGCTCCGGCTGCCTTCTTGTCCACTGCTTTGATGACACTCACAACAACCATTGGTCTCATGCATGAACAGCAAAACAGCCCAGAGGAGGATAATCAGAGAAGCTCTCAACATGCACAGGTTTGCCAAGAACATATCAACAATGGCAGTATCACCAGATTTCAAGAACTTGGGACCATCTTCCAGCTTTTTTCCAGAATGATGATCTATCTTCTCCTTCAGCTCAGCAAGCTTGCAAGCAGTGTGAGCTGTGTGACAGTCCAGCACAGGTGCAAATCCAGCACTGATGGGCCTGGATGGTTCAGGATAATCACCTGGCCAGGAAGCCAGCTGATTCCATGAGTGGGTCATTTTTGCTGTCTCCAGCCACACTGCCACGACGAACATCTTTGACAGATACATTCTTGACATTGAAGCTCACATTGTCCTCAGGAAGAGCCTCACTCAAAGCTTCATGATGCATTTCAACAAACTTGACTTTAGTTGTAACATTGACTGGAGCAAAGGTGGCCACCATGCCAGGTTTAAGAACACCAGTCACCACTTGGCCTACAGGCACAGTACCAACACCATCAATTTTATAGACGTCCTGGAGAGGCAGATGCAAGGGCTTGTCAGTTGGACAAGTTGGTGGCAGAATGCAATCTAGAGCTTCAGGCAACATGTTTCCACTGGCGTTCCCATATTTATGGGTGACTTTCCAACCCTTGAACCATGGCGTGTTAGCACTTGACTCCAGCATGTTGTCACCATTCCAACCAGAAACTGGTGCAAATGCTACTGTGTTGGGGTTGTAGCCAATTTTCTTAATGTGTAGTTGCTGACTTCCTTATGGATTTCCTCGTATCTCTTCTGGCTGTAGAGTAGCTCAGTGGAATCCATTTTGTTAACACCAACAATTAGTTGTTTTACACCCAGTGTTTAAGCCAGAAGGTGTTTGTTTAAGGATGTTTAAGCCATGCTCACGGGTCTGCCCATTCCTGGAAATACCTGCTTCAAATTCACCAACACCACCAGAAACAATCAAGACAGCACAGTCAGCCTGAGATGTGCCTGTAGTCACGTTTTTGATAAAGTCTCTGTGTCCTGGAGCATCAGCGGTGGTCACATAATACTTGCTGGTCTTGAATTTCCACAGGGAGATATCAATGGTGATACCACATTCAAGTTCAGCTTTCAGTTTTCAGAACCAGGCATACTTGAAGGAGCCCTTTCCCATTTCAGCAGCCTCCTTCTCAAATTTTTCGATAGTTCTTTTGTCGATTCCATCACATTTATAGATCAGATGACCAGTAGTGATAGACTTGCCTGAATCTATGTGTCCAATGATGATGATGTTGATGTGAATCCTTTCCTTTCCCGTTTTGGTTTAGGTGGAGTGGTGGTTTTCATGAAACCCGTGCTCTGGTGGTAACCTCATTGAGAAGAAGGTAATTGAATGTTTAAATGGCCCTTCCTGGCTAGTGGCCTCTAGCTTGTAATTACATCCCCTTTACTTATTTATTTATTTACTTTGGTGAACTGATTACTTTTTTGAGATTTTATTTTTAAGTAATTTCCACACCCAAAATGGGGCTCAAACCCATGACCCCAAGATCAAGAGCCACATATTTTAATGACTGAGCCAGTCAGTCTCCCTTCTGAACTGATTTCTAATATTTTCTTTATTTTTGAAATGCAAGGGTCCCAGGGAGTAGCAAATCAGCAGACCAGGAATCTTCACAGACACAAGAATCAGGTAATTGTCTAATATAGAGATGAAGCCAGGGGTGTGTAGTGAGCTGATGGAAATGTCCTGTGTTTTTATGGGGAGAAGACAGTTTGAAGTCTTTGGGGGTAGTAACAATCAAAAGCAATTTTTCCTTAGCTCTAACACCATCCTCCCTACAACTTAAATGGGAATACGAAGCACTTGTCATCGTGGATAAAATGTCTGGAATAGATTCCATATTCTAAACACTCTATTAGGGACATTTTACATATTCCCTTTTTGTTATCTAAGGAACTCTGTGAATGCATCGTCTAGACTCTGTGTCAAGACAAATAAAGCAAACTTAGAGGAGAGAAATCTTCCAGGTGAGGTGTGACAGCATAGGATTGTGTTTGGGTTAATTAAAAGGGGCTTGTTTTCTTTTACCCTAATCCATGCTAAGACTTCAAAACATAAGCAATGTGTGCTTAAGGATCTTGATCCTTTGTGACATTTGTACTTTGACAGGCTTTGGGCTGGGAGACATTCCTACTCTATGAGTGTCCTAGGGCTGCCATAACAAGATACCCCAGATGAAGGGACTTAAATAAAAGAAGTTAATTTTGTCATCATTCTAGAGGCCAGAAGTCTCAGATCAAGGTGCTGGGAGATTTGGTCTCTGATGAGACTCTTCTCCAGGCTCTTCTCCTGGCTTGTAGGTGGTCACGTTCTCCCTGGGTCCCCACATGGCCTTTCCTCTGTGTATCCAGAGAGAGAGAGAGAAAGAACTAGTGTCTCTTCCTTTTCATATAAGGACACAAGGACACCAGTCCTATTGGATTAAGAGTTCTTTCTTATGACCTCATTTCATCATTAGGACTTTCTTACATGCTCCATCTTCAAATTCAGCACTATCCCAGCCGATGTTCACTGGGTTGGAAAAATTTACCCGACTCGACTGTCCTAGATCCTGTCATTGCACACTTCACTTCTAAGTGCTCATGGTTGGAAAGTGTCCCACTTGGTGTGAAGTAGTTTGAAAGCCACCTGAGATTCTGGAGAGCAGGGCACTGGTGTTGGCTGTGTCCTGGTGCTCAGCTCAGCTCCTGTGCTTACCTGCCACGAGGTTGGGGGAAGCTCATCTGTGTTCACATGAACGGCCGACACCGTGTGCTATTTTCTGGAGGTGCCACACAGCTAGTACCAAGATTCAGAGCAGTTCTATAAGGTGCGGGTAGCATTAGTCTATCTGACATGGGAGAAAAAAAGTCTCAGAGTGGTTAGGTAACCGTCTGAGACTTTTCCTTTTTCCTATCCAAAATCCCTACTCTCTGCAAATGAGATTCCATCATTTTTAATTCTTGATAAACCAATTTTCTCCGAGCACAGTATTTCAGAGACTTCTATCATCCAGGGTACAGATATTTGTTCTATGCAAATCATCCTCACCCAGAGTCTGAGCAGAAAGAATGGTATCCGGGAGCACATCCGTAGAGGGTCTCTAAGTGCTGCTGGAAGACTCTCCCAGTTGGGTGGTGGAAACGCTGGGGGAACCAGAGGATGGTCTGAAGTGCCTTGGGTTGGATGGTGGTGAACAGTAGCGTGAACAGATGTGACTTTCCTTCTTAAGCTTTCATGCTTGCTCCTTTTATGGACTTGCGTTCCCCTGCCAGCATCAGGTGTTAGCTGCTGCTTGGGACCATGTAGAAATTTAGTTGCCGTGGTTCCTGCCCTAGGTGAATACTGCCCCCCAACAAAGCCATCCAGCCTCACTTCCTTCTTAAATTTGGGGGTTCAGTTTCAGTAGTGACCAAGAACATTCTTGTGCCTTTCTTTGTCTGGATTCCAAGACCAAAGCCCCTTGTTCTCCCTCCATACTCTTCTCTCTGATATCTGGATTCCCAACAGCACATGTGTAATTAAAAATCCAGAACGCCTTTAGGCCATGCCTTTTCCAGCAAATCCAATCTGACATGTACAATGTGTATTTTTCAGAAGAGACTTGCTTGGAAGAGGAGACCCTAGTGCCCCTCGAGGCTCCTAAACTCTTTTCTGGGGTTGGACCAGCTTGTCATAGTTATCAGTTTCTGGGACCTGAAGGAAATGTGGATATTGAGTTGATTGATGAGAGTGCAAACAGATACAGGTAAGAGTTGAAGATGTTGGTTGTTTCAATACAATTCTCCCATAAAGGAAGTATGTGCTGTGTGATACTTACATGTACACACCTACATGATAAGGTATGCGATTCACCCCTTCAACATTGGAAATTTTGTCAGGATTCTCTGATCCTATGCGCTGAGCTGGTGTTTTAATTTCACCGCATGTAGAATATAGAGAAAGTGGGGCCTCAGAGCGTCTTTAACTTGCCAGAGTGTTCTAATGTGGTGAAAGCCACAGAGGGGTCTTGGACTTTGCTCCACCACAACATCACATCCCTCTGCACCTTCGTTTTTTAATTAGAGACCCAGGGAGCCTGGGTGGCTCAGTCGATTACGGTCCGTCTTTGGCTAAGGTCATGATCCAGAGGTCCTGGGTCGAGCTCCAATTCAGGCTCCCTGCTCAGCTTCTCCCTCTCCCTCTGCTTCTCCCCCAGCTCATGCTCTCTCACTCACTCTCTCTGAAATGCATAAATAAAATCTAAAAAAGAAAAATCAAAGTCCTGGTCTTCTCCCAGCATGACTATTACTCTGGCTCCTTTCAGCGTCCACTTCCCCATGGCTGGCTTCTATCTGTGGCCAGCGACACGCCTCGGATTCTTGGTAACAGCCGCGGTGACCGTGAGGATAGCGTTGGATTCTTGGAGTGTACACATGAAGTTACAGCAGGAGGAGCAGTGGATGGTGGCAGGCCCACTGTTTGATATCTCTGTGGAGCCCGAGGGGGTCATCGCTGAAATCCACCTCCCTCACATCATCTCCCTGCCAGGTAAGGAAGGGAGAGGGGACTGTGGGGCTGGTGGGGAACTTGTCTGATGCCCTTTTTCATTGTCCTACAGCAAATGAGGTCGATATGTCTTGGTTCCACGTTGCCCATTTTAAGGATGAAGGTATGGTCCTAGAGCCACCAGCCCGAGTGGAGTCTTTCTATGCTGTCCTGGAAAACCCCAGCTTCTCTCTGATGGGAATCCTGCTGAGATTGGCTAGTGGGGCTCGTGTTTCAGTCCCCATCACTTCCACGGCACTGCTCTATTATCACTTCTACCCTGAAGATACTAAATTTCACCTGTACCTTATCCCCAGTGACTCCTTGCTAACGAAGGTAAGGTTGGCAGATTTGGAGAAGTGAGAATTACCCATCCGCTTACAACCTTGGACCTTGTGCTTCTGTTCCTTTTATTTTCTTTCTTTCTTTCTTTCTCTTTTAAGATTTTGTTTATTTGCAGGAGAGAGAAAGTGAGAGAGAAAGAGAGACTGAGAGAGATAGAGAGAGCACAAGAAGGGGGAGTGTCAGGCAGAAGGAGGACTCCATCCGGGACCCTGGGATCATGACCTGAGCTGAAGGCAGACGCTTAACCCACTGAGCATCGTTTATGCTCACATGAAACTCATGTTTCAGCATTGGACACCCTTCCTTTAAATGGATCTATGGATTTCTTTTAACGTGAATCAAATACGCAGATAAGTGGATCGCTCCCTAATTTTTGCACCCAGATGGAGGAGTGGACATCACCAGCTTCTTTCCCCTTCCTGCCCCGACCTGATCGCTACCCACCAAGAGTATTTACTAATTAGACTGATGAAAGCATCTACTGTAATTGTTTTTTGACAGCAATTCTTGCTTGTTAATTCCAGAAAGTGTGTATTGAGCTGTAGCTAAGACTTGTCGAATGTTATTATTATTTTGTTATTTGAGTTCTATTCTGTATCGTGGGTGGATCCTCAGAGAGCTCTGAGGTCTTTTCTGTTCTGCCTCTGGGTCTCTCTGGGGTGACGTCACTGCTGTATTGCTTGCTGGTGGGCAGGTGGCTGTCACCTCATGGAGCAGGAGCCTCGTCCCTCATAGATGCAGCTGCAGACAGCAATGGTCCTCTGTCGAGGCACAAGGAGGAAACCTCTTTGTCCCCGGATTTGAGGAACACTCAGGCGATCCCTGCCACATTATACAAAGAAAAATCAAACTCTACAGAGATTTGTAATAAAAAGAAACCCTTTGTGGGGGGAGCGATTGGTAGCTCAGTTGGTTAAGTGTGTGACCTTTGATTTTGGCTCAGGTCATGATCTCAGGGTCTTGAGATGGAGCCCAGAGTTGGGCTCTGTGCTGAGTTTGGAGCCTGCTGAAGACACTCTCTCCATCTTCCTCTGCCCATTCTGCCCCGCCAAGGAAAAAACAAACAAACAAACAAACAAACAAACAAAAATGAAAGAAATCCCTAGCTCTGAGATAACCAGCAGGAAAATTTTATTAATACACGTCTCTCGTGCACCAAGCTGGGGCAGTTGGAGGAACATGCAGCTGTGGATCTCAGAGTTGTGAGTTTGCTCCCCACATTGTGTACAGAGATTACTTAAAAATAAAATCTTTTTTTAAATTTATTTTTTATTTTCAGCATAACAGTATTCATTATTTTTGCACCACACCCAGTGCTCCATGCAATCCATGCCCTCTATAAAACCCACCACCTGGTACCCCGACCTCCCACCCCCGGCCCCTTCAAAACCATCAGATTGTTTTTCAGAGTCCATAGTCTCTCATGGTTCACCTCCCGTTCCAATTTACCCCAACTCCCTTCTTGTCTCTAACTCCCCATGTCCTCCATGCTATTTGTTATGCTCCACAAATAAGTGAAACCACATGATAATTGACTCTCTCTGCTTGACTTATTTCACTCAGCATAATCTCTTCCAGTCCCGTCCATGTTGCTACAAAAGTTGGGTATTCGTCAATCTTAAAAAAAATAAAATCCCTCATGTCTAGAAGCATATGTTTACTTTTAGCTTTGCTCCCTGATTTGCTTCTGCTGCTTCTTCCTCAGGCAATAGATGAAGAAGAAACTAAGTTTCACGGTGTGCGTCTACAGACCTCACCCCCCGTGGAACCCCTGAATTTTGGTTCCCGTTATATTGTGTCCGGTTCAGCTCACCTGGAAATAATGCCTGAGGTCAGTAGAATTTGAATGTAACTCAAATTTCACCAGGGTTTCAAAATATTTTGTATTTTTTTTTTTTTTTTAAAGGAAGACCAGGGGAGGGTTAGTAGCTCACGTGATTATTCTCTGAACCATATCCTGATAGGAGCTCGGCTACCTTTCTTTCCATGGAATAATACTAATTTCTAAAATTGTAAATTTAAAAGATTGTTGACCATTCTCCTTTGGTCTCCCCTCAACCAGCCACAATACTGTATAGGAAATGGCTAATATTTCAGTGACCAGTTCACTGCAGGCAAACAAGCCTTTCTACTCCCGCCCTCAATGCCATGATAGTTTAATTCAAGTGCTGTGCTTCTTCTAGGAGTTGAAATTATCCTACAGGAGTCCTGGGGAAATCCAGGTGTTCTCTAAAGTCTTTGCTGGGAAGATGGAGGAACCAATCATACTTGAAGTTACGGACAAAAGAC
This sequence comes from Mustela erminea, assembly GCF_009829155.1. Taxonomy (NCBI): domain Eukaryota; kingdom Metazoa; phylum Chordata; class Mammalia; order Carnivora; family Mustelidae; genus Mustela; species Mustela erminea. The sequence continues at coordinate 4,315,025 of NC_045632.1, read as the reverse complement.
ACAAGACTTTGGTCTGGCGCACTTTGGTGAAGCCAGGTAGGTAAAAATATGAAGTTTAAATTTGGGGGGAAAAACAAATTATGCACCTCTTTTCTGTGTTGTAGTGAAGTGTGTCAGAGGAGAGGTCTTTTTATGGTCCCATCCCAGAGAAGAAAATAAATCTACTGCCAGCTTAGAGTCCATGTTGAGTTGAAACAAAAGTGTAGACACTCGTCAAGTTTGCCTGGGATAGGGATGGTTGTTGCTATCAACAACTGGATGCTCTCATACGTAGGAGGCAGTGAACAGGAAATGCTAATTATAAGAATCAGAAGGAACAGAAAGTCAATTTAATTCTATGTCTTGGGCAATTTTATAGTTGTTTTCATACATAGAGATAATCAGCTGCTGAAGGAAGGATGCAGAATTGATCAGAACTTCAAAGAACAGCAGGGCTTTTAGAAAGACCATGTGGAAGGCTTCATGGTAAACAGACTCTAGTGACTTTCCCAAATGGTGGCTCCAATCGGCAAATCTCCCACCAACTTATATGTGTGTTCAACGTATAAATTTTGCACCATCACAATCCCAGTATTATAGGGTTTAAAGAACATCATTACTGGGGCGCCTGGGTGGCTCAGTGGGTTAAGCCTCTGCCTTCGGCTCAGGTCATGATCTCAGGGTCCTGGGATCGAGTCCCACATCAGGCTCTCTGCTGAGCAGAGAGCCTACTTCCTCCTCTCTCCTCCTGCTTCCTCCTCTCTCTCTGCTTGCCTCTCTGCCTACTTGCGATCTCTCTCTCTCTGTCAAATAAATAAATAAAATATTAAAAAAAATAAAGAACATCATCACTTATTGTCAAAACCTACTCGCTTCATGATGGTATTTCGTGTCTAAAATACATTTGCCTGGAGGATGATTTATGTAGAACAGTGTGATAATGTTATCAAAGCTTTCACGTTTCCTCACATATTGGCTTAGAAATAGAAATAGAATATTTGAAAAACTGTTACTTCCTCTGATTTATTTCCTGGGTGGGCAGTGAGTGACCTTCTACTTAATTGGGTTCCATTAGGTATATCAATGTTCCAATGGGATCCTTAACCCAGGAAATGGAATCAAACTATTTTAAAGCATTGCATCAAAGACCAGAGGGGCATCTGGCTGGCTCAGTCAGAAAAGCCTGTGCCTCTTGATCTCAGAGTTGGGAGTCTGAGCACCATGTTGGGTGTAGAGATTACAAGAAACAACAATACCTAAAAAAAAGAAAAAGAAAAACTAAATAAGGTAAATGGTTCATTTTCCAACTTTTCCTTCTTTCCTAGTGGAGCTCCAGTTTTGTGCTGCATCACCGCCTTCTCCCCTCTCAGGTGAGTGCAGTGTCCACACCAAACATCAGGAGGTTTTGAGGGGTGTGAAGTGGCTCAGTGAGGGATCCTACCTTCTCTTCAGTTACAGAGACTGAGTGCTGTCAGACATAAAGAAGGAGTCTGAGCCACCTGAGCGAATTTATGGGAGGGTTTAATAAGCAGACTCTGAGCATGCAACCACTTCTTATTGGGGAAAATATCTTGCATCTGAGGAAGTCTCCGTGAAAGTAGTTTGATATGGCTGGAGACGAAACTTTAGATGGACGGAGGACACATGAGACCAGAGGCAGGCAAGAAACAGAAGTTGGAAGCAGAAGGGTGATGGCTGAACTCTTTTGGTCCTTAGGCTGAAGGCAAAGGGGGACTTAGGAAAGGTGGGTAGCAATGCACTCACTGTTCTGAACAGTGTGGATGGCTGTGGGTGTGGAATGGACAGGAAGTGGGAGCCGGGTTAGGAGGCTGTTGTGAAAATTGAGAACAGGGATTAGCTGGGAATTGGTTAAGGTTACTGGAGTTGATAGGTAGCAGAGAAAGAAATTATTCAAAGTAAGGAGCCAAGGGGTACCTGGCTGGCTCAGTCAGAAGAACATGTGACTCCTAATATTGTGTAGTTGTGCGTTCAAGCCATGACTTGGAGTAGAGATTACTAAAAATAAATAAAGAAATAAAGCCTTTTGAAAATAAAAGAAAAATAAAACAACAGTCAAGATTCAGAGGACTGAATTCTGCCTTCTGTGCTGTTGGCTTTGATTATTAGTCTCCACACAGTAAAAGTGACAGGCCTCCTGTCCCAAAACAGATCATCCAGGAGGAGAAAGGGAACATCCCCTGATTCCTCTTACTCCTCAGGTGTCACACTGGCTTGAAATGGCACAAATCCACTTCTTGGCCAGCTGGTGTTATGGTCAGGGGGCCCAGAGAGGCAGATGAGCTACAGAAAATTAGACCCCACGCCTGGAGTTGCAGTTGGGTTCAAACCCAACCACAGATACAGTTAAGAATGACGTAAAGATGATTTCACAAAGGAAATTGAAAGGGTTTTTGTAGGGGTGGTGAGTGTGTAGCACCAAGAACACGTCTCTACCCTTCTTCTTCTACAAGCTCTAGAGCGAGAGCTACCTGGTGTCAGAAGGATGAAACCCACCCTCATGTGCTCTCTCTAGAACACCCTTCAGAAGCTGCTTCCAGCCCACGTCTTGAGTCAGATCTTCATTCTGGCCAGTATGCACTGTGAAGCCTGACATCTCTCTCCCCCTCTTTGCCCTTTGGCCTGGTGGCATCTTGTATTTAATACCAGAATCCTATTCCTCGAAAGCCTCCTCTGATACTAACTCTTCTGTGAAGACTTTGCTTGAAAGTCTGGTCATCCCCTCCTTTCTGAGCCAAGGGCTACGGTTGCATTTTTCTCCTATGGAATTATGGTGATAAAAATGATCATGGAGACAAATGCAGCTTATTAAATGTCTGTTGCGTGGCAAATATTCAGGGTACGTATATGTGTGCTTATACTCATCACTTCTGTCTAGTCCTGTCAATGCACTCTGGCTGGCTTCCGCAGAAAAGCATGGAGGAGCATCAGAGTGAACATGGCAGTGGTAGCGGTCCTGTATGGAACGTAGCCTGAGACAGACACACCCCCCACACTCATGGGGTTTCTATTCCAGCAGGTGAAAACAGTGAAGCTGATTTCCCAGTGCTTATCAAAATACAGTTGTGATACAACTAATTTTCCAAAGGAAAATTAGAGGGAATTATGAGAGGATAAGATGGGTAGTTCAGATCTAAACTTGAGGGAGTTGAAAAGTTTCTGTGTACACCATGGAGAGAGGACAAAAGTGAAGTTTATGTCCGTTGAAGAAGATTTAATAGAAACTGCTAAAGAAATGGGCGGGGTGAGAACAGTTGAGGCAGCAAGAATAGGTTAAGTTGAGCATCTTTCTGTGAGAGGAACTTTATTCATTCAAATTGAGGAGTCACGGAATGAGCACCTCCAATAACTTGACTTTTTTTTTTTTAAGATTTTATTTATTTGACACAGAGAAAGAGAGAGACAGAGAGACAGAGAGAGAAGGAACACAAGCAGGGGGAGTGGGAGAGGGGAAGCAGGCTTCCTGCTGAGCAGGGAGCCCAATGCCAGGCCCGATCCCAGGAGGCTGGGATCATGACCTGAACTGAAGGCAGACACCCAATGACTGAGCCATCCAGACGCCCTTCCAATGACTTTTCAATAGAAACACCAAGACTTCACAGAAATTACATCATTAAATTAAGCTATTTGTTTATGGCGGCATATGGCATTGATGATCTGAGCTACTGTGTTTAGAACAAAAGTTCTAGATGCATGAGTTGTACATAGAAAGCAATCATGTTTTTGGGCACCTGGGTGACTCAGTGGGGTTAAGCATACGATTTTTTAAAAAAATTAACATGTAGTATGTTATTTGCTTTTGGGTACAGGTCTGTGAATCATCAGTCTTACACAATTCGCAACATTCATCATAGCACATACCCTCCCCAACAGCCATGACCCAGCCACTCTATCTCTCCCCCGACCTCCCAGAAACCCTCAGTTTGTTTCCTGAGATTAAGAGTCTCTTATGGTTTGTCTTCCTCCCAGTCCCATCTTGTTACATTTTTTTCCGCTCTCTGGCCCCCATAACCCTCCATCTTGCCTCTAAAATTCCTCATATCAGAGAGATCATATGATAATTGTCTTTCTCTGACTGACTTATTTCGCTTAACACAATACCCTCTAGTTCTATCCACATCGTTGCAAATGGCAAGATTTGGGGCTTTTTGATGACTACATAGTATTCCATTGTATGTATGAACCACATCTTCTTTATCCATTCATCCGTTGATGGACATCTGGGTTCTTTCCATAATTTGGCTATTGTGGACTTTGCTGCTATAAAAAAAAAGCCATTTACTATATGTAGGTTATATTTTGATCTATTAGAAGAAACTGTATCCCAAAATTTTAAAGAAAGAAAAACCTATATGTATACTAAAAATAAGGGTAAATACAATGAAGGAATAGAACATGACTATAACAATGAAAATTTAAAAAGATTTTTGAAAAGGTATTGATAAGATAAAATAGTTAAAAAGCATTAAAATAGGAAAGAGGAAAAATTTAAAAAATTGTAATTTAAAAAATGTAACCTTGAAAGACTAAAGAATCACGGGAAAAAAAGTCATGAATTCTATGTGTTGTTTTCCCCTAGCTCAGTGATCTCCATGTGTCATTTCTCAGTTCTCAGTCATCAGTGAATTTGGTTTTGGCTGGATGTTCTTGCTGATCTTCTAAGGGAGGGGCCTGTTGCCATGATTCTCAAATGTCTTTGCCAGAGGTGGCATTGCACCGCCTGTGGCAGTGGCCAGGCTAAGCAATCTGCTAAGGTTCGCGCTTGGAGTTTTGTTCCCTGAATGCTTTCTATACTGCTTTGGAGGACGGGAATGAAAATGGCAGCCTCCCAGTCTCCCGCCAGAGGAGCCGAGAGCTCGGGTCCCACTCAGTGCACCCTCGGAGAAAAGCAGTCAATCACTCCCGTCTCCCTGGCCTCTGGCTGCACTCTGAGCTCACCTGTCTTGTGACCGAGCATTTCTATCTTGGGCGCCTGGCCCCGTTTGGAGTCTCCAAAACCAGCAGATTCCTGCCATGCCCCATGTTACTCCTCCCAGAGGAAGAAGGAGGGGTGTCCCCAGATCTGCCACTTATGGGGTCCCTGCTTGAAGAGCAGTGGTCCAACTGTGCTGTGGATCATGGTTTAAGGTAACCCCAAGCTGAAAGTCCCTCCTCAGCTCCATCTCTGTTGCAACTTCCCTGCTCTGATACTGTGGACTCTGTCACATTCAGATAACCCTGGTCTTTCTGTGACTCTGTGGGTCCTAGACCACACCATCCCTTTGAGGGCTCCACCCCCCATTTAGCCTCTGGGGTGATGACCCTCAGTGGAGCAGACTTCTAAAAGTTCCAATTTCATGCTCTGCTGCTCTACTGCTTGCAGGGAATCAGCACCCCCAACCCCACCCCCGGTCTCTTCTCATCGCTTCAGATTCACTTCTCCACATGTCCTACCTTCTAGAAAGTGGTCGATTTTCTGTTCCTAGAATTGCTGCTTCTCTCCTCTTTGATCTCCTTTTGAGTTTGTAGGTGTTTTGGTAACTATCTAGCTGAACTCCTGGGACCTGATGATATTTAGTCTCCTACTCCTCAACCATCTTGCTCCTCCCCACCAAGCATCCAGCTCTTGATTTTGGCTCAGGTCATGATCTCAGGGTTGTGAGCCCCACATCAGACTCTGCACTGGGCATGGATCCTGCTTAAATCTCTCTCTCTCTCCCTCTGCCTTTTTCCCGCAGCTCATGCTCATTCTGTCCCTCTCTCAAAAAAAAAAAAAAAAAAAAATCCAAAAGCCAATCTGCCAAGGTCACACAGGAATTATATGCAGGCACCAAACAGTACCCTGAGTCAGCAAGAAATACCTTCTCTCCAGTGCTTCTGGTCCTTCTGTGTTGTACTTAGCCAGCTAAATCTCTTTCTACTAGTTTATCGGAAGGCTCTTGAGAGTAGGGAGCTAGTCTACTGCACCTAGACCCCTGGTATCATGCGTACCAATGTATGAACTTCAAGATTGTTAGAAGGATGAATAGATGAATGTAGAACAAGATAGAGCTGTCTTTAGGGTTCCAGTGAAAACCAGAAAGTAAAGAAGAGGAGGTGCTCAAAGTTTAGGAAGGAGGGGATTGGATTGAAGAAGAGGGATCATTGAGTTTCCCTAAATTCATAGACCCTGAGAACAGACTGCATATCTTGGGTCCCTTGGGACAGGACTGCATAGGCTGTGTGTGTGTAAGATCTGGGCAACATGCAAAACACAATGAGCAACATCTCCACACAGAATATGTCTTTAAGGAGTGCCTGGGTGGCTCAGTCAGTTCAGTGTCTGACTCTTGATCTCAGTTCAGCTCTTGACTCAGGGTCATGGGTTCAAGCCCCATGTTGAGATCTATATTGGCTCTGGAGCCTAAGAAAGAAATAAAGAGAAATAGATAGATGATATTAAGCTGGACATAGGTCCTGAACGCCTTAAATGATCTGTCCTTTTCTGAGTCTGCAACTCTTTCTTGTGTCCAGCTGAGGCCTTTATGAAGAAGAACCACCGGCACTTGCAGGCCAGGCTGGGGGACCTGAGTGGAGTACTAGATGATCTTCAGGACAGTGGGGTCTTCACCGAGGAAGAGAAGGAGCTGGTGCAGCAGTTGCCAACACGGCAGAGGAAGAATGAGACCCTGCTGAGGATGGTGGAGAAGAAAGGGCCCCAGGCCCTGGAGATATTCTTCAGAAGCCTTCAGCAAAGAGATCCTTACCTGATGTCCTACCTCAGCCAGCAGAGTTTACAACAGTGACTCAGGCCAATACTCAGGAAGAGACAATCCGGTGTTCTGCACTGAAAATGGATAAACAGGCGTGCTTGGGTGGTTCAGTTGTTTAAACGTCTGATTCTTGATTTCAACTTAGGGTCATGAGATTGAGCCTTATGTTGGGCTCTGCACTCAGCTCGGAGTTTGCTTGAGATCCTTTCCCTCTGCTTCTCCTCCCACTCTCTCTCTCAAATAAATTAAATCAATCTTAAAGAAAAAAAGAACGAAAATGGATAAATGGATATGTGATCATTGAGTTCAGTGTTCAAGACAAAAGTGGTTAGTAAAACCCAGCCATCACACAGGTTTTATTGAGGACTGATGTGTAACTACACAGATATCTATTTCTGTATCCTCATATCTTCCCCTCTACAAAATCTCAAGAGAGTAGGAATAATCATACTAAATATTTTTTTTAAGCCGGATTTTAAAAAAATTCCCAGTTCACCCATTGACCTATTTCTTGGAAATCTGGGCAGAGGAAGGCAAGGCCAGGTATGGTTATGATTGACAGGGCCCAGGGAGACCAAGTCTCCTGAGTCACATGAGAAACAATTCCAGTGAACATTACATCTGAGCTGTTACCTGCTCACAGTGAAATCTAGAAAGGCTTACAAAACTCCCTGTTGAGGGCATTCATGACATTCACAAATTTTGATTTTTTAAAAAAATACACTGTGTCTTTAACATTTTATCCGTTGCTATTTCTACTAGGATGATGAAGTCCCTTGAGGGAATAGAGCTCAGGAGTGGAAGCAAATGCCAAAGTTGGCAGAAAACCTTTGGTCTCTGGTATATAGGATGGTACCAGGAATGGGCACATTCTGGGTCACACAACTTCATGGAACAGCTCTGTGGATCGCAGAGGCGGAGTATGGATGAATGGTGTCCACAGAAGCAGCGTGGGGGAAAAGGAGGAGCGTCCGGTGGTTGTGAGGGAGGCCCTCCTGGCAGGTATGTCACAGAAATAGGCAGAGCCTGCCACTGGGGTTCTGCCATTGGACCCTGCCATTTTATATGCGTCCCAGCTGCCTTTGGACCAGTGTTTGCGTGACATAAGTGTTGCTATCCTCTGACTTTGAGCCCAGTTATTTCCTTGTATTTGAAGTGAGTTTGTGGAAGACAGCCTAGAGTTGGGTCAGTTGGCTTTTGTTATTTATTTATTTATTTATTTATTTATTTATTTATTTATTTGACAGACAGAGATCACAAGTAAGCAGAGAGGCAGACAGAGGGAGAGAGAGAAGAGGAAGCAGGCTCCCCACTGAGCAGAGAACCCGGTGCGGGGCTCAATCCCAGGACCCTGAGATCATGACCTGAGCCGAAGGCAGAAGCTTAACCCACTGAGCCACCCAGGTGCCCCGGCTTTTGTTTTTTTAACTCATTTTGAAAATCTGGTAAGTGGTATGTTCAGCTATTTACGTTTAACAGAATTCTTGAAAGGTTAGGAGTTAGCCCAAGTCAGCCATTTTAGTATTTGTTTTCTGTTTATTCTCTCTTGGTTTGCATACCCATCTTTCCTTTTTGGCTTTTTAAGGGCTTATTTAAAGAGTTTTTAGTATTCCACCTTAATTTATCTATTTTGTTTTCTTTGGCTATGTGGTTGTGTGTTTTTTAGTGATTGTGTTAGAGATGGAAAGATACATCCAGAATGCATTGGTCCTCATATCCATAGTGTGCGAATTAAAGTGGAATCTAGAAACCTTAGCACCATTTTGACCGTGGTACACTCTATGACCCAGTTGTTTTCAATATTATCTCTGTATATGATAAGGTCTTAATCAGAACAATGTTTTAATGTTTTTCCCCTCTCTTTTAAAGAAAGATTTTATTTGTTTATTTTGAAGAGAGATACAGAGAGAGCATGGGGGTGTGGAGAGCAGAGAGAGAGCACGAGGGAGCGAGAATGTCAGCCGGACTCTGTGCTGAGCATGGAGTCCAAGGCAGGGCTCCGTCTCTTCACTCTGAGATCATGACCTGAACTGCAATCAAGAGTCAGATGATTAATCAGCTGAGACCTCCAGATGTCCCTGATTTTCACTTTCAATCGCTGAGTATGTTTTAAGGACCCATAAGCAGTATCATCGATGATACGTGCCCTGATATATACCATTTTTGTGGATCCTCCTGTAATCCTCGTATTCTTTTTTTTTATTTCCAGCATAACAGTATTCATTATTTTTGCACCACACCCCGTGCTCCATGCAATCCGTGCCCTCTATAATACCCACCACCTGGTACCCCAACCTCCCACCCCCCGTCCCTTCAAAACCCTCAGATTGTTTTTCAGAGTCCATAGTCTCTCATGGTTCACCTCCCCTTCCAATTTCCCCCAACTCCCTTCTCCACTCTAAGTCCCCATGTCCTCCATGCTATTTGTTATGCTCCACAAATAAGTGAAACCATATGATAATTGACTCTCTCTGCTTGACTTATTTCACTCAGCATAATCTCTTCCAGTCCCGTCCATGTTGCTACAAAAGTTGGGTATTCATCCTTTCTGATGGAGGCATAATACTCTATCCCCAGGGGTACAGGTCTGTGAATCACCAGGTTTACACACTTCACAGCACTCACCAAAGCACATACCCTCCCCAATGTCCATAATCCCACCCCCTTCTCCCAAACCCCCTCCCCCCAGCAATCCCTGATATGAGGAAGTGGTGATGCAACATGGGGGCTTAAGTGAGTAGGAGAAGAATAAATGAAACAAGATGGGATTGGGAGGGAGACAAACCATAAGTGACTTTTAATCTCACAAATCCTCGTATTCTTAATTTCATTGAACTTCCTTTGGTGATTCTTTTTTTTTAAACTTCTTTATTTTTGTTAGCAATTTCTACACCCAAAGTGGGGTGCAACGTTCAACCCTGAAGTCAAGACTTGCAGGCTCTACTGACTGAACCAATCAGGCACGCCCACAATTTTTTTTAATGCAGATCTCCTGACTATGGATTCACTTAACTTTCCCTCATCTGAAGATGTCTTTATGTTACTTTCATTCCTGAAAGAAATTTTTGCTGGTTATAGAGACAGTTCTTTTTTTCAGCCATTTATTTCTTGTTCCTGTGGTTCGTCATGTGGACTCTGCAGTCATTCAAATTGTTTCCCTACATGTAATGTATCATTTTTCTGTCTGTTTTCAAGATTTGTTTTCTTTGTGTTTAGTATTCAGCAATTGGATTATGGTAGATCTGGGTATGGATTTATTTAGATTTGTGCTCTTTGAGATTCATTCAGTTTCTTAAATTTGTTGGCTTATATTTTTTCACCAAACTTGAAAGGTCACAAATATTTCTTTAAATATGTATATTGAACATATATAAATATACATATATATACATATATGTGTATATATACATATATATACACACACACACATACATACATACATACACGCAGGGACACATTTTTTTGTGTGTGAAGTATGCGCCTCCCCAATGTGGAACCCAACATGGGGCTTGGCTTCAACTCATGATACTGAGACACAGACCTCAGCTGAAATCAAGAGTTAGACACTTAGCTGACTGAGTTAACTAGGTGTCCCTAAGTATATTTTTTTCAATCTGCATTTTTTTTTCTTTTCTCCTTCTGGGATTCTGATAGTATGAATGTTAGATTTTTGTTGTTGCCTCATAGTTCTCTGAGATTTCATTATTTTCCTATTGTTTCCTCTTCCCATTGTTCTGATTGCATAACAAATTTTGATTCCTTTTTAAAAAATTCTTTAAAGATTTATTTGATTAAAAAAAGATTTATTTTATTCACTTATTTATTTAGAGAGAGAGTGAGCATGAGTTGGGGAGATATTGAGGGAGAGAGAGAGAGAGAAAATCTCAAACAGATTCCATGTTGAGTGCTGAGCCTGACTTGGGATCCCACGACCCTGAGATCATGACCTGAGTAGAAATCAAGAGTCAGATGCCCAGTTGACCTAGCCATCCAGGAACCCCAAACTTACTGATTTCAAGTTCATTTTTTCTGTCATCTGTCATCTGTGTTCTTCTAGTGAGTCCATTCTCTGAATTTTAATTTTTAGTTTTTGTATTTTTCAGTTCTAGAATTTGGTTGCTCTATTTTCTATCTCTTTTCCCTCTCTACTTTCCATTTTCCATCACTATTCTATTTCTACATTTTCCATATCATATGTTCTATTTTGCACATATTTTTCTATTGTGCAAGTGTGTTTGTGGTTGCTTGTTAGAACAGTTTTAGAGCATTTCCTGTAACGTCTTTGTCAGGTAATCCCAAAATCTGAGTCATCTCATTATCTGATGTCTATTGATTGTTATTTTCCATGCGAGTGGAGACTTTTGTGGCTCGTCCTCATATTTTGAGTAAATTTAGTTTGTATCCCGGGCATTTGAATGTTACGTTATGAGACACTGGGTCTTGTTTATGTGCAATGAAGAATGTGGATTTTTTTCTAAAGATTTTTTTAGGTACAGGTCACATTGTGCACCAACTGAGCCAGCCAGGTGTCCCTGCATCTTTTTTTCTATTTTATAATTTCAAAGCTTTTAGAGTGTTATTCAGGTCTATTGTATATATTTGTCTATGGATTGGGCCGAAGTCTCCCCAGCTCCTCAGTTCTCAAAGTTCTCAGGATCCTAAATAGGGCCAGATCCATGTATACCCAGGCTGAGCTTGCACAGAGGAGTTCATATGACTGAGTCCTCATTCCAGAGCTTCTCTCTCTGCATTATTGTCCTAGTGGGAGAAATGGTAATTTGTGACTTTTTATATCCTAATTTGAAGTAGAAGCACATTTTTAAGTTTGAAATTTAACTTACACAATACATGCCTGGATACATCCTCGCAGGAACTTCCACAGTCCTTGGTGATATAGACACGAAGGAAACACAGCGTGTTCACTGAATAAAAACAGTTGAGAGTGAACAAGAGATACATAACGGAAAATTTTGTAACCTGACAGGATCGATAATCTTGAGCAAGGTGAAGTCTCCTCAGAGTCAGCTTCCATCAACAAGATTGAGAGCCACTTGTGATGCCTCTGACAAAACAAAAAAATAAAAATAAAACAATAGAATGAATACCTAAGAGTCACGGGGCTGGGGCTGTTGCCCAAAGAACCAGAACCTTGTATTAACCAGGGTTTTCTGAAGTCCTTGTTTACCGCAGGTGAGCAGCTACTGATTGGCGGAGGGAGTTGTCCTGAGGAATCTGGGCACGTGGGCTGTAGAGAAGGCAAAGGTCTGAAGGACAGTAGGTATCAGCCTTGTGGCATGCTCAGTTAGGGGGTGAAAGCAAGACATACTCATTATAAGAGAGACACCATGGGCCTGGGGTCCTGCTTTTTGTTGGGGTTGAAGGTGGGGGTCTAGGGTCTGGAGGTCTCTCTTCTTAAAACATGACAGTCATACCTAGGTGCCTTAGTCAGTTAAGCTACTGACTCTGGATTTCAGCTTAGGTCATGATCTCAGGGTTGTGGGATGGAGACCTGGGCTGAGCTCCCCGCTAGGTGCAGAGTCTGCTTGAGATTCTCTCTCTCTCTCCTCATCCCCCCCAATAAAATAAAGATAATCTAAAAATATATATAAAATAAAATAATATAAATTGGGTATTGGGACTGGTGGCTGGCTCAGTCAGTACAGCCTGTGATGCTGGATATCAGGGCCATGAGTTCAAGCCACACACTGGGTGTTGAGCTTACTTTTAAAAAATGAAACTTTTTTTTTTAAAAAAATGTGCACTAAAATTTTCAAGTCATCATAAAAAAATAGAGAAAATGATTATTTCAAAACCAGGAAAGAGAGAGAGGAAAAAAATGGAACAAGAAAACATTTTTTTAAAGACTTTTTAATTTTTAATTTTTTATAAACATATATTTTTATCCCCAGGGGTACAGGTCTGTGAATCACCAGGTTTACACACTTCACAGCACTCACCAAAGCACACACCCTCCCCAATGTCCATAATCCCACCCCCTTCTCCCAAACCCCCTCCCCCCAGCAACCCTCAGTTTGTTTTGTGAGATTAAGAGTCACTTATGGTTTGTCTCCCTCCCATCCCATCTTGTTTCATTGATTCTTCTCCTACCCACTTAAGCCCCCATGTTGCATCACCACTTCCTCATATCAGGGAGATCATATGATAGTTGTCTTTCTCTGCTTGACTTATTTCGCTAAGCATGATACGCTCTAGTTCCATCCATGTTGTCGCAAATGGCAAGATTTCATTTCTTTTGATGGCTGCATAGTATTCCATTGTGTATATATACCACACTTAAACCATGAAAAGTTAAGAAAGAATCCTAAAATAAGAAAGCAAAATAGAAGTCAGAAAATATATGGTAGAAACATATCAAAATATATCAGTAGTGGCACACACATGATACTGTCTAACTAACGCACAATGAAAGTCAGATTGGGAAAAATAAAGGCTTCATTTTATTTACTCCTAATAATAACAGGAAGCACAAAGCAACAAACACATGTAATATTTTCTTGGAATAAAAGGAAATGTTGCTCTACTCTCTATGTTGCTCTATTCTCAGTCCGTCCTTCATCACCCTTGTCACTGGCCAACCTAACGATGGTACTCTATATTCGACACTCTTTCTTTTTAAAAATTTAATTTAAGTGCAATTAATTAACATATAGTATATTATTAGTTTCAGAGGTAGAGTTCAGTGATTCTTTAGTCTTATAAAACACCCAGTGCTCATAACATCACATGCCCTCGTTATTGTCCAACACCCAGTTACTCCATCCTCCCCGCAACTCCCCTCCAGCAGTCTTCAGTTTGTTTCCTGGAGTCAAGAGTCTCTTATGATTCTCTGCCTTTCTGGTTTTGTCTTATTTTATTTTTCCCTTCCTCCCACAACGATCCTCTGTTTGGTTTCCTAAATTCCACATATGAGTGAAATCATATGATAATTGTCTTTCTCTGATTGGCTTATTTCACTTTGCATAATACCTCTAGTTCTAGCCACATCATTGCAAATGGCAAGATTTCTTTTTTTTTTTTTAAAGATTTTATTTATCTATTTGACACAGAGAGCAAGAGATCACAAGTAGGCAGAGAGGCAGCCAGAGGGGGAGGGGGAAGCAGGCTCCCCACTGAGCAGAGAACCCGGTGGGTGCCGGGCTCAATCCCAGGACCCGGAGATCATGACCTGAGCCCAAAGCAGAGGCTTAACCCACTGAGCCCCCCAGGCGCCCCAAGATTTCATTTTTTTTGATGGCTGAGTTATATTCCATTGTATATATATACCACCTTTTCTTTGTCCATTCATCTGTCAAAGGACATGTAGGCTCCTTCTACAGTCTGGCTATTGTGGACATGGATGCTATAAATATTGGGGGGTGTGGTACCCCTTTGGATCACTATATTTGTATCTTTTAGATAGATACCTAGTAGTGCAATTGCTCAATCATAGGGTAGCTCTATTTTTAACTTTTTGAGGAACCTCCATACTGTTTTCAGAGTGGCTACACCAGCTTGCATTCCCACCAGGAGTATAAGAGGATTCCCCTTTCTCTGCCTCCTCACCAACACTTGTTGTTTCCTGACCTATTCATTTTTGCCATTCTGACAGGTCTGAGGAGGTATCTCATTGTGGTTTTGATTTGTATTTCCCTGATGCAGAGTGATGTTGAGCATTTTTTCATGTGTCTGTTGCTCATTTCTATGTCTTCTTTGAAGAAATGTATGTTCATGTCTTCTGCCCATTTTTTGACTGGGTTACTTGTTTGGGGGTCGAGTTTGATAAGTTCTCTATAGACTTTGGATACTAGACCTTTATCTGATAAGACATTTGCAAATATCTTCTCCTATTCTGTTGGTTGTCTTTTGGTTTTGTTGACTGTTTCCTTTGCTGTGCAAAAGCTTTTGATCCTGATAGAGTCCCAATCATTCATTTTTGCCTTTGTTTCCCTTGGCTTCGAAGATATGCCTAGCAAGAAGTTCATGTGGATGAGGTCACAGAGATTGCTGCCTGTGTTCTCTAAGATTTTCATGGATTCTTGTCTCACATTTTGGTCTCTCATCCATTTTGAGTTTATTTTTGTGCATTGTGCAAGAAAGTGGTCCAGTTTCATTCTTCTGCATGAAGCTGTCCAATTTTCCCAACACCATTTGTTGAAGACACTGTCTTTTCTCCATTGGACCTTCTTTCCTGGTTTGTTGAAGATTAGTTGGCCGTAGAGTTGAGGGTCCATTTCTGGGTTCTCTATTCTGTTCCATTGATCTATATGTCTGTTTTTGGGCCAGTCCCACCCCATCTGGATGATTACAGCTTTGTAATAGAGCTTGAAGTACAGAATTGTGATGCCACCAGCTTTGGTTTTCTTTGTCAATATTCCTTTGGCTATTCAGGGTCTTTCTAGTTCCATACAAATTTGAAGATTATTTGTTCCAGCTCTGTGGAAAATGTTGATGGTATTTTGATAGGGATTGTTTTGAATGTGTAGATTGCTCTGGATAGAATAGACATTTCTACCAATCTGTGAGCATGGAATGTTTTTCCATTTCTTTGTGTCTTCCTCAATTTCTTTCATAAGTATTCAATGCTTTCAGAGTACAGATCCTTTACCTCTTTGGTTAGGTTTGTTCCTAGGTATCTCAGAGTTTTTGGTGCAATTGTAAATGGGATCTACTCTTTAATTTCTCTTTCTCTTTAATTTAATTTCTCGTTGTTTGTGTATAGAAATGCAACTGATTTCTATGTATCAGTTTTATTTCCTGCCACTTTGCTGAATTCCTGAATCAGTTCTAGCATTTTTTGGTGGAGTCTTTTGGGCTTTCCACATAGAATATCATGTCATCTGCAAAGAGTGAAAGTTTGACTTCTTCTTTGCTGATTTGGATGCATTTTATTTCTTTTTGTTTTCTGATTGCTGAGCCTAGGAATTCTAATAGTATGTTGAACATCAATGATGATAGTGAACATCCCTGCCATGTTCCAGACCTTAGGGGAAAAGTTCTCAGTTTTTCCCCATTGAGAATGGTATTCACTATGGCCTTGTTGTATATGGCTTTTTATCACATTGAGGTATGTTCCCTCTATCCCTGCATTGTTTTAATCAAGAAAGGATACTGGGGGCGCCTGGGTGGCTCAGTGTGTTAAGCCGCTGCCTTTGGCTCAGGTCATGATCTCGGGGTCCTGGGATCGAGCCCCGGATCGGGCTCTCTGCTCCGCGGGGAGCCTGCTTCCCTCTCTCTCTCTCTGCCTGCCTCTCTGTCTACTTGTGATCTCTGTCTGTCAAATAAATAAATAAAATCTTAAAAAAAAAAGAAAGGATACTGTATTTTGCCAAATACTTTTTCTGCATCAATTGAGAGGATCATATGCTTCTTGTCCTTCTTTTATTAATGCAGTGTATCACACTGATTGATTTGTGGATGTCGAACTCCCCTTGCAGCCCAGGGATAAGTTTTACTTGATCTTGGTAAAGAATCCTTTTAATGTACTGTTGGATCCTATTGGGTAGTATCTTGGTGAGATGTTTTTGTGCCCATGTTTGCCAGGGATCTTGGTTTGTAATTCTCCTTTTTGGTGGGGTCTTTACCTGGTTTTGGTATCAAGGT
This sequence comes from Mustela erminea, assembly GCF_009829155.1. Lineage (NCBI taxonomy): Eukaryota > Metazoa > Chordata > Mammalia > Carnivora > Mustelidae > Mustela > Mustela erminea. The sequence continues at coordinate 4,298,697 of NC_045632.1, read as the reverse complement.
AATGTTGGCCTCATAGAAAGAGTTTAGAAGTTTCCCTTTCATTTCTATTTTTTGAAACAGCTTCTGTTCAGTTTTTAAAAAATTTCTTCTGGCTTCAGTTTTGGTAGTTTATAAGTTTCTAGGAAGGCATCCCTTTCTTCCAGAGTGCCTAATTTGTTGGCATATAGTTGCTCATATGTTCTTACACTGGTTTGTATTTCTTCAGTGTTTGTTGTGATCTCTCCTCTTTCATGTATGATTTTATTTATTTGGGTCATTTCCACTTTCTTTTTGATAAGTCTGGCCAGGGGTTTTTCATCTCATTAATTCTTTCAGAGAATCAGTTCCTAGTTTCATTGATTGGTTCTACTGTTCTTTTGGTGTCTATTTCATTGATTTCTGCTCTAATCTTTATTAATTCTCTTCCCCTGCTGGATTTAGGCTTTATTTTCTGTTCTTTCTCCAGCCCCTTTAGGTGTAAGGTGAGGTTGTGCGTTTGAGACTTTTCTTGTTTCTTGAGAAAGGCTGGTATTGCTATATGCTTCCCTGTTAGGACTGCCTGTGCTGCATCCCAAAGATTTTGAAGAGTTGTGTTTTCATTTTCATATGCTTCCATGAATTTTAAAAATTCTTCTTTAATTTCCTGGTTGACCCATTCATTCTTTGGTGAGATGCTCTTTAACCCCCATGTATTTGTGTTTCTTCCAATTTTTCTCCTGTGATTGAGTTCAAGTTTTAAAGCACTGTGGTCTGAGAATATATGAGGAATAATCCCAATCTTTTGGTACTAGTTGAGACCTGATTTGTAATCCAGTATGTGATCTATTCTGGAGAATATTTCCTGTGCACTAGAGAATGTGTATTCTGTTGCTTTAGGATAAAATGCTCTGAATATATCTGTGAAATCCATCTGGTCTAGTGTGTCATTCAAAGCCCTTTTTTCCTGTTGATCTTCTGCTTAGATGATCTGTCCATTGTTGTGAGTTGCATGTTAAAGTCTCCTACTATTATTTTAAGAGTATCAATGTGTTTCTTAAATTTTGTTATTGATTGGTTGATATAATTGGCTGTTCCCAAGTTAGGGGCATAAATATCTACAATTGTTAGATCTTTTAAAACCCTTAAATCATGATTTAGTGTCCATCTTCATCTCTTATTACAGTCTTTGGTTTAAAATATAATTTATTGGATAGGACACCTGGGTGACTTGGGGGTTAAACCTCTCCCTTCGGCTCAGGTCATGATCTTAGGGTCCTGGGATTGGTTTGTGGATCAGACTCTTTGCTTGGCAGGGAGCCTGCTTCCTCCTCTCTCTCTGTCAGCCTACTTGTGATCTCTCTCTGTCAAATAAATAAATAAAATCTTAAAAAACATATATAATTTTTTGGATATAAGAGTTGTTACTCCAGCTTTGTTTTGATGTCCATTAGCATGATAAATGGTTCTCCACCCCCTCGCTTTTAATCTGGTGGTGCCTTTGAGTCTAAAATGAGTCTCTTGTAGACAGTGTATTGAAGGTTATTTTCTAATCCAATCTGATACCCTGTGTCTTTTGATTGGAGGATTTAGCTCATTTACATTCAGTGTAACTATGGAAAGATGTGAATTTAGTGCCATTTTACTTCCTGCCAAGTCACTATACCCGTATATTGTCTGTGTTCCTTTCTGGTCTTTGGTACTTTTGGGCTCTCTCTTCACTGAAAGGACCCCCTTTAATATTTCTTGCAGGGCTGGTTAGTGATCACAAATTATTTTAGTTTCTTTTTGTCTTGGAAGCTCTTTCTTTCTTCTATTCTGAAAGATAGCCTTGCAGGATATAGTATCTTGGCTGCATATTTTTCTCATTTAGCACCTTGAATGTATCATGCTAGTTCTTTCTGGCCTGCCAGATCTCTGTGGACAGGTCCTCTGCCAGCCTTCTTTCTACCCTTGTAGGTTATGGACCTCTTGTCCTGAGCTGCTTTTAGGATTTTCTTTTAGTCTCTGAATCTTGCAAGCTTCACTATTGTACGTCGAGCTGTTGATCTATTTGTATTGCTTTTGAGGGGTGTACTCTGTGTCTCTTAGACTTGAATGCCTGTCTCCTTCCACAGATTATGGAAGTTCTCAGTTATAATTTTTCCAAATAAACTTTCTGCCACCCTTTCCTCTTCCTCTGGGACCCCAATTATTCTGATTTTATTTTTTCTTTATGGTTTCACTGATCTCTCAGATCCTCTCTTGTGATCCAGCTGTTGTTTATCTCTCTTTTTCTCAGCCTCCTTATTCTCTACCATTTTGTCTTCTATATCACTGACTCTATCTTCTGCTTCATTTATCCTAGCAGTTAATGCCCACACTTTTTTATTGAATCTCAGTAGAAGCCTTTTTGATTTTTACCTGATTAGATTCTAGTTCTTTTATTTCTCCAGAAAGGGAGAGATTCTCTAGTGTCTTCTATGCTTTTTCTAAGCCCAGCTAGTATCTTTATAATCATTGTCTTGGATTCTAGTTCAGACATTCTACTTATATCCATATTCTTAAATCCCTGGCAGTGAGTACTGCCCCTTGTTCTCTTTTTTGGGGTGAATTCTTCTGTCTTGCTCTTATGTCCAGAAGAACAGATGAAAGAGAGGGAAAATACAAAAATAGCAACAATGACACCAGAAAAATATACACTACACAAATCAGAAGAAGAAAGAAACAACAAAAAAAATGAGAATAAAATCAAAGAAGAAGTTGAACAGAGAAGAAAAATAAACTAGATCCTGGGTGTATTTTGGTCTGTTTGTTAGGAAAAACTCAATCTGAACATAGGAAAGAAAAAAAAACTAATATATGTGTATATATACATATATATGTATATATACATATATAGTTATATGAAGTTGAATACAATGAAAGGAAGCAAAAAGGGAAAAAATATATAAAACATAAGTGTAAAAATGAAAATTAAAGAAACTTTAAAAAATAACTGATACAGGTGGTGGGTATTATAGAGGGCATGGGTTGCATGGAGCACTGGGTGTGGTGAAAAAATAATGATACTGTCATGCTGAAAATAAATAAATAAAAAAAAACTGATACAATAAGAAAATAGCTGAAAAGGAAAGTAAAATATAAAACTGAAGGACTAAAGAATAATAGAAAAAAAACATGAACGAGATATACTTCTTTCCCCAAGAGCTGGAGTTTTACATTTCTCTATGATTGGTAAATTTGATATTAGCTACAAGTCCCTGCTGGTCTTCTGGAAGAGGGGCTGTTGCACTGATTCTCAGGTTCTTTCCCCAGGTGGAATTGCACCCATTACATGACTTTCAAATAAACTTTAAAGTTTCCATAAAGCAATAACCTGGGTGGCTCAGTCGGTTGAGCATCTGACTTCTGCTCAGGTCATGATCTCAGGGTCCTGCAGTCATGACCTGAATTGGGCCCCGAGCTCAGCGAGGAGTCTTCTTGTTTCTCTCCCTTTCCCTCTGCCATTCTCCCTGTTCATGTCCTTTCTCTCTTTCTCTCCTTCTCTCTCTCTCAATTAAGTAAACAAATAAATAACATAAAATAAGTTGTCATAAAGCAAGTAGGCACTTGAGAAAAATATGGTGATGATCTAGATATACTTTACAATAAATGCATTCTACTTAAATAACTTGTGTGTTAGAAAGTTTTCATCTGCAAAGAAAACATGGTTATAATCAATGTATTATCATTACTAGCACATAAAAGGAATCAAAACTAAAGCTGCTGAAGCTGTGCATAGTTTGAGAGAAAAGAAAGATGGGCATTGGGGTCCTTGGCTGGCTTAGTTGATGGAGCCCCTGACTCTTGATCTCAGGGTTGTGAGTTTGAGCCCCATGTTGGGTACAGCGATTACCTAAATGTACCAAAAAAAGAGAGAGAGAGAAGCATTACTTAGGACAATGACATCAAGATCCTAGCCATGCTGAAATTTGGATTGCTTTTATTGCCATTTTACATATAAGAAAACAGGCTGCTTGACGAAGTCAGTCAAGCCATGATATCAAAATATTATATATATTTTAATTTTTAAAAAGAGACTGATTTATTTAATTAATTAATATCTGCACCCAGCATGGGGCTTTAACTCATGACCCAGAGATCAAGAGTCACAAGCTTGGGGCGCCTGAGTGGTTCAGTGGGTTAAAGCCTCTGCCTTTGGCTCAGGTCATGATTGAGCCCCACATCGGGCTCTCTGCTCAGCAGGGAGCCTGCTTTCCTTTCTCTCTCTCTGCCTGCCTCTCTGCCTATTTGTGATCTCTGTCTGTCAAATAAATAAATAAAATCTTAAAAAAAAAAGAGCCACAAGCTCTACAGACGGAGCCAGCCAGGCTCCTGTATATATTTCAATTTAAATAAAGTTTCCCTGTCATAATTATAGTATTCCATGCACAATTCAAGAATATTAATATCAACAACATAAACATTAATGTAAATTTATTATTATAAAAACATTTTAAATTGCCATTAGTGGGGCATCTGTCTGGCTCAGTCAGTAGAATGTGCGACTCTTGATCTCGGAGTTGTGAGTTCGAGCCCTACATTGAGTGTAGCGATCACTCAAAACTGAAATGTTAAAAAAAATAAGATTAAAATGAGTATCAGTAACTGTTGCAGGATTTCCATTCCTTTAATGCCTGCAGTGCTTGGTCACTCTGCTTGGAAGAATGAAAAGATAGACCAGATGAAGAGTGATGGGCAGCCAAGCAAAATTTATGGAGCGGTAGTAAAGTTTATCGAGCGTAGTACGAAACTCCCAGAGAACGAGGAACCTGAGAGGATTGCCACTGCAGTTCCTGAGTTTACGGTTTTTTTATGGACTTGTTGACAGGCTGTTTTAATCTGATTAACCCTCCAAGCCTCTCACCGCCCAGTTAGATTTTTGTCTATGCACTCATTTACCTATCAGGTAGTTGATCACTTGGAGAAAGGGTGGAAGGCTCCTTTTGGGGTGTGTGTGTGTGTGTGTAAAGTCCTTTTAATGGTGATTTCCTCTTAGGGTGGGGGCCCTTTGTCTCTGCTTGCTTTTCTTGGAACTATCCTTCATTATACTCCCCCTTCTCAGGGAAGCCATTAGGGTATAAGTAACAGGAGGCAGGGCTTCTTCTATTAAGGGGAGGTCCCTACTTCTCATCTGATTCGGCTTTGGACTTTTCCCTTTGGGGTACTCCTTCCCCAGATAGATAGAACCTAGAGCAGCCTGGAGATCTCCAAGCCACCAGCCCTGCCTTCTCCTTTCTGTACTTCAGGGAAACTGAGATTTAGCTGGTAAGCACTACAGGTAAAGAGCGGATGGTGTGACCTTAGCGGTGGGAGGGACAAATGATAGTAGCTCTTAGCTACAGACTGCCAATTTCCAAACTCCTTTTGGAATCAGCAACCCTGGGGAAGTGGGTTTTCATGACCTCCAGCAGCCATGTGGGTTGTGGTGGATCTGAGTCAGCCAGCTGGCACCTGAGCCAGAAGAAAGCCAAATTAAACTCACTTTTGCAGAATTTGTAATAGACTTTCTTCCTTTTAAAAGATAAGCCTCATAGGATGAGACAAACCATAAGTGACTCTTAATCTCACAAAACAAACTGAGGGTTGCTGGGGGGAGGGGGTTTGGGAGAAGGGGGTGGGATTATGGACATTGGGGAGGGTATGTGCTTTGGTGAGTGCTGTGAAGTGTGTAAACCTGGTGATTCACAGACCTGTACCCCTGGGGATAAAAATATATGTTTATAAAAAATAAAAAATTAATTAAAAAAAAAAAGATAAACCTTTCTTTTCAATAGAGTAGATTACAGGCACGATAAGACACTTTAGATAAAACTGAGGCTGGGCATGGAGCTCCCTCTGGAAGGTGTCTAGCCCCTCAGCTCTAACTGCTGTCCAGCAACTGGCGTTAATCTTCCTGCATTATTCATAGTTTTCTAAATGTATATGAACATTTTTATTTGCTTAGTATCAAGCTGTAATACATCTCTTTAGTGATTTGGCTTTTAATTGGCATTATTTTTGTTTGTTTGTTTAATTTTAAAGATTTTATTTATTTATTTGACAGACAGAGATCACAAGTAGGCAGAGAGGCAGGCAGAGAGAGAGTGAGGAGGAAGCAGGCTCCCTGCAGAGCAGAGAGCCCGACGTGGGGCTCGATCCCAGGACCCTGAGATCATGACCTGAGCCGAAGGCAGAGGCTTCAACCCACTGAGCCACCCAGGTGCCCTTTGTTTGCTTTTTAAGTTTTTATTTTTGTATCAACCCATGTTTGGCGTGTGGTTCTAATTAATTCCTCAGTTTTTTGTTTTGTTTTAAGTAGACCCCATGCCCAACATAGGGTTTGACCCATTGCCTGAGATTAAGAGTCGAGTGTTTTAATGAATGAGCCAACCAGATGCCCTAATGAGTGCCTGTTAATTACTCCATCAGGTTAATGTAGTGATGGCATTATGGTCCTTGTATCCATTCTTTTTTTTAGATTTCATTTATTTACTTGTCAGAAAGAGAGAGCACACAAGCAGGGGGGAGTGGCAGGCAGAGGGAGAAGCAGGCTCCCCACGGAGCAAGGAACCCAATACAGGACTCCATCAAGGACCCTGGGATCATGTATGTCCTGGGCTAGAGGCAGAATTCACACTTAGCTAGTTTCTACTTTCTTTGTCACAGCAAGCAATAACACGGTCAACATTTTCTGTGCATTTCTGGGTGTACATAGGAGACTCATAGAACAGGGTTGCTGATTCAAAGCATTTCAATGTTTGAATCTTTTTTTTCCCCTAGATATAGCCAAATTATCCTCCAAAGTGGTTGTGTTTTCTCCAAAATCCACCCACTACCAGTTTGAGTCTCTATTGCTTTACATCTTCATTGATGCTTGGTTTTGTCCTATTTTCTTATTTTCATCACTTTTGTGGGCAAGAATGCTATCTCATGGTGGCTTCCATGGGGAATTCCATAATTGATAATGAATCAAAAATCCTTTCTTGGGCACCAGACTGGCTCAGTGGGAGGAGCACATGACTTGGTCTTGGGATTGTGAGTTTGAGCCCCGTGTTGGGTGTAGAGACAACTTAAATAAAGTAACTTAAAATCTTTTCAGAACTTTGTGTTTTCCCCTTCAGACTTGTTCAGCCATGTCATCTGCCCATTGTGCTGTTGTTTTTTGCTTTAATATGTCAGGGAATGATGAATTTTATTCCACTTAAGGACTTTTAAGTAATGTTTAGAAAAATTTCCAATGTTGTAGAAAATGGATCATTTAATACGCAAGAATTTTAATTCAGGTACATCTCTTGCTGTTGTAATGAAAGATTATTGAAAAAAAGGTAGGCAGGGACAAGAAGCCCCACCCTAAGAGAAAATCTCTCTTAAAAGCATTTTACACCACCCTGGAAGGAACCCTTCATCCTTTCCCACCTTCTCAACTAACTGCCTGATAGATAGATGCTTCCGGGGCAAAAACCTGACTGGGTGACACAGGCTTGGACGGTTAGTCAGGTTAAAACAGCCTGTCAACAAGCCCATAAATACCCGCCATCCTTGTGAGCTTTGTACTGTTGCTCGAGAAAACCTTCCTGTTTGCTCCATAAACTTTGCTTTATTGCCTGGCACTCTTCACCTGTTCTACCCTTTCATTCGCACCTTCTCATACCACAGAGAGGTGAGACCAAGAACCAGGGGCACACAGGCAAGAGAAATCCTGCAACACTAGGACTTTGCAGACACTACCTTTTTTATAGACTGAAGGTTTGGGGCCACCAGCATGGAGCAGGGCTACCACTGCTACTTTTGCACTAGCATTTTCTCACTGTGTCTCTGTGTCACGTTTTGGTACATCTCACAATGTTTCCAACTTTCATTATCATGATGTGTGTTCTGGTGACGTGCAGTGAGCCATCTTTGACGCTACTGTCGTAATGAACCATGCTTTCATAGGATGGTGAACTTGATCATCACATGTTGTGTGTGTTCTCACTGCCCCACTGGCCTGCCTCTCCCCATCTCTCTCCCTCTCATCAGGCCTCCCTAGCCCCTGAGACACATCACTGTTGAAATTGGGCTAATTAATACCTTGTCAGTGGCCTCAGTGTTATCCAACACATGGACGATAAGGAAGAGAAACAGCCTATTGCTGATGCAGACAAAGTTTAATGGTCTGGATGGAAGATCAAAGCAGCCCCAACATTCCCTTGAGCCAAAGCCTCATCCAGAGCAAGGCCCTGACTCTCCTCCATTCTCTGATGGCTGAGAGAGGTGTGGGGGCTGCAGAGGACAAGTCTGAAGCTAGCAGAGGTTGGTTCGTGAGGTTTAAGGAACAAAGCCGATTCCATAATCTAGACGTTGCAAGGTGGTGTGTGCAAAATGAAGCTGTTCCTTCTTCCCATTCTCTGTGTTTTTTTTCCTCCAGTTTTTTATCCCACCGTGTTGCTGCAAATTCTTATGCAGATGCCAGATGTCTTCCGGAGTTGTTTTTGTTTATGGATAGCTGTGTAATTACTGATCTTCATCAAGGGAATGGGAGGCTGCTGCCATCTTAGTGATATTACTTCTCTGATCTGGGAGTTACTTCTATATCTCTTATATTTGCACGTAGAGGGTTAACACAGAAAATAAAATAAAATAACTTTTAAAGTTCATAATCTGGGGCACCTGGGTTAAAGCCTCTGCCTTCGGCTCAGGTCATGATCCCAGGGTCCTGGGATCAAGCCCCACATCGGGCTCTCTGCTCCATGGGGAGTCTGCTTCCTCCTCTTTCTCTGCCTGCCTCTCTGCCTACTTGTGATCTCTGTCTGTCAAATAAATAAATGAAATCTTTAATAAATAAGTAAATAAAGTTCATAATCTTTTCTGGGTCTCTCTTGCATGCTCCTAGCATTACTGGAAACAAATCAACTGATGTATTTCTATTGAATGGACAATAAGCAATTTGGGCTATGGTATGGAGATAGAACAGCTAATATTTATCTGCAAGTTTTTCCAACTTCTCTGAATACAATAGTCTTTTCTTTTCTCAGGATTAATAGAGACGTAGCTGAGAGATAAACACACCAGCTGATCAATGAGAAAAGATACCCTTAAGGAAGAGATCCAGGAGATGTCCTCTGAGAGATCCAGAAGATGCTCTCTGACATGGAGAAGGTATGTATCTACCCTTTGAGGGCTCTTGATGAATTGATTCCTCCGTATCTCATTGATGTTCCACATAATAGAGTACTTGGCTTTTTTTTTTTTTTCCAAGAAAAGGCTCTGCTTGCATTTCTTTAAAAGATTTTATTTATGACAGAGAGAGAGAGAGAATATAAGCAGGGTGGATGGGTAGAGGGAGAAGGAAAAGAAGATTCCCCATTGAGCAAGGAGCCCGATGTGGAGCTCAATCCCAGGACCCTGGGATCATGACCTGAGCTGAAGGCAGAGACTTAACGACTGAGCCCCCCAGACACCCCTCTGCTTACAGTTTTACTTATTCACTTGTCTCATCAAACCAGAAGGGGAAAACCTGCCTGGGCACCCAGATGTACTACTTAGACTTCTTCTCTCCCTCGTGGGGTAATATTACCTTGGTCTGACCACACAATTTCATACTTGACCACAAACAAGTCTATGGATGTTCCTCCAGCTCTTTCCCTGATGCCATGGCCATGCTTTTGACCACGCCATAGCACCAGGCAAGCCCACTAAGCTCCATCCATGAGTCCTGCTCCTCCCCAGAAGCATGCTTTCAGAGTTTCATGTCTGATCTGTGACCAATTCACACATTTTTCCATTGTCCTAGAACTTGCAATAAATGAATTGGACAAAGATTCAGCTACTATGGCATGTGTAGAATCCCCACAGGCCAGGGAATAAGGAGGATCACTGAAGTGGGTTATTTTCTCTGGGATCACAATGTTTTCTAATTTGGGTACTAAGTAATATTGTCCTTCTATGATTACTCATCACAAGGATTTGTGTTATATCCTTATTTTTAAAATTTTATTTATTTATTTTTAAAGATTTTATTTATTTATTTGACAGACAGAGATCACAAGTAGGCAGAGCAGTAGGCAGAGAGGAGGAAGCAGGCTCACCACTGAGCAGACAGACCAATGGGGGGCTCGATCCCAGGATCCTGGGATCATAGCCTGAGCCAAAGGCAGAGGCTTAACCCACTGAGCCACCCAGAAGCCCCTGTGTTATATCCTTATTTAAAAGTCAGAAAATCAATACTTAGCCCAGAGAGTGAAGCCACAATTTTGATATGAGTATAAGTTCTAGGAAATGGTGATGCCGGCCTGTGGATTCTTGTCTCTTTGGTCTCCGTAGTCACGACAAACTCACACTAAACAGATATTCCTTTGGCAGAAGGATAATTCATCCAGTGTTGTGCAACTTTATAAAAGTTCCCTCCTTTTTAGGACCAGTGAAGGATGGCACAAGAAGAAGGAATTTCTTACCGCTTACTTTAGAAGAAGTAGTATCATTAAACAAGTTATATACAAGTCTGTAGTCAGTCTTAGCAGGTATTACATAGAGATGTGATGGACTTAAAGGGTTGAGAGTCCAATGACGCATGCCCCCTGAGATGTCATCACTGTCTGCTGAGCAGGGACAGAGGAAGGGTTAACACTGTGAAATAAGTGGATCTCAGAGTGGACATCAGGGAATGCCTTTCTGAAGATGGAACATAAAATTTGTGCTACTTCCTTTCCATCACAGCGAAGAGACCGTCCCACCACCAAGTTCATTGCACACAATGAAATCACAACTCCCCTTGTGTCTTCCCAGGCTGTGTGGGTGCTGCTGGTTTGGAAGCACACACCCATCAAGTCAAAGTCAGATGGTCTCCCAAACTCTTTGGGACTCACCCTCTATACGGTACAGTAGGTAAGGGACACTATATTCAGTGGGGGAAAAGGGAAGATTTTGGATCTTCTCACAGAGATTTGCATAAAAATCAGTGTGTTTGTCCTTTCTTTTTTGTCATTATAACTTTTTATTGTGAGATAGTTTAAGACTGATGGAAGTAACGAAAATAGTACAGAAGGAGCAAAAATGTACACTCAACCAAGCTTCCTCTAATGATAATAACTTTTATAACAATGGTCATTGTCAAAACTAGGAAACTGACACTGACTCAGTACTATTAACTCAGATACAGGCTCTGTCTCAAGGTAATATTTGACAGGCTGGAAAATGTTGCTGCTGAACACAAGAATTCCTCAGTTGCTTCATCCATCCACCCCTTCTCAAAGATCCCCTTTATTTGGTAGAACCAATGCCAGATACGGCAGTGCCAGTCTCTAGTCAGCTGGCTGGAGCAGATGATTAAGGTCAAGGCCATCAATAGAATTCCTGCCATGGAAGACATACTTCATATCCGTATTCATATTCATATTATATTCGTGTCTACTATGGAAACCGTTGGCCATTTGTGGTGTTTGAGCACTTGAAATAGGACTAATTCAAGTGGGGAATTGATTTCCAAATTTAATTATTTAAATTTAAGTTTAAATAGGCACAAGTGGCTAGTGGCTCTCATATTAGATGCTGAAGGTCTTGGCCCAAAGGACATTCCCTTGTTCCTAACCCCAGCCTTGATCCCAGCCAGCAAAAGGAGACAAGAACCCAGTTGTCAAGTGTGAAGAGGAAAAGATCTAGCATAGGGCTTTCCTGGTCCATATTTGGATGAGGATCCCCAGTGAAAGAAGAAAACAAGCATGATATCCATCGTTTCCTTCCCTCTTAGCATCCTCATGTGTCTCTCACCACATGGAGACTGGAGGTAGAAGAGGAGCATTAGTGCTACGTGGGTCCTTACAACACATACATAATCTCACTGATGTCCTGGAATTTTAATCACAATAGAGTCCCATTCTCTTGGACACAGCGATGGATGAAGGCAGAATGTAGGCCAGGAATCTTCTCCTTACAATTCTCAACAAGGTCACTTAGGTCAATGGCCTATCATGAAACAAAACCTTACAACAAGTACTAGGATTTGATAATTGAGTGAGTTCTGCTTCCCTGGGTTGGAGAGAGCAATGTGGAGCGGGACACAGAGACACAGCTGAATCCTTTATAATGAGGGTGAGATGGAGTCATGGGGGCTTGAGAGAAGGTTTCCCTGAAGACGAAGCATGGGGTCTAGGGCTTTTAATGAACATAAAGTCATGCTGCAGAGACTGTCCTGTCACCAGACTGCCATGCTGTATTCATAACATAAGTTCCCTTCTGTTTTCCAGTGAATGTTGTGCTAGTACTCTACGTACTGTGGTAAAGCTGACAGACCTCAGGCCTTCTACTTCCTTAGGATATGAGGTGATAACAGAAGAGCCAACACCATATGTCCCGGCTGCTGGACTTCGATCTTATGAGGGAGCTCTTTCCAAGTAAGGGGAATAATTCCCCAGGGAAAGCTGATAATAGCATTAGATTCCGTTCATTGATATCACAGGGGCACAAGAGAATCAGGGGACCTGGGTCATTGATACAGGAATCAGCAGGAGAATGAATGAGCTTATCCAGTCTTAACAACCAACCCAGAAATTTCTGAATGAGGCCAACTACCTCTTCCTTCAGGAAGGCGTCTCGAGGAGCTATACACAAAAAGGCAGCAGATCTCATGCAAAGATCTGATTTTCAAATTTAACTACTTAAAATTTAAGTTCATTTTTTATTTTAAAAAATGTTTTATTTATTTGCGAGAGAGAGACACACACATACACACACAAGCAGGGGAAATGGCAGGCAGAGGGAGAAGCAGACTCCCCACTGAGCAAGGAGGCGGATGGGGGACTCAATCCCAGGGCACTGGGATCATGACCAGAGCCAGATGTAGATGCTTAGCCAACTGATCCTCCCAGGTGTCCCAAAATTTAAGTTTAAATTGGCACATGTGACTGCTGGCTATCATGTTACGCAGTACAGGTGTTGGCCCAAAAGATACTCCCTGTCTCCGAACCCCAATCTTGGTCTCAGTCAGGCAAGGGAGACCAGAGACCAGCTCTCAAGTGAGAAGAAGAAAGCACCTAGCTTAGGGCTTTCCAGTTCCATATCTGGATGAGGATCCCCAGTGGAAGAAGAAAACAAGCATGATATCCATCGTTTCCCTCCCTCTTAGCATCCTCATGTGTCTCTCACCACATGGAGACTGGAGGTAGAAGAGGAGCATTAGTGCTACGTGGGTCCTTACAACACATACATAATCTCACTGATGTCCTGGAATTTTAATCACAATAGAGTCCCATTCTCTTGGACACAGCGATGGATGAAGGCAGAATGTAGGCCAGGAATCTTCTCCTTACAATTCTCAACAAGGTCACTTAGGTCAATGGCCTATCATGAAACAAAACCTTACAACAAGTACTAGGATTTGAGAATTGAGTGAGTTCTGCTTCCCTGGGTTGGAGAGAGCAATGTGGAGCGGGACACAGAGACACAGCTGAATCCTTTATAATGAGGGTGAGATGGAGTCATGGGGGCTTGAGAGAAGGTTTCCCTGAAGACGAAGCATGGGGTCTAGGGCTTTTAATGACATAAAGTCATGCTGCAGAGATTGTCCTGTCACCAGACTGCCATGCTGTATTCATAACATGAGTTCCCTCTGTTTTCCAGTGAATGTTATGATGAATCACTATACAGTTGTTATGTGACATGGGATGAGCGTCTCCAGCTTTGTCCTTCCTCAGATTATGAAGACATGATAACAACAGGGCCAAAACCATGCATCCTTGCTGCTGAACCTCTGTCTTGGGAGGGAGCTGTTTCCAAGTAAGGAGAATGATTTCCCGGGGAAAGCTGATGGTAGTCTTGGATTCCATTCCTCAATATCACAGGGGCACAAGAGAATCCAGGGATTTGGGTCATTGATACAGGAATCAGGGGGAGGATGAATGAGCTTATCCACTCTTACCAACAAACCCAGGAATTTCTGAATGAGGCCAACTACCTCTTCCTTCAGAAAGGCATCTTGAGAAGCTGTACACAGAAAGGCAGCAACAATTGCAAAGATCACTGTGTCATTGGCTGAGCTGGGAAAGAATGAAAGTAACCAACTCAGTGCCTGGGAAACTGACTGCTGATGAGGAGAAAGGATGGGCTGGGGTTGGGAAGGGGCACTGGAAAATGTTCAGGGAAAGGGGAGAGCCTTTGGTGGTAGTGTTTGCCAATTTCTGTGGGGTGACTACTTCCATCAGGCGGATTTCAAACTACCAACATGCTGTCCCTGAACAGGATGTTGGAAATGGGTGTGCAGTAGCCCAACTACAGAGTATTTTCAGCACTCAGTTACCATAGATGGAAATAACTTCAGTTGAGCAGAGTATGGTGGTGTCTTGTTGACTCAGTCAGTGGTGCATGCAACTTGTGATCTTGCGACCCTGAGTTCAAACCCAACTTGGGTGTGGAGATTACAAAAAAATAAATAACTAGACTTAAAAACAAAAGAGCACAGAGTATCATAAGATGTAGTAAAATAATTAGAAAGTCCCAAGTTTTCAGCATTTATTATCTCTGTAATATAGATCTATTTAAATGAAAATTTTATATAATTTAATTTTATGTTAACATGTTTAACACTCTACCCACTAAATTCTTGGAAAAGTAACAGTCAGATCCCATGATCTGGGATGAGCCGGCTCGCACTCACCGGTGGCTTCCTCCCAGCTCCTAAACCTGACCTCAGCCACCCACTGGAACCCAGCATGCACAAGCAGAGAACAGAAGGCAGTGTATTTCCTCTCAGTGCTTTGCATGGAGCTGACATAACCCATGGCTGATTTTGTAGCCTCAGACAAAGCACCAAGACTTAGGAGGGCAGGCCAAGTTTCTCTCCCCTGGCTTGCCCAAAACCCTTTTGAGAAAAGAGCTACAAATCCTTTTTTTTAACTCCATTTCTCCAAATATGCGTCTTTATTAGCCTTGGTCTATGTATAGTTCCTCTGTGAATCCTTTTCATGTTGAAGTGAATAGAGATATCAAGGAATATATAAAGAATCTGTAGATCAAGGATTACATGTATAGAGCAAGAAATCAGGAGACTCTAAGAAAATGTCAGTGAAATCAGACATTTCATGATCCCATGGCATCAATCATGCAATAACTACTGTACCCCCAGAAACCAATGCTTTCGGTCCTCTTTCATCACACCCCTTCTTAGGAGCTGGGACTGTTGCCCCATGATCCCCCTGGTCTTGATTCATTCCACATTTCCAACTCCCCAGGGCAGAGATCGGATAGAGTTGGTGGTCCTCATCCAGAAAATATCACCTAAAGGGAGTATAGCTCAGTGGTAGAGCATTTGACTGCAGAAAATATGTTCAGGCACATTTCTCGCAGTCAGGCATTTCCTTCATGAATCACTAGCTCACCCTATATCTGATGATTTTCAACATTGGCTGAGTATTGCAATCATTTGGGAAGCTTTAAAAGTAATTATGCTGGGGCGCCTGGGTGGCTCAGTTGGCTGAGCATCTGCCTTCGGCTCAGGTCAAGATCTTGGAGTCCTGGATTGGAGTCCTGTGTTGGGTTTCTTTTTCAGTGGGAAGCCTCCTTCTCCCTCTGCCTGCTGCTCCCCCTACTTGTGCTCACATGTGGGCTCTCTCTTTCTCTGATTAAGAAAAAAAAAAAAGTAATTATGCTGAGGTCCCGCCTCTGCCTCCTGATTTGATTGGTCTGTGCTGTGACCCATTTATTGGTTTTTTTTTTTCTTTAAAGCTTCCCAGGTGCAGTCGAATTTGGAGACCGCTCCTATGGGGCAGTATTCTACCCATGAGTCAATTGATAATTCAATGTTTTTATTCCAATTGTCATAGATATCTATCATAACCATTTATTTACTTATTTATACCCAGTGTTCCTAAATCTTTATTTGACTAAATTCTATTTCATGAATAAGCCTGGTGGCCTCCCCTGTTTATTAGACTTTGGCAGTTAAAAAACAATAAACAAAAACCAAAAAACAACCAAGCAGTGGCATATCCAGAACAGTGCATATGCCAAGGGTGAGGGTAATCTACAGTTTTAATGTAGGAGAAGTATATCTTTTTTAAAAAGCCTCTCTCCCTCTGGCCACATCACCTCTTGGTTTCGACCTTTAAATATAGACACATTTTTCAAAAGTCATTTCTTTGCTTCTTCCAAGGTCTTCAATGCTGTCATCATCCACCTCTGATCATTTTTCCTGAATGACATCAAGTATGTCATCTGTAATGGCCTCCCCGAATGATCATTTCATCCTCTCCTGTTACTGAGGCACCACAGACTCTTTGAGAAAAAATAAAAAATAAAAACTCTGTTTCTTTTTTCCTTAGATTTTATTTATTTATATGACAGACAGAGATCACAAATAGGCAGAGAGGGAGGCAGAGGGGGAGGGGAAGCAGGCTCTCTGCTCAGCTGAGAACCTGATGTGGGTCTCAATCCCAGGACCCTGGGATCATGACCTGAGCCAAAGGCAGAGGCCTTAATCCACCGAGCCACCCAGGTGCCCCAACTCTGTTTCTTTTTTAAATTTTTTATTTAATATTTGAAAGACAGAGAGAGTGGAAGCAAGTAGGGTGAAGGGTGGAGGGAGAGGGAGAGAGAGAATCTCAAGCAGAGTCCAGCCAAGAGAGGAGCCCAACTCAGGGCTTGATCTCACAATTCTGAGATCATGACCTGAGCCGAGATCAGGAGTTGGATGCACAACCAACTGAATCATCCAGGCGACCCTCTCTGAGCTTCTTTAAGGCCACTTTTGAAATCCACAATGCCACGCATTCCTCTTACATATTTCTTTTTTGCTCTGGGATATTGGCAATCCTAACGTTTTGTGGTATTGTCTTCCTTTTTTACTTTATTTGACCCGTTCCACCTCTCTTCTGCTCTTCTCTCCCTTTTCCCTGCTGTGCGTTGACCCTCACTAAGTCCCGCTTCTTGTTTCTGTACCTTCTGCAGTAAGCTTTGCAAACTCATTTGGAACATTTTTTCTAAGCACTGTCTGCATTTAACAACTTCGGGCAGATATACTCAGTGCATGCTGTTGGTAGTGAACAGACTGCACTGTAAAGGACTCAAGGTGGGTAGCGAGCATCTAACTTGCCCTCAGGTATTGCCTGATCTCCTTGGCCATGATGCCCACCAGATTCAGAAATCCCAGCAGTCATCTCCCAAACCCAGATGGGAGCCCAGTTCCCTGCTGCCTCTACTCCTTGCACCACCACCAGCTGAAGCGACACACGCCCAGTCAGGGCAACTTAAACAAAAAAGTGAAGTGTGACCACTTTGGACACCACCTAATAGGAGAAGACATAGAATGGTCAAGCCACATTTGGTCTGTTCTACTCTTCAGAAATCTGGTTAAGAAACCTCACGTTGTCCAAGTCATCTCCTTTTTGAAAGTCTAATGGACTGTCCAGTAGAACTTTCTGGGATGATGGAAATGTTCCCTTCTGCATCAGCCAATATGGTAGCCATTTGCCACAGGTAGGTATGAAGCACTTGAAAAGTGGATAGTACAGCTGAGGAGCTGGATTTTAACTTAATTTAGTTGAATTTAATTTAATTGAATTGAGATTTTAAATGGCCCCTCCTGGGTAGTGGCCATTGTTTGTGCAAAAGAGCTCTAGTTTTTAATCACATCCCCTTCATTTCCTTTGGTGAATTGATTTATTATTTATTTTTTTAAAGTTTTTTTAAAAAGATTTTTATTTTGTATTTTATTTTTTGTTATTTTTTAAAAGATTTTTTATTTTTAAGTAATCTCCACACCCAACATAGGGCTCAAACTCATGCCCCAAGATCAAGAGCCACATGCTCTACTGACTGAGCCAGTTGGTCACCCCTTGTGAGCTGATTTCTAATAATTTCCTTATTTTTGACATTCAAGGGCCCCAGGCATCAGTGGATCAGAAGACCAGGAATCTGCACAGATACTAGAATCAGGTAATTGTCTAATATAGAGGTGAAGCCAGGGGTGTGTAGTGGGCTGATGGAAATGTCCTATGGTTTTATTGGTAGAAGACAGTTTTGAAGTCTTTGGGGTGGTGACAATCAAAAGAAATTTTTCTTAGCTCTAACACCATCCTCCTTACAATATAAATGGGAACAAGAAGCAGGTATAATCTTGGATATCATGACTGGAGTGGATTCCATATTCCAAACACTCTATTAAGGACATTAACACATTCTCTTTTTGTTATCCAAGGGAACTCTATGAGTGTATCATCTAGACTCTATGTCAAGACAAAAAAAGCAAACTTAGAGGAGAGAAATCTTCCAAGTGAGGTGTGACAGCATTGGATTGTGTTTGAGTTAATTAAAAGGGGCTTGTTTTCATTTACCTTAATCCATGCCAAGACTTCGAAACATAAGCAATGTGTGCTTAATGATCTTGATCCTTTGTGACATTAGTACTCTGATTGGCTTTGGGATAGAACACATTCCTACTGTATGAGAGTCCTAGGACTGCCATAGCAAAATACCCCAGACGAAGTGGTTCAGTGGTGGGTATTAGAGAGGGCACGGATTGCATGGAGCACTGGGTGTGGTGCAAAAAACAATGAATACTGTTACGCTGAAAAGAAATAAAAAAAAAATAGAAGTTAATTTTCTCATTGTTCTGGGGGCTAGAATTCTCAGATCAAGGTACTAGCATTTTTAGTCTCTGGTGAAGGCTCTTGTCCTGGCTTGTAGATGGTTACCTTCCCCTTGGGTCCCCACATGGCCTTTCCTCTGTGTATCCAGAGAGAGAGAGAAAGAGAGAGAGAGAAAGAGAGAGAGATCTAGAGTCTCTTCCTTTTCATATAAGGACACAAGGACACCAGTCCTATTGGATTAAGAGTTCTTTCTTATGACCTCATTTCAGCATTAGGACTTTCTTACATGCTCCATCTTCAAATTCAGCACTATACCAGCCGATGTTCACTGGGTTGGAAAAATTTACCCGACTCGACTGTCCTAGATCCTGTCATTGCACACTCCACTTCTAAGTGCTCATGGTTGGAAAGTGTCCCACTTGGTGTGAAGTAGTTTGAAAGCCACCTGAGATTCTGGAGAGCAGGGCACTGGTGTTGGCTGTGTCCTGGTGCTCAGCTCAGCTCCTGTGCTTACCTGCCACGAGGTTGGGGGAAGCTCATCTGTGTTCACATGAACGGCCGACACCGTGTGCTATTTTCTGGAGGTGCCACACAGCTAGTACCAAGATTCAGAGCAGTTCTATAAGGTGCGGGTAGCATTAGTCTATCTGACATGGGAGAAAAAAAGTCTCAGAGTGGTTAGGTAACCGTCTGAGACTTTTCCTTTTTCCTATCCAAAATCCCTACTCTCTGCAAATGAGATTCCATCATTTTTAATTCTTGATAAATCAGTTTTCTGCGAGCACAGTATTTCAGAGACTTCTATCATCCAGGGTACAGATATTTGTTCTATGCAAATCATCCTCACCCAGAGTCTGAGCAGAAAGAATGGTATCCGGGAGCACATCCGTAGAGGGTCTCTAAGTGCTGCTGGAAGACTCTCCCAGTTGGGTGGTGGAAACGCTGGGGGAACCAGAGGATGGTCTGAAGTGCCTTGGGTTGGATGGTGGTGAACAGTAGCGTGAACAGATGTGACTTTCCTTCTTAAGCTTTCATGCTTGCTCCTTTTATGGACTTGCGTTCCCCTGCCAGCATCAGGTGTTAGCTGCTGCTTGGGACCATGTAGAAATTTAGTTGCCGTGGTTCCTGCCCTAGGTGAATACTGCCCCCCAACAAAGCCATCCAGCCTCTCTTCCTTCTTAAATTTGGGGGTTCAGTTTCAGTAGTGACCAAGAACATTCTTGTGCCTTTCTTTGTCTGGATTCCAAGACCAAAGCCCCTTGTTCTCCCTCCATACTCTTCTCTCTGATATCTGGATTCCCAACAGCACATGTGTAATTCAAAATCCAGAACGCCTTTAGGCCATGCCTTTTCCAACAAATCCAATCTGACACGTACAATGTGTATTTTTCAGAAGAGACTTGCTTGGAAGAGGAGACCCTAGTGCCCCTCGAGGCTCCTAAACTCTTTTCTGGGGTTGGACCAGCTTGTCATAGTTATCAGTTTCTGGGACCTGAAGGAAATGTGGATATTGAGTTGATTGATGAGAGTGCAAACAGATACAGGTAAGAGTTGAAGATGTTGGTTGTTTCAATACAATTCTCCCATAAAGGAAGTATGTGCTGTGTGATACTTACATGTACACACCTACATGATAAGGTATGCGATTCACCCCTTCAACATTGGAAATTTTGTCAGGATTCTCTGATCCTATGCGCTGAGCTGGTGTTTTAATTTCACCACATGTAGAATATAGAGAAAGTGGGGCCTCAGAGTGTCATTAAATCGCCAGAGTTTTCTAATATGGTGAAAGCCACAGAAGGGTCTTGAACTTTGCTCCACAAACACCATATCCCTCTGCACTTTTGTTCTTTAATCAAAGACCCGGGGAGCCTGGGTGGCTCAGTCGATTACGGTCCGTCTTTGGCTAAGGTCATGAACCCGAGGTCCTGGGATCGAGCCCCAGGTTAGGTTCCCTGCTCAGCTTCTCCCTCTCCCTCTGCTGTTCCCCCAGCTCGTGCTCTCTCACTCACTCACTCTGAAATACATAAATAAAATCTAAAAAAGAAAAATCAAAGTCCTGGTCTTCTCCCAGCATGACTATCACTCTGTCTCCTTTCAGCGTCCACTTCCCCATGGCTGGCTTCTATCTGTGGCCAGCGACACGCCTCGGATTCTTGGTAACAGCCGCAGTGACCGTGAGGATAGCGTTCGATTCTTGGAGTCAGCATCCAGAACTGAAGTTACAGCCTGAGGAGCAGTGGATGGTGGCAGGCCCACTGTTTGATATCTCTGTGGAGCCCGAGGGGGTCATCGCTGAAATCCACCTCCCTCACATCATCTCCCTGCCAGGTAAGGAGAGGAGAGGGGGCTGTGAGGATGGTGGGGAACACTGTCTGATGCCCTTTCTCATTGGCCTACAGCAAATGAGGTCGATATGTCTTGGTTCCACGTTGCCCATTTTAAGCACGAACGGATGATCCTAGAGGCGCCAGCCCGAGTGGAGCCTTTCTATGCCGTCCTGGAAAACCCCAGCTTCTCTCTGATGGGAATCCTGCTGAGATTGGCCAGTGCGATTGGTATTTCGGTCCCCATCACTTCCACGGCACTGCTCTATTATCACTTCTACCCTAAAGAGATTAAATTTCACCTGTACCTTATCCCCAGTGACTCCTTGGTGATGAAGGTAAGGTTGGCAGATTTGGAGAAGCAAGAACTATACGTCCACTTATAGCCTTGGAACTTGAACTCTATTTCTGTTTGTTTGCTTTCTTTCTTTCTCTTTTTCTTTCTTTCTTTTTTTCTCTTAAGACTGTCTTTATTTATTTTCCAGAGAGAGAAAGTGAGAGAGAAAGAGAGACTGAGAGAGATAGAGAGAGCACAAGAAGGGGGAGTGTCAGGCAGAAGGAGAAGCCGGCTCCCCGCTGAGCAAGGAGGTGGACGGAGGACTCCATCCGGGACGCTGGGATCATGACCTGAGCTGAAGGCAGACGCTTAACCCACTGAGCATCGTTTATGCTCACATGAAACTCATGTTTCAGCATTGGACACCCTTCCTTTAAATGGATCTATGGATTTCTTTTAACGTGAATCAAATACGCAGATAAGTGGATCGCTCCCTAATTTTTGCACCCAGATGGAGGAGTGGACATCACCAGCTTCTTTCCCCTTCCTGCCCCGACCTGATCGCTACCCACCAAGAGTATTTACTAATTAGACTGATGAAAGCATCTACTGTAATTGTTTTTTGACAGCAGTTCTTGCTTGTTAATTCCAGAAAGTGTGTATTGAGCTGTAGCTAAGACTTGTCGAATGTTATTATTATTTTGTTATTTGAGTTCTATTCTGTATCGTGGGTGGATCCTCAGAGAGCTCTGAGGTCTTTTCTGTTCTGCCTCTGGGTCTCTCTGGGGTGACGTCACTGCTGTATTGCTTGCTGGTGGGCAGGTGGCTGTCACCTCATGGAGCAGGAGCCTCGTCCCTCATAGATGCAGCTGCAGACAGCAATGGTCCTCTGCCGAGGCACAAGGAGGAAACCTCTTTGTCCCCGGATTTGAGGAACACTCAGGCTATCCCTGCCACATTATACAAAGAAAAACCAAACTCTACAGAGATTTGTAATAAAAAGAAACCCTTTGTGGGGGGAGCGATTGGTAGCTCAGTTGGTTAAGTGTGTGACCTTTGATTTTGGCTCAGGTCATGATCTCAGGGTCTTGAGATGGAGCCCAGAGTTGGGCTCTGTGCTGAGTTTGGAGCCTGCTGAAGACACTCTCTCCATCTTCCTCTGCCCATTCTGCCCCGCCAAGGAAAAAACAAACAAACAAACAAACAAACAAACAAAAATGAAAGAAATCCCTAGCTCTGAGATAACCAGCAGGAAAATTTTATTAATACACGTCTCTCGTGCACCAAGCTGGGGCAGTTGGTGGAACATGCAGCTGTGGATCTCAGAGTTGTGAGTTTGCTCCCCACATTGTGTACAGAGATTACTTAAAAATAAAATCTTAAAAAAGTAAAATCCCTCATGTCCAGAAGCACATGTTTACTTTTAGCTTTTCTTCCTGATTTGCCTCTGCTGCTTCTTCCTCAGGCAATAGATGAAGAAGAAACTAAGTTTCACGGTGTGCGTCTGCAGACCTCCCCCCCTGTGGAACCTCTGCATTTTGGTTCCTCTTATATTGTGTCTGGTTTGGCCCACCTGGAAATAACGCCCAAGGTCAGTAGAATTTGGATGTAACTCAAATTTCACTCAGGTTTCAAAATTTTGTACTTTTTTTTTTTTTTAAAGGAGAGGGTTAGTAGCTCAGATGATTATTCTCCAAACCATATCCTGATAGGAGCTCAGCTACCTTTCCTTCCATGGAATAATACTAATTCCTAAAATTGTAAATTTGAAAAGATTGTTGACCATTCTCCTTTTGTTTTTCCCTCATCCAGCCACAAGACTGTATAGGAAATGGCTAATATTTCAGTGACCAGTTCACTGCAGGCAAACAGGCCTTTCTACCCCCACCGTCAACCCCCTGACACTTTAAGTCAAGTGTTGTGCTTCTTCTAGGAGTTGAAATTATCCTACAGGAGTCCTGGAGAACCCCAGTCATTCTCTAAAGTCTTTGCTGGGAAGATGGAGGAACCAATCACATTTGAAGTTACCGAACAAACATGCAAGACTTCGGTCTGGCACACTTTGGTGAAGCCAGGTAGGTAAAAATATGATGTTTAAATTTGGGGGGATAAAAAAAAATTATGCACCTCTTTTCTGGGTTGTAGTGATGTGTGCCAGAGGAGAAGGTCTGTTTATGGTCCCACTGCAGAGTAGAAAATAAATCTACTGCCAGCTTAGAGTCCATGTTGAGTTGAAACAAAAGTGTAGACACTGGTCAAGTTTGCCTGGGATAGGGATGGCTGTTGCTATCAAGAATTGGACCCTCTCATACGTAGGAGGCAGTGAACAGAGATACTAATCATAAGAACCAATGGAGCAGAAGTCAATTTAATTCTATGTCCTGGGCAATTTTATAGTTTTCATACATAGAGACTAATCAGCTGCTGAAGGAAGGGCACAGAATTGATCAGAAGTTGAAAGAACAACAGGGCTTTTAGGAAGAACATGTAACACCATGTGGAAGGCTTCATGGTAAACAGACTCTAGTGACTTTCCCAAATAAGGCTCCAATTGGCAAATCTCCCACCAACTTATATGTGTGTTCAACATATAAATTTTGCACTATCACAATCCCAGTATTATAGGGTTAAAAGAATATAATTACTTATTTTTGAAATGTACTCACTTTATGATGGTATTTCGTGTCTAAAATACATTTGCCTGGAGGATGATTTATGTAGAATAGTGTGATAATGTTACCATAGCTTTCTCATTTCCTCACATATTGGCTTAGAAATAGAAATAAAATATTGGAAAAACTGTTTCTTCCTCTGATGCATTTCCCTGGTGGGCAGTGGGTGACCTTCTACTTAATTGGGTTCCATTAGGTATATCAATGTTCCAGTGGGATCCTTAACCCAGGAAATGGAATCAAATTATTTTATTGCATTGCACTGAAGACTAGAGAAACTGCAGGGGCACCTGGCTGGCTCAGTCAGAAGAGCCTGCGCCTCTTGATCTCAGAGTTGGGAGTCTGAGCACCATGTTGGGTGTAGAGATTACAAGAAACAACAACAACAATTTTAAAAAAAGAAAAACTAAATAAGGTAAATGGTTCATTTTCCAACTTTTCCTTCTTTCCTAGTGGAGCTCCAGTGTCGTGCTGCATCACCGCCTTCTCCCTTCTCAGGTGAGTGCAGCGTCCACACCAAACATCAGGAGGTTTTGAGGGGTGTGAGGTGGCTCAGTGAGGGATCCTACCTTCTCTTCAGTTACAGAGACTGAGTGCTGTCAGACACAAAGAAGGAGTCTGAGCCACTTGAGTGAATTTATGGGAGGGTTTAATAAGCAGACTCTGAGCATGCAACCACGTCTTATTGGGGAAAATATCTTGCATCTGAGGAAGTCTCAGTGAAAGAAGTTCGATATGGCTGGAGATGAAACTCTAGAGGGACTAGTACACCTGAGACCAGAGGCAGGCAAGAAACAGAAGTTGGAAGCAGAAGGGTGATGGCTGAACTCTTTTGGTCCTTAGGCTGAGGGCAAAGGGGGACTCAGGAAAGGTGGGTAGCAACGCACTCACTGTTCTGAACAGTGTGGATGACTGTGGATGGGGAATGGACAGGAAGTGGGAGCCAGGTTAGGAGGTTGTGAAAATTGAGAACAGGGATTAGCTGGGAAATGGTTAGTTACTGGAGAGGATATGTAGCAGAGAAAGAAATTATGCAAAGTAAGGAGTCAAGGGGCACCTGGCTGGCTCAGTAGGAAGAACATGTGATTCTTGATCTTGGGTAGTTGTGAGTTCAAGCCCCACCTTGGGAGTAGAGATCCTGTAATAACAACAACAACAACAACAACAACTTTTAAAAATAAATAAATAAGATATAATAAGAGTCTGAATTCAGAGGACTACATTATGACCTCCACATTGTCAGCTTTGTCAGTCTCCACACAGTAAAAGTGACAGGACTCCTGTCCCAAAACAGATCATCCAGAGGAGAAAGGGAACATCCCCTGATCCCTCTTACTCCTCAGGTGTCACACTGGCTTCATATGGCACAAACCCACTTCCTGGCCAGCTGGTGTTATGGTCAGGGGGCCCAGAGAGGCAGATGAGCTACAGAAAATTAGACCCCATGCCTGGAGTTGCAGTTGGGTTCAAACCCAACCACGGATACAGTTAAGAATGACGTAAAGAAGATTTCACAAAGGAAATTGAAAGGGTTTATGTAGGTGGTGAGTGTGTAGCACCAAGAAGACGTCTCTACCCTTCCTTTTCTACAAGCTCTAGAGCGAGAGCTACCTGCCACCTGGTGTCAGAAGGATGAAACCCACCCTCGTGTGCTCTCTCTAGAACACCCTCAGAAGCGGCTGCCAGCCCACGTCCTGCGTCAGATCATTCTGGCCAGCATGCACTGTGAAGCCTGACATCTCTCTCCCCGTCTTTGCCTTTTGGCCTGGTGGCATCTTGTATTTAATACCAGAATCCTATTCCTCGAAAGCCTCCTCTGATACTAACTCTTCTGTGAAGACTTTGCTTGAAAGTCTAGTCATCCCCTCCTTTCTGAGCCAAGGGCTACGGTTGCATTTTTCTCCTATGGAATTATGGTGATAAAAATGATCATGGTGACAAATGCAGCTTATGGAATGCCTGTTGCGTGGCAAATGTTCTGGGTACATATAGGTGTGCATTATACTCACTGCTTCTGTCTAGTCCTGTCAATGAACTTTGGCTGGCTTCCACAGAAAAGCATGGAGGAGCATCAGAGTGAACATGGCAATGGTAGTGGTCCTGTATGGAACGTAGCCTGAGACAGACACACCCCCCACACTCATGGGGTTTCTACTCCAGCAGGTGAAAACAGTGAAGCTGATTTCGCAGGGCTTATCAAAATACAGTTGTGATACACATTCCAAAGGAAAATTAGAGGGATATAAGGGAGGTTGAAATGGGAGGCTCAGATCTAACCTTGAGGGAGTTGAAAAAGTTTCAGAGTGTATTCTGGAGAGAGGCAAAAGTGAAATTTATGTCCAATGAAGAAGATGGAATAGAAATTGCTAAACAAATGAGGCAGCAAGAATAGGTTAAGTTGAGAATCTTTTTGAGAGGAACTTTATTCATTCAAATTGAGGAGTCACTGAACGGACACTTCCAGTAATTTTTCAGGAGAAGCACCAAGACTTCACAGAAATCACATCGTTCAATGAAGGTGTTTGGTTATAATTGTGATGACTAGACATGAATGATCTTCACCACTGTGTTAAAGAACAGAAGTTCTAGAGGCATGAGTTGTATATAGAAACCAACCCCCCTTTTGGGTCACCCTTTTGGGTGGCTGAATTGATTAAATGTCTGACTCTTGATCTCAGCTCAGATCATGATCTCAGGTTTGTGAGATTGATCCCTGTGTCCAGATCCACACTGGGTGTGGAGCCTGCTTTAGACTTTCTCTCTCTCTCTCTCTCTCTGCCTTTTCCTCCTTACTGGTGCTCTCTCTCTCTCTCAAAAAGAAAAAAGAAAAAAAGACAGTCATGCCTTTAATGAAGAAACTGAGGAATTCGAAAGCGATATGTTTTAGCCAAGGTCACACAGGTATGATGTGTGGTCACCAGCATGAACCCTGAGTTGGCATGATGCGAAATACCTTCTTCTCTCCAGTGCTCTCTGTCCCCTCTGTGTTGTACTTCACCCGTTAAATCTCTTTCTACACAGTTTATCAGAAGACCGTTGAGGGTGGAGAGCTAGTCTACTACACCTTGACATCTGGTATCATGTGTACCTATGTGTGAACTTGAAATATGTTAGAAGGATGAATAGATGAATGTGGAAAAAGATAGGCCTTCTGTGGGATTCCAGTGAAAATGAGAAATAAAGAAGGAGAGGTGCTCAAAGCTTGGAGAAGAGGGAATGGAATTGCAGAAGAGGGATCACCAAGTTTCCCTAGATTCATACACCCCTGGGAATGGACTGGAAATCCTGAGGATGTGTGTGTAAGATCTGGGCAACATGCAAAAGAGAATGAGCAATATCTCCACACAGAATTATGCCTTTAAGCAGTGGCTGGGTGACTCAGCTGGTTAAGTGTGTGACTCTTGATCTCAGTTTGGGTCTTGACTCAGGGTCACGAGTTCAGGCCCCATTTGGGGCTCCACGCTGGGCCTGGAGCCTACTTAAATTAAAATATGTGTGTGTGTGTGTGTGTGTGTTTACATTGAGCATACATCTTGAACCCCATAAGTGAGCTATCCCTTTCTGAATCTGCAACTCTTTCTTGTGTCCAGTTGAGATGTTTATGAAGGAGAACCACCGGCACCTGCGAGCCAGGCTGGGGGACCTGAGCGGAGTACTAGATGATCTTCAGGACAGTGAAGTCTTCACCGAGGAAGAGAAGGAGCTGGTGCAGCAGTTGCCAACACAGCAGAGGAAAAATGAGACCCTGCTGAGGATGGTGGAGAAGAAAGGGCCCCAGGCCCTGGAGATACTCTTCAGAAGCCTTCAGCAAAGAGATCCTTACCTGATGTCCTACCTCAGCCAGCAGAGTTTATAACATTGACTCAGGTCAATACTCAGGAAGAGAGAATCCTGTGTCCTCCACGGATAATGGATAAAGAGGGGTGCTTGGGTGGCTCAATCATTTAAGTGTCTGACTCTTGATTTCAGCTCAGTTCGTGATCTCGGGATCGTGAGAGTGAGCTCAGCTCTCAGCTCCACACTAAGGGAGAGTCTGTATGAAATTGTCTTCCTCTGCCCCTCTTCCCACTCTCTCTCTCTCTCAAATAAATAAATTAAATAAATCTTTTTAAAACAAGAAGGAAAGTGGATAAACAGACGTGTGATCATTGAGTTCAGTGTCTAAGACAAAAGAGGTCCAGGTGACACCCAGCCATCACACAGGTTTTACTGAGGACTGATGTGTAACTAGACAGATACCTATTTCTGTATCCTCATATCTTCCCCTCAACAATATCTCAAGAGAGTAGGAATATTCACACTAAATATTTTTAAAACTATTTTTAATTAACATTTAATGTATTATTTGCCCCAGGGGTACAGGTCTGTGAATCGTCAGGCTTACACATTTCACAGCACTCACCATAGCACATTCCCTTCCCAGTGTCCATAACCCAGCCTATCCCTACCCCCACCCCCAGCAACTGTCAGTTTGTTTCGTGAGATTGAGCCTTTTATTTCATACTAAATATTTTTAAAGTCAAGTTTTTAAAAAATCCCATTTCATTCATTGACACATTTCTTGGAAATATGGGCAGAGGAAGGCAAGACCAGGTGTGGTTATGATTGACAGGGCCCAGGGAGACCAAGTCTCCTGAGTCACGTGAGAAGCAATTCCAGTGAACATTACATCTGAGCTGTTACCTGCTCAGAACAGAAGCCAGGAAGGCTTACGAAACACTCCCTGTTGAGGACGTTCATGACATTGATGAGCTTTCATTTTTTTTTAATATGCTGTGTCTTTAACATTTTATCTGTTGCTATTTCTACTAGAATGATGAAGTCCCTTGAGGAAATAGAGCTCAGGAGTGGAAGCAAATGCCAACATTGGCAGAAAAACTTTGGTCTCTGGTATATAGGATGGTACCAGGAATGGGCACATTCTGGGTCACACAACTTCATGGAACAGCTCTGTGGATCGCAGAGGCGGAGTATGGATGAATGGTGTCCACAGAAGCAGCGTGGGGGAAAAGGAGGAGCATCCGGTGGTTGTGAGGGAGGCCCTCCTGGCAGGTATGTCACAGAAATAGGCAGAGCCTGCCACTGGGGTTCTGCCATTGGACCCTGCCATTTTGTATGCGTCCCAGCTGCCTTTGGACCAGTGTTTGCGTGACATAAGTAATGCTATCCTCTGACTTTGAGCCTAGTTATTTCCTTGTATTTGAAGTGAGTTTGTGGAAGACAGCCTAGAGTTGGGTCAGTTGGCTTTTGGGTTGTTTTTTTTAAAACCCATTTTGACAACGTCTGCTCTTAAAGCCGTTTGCATTTAACATAATTCTTGTGTGGTTAGGATTTAGCCTAGGGCAGCCCTTTTAGTATTTGTTTTCTGTCTATTCCCTTCGAGCTGCATGGCTATCTTTCCTTTCTAGGCTTTTTTAGGGCTTACTTGAAAAGTGTTTAGTATTCTACCTTAATTTATCTATTGTGTTTTTTATGGTATGTGGTTTTGCATTTCTTAGTGATTGTGTTAAAAATGAAGAGATACCTCCTGAATGCGTTGGTCCTCATATCCATAGTGTGCGAATTAAAGTTGAATCTAGAAACCTTAGCACCATTTTGGCCATGGTAACTTTTATGACCCAGTTGTTTTCAATATTACCTCTGTGTATAATAAGATTCCAATTATAAAAATGTTATGTATGTTTTTTTACTTTCTTTTTTTAAGGATTTTATTTATTTATTTAGAGAGAGATGAACAGAGCATGAGTAGGGGGGAAAGGCAGAGGGAGGGAGAGAGAGAGAGAGAATTCAGACAGACTCTGTGCTGAGCATGGAGCCTGAGGCAGGGCTCCGTCTCATGATTCTGAGATCAAGACCTGACCCTAAATCAAGAGTTGGACACTTCACAGACTAAGCCACACAGGTACCCCTGTTTTGCTTGTAATTGATGCGTATGTTTTAAGAACACATGAAGAGTATAATCTATGATATGTGCCCAGATATTTACCATTTTTGTTGAGTAATTTTGTTCTGTAATCCTGATATTCCAAATGTCATTGAACTTCCTCTGGTGATTCTTTTTTTTTTTTTTAAACTTATTTATCTTTTTCTTTTTCAAGATTTTATTTATTTATTTGACAGAGAGAGAGAGAGAGAGATCACAAGTAAAGAGAGAGGCAGGCAGAGAGAGAGGGGGCAGCAGGCTCCCTGCAGAGCAGAGAACCCATGCGGGGTTCATGACCTGAACTGAAGGCAGAGGCTTAACCCACTGAGCCACCCAGGCACCCCTTAAGCTTGTTTACCTTTTTTAGTGATTTCTACACCTAACTTGGGTCTCAAACTCATGACCCTGAAGTCAAGACTTGCACACTCTACTGACTGAACAAAACAGACACCCCAACAATTCTTTTAAAGCAGATCTCCTGACTATGGGTTTACTTAATTTTTGTTCATCTGAAGGTGTCTTTGTATTGTTTTCACTCCTGAAGTACATTTTTGCTGGCTATAGTGGCAGTTCTTTTTTTCAGCCATTTATATCTGGTTTCCATTGTTCCTAATGAGAAATAGCTAGTCATTCAACTTGTTTCCTGGACATAAGGTATCATTTGTCTCTGTTTTCAGTTTTCAACAATTGGATTATGATATATCTGGGTATGGATTACTTTGGGTTTGCCCTATTTGGAATTCATTAGATTTCTTAAATTTGTAGCCTTATGTTCTTTCACAAAACTTGAAAGTTTACAAATATTATTTCTTTAGATAGATAGACAGACAGACATACTGAGTTCCCAGGTGCCTCTAATTACCTTTTTTTCAATCCTGCATTTCTTTCTCTTCTCCTCTGGGACTCTGATGGTATGAATGTTAGATTTTTGTTGTCCCATAGTTCTGTCAGATTTAATTGTTTTCCTATCACTTCCTCTCCCTGTTGTTCTGATTGCATAACACTTATTTATTTATATTTTAAAATTTTTTAAAGATTTCATTTATTCAATTATTTATTTATTTATTTATTTAGAGAGAGAGAACAAGCACAAGTGCAGGAG
Source organism: Mustela erminea (assembly GCF_009829155.1). Taxonomy (NCBI): domain Eukaryota; kingdom Metazoa; phylum Chordata; class Mammalia; order Carnivora; family Mustelidae; genus Mustela; species Mustela erminea. The sequence continues at coordinate 4,267,884 of NC_045632.1, read as the reverse complement.
GTGTAGAGGTGAGGGAGAGAGAGAATCTCAAGAAGACTCTGTGCTGAGTGCAGAGCCTGACGTGGGGCTTGATTCCACAACCCTGACGTCATGTCTTAAGCTGAATCAGGAGTCAGATGCCCAACTGAGACATCCAGAAGCCCCACCTCTTACTGATTTATTTTTCAAGTTCATTTTCTTTGTTATCTGTGTTCTTCTAGTGAGTCCATTCTCTGAATTTTAATTTTTGGTTTTTGTATTTTTCAGTTCTAGACTTTGGTTGCTCTATTTTCCATTTCTTCACTTACATTCTATTTTCACGTTTTCTATGTCATATATTCTCTTTTGCACATATCTTTCTATTATGCAAGTGTGTTAGCAGTTGCTTGTTAGAACAGTTTTAGAGCATTTCCTGTAACGTCTTTGTTAGGTAATGCCAACATCTGTGTCATCTCATTATCTGATGTCCATTGATTCTTAGTTTCTGTATAAGCGGAGACTTTTTTGGCTCATCCTCATATTTTGAATAAATTTGGTTTATGCTCTGGACATTTGAATGTGAGGTTACAAGACACTGGGTCTTGTTTATGTGCAATGAAGAATGTGGATTTTTTTCTAAATATTTCATTTTTAAGGAAGGTTCAAATGTTCCACTGACTGAGCCAGCCAGGTGCCCCTGGATTTTTTTTTTTAATCTTACAGTTTTCAAAGACTTTGCAGTTCTCTTAAGATCTACCATATGTATGTGTCTATGGATTGGACAGAAGTCTCCCAGCTCCTCAGTTTTCAAAGCTCTCAGGATCCTAAATAGGGCCAGATCTATGTATACCCAGGTTGAGCTCAAGCAGAGGAGTTCATATGACTATGAGTCTTCATTCCAGAGCTTCTCTCTTTTCATTATTGTTCTAGCAGGGGCAAGGGTAATTTATGACTTTTCTTTTCAAAGATTTTATTCATTTGAGAGACAGAGTGAGTGAGAGAGAGCATGAGTGGGGGGGCAGTGGGAGAGGGAGAAGCAGAACTGTAACACTGCATGGTCCCAGTGCGATCGATCAGTTAGGTCTCCTTGGGAGAACACAGGCAAAGGGTCCTAGCTCTACCAGAGGACCCGGACCTAAGGGCCTCTTGCAGAATGTGTTTGCCCCAACGTCTCCAGCTAATAAACTCCCTCCTGACATACTGGATGGTAATTAACTAAGTAGACCTCCTCAGAATAAACCTAGGTTGCTGGAGGAAACACAGGGTGGGGTGCTGACTCTCTCTCTCTCTGTTCCTCCTAATATATGTAGGAACTTCTCCCTCGTTTCCGGGTTAATGGCTATAATTGGAACCAAGTGTCTCTAGTTTTTCTCCCCCAGGATGGGGACTTTCGGGATTATTCCCCAACAGCTGCCCAAACTCCCTTTCTTTCAGGGAAATTCCCTGTCTTCTCTTGCCTGACATAGACTCCTGATTCCACTTTGGAGGAAAAACAAATGTACACCATTCTGCGTCTGCTCATCTGTCTGGGCTGACAGGTTTTAGGACTGGGAACTTTCTTTTTCTGCCTTCTGGCAGCACTCTGTGCCTTCTGCCTCCTCCCCCCTCCTCTTCCTGTTTCTGCACCATCCTGTGTGCCGCTGGCCTTCGGGACACCGTTCACTTCAGATTTCCCCACCAGTGTCTCAGGTAAAAATCGACAAAGAGAAACAAACTGATCGGCTTCTAAAAGAGAACTCAGGATGAACATAATTTGGTGTTTAAACTAATTTAAGTGTGCTGGTTTAATTAAACATGTCTTGAAACTTATCGGCATTATATGTGAAATTTTTATTCTACCAAGATTTACTGAAGGTCAGATGAGCTCATGATATCTGTTGCAGTTTTTTGTTTGTTTGTTTATTTTCTAAGGTTTATTTGTTTGACAGAGACAGAGAGCATGAGCAGGGGGAGCAGGAGGCAGAGGAAAAGACAGACTACCCACTGAGCAGGGAATCCCATGAGGGACTCAATCCCAGGACCTCAGCATCACGACCTGAGCCAAAGGTGGTCCCTTAACCGACTGAGCCACCAGGCATCCTAAAATGAATGGATTTTAAAGGTACACTAGTAGAAGATTGAAATTCTGCTTTCTCTCAGTTCAGAAGACTAAGTTTTCGTAAATTGTTGGTCTACTCTTGAAAATGGAAATGAATTTGTTTTTTTCTTTATCTGCCCAGGAAAACCAGTTTCTCTATTTTGTCTTTTCCGGTCTTTGATTACTTAAAACTTCTCAGTATTAAAGGAGCTAACTTTGCTCACAGCTATATGACCCTACATATTTGCCTTTGGAAACTTAGGTCATTTTGGTCAAATATGTAATTAAGTTTTGGGCTTTATAATGATCTGTAATTCTACTCAGGTATGTGCTTTATAGCTGAGTTTTTGTTTTTTTTTTTTAACAAACTTCCCCAAGGTTTAAATCATAAACAAAGTCTTTTTGACCAATTAGGCTTGTTTATTTGGTATCCGAAGTTACCTGGAAAACACCAGCAAACAAGTAATAAGCCTCGGGTTATGTTGTCTGGATAAATCTAGCTATTCTGGAGATGATATACAATTCCTAAAGTTGTAATAGGTTTTGGTAATTATGTCATCACTTAACACTGTAATTACTAAAATGTTTTATGTCCAGAGTGCCTGGGTGGCTCAGTTGGTTAATTGTCTGCCTCTGGCTCAGGTCATGATCCCAGGCTTATAGGATGGAGTCCTTCATGGGCTCCTTGCTCAGCTGGGAGCCTGCCTCTTCCTCCCTCTCTGCCCCTCCCCCATCATTGCTCTCTCTATCCCAAATACATAAACAAAATCTTTAAAAAAAAGTAACCTGAACAAGGATTAGTAACATGGGACTAAATGAACTAAGAAAAGGATTATAGTTTTGTGACTCTTGTTTAAAACATTGCCGGTTCTCTAATGTTTGGTCTTGTAGATTAAAAATACTTTCTCTTAAGAAAACTATGACTCCAGAAATGTAATAAAATATACGTTTGTAAACAAATTGAAAGAGTTTACTTTTCTATCAGAACCCTCTGAAATTCAAAAGGTCTCTCAATATTCTTTCTTCCATGGTAATTATAGTCATTTGCGAAAGTTCAATAAGATTCTGGTCTCCTGGGCTCTTGGGTGGCTCAGTCATTAAGCGTTTGCCTTCAGCCCAGGTCATGATCCCAGGGTCCTGGGATTGAGCCCTGCACTGGGCTCCTCGGTGAGAAGGAGCTTTTCCCTCTCCCACTCCATCTGCTTGTGTTCCTTCTCTCTCTGTTTCTCTCTCTCTCTGTCAAATAAATAAATAAAATCTTAAAAAAAAAAAAAACCTTTGTTATAATTGGACTTGTTTCGCAAACAAATTATTCTTGATTAGGCGATCTCTACAAATGAGGGTTATTATAGAGAGAAGTTATATTTCAATAATCCACCTTTGCGGATGTTCATTCTAGTTCTGATTGTCTTTAAAAGTTGCGTGTGGGGAGCCTGGGTGGCTCCGTGGGTTGAGCCTCTGCCTTCAGCTCGCGTCATGATCTCAGGTCCTAGGATCGAGCCCCGCATAGGGCTCTCTGCTCAGTGGGGAGCCTGCTTCCGCCTCTCTGCCTGCTGCTCTGCCTACTTGTGATCTCTGTCAAATAAATAAATAAAATCTTAATAAAAGTAGTGTGTGCCTAAGCTAGGCAACTTGATGTAAACTTCAGAGTAATGGACACGATAGCTTTGGCTGCCTCTTTGGTGGGTCTCCAGGACTTCTGGTAGGACTACCACATAAAATAAACAAAACGGCATGTTTACCCAGAAGGACTCGAAATGATTCTTCCCAGGTGCTAAATGCACTTAACTGAAAGTTACGTGAGGTCAGAGAGGGACTTCTCGAAAGCCAGACCACTGTTGATTATCTCCTATTACTCCACCATTTAGGATGTGAGGCGTTTCTTTGCATGTGTTGCTTCAGCATGGCGCTTAACTCTTGCAGGGGACATAACTCTTAATAGGGGACATTTGTGATCAGTTAAATAACATCAAGATATCACTGTTCTGTTCAATGGAATTGGTAACTGAGGCTCCTACCTAGGAGATGTGATCTCTTGAGCTTGACATTTCTTTTATGCTTATTCTTTTGCATGTGTGATATGTGGATCATCTGCTGTCTGTTATGACTCCCAGAACCCCAGAGCCATTCTGTGGGCCCCTAGACCAAACCCTGGATAGATTCCAACTGCATACAGCCCACTGCCCCATTTTGGCAGGAAGCAGCCAGAGCCCTCATCATCCTATCCCCTAAGGGCAGTTAAGGATTCTATTCTATTCTATTCTATTCCAAAGGAATGAGTGAAAAGGAAAGGGTTAAGGTATAGACAGGGAAGGTAGGCGATCCCTGGCTGGGCTCTGAAACTATTCTTGGCAGGCAGAGGTGCTAAGACAGAGTGAACAAGAGAGAACAGAATAGACCAGAACACCTGGCCCCCGGGGTGTTAGGGAAGTAATATTCTTTGGTTGCTACAGTGTGATCACGAAAAATGACTCAACCTCAAAAAAAAAAAGGAAGTCATTAAAGGTGTTGCCAATAGTCCTTGATCAAACCAAACGAACACAAGTATCTCAAGGTCATGAGCTGCCTTGTCAAGTTTTCAATAAAAGACCAGTCTTGACAGTGGTCAAGTGGTCCCACTATGTTGTTCCTCAGTGGAAACCCATTTGGGACCCCCTCACTCTAGAGAGCTTTTCCTGTCCTTTCTGGTCTCACCTTCACTTAAAAAACTTTCACTCCGTTCACCCTTTTATATCTGCAAGATTTATTCTTCAACTCCGGGAGACAACATCCCTGCAATCCTACATTACTATTGTAATGAACCTTGCCCTTAGATGACCATGGACTTAACGCATGTTGTGTGTGTTCTGACTGCTCCACTGTCCTGCCTCTCCCCATCTCTCTCCCTCCCCTTGAGCCTCCCTAGCCCCCGAGACACAACAATATTGAAATTGGGCTCATTAATATCCCGACAACGGCCTCTCAGTGTTCAAGTGAAAGGGAGTCTGAGAAACCAACTGAGGGTTTTATTTTTATTTTTTAATTAATTAATTTATTTATTTTTAAAGATTTTATTTATTTTATTTGACAGACAGAGATTACAAGTAGGCAGAGAGGCAGGCAGAGAGAGAGGGGAGGAAGCAGGCTCCCTGCTGAGCAGAGAGCCAGATGCAGGGGCTCGATTCCAGGACCCTGGGATCATGACCTGAGCCGAAGGCAGAGGCTTTAACCCACTGAGCCACCCAGGCGCCCCCCAACTGAGGGTTTTAGAGGGGAGGAGGGTGGGAGGGTGGGTGAGCCTGGTGGTGGGTATGAAGGGGGGCACGTATTGCTTGGAGCACTGGGTGTGGTGCATATCAATGAATCTTGAAACAATGAAAAAACAATACTGTCACAGTCAAGAGGAGCCCAAGAAGACAGGATGACCACGTGTAATGCGGTCTCCTGGATGGGATCTGGGGACAGGAATGGGATGTTAGGTTCAAAATTAAGGATATCTGAATAACCTATAAAGTGTTTAAAAAAAAAAAAAGGAAGTTAGAGTTACACGTCTCTCACTTTAAATCAAAAGCCGGAGATGATGATACTTACTGAGAAAAGAATGTTGAGAGTGGAGACAGGCCAAAAGATGGGCCTCTTGGCGCCAGTTGGCGAAGTTGTGAATGCCAGGGAAAGTTCTTGAAGCAAATGAAAAGTGCTAATCTGGGGAACACATGGACAATAAGAAAGGGAAACACCCTTATGGCTGATGTGGAGAAAGTTTAATGGTCTGGATGGAAGATCAAAGCAGCCCCAACATTCCCTTGAGCCAAAGCCTCATCCAGAGCAAGGCCCTGACTCTCCTCCATTCTCTGATGGCTGAGAGAGGTGTGGGGGCTGCAGAGGACAAGTCTGAAGCTAGCAGAGGTTGGTTCATGAGGTTTAAGGAACAAGGTCATCTCCATAGAGAAGTTAGAAGTTGCAAGGTGGTGTGTGCAAAATGAAACTGTTCTTCTTTTTTGTGTTTTTTTTCTCCAGTTTTTTGGTCCCACTGTGTTGTTGCAAAATTCTTCTATGGATTCCAGATGTCTTCCAGAGATGCTTTTGTTTGTGGATACCTGGGTATTTGTTGATTTTCACCAGGGGGACGGAGGCTGGGTCTCTTCTGCCGCCCTCTCGGTGATACCACGTCTCTGATCTGGGAGTTATTTCTGTATCTCTTGTATGTGCACATAGAAGGTTACATAGAAAATAAAATAAAATAACTTTTTAAAGTTCATAATCTTCTGTGGGTCTCTCTTGCAAGCGCCTAGCATTATGGAAACAAATCAACTGATGTATTTCTATTAAATGGACAATAGGCAATTTGGGCTATGGTGTGGAGATAGAACAGCTAATATTTATCTGCAAGTTCTTCCAACTTATCTGAATACAATAGTCTTTTATTTTCTTAGGATTAATAGAGACATAGCAGAGAGAGACCCACCGGCTGATCAACAGGAAAAGATACATTTAAGGAAGAGATCCAGATGTCCTCTGACAGATCCTGGAGATGCTGTCTGATATGGAGAAGGTATGTATCTATCCTTTGAGGGCTCTTGATGGCTTTGATTCCTCCGTATCTCATTGTTGTTCCATGAAATACGGAGTACTGTGGCCTTTTTTTTTTTTTTAAGAAAAGGCTCTGCTTGTATTTTTTAATAAGATTTTATTTATGACAGAGAGAGAGAGTACAAGACAGGCAGACGGGTAGAGGGAGACGGAGACGCAGACTCCCCATCAAGCAGGGAGCCTGATGTGGGGCTCAATTCCAGGACCGTGGGATCATGATCTGTGCCAAAGGTAGATGCTTAACCTACTGAGCCACCCAGGCATCCCTCTGCTTACGTTTTCACTTACTTGTTTTTTACTTATTCATGCATCTCATCAAACCAGAAGGGAAAAACCTGCCTGGGCACCCAGATGTATTACTTAGACTTCTTCTCTCCATCATGGGGTAATATGACCTTGACTCTGACCACACAACTTCATATCTGAGCACAAGCAAGTTTATGGATATTCCTTCAGCTCTTTCCCTGACACCATGGCCATGCTTTTGACCACCCCATGGCGACCAGGCAAGCCCACTAAGCTCCATCCATGAGTCCTTCTGCTCCTCCCCAACAACATGCTTTCAGAGTCTCATGTCTCATCTGTGACCAATTCATGCACATTTTTGCATTGTCTTAGAACTTGCAGTAAATGAATCGGACCAAAGATTCAGCTACTATTCCCACAGGCCAGGGAATAAGGAGGATCACTGGAGTGAGTTACTTTCTCTGGGAACACAATGTTTTCTAGCTTGGGTACTAAGTAATATTACCCTTCTATGATTACTCATCACGAGGATTTGGGTTATATCCTTATTTAAAAGTTGGAAAACGGATACTTAATCCAGAGAGTGAAGCCACAATTTTGTCCCGAGTGTAAGTTCTAAGAAATGGCTTTGCCAGCCTGTGGATTTTTTTTAAGATTTTATTTATTTATTTGACAGAGAGAGATCACAAATAGGCAGAGAGGCAGGCAGAGAGAGAGGGGGAAGCAGGCTCTAGATAGAGCAGGGGCTCTATTCCTGGACCCTGAGATCATGACCTGAGTCAAAGGCAGAGGCTTTAACCCACTGAGCCACCCAGGCCCCCCAGCCTGTGGATTCTTGTCTCTTTGGTCTCTGTAGTCACGACCAACTCACACTAAATATAGAGCTGTTAATATTCATCCAGTGTTGTGCAATTTTGTAAAAGTTCCTTCCTGTTTAGGACCAGTGAAGGATGGCATGAGAGTCAGGGACTTCTCACACCACCTACATTACTAGTATGTGGTATCGTTATACAAGTTATGTACGGGTCTGTAGCCAGTCTTCGCAGGTATTACATATAGATGTGATGGACTTAAAGGGCTGAGAGTCCGGTGAGGCATGCCCCCCGAGATGCCATCACTGTCTGCTGTGCCAGGACAGAGGAAGGGTTAACAGTGTGATGTAAGTGGATCCCGGGGCGAACATCAGAGAATGCCTCTCTGAAGATGGAACATCCAATTTGAGCTACTTCCTTTCCACCACAGCAAAGAGACCGTCCCATCACCAAGTTCCTTGCGCACAACCAAATTAAAACTCCCTTGTGTCTTCCCAGGCTGTGCAGGTGCTGCTGCTTTGGAAGCACAGAGGAGCCGTCCCCAGTGCCTAAGGACATGTCAGGAAATGTGAGGATGTTCAGGCACCGTTCTCGGGCCCAATATTTTCATTCAGGTTATAGGTAAGGGACACCATATTCAGTGGGGAAAAGTGAAAAACTTCGGATCTTGTCCCTCTGTCTCATAGAGATTCATGAAAAGCAAAGACATTTAGATTATTTGTGGAAAAATCAGTGTATTTCTTCCTTTTCATCATTATAACTTTTTTTTTGAGATAGTTTAAGACTCATGGGAAATAGCAAAAACAGTAAAAAACAGTAAGAACAGTATAATAGGAACAAAAAGTACACTCAGCTTCCCAAATGATAATATCTTTTATCACAATAGTCATTGTCAAAATCAGGAAATGTACATGATCCAGTACTATTCACTCAGATACAGGCTCTGTCTCAAGGTGATATTTGAGAGGCTGGAAAACGCTGCTGCTGAACACAAGAATTCCTCAGTCACTTCATCCATCCACCCCTTCTCAAAGATCCCCTTTATTTGGTTGAACCAATGCCAGATACTGCAGTGCCAGTCTCTAGTCAGCTGGCTGGAGCAGATGATTAAGGTCAAGGCCATCAATAGAATTCCTGCCATGAGAGGCATATTTCATAACTATTTGTGGTGTTTGGGTACTTGTGGTACCACAAACAGTATTTGGTCATTTGTGGTGTTTGGGCGCTTGAACGAGTGACTATCTGATTTTCAATTTTAATTAAAATTTAAGTTAGTTTTTAAAAAATATTTTATTTATTTGTGAGAGAAACGCACACACAAACAGGGGATGTGGCAGGCAGAGGGAGAAGCAGGCTTCGCACTGAGCAAGGAGGCGGATGGGGGCCTCAATCCCAGGCACTGAGATCATGACCAGAGCCAAATGTAGATGCTTAGCCAACTGAATCCCCCAGGTGTCCCAAAATTTAAGTTTAAATTGGCACATGTGACTACTGGCTATCATGTTAGCCAGTGCAGGTGCTGGCCCAAAGGGCACTCTCTGGCTCCTAACCCCAGTCTTGATCTCAGCAGCCAAAGGAGACCAGAGAACAGCTCTCAAGCATGAAGAAGAAATCACCTAGCTTAGGGCTTTCCAGTTCCATATCTGGATGAGGATCCCCAGTGGAAGAAGAAAACAAGCCTGATATCCATCGTTTCCTTCCCTGTTAGCATCCTCATGTGTCTCTCACCACATGGAGACTGGAGGTAGAAGAGGAGCATTAGTACTACGTGGGTCCTTACAACACATACATAATCTCACTGATGTCCTGGAATTTTAATCACAATAGAGTCCCATTCTCTTGGACACAGTGATGGATGAAGGCAGAATATAAACTAGAAATCTTCTCCTTACAATTCTCAACAAGGTCACTTAGATAAGTGGCCTATCATGAAACAAAACCTTACAAGTACTAGAATTTGAGAATTGACTGGGTTCTGCTTCCCCGGGATGGAGAGAGCGATGTGGAGCGGGACACAGAGACACAGCTGAATCAGTTATAAAGAGGGTGAGATGGAGTCATGGGGGCTTGAGAGAAGGTTTTCCTAAAGATAAAACATGGGGTCTAGGGCTTTTAATGACATAAAGTCATGCTGCAGAGATTGTCCTGTCACCAGACTGCCATGCTGTATTCATAACGTAAGTTCCTTCTGTTTTCCAGTGAATGTTATGATGAATCAACATACACTGGTTTTGAGACATGGGACAAGGACGTCCGGCTTTCTCTTTCCTCAGATTCTGAAGAAGTGATAGCAGGAGAGCCAACACCACGCGGGGCTGTTACTGAGTCTCTGTCTTGGGAGGGAGCTGTTTCCAAGTAAGGGGAATGATTTCGAAGTAAAGGGAATGATGGTGGTATTGGATTCCCTTCCTCGATATCACAGGGGCACAGAGAATCAGGGGATTTGGGCCATTGATACAGGAATCAGGGGAAGAATGAAAGAGCTTATCCAGTCTTACCAACAAACCCAGAAATTTCTGAAGGAGGACAACCCCCTCTTCCTTCAGGAGGGCGTCTTGAGAAGCTGCACACAGAAAGGCAGCAACTATTGCAAAGATCACTGTGTTGTTGGCTGAGCTGAGAATGAAGTCAAGGAACCAGCTCAGTGCCTGGGAAACTGCTGATGAGGAGGAAGGACGGGGCGGGGGAGGGGGTCATGAAGTGGTGTGCTGGAAAATGTTCAGGGGGAGGGGGGAGCCTTTATTCGTAGCATTTGCCAATTGCTGTGGGTGACTACTTACATCATGGTGGATTTCTAACTACCAACATGCTGTCCCTGAACAGGACATTGGAAATAGTTGTGCAGTAGCCCAACATTACAGAGTATTTGCACCACTGAGTGAAATAGATGGAAATAACTTCAAGAGAGCAGAGTATGGTAATGTCTTGCTGACTCAGTCAGTGGAGCACGCAACTTGTGATCTTGGGACCCTGAGTTCAAGCCCGACTTGGGTGTGGAGATTACAAAAAAATGAATAACTAGACTTAAAAACAAAAGAGCACAGAGTATAGTAAGAGATAGTAAAATAGTTAGAAAGTCCTAAGTTTTCAGCATTTATTACCTTTGCTTGTAATATAGGTCTATTTAAATGAAAATTTTATATAATTTTTAATAACCATGTTTAACAATCTACTCACAGAGTTCCTGGTAAATGTAACAGTCAGATCCCATGACATGGGATGGGCTGGCTCCCGCTCACCAGTGGCTCCCTCCTACCTCCTAAATCCCAGCCTCAGCCACCCACTGGAACCAAGGGTGCAAAAGCACTGTAAGAGAGCAGAAGGCAGGGCACCTGGGTGGCTCAGTGGGTTAAAGCCTCTGCCTTTGGCTCAGGTCATGATTCCAGGGTCTTGGGATCGAGCCCCACATCGGGCTCTCTACTCAGCAGGGAGTCTGCTTCCCCCCACCCCCCTCTGCCTGCCTCACTGCCAACTTGCGATCTCTGCCTGTCAAATAAATAAAGTCTTTAAAAAAGAGAGAGAGAGAGAGAACAGAAAGCAGTGTATTTCCTCTCAGTGTTTTCCATGGGGCTGACATAAACCATGGCTGATTTTGTAGCCTCAGACAAACCACAAGACTTAAGAGGGCAGGTCAAGGTTCTCTCCCATGACTTGCCCAAACCCTTTTGAGAAAAGAGCTACAAATTCTTTCTTTTTACTCCATTTCTCTGAATATGCATTTTTATTAGCCTTAGTCTATGTATAGTTTCTCTGTGAATCCCCTTCATGCTGAAATGAACAGATACATCAAGGAATTTATGAGGAATTCATGGATCAAGGATTATACGTATAGAGCAAGAAATCAAGAGAATCTAAGAAAACATCAGTGAAAATAGATGACATTTCATGATCCCATGGCATTGATCATGCAATAACTACTGTACCCCCAGAAATCAGTGCTTCTGTCCTCTATTTTTTTAATTTTTATTTTTTCAACATAACAGTATTCATTGTTTTTGCACCACACCCAGTGCTCCATGTAATCCGTGCCCTCTCCAATACCCACCACCTGGTTCCCCCAACCTCCCACCCCCCGCCCCTTCAAACCCCTCAGATTGTTTTTCAGAGTCCATAGTCTCTCATGGTTCACCTCCCCTTCCAATTTCCCTCAACCCCCTTCTCCTCTCCATCTTCCCTTGTCCTCCATACTATTTGTTGTGCTTCACAAATAAGTGAAACCATATGATAATTGACTCTCTCTGCTTGACTGATTTCACTCAGCATAATCTCTTCCAGTCCTGTCCATGTTGCTACAAAAGTTGGGTATTCATCCTTTCTGATGGAGGCATAATACTCCATAGTGTATATGGACCACATCTTCCTTATCCATTCGTCCGTTGAAGGGCATCTTGGTTCTTCCACAGTTTGGTGACCGTGGCCATAGCTGCTATAAACATTGGGGTACAGATGGCCCTTCTTTTCACTCTTCGATATCAGCCACAGCAACTTCTTTCAAGATATGTCTCCAAAGGCAAAGGAAACAAAAGCGAAGTTGAACTTTTGGGACTTCATCAGGATCAAAACCTTCTGCACAGCAAAGGAAACAGTCAACAAAACAAAGAGACAACCCACAGAATGGGAGAAGATATTTGCAAATGACAGTACAGACAAAAGGTTGATATCCAGGATCTATAAAGAACTCCTGAAACTCAACACACACAAAACAGACAATCATATAAAAAAAATGGGCAGAAGATATGAACAGACACTTCTCCAATGAAGACATACAAATGGCTATCAGACACATGAAAAAATGTTCATCATCACTAGCCATCAGGGAGATTCAAATTAAAACCACGTTGAGATACCACCTCACACCAGTTAGAATGGCCAAAATTATCAAGACAGGAAACAACATGTATTGGAGAGGATGTGGAGAAAGGGGAGCCCTCTTACACTGTTGGTGGGAATGCAAGTTGCAGTGTTGGTGGGAATGCAACACAGTGTGGAGATTCCTCAAGAAATTAAAAATAGAGCTTCCCTATGACCCTGCAATTGCACTACTGGGTATTTACCCCAAAGATACAGATGTAGTGAAAAGAAGGGCCATCTGTACCCCAATGTTTATAGCAGCAATGGTCATGGTCGCCAAACTGTGGAAAGAACCAAGATGCCCTTCAATGTCCTCTTTCATCACACCCCTTCTTAGGAGCTAGGACTCTTGCCCTGTGATTCCCCTGGTCTTGATTTGTTTCACCTTTACAACTCCCCAAGACAGAGATTGGATAGAGTTGGTTGTCCTCATCTAGAAAATACCACCTGCCTTACGGCAGATTTGTCCCAACCAGGTGCCAGCTTCATGAACCGCTAGCTCTCCCTATGGATCATGATTATCAACTTTGGCTACACATTAGAATTATTTGGGAAGTTTTAAAAGTAATGATGCTGAGGTCCCATCTCTAGTCCCCTGATTTCATTGGTCTGGGCAGCGACCCATGTATTGGGGCATGGTTAAAGCTTCCCAGGTACAGTTGAGTTTGGGAACCATTGCTATAGGGGCAATACTCTACCCATGAGTCAATTGCTAATTCAGTGTTTTTGTTCCAACAGCGATAGGATATCTGTCAGAGCCATTTATGTATGTATGTATGTATGTATGTATTTAATTTTAGATTTATTTCTTTTTACCAAATGGCCCCAAATGTTTATTTGACTAAATTCTATTTCATGCATGAGCACAATGACCTTCCCTGTTTATTAGACTCCGGCAGTTAAAAAACACAAACAAACAAAATAAATTTAAAAACGGGCATCCTCATCCAGAACAGTTCAAATGCCAAGGGTGAGGGTAGTTTAGTTTTAATGTAAGATAAATACATATTTTTTTAAAAGGCCTGTGTCTCTCTGGCCTTATCAACTCTCAGTTCTGATCACTAAATATAGACAAATTTTCCAAAAATCACTTCTTTGCTTCTCCAAGGTCTTCAATGTTGTCATTATCTATATCTGCAATTGCAGGGTCATAGGGGAGCTCTATTTTTAATTTCTTGAGGAATCTCCACACTATATCTGGCCACTTTTTCCTTCTCCTCCTCCTCTTCCTCTTCTCATCTTTTTCTTCTTTTTAAAGATTTTTATTTAGCTGAAAAAAAGAGATTTTTGTTTAGTTGAGAGAGAGAGAGAGCACAGAGGGAGAATGAGATGGAGAAGCAGGCTTCCCACAGAGCAGGGAGCTTGATGAGGGCTTGATCCCAGGACCCAGAAATCATAATCTGAGCCAAAAGCAGATGTGTAACTGACCCAGATGCCCCTATTTCATTTATTTATTTATTTATTTATTTATTTATTTATCTTTTTTTTTTAAAAGATTTTATTTATTTATTTGACAGAGAGAGATCACAAGTAGGCAGAGAGGCAGGCAGAGAGAGAGAGAAAGAGAGGGAAGCAGGCTCCCTGCTGAGCAGAGAGTCCAATGTGGGACTCGATCCCAGGACCCTGAGATCATGACCCGAGCAGAAGGCAATGGCTTAACCCACTGAGCCAACCAGGTGCCCTCATTTATTTATTTGAGAGAGAGAGAGAGAGAGCAGGACCAGGGTGAGGGACGGAGGGAGAGAATCTCAAACAGACTCCAAGCTGAGAGTGGAACCCAGCTCGGGGCTCCAGCTCACAACCCTGAGATCGTGACCTGAACCAACATTGAGTCAGATGCTCAACAGACTGAGCCACCCAAGCACCACTCTCTTTGCTTCTTTAAGATGAGTTTTGAAAGTCACAAGGCCATTGTGACTCCTGTTACAGCTTCTTCCTCGCTCTAGGAATTTGGGCGATCCTAAACTTTTGTGATACCTTCTTCTTTGTTTGTTTTGTTTGACTCCTTCCATATCTCTTCTGCCTTTTCTTCTCTTCCTCTTCCCCTCCTCTGCCTTGCCCCTCACTAAGTGCAGCTTCTTGTTTCTGTGAATTTTCTGCAGTAAGTTTTGCAAACTCTTTTGGAACATTCTTCTCTAAGTGCTGTCTGCATTTAGCAACTTCGGGCAAATACACTCAGTTCACGCTGTTGGTAGTGAACAGACTGCATGGTAAAGGATTCGGGGTGGGTAGCGTGCATCTAACTTGCTCTCAGGTATAGTCCCTCAGATCTCCTTGGCCATGATGCCCACCAGATTCAGAAATTCCAGCAGTCATCTCCCAAACCCAGATGGGAGCCCAGTTCCCTGATGCTTCTGCTTTTTGCACTACCACCAGCTGAAGTGACACACATCGAGTCAGGGCAACTTAAACAAGAAAAGTTAGGTGTGACCACTTTGGATGCTGGTTTAACAGGAGAAGACATAGAATGGCCAAGCCACATTTGATCTGAGAGATCCCCTTGGTTCTACTCTTCATATATCTGGTTAAGAAACCACTTTGTCCAAGTCATTTGTTTTTGAGAGTCTAATGGACTGTCCAGTAGAACTTTCTGTGATGATGGAAATGTTCTCTTCTGCATCAGCCAATATGGTAGCCATTTGCCACAGGCAGGTATTAAACACTTGAAAAGTGGATAGTACAGCTGAGGAGCTGGATTTTAACTTAATTTAGTTGAATTTAATTTAATTGAAAGTCTCAATGGCCCCTCCTGGCTAGTGGCCATTGTTTGGGAAAAAGAGCTTAGTTATTAATCACATCCCCTTCATCTCATTCAGTGAATTGATTTATTTGTTATTTTTAAAGATTTTATTTTTAAATAATCTTCCAACACCCAACATGGGACACAAACTCATGTCCTTAAGATCAAGAGTCACGTGCTCCACTGACTGAGCCGGTCAGGCACCCCTTGTGAACTGATTTCTAATCATTTCCTTATTTTTGACACTCAAGGGCCCCAGGCAGCAGTGGATCAGAAAACCAGGAATCTGCACAGTTACTAGAACCAGGTAATTGTCTAATATAGGGTGAAGCCAGAGCTGTGTAGTGGGCTGATGGAAATGTCCTGTGGTCTCCAGGTTGTGAGGGGAAAGGCTCTCCCAGCTGGATGACAGAAACACTCAGGGAGCCAGGGTATGGTCTGGGTGTCTCAGGTTGGATTGTGGGTAACACCAGGGTGAAGGGATGTGCCTTTGCCCCTTCAGCTTTTGTGCTTGTTCCTTTTATGGACTTGCATTTCCCCTGACAACATTAGGTATTAGCTGTGCCTTGGGACCATGTAGAAATTTAGTTGCTGTGGTTCCTGCCTGAGGCGAATATTGTCCCCCCACCAAAGCCATGCAGCCTGGTTACCTTTTTAAATTGGGGGGTGCAGTTTCAGTAGTAACCAAGAACATTCTTGTGCCTTTGTCTGGATTCAAAGAACAACGCCCCTTTTCTTCCCCCTCATACCTGATGTCTGGGTTCCCAACAGGACATGTGCAATTCACAGGACACCTTCAGATCATGCCTTTTCTAGCAATCCACATCTGACACATGCAATGTATATTTTTCAGAAGATACTTTCTTGGAAGAGGAGACACTAGTGCCCCTCCAGGCTCCTAAACTTTGTTCTGGGGTTGAACCAGCTTGTCATAATTATCGGTTTCTCGGACCTGAAGGGAAGGTGGATATGGAGTTGATTGATAAGAGTGCAAGCAAATACAGGTAAGAATTGAAGATGTTGATTGTTTCGAGAGAATTCTCATATAAAGGAAATACATGCTGTGTGATATTTACACGTATGCACCTACGTGATAGGGTACGTGATCTATCTCTTATGACATCGGAAATTTTGTCAATATTCTCTGTATTCTAGGCACTGAGTCAGTGTTTTCTACCTATGTAGAATACAGAGAAATTGGTGGCCAGAGAGCTTCATTAACTCCCCAGAGTTTTCAAATGTGGTGAAAGTCACAGATGGGTCTTGAACCCCTATCCACCCCAAACTTCACATTCCTCTGTACTTTTATTCTCTAAATCAAAGTCCTGGTCTTCTCCCAGCATGACTATTACTCTGGCTCCTTTCAGCATCCACTTCCCCATGGCTGGCTTCTATCTGTGGCCAGCGACACGCCTCGGATTCTTGGTAACAGCCGCGGTGACCGTGAGGATAGCGTTTGATTCTTGGAGTGTACACATGAAGTTACAGCAGGAGGAGCAGTGGATGGTGGCAGGCCCACTGTTTGATATCTCCGTGGAGCCCCAGGGGGCCATCGCTGAAATCCACCTCCCTCACATCATCTCCCTGCCAGGTAAGGAGGGGAGAGAGGGCCGTGGGGCTGGTGGGATCATTGTCTGATGGCCTTTGCGGTTGTCTTTCAGCAAATGAGGTCGATATGTCTTGGTTCCACGTTGCCCATTTTAAGGATGAAGGGATGATCCTAGAGGCGCCAGCCCGAGTGGAGCCTTTCTATGCCGTCCTGGAAAACCCCAGCTTCTCTCTGATGGGGATCCTGTTGAGATGCGCCAGTGGGACTGGTGTTTCGGTCCCCATCACTTCCACGGCACTGCTCTATTATCACTTTCACCCCAAAGATACTAAATTTCACCTGTACCTTATCCCCAGTGACGCCTTGCTAACGAAGGTAAGGCTGGCAGGTTTTGGAGAAGTGAGAGTTACATTTTCAGCTTATCACCTTAGACCTTCTGTCTCTGTATTAAATAGAAAATGTAAGACAATGGCTTTCATTGATAGAAGCATGACTCCCCCTCCATGTGGTCGATCGGCAGGTGCTGACTCTTGAGTCATAGGCAAGAATCTGCAATGGGAATTCAGTTCTACTAAAAATGGAGCTGCCTTTTCTGGCTTTTATGGAGAAGGATAAAGGGAGACAAGACTTACACAGACTGGCAGAGGGAGTCATGCAGAGATTTCATTGTAGATTTTGAAGTTAATAGTGCCCAATTTATATGCTACCCACCTGCCCCCCCACCCAGTACACATACACCCCTCCAGAGTCATCCTCCTCCTGTGCAGGGACATTCCCTCCAGCACATTCGTGAAAGACTCGGAGCCCCTCACCCTTTCCTCTGTTACTGCTGAAGCAGAGGCGCTGGTCATTGTCGCCACAGAGCTCATGATTTCTTCGATTAAGTACCTCTTCTCTCCCTTCAGCCTTGGTGGAGAGGTTGTTGGGGAAGATTTATTTGACTTTCTTAAAATTGGTGAATTCTCCTAGAGCTCAAGAAGAGACAGGTGCATGCCTGCTGGTCATTAGCTTTGCGAGTAACTGCAGGTATTTAAAATACAAGAGAAAATATTTTAGTCTGGATGCCAAAGATGACTGTTCCTGGGGTACACAGGAAAAGAAAACAGCAGAAAAAAACCAAAAAACAAAAAACAAAGAAAGTCATATGTGGCTCTTCCTTTTGTTCTGGAAACTCCCTGGTTCCCAGCCTGGCCCATGCTGCTCCTTCTTTCCTGGACCCCGAATCTCACACAATCACTTGCTCCTACTTTATTGATTCAGTAGAATCAATGAGGTGGAAATGACCTCACTTTCCTGTCACCAACTTGTATATCTAATTCTCTGCTGGACTTACTCCCCTTGGCTCCCTCCTGTGAGGACAAGGCTACCTTCTATTTGCATGAAGCCAGGGTTTGAGACATGTCCAGGATCCCTTTCTCTCTTGCCTTTCCCAGGAGGACACCACACCTGGACGGATCTTCTCTCATGTTCTTTGTCAGTCTCTCTTACCGTGGCGTCCCATTTCCTTCAGCCACCCCAGATGAAGGCTAGCTACCGTATTACAGAGATGCTTTCCTTCTCCTACAGTTTTCATTTTTCTCTTCTTCTTTTTAAAAACCTTTTCATTTATTTTATTTTATTTTTTATATTAACATACAATTTATTATTTCTTTCAAGGGTACAGGTCTGTGATTTATCAGTCTTATATATATAATACCCAGTACCCATTACAACACTTACTTTCCCCAATGACCATCACCCAATACCCCAATCTCCTACCTTTTCCTCCCCTCCAGCAACCCTCAGTTTGTTTGAGTCCCTTAGGGGGGCTCCTGGGTGACTCAGTGGGTTAAGCCTCTGCCTTTGGCTCAGGTCATAATCTCAGTGTTCTGGGATCGAGACCCATATTGGGCTTCTGCTCAGTGGGGAGTCTGCAACCTCCCACACCCACCACCCCTGCTCTCTCTGTCTGCCTCTCTGCCTGTTTGTGATCTCTGTCAAATAAATAAATACAATATATTTTTTAAAAGTCTCTAAGGGTTTGTCTCCCTCTCTGGTTTCATCTTGTTTCATCTTTTCCTCTCTTCCCCCATGATCTTATATGGTTTCTTAATTTCTACCTATCAGTGAGATAATATGATAGTCATCTTTCTCTGATTGACTTATTTCCCTTAGCATAATACCCTCTAATTCCATCCATGTTTTTGCAAATGACAAGATTTCATTTTTTGATGGCTAAGTAGCATTCGTGTGTGTGTGTGTGTGTATAAATATATATTTGGATATATATGTCCTTCATCTGTCAATGGACATCTGGGCTCTTTCCTTAGTTTAACTATTGTGGCCATTGCTGCTATAAACATTGGGGTGCATTTACCCCAAGATACAAATGTAGTGATCCAAAGGGGCAGGATCACTTCGGATCACTACATCTGTATCTTGGGGTAAATACCCAGTAGTGCAATTGCTGAGTCGTAGGGTAGCTCTATTTTCAACTTTTTGAGGAACCTCCATACTGTTTGCCAGAGTGGCTGCACCAGCTTGTATTTTAAGCAGCAGTGTAAGAGGTTTCCCTTTCTCCACATCCTCACCAGCATCTGTCGTTTCCTGACTTGTTAATTTTAGCCATTCTGACTGGTGTGAGGTGGGATCTCACTGTGGTTTTGATTTGTATTTCCCTGATGTCGAGGGATGACGAGCACTTTTTCATGTGTCTGTTGGCCATTTGGATGTTTTCTTGGCAGAAATGTTTGTTCCAGGTCTTCTGCCCATTTCTTGATTGGATTATTTTTTCTTTGGGTGTTGAGTTGGATAAGTTCTTTATAGATTTTGGATAATAGCCCTTTATCTGATTAGACATTTGTAAATAGCTTCTCCCATTCTGTAGGTTGTCTTTGGTTTTGCCAACTGTTTCCCTTGCTGTGCAAAAGCTTTTTATCTTGATGAAATCCCAATAGTTCATGTAAAGTTTCGCAGGCAAGGTAAACACAACACCAGGCAAGGTGGGCACAAGGCAAGATTTATTAAAGGCGCTCTCCGGTGAAGTTTCAGGGCTCAGGAGAAGGGGAGCCAGGAAAGTCACGCCCGGAAGAGGTGGGAACCCTCGCGTGAGGTTCTGTGACTCTGGGAAGCCCAGTAGGGGAAGTTGCACTGGGAGAGAGTTGGCAGGGGTCTTTTATTGGGCCAAGGTAGGGCATGGGCTCACATCTATATATGGTAGGGTATTTGGTGATCAGAGGGTATGGGGTGGGGGGTCCTGATACTTCTGTTTCCTGCATAGGTATCGGGTTACCTATGGAGACGTGACCTGGGCATACATCCTTTAGGCAGGAGAGTCAAGGGTTAAGGAAAGGGGGGTGAGGAGGAGGCTGGAAGACGGCAGCCCCAGCAGTCATTTCTATTGTTCCTCCTGCACTCCCAGAGCCACGGACCCAACAGTTCATTTTTGCCCTTGCTTCCCTTACATTTGGAGACATATGTCTAGCAAGATGTTGCTGCTGCTGAGGTCACAGAGGTTGCTGCCTGTGTCCTCCTCCAGGATTTTGGTGGATTCCTGTCTCACATTTAGGTCATTCAAATATTTTGAGTGTATTTTTGTGTCCGGTGTAAGGAAATGGTCCAGTTTCATTCTTCTGCATGTGGCTCTCCAATTTTCCCAACATAACTGGTTGAATAGACTGTCTTTTCCCCATTGAATATAGGGGGATTGGGGTAACAGGGTGATGGCCATTGGGGAGGGCATGTGTTGTGATGAGCACTGGGAATTATATACGACTAATGAATCACTGACTTCTACCTCTGAAACTAATAATAATAATAATAAGTAAAACTAAAAATAAATCCCCTCATGTACAGGGGCATATCCATATATATAACATATGAATATATATATACAACTCTTAACATCGGTTGAATCATATCATACATGCTACTTAATACAATATACCAAGAGCTTGTGTGCCATTACTTTTACTTATTTACTTTAAGCTTTGCTCCCTGATTTGCTTCTTCCTCAGGCAATAGATGAAGAAGAAACTAAGTTTCACGGGGTGCGTCTGCAGACCTCACCCCCCGTGGACCCCCTGAATTTTGCTTCCCGTTACATTGTGTCCGGTTCAGCTCACCTGGAAATAATACCTGAGGTCAGTAGAATTCAAATCTAACTCAAATTTAATTTGGGTTTCAAAATATTTTGTACTTTTGGAAAAAAACATAGAAGACCAGTAGAGGGTCAGTAGTTCAGGTGATTATTCCCTGAACCATATTCTGATAAGAGGGAAGGTAAGCTGAGGACCACCTTTCCTTCCATGGAATAATACTATTTCCTAGAATTGTAAACTTAAAAGATCAAAGACCATTGACCATCTGTTTTTTTCTCAACCAGCCATGAGACTGTATAGTAAATGGGTAATATTTCAGTGGCCAGTTCACTGCAGGCACACAGGCCTATCCCCTGAAGCTTTAAGTCAAATGGTGTCTTTCCTCTAGGAATTGAAATTATCCTACAGGAGTCCTGGAGAAATCCAGGTGTTCTCTAAAGTCTATGCTGGGAAGATAGAGGAAACAATTGAACTTGAAGTAACTGAGAAAAGACACAAGACTTTGGTCTGGCGTACTTTGGTGAAGCCAGGTAGGTAAAAATATGAGGCTGAAATTCGGGGAGGGGGAGGAAAAAATCATGCACCTCTCCCCTTGGTTGTAGTGAAGTATGTCAGAGGAGAAGGTCTGTTTATGGTCCCAACCAAGAGAAGAAGAAAAATCTACTGCTGGTTGATAGTCAATGCTGAGTTGAAACAAGTGTTGGCAGTGATCATGTGTGCCTAGGATAGTAGGGATGCCTTTCATGTTGAGAACTGGACCCTCTCATACCTAGCAGGTAGTAAATGGGAGATGCTAAGTATAAGAATCAGAAGGAGCAGAAGGTTGATTTAACTCTATCTTCTGGCCAAGTGCATAATTGTTGTCATACACAGAGTCTAAGCAGCTGCTGAGGAAAAAGGGACACAAAATTTATCAAAACTTTAAACACGTCAGGGCTTCTAGAAAGAAAATGTTAGAGCATGTGGAAGGCGTCATGGTAAACACGGTTTACTTATTTCCCAAATGGTGGCTCCAATCTGCAAATCTCCCCCAACTTATATGTGTGTTCAACATATAAATTCTGCACTATCACAATCCCAGTATTATAGCATTTAAAGTATTTCCTCAATTATTGTTCAAATGTACTCATTTAATGGTGGTATTTCGTGTCTAAAATACATTTGCCTAGATAATATATGTGGGGAAGTATGATAATTTTACTGTAGCTTTCACATTTCCTCACATATTTGCTTAGAAATAGAAATAGAAAGAATATTGGGGAAAAAGAGCTCCTCCCTCTGATGCATTTCCAGGCAGTGAGTGACCTTCTACTTATTTGGGTTCCATTAGTATATCCATGTTCCAATGGGATCCTTAACGTAGGAAATGGAATTAAATTATTTTCGTGTATCATATCAAAAACTAGAGAAACTACAGAAGTGCCTTGCTGGCTCATTCATAAAAACCTGGGCCTCTTGACCTACACATTGTGAGTTTGATTTCTATGTTGGGTGTAGAGATTAAAAAAAAAAAAACTTAAAAAAAAAGAGAAGAAAAGCTAAATAAAGGTAAATGGTTTATTTCATTCTCCAACTTTCCCTTCTTTCCTAGTGGACCTCCACTTTTATGCTGCTTCCTCCCCTTCTCCCCCCTCAGGTGAGTGCAGTGTCCACACCCAACATCAGAGGGATGGGTCTGATTTCAGGAGGTTTTGAGGGGTGTGAGGTGGCTCAGTGAGGGATCCTACCTTCTCTTCAGTTACAGAGACTGAGTGCTGTCGGACACAAAGAAGGAGTCTGAGCCACCTGAGCGAATTCATGGGAGGGTTTAATAAGCAGACTCTGAGCATGCAACCACGTCTTATTGGGGAAAATATCTTGCATCTGAGGAAGTCTCCGTGAAAGTAGTTTGATATGGCTGGAGACGAAACTTTAGATGGACGGAGGACACATGAGACCAGAGGCAGGCAAGAAACAGAAGTTGGAAGCAGAAGGGTGATGGCTGAACTCTTTCGGTCCTTAGGCTGAAGGCAAAGGGGGACTTAGGAAAGGTGGGTAGCAATGCACTCACTGTTCTGAACAGTGTGGAATGGACAGGAAATGGGAGCCGGGTTAGGAGGCTGTTGTGAAAGTTGAGAACAGGGATTAGCTGGGAATTGGTTAAGGTTACTGGAGTTGATAGGTAGCAGAGAAAGAAATTATTCAAAGTAAGGAGTCAAGGGGTGCCTGGCTGGCTCAGTCAGAAGAACATGTGACTCTTGATCTTGGGTAGTTGCGAGTTCAAGCCCCACCTTGGGAGTAGAGATTATTAAATAATAAGAAGAAACTTTTAAAAATAAATAAAATAAAAGGAGTCAAGATTCAGAGGACGGCATTCTGCCTTCTGTGTTGTTGGCTTTGTCAGTCTCCACACAGTAAAAGTGACAGGACTCCTGTCCCAAAACAGATCATCCAGGAGGAGAAAGGGAACATCCCCTGATCCCTCTTACTCCTCAGGTGTCACACTGGCTTGAAATGGCACAAACCCACTTCCTGGCCGTTGGTATTATTGTCAGGGGGCCCAGAGAGGCAGATGAGCTACAGAAAATCAGACCCCACACCTAGAGTTGTAATTGAGTTCAAACCCAACCACAGATCTTGGTTAAGAATGAGATAAAGATGGGATAGGTGGGTGGCTCAGTCAGTTAAGTGCCTGCCTTTGCCTCAGGTCAAGCTCCTAAAGTCCTGGGATTGAGTCCCACATCAGGCTCCTTGCTCACTGGGGAGCCTGCTTCTCCTCTTGCTTCTCCCTCTGCTTGTGTGCTCTCTCTCTCTGACAAATAAATAAAATCTTCTTTTAAAATAAAAAAAAAGTAAGCAGACTGAAAAAAAAAAAGAATGAGGTAAAGATGATTTCACAAAGGAAATTGAAAGGATTTATGTAGGTGGTGAGTGTGTAGCACCAAGAAGACGTCTCTACCCTTCCTCTTCTACAAGCTCTAGAGCGAGAGCTACCTGGTGTCAGAAGGATGAAACCCACCCTCATGTGCTCTCTCTAGAACACCCTTCAGAAGCTGCTGCCAGCCCACGTCTTGAGTCAGATCTTCATTCTGGCCAGCATGCACTGTGAAGCCTGACATCTCTCTCCCCCTCTTTTCCCTTTGGCCTGGTGGCATCTTGTTACAATACCAGAATCCTGCTCCTCGAAATCCTCCTCTGATACTAACTCTTCTGTGAAGACTTCGCTTGGAAGTCTAGTTATCCCCCTCAAAGTCTATGATTGCATTTTGCAAGAGCTGGAATTATGGTGATAAAAATAATCATGATGATAAATGCATTTTGCTGAATGCCTGTAGCGTGCTAAATAGTCAGGGTACCTATATGTGTGCATTATACTCACCAGCTCTGTCTAATCTTATCAGTGCACTTTGGCTGGCTTCCCCAGAGAATCATGAAGGAGCATCAGAGCAAACATGGCAATGGCCTTGAAGTAGCAGTCCTGTATGGAACGTAGCCTGAGACAGACACACACCCCGCACTCATGGGGTTTCTATTCCAGCAGGTGAAAACAGCAAATCTGATTTCAAAATACAGTGATGGATGTGTTCCAAAGGAAAATTAGAGGGATTTAGGAGAGGATAAGACAGAGGACTCTTACCTTGAGGGAGTTGAAAAAGTTTCAGAGTACATCCTGGACAGACAAAAAAAAAGTGAAATTTATGTCCATTTAGGAAGATTGAATAGAATTGCTAAACAAATGGGTGAGGTAAAAACAATCAAGGAAGAAAGAACAGGTTAAGCTAAGAACATTTCTGTAAGAGCAACTGAAGTCATTCAAATCAAGGAGTCACAGAATGTACACTTCCAATGACTTTTCAATAGAAACACCAAAACTGCATAGAAACCATATCATTACATTAAGCTGTTTGGCTTGGCCACATATGACATTAATGATCTGAGCCACTGTTGTTTAGAACAAAAGTTCTAGAGGCATGAGTTGTACACAGAAAGAAGTCATGCTTTGGGGTGCCTGGGTGGCTCAGTTTAGGCATCCAGCTCTTGGTTTTGGCTCAGGTCATGATCTCAGGGTTGAGATATTGTGTCCCCTATCAGGCTCCATGCTGGGCATGGATCCTGCTTAAATTTCTCTCACTCACTCTCTCTCTCTCTCTCCTTCTGCCCATCTCCCCCAGCTTGTGCTCTTTCTGTCGGAGTCTCTCTCTCAAAAAAAAAAAAAAAAATCCCAAAACCCCAATCATGTCTTTAATGAAGGAGCTGAGGAACAATAAAGCAATGTTATTTGGCCAAGGTCACAGGGGTTTTATATGCAGGCACCAAACTGCACCCTGAGTCAGCATGAAGTATGTTCTCTCCAGTGCTTCTGGTGCCTTCTGTGTTGTACTTAGCCAGCGAAATCCCTTTCTGCACAGTTTATCAGAAGACTCTTAAGGGTAGGGAGCTAGTCTACTGCAACTGGACCTCTGGTATCATGCGTACCAATGTATGAACTTCAAGATTGTTAGAAGGGTGAATAGATTAATGTAGAGCAAGATAGAGCTGTCTCTAGGGTTCCAGTGAAAACCAGAAAGTAACAAAGAGGTGCTCAAAGCTTGGAGGGGAGGGGGATTGAAGAAGAGGGATCTTTGAGTTTCCCTAAATTCAAAGACCCCTGAGAATGGACAGCATATCCTGAGTCCTTTGGGACAGGACTGCATAGGCTGTGTGTGTGTAAGATCTGGGCAACATGCGGAACACAATGAGCAACATCTCCATACAGAATATGTCTTTAAGGAGTGCCCGGGTGGCTCAGTCAGTTAAGTGTCTGACTCTTGATCTCAGTTCAGCTCTTGACTCAGGGTCATGGGTTCAAGTCCCATGTTGGGATCTCTCTTACCCCTGGAGCTGGAAGGAAGGAAGGAAGGAAGGAAGGAAGGAAGGAAGGAAGGAAGGAAGAGAAAGAGAGAGAGAGGGTGAGAGAGAGAGAGAGAGAGAGAGAAACATGACATTAAGTTGGGCAAAAGTCCTGAACGCCTTAAGTGATCTGTCCTTTACTGAGTCTGCAACTCTTTCTTGTGTCCAGCTGAGATCTTTATGAAGGAGAACCGGCGGCACTTGCAGGCCAGGCTGGGGGACCTGAGCGGAGTACTAGATGATCTTCAGGACAGTGAGGTCTTCACGGAGGAAGAAAAGGAGCTGGTGCAGCAGTTGCCGACACAGCAGAGGAAGAATGAGACCCTGCTGAGGATGGTGGAAAAGAAAGGGCCCCAGGCCCTGGAGATATTCTTCAGAAGCCTTCAGCAAAGAGATCCTTACCTGATGTCCTACCTCAGCCAGCAGAGTTTACAACAGTGACTCAGGCCAATACTCAGGAAGAGACAATCCCGTGTTCTGCACTGAAAATGGATAAACGGGTGCTTGGGTGGCTCAGTTGTTTAAGCATCTGACTCTTGATTTCAACTGCACTCACTTGGAGTTTGCTTGAGATCCTCTCCCTCTGCCTCTCCTCCCACTCTCACTCTCTCTCAAGTAAATTAAATCAATCTTAAAAGAAGGAAAATGGTTAAAGAGACATGTATCGTGGAGTTCAGTGTCCAAGACTAAAGAGGTCCAGGTGACACCCAGCCACCACACAGGTTTTACTGAGGACTGATGTGTAACTAGGCAGATACCTATTTCTGTATCCTCATATCTTCCCCTTAACAATATCTCAAGAGAGTAGGAATAATCATACTAAATATTTTTTAAGTCAGATTTTAAAAATTCCTATTTCACCCATTGACCTATTTCTTGGAAATCTGGGCAGAGGAAGGCAAGGCCAGGTGTGGTTATGATTGACAGGGCCCAGGGAGACCAAGTCTCCTCAGTCACAAGAGAAGCAACTCCAGTGAACATTACATCTGAGCTGTTACCTGCTCAGAACAGAAGCCAGGAAGGCTTACGAAACACTCCCTGTTGAGGACGTTCATGACATTGATGAGCTTTCATTTTTTTTTAATATGCTGTGTCTTTAACATTTTATCTGTTGCTATTTCTACTAGAATGATGAAGTCCCTTGAGGAAATAGAGCTCAGGAGTGGAAGCAAATGCCAACATTGGCAGAAAACCTTTGGTCTCTGGTATATAGGATGGTACCAGGAATGGGCACATTCTGGGTCACACAACTTCATGGAACAGCTCTGTGGATCGCAGAGGCGGAGTATGGATGAATGGTGTCCACAGAAGCAGCGTGGGGGAAAAGGAGGAGCGTCCGGTGGTTGTGAGGGAGGCCCTCCTGGCAGGTATGTCACAGAAATAGGCAGAGCCTGCCACTGGGGTTCTGCCATTGGACCCTGCCATTTTGTATGCATCCCAGCTGCCTTTGGACCAGTGTTTGAGTGACATAAGTATTGCTATCCTCTGACTTTGAGCCCAGTTATTTCCTTGTATTTGAAGTGAGTTTGTGGAAGACAGCCTAGAGTTGGGTCAGTTGGCTTTTGGGTTTTTTTTTTTAAAACCCATTTTGACAACGTCTGCTCTTAAAGCGACATGTTCGGCCATTTGCATTTAACATAATTCTTGTGTGGTTAGGATTTAGCTGAGGGCAGCCCCTTTCGTATTTGTTTTCTGTCTACTCCCTTCGTGCCGCATGGCTATCTTTCCTTTCTAGGCTTTTTTAGGGCTTACTTGAAGAGTGTTTAGTATTCTACCTTAATTTATCTATTGTGTTTTTTATGGTACGTGGTTTTGTATTTCTTGGTGATTGTGTTAGAGATGAAGAGATACCTCCTGAATGTGTTGGTCCTCATATCCATAGTGTGCGAATTAAAGTGCAATCTAGAAACCTTAGCACCATTTTGGCCATGGTACCTTTTATGACCCAGTTGTTTTCAATATTACTCTCTATATATAAAGGTCCCAATCAGAAGAATGGCCTCTATGTTTTTTTACTTTACTTTTTAAAAAAGATTTTATTTATTTATTTTAGAGAGAGATACAGAAAGACCATGAGTAGAAGGAGGAGTAGGGGACAGAGAGAGATAATCTCAGGCAGACTCAATGCTGAGCACAGAACCTGAGGCAGGGCTCCCTCTCTTGATTCTGAATTCATGACCTGAGCCGAAATCAAGAGTCAGACACTTAACGGACTAAGCCAAATGGTACCCATGTTTTCCAACTTTTTTTTTAAGATTTTTAAATTTGTTTATTTGACAGAGATCACAAGTAGGCAGAGAGACAGGCAGAGAGAGAGGAGGAAGTAGACTCCCCACTAAGCAAACAGCCTGACGCGGGGCTCGATCCCAGGACTCTGGGGTCATGACCCGAGCCGAAGGCAGAGGCTTAACCCACACACCTAGGTGTCCCACGTTTTCTAACTTTCAATTGCTGAGCATGTTTTAAAAACCTATGAGGAGTGTCATCTATGATATGTGCCCTGATATTTACCATTTATATTGTGTTTCTTATAATCCTGATACTCTACATTTCACTGAACTTCTTTTGGCAATTCTTTTTTTAAGCTTATTTTTTCAGTGATCTCTACACCCAACAAGGGGCTCAAACTCATGACCCTGAAGTCAAGAGTTGCAGGCTCTACTGACTGAACCAACCAGGCACACCCACAATTCTTTTAAAGCAGATCTCGTGACTTTGGATTCACTTAATTTCCCTTCATCTAGAGATGTCTTTATATTACTTTCATTCCTGAAAGATATTTTTGCTGAACATAATGGCAGTTCTTCTCTTCAGCCATTTATTTCTGGTTTTGATGGCTCCTAATGAGAAATCTGCCATCATTTAGATTGCTTCCCTATATGGAATGTATCATTTTTCTCTGGCTGTTTTCAAGATTCATTTTCTTTGTCTTTAGTTTTCAATAATTAGATTATGACACATCTGGGTATGGATTTCTTTGGGTCTGTCCTACTTGGAATTCACTTAATTCCTGAAATTTAAGTTTATGTTTTTTCAGCAAACTTGAAAATTTACCAATATTATTTTTAAAGATATGTGTTAAATATACATATATGCTAAATGTGTGTGTGTGTGTGTGTGTGTGTGTGTGTGTGCTCACGTGTGTATTTGCTTCCATGTCTTGGAGATATATATAGATAGTTAGATAGATATATCTATTAAAAAAAATTTTTTTTTTTAACTAGGCTCCATAACCTGTGTGGAACTCATCATGGGGTTTGGCTTGAACTCATGACTCTAAGATTAAGACCTGAGCCGAAATCAAGAGTCATATGCTTAATCGACTGAGCTACCCAGCACCCCTAAGTATATTTTTTTCAATCCTGCATTTCTTTCTCCTCTCCTTGAGGGACTCTGATGGTATGAATGTTAGGTTTTTGTTGTTGTCCCTAAGTTCTCTGAGACTTAATTGTTTTCCTATTATTTCCTCTCGTTCTGATTGCATAACACTGATTTATTTATTTATATATTTTTTAAAGATTTCATGTATTCACTTATTTATTTAGAGGGAGTAAGAGAGCAGGCACAAGTAGGGTGTAGAGGAGAGGGAGAGAGAGAATCTCAAGCAGACTCCACACTGAGGGCAGAGCCTGACCCGGGGCTGGATCCCAGGACCCTGAGATCATGACCTGAATTGAAATCAAGAGTCAGACACGTAACCATCTGAGCCCCCTAGGTGCCCCTTTCTTTTCTTTTGCTAGCAAATTTCTTGCCCTGGCCTCCTTCTGTCTAAAAAATCTTCCATTTTTGTACCACTCCTCTGAGCCCATCTCTCTACTAGAAGGGATGCTGCCTGATGCATGGATCATTGAATAAAGCTAATTAGTTGAATTTTTGTTCTCAAAGGAGGTTATTTCCATGTCTTCATTACTATGAATAATGTGTCAATGAATGTGGGGCTCCGGTAGCTCTTTGAGAGGCTGATTTCATTTCCTCCAGATAGATACACAGAAGTGGGGACAATCTGGTCATCCTATTTTTGATATTTTGAGGGAGCTCCATACTATCAACTCACTATCAACTATACCCCTCCAACTGGGCACGAGGGTTTCTTTTTCCCCACATCCTCAACACTTGTTATTGCTTTTCTTTTTTATAAGATTTTATTTATTTATTTATTTGACAAACAGAGATCACAAGTAGACAGAGAGGCAGGCAGCGGGGTGGGGGTGGGGAAGCAGGCTCCCCACTGACCAGAGAGCCCAATGTGGGGCTCAATCTCAGGACCCTGAGATCATGACCTGAGCTGAAGGCAGGCAGAGGCTTAATGACTGAGCCGCCCAGAAGCCCCTGCTTTTCTTTCTGATAAGAGCCATTCTAACAGTTGTAAGGTGATATTTTATTGTGGTTTTTATTTGCATTTCTTTGATTTCATGTACACCCTTCACAGGTGGCTTTTCTTTGGATAGTGCAAGTGCCTGACTTAAACTTTGCTTGCCAAGGCATCCATGTCCAAGACAAACACAGTTATCTCAAGAAACACCCTGCCAGGGGCCCCCAGGTGGCTCAGTCAGTTAAGCCTCGGCCTTTGGCTCAGGTCAGGATCTCAGGGTCCTGGGATCGTGTCCTATATTGGGCTCCTTGCTCAGCGGGGAGTCTACAGCAGGTTCTCCCGATGTATACGACGTGTATGGCAAGGGTGAGGCATGAGTGGACATCAGAAATGAAATCCGGGGAGGTGTGCTGTGTGGACAACCAGGACATAATCCATTAACGAAGTCCAGGTGGGAAGCATCTGTCTGTCTCCACCCACCAGATGTACATTTCATAACAGGTGATACCTTGTCTTACTCGTTACTGGAATCTCAACCTGCAGAACATCATAGGCACTCAATAAATGCTAGCATAATAAAAGAGAGAATGAATCCTACTGACTGCTCCCTGGGGAAAAACAAAGCTCAGCCCCCATTCCTCTTTCTCTCATTCTCCCTTCCAGCCTTGTATTTGACGGCAGGGGGGTGCTGCCTCATTTGGGCTGACACTGCCTCTTGAAGCTTCTGTTTCCAGGGAACATGGGTGACAAGCACAGTCGTTTTACGTAGCTGTTGTGAGGAATAAATGCGGCATGCGTGAAGGGCATTAGCAGAACACTGGACATGTGTCGTGTGCAATAAACAACGGCACCAGTGATGAGTGTGGAGATGGGATTTTTCAGCCAACAACTTTCATGGCCCCTGCTATGGGCTGGCCCGCGCTGGGCGCAGAAGTAAGGCATGGTCCCTCCAGGAGTGCACAGCCTGGTGGGTGCAACAGACACACACACAATCATAATGCCAGGTAGTCGCACCCTGTAATGGATACTTAACACATGATGGACTAAAGGAGCAGAGCGAAGACCCCTGAATTTCCCTAGCAATGATGCTGATGCTGAAGGATGTGGGTGTGTCCAGGAACGCAGCGGGAGGAGGGGAGTTCTAGATAGAAAAACAGCATCCCGCCTTCCCTGAATGAACAATGAGGAACCCAAAGGACATGACAAACTCATTCTTTACTTTGTCACCAAACCTGCCTCCCTGAAATTTGCCAGAATTGGTTCTTTCTCTCCCACTCCTCCCTCTTCTCTCAGGCAGTCTCTCGCTTACATTCTCAACTTATGTCCTGAGGAAATGACAGAGGGTGATGTACATGTTCAGTATCTGATTGGGGTATTGGTCACACAAGTGATTATATTTGTCAAAACTCATACTAGACATTGAGGATCTGTGCATTTCACTCTATATGGCTTTAAAAAAAAAAAAAAAAGCAACCAACCAACCAACAAATCAAAAAAAAAAAAAAAAAACAACAACCAACAGTGAATGTAGAATAGAAGTCAGAAATCACAGGTAGTCCAAGCAGAAGAGGACTGTACTCCCTTCCTTCTGGTGTCTGTACCTCTATTAAAGCATCCATCATTACCTAATTATGCTAGAGCAAGCTCAACAACATGGAGAACACCCATAGCAGTGCCCCACAGTTTTTAATGTTTACCCAATGCCTGTGTGAGAAGCATGACACTCTACTCACTAACTCTGTGGGCTTTGGACATATTAGTTCCCTTCTCTGAACCCAGTACAATACAATGGGGGTAAGAAAACCAACCTTGCCAGGGTTGAATGAGCTGATGTCATTAGTGCTCATGTTATATCCCTTCAACAAATTCCCAAACTGAGATACAAAGAGGCTAAGTAACTTGTCTAAGGTTACAGCTGTACATAGTAGAGCTTGGGTTAATACTAAGTCAACTTGATTGCAAAGCTGTCTTATTCACTGGATGAAACTGATTGAATATCTTATTGTATCTATCACTCTCTTCCCTCCCTCCCTCTGTCCCTGAATGCAAGAGCCCACTGTGCCCATCCGCAGTCCCCATAACCTCTGTCCTCACTTTGGACCTCAGTCCCTTAGGATGTCTCTAGGATGGATGGATTCCACCTCTTCAAAGACCCTCTGGAGGCTCGATAAGGATTCATGTTACCAATATGGCATTATGGGCCTGGTCTCTGAAGATCTGAATTCACTTCTGGCTCAACTACATGTATTTCAAAACACCTTACATGGTTCCAACCTCCACAAGCCACGCTTAGCTCATCTGCAAAACGGGATGTACCTGGGCGCTGTTTTCTCAGAACTATCAAGACTCAGAGTTGAGAAGAAAAAAAAAACCAACATCAACCTCCAGTGTAAGGTCAGAGAATCACCAGCAGTCAGGGCAGGTCTCCTGGTCCTGGTGGGGCCGGCCCGAGAGCCCAAGTTCAGCAGAATCTCTGCTACACCCTTTCCACCTCCCAATTTCAGGAGAACTGACTGGAAGAAAGACGTTGCCTTTTCAGAGAGAAATTCATGACCATCAGCTTTCCCCTCCCTTAATATCTTTATGAGGAGAAAGAACAAGAATTTGGGGGGTTCCTGCAAAGGAGACGAGATTAACACCTCCTTGGCCACTGAACTCAGTGACTTACCTTTGTGCTCCCAGCACAGGGAAAACATGTGACCCTGATATTTTCACGGGACACAAGACTCTACCTAGAATAAAGACGGTGTGTCCTAGACCCTCCTTCATCCCACTGGGGTAGTATGACCAAGCTCTGGCCAACAGGATGTGAGCAATAGTGACGGCATTTAAACCTGGAAGGCAAGATGGCGGCCACCTTCCTGCAGATGTGAAAAAGGGCCTCAAGCATGGCAGAACGACGAGACAGAAGAAGCCTGGGTACTTATCTGCTCTGGACAGCTTATGTAAGACTGTTCAGTGAGAGAAAAAGGTATTTCTCTTGTATTTAAGGTACTACTCTGTTCTGGGGTTTCCCTGCTCAGTGCAGCCTACTTCAGGAAGTGGGATTATTACCCCCATTCGATAGAGGACAAATAGGAGGTACAGAATGGTTAAGTAATTTGGCCAGCGTCACGAGGAAGGAGTGGCAGATCTGGGATCTGAACCTGGATGGTCTGCCTTGAGAGCTGGGGTTGGAGGTTCTCCCAGGTCATCCCTGCCCTAGCCGTTGGGACAGGTCATCTCTTTCCAAGAACTTTCCAGGTGGGGGAGTGGTGACAGACATTCCCACAGCCTCCACCACCAAATATGCACTGTTCTCTCCATCCCCACAGTGCTAAACCCACCTCATGCATGTGCTTGCCCAGCCGCCTCCCACCCCCCCCCCCGCCCCCACCTCAGTGTCCTGCCTCCAGTGCATCCCATCCCCCATGTGGCTCTAGAGGAGTCTCTCTCTCCAACCTCCAGTGCCGTCCCTCCCCCTTTCCTGCTCACATTCCTCCCATGGCTCCCCAGCTCCCACAGGAGAAAGCCCAGCTCCTTATTCTGGCCTTCAAAGCCCTTCACAGAATGGCCTCTGGAACTGCATGGTTTCTTCCTCATTTGAGTTCCCTCTCGCCAGCTAGCTCAACCATCAGCAAGTACCAAGGACAAATCACATCTGACAGCACCAGGACCTCCCTCCAGAGCCTCCTGGAGGACCCACTGGTCCCTCACACGCATGACATATACGCTGATCTCGGAGTTCTCCTGCAAACCCATTCCTCTTCCGGGGGTCCTCATCCATGGACAGTCTCATGGTTCACCAGTACCAGACCAGATCCCCAGGGAGGTCTTCCTCCTCTTCCTCCTCCTCACTACCCCTCCCCTACCTGTCATCCCTATACCCCAGCCCTCTTGCCTTTTCTTTCTGCCTTGTATCCTCCCCTGTGTCCCCACAACCCCTGCCCCAGTTCAGCTCTCCTCTCCCTCTGGATCTCCTCTCCGGCCTCCCCGCCTCCAGTCTTCCCCACTCTAGTCCATCCCCGCCACGGCCCCAGAAGGCTTTCTTCACCCAGGGCTGATCTTGCCCCCTCTCCTAATGACGGCCACCCCGGGGCTCCCCAGCACCCTGGGCCTGTGCACCCTCTCCACATCATTCTTGATGTATTTGCCTGTGGGCTTTACATTCCAATGGCAGCCTCTCCTTCTCTAAGCAGGTCCTTAACTTTTCCGCCAAGGAGCACTACCACCCGTCTTCTCTCCGTATGGGATATGCCCTCAGAGCCTCGGTCAGAATTCAGCTCCTGCTTCAAGGCATGGTCCAAACCAGTTCCTGACGCACACACTCTTCCGGACCCTCCCTGCTCGTACAGGCGAGGTCACCTCCAAACACTGCCCGAATCTCCCCACACAAACAATGGTCTCTCCCAACCAATTCTATCCCCCTCACGGGACACACAATGAACCCGCCCACCGCCACCTCCCGCGTCCACACCCGGTGAACTCGCTCATCCATCCAGAGGCCCCGCTTTTCTCGACAGAGGTCTTCCAAGCCCCGCCCCACCCTTCAAACTAGTGTCTCCTGAAAGCCTCTCCCCTTTATCCCGCACTCCCTCCACCCCAGCATTTACCCACGGATCGATGGTCCCGGCGAAACGTCCCTGCCCTATCCAGGCCCACTCCTTCCCCCCTGTGCTGGAAATTTGGTGTGTCCCGGGATGGCATACAGGAACGGGGACCGGGTGAGACCATTACCCGCGGAAGGGGTGACGCAGAAAGGGAGTCCCAGTTCAACAAGGGACGGACGCGACCGCTGGCTCCCCTGGTACCTTTCAGATTCAACCGGTGTCTCCCCAGACTTCGCCACCCCCCAATCGCTGCCTCCACCTCACTTAGTGCTGCGGTCTTCCCCCTTTCCCGCCAAGTACAGGGCGGTTCACAGGAACCTCCACTGACGGGGGAAACTCGGGGCAGAAGCGCTTCCGATTGCCCCAGTACGCATGCGTGGCGCATTTCCGGAAGCCCGGCTGGTGTCTGTAGAGATGTTGATCCGGGCTGACAAATAGTGGGAGACCCTCCCCATGCAACCTCACTAACGGACAGCCCACATCTTTAGTTTCTCAAAAAGAAAACGGGAGGCCTGATATATAATAACGGCAAATTACTGATGGGCTTAGCATGCACTACACAGTATAAGTACATTATTTTAAATTCTCCGACCAGCCTTGCTGAGTTAGTATTATTGCCATTTTCCACATGAAGACACTAAGGTTGGCGGGGGTGGGAGGGGGTGCTCAGCAGGTGTCCTGAGAGAGCGGAATGGGAGCCAGTCCTGCATGACCCCATCCCTACTCGCTAACTGAGAGCCACTGGAAGTGTAGGGACATTCATGGGATGCATGGGTGGCTCAGGTGGTTAAGCACCCAACTCTTTAATTTTAGCTCAGGGTATGATCTCAGGGTAGTGAGATCAAGTCCTATGCAGGGCTCCACACTAGGCGTGGAGCCTGCTTAAGATGCTCTCCCTCTCCCTCTGCACCCCCCTGCAATGCACACTCTCAATCTCTCTTGAAAGAGAGAGGGAGGGAGGAGGGATGAGAGGGAGGAGGAAAAGCAAATGCAGGGGCGGAGGTTTGGGTTGGGGAGGACTCTCTGTTATGCGTCCTCTGGCAAGTCACTGAATTTCTTGGACTTAATTTCCACAACTGGAAAATGGCCACCATGCCCACCTTCAGGGGTGTTTGTGTGATCATAGAGGGCACCTCTTAGCTCTGCCACCTTCAGCACTGGCTTCATTCTCACGCTCCATCAAGATGCTCCCAAGCAGGTCTAGGTCTGACCATTCACATTCTGGGGCTTCTTAGGATTGAGAGAATGTTTAGAAGCACCCTGAGCAGACCCATTGGCCGGGATTGGGTCACATGCCCATTCTTAGACCATTCCTTGGCACAGTGGCTGAGACTGGCCCAGACTAGCCATTTGTCAAAATTCACATATGCTGGCAGGTTGTCACCCTGGTGTACTGGTCCAAATGAGGCAGGAAGAGCGCTGAGCTGTTGGCGGGAGCTGGAGGTTGGATTCATTTTTGGCCCCTCCATTCCATCTGGCCCCAGGAGGTCTTGTTGATAGAATGGAAGAAGGAATGTTAGAATACCTCAAGTTCTCTCCCCTCTTTCCCTGAGAAGCCAGGAACTCAGTGCAGAAATCAAAATAATACGTTTTATTCCAATCTTGAAGCACAATAGTCCAGACTGTCCCCTCTCCCACTGGAGAACCTCCAGCCCATCCCACCAGACACCCCTCTCATTCAGTCTCTTCTGGGAATGACCAACCAGAAGGTCAAGGGGATCCAAGCCTCTGGGCTTTGGAGACTCTCAAATCACTCCCCTCTTATTCCTTCTCTCCCCATCTCCCATACCTTTTCTTTCTGTGTGTCCTTTTTGATTTTTTTTTCCCCTCTGTCCTCCACCCTGGCCTCCTTCTCCCTTGCCTCCCTCTGCTTTTCCCCATTTCTGCCTCTCCTCTTGTCCTGCTTGTCTCCCTGCTAGCTTCTCTCCCCCCGACCCCCAATCTGTCCTCCTACAGTCCCCCTTGCTTCTCTCCTTCACCCCTGCACTCTATGGAGTGAACATTTGCTCCTGCATGGGCTCTCCCCATGTCCTGGTGTCTTCCCCTCCCCAAGCTTTGTCCCCTTACTTCCTTCTGCCCCAACCTGCCCCTGTCTCATCACACATTTCCTCTCCTGAGGGAAGCCCTCAGAAGCCATCTTGGCTACCACCGTCTTCCACACTGTGGCTCCAGGGCCTCAGAGACCAGTCAGCCTCCCCTTGTACCCAGAGAGACAAACGGCCAAGGTGAGGTCCCTGGATGACACAGGAGGTGGCCAGAGGGACTGGGTTGGCCTCCTTGGCCTCAGCCCTATTATCTTTGGGATCGAAGAATGCCCTCCTACCTTTGCAGTGGAAGGTGGCAGGCAGGACCCTGGTGGGTCAGGGTTCTGGAGCTCTCCCCCAGCAATCCCTGAGCAGGTCCATGTGGAATAAGGCTGCCCCTGTGAGGAGGCGTGCTGCGAACAGGTGGCGGCAAGGCAGACGCCGCGCGGCATGGATGGAACAGCTACAGCGGGTCAGAGCCCTGTCTAGGAAGAAGTCCGAGGTGCCATCCTTAAGGGCAAACCCAGCTCCAGTCCAGTGGAAACCGCGGGTACCATGCTGCCTGGCAAAGGCCAGCTCTTCGGCCACCAGTTCTGCCAGCTCCGGCCCACACGCCGCTCGGAACTTGGCCAGGGGCTCCCAGTCCACCTCTTCCTCTGCTGAGGGGCAGCAAGGCCTCTTCGGTTCCCTCGGGCTGCCTTCTTCACCGCCTTCCTGCAGGCTCTCCCCAGCGGCCAGGTAGACTCTCCTTGTTCCTGCCCATTCTGGATCACCCTCAAACACAGTCCCCAACGGGGTGCCGCACACTCCGTTCCCCAGCCCTCGACACCTCCCTCCTGTGCCCCCACACTCCATCGCTTGTCCTCCTCTGCTCTTGGGGCCCATAGATGGGGCTCCCTCCCCATTCTCCAGGCCTGTCATCCTTGTGTCCCCCAGCTGGACCAGAACAACATCCTCCAGGTCCCTTCTTCTTTTGACCCCCAAACTCACTCCTCTCTCTTCTCCAATATCCGGCCCTCTCTGCCTCTCCTCTCCCCACTGGGGCCCCCTTTGGTCTCCATTCTCAGGGACCAACTCCCTGGGCTTCTCCAAATGGCGCCCCCTCCAGTTCCTGACCTCCCACCCCCTTCCCTTCTCGGGTTCCAACTGAGATCCCTTCCGATCTCTGGATTTTAGCCCATGTGCCCTCTCATCGTGCATCTGGGCCCCCCTCCAGGTGCTCCCTTCAAGACTCCTGGCCCTCTCGGTATCCAACTGGGTCCCCCTCCGGTCTGTGGTCTCCAACACCCTAACCCTTCGATCCTCCAGCTGGGCCGTCCTCCAGGTGTAGCCTTCCAATCCCCTCAGCCCATGGTCCTCCAACCGGGATCCTCTCCAGACATAACCTTCCGGTCCCTTATCTTTCTCCTCTTCCAACAAGAACCCCCTCCAGTCTCTGATCTCTGGTCCTCTCCACTGCTCATTCTCCCACTGGGACCCTCTCCAAACACTCCCTTCTAGGCCTCTCACTTTCTGGGTCTCCAACTGGACCTCTCTCCAGTCTTGGACCTGCAACCCTCCCCCCATCTCGCTTTCTAACTGATCCCCTCCCCGCTCTCTGGCCTCCAAACCTCGGGGCCACTCCTCCTCCAACTGGCCACCTCTCCAAATACTTCCTTCTTTCGGGGCCCCTCCCCAGTCCCCGCTCTCCAGGCCCTTTCTCCTCTCCGCCCCTTGGGCTCCCCTCCCCGGCTCGACCTCTGGCCCCAGCCCCCCACCGTCCAGGCCATCAGGCGCCTCCCCAACCGCGTCGGCCCACTGCATGGCCACCAGGTCGCGGAGGCACTGTGCCACGCTGCGCGAGGGGCTCAGGCGGCGCAGCAGGCGCCGGCGGTGGCCGCGCACGAGAGCGCACGCGTCCAGGTCCCGGGCAGCCTCGAAGGCTCGGAAGCGCACCCACATGTCACGCCGCGGGGCCCAGTTGCGCTCGAAGTAGTCCACGAAGGCGGCCGGGCCATGTGCGCGCAGCTCGGCCAACGCCTCGGCGTAGGCGGCGGGCGACGACGCGCCGGCCAGGCGACACAGGCGCGGCCACAAGCCCGGGTCCTCGCAGCCGGCACCGCCCAGTTCTTGCGCCTTGCTGAAGAGCGTCTCCAGGCCCTGTGCGCGGCAAATCTGCACGCGCGCGCCCGGCAGCAGCTGGCGCACAGCAGGCAGCTGCGCCGCCACCTCGGGCCCAGCGGTTAGGCAGCGCACGCGGCCCTTGACGTCGGGCGCGCTCTGCAGCAGCGAGGCCAGCGCGAAGCGCAGCAGGCTTGGCGTGCCTGGACGCGCCACGCAGCAGGCGGCCTGGCGCGCGCGGCCCGCCGCGTCCACACAGAGCACGGCCAGCAGGTCCAGCGCGCCCTGCAGACCGGGCAGCCGGTCCACCAGGAGCATGCGGGGGAAGCGCCGCAGCAGCGCCCGCGTGCGTGACGTCAGGAAGAACACTGTCTCCACCACCGCCTGGTCCTCCACGAACACCAGCTTCACCTGCGGGCGGGGGCGGGGGAGGCAGGGAATGAGGTCAGGGGATGCCAGGCTCGCCTGGCGGTTCCCAGATCTCGGGCACCCACCCAGCACCATCCTCAGGGGCAGTGGGAATTCCTGCATCCCTGCGTGCAGCCATTTATTCTTCCGACCGGTAGGAGGCAGTGCCGGGGAATGGTTAAAAATGCGACCTCTGGAGGCCCATTGCCCCGGTGTGAGATCTGGCCCCGCCGTCTAAGAGCTCTGTGATTTCTGCACACAAGACAGCCTCTCTGAGCCTCAGTGTACCTACTAGGACCTGGGTATTCATTCCTTCGTGCACTCAGAGGCCGACTAAAGTAAAATTCGAAGTGGAGGCCTTGGAGCAGCAGCATCGCTTGCTGGGATCTTGACAGAAATGCATATTCTCAGGCCTTCCCAGACATGCCCTGTCAAAAACTCTTGAAGGCCCCACAGTCGGCGCTCTGACAAGCCCTCCAGGGGATCACCATGCGCTCTCTAGTTGGAGAGCCACTGGCCTAGCACTCAGGTGGTAGACTCTGAAGCCAGATCGTTTAGGTTTGAGTCCCGGTCCCAACCTTGTGGCTTAACCTCTCTGAGCCTCAGTTTCCTCCTTTCCCCCTTCCTTCCCCCAATTTTCCCTTCTGGGAATGGAAAACTCATTCCTTCATGCCTAGAGGTTCAGGTCCCGTTTAGGGTCTAGAGCCAGACTGCAGGGGCTGAGACCCTGGCGGTGTGGCCTTGGGTAACTTCCCTGACCCACCCCTCCACCCAATCTGTAAAATGAAGAGGAGTATTTCTGTGACTGGAAGGATGGAATGCATTAAATCATTGAGAACACTGCCTGGCACAAATATGTTAATGTTCAACCAAGAGCGAGCGTTCTCCAAGCGTTTGTCGTCACTGCCATTGTCACCCCGGCTCAGAGATCATGTCCTCAGCTAGGTCTGCTCTAACCATCACTTCTAAGCAATGGAAGTGGCTCTGTCTAGCCACTGTTGGCCAATGGCATTTAACCACCCTGACGCATGTCACGCCTTTATTTGCTGATTTGCTGATCATCGGTTTGCCCTTCCTAAGACGGAAGCGCCACAAGGTTAGGGATGTTGTGTTTTGCATTCCTGGTGCTTGCAGGGGTGCTCACGGCCGCAGCTCCATACATCCTGAATGAGCTTGGGTCAGTGCGCAGCGCTATCACTGGCCGCGTCTCCACAGCCCAGGAAAGAGTCTGCTTTTAAATCTTTGCTTTGTCTCTCTCTCTCTTTTTTTTCCTTTTTTCTTTTTCTTTTCCTTTTTTCCCCCCCCCACTTTGTCTCTTGCTAGCTGTGGGTATCCTGGGCTGAATCTCACTTTTCTTTTCTGCAAAATTGAGGTAATGTCTGTCCACCATGGTCATGGAGAGGCTAAAACGAGATCATTTGTGTCCAGGCTTGGTGCATATCTAATCCCACTATGATTTCCATGTTACTTGTCTCTCAGCAGCACTGAGGACCGGGAGCCTGCCCCCTTTCTGGAACACAGATCTCTCTGGGCTTCTGTCACCCTGGAGACTCCTGGCTGTCCTCCTTCTTCCCAGGCATCTCCCATGTGGTCTCCTTTGCTTGCCCTCTCCCATCCCTGATCTGCTTCTAAAAGTTGCAGAGCCAAAGAGCCCATCCTGGCTTCTCTTCTCCTCTTTCCTGTCTCCAGGCTCTGCCAAGGTGATCTTATCAGGTCACACTGCCTTCCTCATCTTTTAGCTGATAACTCCCAGTTCCGTATCTCCAGACTCTAGATCCATCTGCTGAACTGCCTGGGTAGGAACATGGCTCTGTTGCCTCGGGTCATGATCTTGGGGTTGTCAGCTCAAGCCCCACATAGGTCTTTCTGCTCGGTGGGGAGCCTGCTGGAGATTCTCCCCCTCTCTCTGCCCCCTCTCCTGCTTGCACTCTTTTGCACTCTTTCTAAAATAAATAAATACATCTTAAGGGGGAAAAAGCACTGCATCATTCTCAGCTTTCAAGGGAAAGGGAAAAAAATCCTCTAATTAAAAAAAAAAACAAGATCTAGTAGAGTCCCAAAAGAACAAGGAAATTGCTTTCCCAACCCCAAAATCCTATATTCAGTATCTTAACTCATATTAGAATTCACTAATTCTAAATTTTATCAAATTTTTATGAAATTGTATGAAAAGTCCTAGAAAACCTACCGCTGGATTAGTTACAGGCCCATTGTGATTGTTTTCAACCATCATGAATTTTTATACTATGACTACTTTGCAATATATCTTCGTGAAGGTCTCCATCTAGAACTGCACTGTCCAAGCTGGTTGCCTTAGCCCCATGTAGCTGTTTACATTTAAATTAATTAATGTTTGACAACCCTTCACCGGCCGTGCTAGTCCTATTTCAAGGGCTTACCAGCCACAGGGGGCTAGTAGCTGCTCTCCTGAATGCCACAGCTACAGGACATTTGAACCTCACAGAAAGTTCCTTCAGACAGCCCTAGTGTAGAAATCAGTGCCAAGATAAAAGTTGTCCTAAGTATAACAAAAAGAATGACACCTTTCTGTAGTGTTGAGTTCATGTCTGTTTCTTCTGGGGAATCAGAAGTGGGGAAAGGAAATACAGCAAAACGTAGGTGCCTTGAGATTTTCCAGAGCCAGCAAGCCCTTGATGAGTTAGAAGACAACCTCCGTTCTTTAAGGGAAAACTTCGATTTCACCTCAGGTTTTCATTCTAAAGAGGGCACAGAAGCTTTTCTTGCCCAGCCACTTGTTCGTTAAGCAGCACTGACTGAGAGCCTCTTGTGGGCCCAGATGCTGCGCCTGGCCTTGAAGAGAGAGGAGGGACGGAGGCAGGCCAGAGTCCTGCCCTGTTGGACTGGCAGAAGCTCCAAGAAGTCGCACAACCAGAAGTACCTTGAACCGAGAGGTGAACACCTGCAGGTAATAAGCAGCAGGGCTGGGATTTGAACCTGAGGCTGCTTGGGCCTAGAGTCTGCACTCCTGATCGCAATACCCCTTTGGCATTCACGAAGGTGATCCCACAGGTCTGATTCAAGGGCGTGTGGCTGGCAGATGTGAGGGCTCCCATGAGGGCAGGGTTCGCCTCAGACACCCGGATCGGTGGCACTGGGATGCGTCAGCCACAGCACAGATGGAGGATTCCACAGATGTGAATCTCGGGGACCATGCCACAGAACGCACTCCATCCACACCCCTGTGTTCACGTGATCGGAACGGTACTATTCTTCAGACTGTCCCAAAGAAAAACTTGAGGGAATAAAAGTAATACCTAAAAAGCGACGCATACAGGGCTTCCTACTTGTCTGTTTTTACACAGACATGCACACGCACACACTTAATCCTCGCACAACCACCTTGACAACTCTACGAGGTAGCACCTATTCTTATCCCCATTCTGCGGACAAACAAACTAAGGCTTGGAGAAGTAACCTGTTGCACCTCATTGTATATCCCATGGCCAGTGAACGGCACAGCTGGAAGGTACAGAAAGCTCTTAGCACCTCACAAAATAAATCAAACCAGGTTCTAGCTGGTACTCCAGGACCCAGAAAAGAGCTGATTATCTTGTAAGTCACCCGGACCCTGTGCAGCATGAATTCCCAGCAGTGGGGGAGGGACCAACGTGCTCATTTCAATAGACATTGCCCAGTTGTCGCCCACCGTGACTCTACCAGTTTACCATTTACTATTCATAAAGGTGGCACACTCAGATCAACATTCCTCTTTCTCAGGAGGCATAGTGCACCCACGACAGAAGGTACAACATTTCTGTGCCAAGAACCATCTCTGTCCAGAAATCCAGTTGGCTTGTTGATTACCCTGGAGCCTGCCACAAACGAGACAATGGAGACATGACTGAACACCGCAGCCTATCATCGCTGCCTCAGGGCAGATTATAAAAGGTCTTAACACCTCCCTCATTGAGGCAGCTGCTCAGTCTTGCCCATAAACTGTGGCGGTGACTTTTGGGTACGCTAGTTTTGTGGGACCCCTCCCAGGACCAAGTGGGTCACCACCACTCAGGGGGTCCCAGGCATTCAGCTTTTCAAAGT
Source organism: Mustela erminea (assembly GCF_009829155.1). Taxonomy (NCBI): domain Eukaryota; kingdom Metazoa; phylum Chordata; class Mammalia; order Carnivora; family Mustelidae; genus Mustela; species Mustela erminea. The sequence goes on along the minus strand of NC_045632.1, from coordinate 4,224,642 downwards.
AGACCTCTCAAGGTCAAGTTCCCTCTCACTCCAAGGTGGCTGGAGTTGATTCTGTGTAAAGGGTAAAACAGAAAGGACCCCTGACTGGGACGCTGGGGTGGCTCAGTGGGTAAAGCTTCTGCCTTGGGCTCAGGTTATGATCTCAGGGTTCTGGAATCGAGTCCTTCATCAGGCTCCCTGCTAAGCAGAGGGTCTGTTTCTCTCTCTCCCTCTGCCCCTCACCACTGCTCCTGTGCACTCTCTCTCTCTCTCTCTCTCTCCCTCTCAAATAAATAAATAAAATCTTAAAAAAAAAAAAAAGAGGGACGCCTAGGTGGCTCAGTGGGTTAAAGCTCAGGTCATGATCTCAGGGTCCTGGGATCAAGCCCCACATCGGGCCCTCTTCTCAGCGGGGAGCCTGCTTCCCTCTCTCTCTCTCTGCCTGCCTCTCTGCCTACTTGTGATCTCTGTTTGTCAAATAAATAAATAAAATCTTTAAAAATAATAATAATAATATTTTTTTTTAATTGTGAAAAAAGACAAATATTTCTTAAAAAAAAAAAAAAGAAAGAAAGAAAGAAGGGGCCGCTGGCCTTGGGAACAACAAGTCCATGTGATGAGGGACAGGGTGTCCTTACATCTTGCTGCCCCAGAGCCAGCTCCCCAGCCCTCTTCCCCCACATGGCTCCTGGAAGCTGGCAGCCTGGCCTGTACCACGCCAGGCAAGATAGTTTAAGATGACCAGCCCCAGAGGAAGAAATGAAAGCAGCTGACATGTGGCCAGCCCCAACACCTAAAACAAGATAAAAAAAAAAAGTCTAATATGCTACCTTGCAGGGGTGGGGAGCAAGTGGAAATAAAATGAAAATGACAGACACAAATTTCTCTGTATACTGATACGGTGGGGCTGTTGAGTGTGAAGCCATTAGCCATACAGGGCTATTTAAAATGCAATTAAATTAAATTAAATTAAATATCCAGTTCCTCCACCATACTGGCCACATTCTGAGTGCCTGATAGCCATGAGTCCAGGGGACACAGATCATTTCTATCATCATAGCAAGTTCCCCTGGATAGCCCTGAGCCACAGAATAGAGACAGAAGATACATGAAGAATGGACGCTCTGGTGGCCACTGAGGAGGGGACCTGGGGGACAGGAGGTGACAAGGGGACTTTTCACTTTTTGAACCTTTGTACCTTTTGAATTTAAAAGCATGTGAATGTGTTACATATTCAAGAAGTCAATATTTAAGTGTTAAAAAAAAAGAATAATCCTCTGGCTTTTCTGTCTCTTGGTATTCCAGAACTCCTTCCTCATTTCCTTTAAAAGGATTAAGGTGGACTGAAAGATGGACCCAGGAGCCAACCTTGGTTTAGCTGGGACTCTGTGGCAGCCTCCTAACTGGAAGTTTAGAAGACAATGCCTTGACCTTAAAGGCTTTCGTTTGTTGGTGAGCGGCTTCTCATAGTGGGGAGGGGCAGCCCTACATAGGTGTGTGCAGGGACAGCCAAGGCTTATTTATTTGACGGTGGACAGGAGATAACTGATAACAGATAACTGGTCTTCAGCAAAGACCAGCAGTGTGGGGATCACACACATGTACTCCCCAATTTACAGAGCAGTAAACTGACTTCGGTGGGACCCTCAGCTCTCCGGAGGCTAGACCTGCTGGGAAAGGGCCCAAACCTCATTTCTAAACTGGGGAATAGCCAAGCGGATAAGAACATGGCCCTGGATCCAGACTGTGTGGGTCTGAAGTTCAGCTCCATCATTAAGCAGCTGTGTGGCCCTGGGCCAATTCCTTGACCTCTCTGTGCTTCAGTTTCCTTGTCTATCGAATGGGGGACTCCTTCCTCAACATGCTTTGGTATGATTTAAATGAATTATAACAAGCAAAGCACTTGAGATAGTGTTGGCACACAGTCAGTGCTTGCTAAACATGAACTAAAATTATCAGTGATATGATGATGTGGACAGAGGGCTAGGTTTGGGTTGGTGGTTTGAATCACGACTGGGTCCTGAGCATGAGATGGTGGTTGGGGGAGGGCTCTAGACCCAATTCAGGAGAGTGGGTCACTGCCTCACGACCCTAGGTGGGGACCTCTTCCTTACATGAGAGAAAAGCACAGCCAGGGTGGAAAACCTAGCTTCCCCCCCTTTCTCCCTCCCTCCCTCCCTCCCTTCCTACATGCCCACCCACCTCCCCCGCCCCCGGCTTTGAAGTTGGATGAAAGCATCAGAAAGATTCCTCATAGAGGTACCACGGGAATGCCCCAGCCTCCGGACCTTTGCACTGGCTGTTCCTTCTGCCTGGAACTCCAATCCCTCTGAAGATAATAGAATGGGGGTCCCCTGCCTCCATTCTGCCTCTTCTGCTTCATGAGCATTTCCTTAGAGATATCTTCCCTGACCACTCAAATCACAATGGCACCCTTACAGGGGCGACTGGGTGGCTCAGTTGGTTGAGCATCTGCCTCCGGCTCAGGTGATGATCCCGGGGTCCTGGGACCGAGCTCCGCTTTGGGTTCCCCACCCAGCAGAGTTTGCTTCTTATTCTCCCTCTGCCTCTCTCCCGGCCTCTCCCCGCCACTTGTGCTCTCTCTCACTCTCTCTCAAATAAATAAGTAAAATCTTTTAAAAAAAAATAAATTAAAATAGCACCCTTACAACTAACTGTCCCTCTCCATGTCCTCACCCTATTCTCTTTGACACTACTCCTCACTCCATCACCTTAGGCGACAAAGGTGACCCTCCCTTCTGAGTCTTGATCGGGGTGGTGGGGAAAGGCTGTTTCTACGTTGGGGTCATTCCTCTAACTATGCACTTCTCACCTGTGCACCTTCTATGCGTGTGGTTCGGTTTTTTTCTTTTTTTTTTTTAAAGTGGCACTTTCTGTCACCTCCTCTTCCTCGCCCAACCTTCCTGACATTTTATCACGGTTGGGTGTGTTTGTCTCTTGTTGGTTCCCCCACTACCACAGCAAGGTGATTCTAGTAGCTTCCTCTGCAAGGTAGTCAATAGCCAGAAGAGGCTCTTTTAAATTTCAATGAGTTAAAATAGAATAAAATTTAAAATTCAGCTCGTAGGTCTAACTGGCCACCTTGCAAGCGTTCAACGGCCCCATGTGGCCAGGGGCTACCCTACCGTGGGGGACTATCCCAGAGCATTTCCCTCCTCCCCTGGGGCAGAAGCTCTGGTGGTCCCTGTGGGCAGGGACCATGGGTGTCTGGCAGGCTGCTGTCTCCCCAAGGCCGCAGTGAGCACTTAGCAAATGATGACAGGGATGTGGGGGCGACGGGGGTGGATGGATAAAAGGAGTGAACGGATGAGTGGGCGGATGAATGAATGAATGACCAACCGACCCGCGAGGCACCAACGTGGCTCTTCCCCCGCCCCCGCCTGCCTCTCCCGAGACCCCACCTTGGCCTCGGGGTCGGTGCGGAAGAGCCCCTCGAGCACGTGCAGGGCGTCCAGGACGCCATGGTCGCGGCCCTTGCAGTAGGACAGCAGGCGGCGCACGTCGGCCGGCGCCACGAACTGCTTGGAGATCTTGTTCGTGGTGCGCACCGGAAGGCAGGCGTTGGCCAGCAGGTGGCCCGGGCGGAAGTAGTAGGCGAACTCGAGCGGGCAGGCCGGGTGCGAGTGGGTCAGCTGGCACTCCGTCACCACGAGGCGGTCCCGCAGGGGGCTCAGCTTGACGATGATGAAGGCCGGGCAGCCGGGCTGGGGAGGCCTGCGGGAGGAACGACCACCGCCGCCATCACATCACCGTCTGCCCTCCTCCTCCTCTCCCAATCCTCTTTAATTATTTATTTTCTTAAAATTAAGGACTGTGGCAAGCATCCAGGAGAGGGCCTTCTGAATCTGCCAGCTGCGTGACCTCGGGCAAGTCCCTTCAAGCCTCTGTGCCTCAGTTTCCTCCTATGTTGTGAGGGAGCTCATCATCACCAGACCTTTGTCCTGGAGTTGTGAGGATTGAAAGAGTTGATGTATGGAAAGCACTTAACTGTCAGCACCCACATTGGCCGTGGCTCTGCATCTACCTCCCCATCTCTATCAAAAGCCAAGGAATATTTTATTTACCTCGAAAAACTGTAAGAAACAAAACCCTTCAGAGACTCCTGTATCCACTTCTCGTTTAGCAAGAGCAGCATGGCCAGTTGAGGGTCTCCGAGAACCCTGCCCCCCAAAAGTCTTCCTTGGTCCCCCAAAGTAGCCACTTCCCAAATGGGCTATCTAGCCTTTCCTGGGTATGTTTTTAGAGACCCATAAACAGTGGAAGGTGGGTTCCCATGTTTTAAAAGTTCGTATACATGGAAAGGAGCTCAAACTCATCAGCCATCGAGCAAATCCCAATGAAAAGGCCCAGGGAAAAAAAAGTAAAGAAAAGAAAAGCCCCAGGAAAGGCCACCACCCACCACTGGAATAACCAAATAAACAGGGAGCACAGACCAGGATGTGGAGAGAGCCTAGCACTTAGCTTCTTGGCGATGGGAGTTTCAACATAAGTCGCTTGTCACCACGGGCCGGTCTCTGCTAACTCAGATCACGTGCCTCCCCCTGACCTAGTGCTTCCACTCAAGACCAATGCCTGAAGATGGGCGCCCAAAGATTGTGCTAGAATATTCACAGCAGCCCTGCTCGTATCTGCCAAGTATTGGAAACAAACCGATATCCACGAGGAGGATGGGAAAATAAGTAGGGATACATCCTCAAACACAACCCTAACCTACAGTAAGAATGGACAGGCCATTGCTGTCCCCAGCAACGTGGTCGGATCTCACAGATCCACTGTGTGAAAGATGCCGGACATGAAAGGTGATAAGCCACCACATGTCAGGCTTATCGAAAGTTCCACAGGAGGCAAAGGTAGCCTCTGCTGTTGGGAGACCGGAGAGTGGTCACCCTTGAGTGGTTAAGTGCTAATGTGGGAGCTTCCTGGCACTGGCTATGTGTATCCCCTTGCTCTGGGTATTGGTTACATGTACATTTTTATTTGGGGGAAATGCACCAAGTTGCATACATATGATGGATGTGCTTTCCTTCACGTGTGTTAATGCTGTTAAAAAGTTTACTAGGAATCCTTTCTTCTTCTGGTGTACGGTAGGCAAAACAGCCCCTCAAAGATGTTCACGCCCTAGCTGCTGGAGCTGTGTGAATGTTACCGTGCACTGCAAAAGGGACTTTGCAGGTAGGATTAAATTAAGGGTGCTAGAGCACCTGGGTGGTCCAGTGGGTTAAGCCTCTGTCTTTGGCTTGGGTCATGATCTCCGGATCCTGGGATCAAGCCCCGCATTGGGCTCTCTGCTCAGCATGGAGCCTGCCTCCCCTCTCTCTCTTCCTGCATCTCTGCCTACTTGTGATCTCTGTCAAATAAATAAATAAAATCTTTAAAAAATAGAAAAAATAAAAATAATAATAAATTAAGGGTCCTGAGATGGGGAGATGATCTTGGATTATCCAGCTGGGCTCAGTGTACCCCCAAGGGTCCTTATAAAGGGAAGACAGAAGCAAGAAGCCAGAGAGGCAAGTCAAAGAGACAGAGAGAGAGAGAGAGAGAGAAAGAGAGATGTTTCTCTGCTAGAACAGCAGGAAGCCAAGGAATGCGGGCACTTCTAGAAGATTCTCCTGTAGAGTCTCCAGAATGAACCAGCCTTGCAGACAGCTCGATTTTAGCCCTGTGAGACCCCTGCTGGACTGGTGACCCTCGGAGCTCTAAGATCACACATTCGCATTGCCTTAAGCCACCAGGTCTGTGATACTTTGTTACAACAGCAATAGGAAACCGACCCCACTCTCTATATACTTTTGAAACAGGGCTTTCTCACTCATTAGCTTTTCAACATTGTTTCATTCCTTTTGCTGCCTGATAGGCCACTGGCAACTCCACCAACTGTATGTTGGGTTTTTGTTGTTGTTGTTTTGTTGTGTTGTGTTTTTTTAGAGATTTTATTTAAGTCATCTCTATAGCCAAGATGGGGCTTGAACTCACAGCCCCAAAATTGAGTCACATGCTCCACGGATGGAGACAGCCAGGTGCCCCTCTGCTAACTGCATGCTGTCTCCTGTTCTCCCTTCTTAAAAACAATGCTTCGATGACCCCCAACTCTCTTATCCATCTGTGTGTGGGCAAGAGTCTGTCTAAGACAGAGGCCGTCAAGCTGCTGAGCACGGCCTACCCATTAGCTGAAATCAATCAGGGAGCTACAAACAGCCTTCTAAAAAATGAAAGGAACAGGGAGGAAAATCAGGGTGCATTTCCCTGGTAAATAACACATATTATTGACATCTGCTTTCTGAAAGGATGTTTTGTGTTTCTCCATGAGGGATGATACTGGCATTTTAGGTAGGAGGTTTATGTTTACAGAGCAGGGATTGGCACACTTTTTCTGCGAAAGGGCAGACAGTAAATAGACACTGTTGCTATACTGTGAAAACAGCCATAGATTGCCTGTCAGTGCATGTGCCTGGCTGTGTTCCAATAAAACTTTATTTACAAAACACAGCTGCAGGATGGATTTGGCCCAAGGTCCTCACAGCTTGTCAGCTCTTGTAACATAGACTGTCTAGGGCTTGGCAAGAAATGAAGAAGCCTGACTCACAGGCAGTGAATGCCAGTAGCACACCCTAAAGTGCTCCGAAATTGTTTCCAAGTGGCCCCTGAGAAGGCTGAGCCTCCCCAGAACCCACCCCAGGTCTCTCCAGTATAAATACTGAAGAACTGTCTTTGTTAAACCAGAAGGGGATACCTGACACGCCCCTTTTCTGCTCCATGCGTGAGGGAAAGTAAAACTGGGAGCCTGCTAGACTTTTTAAATCTACATAAAAAGCTTGGGACTTCTTGCCTTATTTTAAGCAACAAAAATAATGTAAAATTAGAAAAAAGTCTAAGCCACCAAATCGTTATAAATAAAATACAAATGTGGAGCCACCCCCGTGGTATTGGTAGAACCAAAAGACATTCCCGACGTGCAGCCCTTTTTGAGCTACCCAAACTGTGGCCCATTCATGGGACTCTACCTGACCCACCTCCCCTGCTTAACTCTCGGGCTCCTGTGAAACTCTCTGGTCTGGCCTCTTTTAGTTCAGCCCTTAGAACAAGCCCCCACTCAGTGAAGGTCACAACACCAGGGAGCTGTGTATCTTGCCAGAGAATAGCACGTCCCCACAAGGTCCCTGTACCTCACATAATCGTCTACTGTGGCCTCAGAATGCTATTTTTGCAATTTCTCTACATGCAGCCGGGATGAAGAATGCCACCCACCCCTACGTGTGAACTCCATGTGGGCAGGAATCTTTGATTTGCCTACTGCAATAGTCCCAGCACTGAGAGCAGCCCCTGGCCCCTGGGAAGTGCTCAGTAAACAGATGATGAGGAATGACAGAATCCCACTGTATGAACCCCAGACACCCAGGCACTCTGCTCATTACGTCAAGCCACCCAGCACCCAGTTCTGCCTGTCATGCCTTATAAACTCATCAGACCATCCACATTTCCCTATTCCCACTGCCAGCAACCCTACTCAGTTCTCTCCTTCTTCATAAAACATCCTTGTCCCTTCTTTTCCCCTAGTTAGCTCCTATTCCTCCTTCACAACTCTGAACCAGTGTCACCTCCTCCAGGAAGCCCTCTCTGACCATCCCCAGGCTTGGGCAGATTTCACGGCACATTGGGATGAGGATCTGATGGAGGCCCATTTGTAATGCATGGGGTGCATTGAATGGGGTGCCCTTCCCCTGTAACCCCCACCATCTAAAACACATTCACCATGCACCCAGCAGGCGCTCGAAACAAAGCCTTCAGATGGACAAACAGCATGGCACCTAGGATCACATTTGACTCTCGTGATCCATGATTGAAATAAAGATGAGGGGTAGGGGAAGGAAGAGAGAGGGGACTAAAAGCACAGGCTTTGTGGTCAAACCGTGTGGGTCCTGATCCAGGTTTCCCTCTCTCGGCAGCTGGGCTATCTTGGGAAATCACTTTAACCTCTCTGTGCTTGTTTGCTCATACGGAAATTGGGGCTAACAAGAATAGTACCTCCTCATTGAGAGGAGTCCAGAAGAGGATTACATTATGCAAAGTAGTTAGACAAGGGGCCGGTGTAAGTACTTAATAAAAATGAACCTGCTATTTCCCCCATTTTTTTTTTCCTTCTAAAAGTACCATCACTATGAGCTCGTTTGCCCTCCATGCACCTGTTTCTTCTTGATCTTTCAGGTCGTCAAGCTTTCTGTGTTCTCAAAGGCTGGTGTGTGTATTCTAGAGAGGGAAGTGCTTAGGGAGGCTGGGGAGGGGGTGGTGGTGGTGTGCAGAGCAGAGGGCTGGAGCTGGAGGGGGAAGAGACGGGGTGGCGATTTGGGGAAAGTTGCCAGGCAACGTTTAGGCAACGGGGCTGGAGTGGCCAGGGAGAAAGCTCTGATGTGTGGTTCTCACATCGCAGCCCCTGCCTCCTCGCTGGCCTCCTGTCTCTCTCCATCAGTCTGTCCCTGACAGGGCCCTGGGAGGAACCTATCCTATGCGTAGAGCTCCTGTTGCTTTCAGCCCCTCCTGTCTCCTGGCTTCCTCCCTGGCAGAACACTGGGGACAGTGCTGGCACATAGCAAGCGCCATATGTCTAGGTCAAATACATACATACATAAATGTATAAACAAGGAGGATCCCTCAAGTTTTCATTTCCTAATCACCTCTTCCAGGAAGCCTTCCAGAAATACCTCGTAAGCTCTCAGGTGGAGCTGGGTTGACCACCCCTCTTTTGTCCTCTTCCCTCCCACTCTCTAACTTCTTTTCTCCCACAATTGTGAGCCCTCATTTCCAATTTTTTTTTCTTTTTTCTTTTGGTCTTTTTCCCTTCCATTAGGTTCTCAGCTGCTCAAAGGCAGAGGCCAAGCTCTGGGTTCCAAATGCCCAGCAAAGAGCATGAACACAGTAGGCACTCAATAAGTGTTTGTTACTTTGAATTGGGTTCTGTTAACAAGGAGAGATTCCAGATGGGGCCTGAGCTGCTTACAGGCTCTAATGTTCTAGATTTCTCTGTGATGATGATGTGTGTTTGATCCCATTCTGCTTCCTGACCTCTGAGTCTCTGTTTCTAGATGAGCAAGGTACCAAGAAGAGTACCAAGTACTAAGAAGGGTAACCTCTCAGTAAGTGTTTCAGTAACTATGGTGAAAATCGCTGCTCGAAGGTGCTCACTTTTCTGAGCGATCTGCATCTATCAGCTCATTTAATCCTCACAAACCTGGAATCGATCAGTACCGGCACTTCCTCCGTTTTCCAAGGCAGGAAACTGAGACCCAGAGAGGTGATGTCACTTGCTCAGGTGATGTCATCGGCTAATCATAGCAGACCTGGGGTTTGAGGTTAGGCTGCTGGCTGGCTGTGCTCTTGACTTCTAGAACAGCTGTCATCTACCCAGCTGCCTGATGTTCCAGAGAGGAGAAACCCGACTTAGACATGTGATATCTGTTGCCCAAAGACACCCACTTTGGGAGCAATGGGGCCGGTCTCAAGCAGCCTGAAGGCAGAGCCTGCTTTTAAGTGCTCCGTTCTTGGCCATAGCTCTCCAACCAAGGGTCTGAAACTCACATGCACCTACCGGGACCAGGAAGGTGAAACATGAAAGTGGCAGGGCTAAGTGTGAGGTAATAGGGAGCAGTGGGGTCTGGGGCAAACCCAAGGCCCCTACCCCTCTAACTGCAGTGGCCATCTGCCACACAAGAATGTGGGTTCAGCCTTTTCCCGTGTTTCAAGAAAAGCCAGAAACTGAAACTTTTATGGGGAGTGCTCTGGTTTTAAAACTGGGGAGAACGATTAAAACATCCTTGGCCAGCTGGGTGTATCTCCTAGCTGTCTCGCAGGTTTTTCATTTGCCCCTGTAGCATTACAGTTGTAGGGAAGTTATCTGTCAGCTTGTTCCTTTAACACCAGCCTTCCTGTCCAGTCTGAAAGTGCTAGGAGGGCAGGGGATCTGTCTATCCTGCTCAACCCCTTCTCACCCCAGTGAATTACCCCTGGCTCCCGCGGGGAACCGGCCCTGTATTCACTGAATCACCGGATGGTCATCCTCTCTTTGTCCCATGGGTTACTCTGCAGCTCTGTCTCTGACCTCTTTGTATATGTCCCAAACCTGGCTCTCACCCATTTTTCTGGTTCTGGCTAGAGTGTCTGGCTCCATGTCTCTGTGTTTCTGGAATTTTCTGCTCCCCCCCCTTTGGTTTTCTTCACTGTGTCCATCTCACTCTGCCTTTCTGTAAGTCTGCAATTGGAGCCCACCCTGTCACTCACTCTACGTGCCTCTGTCCTTCCAACTTACGGGCTGTCTGCCTTTCTCTGGGCCTGTCTTACCTTCTCTGCAAGGTGTACTTAGCTGTTTTAGATGGCATCTCTCCCTCCCCAACTCTGGGGGGGTTGCTCTCTGCCTACTCCTCCCCCTCGATTCCCATCCCCACCCCCAGCACCCAGTAGGGCACGGCTCCTCTCACGCACCCCACGGTGGGCCGGCTGGGCGCGCGCACGTCCTTGCACACGAGCCGCACGTAGCTGTACTTGAGCACGTCGATGAGCGTGTAGAGCGGGGGCGCGCTGGCCCAGCGGCAGCGTGCCAGGTGCATGGAACTCTTGACGAAGAAGAGCGCCAGCCGCTGCTGGCACCACGCGTCGAAGAAGCGGCTGAACTCGGCCCATGAGAAGAAGGCACGCTCCCGTAGCTCCTGCTCCTCCTGCCCAGCCGTGCTGGGTGGGGACTCCATCCTGGGGCACCTGAGTGGAAGAGAGGGGGAATGTGGATATCAGACCCATCCCCACCAGGCGTACCCCACTTTCTCCATTTTCTGCCTGCCTCTTTGGTGCTGGTGCCTCTTTCCAGGCAGGGCCCAGGGTGGGATGCACCCGCATTAATATCTAGATATGAATCTATACTCCATCTTCGGCTTTCTCCCATTTCCGCATTATTCCCGGGACAGCTGGAGCTTATCATCCTGATCCCCAATTTCAGCTCTGGCACCCTCCTCTGTAGATGTGCCCCTAGGTACATTTGGGGTCCCTCTCCCAAAACATAACCCTTAAGTGCAGTGGTGGACACCTCCAATGTGTTCTCAACTTCCAGCCAAGACCTCCTTCCCCCTCCGGATAGATCTCCTATACTTGACCATAACCTCTCGTGCCCCATTCATAGGAAACCACCCCCTTCGATGTGTCTACACTTGGCTGTAACTCACATCCCTCTTTGCCCTCCTCTAAAGATATCCCATGTCCAGATGTGCTCCCACATCCATTCAGGGACCCTCATTCCCAGTCACATTCTTCACGCACCTGTGGCTTCCTCCTCCCTGCACGTGTCTCCGATATATGGCTGTTATCCCAGATGTGACGCCATGGGTCGTCACATTCAACTGTAGCCCCTGCCTCCGAGATGCTCCCATATCCAGATGTCCTCCTCACATCCAGTATGTACTTTTCGCCCACAGGTGTGTGCCCCATTCACTTGTGGCCAATTTTCAGAAGTGTCACCAATATTTGTGCCCACCTCCTGCTCAGACGCGCCCCCCAGTCCAGCTGTAGCTCCCTCCTCCCATTTGCAGCTTTTGTACTCTCCAGGTGTGCATTCTGGTCCTAGACACGGCCCCTCGTCCTCAGATGGGCTTCATTACCCCAGATGCTCCCCCATGTCCAGCTGCGCCTCCCCCCCCCCTCGCGCAGCCCCTCCCAACCCGCTTCCCCCTCCCCAAGTCCTCCCAGCCCCTCTGGCTGCGGGCCCTCCCATCTCCGCTGTCCCACCCAGCTGTGCCTCTCCCCTCCCCCAGATGTGCACCCTTCCCGCCCCTCCCCACTCACCTACCCGCCCCGGAGCGGCGTCCACCTCCCACAATGCTCCGCGCCGAGGCCAGGCCCGGCCCTTGCTCCCGGGATGCCCCGCGCGGCCTCCCGCCTCTCTTCCCGCCGTGCCTCGCGCAGCGGCTTCCATTGAATCTCCGTCTTTTCCCGCCAGTCACTTCTCGGCCCCACAGCTACGCCCGCCCACCCAGACGGAGGGAAGGCGCGGACCGTTTCCCATCGTGCTCTGCGGGAGGGCTCACCCTGCTTCACCTCTTTCCTAGCAGCCTCCGGCCGGGGAGACTACAACTCCCAGCGTCCTCCGAGAGGCAGCGGCGGCGCTGACGACTCCCGGGCCCCGCCCCCTATACCGCCCCCGCCCGCCAAAGTCTGCGCGCGAATTCCGTGGCGCGAATTGAGGGCTGCAGTCGGGCGACTAGTGGTTCCGGGTGTGACGCGCAGGACAGCGAAGCGCGGGGCCGGCGAGAGGCAGGTGAGGCCGCCGACGCGGGGCTGGGAAACTTGGGGGGGTGCGCGCCTGTCGTACGCTCCGGACCGGCGGCTCCGCCGGGTCGGTCGGCTGCCGAGGAGCCGGCGTGGGGTACGCTCAGGCGGCCGAGAGCGCGGCGAGGAAGGGAGAGCGCCGGCAGCAGGTCGCTGCAGGGCATTGGGGGGGGGGGGGTCGGCCGGAGGTAGAGGGCCAGGTAGAGGGTAGAGAGGGCCGGAGTCTGTAGGACTCGGAGGGGTTTGAATAGAGGCCTGGGAGGCGGGGCTACTGCGGGGGGCGTGGTCACCGTAGCTCGAGGGGCGGGGCCCCGGGGGGAGACCCCGTGGGCGGGGCCATTGGAAATTGGGTGGTCGGGGAGACTGGCCCTCCTGAAAAGGGGTGGGGGCCAAGTTTGTTAGTGGGCGGGGCCAGACGCTAGGAGGTGTGGCCGGCAAAGGGTTCACGGATGGGGGAGAAGTGGGGTGGGTTTTAGACCGTGTCGGGGGAGGATCCAGCTGGACAGAGGTCGGGCAGAGAGAGGTCAGAGGTCTGGTCCAGGTTTATGCTTTTGGAAATGTGGGGACCCTTTTGTATAGGGAGATGTTTGGCTTTTGGATGCCTGATGAGGGGGGCGGAGCAGAGGTAGTGTTGGACCGCACAGTTGGAAGGCCAAGGCCTGGGAAGGGAGGGGGCCTTGGAGAGAGTAACTCAAAGGTCTGGGTTTATTGTTCTCCTAAAGGGTGGAGGGAGGGCCAGAGGAGCTTGGGGAGCGGAGAGAGAAGGATATTGATGTTCTTAGGTGAGGGGGAGTCTTGAAAGGTAAGGTAAGGCAAGGGGTGGGGCGGGGTGCACTTGGCTGGGAGAAGAGATGAGCAAGTAGAAAGGAAGGCTGGCCTCTGAAAGCCGAAGGGAATCATTGAGAGACAGCGGGACATGGGATTAAGAACACATCGCTTCTAGTTCTCCAAACCCATTTCATCCTGTTTGAATCTCTGACCTGTTAGCCTCAGGGAAGCATGACGGAAAGGCCAGTGGAGTCTAAGTAAAACCTCCTAATTTCATCTTATCTTAGGATCCCTAGGAGCTTGTTAAGCTTGCAGATCCCCCTTCTATTCCCAGCGCTTCTGATTCACTAGGCCTGGGAGTGTGCTAGAATATTTTACATGTAATCCCAGGTGGTTCTTAGAACTGGCTCTCTGTGTTTCTGGTATCCACCATAGGCTGGCTGTGTGGCCCTGTCGCTTTCCTTCCCCTGTCCCAACTTCCTCATTGCCTTTTGGGGGATGCTGAGCTGTTCTGAGCTTCGGGGGATGAGAGTAGCATACTTAGGGGAATGGTGTAAAATACTTCCCATGGGTGGACGTTGGTCAGGGGAACAGACAGGTTAGGAAACGTGAGCTTTTATTAACAAGAAGAAAAAGACAAGCCTTTTGATCCTCAAGCTGTTTAAAGACCCTTTGGGGGTGTCTGGGTGGCTCAAATGGTTGGACATCTGCCTTTGGCTCAGGTCTTGATCTCCGGGTCCTGGGGTCGAGCCCCATGTCAGGCTCTCAGCTCACTGGGGAGTCTGCTCCTCCCTCTCCCGCTGCCTTTCCCCCTGCTTGTGCGCTTTCTCTCTCTCTCTTGAGAAAAAAAAAGTGAAAACCCTTTGATATCATGCTCCTTGTCACATGGCCTGCAGGTTTTGAAAGATCCTGCTTATGAACCTTAAACTTGTTAGCAATGATGTTTTTGTTATCCTGATTTTTTAAAAAAAGATTTACTTATTTATTTGGAACAGGGGAGGAGCAGAGGGGGAAGGGGAGAAAGAGTCCCAAGCAGGCTCCACACCCAGTGGGGAGCCCGACACGGGGCTCGATCTCACGACCCTGAGATCATGACCTGAGCCAAAACCAAGAGTTGGAAGCTTGACCAACTTTGCCCCCCAGGCACCCCTGTTACCCTGATTTTTAAATAAAGGCATACATGTGGGCCAATGCATTCAATACCAGGCACTGTTTTAAGTCCTGTGGCCATATCACTGAACAAAATGAACAAAATCCTTATATTTATGGAACTGCTCATTTTAGCCGCGCACTGCTAAACAGAGTCGAAGCTAGCCCCACTTAAATTTAAGCTCATTAGAAACAGATGAAAATCTCGGCTCCCCTGTGGCACTAGCTGCATTTCAAATGCTTGAAGCCACATATGGATAGAGTGACCTCCTTGGACTCCACAGGTACAGAAGGTCTCGATCACACAGAAAATTGTGTTAGAAGCACTACTCTAGAGAGTGACACCAATTCTAATTTGTGCTAACTGCAGGGAAGGAAGAGAGTGAGGGTTAGCTCAGCCGGCTGGGCGTGGGGGCGGCCCAGCCTGCGCTCTGAGCAGTGGGATGCTGAGTAGTGGGAGGCAGCGTCCTTGGGATTCATGGGTCAGTGAATTTGGGGTTTGAGAAAAGAGGTGAATCAGGTCAATCAACAATCCAAGGGTTTTTGGTTTTGTGTTTTAAAAGATTTTATTTATTTATTTGAGAGAGAGCATACAAGTAGGGGGAGGTAAAGGGAGAATCAGACACCCCACTGAGCAGGGAGCCCAACGCAAGAGTCGATCCCAGGACCCTGAGATCATGACCTGAGCTGAAGGTAGATGCTTAACCAACTAAGCCGCACTCAGTTTTTTGTTTTTTTAAATAAAAAAAATTAAATGTAAAAAAAATTAAGTGAACTTACTCTTTTCACTGTACAGTTCTGTCCATTTTGAAATGTGTAGAATTGTGTGAACACCATCACCATCAAGATACTGCAGTTTCATCACTCCAAAAAGTGATTCTCGGGTTTCCCTTCCCTAGGTACACCTGCAGCCATCCGTCCCTCTGCCTCCCTGCAGTGCACCCGACCACTCCTTTTTATTGCCATGGGAGTGTAAATTAGCTTAGTTTAGTTCATCCTATAGTGGGATACTGTTCGGCAAGTAAAAGCATTGTATGCTGTACCATAGTTGGTTCGTCCATTCTCCATGGGAGGACATTTGGATCATTTTTGGTGACGATAAACGGGTCCACGGCTATAAACATTGGCTTACAGGGGTTTGTGTGCACATAAGAGTTCTCTGGGGAACTCCCTCGGAGTGGGGTTGCTGGGTCATATGGTAAGCGTACGCTTCACCGTCTGAGAAACTGCCAGGCTTCTCCAGAAGTGCCCATACCATGTTGAATTCCCACCAGAAAAGTGTGAGACTTCCCATTGTTCCCATCCTCACCAGCTCCCAATATTGTCGTATTTTCTTTTGTTTTATTTTTAATGGTTAAATAGGCATGAAGTAGAGTCCAGGGTTTTTGACCAGAGCAATTGGATGACAGAAGCTACCAATGCAGAGATGGGAGAAGTAATAGTGTATGTGTGTGTGTGTGTGTGTGTGTGTGTGTGTGAGAGAGAGAGAGAGAGAGAGAGACAGAAAACTGGACTTTGGTTTTGGTCCCAATGAGCTGGAAATGTTGGTCAGACATCTAGATGTCTGAAAGCCAGCAGGATGCTGGCCAGAAAGCCAGCAGGATGTGCCCTTGAGTTTAAGGGCTAGCGACAGCCAGAGTGACACGGTTGGGGGCCCTGACAGAGTACATTGAAGCCATCGGATTGGATAAGATCTTAAAGGGGGCAGATATAAACGGGACAGAGAGGGGGCTAAAGATTGGGCCTGGGGGCATAGCAACAGTTAGAAAGGGGTGCCTGCCGGCTCAGTGGGTTAAGCTTCTGCCTTCAGGTGAGGTCATGATCCCAGAGTCCTGGGATCGAGCCCCACATTGGACTTCTGCTCAGCAGGGAGTCTGCTTCTCCCTCCGCTCCTCACCCGGCTCATGCTCTCTCTCTCTAATAAATAAAATCATAAAAAAAAGTCTTTAAAATAATAATAAAAAAGAATGTTAGCTGCCATCTTAGCTCTCTGTCGCTACTGTACCAGCTCCCCCGCTTTGCCCCTTACAAGCTCTGTGATTCCAAGTATCTTTCTGTGCCTGTCTTCTCGATGGCGACATGGGGAGAAAAATGAAAGATGTTTGCTTGGATTGTTGGGAGGTATTGGTTAACGTGATCGTTTTACACTGGGTGTCTCAGTAGCCTCAAGATCTAAGGGCCACCCACCACCCCTTCAGTCCCAATACAGGGGGACCCCTGCCCTCATCACCCTCAAGAATTGGTAGTGTTTGGAGTGCCTGGGTGGCTTAGTTGGTTAAGTGGGTTAAGTGAGTTAAGCCTCCACTTCTGCTCAGGTCACGATCTCAGGGTCCTGGGATCGATCCCCACATCAGGCTCTCTGCTCAGCAGGGAGCCTGCTTCCCCCTCTCTCTCTGTCTGCCTCTCTGCCTACTTGTGATCTCTCTCTCTGTGTCAAATAAATAAATAAAAATCTTTAAAAAAAAAAAAGAATTGGTAGTGGTTAAGGACATGGACTTGGGAGCTGGACACCTGTCTTCAGATCCTGGCTTCACAACCCATTAGGCTGTGTGGCCTTGAGCAAATCACTTGATCTCTGCTTCCTTTGCCTCCTTCATAAAATCAGGATAATAACGAATTGTAGATTTTGTGGGAATTAATTCGTATAAAACCTGGTTCCTAGGAAGCACCCCAGTTAATAAAGTTGTTTTTTTTTTTTTTTACAGAAAAAATATTAAGTGAAAAAAAAAATATCCAGGTTTTACATAGATTCTGTTGAAATTTCAAAGGCAGTTATGGAGGGTGTCTGAAGTCTGGGAAATAACTTTGGGAGGAGATGGGAGGAAATAAGCCTGGCCCCCTAGCTCTGGAGCTCCCAGTCTGATTGAAAAGATGAACTGTGACGTCATCAGGAGGTCACAGCGTCGGCACAATATGTGTGAGAAGTACTAGTTAACTGCCCCAGGAGGTCAGGAAATGGAGTTTATTCTAGCAGGTGCCCAGGGGAGGCTTCTAGACATCAATCCAGTGCTCAGATCTAGACAGGAGGGACTGGCTCCTGGGGGTCAGGGAGGGCACTCCCCAGAGGGAGCCTGGAGGAAGGGGGTAGGAGGTTGGATCATAAAATTTGAACAGTTCTGTGGGTCTGGATTTACTGTTTGTTTTAATTGAATGGATAGGAAATATGCAGGGTTTAAAATAAAATCGGGATAGAGCTATGCGGTGACTGGTCTCGTTCACACCCCTACTCCCAGCCACCTAATGTGCCCCCCCTGACCACTTCTGTTGGCTTCCTGATTATCCTTCCAGAGTTTTTGTTTGGCAAACAAAAGCAGGACCAAAGAATAGATTGGTCTCTATTTTCTCCTGTCTTATGAAATCAGTAGCTTATTATGTCCGCTGTTCTGCCTCCTTTTTTTATTTATTATTACTGTTTAAAATGTGACTTAAAATACCTAGAACGTCTTTCTGTAGCAGGACATACATAGAGAATGTCTTCATTCTACCTTTTTTTTTTTTTTTTTTTTTACTTTTTATTTTGAAAGGATTACATAGACTTACCGGAAGTTATAAAAATAGTACACACCTATTTTCCCCAGTGGTGACATCTTACATAACCGTAGTCCAGTATCAAAACCAGGAAGCTGGGCCCTAAGCTAGACCACAGAGCTGGTTAAGCTGTGTGTGTGTGTGCACACACGCATGCACAGTTGAACCCATGTATAGATCTGTGTAACCATCACCGCAGTCGGGATACGGAACAGTTCTGTCCCCACAAAGGCTCTAGCTGTGCTGCCCCATTATAGCTGACCCCCCCCATCTTTTGTCCCTAAGCTCTGATCACCCCCGATCTCTTCTTCATCCTAAGTTTTGTCATTTGGAAAGCGTTCCATAAATGGAATCGTACAGTACGTAACTCTCTGAGATCTCCGTGATGTTTTTGCTCCTCGTTTCTGGTAAGAACATCCCTTAGAAACTGCTCAGCAGCTGGTCTGTATACACCAGTGGGTATAATTTAATGGACTGCCATGTTTCAGAGTTATTTGAGGATATTATGTAATCACCTAAAAACAGTTTTTTATTGATCTTTTTTTTTTTTTTACAAGATTTATTTATTTATTTTTACAGAGAGAGAGTGTGTGTGCGTGCGCGCACAAGCGGGGGAGCAGTGGCAGAGAGAGAAGGAGAAGCAGGTTCCCCACTGAGCGGGGCTCCATTCCGGGACCCTGGAATCTTGACCTGAGCCAAAGGCAGACGCTTAACCAACTGAGCCACCCAGGTGCCCCAGTTTTTTGCTGATCTTAAAACTTAACTTCTCCCCCAAAAAACCCCAAACAAAACTGGAAAAGAAAAATACCTGTAGGCCTTCATTGTGCCTTCCTATTAGATGAGAAGCAGGCTTCATATGATCAGGGAGGCTTCTTATCTTGCTCTGACTTAGGACTTTCTCTTCACTCATAAATCTCGGCAGCAAATCAGTTTGGTCATGAAAATGGGAGGTTTTTTTCTTTTCTTTTTTTTTAAGATTTTATTTATTTGACGGAGATCATAGGTAGGCAGAGAGGCAGGCAGAGAGAGAGGGGAAGCAGGCTCCCCGTTAAGCAGAGAGCCCGATGCGAGGCTCGATCCCAGGACCCTGGGATCATGACCTGAGCCGAAGGCAGAGGCTTAACCCACTGAGCCACCCAGGCGCCCCCAAAATGGGAGTTTCTTGTCAGTGAGGAAACTCATGTTTCTGATTTTATGGATTTTTTTTTCTTTCTTTTTCTCTCTGAAAGAAGGAGGGTTACGTGTTTTGATCTGTGCTCAACCAGTAGTCTCACCAAGGATCTGGATTTCTGTTTCAGGAGCAGCAGCTGGAGAAGAGGAGGAGGAGAGGGGAAGGGAGAATTCTGGCCCATCATGCAGCGAAGTATCAGGTGAGAACCCACCCACGCCCCCGCCCCACCGTCTCACAAGCGCTGAGATCTCTGTTTCTCTGTTTCTGCGCCTTTTCTTGGAAGAACACAAGTTAGTCTGCAAATCAGAATTTCCAGAAGCTGAGCAGTGCAGAACATGGGCATGGAATCGGGAGGATGGGTGGTGCAACCAGAGTTTTTTAGCTGAAGGTTCAGAAACACTGACCTAGTGGTTCACAGTCAGTGTTTGACCCCCTCCGCCCAGGGGACAGCCAGCTGTGTCTGGAGATGTTCTTAGTTGTCACAACTAGGGGGAGAAGGGGCCTTGTGATGAGCGTAGGGGCTGGGCATAGTTGCTGCTGACACCCCCCACAACGAAGAATGATCTGGCCTGAAACATCAGTGGTGTCCAGAGTGGGAAAGCCTGTCTTACAAGCCGGCTTCAGGAAAACCAGACAGGGAGTTACATGGCTTGTGTAGTTGAAACCTTCCAGAATTAATGACCTCGGGGTTCGGAATTCGAGAGGGTGTCCAGATAGGATGGTGGAGGGGCTGCTCCTAGAAGGAGGGGATGGATTCTAGACCAGACACCGACACCCCCTCTTTGCCCCAGCTGAGACCTGGGAGGTCACAGATCACAGGCTGCGTTTTTCTCATGTGATGACGAGTCTGGGCATAGTCTGTCCTGGGCTCATGGTGCCCTTCCATGGCTTTTTTGCCCCTGGCTGGGCTGGGCTGGGCTTGATCAGTTGATTGACTGACTGACCACTAGTTATGTGTTAATTTTGGACCCGTTTTAAACGTACAGAAAAGTTGTAGCAATAATAGGGCCCATTCTTGGAACCTGGCACCCGGCTTCCACCGTTGACGTCTCGTGGCCTATTGGTCACAGTGAGGGACCAGCATTGTTGCGTTCCTGTTAACCACACTCCACACTTTATTCCGACCTCCCCAGTGTACCTTCTAATGCTGTTCTCTGTTCCCAGGACCCAGCTCGGAGTACTGTGTTACGTTTAGTTATCGTGCCCCCTCGGTTCCCTCTGGTGGTTCCGGGTGACAGTTTCTCGGACTCTGTTTGTCAGGATACCTGCAGACGGTCCCCCAATGTGTCTGATGTTGTTCTCATAACTAGAGGGGGCTCAAGGCAGTGAAGCAAGGTAGCCTCTCATCCCCTCATAGTAGGGATGCAGAACATCCCCGGGTCAGGAGAGTGTGGGTGAGGCCTCTCCACCTTACCCTTCTGTGGTCCCTTGTCAGTGCTCAGTTCTCTGGAAGCCAGCACTCGGGCTGGCCAGTCTCAAGTGGAGGGACAATACCTTGCCTTAATGATTTTTTCCAGCACACTTCACACCTCCTGACCTTTTCTGTTTAGTTATTTAACAGCTACCTCTTCTACGGAGTCAACCCCTTGAGGGTGGGGACTTGTTGTCTTTGTCTCCACTGACTCCCCAGTGCAGAGAGGCTTTGGCACATCGGAAGCACTTACCTGATTCTTCGTGCAGTTATCGTTCCCATTTTCCCCTCCTTCTGTGCTCCTCCAGGTCATTTTTCTACCCCAAGAATGAGGGCAAAGTGAAAAAGCCAGAGAAGGAGACCTCCAACAGCGTCAGAGAGACGGAGCCGCCTCCAAAGTACGTAATGGGATGAGGACATGGTGAATTTGTTCCTTTGTAAGTCAGGACTCCCTTGGCTCTAAGCGTGTCAAACCCAGCTCAGAATGTCTGGGAGTCCTAAAGGGAATTTTTTGACTTCAGTAATTGGGACATCGAAAGGCATAGATCCAGCTTCAGGCACAGCTGTATCCAGGGCCTCCGCCTTGTCAAAGCGAGTTGGCAAGTCCAAGTTCCGGGAGTAAGACAACTGTGGGCAGGCATTCAGGAGCAAGGTGCATGCATCAGTCCTATCCCTTCCATTGTCTCGGTCAGGACCCATCACAAGGCTGTTCCCACCTCCAGGGGAGGCTGGGAAGGATAGTCTCAAGCTGTGGATGGACGATTAAGAATGTATGCTAAGGAGCACCTAGAAAAAGCTCATGGGATGCTTGAATGAGAAGGAGAGGAATGGGACCTAGTGGAAGGGCTGGAACATTCGGGAAGGACCCCCTCTTTGCCTGCCAGAGCACCCCCATTTTCCCACCTTCCAGGATGGCACTGAAGGAGCGGAATGGAGAGGTGCCTGAGAGCGATTCTCCAGTGAAGAGGCCGGGGCGGAAGGTGGCCCGGGTCCTGGGCAGTGAAGGGGAGGAGGAGGACGAGGCCCTCACGCCCTCCAAAGGCCAGGTAGGTCCCCACAAGCCTGCCCACCGTGACTGGAAGAAGCCATCGTTCCCAGCAGCCTCTGACGCGGAGTGTAGGCCAGCTGCTCAGTTGCTCATGCCCCAGGTGGTGGACGAGTTGAGCGGCCGTGCCCTGGAGCAGATGGACGGCCTGGTCTGCACAGTTCGGCTCCACCTGCGCCCCGTGGCCTGGGGCAGGCTCCGGCCCTCGGTCTTCAGCCGCCTCACCTGTACCATATGCCCCCCGGAAGCACCTACCGTTCGGGGTGACTCTGAGCAGGAAGAGTCCACCTATGGATCTGAGAACAATGCATGAGCCAGAATTAGGGCTCAGAGACCCATCCCATCTCTCCTATTGTCAGAGGGTTTTTCACCTTTTCCAGAGACCTTGGCTTGCTTCCTTCTTTTGCTCCAAAGTTGCCCAGTGGGCAACCGATTGGTGACCTTAATTCTCTCTGCAGCCTTAATTGCCCTTTGCCATGTAACCAAATATATTCACGGGTTCCAGGGACAAGAAGGGGCCATCTTTAGGAGGTTGGACTTTTCCCCGTGGCCTCTAGGGATGTGTGGAATAGTTTTGAGCAGGAGAGGGACAGAGGTGGCTTTGGGTCCTGAGCCTTCCCAACATCCTTTTGGGGCCTCCACCCATCAGGGTGCAAATAGAGAGAAACCACATGAGTGATTTGAGCAGAGAGAGTTTAAGACAAAGAATTACCAACTAGGTATGCAGTTCTCAAGCGGGTCACTGCAGGAGCGAAAGAGAACTGGAAGGCGTCATGGAGGTGGCAGCTGTTGGGGGCAGCTGCCACCCTGGGAGCTGTGGACCTGGCAGTGAGACCTTCAGATGCCAGCTGGCGCCCGCTGGGCTCTCTGAGTTTACAGGTGGTGCCTGAGGGCCTGGTTAGATCTTTGTGACAGGCGCTGGGCGGCAAGCGACAGCATCCATGGGGCATCACGTCTTGGGCCCTGTGAGTGTTGGAAATGCTGTAAATCGGATCTGCCTGTTGCAGGCCTCTCTCATGCCTTGTTGTGGTGCTGCCTGCCCTGGAGCTTTCTGCCAGAACAGGAAAGGGGTTTGCAGAGTCCCAGCCTCATGAGGGGGAGTGGACGGGGTAGGCATGAAGCTGCGAGACTGTCACTTAATAACGGGCAGAGGGCCCTGTAAGATGAGTTAGGGATTGAAACTAACATACAAATAACGGGCTTAAACAAGGTAGGAATTTATTTCTCCTTCTAATGAGCACAAAAAGTCCAGGATTAGCATGGCAGTCTCTCAGCGTCAGAGACGCAGGCTGCTTCTGTACCATTATTTTTATCCTAGAATACCTTGTCCAAGCAAGTGTCCATTTTCGGCTAGTGAGAAGAGCAAGGCATTCCATGGGAAGTGTACACCCTTATCCCTTGTATTGCACTGTGTAGAAGGCTCCTGGCCACGCCTACCTGCAAGGGAGGCTGGGAAGTGTGGTTCTCGGGCTTCCAGCCATGCCTAGCTGCAAGGGAGGCTGGGAAGTGTGGCTCTTAGACTCTGGGCTGCACCTAGCTGCAGGGGAGGCAGTGAAATGTGGTTTTTAGTTGGGCCATTATATGTTTAGCTAAAAATCAAAAGTTCTGTTACTTTAGAAAAAAAGAGAGTTGTTATTGTTGTCCTTGATGGGGACATCTGGCGCCCTGAAATTTCACAGGAGAGTAAGGAGGCTAAGGCCCGGGTTAAGAGGAGCCCTGAACGAGGACAGGGAACTCTCTACCCCCAACTGGAAAAGGACAAGGAGGTAGCTACTCTTTCCCCTCCTCACTCAAGAATTGCTTTTTCTTGCTTTCCAGAAGCCTGCCCCGGGCTCTCCACAAGTCTCCCCTCCCAGCCCTGTCACATTGCCCGAGAGCAGCCCTCCCCTCTCCAGCACCTCTCCTGTGAACATCTCCCCAGCAGGGATCCCGAAGCGGCGGACTGGTGAGGACACACAGGCCCCTGCCCCCTTCCCTTGCCTGTCTTTGTTTCTGCAAGGATTTTTTCACCAGGCAGCCAGCCTCGTGACAGCTCCGATCTTAGCGCTGTGGTTGAGAGCGTGGCTTCGTCATCCACTGGCTGTGTGACCCTGGGTAAATGACTTACCTTCTTAGAAATCAAAGCAAAGCTTCATTACTTTATCTGTAAAACAAGATGATAACAATGACAGCATTTCTCATGCAGAGATTAAGAGGAAATATGCGGAAACTACTTGGACCTGGGCCCGGCCCATAGCGAGTGCTCAGGATGTGTTGGTTATTGTGACCACAGGTACGGCCGTGAGGGAGGCAGCACGGCTCGCTCTGGGAGCACAGTGAAGAGGGAAACTTGCAGAAGAGAGATTCGCCCAGCCGAGCCCTGAAGGACAAGGAAGAGGGTTAACGGCAGAAGGAAGTAGACATTGAGAAGGCCCTTCAGGGCACTGATGGCTTGATGTGTTGGTGCTTAGCGCAGCAGGTTGGGGACCCCCAGTGGGGACACTGGAGAAGGTCCATGGAAAACCAGCCTGAGGAATGGCACCTCTGTCCCCCGGGGGATCCCCCCGAGGGATCGGGAGTGTTTTGAACAGGGTGGGGAGGCACCGGTGAGAGACCCTCACGTGATGCTCGGTGACAGGTGTGGCAGGTGCGGCCGAGGGACCCAATGTTCAGTGCTGCAGCATTTTCGTTAAGTTTAAGTGTGCAAGCGGATGCCGGATTGAGTCAGCGAGGACTCTCAGGCACGTTTAGAAGGACTTGGGTGTATAAATCTTCTTCGGCTTTAAATTCTGTGAAATCCAAACACAGATCCGCTGTCTTTGAGAAAAACTTAGCGCCCAGTTGAGATGTGCTGACGGCACCTTGGGCTTCGAAGACAGCACGGAAAAGAGAGCGTTCGTTATTTTAACATTGAAAACACAACACGTTGGAGTTAATAGTGTTTTTGGATACATTGGGTTATATAAACTGTGTTATTAAAACAAAGCGTATCTGGATTTTTTTCTTTTCTCAGTATAGCTCCTGGCAAGTTTAAGATCAGGTCTGTGGCTCACCGTCTATTTCCATGGGGTGGTGCTAGTATGAGAAACAACACACCTGGGGGCGCCCGGAAGGCTCTGTCAGAAGAGCTCACAGCTTTTGATCTCGGGGTTGTGAGTTCGAGCCCCACGTTGGGTAGAGAGATTACTTAAAATTTAAAAAAATATATATACATAACACAGCTGAAACTAAGAGATGGTACGTGAATTACACTTGCATAAAAAACTTAAAATAAGTTTTTTGGGATTACAAAAAAGAAGAAAAGGAGTCTCAAGGGGTAATGGGGCTTGGCACTGTAGGAGCACAGAGTGGATAACACCTGAGCTGAGCCATGGAAGGTGGGGTAGTGTTGACCGGGCTGAGGCAGGGCTGGTGGGGGAGCCGGGCAGCCATGGGCAGCCCGCAGAGCTGAGCCACGTGGCACTCGGGGTGGCACACGCTGGCCTCTTTCTGGGGGATCGAGTACAGTTTGGGGAGCAGGGTGAGTTTGAGGACAGTGTGTGGTGGGGCTGGCCCCCAGAGGGCCTCGCGCACTAGGCCAGGAGCCTAGGTTTCGTCCTGGGGCTACTGGGGTGCCACAGGAGGGCTGCAGAACAGGGGGAGGGGCTCATCATGAAATAGCTAAGTGGCTCAGGGCGTGCCAGAAGCTCAGGGCTGACCCTGAGGTTGCTCCTGGGGGCAGGGGGTGTCAGGGAATTCTTTTAAGAGGAAAGGACTTCTGCACTCTGGTGTGGAGGGCCCCCAAACAGCAAGTGCCAGGGCCCAGAGTTGTGTTTGGGAACAGCAGGACTTCAGCCATGCTGGGAATGCAGGATTGTCAGGTGTGGGAAGTTAGAAAGTCAGCAGGAGAGAGGTGAGGTCGCACAGCAGCAAAAGATTTGCTTCTGGAATGGGGCGGTGGGGAAATGTGGCCAGCTTTCTGAGTAAGGGTGGACAGTGCCAGCAGCAGCTGATAGTAGACCTTTCTGTGACCATGCAAGGGAGCTACCAGGTCCAGGAGGCCAGGGGCAAGGGGACCGGTGACAATAAAAAAGCCGTAGCCTCAGTGAGTTCCTCACCATGCGTGAGCACCTTGCTTAGAGGCCTCTAGAAGCACCCTCTGGAGCTCCAAAACAAGCCTTCAGACACACGGCGTGTCTTTGGGGGGTGCAGAGAGCACGATGGTGAGTGATTCGGGGAAGGGGACACGGACAGCAGAAGACGGATGTTCAGGGCAGCTACTGCGTTTATGTGCAGGTCCCATCCATCACAAGCAAGGGCCCCTGTCAGGGCCTGTTGCTTCCCTACTGCATGTGGACTTCTGAGGCCCTGGAAGAGCCATCAGAGACACACGCTGATGGCAGATCCCAGGGGTGCTGATGAGGCCCTAAGGGCAGCTGCTAGAGTCGGCTCCGTGCTGGGCCGAATATGTCCTAGCATCACTTACACTTGGGGATTGTTTCCATTCTGTGCACTCGGGAGATGGAGGCACAGAGATTAAGTAACCTGCTCAGGGTCACACAGCCAGGAAGCAGCAGAGCTTGAAGGATGAAGTGTGCCTGGGGCAGAAGGGGAGAGGGTGCTGCAGCCTTCTCAGGGAGCCCCATCATAGTGGCCTGAGCTCATTGGGACGGGGTTGGGGAGTAGATGGGCCCACAAGGTCAATCATGCTGAGCCCTTTGTCTTCCCAGCTCGGAAGCAGCTTCCTAAGCGGACAATCCAGGATGTCCTGGAGGAGCAGGCCAAGGACGAGGACAGAGAGGCCAAGAGGAAGAAGGAGGAAGAAGGTGAGGCACCAGGAGGAGGGGGAGCGAGAGAGAGAGAGAGAGAGTTGGAAGGTGCTTGGTGGGGAATCTGGAAGGGTGGGGGCCTCTCCCAGAGGCCAGGCTGTGAGGATCCCCGGTCTGATGTCTGTGTCCCTGAATCCGGATGTGTCCATCAGAAGCCCACACACCGACACAGGCATTTGGGTTATGAGAGCGTTTTGAAATGCAATCATTTGGGCCACTTTAATTTAGGATTCATTCATAGGCGGTTTCCCATTTTTACCCTGTTTTTCTGTTTGTGTTGATGGAGAATGTTTTCCTCTCCACGACTTCTTTGTTCTTAGAAACGTGACCAGGAGGCAGAGATCCCCAGTCTTGCAACAGCACCCTTAGTGTCTAAGTAAATTGATGATGGCCCCTTCGGGCCAGCACCTCAACGGTGCCATTTATTAAGTAGCTATGTCCGGACAACTGTTGATGTTCTAGAAACTTGGGCATTTGATAAAAAGGCACTTGTCCAGTGAAAGGAAAGTACTCTTCTTTGTTTCATCCTTAAAAGAATCACAGTGAGTTTCTAACTGAGGATGTGTCCTGCTCTCCGCACAATTGCCCAAACTTTGGAATCCCCCGTTCCCCGTTCACACTGGTTTTTGTGCAGCCACGGGAAGGAAGCCCAGCCTTGTGGACAGGTGAGGGCAGGAGCTGCAAGGCCATGGGGGCTAAGGACGCTGAAATCTGGAAGACCTCGAGCTAGTAGTTCCCGCCGTCACCAGCAGGTGTCCCCAGTGTCCCCTGGAACAGGAAACAACCACTGGTCCCGTGGGGCCCGTGTGCAGCCTTGACTTATGCCAGTGTTTGTTTACTAAAAGCCCCTCGCTAGGCTCCCCCGTCTTTTAGTCCGTATCCACCATTACTGTGAATTGTGCATTTTTAGCCAGCGTCAGTGTCTGGGGCCATGGGAGGGCAAGGAAGCTGCTTGGTTTTTCACAAGTTCGCTTACACAGTGTGTATTGTCCTAGAAGTCTGGGGGTTTTTCCAGTTTAAAACATACTTCATTTTTACCTACATCAAGTTATCATGTACATTTAGAACTCTTCCCAGTCGTATCTTGCGGTGAATAATTTTAGACGTTGGTAAGAAGACACTGGCTGGTTGTGTCCGTCTCTGGCTGCCTGGGCGCTCATGCACGGGGTGTGGATTCCGTGGACGCCCGGCCGTGCCTGGGGCGGGGCAGGAGCGGGCTCACCCCTCCCGTCGCTTTACAGACATGCTTGATGGGCACAGGAGCAAATGGGGGCGGGACATCTCGGGAGCTGAAATGTCCCTGGGGATCAGAATAATTCTTTTTTTTGCCATGTGACTTTTCTGTTATCCAAAGCTGAGACCCCACCAGAAAGCCTCACAGAGCCTGAAGTGACCCAAAAGAAAGAAGCAGAGGGAGGGGAGCAGCCCGTGACGTCCCCTGAGCACCCAGAGACCTGTGAGTTTCCAGTCCCCCGGTGGCCCCGGCTCTCTGGTTTTGGGTTGGATATCTTACAAGGCCAGTTTATTTTCTTTTTTAAAAGATTTTTATTTATTTGAGAGAGAGAGAGAGCACAATCTGGATGAGGGGCAGAGGAAGAAGCAGATTCTCCATTGAGCAGGGAGCCCTATGCGGGACTCGATCCCAGGACCAGGACACTGGGATCATGACCTGAGCCGAAGGCAGACACTTAACCGACTAAGCCACGCAGGTGCCTCCCTGAGGCCAGTTAATTTTAAGTAAGACTCAAAAGTGTTGTTAAAATGCAAATTCTAAGGGAATCAGAGGTTTTACTGCATTCGTTGTTTATTCGTTGTTTTTACGGCTAAAATCCACGCCTCCCCCCCCATGCACATGGGAAAGAAGAGCCAGTCATCCCTCAACAAAATACTTGTATCTTTGAGAAATCACGGGTACTAAGCGTTACTAACCGAGGGATAGTTGATGAAGTTAGCCCAGCGGAGCTGCGGGTTTTTGAGGTTCCAGCTCCAGCCGGGTGCCTGGGAACCTCCGGTGTGCAACACAGCCACATGGGGTTGTGGATGCGGACCGTACTCGATTTCCTGCCAACTGCAGCAGAAGTGGGAACATTTTCTTCCCACTGAGATCATGCTGGGATTTCTTTTTAAACCATTGTCCGTAAAGTCTCCGGTCTCAGGCCGGACGCTAGGGAGAACTCTTTTACTACTGACAGAAAGGCATCAGACTCCAGGGGCTCAGCGCTTATGCACAGAAAGGAAAAGGGCGGAACCACGGGTGTTTTCTGTCTGTGGAGTCAGAACGCTGTGGGTGACCAGCGAAGTCCCGGGGTGAAAGTTGGCATCCCCAACCGACGTCTCTCGCTTTAGCGGCAGATTCCCCACCGGACAGCACCTCGGAGCCTGAGGTGGCCAGGAAGCAGGAGGCTCAGGAGGAGGACCCAGTCAAGCCGCCCCCCAGAGCTCCCAAGACGGTCAGCAGCTTCTTCGGTGAGTGTCTGCCGCCCCTCGGCTCCCGGCCGCGCAGGGAGGAGGCAGGCGGGCCTTTCCCCAGAGCGCACCCCGCCCCGTGGAAGTTCTGACCCCCGACTCCTGGCTTCACTGGCTGGTGGGGGCTCTCAGGAGGGGGACCCACAGTTGCCTGACTTCATTCCCAGCCCCCCGGAAACCAGCAACCAAGAAAGAAGGGAAAGAAGAGGGACCTGGCACTCCAAGACAGGAGGAGGCCAAGGGGTGAGTCTGTGTCGGCTGTCGAGTGGGGAGGATGGGGCGCTAAGGGGAGGCCTGTGGTGGGTCCAGATAATGCTGATTTGATTCTTTTACCAAAGAGACCAATGAGCATCTGAAATTCTTGCAGCTCGAACTGTTAGTGATTACGGTTGATTATAACAATGACAGTGTTTTGGGCATTCTTAATGTCATTTTTGTGCCCCAGTTGAGACTTTACTGGGGAGATTGAAAGGCGCTGTGTCAGCATGTGACGTCACTCTACGAATGGTCGGCTCCTTTTCTCACACACTGATTGTGCGTTGCATACGGGATGGTTTCTTTTAGGCTATGTTACTTCCAATTCTGCCCTGCTCCTGTGAAGGTAGAGGAGAGGGTATTTTAGCCATTTTATGGGCATTGGAACAATTGACCCCGAGGGGTTAGGTTGGCTTCCCCGGGTCACACAGGGAGGCAGTGGAGCAGGGGTGGGCCTGGGACTCGGGTCCCCCTGAATCCTGGGTCTGGGCTTTCCCTGGCTTCTGCCTCATCTTGCCTCCAGGGTATGTGCCTGTGCTTACATGTCTACGACTAAGTTTCTCTGACAAAATCAGCATCCTGCTATGCGCAAAGCTTTCTGTCTTGCTTTTTATTTCATGGGATTTGGTGATTTCTCTTATCCCATTCCCAGCCCAATCACTTGTCCATCTCTGATGACTGCCTAAAGGAGACCGACACACCTTCAGGACCTCTAGGCTCCTCACCTCAGAAATGGGGACATACTGGTGACAGAAAGCACACATTTGATCCGCTCTTAACTGTGGGCCGGCCACCGGGCGGCGTGCCTTCTGTATCCTGACACTTGGAATCCCCCAGGCACCACTGTGTGTAGAGTCTGCCGGTCTCCCCACTTCACAGATGGGAAGAGGGAGGTGTTGGAGCAGGATGGTACTCTGGGTGGCTAGAAAGCCCAGCTCCGCCCTCACCGGCCATGTGACCTCGGGGAAGTGACATAGCCTTTCTGGGCCAGTTTGCTCCTGAGGGTTCGAAACATTTGACTAGGGTCTGGCCATGGTCAAGTTCAGCAAGTTGAAGCTGCTACTGTTGTTATGAATTTACTATTAGTGCCTCACATATGTCCCAAAGGAGGAGTGCACCCCCGCCTTGAGATTCCTGGTTGTGGAATTAATTAATTAATTAATTAATTATTTTATTTGGGTAAGAGAGAGCACGCACAAGCAGTGGGGAGAGAGGGGGAGGAAGCAGACTCCCCACTGAGCAGGGAGCCCGACGCAGGACTCTATCCTAGGATGCTGAGATCATGACCTGAGCTGAAGGCAGATGCCCAACCCATTGAGCCACCCAGGCGCCCCCTCGCTGTGGAATTCCTTAACCACAGTACTCTGGTATCTCATAATAACAGCAGGCTCACCAGGACGGCTACCACTTAGGAAAGGCTGAATGTGTCCAGCTCCCCGTGCACAGCCGTGCACACTTCCGGTCCAGCGCGGCCACCCACAGTCTGTGCGTCGGGATCAGCCGCAAGAGCCTGAAAACCTCCGGAGGCTTCTCCAATCCTCCTGGGCCTCCCCTGCATAGCTACAGGCCTGAGGCTGGGGAGTCCATGTTGTTTTAAAAAGGCTCCCCACAGAGTGCTCCAAGGAGGAGGAACGCCCGCCATCGTGTCTTCTGTCACCCTCCTGATGGCACATGGTGGTAGGGACTCCCAGGAGCCGCGCTGGACAGAGGGCGACAGTGTGGCTCGGAGATAGGAGGTTGCTCCCTTGGGGTGACACGGCTGCTTAGTGACAGCACAAGGATGTGAGCCCAGAGGCGTCAGACTGCAGGGGCTGCAGCACAGGGCCCCCGGCAGGGCCAGCATGTGGCATTTCCAGGGGCGATCGTGGTAACGAGAGGTTCAGCATGCTGTCTCCAGGGCCGTGCTGCTTACTAGCTGTGTGTGAGCTCCTCAAGCACTTGCCTGGGAAACAGGGTTAGAAGAGTCCCTGGTGTAGCTGGGAGCTAACAGGCAGGTGCCCTGAGCATAGTGCCTGGCACTTGGAGACATCTCGGGACTGCACCCTTCTGCTCTTCTTGCCGTTCCATCGGGAGAGAGTGAGGCAGGGCTTGGGTGGGAGGCCCGAAGAGGTTTCTGGCCTCTTAGAATGGCCCCCAGAAACCAGGCAGATCGTGTTGCTCCATTTCATCCACACCAACCCCTTTCCCGTTTCTCAAATACATCATGTGCGTCTCTGCCTCAGAGCCTTTGCACTTGCGGTTTCCCCTGCTGGGAGTGCTCTTCAACCTGATACCCACTCTGCTCACTTCTCATGTCATTCTGCCCAAATGTCTCCTCCAGCCTTTTCCTCAGAAGCAGCACCTGCCATCTTGCCTTCCCCCAGCGTGGTTTTATTGTGGTTTTGGAAATTTTTTTGATATTAAAATTATTTGTTTCTATGTTTTGGGGTTTTATCCCCCGACTCCCTGGCTAGAATGTGAGCTCTAGATTCGCGGACTTTGTTTTCATTCCCTTCTGTGCCCTCATGCCTTGAGCAGTGTCTGGCACATAGTAGGTGCTCAGAAAACACTAGCTGGAGGAATGGCTTCTCTTTGACCCAGGTGTCTAATCTCCCTGTTGCCTCCACAGACCCCCGGACCCCCCCAGCTACAATCCTGCCAAGAACAACTACCATCCCATCGACGATGCGTGTTGGAAGCCAGGCCAGAAGTGAGGCTCCCCCCACCCCCAGCGGTCCCTCTGCCTCTCCCTGTCACCTGGTGCATCTCTCCAGAGGCCTCCATTGGAGGAAGCCGTCAGACCTCTCAAGTTCCCATTCTGGGGACAAAGACAGCCGCCCCAACGGTGGAGGGAGGCAGGTGGACAGACAGATGGATGGCACGGGTTATACACGCTACCCTGTGTCTCTCTTCCTTCCCCAGGGTTCCTTACCTGGCTGTGGCCCGGACCTTTGAGAAGATTGAGGAAGTTTCTGCTCGGTAACTCATCAGGCCCACCTGGGCAGGCAGGGGCAGGTGGGGCGGTGGGGCAGGTGGGGCAGTGGCTCTCGCTGCTCGGTCCCTTCTGCCTCTGCGCTTTCCGCTTCACCCTCCCACCCTCTCCCCCTCTCCCCTGGAGTGGCTGCAGGGCCTCGTGGGCCACTGGCCCAGAGGGCCACACTTCTGTCTCTTTCTGTGGGTCAGAAGGAGGCGTTAACGTGAGCTCAGGTTCCGGGGTGGGGAAGCCGCCTCCTCGGCTCGCTGACCGTCTTGCCATCAGTGTGAGGAGGTCCGGGTCTGGATTCTAGGGGGAACCCCAGTCCCGGCGAGTGTTAGTCGGGCCTCTGGCACACTGGGCTGCCCGGCTGCGGCCCTCCCCCTTCTCCAGGCCCCTAGTCCCTGGCCCCCTGGTTCTCAGTCCCAGGTGTCTAGTCAGTGTCATCAGGTCCCTCCCCCGCCATTCTGGTTCCTACCTGCGCATCAGCCTTGTTTCCAAAAGATCCTTCCATGTTGGTCTAAGTAGGTCTCAGCCCTTTTAATCTGGCTCTGTGGGATTCCTTCCTCTTTCACTTTTCAGACATGAGCGGAGCATTTAGGCTGTTCCCAGCACTTTGTTCTCGTGCACGTGTGTCTCTGCGAACACGGGAGGAATGTCCTCCGGGACAGAAGCCCCACAGTGGAATTGCAGGGCATGGAGGGTGCAGGAAGGGCCTCAAGTGCTGTGGACTGCAGCAGCGGGAGGGCCTGGTTAGCCCAAGCCCTGCCCGGGGTGGGCACATGGATCTGGGAGGGGGCCCCGTTCCTCTGCCTCCTGGCCGTGTGACCGTGGGCCGGTGGCCTGACCTCTCTGAGCTTCGATCTCTTCACGAGACACGTGCAACTCGTCCGTGTCGAGGTTTCACCGAGATCCATGGAGCAAAGAGTAGCACAGCTGGCTGTTCGGCGGTCAGAGACACTGTCCAGTTTCCTTGCGTTCAGAACCGCGGGCGACTGTCCAAACCCCAGATGTGCCCCAGTTGGAGGGTTTTATAATTTTTTTTAAATCTTCTCGAAATAGTTTGAAACTTAGAGAAAACCTGCAGACACAGAATCATCAGTTCCCCTGTACCCTGCGCCAGCAGCCCCTGACGCCAGCCCCTTCCGCCAGCATGGGGCCGTGGCCAAGACCAGGACGTTAGCGTCAGCACGTACTGTGAGGTGACATCCAGACTTCACTTGGGTTTTGCCACTTTCCCCTTTTGCATTGTCCTTGCCCGGCCAGGACCTGCCCAGACCCTGACCCCTACCCACGGCAGGTCCTCCTGCAGCCACCAGTCTGATTCCTGGTTACGCGGCTCCAGGGCCATCTGCCAGCACCTCTGCTCCACACTTGCCGCCTTCCCCTTTGCAGTGAGCAGGCTTCCTGGGGGCTTCCCTTTGCACCTGTGCAACGACCCCATTTCTTCTCAGACCTGCACCGCTGGTTTTAGCATCCATAGGAGTGTCCCTGGGCTGGCGAAACAGATCGCCGTTGCTTGGGGACCGGAAACAACAGATACGTGTCCTCTCAAGTTTCAGGAGGCCAGAAGGCCAAGATCAAGGGGTGGGCAGGGCTGGTTCTTGCTGGAGGCTCTCGGGGGAAACCTGACTCGTGCCTCCCCCAGCTGATGGTGGCTGCGGGCATCCGTGCCTGTGGCCAACGTCACTCCAGTCCCTGCCTCTGATTCCACAGGCTCTTTTTCTCTGTGTGTCTTCTTGTGGGTTTTATACGGGCACTTTTGCTGGATTGAGGGCCCACCCATCTGTGATGATCTCCTATTAACCCTGACCTCAGTTACACCTGCTAAGCCCCTCTTTCCAAGTAAGGTCCTGTCCTGAGGCTCCAGCGGCCCTCCGTCTGGGTCATGCCGTTGGTCTGCCCGTAAGTCATGTGTGTGGTGTCTGCCCCGCACTGCTTTGCGTTTCTCTTTCTCGTGCCTCCCCCGTGTGTTCACTGGGCTGCTTCTGTAAGGGAGACTTGGCTTCCCTTTCCAGTGAGGCCTTCTCAGCCACAAACGCAGCCATGCAGAAACAAGGTTTTACTCTTTGAGCCGGCAGCCAGCGCAGGGGTGGGAAGCGCGGGTCCTCGGGTAGATGGCCTCAGCTCACGTCTCAGCCTGGTTCTCACTGGCTCTGTGACCTTGGCCGAGTTACATGATCTCTTTGGGCCTCAGCTGCTTCTTCTGTAAAGTGGGGGTAATATCAGTATCTCCCTTGTGGCGGGGCCATGAGTGTTCAGTAAGCACCCCCGTCCCCCCACCCTGTCTGACATCTCAAAAGCCCCCCCCCCCACCGCCAGCAGCTGCTGCTCCTCTGGATGGCTGTCCCCATCTTGGTCGTAAGCATGGAATGGGCTCACCTTGTCCCCAGCACCTGTGGTACCACCTGGACCTGGACTGGAGCTCCTCCTCTTCTTCTTTCCCGGGGTCCTTTCTACCTGCTCCCTGCTTTGACACCAGAATGCCAGGAGGTCACACCTCTGCTCCCCTCCCCCCACCCAGGCTCCGGATGGTAGAGACGCTGAGCAACTTGCTGCGTTCTGTGGTGGCCCTGTCCCCTCCAGACCTCCTCCCCATCCTCTACCTCAGCCTCAACCGCCTCGGGCCGCCCCAGCAGGGCCTGGAGCTTGGCGTTGGTGATGGTGTCCTCCTCAAGGCAGTGGCCCAGGCCACAGGTAAAGGGGGTGTGGTGGCAGTTCCAGCATTGGGGAGGGGGGCTCCGAGGAGGAGGGTGCAGAGGTGAGGAGGAGGTGAGAGACACGGCAGGAGCTCTGAAGGTGGGGAGAAGGGCCGATGGGACAGACAGGTCTAGTGGGAGGAGCGTGGGGCGCTGGTCCAGGTGTGGGAGGCTGGGCGGCATGGGGCAGGCCGGGGGGCGGGGGGTGGCTGGGAAGATGGGCTGCAGAGGGAGCGGGGTGAGGGCACTAGGACCGAGGCCGGGGCCCAGGGACACGGCTGAGCCTGGAGGGCCAAGGGGAGATGTGGGGAGACCACGAGCGGGGGCCAGGCCCGGTGTGAGCAGAGAGGACCGGAGACACACATGCGGCCCTATGCGTCGCCCTTACCGGGGGTTCCCTCCACCCCCAGGGCGGCAGCTGGAGTCTGTCAAGGCCGAGGCAGCCGAGAAGGGCGACGTGGGGCTGGTGGCGGAGAGCAGCCGCAGCACCCAGAGACTCGTGCTGCCCCCGCCCGCTCTCACCGCCGCCGGAGTCTTCACCAAGTTCCGAGACATTGCCCGGCTGGCTGGCAGCGCTGTGAGTGGGGCAGGCTGGACCTCCGCGCCCAGACCCTCTGCCCTTTCCCTGGGCGACCCGGAGGCACACATGTGGCCAGGGGGCCTCCAGTCACGCTCTCTGGGGCTGGGTCGCTTCGGGCCTGCTTGTGGGGCCGGGGGACTCCTGCCACAATCCCGGCACCTGCTCCGCAGCTGCCATGTGACCCCACACCAGATAGTCTGTGCTTGCTCGAGGGACGGAGGGAGGCGGGCTGGAGCTGGCTTTCTTCGCACCTCCCAGGATGATGGGAAGTGGGAGTGGGGAAACAGCCAGGGCCTATTTTGGGGGGCCAGCCAGGAGGAGGTGTGGGTCCCTCCCTTCGCCCCAGCCACTGACTGCTCCACCGGCCTTCAGTCCACAGCCAAGAAGATGGACGTCATCAAAGGCCTATTTGTCGCCTGCCGCCACTCAGAAGCCCGATACATCGCCAGGTAGGTGTGGTCCTGGGAGGCTGGGAGCCACGGCGGGAGGGAAAGACCAGCTGTGGTAATCCCACTGCGACCCCGTCCGCCCTCACACTGGGCCCTGAGGGGCTGGACTGGAAACACAGGGACCCTTTCCCTGGGCAGCTCCCCTCCTCAAGGCCCGGGGCTCGTGGCCAAGCAGTGCCAGGGTTGATGAGCGTTGCCTGCCTGGCCTCAGCAGAAGCAGTACAGGATTGGGGGCCTGGTGGTGGCCATGCAGATGGAAATGAAACCATGGGTCGCCCCCATCACAGAGCGTTTCTCGGGGGCCCAAGTCGGGTGTGGTTCCTCCCCGAGGTGCCGCCAGGCAGGCCTCGTCACCCTCAGCCGGGTCTACAGACGGGGAGACGAAGGCCCAGGGACAGTATGCCTCGTGCTAAAGGGCAGTGCCTCAGAGCCAGGCCTGTGGGGGTTGGGGGTGCAGGCTGTTGAGTAGCACGCTCTGGGCCCCTCCGGGGAGGCCCTGTCCTGCTTCCCAGCCCACTGTGTCCTGGCTCACTTGCCCCGAGCCTCACTGAAATTCCCCAGAGGCCCACTGAAAGGCAAAGACACCACGGGATCTCTGGTTCTGCCTAGGGAATGCCGGCGGCCATGGCTGTTAGGGGCTGGCCTCCGTTTCCTCGTCTGCTCAGTGGGACTGCATGATCTCTCGGGTCCCTTCTGGCCCTGAAGGTGGTTCAGGTTTCGAGGAGAGGGTTACAGAGTTGAGGTGGGGGAGACGGGAGGAGGCAGGGACAGGGAGTGGAGAGCAAGACATTGAGGGTGGCCACAAGCCCACTCCCCCTCTTTTGCTGTCTCCCCAGAGCCCTGAGCGGACGGCTGCGTCTCGGGCTAGCAGAGCAGTCGGTGCTGGCCGCCCTCGCCCAGGCCGTGAGCCTCACGCCCCCTGGCCAAGGTGAGGCCCTGTGGTCTTTCTCCACACCCAGCACCGGAGTCAACCGGGTAACCCTCCTTTCCCCGAAATCCACGCGGCCCCGCTCCTCTCCAGGCTCCTTCCCTGGCAGCCTTGTTTCTGTTCCTTGTTTCACTGACATTGCCTGCTAAAACCCCCGGGGTAGCCGGAGGGTCAGCAGGTCCCCAAGCCTCTGCTGGTGGTCTGTTCTCAGAATTCCCCCCGGGCATTGTGGATGCTGGGAAGGGCAGGACAGCAGAGGCCCGAAAGACGTGGCTGGAGGAGCAGGGCATGATCCTGAAGCAGACGTTCTGGTGAGATCCCGGGCTGTGGGCAGAGTGGGAGGGTGGCGGGAGCCAGAGGGGCGGCAGGCTCAGCCCTGAGGGCCACGTGTGACGTGGCAGGTGACAGTGACTATCGTGGGGCAGGTGACAGAGTAGGGGTAGTGATCCAGACAAGACTGGTGCTGGGAATGAGGCAGGGGACCGTGATTAGGACCAGGGACATGGGAACAGGGAGCATGGAGGGGTGCTGGCCGCAGGTACGTGCAGCAGACATCTGAGAGCTCCCAGTGAGACCGCACATGCCCAGAGGCTGAGAGAACCAGAGCAGGGTTAGTGACCAACGCGGAATGAGGGGTTAGGACATCCATGGGGTGACAGTGATAGCTCCGGGCGGGGGTGGGGAGCTTGGCCACAGCGAGGCGGTGAGTGCCCAGAGAGAATGTCAGCGGCAGGAGGGCCCAGGAGCATTTCTGCAGATGCCCTTGGGGCACCTGCCAACCCCCCACCATCCCGGCCAGGGCCAGGGCAGCGGTCTCCACTCTGCCTACGGGGAGGATCTATAAACTGGGGCTCCCTGGCCTGCCCCCAGCCAGCTCCGTCAGACTCTTGGGAGGCAGGGCCTGGTCTTGGAGAAATTTCTGAATCCATCCTTGAGGGGTTCTAACGTGTAGCTCAGGTAGAGGGCCCCTGGTCTCCTGGTGACAGGGAGGGGTGACAGCAGGCCCAGAGCAGGGGAGACGGAGCGACGTGCAGTGGTGCTGAGTGGGGCAGTGTGACAGACAGCCAGAGTCGGGGATGTGGAGGAGTTGGGGACGGGTGCGAGCAGACCCCCGGACGAGGGGAAAGACTGGCAGAAGCACAGTTTGCAGCCAGAGCACAGGGTTTCCAGGCTGCCAGAGTTCTGGAAAGACAGCTGCCGGCTCATGTTTGCCTCTGCCCCAGTGAGGTGCCCGACCTGGACCGGATCATCCCTGTGCTGCTGGAGCATGGCCTGGAGCGCCTCCCAGAGCATTGCAAGCTGAGCCCAGGTACCAAGCCACTGGGTGGGGGGCAAAGGGCATGGGGCAGGGTTGGAGGACCTGCCCTCCTGCACGCTCCGCACCCTCCTCCTGGCATAGCTTCCTCTGTCCCGCCAAGAACCTGCAGATTCCTCCTCTTGCCTCCAAAACTGAATCCTGTTTCCTGTGCTGAAACCCACCCGTCTTCTGTTTGGAGTCCCAGTCGGATGAGGCGGGGTGGGGGTTAAATGCTGGAACAGAGTTATTACGCTAAAAGGCAGTAGATTGGGCCAGACAGAATCTTTTTCTCACACGTAGGAGTCCAGAGGAAGGCAGGTGATCAGGGAGGACACCGTGGCTGGGCTCCAGGGATCCCCTCTCCCCTCACTGGGGACTGAGTTTCCTCTGTTCCGTCACTTTATTGTCTCAAGGTTTTCACCTTAAGGTGTGTGACCAGAGGTGGCTCAGGTTTCTAGATCATAGAAGAGGGAGAGAGAGAAGAGGGGTGAGGGCATATCCCAGACCTTGCACTCACCACTCCCCATGCATCCTAACCGGCATCCTAATCACAAGGACTTCCCTTCCTGCAGGGAGGCCAGGTGAGGGCGTGTTCTCCCTGGGACACAGCCAGCTGTCTCTGCCACACACACCCCCATCCCACACACCCCCATCCCACACGTTGCTGGCGCCTCCCCCAGCTTACTCTCTCACTCCGCCCTTCCAGGGGTTCCCCTGAAACCGATGCTGGCACACCCCACCCGCGGAGTCAGCGAGGTCCTGAAACGCTTCGAGGAGGCAGCTTTCACCTGCGAGTACAAATATGATGGGCAGAGGGCACAGGTAGGGGGGCGGATGCACCTCTGTGGCAGGAGGGAAGGTGCCCAGGAGTGGGGCCTGTGGGCGACTCAGACCTGAACTCAGACTGTGTCCTGCCACAAACTGCCCGTGCGACCTCACACTTCTCAGGCCTTGGTTTCCACCTTCACATAGTGGCTGTGTCAGTAACCACTGCCAGGGCTTACTGGAAGTCAGTTTGATTGGACAAAATCGTCCAGATCTCTAAGCCACAGCAGTGGGAATAGAAGCAATGTTGGCTTTGCCCACCCGTGCCCTGTGGGTGGGGTTGTTCACTGTACCAGCCGTGGTGGGAGGCCCCTCCTTAACCCACAGTGTGCTGGCTATGTACGAGGGTGTCCCCACCCCGCAGTCAGGGACATCCTTGCTTGGGTCTGTAAGGATGCTTCTCGTGGCTCTTCTGTCCGGGCGGGGAGCTGGGGCTGCCGTGTTCATCATGGAGGCAGATGAGCGCATGTGGCAGGTGATACTTGGTGCTCTGAGGCCCTTAGAAGCAGCAAACGAGACAGATGGATCTTCAAACTGTGATACTGAAAAAATAAGAAACAAAAGGATTTATAGTAGCAGCAGAGATCTTGAAAATACATATGTGTTTTAAGTCACATATGCTGTATCCAGCACACATGCAGCTGTCGTACGAGTAAAACAACATATTCGTAGTTCTGCTTAAGGACTGTGACCAGGCTCTGTATAAAAACACAGTGCATTCAGATATTTATGGTTTAACACTCAGGCAAATCCGCATAGACACAGCAAGACCACCGGAACCTCCAGGGTCGGGGGCGGGGGGTCTGTGGGTAATGAGGATGCGGAAGGATATGGCAGGGGCTTCCATGAACGGGTGGGAGGCGCCATGTGGATGGAGGAGATGACTTCCTCCAGTCTCTGCACTGATTCCTCCTCCAGAGCTTCTGGAACCTTCTGCCGGTGAAGGTAGGGCTAGGGCCAGTTGGGATAGGCCAGGCTCTGAGTCCCCCTCCCCTCTCCCACTGCCTCAGATCCATGTCCTGGAAGGCGGGGAGGTGAAGATCTTCAGCAGGAATCAGGAAGACAATACCAGCAAGTACCCGGACATCATCAGCCGCATCCCCAAGGTGGGCGTTTGCCGGAGTTGTGCAGTAGTGTTCCTTTGAGGGAAAAGAAGTCCTCCCAGTGGAGATGAAGAGTAAGGACAGGCATTCTAGCATGATTAGCATTTGCAAAGGCCCTGTGGTTGGAGGGGCCTAGCCAGTCCATAAAACAAGAGAGGATGGCCTGCTGGGGTGCAGAGTCTGGGAGGGCCAGAGGCTGACCCAGGAGAGCCCCCACAGCTTTGGGGAGCTGGAGATGGTTTTTAGCAGGGATGCACTGCGATCAGACTTGGGGTTTGCTCAGAGCACCCTGACTGCTGTGAGGAGAGTGGGTTACACACAGGGTCCATGCAGGAGCAGGGAGACTGGTAGCATGATGTGGCCTTGGCTGGACCGGGCTCAGTAAGATGGGGGACTGGTGGTGGCTTAGAGATTTCAGAGGGGAGTGGACAAGTTCCCGGAGAACTGACAAAGGCCACTGGGTTTCCAGCTTATGGGACCACGTAGTAAGTCTCAGAAAAGTTTGTTTTTCCCTTCCTTGTGGGCATTGAGGGTGTGTATCCATACATGCGTCTCTAAGTTGGCATCAGTTCATTGGTGGATCTCGAGAGCTGTGGAAGGAAAAGAACATTTGTTTTTCTGGGCCTGTCTTTTGCCCTCATCCCCTACCTCTTAGTAGCCCCAGCTCTCTCTTTTCACCTTTCAGATTAAACTCCCATCAGTCACATCCTTCATCCTGGACACAGAAGCCGTGGCTTGGGACCGGGAAAAGAAGCAGATCCAGCCATTCCAAGTGCTTACCACCCGCAAACGCAAGGTAGCCTCCATTCCCCTCTGCTGCCTGCCATAGTCACACACTTTCTCCTCTTCCTCCCAGCCCTGCCCCGACCCCAGAAGAACAGAGTGTCCACTGGGATGTGGTTCTTGCTGCCTTTTACAGGGTGGCTGCCACAGCTCCAGCCATTGTGTTCTCATCCCAGCATGCCAAGTACAAAGGGGGAAGAGCCCTCTTCCTATGTCTCTGTTTCATCGTGAAAGATCAGTTCCAGGAGGCCTCCCCATAGTCTGTGCCCCGCAAACTTCTTTTCCCTCAATGGCCCGAACTCTGTCCCATCAACACCATTAGCTTGTAGCTAATGTACAAGGGAGGCTGGGAGAGCAAATATTTGACAAAGGGGAGTGCAGTTGTTGGGATTAGCTGAGAGCCATCACGATGCAGAGCCCGGAGCCGGGAGCATTGTCACCCTCATGGGTGTGTGGCCTGTTGGCTGGAGAGAAGGGGAGAGTGGTAGGTGACAGCTGTCGCCTGGGGCATGGTGGGAGGCACACCGACCATGCCCCTGTCTCCATCCCCCATCCCTGCTTTCCCCTCTGTGCCAACCCAGGAGGTGGACGCAGCAGAAATCCAAGTGCAGGTGTGTCTATATGCCTTCGACCTCATCTACCTCAATGGACAGGTGAGTTCCGGCTGTGGGTCTGGGGGCAGGTGGGGGCTGTGTGTGAGCTTGGGAGCCAGAGGTCTGTGGGGCCACACTCAGGCAGCAGTTCTCAAAGTGTGGCCCCAGGACCCCTGAGGGTATCTCCAGGACCCTCTCAGGGGAGTCTGTGAGGCCCCACCCACCTTCCCCAGCTCTGCAGCTGGGCGAGGCCAAGTTTCCCT
Source organism: Mustela erminea (assembly GCF_009829155.1). Classification (NCBI taxonomy): domain Eukaryota; kingdom Metazoa; phylum Chordata; class Mammalia; order Carnivora; family Mustelidae; genus Mustela; species Mustela erminea. Next base: position 4,183,289 of record NC_045632.1, on the reverse strand, counting down.
GCGCGGCCACCATCTGAGTGCACATGCACACATGAGAGCCCAGCTCCATTAACAGCCAGACATGGAAGAGTTTGCAAAAACATAAACTAATGCCACCTGTTCCCACTAATTTTCCCTAACGCGGGCACATTTCATAAAAATTTGTTGTTGGGTTAACATATGGGAGGCGTTGATTTTAAATGAATTAACAAACGCCCAGATTTCTCACTTTTCATGTAGCCAGTATAAACACGCGATTTCGTCATGGGTACTCCGTCGCTGCTCTGGTACATATCCAGAGATGTAACCCACATATACCCAAGCTGTCTGGAGTTGGGGGTGTCACGAGACTGGAAAGTTTGCCAACTACTGCTCTGGGGCTGGGGTAAGAATCAGAAGCCAGACCACCTCTTTTTACATCCCAGCTCTCCCTTCCTGGGTGTGCAGCCACAGGCCAGTGACCTAGCCTCTCGGGGCCTCCGTTTCCTTATCACTACTGGGATCAATCACCAGAGTCTCCCCTTAGGAGAGTCTCAGAGTGAATCTGGACGCAGAACGGATGAGTCTGGGCTGTTGAGATAAGTTCCATGCCCTTGCAGGAATGGAAGAGAACAGAAGGAGTGAGCTCCCCATCTCAGGAAGCATCCTACCTCAGCCTGGTGGAGGAGGGCCATGCCTCCCCTGGGGCTGGATGGGCGAGAGCTAGGTGACTTCTTCCCGCAGCCTGCCCGATGGTTTGTAAGAACAAGGCTTCCTGCCAGATTCAGCTTGGAATCGGTTTGCTTGGTTTCCAGCAGGGCTGTTCTGAAATCAGGGGAGTGCACAGAACATGAAAGGGGGCAGTTAATAAGGTCACAGAGAGTAGATTAACTTCCAGAAGGTTGGCAAGTCTGTTTCACCATATAAAGCAAACAGTGTTCTGCCACGAGTGAATCTGGTCTCAGAGCTCAGCAGATGAAGGCCCGCGGGCCCGATCTGTCTCAGCCTTTTTTGTCTGTAAAGGTTTGATGCTCCTGTCCTCTGACTTCTGCCCAACAGCCCACAGTTGAGCGGTTGCAACAGAGGCCAAGTAGCCCACAAACCCGAGAATATTTACTGTCTGGTTCTTTGTAGGACAGGGCTGCCAACCCCTGGATGAAAATGCAACACGTTCTCAGAAACACATTGAGGTTACATCCCTGTGGTCGTTGGCTTCCTTCTGGCTCTGTTCAGCTGGTGTTGAACGAGGAACCGTAGCCCTAATAACAGGAGTCTGTTCCCGTCTCCAGTCCCCGCGCCGCTCTTGACCTGCCCTTGAAATTGGTCCTTTCCCTTCTCAAAATCCTGGTGCCGGCATGGTTCCTCCCTGTCCGGCCGGTCCCTCGGGAGCTGCGCAGTGGCTGGTGACTCTCGGGTGTCCTGTCTCTCCCAGGCCCCAGCTTCTTCTCATCCACAGTGATGTCCCTTTGTCTCTCTCTTCCCGCCCCGCCCCCAACCCAGTCCCTGGTGCGCGAGCCACTTTCCCGACGCCGGCAGCTGCTCCGGGAGAACTTTGTGCAGGCGGAGGGCGAGTTTGTCTTCGCCACTTCCCTGGACACCAAGGACACGGAGCAGATCGCCGAGTTCTTGGAGCAGTCTGTGAAAGGTGAGGGGGCCTGGGGCCGGCCGCCGTGTGCGTCCCGCACTCCCGCCCGCCCCAGCCCCCGTGCCTTCTGCAGCCTGGCTGTCCTGAGCCGCGGCTTCACAAAGGCCCCTTGTCCCTATCTCCCTCAGACTCCTGCGAGGGGCTGATGGTGAAAACCCTGGATGTCGACGCCACCTACGAGATCGCCAAGAGGTCACACAACTGGCTCAAGGTGAGCTGGCCCGGCTGCCCTTCCCACATCTGGCGATCTTTCCACATGGGGTTCCAGCCCCCACCTCACCCCATGGGTCTCGGTCCTGCCTGCCTCTCAGTCCAGCCAGCCTGAGGCCGCCCCTCTAAGCACTGCCCCCACCTGAGCTCCATGGAGCTACGTGACGTTTCTGTTCTCTGCGTGGGCCATCTGGGTCGAGTGGGGCCAGCAAGAAGGGAGTCAGCCAGGCCGTAGACGAGATGACATCGGGGTCGATGAGCATCGTGAAGAAAGCAAGTCGAGGTCAGGGGCCAGCGAGGATCTTGCAGTGCTCTGGTCATGGGGTCTGGTCTGATCCTCTCCAGAGCTGATGCTTGGGTCAGGACACGGATGACAGGAAAGGGTCAGCTGCCTGGAAATCTGGGACAGAGTATCTAGGAGAAGGGTGGAGGGAAAAAGTGCAAAGGCCCTGAGGTCAAAACAAGCAGGGAACGAGGCCTTTGAGGCGTGAGGTGAGTTCGGGGTGGAGAGCAGCTCTCAGATCAGACAGCACTTTGGGGTTGTTGTAAAATACTCTGGGTTTCCCTTTAATGGTTTTGAGAAACCAGTGAGGTTTTAAGCAGGAAGTCCCATGGTCTGATTATCATTTTGCACAAGATATCTGGCTGGCCGTGAATGGCGGATGGTGGGGGCGGGTGCTGGGCAGAGCAGGTGTCTGGGCAGGCGCTTTTGCATCCGCTCTGGAAGTCCAGAAGCTCCTCCCACGGCCAGTTTCAGCCCGGCGGCCGTCCTCGGCCTCTGCGGGAGCTCTCCCTAGACTCACCCCAGCCCTGGCTCCACCGACCACGGAGCCTCCAGCAGCGAGGTCCACCCCTTGGCAGCGTCCCCTCACCTCCTGCCTTACCTTCCCAGCTGAAGAAGGACTACCTCGATGGCGTGGGCGACACCCTGGACCTCGTGGTGATCGGCGCCTACCTGGGCCGAGGCAAGCGGGCCGGCCGCTATGGGGGCTTCCTGCTGGCTGCCTACGACGAGGAGAGTGAGGAGCTCCAGGCAATATGCAAGGTGCGGGGGGGCAGGAGGGAAGTAGAGTCCACTCAGCCTGGGGAGTGATGGGGGGGGGGGCGGCAAAGAGGCTCTCATGCCGTGTGTAGGATTATTTTTTTTCTAGGTTTTGTGTGCTTTTTCTGATCCTGTAAGTAACACTTGCTTCACGTAGAGAAATGCACTGTCATAGAGAAAGTTTTAAGGAAGCTACGTCAAGAATCGAGTTCAGCTGCGGGTGAGGATAGCTGACGAGGGTCTTACATTTCTCTCACATAAGGAGAAGTCTGAAGGGGGGGGCAGGTGGCTCTCCGATGTCACTGGGGACCCAGGCTTCTCCCCCTGCACAGGGGTTTGATCATGGGCTTCCAACCTCATCTTCATAATGTGGCTGCAGGAGCTCCAGCCGTCATGGCCGTGCACGCTCTAGGCAGCAGGAAGGAGGAAGGCCCTGAGCAGAGGGATATGTCCCCTGTATCAGCCTCAGCCAGTGAGCAGCTTTTGTGGCTTGGGCCAGAACTCTGCACCTTGGCCCTCCCCCACGCACAGGGCAGCTTGGAAAATGCGGTGGTCTGGGTTTTTGTTTAAAGCTACGCACATTGTTGACCCAACAAACGTGAGGCTTTTGCCACGGAAACAGCATAAACTGTTACCCACAACTCCAATGCTTAGAAATAACCACTAGTAAGAAAAAATGTTTTTAAAGATTTTTTTTTTTTTTAAATTTTATTTATTTATTTGACAGACAGAGATCACAACTAGGCAGAGAGGCAGGCAGAGGGGGGGGGGGGAGGCAGGCTCCCCGCTGAGCTGAGAGCCCGATGCGGGGCTCGATCCCAGGACCCCGAGATCACGACCCGAGTTGAATGAAGGCAGAGGCTTAACTGACTGAGCCACCCAGGCACCCCGATGTTTTTAAAGATTTTATTTATTTGACAGAGAGAGAGAACCCAAGCACAGGGAGTGAGAGAGGGAGAAGCAGGCTTCCCACAGAGCAGAGAGCCCAATGTGGGGCTCAATCCCAGGACCCTGGAATCATGACCTGAGCCAAAGGCTGACGCTTAACCAACTGAGCCACCCAGGCACTCCAACCACTAATAAAATTTGAGGGACTGTCTTATTAACACCTTTACAAAGCTATGATCTTTGTATAACAGTAATATTTTCCCCTGCTTTTTGTCCTAGAAATACCGTGTTTTAAATGTCATCAGATACATTTAAGTAACATAGTGATAAAAGATGTTAGACCGTTTGCCCTTGTCTTTAGGACTTCTAGAAGCACAACTCGAATGTGTTAAACTTAAAAATAAAACGGTCCTTTATTTTACCAGCAAAAATGGGTTTATTCAGAAATAGCAGAGAATTGCAGTTGGGGACGTGCAAGCTGTGGTGAAACCATGGGCTCGTCCCATGAAGGAGAGGAATGTTATTTTATGGAACAGAAAGAGGCAGGGGAAGGGGTTGTTTTGAACAAAAGTTCACTGGGGAGGAAAAAGAATAAAGGACCAGCCTGGGGTGGGGTGGGGACTACATCTCAGAGGGCTAAGTGGCTGGGGTGGTTGCTTTCTCCTCAGAGAGCGAAGTCTGTCTTTCCCCGCGGGGGCCTCCACCCTGGGAGCCCATCATAGAGGCTTGGGCTGGCCTCTGTCATGGCCAGTCCTTCCTGTAACTGACGATCAGGGGCCTCCCTCGACCAGCCCCTGACCCTGCGTTAGTGAGGTGATCCAGGATTTTTCACAAACACTTGTAGAAGAGTGTTCCGAGAGATGGGTTCGCTCCGCGCAGCTGGCCGGTTCCCTCATGGCCAGCGTGGCTCTCACGAGTGACTCCGCACCGCACAAGGTGCTTAGCCCCAGGGAGCCATGGCAGAGGTGGCCTTACCCGTTCGGATGTATCGCGGGGCACAAGCCTGGCTCTGGCTCACACTCTCGACCCACGACAGTGTTCTGGAAGAGCTCTGTGCCAGAGAAACCACCGAAGGCTCTCGACACACAGAGGGCTTTCCGGTTGGCATTTCCTATCTGTGGTTTGGAGACGTGCATCTTGCCATGTCTGCCGGCAGCCGAGTTTTTGTTAGGTTGGACAACGTGGGTAGGTGAGGGAAAATCTTCGGCAGTGTGGAGATCGGAGAAGACAGCCTGCTCCGGGGCCGGTGGGCTACGGGCGAGCCCGGGACCGAATGGAAGGAGCCAGGGCTTCTCCAGCAAGTGCCAAGTGATGGGTTGCGGGTGGGCAGGGGACCGCCACTGGGAGAGGGGATCCCCATCCAGGCACCCCCACCCCCGGCACTTCCTCTGTGGTTTCTGTGGGTTCTGGCTTGGCCGGGGTAGGGTGGGGGCCTCCCCTGTGCAGAGCTGGGTCCTTGGCGGCAGGAGCCCCGGGCTGCACGGCTGAGCCACTGTCCTCCCCGCAGCTCGGAACCGGCTTCAGTGACGAGGAGCTGGAGGAGCACCACCACAGGCTCCAGGTGAGGGGCACAGCCTCGCCCCCTGTCGCCTTGTGTGTGCGCAAGGCTCTGGCCCTTCACCCTCATAGGGGCTGCAGGTGCTGAAACAGGCTCAGGAGCCCCACTTGTCCAGGTTCAAGTCCCAGCTCTGCCAACTGCTAGCCCAGGGTGTGGGTGAGGGAACCTCTGCTGCCCTGAGGGGAGGGGATAAGTCATGGGGAGCACTCTCGCGGGGGTCCCTGAGTCTGCCCTGAGTGAACCCCAACAGGACTGGAGAAGCCCCTAGTAATTGGGACTGTTGGTGGCATGGTCACAGGTATTTTGCGGGTACAACTCCCTTTCCTGTGCTCTCTCTGTCTCTGTGACAGTCTTCAGTTTTCTCTCTGTCTCTCTGGCTCTTTTGTTCATTACCCCCATCCCTGCCCAGGCTTTTCCCTTAAGACATGCCTGTGTCACCGTCTGTACTCGTGCCCCATTTTGTCCCCTTACCCGTCTCCCCGACCCCCAACCCCCAGCCTTGACTTGGAGACCCGAGACCCTGTCCTCCTCACACCCACTGCCGTTGCCCGCAGGCCCTGGTGCTGCCCAGCCCACGCCCCTATGTCCGGGTGGACGGCGCCGTGGCCCCTGACCACTGGCTGGACCCCAGCGCCGTGTGGGAGGTGAAATGTGCTGACCTGTCCCTGTCCCCCATCTACCCCGCTGCCCGGGGCCTGGTAAGTAGCCGGGGCCCCGCGGGCCGAAGGCAGCAGGAGGGACCTGAGGTCGAGCTTCTGGATGGGAGATGGGGAGCAAGACGGGAGATGGAGCCCACGCCTGTGCCCGGGCTGTAGTAACTAGGAGAGCTTGAGCTCACATTTTTTGGGGCACCCAACAACGGGCTCCACGTCTCAATGTAAAAAAAAAAAAAAAGAAAGAGAAAGAAAGAAATTCCACAGGTGCAGAAAGTAGACACTGAAGTTATTTTCTTTAATACCAATAAGCTCACATTCGGCTCCTCAGCATTTTTGAAAACACAGTTCTTCCGAATGTAAAGCTTGGGACACTTCCTGCTGGGCAGTGACGTTGGCTGGGGCCCATCTTTCCCGACCGTAATTCATTTTCACGCTGCCAGGTTTTTAAATCCCCACGCTGATCTCCCTGACCAGTGGCTCCGCCCCCCAGGCCAGCTCCACGGTGGGCCCGGCGCTAGGGGAGGCTTGAGTTCAAAATGTGTTTCCTTTTCAATCCCCTCAGACTTCAGGATCTAGCTAGCGTGTACTTCTCTGATTGGGAGTGGACTTAAAATTTAAAGGCAGAACTCGGGTTTGTTTTTTCACCCAAGATATAGTTATTTTAGAGAGAGAGTGCAGGGGTAGGGGGTGCAGAGGGCGAGAATCCCAAGCAGACTCAGCCGAGCGCAGAGCTGGCGCAGGGCTCGACCTCACAACGCTGAGATCGTGACCTGAGCCCAAACCAAGCATTGGACGCTCAGCCGACTGAGCCCCCCAGGGTGCCCCAGAACTCGCCTTTTTACATCAAATTTCTGTCTTAACATTTCTCGCTCAGGCTCCCTGTTAGGCAGTCAGGGTCCCTCGGTGACAAGTGGCAGGAGCAGCATAGACGGAGCTTCCGAGCGAAGCAGGCGCCCTGCTCGCAGGCCGGACCCTGCCTCACACCCTCCCATGCTCACGAAGAGCCCCGGAGCCGAGGGCGCTGGGCCAGGGTCACACAGCCCCTGAGCTGGGAGCTGGGATTCGAACTGTGCTGTCTGGTTCTCAAACCTACCCCGGGTCTCTGCTGCCCTGCCCCTGGGTGACAATAGGACGGCAGCCGAGGTCCCAGCTGCTGGCTCTTAAGCTGTCATTGTGCTCCAAGTGCTTTATTCCCTTATTCGGTCTTGACAACCCGTTGCTTGGCCCCGTTGTATGGATCAGGAAACCGAGGCCAGAGGGCAGGCGTGGGTAGGAGACCCGGGCTGGGGACCTGCTGCCGGGAGCGGCCTGTGGCCTGGACCCCAGGAGCGTCTCCACCCTCGCGCCCTCCCCCAGGTGGATGGTGAGAAGGGCATCTCCCTTCGCTTCCCTCGGTTTATCCGCGTCCGTGAAGACAAGAAGCCAGAGGAGGCCACCACCAGCGCCCAGGTGAGGCCTCAGCCGGGGTGGGCTTACCTAGCCACACCAGCTGCTCGGTGGAGGGTTCTGGAACTGAGGTTGGGGGGCAACCCTGGGGCTTCTGAGCCCCTCCGCCACCGCCCGCTCTCTGCAGGTGGCCTCGCTGTACAGGAAGCAGAGTCAGATTCAGAATCAGCAGGGCACGGACCTGGACTCCGACCCGGAAGATTTCTACTAGGCTCCTGCCCGCCCAGGGGCTGGGGGCCGAGGGCGCAGAGGGGCAGACACGCAGATGTCCTCTTGCTCGGCAGACCTGCTGTTGCGGTCGGGGGGGTCTGGAGTGTCACAGGTGTGCGTGCGTGTGCGCGTCTGTGTGTGTGTGTGTGTGTGTGTTGTGTGTGTGTGAGGGAGATGGGTTAAATGGGGTCTGGGATTTATTCGATCATTTTCTTCAATAAATAATTATTGAACACCCAGCACCGTGTCAGGGTGTGTGCTGGGCTCTGGGGTGCAGCCCCAGGAGCTCCCACGTGGGTGGCGTGTGACAGGCCCCGTGCCAGCACCTTCCCATACGTTTCCATGGCGCTGGAAACATCCCATGTCCACACGGCCAAGCAGGACGGCCACCAGCCGCACCCGACCACTGAGCCATGGTGTGTTTTATTTCATTTTCATGAATTTTCCTGTAAGCAGCCACACGCTATTAGGAGACAGCAGAGACATGCTACATGCTATTAGGAGACAGCGGTGGCCTTGACCATGAATGTTAACTCCGGTAACCCGCAGTGGTCCTGCCAGGCAGGCAGTGGGGGGTGGGGGGCACAGAGCAGGGATTGGGCATCCAGGCCCACACTGGGGTTCTGACCCAGCAGTCCAGCTCCAGGCCCCATCCTTGTGGGAGACAGTCAGTGCAGTGACTGTGAGACCCCCCTCCCCAGCTCGGCGGCCCACCGACTGGGGACTGCTGATTCTGGGGCCTGAGCCGTGAGCTTTGGTCACCCATAGATCCCCAGCCCCGTGGTTCCTTAGGCACAGAACCCAGTCTTCCTGAGGAAAGCAGGGCAGGGGGCATGCTCTTTCTCCCCCAACACCTCTGCAGACCCCCATGAACACACGCACCCGAGCAGCCGTGGCCGCCTGGTGGCCCTCTGCCAGGGCTGGGCGGGGACGTCCTCACTCACCAAAGACCCTTGCAACAATTTTTATACCCCCATTTGACAGGTGGGGGCACTGAAGCAAAGGGATGGAAGTTAGTTTCCCTACATCCTCTATCTAGGAGACAGAGGGCCAGGATTCGGTCCAGGTGGTCTGCAGGAGGCCTTGTGCCCAGAGTGCCTCTCGGGGGGAGCCTCATGTGGCCCCTCGAGGGTGTGGAACCTAATCCCACAAGCAGTGAAGGTCTGGAAGTGACAAGATCCTGCCGATGGCTGGAAATGCAGATGGTGAAGGGATGACCCTGGGGTGAGAGGTCCAGGGGCTGGGGGCAGCAGCTAGAACATCTTTCCTTGGTGCAATGCTTCTAGAACTTGTCGAGACCCATCAAGGGCAGAAGGTGCTCAGAGCTGAGTCCTGGGAAGTGTGTGCAGAGCGGGGGAGGGGACAGGAGCACTCATTCATTATTGCGCATGAATTGAATATATAATTTCGAATTGTCACATTACTGATGATGTTCATTTGAATCACTTGATGAAGATACGGTCTGCTCGGTGTCCCCCCCTATAAAGCGACCCTCCTTTGCAATTAGCATATTGTAAGGGGTACCTTGTGCGATGTAAATAAATATTACCACACCTGGCACTCTTACTGCTGACCGTATGGATTCCTGGTTTCCTGTGTTACCCTGTATGCCCTGTTGTTGTTTATTTGGATTTTCAAATTGCCCCTGATATGGCCGGGGAGCTTCTTCCGGCTGACCTCTGTCCCTTTGCCGGGACCCCACAACTCTGTCCTTGCTTTACTGCCCAAGAGGTTTTAGGGTCATCTTAGACTTGCTCTTCCTGCTCCAGACGTGGGAGCATCCCAGTCTCCCAGGACTCGGGCCCTTTTCTTGGGGAATGGTATTTAGAAGTCAAGCCCCGGATGCTGGAGGTGTCCTCTTAGCTCGATGACACCCCCGTGCACCCCGTGACGTCTGTGTTTACTATTATGTCCCTCTCTCTGTACCGAAACCCACCAGTACAAACCCGTGCCTCTGATTCTCATCCCGATACTGCAGACTCCTCCTTTTCCCCCCTTTCTGTACCCATGAGGAACCTGATTTCCCTTTCTCTGTTGTAGAATCCCGCGTGCCACTCCTCTCCCTTCCGCGCCCCTACCCCGTGCAGCGGGACTGCCCTTCTGGCCCTGACCCCGCATCCAGGCCCTACACCGTGCTGCCCCCGTGAGTGGACATCCTAGGGACCTGCCTTCGATACCTTCTTAGCTGTTGCTGCTCCCGCAGGGCCCGCCAGGCTCCTCTCCCCATGCCCCAACACTGTGCCCCGCTGTCCCTAGAACTCCTCACTGTGGGCACCCCCTCACTCCCACACCCGATCTGAACTCTGGCTCCCTGTCCTGATTCCCTCCCAACCCCACCGGTAGAGACCCTCAGCACCTCCTTGGGCTTCCCTTCCCCAACCCCCTCGCTCGCTTGCCCTTAATTGCTGTGGGTGGCCACTTCCTGAAGTCGGACTGTCACTGGGCTTAGTGACAGCCGCTCCCTGAGGCCGTGGGCCATGTCCGCTACATCTTCACAGGCCTGGAGGCCGGCGGAGGCCCGGCTTGGAGCGAGCACCCTGCAGGCCCGCTGGAAAGCGAATCAATAGGTGCCCTCCGCTCTAATCCCCAGTTTCGAGACCATCCAGTTCTATTCTGGGGATAAAAGGTCAGAGGCTGAGACTGGCGCCCCCTCCACGTCACTCAAGCCAGATGGGGAGGCAGGAACAGCTCTGATCCCTCCCCATCCTCGGGAGAGATTTCTGATCCAGCTGTCACAACTCTCGGACACTGGGACCTGGACTGAGGGAGAGGCCCAGAGAGGCAGGAAGACTTGGCGAAGGAGTGCCAGGGAAGATAAGAAAGCCCAACCGCCAAGGGGGACGGGAAGGAGGGGGACAAGAAGGAGGGGGAGCTGCCTTGAGCCTGGTGCCCGGTGCCCCGTGCCCTGCCCCTCCATGCAGTTTCCCATGGGCCCCGCCTGCATCTTCTTGAGGAAAGGCATCGCCGAGAAACAGCGGGTGAGATGGCGGGCAAGGCAAAGGGAGTCCGGGGTGCGGGGTAAGAAGGGGCGTGACAGGTGCAGGGGCCGGGGGTCAGATGGGGGGCCCAGGCAGGGGGTGCATGCCTGAGAAGGTAGAATTCGGGGAGCTCGGTGGGCCAGTGAGGTGGGTGAGGGTGAAATCAGAAGTCAGCAGCAAAAGGGGGAGAGGGAGACCCACAAATAAAAGGGGAACTGGGGTGTCCCTGTTTGTCACCACCCATTCCTATGGACACCCAGAGCAAGGACGATGATGACACCAGGGGCCACTTCACCACGGCGCTGCTGCGTGCCCAGCCCTGCGCAAAGGGCTTTGCTTTCCCGCTGTTATTTCATCCTGTTAAGCCCACGAGGCCATCCTTGCGTTCCCATTTCACAGATGCAGACGCTAAGGCTGAGTCACAAAGCCCCTGCCTTACGCAGTTACTGAGTGGCAGGGTCCATTCAGATCTATTTGATTCCAGGGGGCTAACCTTTCCTTGTTAGGCTTTCAGATGATGGGTGGGGGGAGGAAGGAGATGAGGGGAGGGACAATAAGAGAAGTTGGGGGGGGCAAGAATAAAGGGAGAAGCCTGAGGCTGGTGGGGCTCCCCAGGTGGCATGCCACATACCCAGGGACATGGCGCTCAGATGGGAATGCTGGTCCCATGCAACTGAATGCTGGTCCCATGCAAACAGCTTCTAACCCTTGGGAGAAAGAATGGGGCCCGTGGGGAAAGAATCAAGGGGGTATAGTAGAAAGAATTTTGGCTCAGATTTCAAGTCTCAACCCTCACTGCACCTGACCTTGAGAAAGTGATTCAATGTCTTCCTGCCCCTGGAAGGGCTCTGCCACTTAGGAGCCATGTGACCTCTGGCCATTTCCTTAACCTCTCTGTTCCTCAGCTTCCTCTCAAGGAAGATGGGAATGCTGTTTGGTCCTACCTCCCCGGGTGGTTCTGAGATTTAAATGACATTGGCGCTCAGAGCACGTTAGCTGTGATTCCAAGCCTCGTTTTCTTGTCCCAGAGAAAGGAGGGGATTGGATGCCGTGGCATCGAAAGCCTCTTGCAGCACAATGGGAGGGATGTCTGTTCAGGAAAGACAGAGGGAGAGAGTTCAAGATTCCGAGATAGGAGAGAGGAAACGGGAAGTGATGAGAAAGAGGGCGAGAAGCCATCGGGGTGGGAGTCAGGATGTGGGAGAAGGAAGAGGAGGGCGGGGTGGGGAGAGACAGGAAAGGGAAGGGGTTGCTCGGAGGAGGGGACGCGTTTAGAGAAGTGGATATTGGCTCCCTGACCCTCTCCAAATTCCCTCTCCCTGCATTCCTTTCCAGGAAAGACCCCTGGGACAAGATGAGATCGAAGGTAACCTCTGTCCCCGAATGCCACCTCATTGTCATCCACCCCTAGGCTTCTCCCTTTGCATCTCAGGGTAGACCCTTTCCACGCAAGCTTCATCCCCCTCTCTCTTCCCACTCAGCCGTGATGTTGTACAACTCCTCATGCTCACTTAGGAGCCTCCCAAAGTGTTTAGAAGACATACCCATCCCTAAGTATCTCAGAGACCCAGGAGAGACACATGCATGAGATTTTGGTTTTTTGTTTATTGATTTTTAAATTTTTTTTATAAACATATAATGTATTTTTGTCCCCAGGGGTACAGGTCTGTGAATCGCCAGGTTTACACATTTCACAAGCACTCACCATAGCACATACCCTCCCCAATGTCCATAACCCCACCACCCTCTCCTGATTCACCTCCCCCCAGCAACCCTCAGTCTGTTTTGTGAGATTGAGTCTTTTATGGTTTGTCTCCCTCCCGATCCCATCTTCTTTCATTTTTTCTTTTCCTACCCCCCAAACCCACTTCCTCATATCAGGGAGATCATATGATAGTTGTCTTTCTCCGGTTGATTTATTTCACATGCATGAGTTTTAAGTTGAATCAAAAACTTGACTTTTCTTTTGGTGGTTTGGAAGCTTCGCATAATTTCAGCCCAGAATTTGGAGGACCGCCATGCAGTCGCTTTGCAGTGTCACGGATCATTTCTCTTGTACATTTTGGTCTTGCATGTTACAATCTCCAGCTACATTTCATACATCACTCCTTTTTGAAACTTTTGTTTTCAAAGATGCCTTCTCCTTTGCAAAGTCTCTAGTTGGTGACTCCCTGACGGTTTCAAGGGATGCCAGTTCCTCCCCATGGACTGTTTCAGGTTCCCCCAAAGTTCTTCTCTCTTAACTTTTCAGAGCTTCGGGAAGCATTTCTTGAGTTCGACAAGGACAGAGACGGGTTCATCTCCTGTAAAGATTTGGGGAATCTCATGAGGACGATGGGTTACATGCCCACAGAGATGGAGCTCATTGAACTGGGCCAGCAAATCCGCATGAACTGTGAGGCCAGGGCGGGAAGAACTGCTGGGAGTGGGGGAGGGCTGTGGTGGAAGGGGGAGGGATGTGAGGCTAAGCCAGAGAGAAGGAAGAGGGTAGGGGTCCCTAGGAGTCTGGAAGTAAGCACTCCAGGATGGACTCAGGGAGGCAGTGTTGGAAGTGGATAAAAGGGTGACTCTTCGAGGCAGATTTCAGTTCAAGACCCACTTCTATCATTTACTGATGGTGGTACTTTTGAAATGTGGAGTCAACTCCCATGCTTGAGTCTGTTTCTCCACCTGTCAGGCAGAGACGATGTCACTCCTTGTGGGATTGCGATAAAGGAGCTGATGCAGGTCAGGCTTAGCCTCCAGTAAGGGGTGATTTATGGAGGTCACAACCACAACCACCGAGATGCATTGGTAGAGGGCAAGATTGGAACCCAGTTTATCACTGGAAGCAAACTTGGGATGGATTTCAGAGCTCATTTTGAGAAGGAAGCTTGGACAAAATTGCTCTGGGCTTTGCTTCCAGGCGTACCACAGAGTAAATGAGGCTAGACATGGATGGGATCGTGTTCCTATCCGGAAGGGATTTGGCTCCCACTGAATTCACTCTCCCCCTTCTACAGACCAACAGATGAGTGAACGTAGATCTGAACCAATTAAGAGATTTGCCCAGGGTCACAGGGACAGCTAGTGAATTCCATCCCACGCACCCGATCCACCCTGGTTGGGATTAGAGGGACTCTGTGCCCAGGTTGGCTGAGAGGGAAAGTTCTCAGAAGGCAGGGAGATCGCAACAGTTCTCCCTGTTGAACAGACCTCCAGACCTCGAAGGGTCCAGTGGGGTCATGGGGGGTTGGTTCCTTGGCATCTCACTAGACCTGCCTCTTCTGTCCTCAGTGGGTGGCCGTGTCGACTTTGATGATTTTGTGGAGCTGATGACGCCCAAACTGCTAGCTGAAACAGCAGGGATGATCGGTGTCCAGGAGATGAGAGATGCCTTCAAGGAAGTGAGTTAAGAGTTTCATGGTGTCAGTGCTTGAAGGAAACCTCAGGGTTCTATGACTGGTCTTCAAGTGTAGACAGAACCCACCCAAACCAAGTTTTTTGGGAACTATAATGGGATGTATAGGGAAGGAAAATGACATCTTCCGAACACTTGCAAAGCACAAGGCCCTCTACACATACTCTCTAGTTTATACATCATATGGAACAGTAGGGGTAAGTGTGACTCCTTACCCCAGTTATGCATATGAGAACAATGAGGCTTATGGAATTTACAAATCTTACCCAAGTCCTGCAATCCCCAGAACACATGTTAGGACCTCTAATTTCCGTGCCCGTAATGGGAAGAAGGAATCCAATAATTTGAGATTCCACAGGGGAATGCAAAGAGATAATCTGGTTTAACCCACTTGTAGAGATGCTTTAAAAATGAGATCCAGGGAGGTGAGGGGCTTGCTGAAATTCGCTTTCATCCCCTAATAAAATGCGTTTCTCAGGAGCGCCTGGGTGACTCAGTAGGTTAAGCATCTGCATTTGATATATAGCAGGTGTGATTGAGGAACTCATTTTTTTTTCATTTTATCTAATTTTGATTACTTTCAATTCGATTATTTTTTCAATTTTCACTTACATTCAACAGAATATAAATTCAATTTGTGTGAATTTAAAAACAAATATGCAGTTCAGTTACTGGGAAACATTCCTTTCAGAAAAACTTGGGTGTGTGGTCTACCTTCTCTTTTATTAAAAAAAGATTTTATTTATTTGAGAGAGAGAGAGAGAGAGAGAGCAGGGGAAGAGGGACAGGAAGAAGCAGTCTCCTTGCTGAGCAAAGAGCCCAACACGAGACTTGATCCCAGGACCCCGAGATCATGGACTGAACTGAAGGCAGATACTTAACCGACTGAGCCCCCCAGGCGCCCCTGATTTGTTTTAAACAAACATGAACACAAGGCTCTGATGTATGGACCATGTGGGGATCCAGAGGACCAATGGAGGGGGCTGTCATGATGGTCCAGGCAAGAGATGATTGTGGCTTTGGCCACATTAGCATCAGCTGACTAGGGAAGGATAGTTAGCTGCCCCACCTGCTTGGGATGTAGAACATATGAAACATTCCGGTAGATCGGTAAAGTGTTTGCAGCATGGAGGTTTGAAAAGAGTTCATTGATTCAGCATACCAGGTGGCAGGCACTGTTTGGGGCTGGGCACAGGGCAGCGAATGGGGCAGTGAACAAGGCAGTGCTGATGATCACCTTCGGGGACCTGACCCACCTGTACACCATGTGCAAAAGCACTTATCTTAATTCCTGACCCACAGTTAACTGGTCAGTAAACACTGCTCTTGGGATTGTCGTACTTGTGGCTGACATCACCCCCCCTGCTTCCGTCAGTTTGACGCCAATGGAGATGGAGAGATCACCCTCGGGGAGCTGCAGCAGGCCATGCAGAGGCTCCTGGGAGAGAAGCTCACACCCCGTGAGATCTCGGAGGTTGTGCAGGAGGCCGATGTGAATGGAGACGGTACCGTCGACTTTGAAGGTGACGTTACATGGGGATAGCCACTGGTAGATGCTTAACCCTCTGAGCCACCCAGGCACTCTGACAAAAGCTAAATTCTTAACCCAATTTTCAAGTGCATCCATTGTCTGCCCCCCACCCACTCCACACTTCAGCAAACTCTCTCTGAGCTGCTGTGCTCTGGGGCACCCTTGGCCCCTGCTCTGTGTCCCTCAAATCCTATTCCTTTTTCCCTGGTGTTCCTTCCACTTCCTGCACCTTCCCCATCAGTGCATTCTTAGGTCTCATCTATCCCTTGGGAATTGGCACAGCAATGCTTCTGCCAAGAAGCTTCCCTTCACCCTTAGCTGGGTGTATTAAACCCCACTCTGTGGTCCTACAGACGTTTTCCTGTTCCTCTCCCTTCAAAGGGAGTAATCTCTGAAGACTTTCATGCTCTGAGTTGTGTTCGCCTTCCGGGCCATCAGATTCCTGGAGGGTGATGAGGGATGTTCTCTGAACCGTCCACTGTCAGTCGTCAGAGGGAAGTTTGGTAGATATTCATTGCATGACCACAACTTAGTAAACGTTTGCTGGATGCCTGCTGGATCTCGCCAGGCTCAGGTGTGCAGGGGACACCACTGGAAATCTGGACAAGGTCGGAGACAGATCCCCAGGCAGGGGAGGGACAGACTGACCTCAGGACCTGGGGGGGGCCCTGGAGCTCATCTGGCATGGAGTCACAGAGCAGTCAGGGGCACCCTGCCTTCATTCCAGGCTTTGCCACTCACCGTCCACGTGACCTCAGGCTCACTGGTCAGCCTCACTGACCTCTGTTTGCCTATCTGTAAAAATGGTATTTTCTCCTCCAGGATTAGTTGAAAGTATGAGATCAGATAATCACAGTTATTATTGAACACTTCGTGTGTCTTATAAGCATGATCTTGTTTAACCGTCTGAAAGACTATAGAAGGCATATGGCCGTCCTGTGACTCCCAGGTTGGAGATGAAGAAACTGAGGTACACCTTGAGGTACATCTGAGGGACTTGCCCGCAGATCCCCCATGGTTCCTGACACACACACACAGCAAGGGCTCAAAAGTAAAGCTGGCCGCCCTTACAAATATGCGTCTCACCAGGGACTTTTCTTTGCAGAGTTTGTGAAGATGATGTCTCGCTGAGAAGGTTCCAGAAGCCCCATACCCCCCTCCCTGGCCAACGAGGATCAAACATTTGCTGAGGACTGAATCCCCCTGGGCCCTTCCAGGAGAGAGGGTGGGAGGGTGCATGGTGATGGGCCCTGCAGAGAGAGCATGAGCTGAGGTTAGCCTGGAGCGGTCACTTTGTCCAGATAGCACTATGGGGTGAGGGGTAACTCTCTAGAGTGAGATTAAGAAGGAAGAGTCTACATACGGAAATGGATTGGGACTAGGGTTAGTGTCACTCCCCCAATTCCAAAGGTTAAGGACACCTTTTGACTTTTCATAATCCCCAATGCCTATGTCTCTTCCCCAGCATCCTCTTGGGTCCAACTCCTGAAAAAGTTCAGCCCGTAGTCCACACTTCCCCCCTTCTTGCTTCTAATCTCCTCAGTTTCTTTCTGCCAGTAAGAGGGGGCATGCCAATCTTGGGGCTACAAATGGGGTTCCTGATAAGACTGGGCTTAGAAATGGTTCATTAAAGAGGCTTTCAAAAGTGAGCTTAGCCCGTTTTGTTCATTTCTTAGAAGCTCAGTCTGCTTTTTCCCCTCTAGCCTCCTACTTCCTTTTCCTTGTGTAAGATTCTCAGGCCACTGAATTAAATCATAAATCTGGATTACCAAGGTTTAGGGCAAGCTGATCCCCAGGGGAGTTAATCCCCTGCAAAATGTCATCAAGCAAAGGTGGGGGGGTGGGGGGGATGGGGAGTTCTCAAATTCCAGCTCAGCCAGGTGGTGTGGAAACCATTCCTGAGAACCCCAGCCCCCCTGCATTGGGCCATACCGGGCACTCTGGGATATGGCCTCTGTTAGGAGGGGCGTCATGCCAGTCCCCACACCCTGACACTGACCTGTGCCCTGAAACCGGAGGGTCTGTTCCTCCTCACCTCTACCTGAGGGCAGGATGCTCCAGGAACGCCAGGTCCCCAAAGTACAAGATTTGTGTCCCACCTTCCAGAAAGTTTTCCTCACATCTGAAACCCACTAAGTAGATGTATATAATGGGTCATCCAGTTCAATAGCCTCGTTTCCTAAAATTAAAATTTTGTTTTTGCCCTTCCTTCCTCCCTGTCTCCCTCCCTTCCCTCCGTCCCTTCCTCCCCTTCTGCGCTGCATTTATTCAACAGTGATATATGAAGTTGTTGCTGTAGGTGCTCTTCCAAGCATGGGGCTCCCATGATGAATGAAATACACCAATCCCCGCCCCCCTCCCAGATAACTTACATTATAAAGGGAGGAAACAGACACAGAACAAAATACATGATTAAATATAATCCTAGTTAGTATGGTAGAAGTTGGTAAGAGATATGGAGAAAAACAGAGCAGGAAGGTGGTTTAAGGGGTCTGAGAATGAGCAGGAGTCCCCATTCCATGTAGGGACATCAGGGAGTCTACTGAGCACCAGGGGCATATCCAAAGGAAGAGCACTTCCAACACAGTGTAGAGCAAATGCAAAGGCCCTGAGGCAGGAAGGTAGTTGGCTGTGTTGGAGGAATGGTGGGAAGCCATGGTGGTCGGACAGAGGTAAGGGGGTGGATCAGGGTTAAACCATGATGATGCAATGTTCTAGATCTGCACTGTTATGGTAGTCACTCACCACATGTGGCTACTGAGTTTTAAACCTGGTGAGTGAGGCTGAGAAACTGAATTTTATTTTTATTCTGCTAAATCAACATTTTATCACCACTGATTTTATGAATGATGTCAGGAGGGCAAGGGGAAGGGGATTCCGCATAAGCAAGGCACAGAAGCTGGAGTCTGGAATAGGGCAGGGGCTGGAGTGTACTGAATGAGGAGGCAGAGGCAGAAAGTGTGTGAGGGAAGGCTGGAGACAAGGACGAGGCACATGTAGGATCTGGGGGCAGGAAGGCCAGGTTTCCTGTGGCATGTTTGTATGTGACTGGTGTGTGGTGGTTCTTGAGCCATCGTGGAATGAGATCTTCGGGCTTCTCCAATGTCTATGCAATGTCATTTTAGACAATCAGATTGGTACCGTGTGGCTGAATGGTTAAATCTATCCCCGATGTCTGCAGGCAGTGTGGGATAGTGGTCACAATTGCTCAGTGTTTTATGAAAGAAGAGGAGGGGCAAGAGGGGGGAGGGGAGAGGGAGGAGAACAAGAACACGAGGATGCATCTGGGCTCACAGGGAAACAGACTCTGTAATCAATTACTGATGTCTGCCACTGGCATAGGGGAAGGATAGTCAAGGTAGGATTGCAATGAATTTTCTTTTTTTTTTTTAATTTTTTTTTATAAAGATTTATTTATTTATTTATTTGACAAAGATCACAAGTAGGCAGAGAGGCAGGCAGAGAGAGGAGGAAGCAGGCTCCCTGCTGAGCAGAGAGCCCGATGCGGAACTCGATCCCAGGACCCTGAGATCACGACCTGAGCTGAAGGCAGCGGCTTAACCCACTGAGCCACCCAGGCGCCCCTTTTTTTAAATTCTTTATTTAAATTCCTATACTGTTAACATATACTGTATTATTAGTTTCAGGGGTAGTATTTAGTGATCTGTCAGTTGCATGTAACACCCATTACATCGAGTGCAATGACTTCTCTACATTCTCTACCTTCTGTTTACTTACGAATGTATTTATTACTGATTTAACAAGTATCTACAAATGCTCCACCCAAATCTACCATTTCCCAGAAAGAGAGAGCAGGCTGCAGTTCCTTCCTTGGGCTCCTGGGCTGAGAATCTGACCTCCCCCCATGAGACTCACCAATGCCGTCACCAACGCTTCCTTCACCACATTCCTGTCCCTCCCCATCTCTCTCATTCCAAGAGGTACAAAGGGCAGCCCCGGGGTCAACTGTAGGCTCCGTTATTGGTGGTTATGCCACATTTCCCCTCTGTTTTTCACAAAGGACCAAGTGATCAAGCAAAATGGCGAACAAGGTATTTCTAAAAGCGATTAAACTTGAAAGACTCAATGAAAAAGACAAAGCAGGTTCTAAACTTGGTATGTCCGTCTTCCACTGAAGATATTTTTCCTCCCCTGGAAAATAAAATCACAAGCCGGCATTCAGGTAAGAGGTATGCACTGACTCAAAACACAATGTGAATACCAAAGTACTGTATTGGTTTTCAAGACTGAGTCAGAAGATGAGGAGCTGAGACACCCCTGCCCTTCACCTGGCTCACAGGGGCTGGAAAACACTGACCGTGAGCACCTCAGCCTCACCTCTGCTAATAGGTTTGGTGAAAGAGGAGCCTGAAGAAGATAGTTGTGCTCTGGATGTCCACTAAAAATGTTCTTCTTTCTAGCCACAGCCTGGGGATGACTTGTGGGTGTTCTTGGTTTGGGTTTGGGTTTTGTTTTAGAGGAAAGAGAGAGAGAGAGAGTGGGGGGGGGGTGGATGAGGGGAAGGGAGCACAGAATCCAACTCAGGGCTCAATTTATGACCCTGAGATCATGACCTGAGCCAAAATCAAGAGATGCTTGACTGACTGAGCCACTTAGGCACAACAACATGTGAGTGTTTTTAAATATCCACCCTGTTAGGATGGTACCCAGAGCCCCAAGGCCACTCCTTTGCCTCTCCTCTACTCCAGGAAGATAATTTTCATGGCCAAGCCAAAATTCAGGAGTCATCCATAAGCCACATGCGTCCTAAGGGTATATAGTGCTAGAAACATGAGAGTTGTCCCCACATCTGAGGGAAGGGCTTCTGTTTGTGTTTAAATCCCAGAACCAGAGTGTTTAGGTCAGTAGAACCATGCAGGAGGTATGGAGAGTTTCCACAGGCCTTAGAATACTGAAGCCAGAGGAAAGAGCTAGAAGGGAGAGTGAGGTGGATCCTGCGGAGAGATTGGAAGACTTATGCATGGAGGTGGGGGAGGGACCCACATGATGGGGAGCAGAAATGACCCCACCTTTTCCTCCACTGGCTACTTAGTGATGGGGTTAGCAGATCAACAACCTGGTGCCATGTCCTCTGGGGACTGGAGAAGTCCTGGTGGTTTCCTTTCAAGCCCATCTTTTCTTCTCATGCTCTAGAGAAATTCTGTTTTTCTTGCACACCCAAGGCCTGCTGGTCCTAAAACTTGGCATGGTAACTTTCAGGGTCTGAAAGAGTTCGTCCACCTCCTTCTAAGTCAGGAAGCTGTCCCAGTCTCTCCCTACCCCCACTTCACCTCATCTCTGGGTCGTGGAGCTCATCCTGTTGGGAACCACAGTGAATCATGCTGGAAGGACACTGCACTGCCCAGGGGTACATTACGCATCTCACCTTTGCATCAACAATACACCCAGGTGCGGTCCCGGTCATAGTCATAAGATGTTGCACACCACATAAGGTTCTGCTTTGTTCCTTTGTTGGTACAGTTAAAATAATTCTTGTTTTTATAGTTGAATGGGAAGTGGCATGGAAACCCAGGAACCAAGGAGGAAATTCCTAGGGAGAAGAAAGGATAGGACAGTGGTTATCCCTGTACCTTTACACTGTGGTGAAGTCTTAGGCTTCAGAGCCCACCCTAAAATCAAAATTGAGTCCACAATACCTTTGCGTGTGTTGTTTGGGTGCTGCTCAGAGGCTCCCATTAGTAGAGAGAAATGCTGACCCAATCCTAAATCTCACAGAGATTTTCTTCCCTGGGAAGCTATTTGAGTTTAGTTCCATGGGGTGTGGAATGGGGAACAAGGACAGAGTGAAAGCACAAGGGGTCCTGGCAGGGGGAGAGACAAGGACAACATCATGTCACCAAGGGAACCAGGGAGCGGAGCGGAAAGCACGGAGAGGACGTAATACAGGGGCTCCTCTTTAACCCCAGATCCTCAGTGTGTGAATCCTCCACATGCTAAAATTTATTTGGAAGCCAAATCAGTACTGGTGGGGTTTCTGTGGCCGTGTGTGGACACATAGTGCCCACATTCTTAGCTGAAGCCCGGCAAGGTGCACCCTGCCTCTTCTGTGCAACTCTCATGCTGTAGACCAGTGTAGTGCTGGAGAGCTGTCCAGGGTCCTGACATGCAGGCAGGCTGCGATGTGCCTTGTGAGGAAATGTTATATTACATTTACAGACAAATGTTCTATTTTCCTTCCTTAAGGGCTTCTGCCCCGATCATCCACCAAATCTACATTTGTTCTCCTTTGTTAGCAAAATTATCCAAAACATGCAATGGCACCGAAAGATTGCCACATGACCTTTTCATGTCCTCCTAGAGTATTGTCTGAAGAGTCCCTAAGAGTCACCTGATTCTCCAGCTCAGTGTCATCAAACTTTTTCTAGAAGGACCAGATGGTAGGTATTTTCAGCTTCGTGCCTCATACAGTCTCTTTCTTTTATATGGGTCCTAAGTAACAAATTTCACATACTTTTGCTTGTCACAAAATACCATCCTTCTTTAGACTTTTTTCAATCATAAAAAAAAATGTAAAAATGATTCTTAGGTTGGGGAACAACAACAAAAAAAATTGGTCCAGCTCTGGCCCATAGGCAGGATGGGATTCACAGACCCCTACTCTAGGGAAACAGGGAACTTCATCTCACTTACTACCTGCTGTTGCATTTGTTGGAGGCTTCAACTCTGGAACGTGTAGAAAACTGATACATTGTGAATGATTTTTGTTCCATAGAGATGCCAGTAACTTCTGTCTGGCAGGCAAGATAACCACAAAGGTTTGCTTACCCATTAGATGTTAATGGATTTGGTAGCTAACTTAACAATCTTGCTTGCACTCAACATTCTTCTCTTCACTGACTTTATGTGTCTCTTATAATGTCCCCTGAATTAGCTTCACTATCCTTCTAGTTCCCTTATTAATAGCTTTCTTTTTTCTTTAAGTAGGCTCCATGCCCAGTGTGGAGCCCAAAGTGGGGCTTGATCCCATGACCCTAAGATCAAGACCTGAGATGAGATCAAGGGTTGGATCCTTAACCAAATGAGCCACACAGGCACCCCAGATTTTTCTTTAAACCTTAGGAACATCTGGGTGGCTCAGTGGGCTAAACCTCTGCCTTTGGCTCAGGTCATGATCTCAGGGTCCTGGGATCAAGCCCCCCATATCGGGCTCTCTGCTCAGCAGGGAGCCTGCTTCCCCCTCTCTCTACCTGCCTCTCTACCTGCTTGTGATCTCTGTCTCTCAAATAAATAAATAAAATATTTTTTTTAAAAAACCCTTAGCATGTGCTTACTCTTTGTTTGTATAAGCAAGTGTTAGGTGTTTTGCATTTTGAAAATCTGACACTGGCTCCCTTCTCTTGGATCTTCAGCAGCCTGTACTTTGCCTGTCACACAGTTGCATTGTTTATGCTCTTTGCCCATCAGATCCATGAGGAAGAGACCCTGAATTACTCATCACCAATATGCCCACCTCCCAACATATGCTGAGTAGATGGATGAAGAAACCCACCCGTGCCCACCCAGTCCCCTTCCCCGGTTACTTGTGTCGGCGCAGAGGCTCCACTTCCCATCCGCATCCATGTTCTCCGTGGTTGGGCACCAGAGTTTGTTGCTTTCATTTTCAACACACTCAGAGATCGTGCTATTTCTGTAGATGGAGGGGAAGATGCAGGGCTTGCTGAAAGAATTTCCCCCATACTCTGAAAATAATCATGGAAAGGTCCCAGGGACGAGAAGAGACAACAAAAAGAGCTTCCATTTATCACACATGAACGAGGCACCACGTTTTAACTCATGAAAGGCAACATAACATTAAACACACCCAAACGAGTTCCTGGTGATGTTATCAGGTCTACTTTGCATACAAGGGAGAACCCTAACTGTCAACCACTACACGGTTTACTGTCTACTTGAACAGAGGCTTTGTGTTCTACGGGCTTCATCAACAGAGTTATTGTGAGATTTAAGGATAAGGGTGGTAGGGTCAAGGACACACGTGATGGATGGCTAGGCCAAGGATAAATTAAGGTGTTCTGTGTGATTAGGATTTTTTGAGAGCCAAGGGAAGAACATAGTGAAGATTTTATGAAGGAATAAGTGTGCTCCATGGATAGGTGCCTCACGTGAATCTTCATCCCAATGGAGGCAACACTACTTAGTGAGAAACATGGACATCACCGCCATATGGACTTGAATTCAAATCCTAACTCTGACATCACCTAGGAGTGTGACCTTGGGCAGGACTTAATTTTATTGCAACCATTTATTGAATAGAGAAGAAAATGGCATCTAATAGAGCTTCCATGGAAAGATTCAATGGGAGGTTATATGTAGAGGTCATGGATCAGAGTCTAATACAGAGAGGGCTCTAGAATGAATGGAGGTCATTAAGAAGTGAAGAGATTATTAAGGTGAAATGTTAAGGAAAGGTCCAGCACTTGGTGAATCTGTTTATTGGCAATTCTGGCAACAGAAACACTTGAAAACCAATGTGAGCCCATGGTTTTTATTCTCAGGACAACTGGATTTTCCATGCTGACATTGGGGTCTTGGGGGAATGTGGCCTCAGGACATTCTTGTCTCTTGTGGTTGTCCTAATGTACTCTCCAAGAAGGCATTTGGTTCCTAGAAGACTGTTCCCATTCTTTGGCTCTCCCCTGTGCTCCCCATCCCCTCAGGAGGATCATTGTTATCTCCCCTCCTTCCCACCAAACACCCCATCCCTGCGCCAGTGCCTCACCATTGATTTCACAGTATTTCCACTGCTGTTTCTCATCAAAGCTGGAGGTGACAGAACACCACAGCCTTCCAAAGAAGCTTCCCTCCATTATGCAGGTGTTATGGGACCTTCCTCGATAGATGAAGGGGAAGATGCATCGTGGGTAATCTGTACAGGAAGAAGCCCATGAGTGGTTTCACTTTCTCGGCCATTCACGGGACAGTCATCTAATCATCCTTCCATCCGAAAAGATTTTATTCACTCATTTCATCAAGCATTTCATAAAGAAAGCCTTTTCCTGTACTTTCATCCTCAAAACTTCCCCAACGAAGTTCCCAATCTCAACCATGGTGTCCCCACCTGCTGTACAAACAACATACTTCACTGTGTCTTAAAAATGAATCTCTTAGAAAACGACCTATAGGAATCAAGTCAAGACAAAGAATTTTGATGGTTTATGACCAACAAATAAAGCCAAGACCTTGACATACAAGGAATGCTGCCATTACCAAAAAGAAAAATTGTCAAATGTCAGAGAATCAAATACAGTAAAATTATCATCTAGGTGCTGGTGTCTTATGGCAACTTCCATAGACAGATTGAATTTCCCACCACAAATGTAGGGCTACAAATATAGTTTGTATTTGTTTATAATGCTTATACAAATATAAACATTATGTTTATAGTGGGTGGATTTACTCACACTAAGTGAGGGAATCAGGGTCATTTGGAAATGATGGAGGGGTTTTCATAGACGAAGGGATGAAGGAAGACTTGGGGCAGGTGGCATTTGAGAAGAGGTTCTCACAATGTGGAGAAACCAACCATGCAAAAACTGGGGATAATTGAGGTCCAGACAGAAGGAATAAACGTGTGAGAGTTCAAAGACAGGAAGGAGCTCAAAATACTCAGGAAGCATGTCAGTCAGTGTCGCTGGAGCTCAGCAGGCAAGGAAGGGAGGGGAAGATGGGGACAGGAAGGGCAAGGTCAAGTGGAGCTTTCCAGACCAAGGTGAGGGGTCTCCTCATCTTGCCCTCCTTCTTCTTGCCTTCCTCCAACTCTCCCCACTCCTCTTCTTCCTCTTTCTTCCAGTTGAGTCGTAGGAGTTCTTTTGGATATTTCAGATATTAACCCCTTATCAGATACATGTTTTGCAAATACTTTCTCCCATTCTAAGGTTGCCTTTCATTTTATTGATGGTTTCTTTCTCTATACTGAAGCTTTGTAGTTTGATGTGGCCCCACTTGTTTATTTTTGCTTTTGTTGCCTTTGATTTTGGTGTCAAACCCAAAAAATCATTGCCAAGACTGATGTCTCACAGATTACTCCCATGTTTTCTTGTAGGAGGTCTGTGGTTTTACATCTTGTGTTCAAGTCTTCAATTATTTTGAGTTGATCTTTCTGTATGGTGTAAAACAGGGTCCAGTTTCATTCTTTTGCATGTGGCTATGCCATTTTCCCAACACCACTGTTGAAGAGATTGTCCTTTCCCCATTACATATTCCTGGCTCCTTTGTCATAAATTAATTGACCATATATGCATTAGTTTATTTCTGGACTCTCAATTCTGTTCCATTGATCCCTGTGTCTATTTCTATGCTAATACCATAGGTTTTTATTACTCTAGTTTTGCAATATAGCCTGAAATCAGGGCATGTGATACCTCCTGCTTTGTTTTTCTTTCTCAATATTGCATTGGCTATCCGGGGGTCAGGATATTCCTCTAAGTGTGCTGGTGAGCCACAGAGGGCATGAGCAGGGAGGTAGCCTTGCCTGACTTCACATCCCAAAAAGGTTTCTTTGACTGATATGCGGAGAATCTATTGGAGGGAGGTGAGGGGGATTTGGGAAGACTGGTTAGGAAACATTGGTGGGCAGAGTTGATGGTGATTCAATAAGGATGGAAACAGAGGAAGCAGATGCTCCCCAGAAGCTGAAGCTAGTATCTATTTTGAAGACAAAATTAAGTCTAGTTGGTGGGTCACCTGTGGGGTGGGAAGGAAAGAATTAGGGATGACTCTGTTCTTCTATTTACACAGTAGTGGCACATTGTCCTTATTGAGGAAGCCTGCAAATGAGCAGAAAAGCGTCTGCACAGTAATATATGTTTAAGTGATATGAATATTGTAAGCTAACGTCACTAGGGATTGCCATGGATATCTGTTTCTGATCTCCATGTCCCACTCACGAGAAGCATCCTGTGAGGCAGTACTTAGAAATGACCATGGAAAACCGCTTCCCCACCACTATTCACAGGGAGTGAGATACCTGCCAGTATGGGTTCAAAGAGCAGTACTTGGTTCAGAAGCCAGATGTGAGGGAGAAAATGCAAAAGATGCCTTCATCTAATAGGAGCCCTTGGTGACATGGCTGAAGGGGTTAAATCAAATGCAGGTTGTCGACTCTCAGGGCCTTGACTGTGTCTAGTTATGCAGTTCTGGCAGAGTTTTGTCCCCTTTTGTACATCTTATGCATGTTTGGGGACATGTTCCAGAATTCAAAAAAAAAAAAAAAAAACCTCTAATTTTCAGGTTCAGTTTCTGCCAGTTGATCCTGATTTGCATTGTTTGAGCAATATTTTCAGCCAGGGATAGTACTGCTTCCAGGTCTGGTTTGGTTTTTTCTGTGTAATGGGGCTTCTTTGTAGTCATTTTTAGCTCTTGCAATCAAAGAGATTCTGCTTGGAGGTACAAGAGTCTGGCCACTTTCTAATATCTTGTAGGTTAAGTAGGATCATGGGTGCTTAATTGCTTTATAACAATTTTGCTTCTTTTTAGTTCTCTTCTTCTGCAGTTATGGAATTATGTTGATTTATTTTGAGGTTAGGAATTTAGAATAGGTAATGTTCTTTATAAATTTTATTTCAGGATAGTAAAAAGGGTGTTATATTTATTATCAAAAGGAGAATTCGATCTAAGAGAGTCAAGAACAGTGGTACAGGGAAAAGTAGGTTCTAAATGTTCAAAACCTGGTTACTAGTAGGAACAATTAAAATGTCCAACAATAGGATATTGGTTAAAACAAAATGCCCTTTGTCCCGTGCACAAAAGATAGAAATCATACAATTGCAAAAATGTCTTGGGCTTTGAGAAAAAAGTAAACAGAGTCTCTTAAATCCATTCTCTAATCCCTTATACTTTGTTTCTGTTTTTCCTTATTAATTTAGAAAATCAAGAAAGAGACAAAGAATACAGTGGTTCAGAGAGCTCCATTTTCAACACTATCGTTTTTAACATCATTACCCCATTATTAGCATCCAGTGCTTGGCCTCCTGCAGCATTTCTAGGCACACAAACACATATCGTAACTCGTGTGCAAAAATATGATCATATTATACAAATCCACACATTCTCTTTTGTGACCCATCATTTGAGGAGGCCTCCTGAGGGGACAGCATGGCACTACTCACCGTCCACCATGCAATACTTCCACTGCCCATCGTAAATGGCTCTGGTTGCACACCAAGGGGAGAGGCTATTGGTTTTGATGCAAGAAAAGTAGGAAGACCCCTTGTAGATGAAGGGAAAGACACATGAATCTTTCTGATCTGGAAGACAGAGAGACAAAACAGAGGGGCTTCATCACAGTCAAAGAGCCAAGGATGAGTTTTGGTTTGGTTCCCATGGGGGGGGTGGTCTGAAGGCGACATGTGGAGTCTTAGCATCGAGGTTTCTTGTGACATATAAGGGCATGTCCAGCTTATGTTGAGACCAAGAGTACAGGGAAGGAGTCTCATAAACCATGAAAACAACCAGGATAAAGTTGTCCTCAGACCAGCAGAGCACCATCAACATTACAGCAAACACATCTGGTAAAGGTCATAATATCACGGTAGGTAATGGAAGGACACACATTAACTAATTCTGAAAAGCAATTTCATTTTGCAGTGCTCTTTTCAATCTTTCTGATGACAAAAGAGAAAACTTCATTTTAATGCTGCTATTTCTCTACCATGTCTCTAATTTTGAATAATCTCCCTTTTAACAACAACAAAAAGAGGGCAGGACATGAGCTCAAAGCTGTATTGGGGCAATAGCATCTAGTAGAATCTAATAATAGGATTTTGTTTTCACAGTATTTATTTTTGTTTGCAATTTCTATTTATGGCAAGTAGTAGCATTTTTACAGATTATAGACCTGATGTTAACTATCCTTTAAAATAAGGGTGTTGAGGCGCCTGGGTGGCTCAGTGGGTTAAGCCTCTGCCTTCAGCTCAGGTCATGATCCCAGGGTCCTGGGATCAAGGCCCACATCAGGCTCTCTGCTCAGCAGGGAGCCTGCTTCCCCCCTCCTCTGCCTGCCTACTTGTAATCCCTCTCTCTCAAATAAATTTAAAAAATCTTTTAAAAAAATAAAATAAGGGTGTTAAAGTGAAGAAGAGATCATATCTAAAGAAGAAGGTGGAGCCAGTGATTCTGGGGTGCAGATATGGCAAATGTTGAGGAGGTGGTACTTGGATGAGGAAAGTTAGAGAAATGCAACCCTTGGCCTTTGTATTCCTCGGTGTGAGCACAGGGACAAAGTCTTTGACGCAGTGTATCCTTGGAAACTAGAACAGTCACTTGCTCATAGAAGATGCTTAAGAAAGAACTGACAAAATGAAGATGGAAGTTCAGAAAATGCCACATGAAAAAAAAAAGCTAGACAGATTTCTTTAATGCAGGACTCATCAGAAGGGCCATTATGCAAATGAGAACTAAATTAGCAAGAGGCGTATGGAGTATCTTAAATTGTCCTTTTCCCCAATCCCTTGATAGCTTTGGAGAATAATGTTCCCTGAAACATATCTTAGGAAATTCTATTCTAGGGGCGCCTGGGTGGCTCAGATGTTAAGTGTCTGCCTTTGGCTCAGGTCATGATCCCAGGGTCCTGGGATCGAGCCCTGCATCAGGTTCCCTGCTCGGCAGGAAGCCTGCTTCTCCCTCTCCCACTCCCCCTGCTTGTGTTCCCTCTCTCACTCTCTCTCTGTCAAATAAATAAATAATATCTTGAAAGAAAGAAATAGAGAGAAAGAAAGAAATTAAAAGAAAGAGAGAAAGAAATTCTAGCTCAAATTCTTCACATCATGGAGAAGGAAGTAAAGACCCATGTAAGATAAGGAATCATTTCAACTTAATGCCTTTTTTTTTTTTTTTTGAGCAGAACTAGAACGAGAACTAGAATTTTTTACCTAATGGTTCAAAATCATAGCTTTTCTCTTTGCCTTCATCCTGTCATTCCCTCCTCCTCTCTCTTTTTCCCTCCCACAAGGATATAACAAAGGCTTACTATGATAAAGACATTCTGATAGGTTATGTAGTGTGTGTGCATGTGTGTGCGTGTGTGTGCGTGTGTGTGTGTGTGTGTGTGTTCCTATTCCAAACACGGTGAGACAAAGCTTCCATGGACTCACTAAATGGGTTCCTAGCTCGAACCTATTTTTTGACTTTCTTATAGTTAGGTGGGGTCACGTGACTCAGTTACAACTCATGTGGGTGGAAATGATGTTAGCTACTTCCTTGCTCCCAAGCAAACCTCCATGCTCCTTTCTTCTGTCAGCTGGATATACAGCCATGGTTCTCAATGGAGAAGAAGACATTAGACAAAGTTTGGAGGCATTTTGGTTGTTACAGCTGGGAGAAGGGGATACTGGTAGGTGTGCTCCTGGTATCTACTGGGTAGAGGCCAGGGTTGTTGCTAAACTTCTTACCATGCACAGGTTCCACAACAAAGCCAACTGGCCCCAAATGCCAACAGCGGCCAGGTTGAGAAACTCAGATAAAAAGGACGACCCTGCAGAGAACCTTGAGGCTCTAGGGGCTGGAGGAGCCATGATACAGAAGGATCCTGTGTCTCTGAATCTCAGTGAAAGACGCTTCCCACCACACATCCACATCGAAGTGCTAGCTGAGTTTGATGTGAACTCTACTGAGTTTAGCCACTGACGTTTGGGGATAGTTAGTCTGTTACCAATACAGATGAACAAGACATCCTCTCTACCTTCAACCTAGTAGCCCCGTCTCTTCTGGATCAGATTCTTAGCCTGTATGATCTGACCTAAGCCATCATAAGGGTGGATGAGGGATGTCCTGGGAGGGGGTGGAAAGGCAGACCTCAATCTTTGAGCTTCGCTGGTGGGTTGACGCAAGTAGAGGCCTTGAACTCACATTGCGCTTTCAACCTCTGGGTCTCAGAAATTTCTGGTCTTGGTTTTATACAGTTGAAATCAGTTAACATTTGGAAAGTGCTTAGAAGAGCACATGACTGCTACCCAGCGAATGTTAGCGATCGTCACCATCACCGTCATCATCATCATCAATGATTCTCAGTCAGGGACACCACCAGAGCATAGGATGCTGGTGGTGAAGCGAGGGCAGGCAGATGCCCCCTTGACCCAGGATTAAGATTATCCTTGGGAGTTGTTAGTAAGAATCAACACATAATAGATACTATTAGCCATCTGCAAAGTAACCCAGCAGATGGTCTGATCTTCTTAACTGGGTTGAAATCCTCTCTAATCTGGGCCCTGCTGACCTCTCTGTTCTCACTGTCTGATGAACATTTCCTCGACCTTCCTCCACGCTCTTTCTTGTCTTTGGCATTTGGCTCATGCCCTCACCCTGCTCTTTTCTTTCTTCCTACCCTTATTCCCCATTACTCAACCACACGACTTGGTTCAGTCCAGATTAATACTCTTCCACACTCTTCCAATACTCTGAGCCAATCTTTATCAATATACTTACCAAATATTCAAAGAATACAGTTATCTGTTTCCATGTCTATCACTCCCGTTCGCTGCGAGGTCTCTGAGTATAGGGCATAAGTTTATTTACTGCCATGTTTCTGACACATTGCACGGTGCCCAGCCTTTGGGAATCACTCAATAAATGTGTACTGAATAAGTTAACCATAAATATGTGCCAAGTCTCGCCACAAGAATATGGGGGTGGTCTCAGGAAGGTAAGACCAGAATGAGACAAGAACTGGGAAATCTGGCATGGTTCCCTGTCTGAATAAACTCTGGGTTCTTAGCCTTTTGGGTCTCCTCAGTTCTTGTGAGAAGCCAGACCCTCTCTCAGGAAAACGCTCATACTTCCCTGCGGCAGAGACTGCTGTGGATTCAAAACCAGCTTCATCTTCCTCCCAAACGTACTGTTCAAAGCCACATTTCCCAGACTCCCTTGCAACTAAGCATTCTGTGAGTTCAGGCCAGTGGAAATGGGAGAAAGGAACAGATATCACTTCCTGGCCAAAAAAAAAAAAAAACCTCTCTTCCAAGATTATCACACTCTTGGTTCTTGTCTATCAGCTGCAAGCAAAGAATCCACACAGCACCCCAAAGCCCTCGGTGATGGTGGAGTCCCATGGCAGAAGGTGCATGGACCCCTGCTGACCAGACGCACTCTCACTGGGCTTTATAGGAATAAGAAATAAAATGTTTCATGTTAAGCTGCTGACAGTTTGGAGTTTGTCTGTTTCAAGATTTATTCTCACTACCCTGATAAATACACACCTTTTTTTTTTTTTATACCAATCTGGGATTTCATGGACTCTAGTGCCTGTCCAGTGACCTATATTCCAAAGATATTAGAAATCTCTGGAATAGAGAATGTGATCATTGAAAAAAAACTACATGGGGGCACCTGGGTGGTTCAGCCATTGGGCGGCTGCCTTTGACTCAGGCCATGATCCCAGGGTCCTGGGATCAAGCCCTGCATCGGGCTCCCTGTTCAGTGGGAAGCCTGCTTCTCCCTCTCCCACTCCCCCTGATTGTGTTCCCTCTCTCACTGTGTCTCTCTGTGTCAAATAAGTAAATAAAATCTTTTTAAAATATTATTTAAAAAAAAAAAGAAGAAAAAGGGCTTCATGGGATCCAAGGGCATGAAAATAGGAGTGTTTCTTGAGGGAGGCCCGGGTGGCTCAGTTGGTTAAACCTCTGCCTTCAGCTCAGGTCATGATCCCAGGATCCTGGAATTGAGTCCCTCATCAGGCTCCCTGTTGAGTGGGGATCCTGCTTCTCCCCCTGCTCCTCCCTCTGCTTATGCTCTCTCTTTCTCTCTCTCTGACAAATAAATAAACAAAATCTTTAAAAAAAAAAAAGGAGTGTTTCTTGAGCCTATCCAAGGGAGAGGGCTTGTCAGGTGAAAAGGATATTCATTGTGGAGAATTGTTTCACCATAGCTTGAGTGAACTACATATAATCAGGGTATCTCTTGGTTCTGCTTCTGTGTTTACCATATGATCTTTGGGGAGCTGATTTAGATTCCTAGATATATTAAGAGCATGGACTCGCACCCACTAGAATGGCTACTGGTTTTTGGTTTTTTTTTTTTTTTTGGCAGAAAACAAGTGTTGGCAAGGATGTGGAAAATTTGAAACCTTATGCCCTGGTGATGGGAATACAAAATGATGCAGCTGCTTTGGAAAATAGTGTGGCAGTTCCTCAAAAACTTAAACACAGAATTACCATATGACCCAGCAATTCCCTTTCTGGCTATATCCCCCAAAGAATTGAAAGTGGGTTCTCTTGGGGCGCCTGGGTGGCTCAGTCATTAAGCGTCTGCCTTTGGCTCAAGTCATGATCCCAGGGTCCTGGGATGGAGCCCCGTGTCAGTCTTCCTGCTCAGCATAGAGCCTGCTTCTCCCTCTTCCTCTGTCTGCCGCTCTCCCTGCTTGTGCTCTCTCTCTGTCAAATAAGTAAATAATTCTTTTTAAGTGGGTACTCAAGGAAGTACTTGTAACACCCAATGTTTATAACAGCATTATTCACAATAGCCAGAAGGTAGAAACAATCCAAGTCCATCAATGGATGAGTGGATAAACAAAATGTATGTGTATGTGTGTACACACACACAGTGAAATATCATTCGACCTTAAAAGGAATGGGAATTCTGACAGCTGCTGCGACATGGATGAATCTCGAGGACACTATGCTCAGTGACACAAGCCAGTCACGATAAGACAAGTACGATTTGGGGCACCTGGGTGGCTCAGTGGGTTAAGCCGCTGCCTTCGGCTCAGGTCATGATCTCAGGGTCCTGGGATCGAGTCCCGCATCAGGCTCTCTGCTCAGCAGGGAGCCTGCTTCCTCCTCTCTCTCTCTGCCTGCCTCTCTGCCTACTTGTGATCTCTCTCTCTGTGTCAAATAAATAAATAAAATCTTTAAAAAAAAAAAAAGACAAGTACGATTTGATTTCACTTTCATCAAGTATCTAGAGCGGTCAAATTCACGGAGACGGAAAATAGAATGGTGGTTGGCAGAGCTGGAGGGAGGGCAAGTGTGAGTCGTTTAATGGGTACAGAGTTCCAGTTTTGCAAGCTGAGAAGAGTGCTGGCTCTTGGTTGTACAACAAAGTCAATGCTGTTCTACTGAACTGTGTGCTTCAAAATGGTTGAAATAGTAGATTTCAGGTTCTGGGCATTTTACCACAATCTAAGAAAAAGAGTGGAAGATCTGAGTTGGAGTCTGAGGACTCAATCTATTGGAATTATAGACACCCCTCCTTTTATGTAGAGAGAGAGGGAGACTGAGCGTGTGAGTGGTGGGGGAGTGGCAAAGGGAGAGGGAGAGAATCCTAAGCAGGCTCCATGCCCAACTCACAGCCTGACGCGGGGCTCGATCTCATGGACCTGAGCTAAAATCCAGAGTTGGACGTGTAACCAACTGAGCCACTCAGGCACCCCTAGAGCCCCCCTCCTTTTAATTAACACATCTGCACTTCCTTACCATGTGCTGACCGTCATGAAAGATGCCCGTGTCCATTATAGCCCCTACCCACTTACCTTGCTTCCCACATTTTCAGTTATCCATGGTCAAGGCAGTCCAGAAGCAAATGATTCTCTGTTCTCTATCTCCTCTCTACCTGACTCCAGCAATCTTTGCTTTGGCCCCATTCATTCTTTCTGGTTTCCAAATCCTCCCCATCATTTTCCAGTATACTCACTTCCACTTGTCTCAAAGGAGTAGAGGACGAAGGTCGTCCATCCCAACAGGTAACTGGACCATGGGTTCATCTCAACTGGCCTCTCCTTTCTGGTCTCAAGGAAGGAAAAAAATTTTTTTTAATATTTTATTTATTTATTCGAGAAAGAGAGAGTGTGTGTGCCCAAGTGGCGGGGGCAGGGGCAAAGGGAGAGGGAGAAGCCGACTCCTCTCTGAGCAGGGACCCTGACACGGAGCCAGGTCCCTGGACCCCAAGATCAAAACCCGAGCCGGAGGCAGATGCTCAACCGACTGAGCCACCCAGCGCCCCAGGAAGACAAAAATTTTGCTCCTATGTGTTCCTTCTTCTTCCACTAATTCCAGGGTTTGGTGTCACACATGCCATTTTACTTCCCACCCCTAGAGGGCAGTGAAGAATAATTTACTCTTACAGGAAAGAAAAAATATATCCACAGTCATTACGGAGGGGTCCTTGTGCTGGGAAGGAGAAACATAGTATTCGCTGAGCACCAGGCTAGGAGCTCAGCGAATACTATGTTTCTCCCTCCCAGGCTAGGAGCTCAACACACACTATGAAATGAAATGATAGCTAGTTTAATCCCATTTTACAGATGAGGAAGCTGAGGCTCAGAGAAGCCAAGTGATCTGCCTCAGTTGGTTACACAGCGAGGAAATGGCAGGATTCTAATCCATGTAAGTGGCTCCAAAGGCTCTACTCATCATGGGGGTCTTAACAGTAGCCTTAAACCCTCCTCGTGCTCACACCCACCTCCAGCTGGATATTAAAGTACCTCAATGATCACCATTTACCATCCTCCCCAGCCTTAACTTCTGCTACCTCCATTTGCCTCTGTGCCCTTTCCTTAATGAAACATAGGTGTGCCGTTCTCCACAGAAACAACAACCCAGGGTTGGAATGGGTGGTCTGGTTTTGTGTCGAGTTTCAGTTACTATTACCACTCCTGCTGGCTACCTGGTCTTGAGCGCCTGCTGTATGCCACCTTCTAACGACCTGATGAGCAGGCATGACCAGCTCTGTTTACAGAAGAGCGAAATCAAGATTTCAGAGGGTAAGTCTAACCCTAACTTATCCGAGCACCGCAGATGGTAGGTGACAGACTGTGGGGAGCCATGCAGCAGGAGCTGGGAGTCACGTAGATGGATATGCCTGAGGAGGAGGGGCTGTGAATGTTTAACCCAAAGATAATGGGTGCGCTCATGGACGACGCACGTTCAATGCCTGGAGTCACAAGGAGGGTATAGGATTAACTTGTAGTTTTGGGAAGGGCACAAGATCTGTAGAACAATAGAAACATATGGAGTCACGTAGGTGCTCACGAGCATCTCACATGCTCATGGATAAGGTCACTAGTAGTCCTCCTGATTGGTGTTTAGGTGAATCGCGTGATATGGTGATTGGGCATTTGTAACTACTGATACTATAATAAGGGGCTTAATTTGAGGAGCGGGGTTCCCGGATCAAGATATGTAGAAGACTGACAATAAAGAAGTTTGCCACTCAACCTCGTCTGCGGGTCGTTCTTGCGGGTCGAGAGCGACATCTGGTGCCGAGACCCGGGAACCCGACTCTGGACGTGGACCGAGGATTGGGGTAAGAGCAACGAGAAAGTTTGCCCTAAGGGCCCAAGGGCAACGAGCTAAAGTGCGCGCCTATTTCCTGTCTTTAGACGGGGGTGGATTCTCTGAGGACGAGCGTGGAGTTAAAGTTCCCCAGAAGGGAGAAAAGTCTCCGGGGACGAGTTTAAAAGGGCTAAAATAAAGTTCCTCAGAGGGGAGAAAGCTTTCCGGTATGGGAAACGAGCTAGCCCGGTATAAAATGGAAGGTCCATTGAGAGACCTTTTGAAAGCTCATGGCACTCCATTAAAGACTAAAACTGCTCGCGCCTTCTTAAAAGAGGCCGGTGAAATTGCCCCTTGGTTCATAGAGGAAGGGCTCTTAAGTGTACCGCAATGGGAACATCTTGGAGAAGAGTTACGGCGCAGTACTACTGTTACTCCCGAAACTCTTGCGGTATGGTCTTTGGTAAAAGTGTGCTTACAATCGTCACGAGAACGTTTAAAGCAGGTGGTACAGCAAGGGGGGCAAATTTTGGAAAAGTTAAAGGAAGAATCCCTTAGAGGCTCCTCGAGAACCTCTGGTGCAGAAAGCAGCAGTTCTACGGACTCCTCCGATAGTTCACCTCCAGGCACAAAACAAACTGAAAAACCTAAGGAGAGGGTGGTCTTGAAGCCTCCTAGTGGAAAAAAGTCTAATACTGCCCACTTATCAAAGAAGGCCACTGGCCCAACAGCCCCACCGAGTGAGTGGCCGCCGCCTTATCGGCCTGGTTGCGCGAAGGTGTGCCATTGCTCTGATTGTGTGATAGCTAATTGGAGGGAAGTCCT
This sequence comes from Mustela erminea, assembly GCF_009829155.1. Lineage (NCBI taxonomy): Eukaryota > Metazoa > Chordata > Mammalia > Carnivora > Mustelidae > Mustela > Mustela erminea. The sequence continues at coordinate 4,146,720 of NC_045632.1, read as the reverse complement.
CGGCCCAGAAAAGGGTTTTTTCCCGGTGCTGGAGGACCAACAACGGCAGAGATATCATCAGCCTTTAGATTTTAAGTTGGTAAAGCAGCTTAAGGAAGCAGTTAGTGCATATGGGCCCCAAGCGGCTTTTACAGTGTCCATTGTGGAGTCGCTAGGAGCCCTATTTCTGGTTCCCGAGGATTGGGCCAACTTGGCCAGGGCGATATTAAGTGGAGGACAATATCTAGAATGGAAAATCCAAAATCAGGACAATTGTCTGGACACAGCACGAAGAAATGCAGCCGCGGGTAACCCGCAATGGAATTTGGAAATGCTGACAGGCACGGGGCCATACCTCGGGGCCCAAGTGCAGAGTACATACCCCCCTGCGGTGTATCAACAGATAGCCACGGCGGCCCTCAGGGCTTGGAAGACACTGAAAGGGGCAGGAGACTTGCAAGGCCAATTATCCAAACCCGACCCGGTGCTTAGATGGCACCGAGGTTCTCTTTGTGTTTTCCCACAGGATGTGCCTGCTCCACTCTGGGTGCCGGAACGCCTCACCAGGCTGGTGGCCGTGGAACCTGTGGAGGATGCTGCTAATGATGATGATAGCAACGACGACCGTCCTGCAACCTGTCCCCGTGAAGGCGGAGTCAATTCAACTGTGGCCGAGACAAGAGACTGCCCAGCTTCAAGCCCTTCTTTAAATGGCTCAGCATAGAGTGCAATCTTCTCACCCTAACTCATGTTTGTTACTGACGCTTAAAACTTTGTAAGCTCTTTATTTTCTCACTTTCCTTCCCTGACGCATGTATGGTATGTTGTAGGAACTATTATAGGTGTGCTAGTAGTAGTTATTCTTTTCATGTGTCTCTTGCCCTGTGCAGAGATAATCGTCAGAAAAGCGGAGGGTCCTTTGTGGACTGAATGTTATTTGCCAAGACCATTGGTCATCTCCCCGACGGGTATTGATTTTCCTATCACGGACTGGTCTAAGAATGATACACGAAGTTCTTACCATTATCAATATATTCCAGGAAGTATACTTACTACACAACAAGAAATGTTTCATCCTGACCTGTGGAAAGTGGTAGCCGCTATGGGACCTATTAATAATTCTAGAGCTATACCGGAATCGGGAAGTCTTACTTTTCGTACTTGTGTACCTAAACCATTTTTGCTTGTAATAGGGAGGGGGCAAGTGATTAAGGATAATAGTCTCTATCACATAAGTTGTATTAATTGTAAGCTTTCTAATTGTGTGCCCGTTGATACGTATAATCCCAATGTACCTATTCATGTGTTTTTAGTTATGCAACCACCTTTTTTCTTGTTACCTGTTGAGGTGGAGGGACCGTGGTATGCTAATTATGGTTATCAATTTGCCTTAGAACTAGAAAATGCGCTGTCTAGAAAAAGGCGATTTATTGGAATGCTAATAGCTGGAATAGGCGCTCTTATTACTTTAATAGCTAGTGCTACGGTATCCTCCTTCGCATTGGCACAGACCATACATACTGCTGATCATGTTAACGCGTTATCTCAAAATATTTCATTAGCATTACATATACAACAAGATGTTGATCAGAAATTGTTAGCACGCCTTGATGGAATAGAAGAGGCTGTAGAATATCTAGGCACACAACTCTCTGCTCTAAAAGCGCAAATGTCTTTCATGTGCCATGGTGCCTATCAACATATTTGTGTGACGCCCTTGTCAGCCAATAATATTTCTTGGGAAAAAGTACACAACCATTTGCGGGGAATTTGGCATGATACTAATGTTAGTCTAGATCTTTTACAGTTACAACGAGAAATCACTACCATTGGGCATGCGCGATTAGATATATCTAATCCAGCAAAAATGGCTGGTCGTATTTTGACTACTTTAAAAGATGCTTTACAGGGATTTAACCCAGGAAATATTTTACATTATACCTTCTGGATTCTAGTAGGAATTTTGGGAATCATCTTATGTCTATTGCTTATAGGAGGAGGATTTCTAAAGGTCTGGTCCAACTTCAAAAAGAAAACATGTGCTCAGTTACATATGATACAATCAAAGCATAAGAAGGAGAAAAATATAAAAGGTGCAGCATGAAGTAAAAATTATTAGAAGTATTGGAATAACCATGCTGCGATCTGTGCCTTTCCTTCTTTGATCATTAGTATATTAATATTGCTCTATTGCCCTCTGACTCCTGTTCCCTCCTCAGGCTATATGTCTACCACACGCGTGACAATTTTAACTCACGTATGTATGTGGGCTCTGGAGCTGGTACCTCCCCCCAAATATGGCTTAGTATGCTGGATCGGTAGCCAAAGACGGGTAAGACTGATCCCTCACCATAGCAACCTAAGACAGGGGCTCCTCGGCCAGGGGGAGTACCCGATGACGGGTAAGCATGCGTGTTGAGGATTGGCAACCTAAGACAGGCACGATCCCTGCCATATAAATAATAAAAAAGGGGGAGATGTGGGGAGCCATGCAGCAGGAGCTGGGAGTCACGTAGATGGATATGCCTGAGGAGGAGGGGCTGTGAATGTTTAACCCAAAGATAATGGGTGCGCTCATGGACGACGCACGTTCAATGCCTGGAGTCACAAGGAGGGTATAGGATTAACTTGTAGTTTTGGGAAGGGCACAAGATCTGTAGAACAATAGAAACATATGGAGTCACGTAGGTGCTCACGAGCATCTCACATGCTCATGGATAAGGTCACTAGTAGTCCTCCTGATTGGTGTTTAGGTGAATCGCGTGATATGGTGATTGGGCATTTGTAACTACTGATACTATAATAAGGGGCTTAATTTGAGGAGCGGGGTTCCCGGATCAAGATATGTAGAAGACTGACAATAAAGAAGTTTGCCACTCAACCTCGTCTGCGGGTCGTTCTTGCGGGTCGAGAGCGACAACAGACTTCGGGTTCAACGGCAGACCTGTCTACACCAGCGTCGGAGTTCTCAAGTTCAGTAAACCACTTCCCCTCTGTGGGCCTTTGTCTTCTCACCTGCAGAGCATAGGTTCATAACTCCTGGCTCTGGGGGAAGTCGTGAGGGTCCAGGCGGACCCTGATACTAAAGTATGTTTCCGTTGTCAATTGTTAGTTGTGTTCATGAATAATTAAGGCAAAGATTAGGGAAGCTCGGGGAGACATCAGATGACATCAATTCTTAAAAACAAATCTGAATGATAGGTTGGGAAAACAAAATCCCAAAGCCATTGATTCCGGTCCTCCAACAGGACCAGGGTCTGAGCACCAGGGTCTCTGAACATACCCTTTCACTTGGCTTTTTGCTACATATGGGAGCATTTTCTGATTTCTCTCATTCTCTTTAACTACAACACCATGCCCCGAACTTTTTTCTGAGTAATGCCTCATTCACTGCCTACCGACTCATGACTAACCCTAACTGGTGGGTCAGACTCCAGGGTTGGACACCACCCCCGCCAACTTTGATTGTGAAGGCTAGCTTGTCCTGGCTGAAATCCTGACTCTACCATTTACCACCCGGGTGACCTTCAGATTTATTTAAATTCTCCAAGCCTTAGGTTCATCACCTAAAAAATGGGGCTACTGGGGTGCCTGGGTGGCTCAGTTAGTTAAGCGCCTGTGTTTGGCTCAGGTCATGATCTTGGAGTCATGGGACTGAGCCCAAAGTCGGGCTCCCTGCTCAATGGGGAGTCTGCCCCTTCTCCTGCTCATGATCTCTCTCTCTCTATCAAATAAATAAAACACTTTTTAAAAAAGATTTTATTTATTTATTTGACAGACAGAGATCACAAGTAGGCAGAGAGGGAGGCAGAGAGAGGAAGGGAAGCAGGCTCCCCACTGAGCAGAGAGCCCGATGCGGGGCTCAATCCCTGGGATCATGACCTGAGCCGAAAGCAGAGGCTTTAACCCACTGAGCCACCCAGGCGCCCCTAAAATACTTTTTTTTAAAAATGGGGATACTAATCTTACTTACCATTTAGGCTTGTTATGACTAAGTGAGATCATAAAAAAAAAAAAAAAACAGGTAATACTGAGTGCTATACACTATTCTAAATTCATTATGATCCTGATAGTACCCCAAAGTGGGAGGCACCAGTATCATCTCTGTTGCACATTTGGGGAAATGGAGGCACAGAAAACTTAAGCATCTTGCTGAGGATCACAAACCTCAAAAACGGTGGGGCTCCTACCTGAATTCTGACAACCTAATACCAGAAACTGGGCTCTTAGCTGCTGTGCGACGCTGTCTTCAGGCTTACCTCATGTGCACTAAGCCCACCAGAAGTATCAGCCAACATCATCGTCCATACCAGACCTCTCCAGGCAAATTTCACTTCTGAGTGTCAAGATTGTATTTTCACCTGCCTCCTGGATATGTCCATCTGGATGGCCCTCAAGCACCTCAGATTCCAAGACTGGGCTCCTGATATAAAGCCCCAAATATCCCTTTCTCCCACCCACACACACATGACTTCGCTTAATTGCTCTATGTTTCTTATGGTCTGAATGTTTGTGTCTCCCCCAAATTCATAGGTTGGAATCCTAACGCTCAAGTGTTGGCAATAGGAAGTAGGGTCTTTGGGAGTGATGAGGTCATGAGGGTGAAGCTTCATGAGTGGGATTAGTGCCCTTGTCAAAAGGACCCTAGAGATCTCCCTTGCACCTTCCACCACACGAGGACTCAATGACAAGGTGGTTATCTACCACGAAATGGGTTTTCCCCAGACCCTGGATCTGCCAGTGCCACGGTCTTGGACTTCCAGATAACCGAACCACGAGAAATCTGCTATTTCTAAGTCCCCCGGTGTATGATATTTCTGTAACAGCAGCCCAAACGGACAAAGTGTTCTTCCCCATCTCTCAAGTGGTCAGCCCAAGAGTAAAGCTTTCTCCATGTCATGTCTTAGCAATCATCAAAGCCGGTAGCTTCTACTTCCTGAAGGGCTCTTGAAACCAGCACCTTCTCTCTGTCTCTCCTGCTCCTGCAAAGCCAGGCTTTCACCTTCTCTCCCCCAAGCAGTGGTCATGTTCCCTCATGGATGTCTTGGCCTCCAGGCTCTCCTCTGTCCCATCCACAGGGCTGCAGATTGGGCCTCTCTTGGTGCTTGCTTTAAAGCATTCGTTTAAATATTACTGAGCCTGCAACATGCGTAGTCTGCAGAACTCAGAGATGAGCGACAGCTGTGTGTGAGACAGGCCTGGACCCTGCCTTCGTGGGGCTGGCTGTCTGCGAAGGAGACAGGCAGGAAGGAAATAAACCAGAGACAAGCATGAAACTCTTGCTCATGATCGTGGTTATAAAAGAGAAGGACCAAGGCTGCCGTAAGGAATAACTGGGGCAAGGTGACTTCTGGTCAGGAGGTCAAGGGAGGCTTTTCTGAGAAGATGACACTGAAAAAGGCTTGCAGGAAGTGTGGGATGTAGATGTGAGGGGAGCCTGGGGCAGTGGCAGCTCTTCTGGGCCAAAGAGGCAGGATGTAAGAAAGAGCTAGATGTATTTAAGGATCACCTGGAATGCCTGAGCAGGGAGGAGTGAGGCCTGAGAGATGCTTGATAAGGTGGATGGAGCCGGACCCTGCAGAGCCACCCTTAGATTCTAAATGTAAATGGAAGCCACTGGAGAGACTAAAGTGGGGGCAAGTGGCATCCATTAATTCATAGTTCTCCATCCCTTTTGTGATACAATCCACAGTCCCTACCATGGCCTTCCCTTCAAAGTTCATTCCTTATCACTCTGTTCTCCCTTAATCTGCCTCAGCTACACTAAGCTTTCCACTGCTTCCAGCACAGGCCAAGCTTCCTTCCACCTCAGGACCTTTGCACTTCCTCTTCTCTCTACATGGATGCTTCCCCTTAGGTATATGAGGTGTTGTATGTATGCAAGGAGCCAATAGGAACTGATAGTCTGGAATGTTAATGAGTCTCCTTGGATTGACACTTGGATATTAATAGAAAATGTTTGGGGGTGGTTCAAGACAATGGTTGAACCATAAAGTGAGCCATAATAGCCAGACACCCACGTCTGGAACATTCAGGTTAGGACCAAGCTATTCTCTGAGCACTGGCACATTCAAACGTTGCAGAGGACCTTTTGTCCTGGGCCGTGGGGTAGTTGGAGTTGGCATCCTGCCATTCTCACCATAGTTTTGGTTGATAGGATCTCTGAGAAGTGAGAATGAGCAGCTGAGGACAACTGTGAGACTCTCCATTTAAATGTTTTACCATAGATGTGTGTGACTTTCATAATTAAAAATAATAATTATGTATATGCACCCATATATATGTACATGCGCACATGTTACAGGTGTGTATACTTACACATATACACAAATACACACACATTATATACATACACATACAGGTGTTTGGATGTACACATGCTCACACACTAATGTGCAAATGGTTAAAATTTGGTAAAACAAAAGAGAGCATCCTGGATAAAGCAATATGAGGCCATTCAAAATTACGAAATTGAAAATCTATAAAATCTATATAGATGTCTGGCTTTAGAATGTTAATTTTCAGAAGGAGCTATGTTGGACCAGATCTAGCAAACACCCACAGAGCAAAGCACAGTGCTAGGGGCCCTCTGGTGCCAGCATTTCACAGGGATCACATCCACAGCCCGTGTGGATACATCCCTGGCAGCTGGCAGAGTGATGGTGGGCAGGGCACTTCCTCATCCACAAAATGAGAATCATACCTACTCCACAGAGTTGTTGGATAAAAGATATAAAGTACTTAACACAGTGCCTGCTGTAGAGAAAGATCACAGTAGATGTTGGCCATTAATGGTATGATGATGATAGTATCAGCCAGTCTTCTCTTCACCATGCTAGGCTTGTAGTAATTAATTCATTAAGTAAGTTTATTTGGGGAATGTTCTATGATAGTCTTCTTTCTTTTACTTTTTGTTATTTATCATCTTCCAAGCTTTTCTGAAAATGTTACCTTCTAGGGCCGCCTGGGCGGCTCAGTTGGTTAAGCATCTGCCTTAGGGCCAAGTTATGATTTCAAGATCTTGGGATCAAGCCCCACATCGGGCTCCTTGCTCAACAGGAAACCTGCTTCTCCCTCTCTCTCTGCCTCTCCCCAGCTTGTGATCTCTCTCTCTCTCTATGTCAAATAAGTAAATAAAATCTTTTTTTTTAATGTTACCTTCTAGGAAACGCTTTTCTTGCTTAATGATATTCTTCATGGTTAATATCATTTTATCCATCCTTCCACCCTCCACCCATCCTTCCATCCATCCATCCATCCATCCATCATCCAACCATCCAATCATCCAACCATCCATCCATCCACCATCCATCCTTCCATTCTTCCATCCACCCATTCATCCATCTTTCTATCCATCTTCCCATCCTTCCATCCATCCATCCATCTATCCATCCACCATCCATCCTTCCATCCATCCACCAACCCATCCATCATCCTTCCATCCATTCCTCCACCATCTACTTTTTTATCCATCCATCGAATAAGTATTCCAGAACCCTACCATCTATACAGAGCAGTGGCAACTACCAAGAGGAACTGGATGTGATTTCTGACCTCGGTAATCAGAGATGAGACATGGGCACCAATATCTGTCACCCAACATGGAACAGCAAGGCCAGGTAGTATTAAGGTACTAAAAGGGTCACCAGGGGGCAGCCTAGCCTACCACCTCAGCTTGCTGGTTCTCTTGAGCCAAATGTCACAGTGGAGTCATGAGAAGAAGATGGCACTCAACCAACCAGGGTGGCCTTGGGAAGATCATTTGACCTCTGATTTCCAGTTTTCAAGTTCTCATCTGTTAAGTGGAGATAAAAATCCAACTATGGAAGGTATGTGGGAATTACAAGAGCTCATGGACGTAAGGTCACTGAACTTTAATGTTGCTTCAAAACACTGAGTCCTTCCATTCCTTGGCCGCAGATGATGACTCCATGTGTGAAACAAAACCTCCGTGTGAGACCTCCTCACACATGCACACGCACGTACCCCTTCTATTACGTATTTGGACTGCCTTTGGAAGGAGCAGTAACAGGACCTCAGAAAGATGTCTGAATCTCAGCTTTCTGCTCCATAAAACAGGGAGAGTGAGCCTTACCTTAGAGGGACAGTGCAAAGATTCATGGGACCATGAAGACAGTAGTTGACCACCAGGAACTTAATAGGCAATTTGTCCGGGCTAGTTCTCTTCTTCCATCTCCTTTCCCCAGACTTGGGGAACAGATAGCCTTCCGTAGCTTTACATAGCCCAGTCAGTCTGAAGCCAGCCAGAGGTGGCTTCACCCACCCCTTTGAGTTGCCTAAAAGAGAAAGGAATCTGCCCCATACGGCCCCCTTCCGCACTTTCTCTGAACTTTCCTTCCCAAAGCTCCAGGGCACCATCCAGTATGGTGGCCACTGGCCACTTGTGGCTCTTGAGCACTTGAAATTTGGTGAGTTCTCATTGCCCCGTGTTGTAAGTGTAAAATACTTACTGGGCTCTGGAGATGAAGTATGGAAAAGAGAAACATATAAGTATCTCATTAAATTTTTTGGTGTTGATTATACATTAAATGATAATATTTTCAATATTATGATTCAACAAAAATATAATTAAAATAGACTAAACCTGTTCTTATTTGTTTTTTAATGTGGCCACTATACAATTTACAATGATATTTATGGCTCTTGTTCCATTTCCTCCAAAGGACAGCATTGCTCTAAACCCTCCTTCTTTGCTGGCGGGGGGGGCCAGGACCCACTTCTCACACCCCTCCCGAGTTTCTAGGTTGAGGTGTACCTTTGAGAGAAGTCCTTCTTGGCCCTAGCTGTCTCCACGAGCCCTCTTTAAGGTTGTGCTCCCCAAATCTCTGGGTTGTCTGGGGATAGGCCCGACCGTTTTGGCCCCAACCTGTCTGTAGGAAGTCACTGCAGCTCCCTAAAGGAAGGTTTGCTGTAACTGGTTACAACTGGGGAAATTTGGATGGGATAGCCCCATGGTTAATGATGCCCCAAGATGAGCTCATGCATATCCATGAGGCCCATAAAATTCAGTCATGTGTACATTAATGGGATCGTGCAGGGACTGGTATCATGAGCAAGAATATTTTTTTAAAGATTTTTATTTACTTACTGGACAGACAGAGATCACAAGTAGGCAGAGAGCCAGGCAGAGGGAGACGGGGAAGCAGGCTCACCGCTGAGCAGAGAGCCCGATGCGGGGCTCGATCCCAGGACCTTGAGATCATGACCTGAGCCGAAGGCAGAGGCTGAACCCACTGAGCCACCCAGGTACCCCAGGAGCAGGAATATTAATTAACAGAGAAGAAAGTGCTCCTGGATATGCAGCTACAAGGAAGTGGGCAGGTTTTAAGTGAATAATGCGAGACCAAGTGCCCTAGAATTTTCTAGTGAGAAGGGAGGTGTGGACGAATCAAACCACCCGCTCTCTGAGACACATCATCTCATTTTCCCTCGTTTTTAAATCCCATTCTACCATTCTGAAAATTCTGCCAGAAGTCCACAGCCCTGTCTTGGTATTTTTCAGGACTGACACCATTGAAATTTACCAAACATTACCACTGATCACAGACAGGTAGGACCTCTTGGTTTTAAGGATGAAGAAATGGAGGCTCAGATGGGCTCAGGGACTTGCTAAAATCATACAGCAAATATGTGAGGAAAGTGGAACTTGGAGCAGCTGAGTCTGGGGTCTCATGTGATTGTCACTTTGGTGCCAGGTTCTCATCTCTCAGGTTTGGGGTTTTTTTCCAGAGAAGGGGTTTAAGGTCTCCGATGTCTGACATGGCAGCCTCCTTCCTGCCTTCCTCATTCCAGCTCCTGTCTCTGTCTCCGCTCTGTGTCGTGGAGATCCACTCTCTCAGCCTCTTCTGAGCCATCTTTCTTCCCCCTCTCCCTTTTGCTCTAAGCCCCGTCTCCTCTTCCCTCCTCTTTCTCTTTCTTTCTCTGGGTGTTGTTCGGTCTCCTCGTGTCATTCTGACTCGAATGTCTCACCGGATACATGTACACACTTGTATGTATACGTGTGTGTGTGTCCATAAATTCGTGCGTTTGGCTCTGTCCCTCCCTCTTTCTTTTTTTCTCTTAGTCCATCCCCCTGCCTCTCTTTCTCTCTCAACCATGCTTTATTTTATTTGTTTTTGAAGATTTTATTCTTCAGTCATCTCTATACCCAATATGTGCTCAAACCCGCAACCCCAAGATCAAGAGTGTGCTCTGACAGAGCCAGCCAGGCGCCCCCAACCGCTCCTTATCTTAAAATAAGAATGTAGGGATGCCTGGGTGGCTCAGTGGGTTAAAGCCTCTATCTTCGGCTCAGGTCATGATCTCAGGGTCCTGGGATCGAGCCCCGCATTGGGCTCTCTGCTCAGTGGGGAACCTGCTTCCTCCTCTCTCTCTGCCTGCCTCTCTGCCTACTTGTGATCTCTCTCTCTCTGTCAAATAAATAAATAAAATCTTTAAAGAAATAAATAAAAGAGGAATGTATGTTGGAATCACTGGAGAGCTTTATTTAAGAATAAAGTCTCCCAGGCTCCAGCCTCGACCTACTGGCATTTGTAATTTTTTAACAGCTCTCTTGAGATATAACTGGACACATTTCCTGTCTGATGACAAGTTTGGAGACAGGCATACACCTGTGAGACCATCACAACAATCAAGGTAACAACAGGTCCATCACCTCCAAAAGCTCCCTCCCATCCCTTTGTTTGTGTTTGCTTTGTGTGCAAGAACACTCAACGTGAGATTTCCCCTTAACAAACTGTTAAGTACATAGGATAGTGTTGCTGGGTATGGACACTGCATTAGCTAGTTAGCTAGTTAGCTAGAGATAGCACATGTCCAGAACGTACTCATCTTGGGTGGCTGAAACCTTATACATGCTGAACAATAACGTTAGAGACCTCATCTCTGCCTCAGAACCACCAATCGAAAGGGAACCCCGAGCCCTCCTGCAGTGTCTTCCAGCACCACGCTCTCTCATACACACAGAGCGAGCTACCATCCTCTTAGCTAGGATGCCAACAGGGCTCTCTACTTCAAATGACTTTCCTGGTACCATCCATTCCTGCTTAGGGTGGAAACTTCATGAGGACAAGGCTGGCTCTCTTTTCCTCAGGCTTCCCATATACTGAGAGATAACAGGGCTTGACACACTGGTGGCGGCAACGGTGGGTGCCAATGGCATGTCTAAGGCAAGACAGGGCACAGTGGGGACGGGGAGGCAGAGAGCGTTCCTTGAAACGTTTCCTGCCTCCTTCTGTGGTGAAGAATTTTCCTCAATTCTTCCCCTTTGGAGGTACAGAGGAAAAGACAGTGAACTGGCACTCAGCCAGCCCTTCCCCCACTAGAACTTATTTAATCCCCCCCAACAAGCCCTGTCAGGCAGACACTATTAGTCCTGTCTTAGAGAAGAGGAAGTTGGGGACCAGGCTCACACAGCTGCTAAGGACTAAGCTATGAGCCGGCATGCCCGACCTCAGTTGCAGGACACCCTCCCATGCCCCCGACCAGGAGTGAGAAGATGGGCAGCCTGAGGCTCAGGTGAGAGTGGGGGAGCAGGGGTAGGTGTTTGCATTGTCTAGGACTGACTTGGCCTTAATACCTAGCATACTTGAGGAATTCATGCAGATCATAAGAAAAAGGCAAAGAACCCAGTACAAACGTAGGCAAAGGGAATGAACAGGAGATGAATGCTGAATGGCTTATTTTGCAAGAGAGGAAGAAACACTCAATCGCATTAGTGTTCAGATAAACGCAAATTTAAGTAAAAGGGAGGAATCATCTGGTGTGAATTAGAAAGTTTGGTTTTGATCTTGTTATTTGGCTAAAATGTGTATTCAACTTTGACCTTTGGCCAGCCGGTCCAATTGCCTCAGCCCATATCTTCCCTGGAATCCCCAGCTGTTTGTTTGATCAATGACTTTTTTTTCCTTTTCATTTTTCCAAAGAAGACAGACAGATGGCCAACTTGATCAGTGATTTTTGTGATCACGTCGGCTGTTTTCATTGTTAATATGCACAGAATGCGTTTTAATAGGCGAAACCGTCAGTAACACTAATGAGGCATGGTTTCCAATTCATTTTTCATGTTAACATTTACATTTAGATATTAAATATTAGATATTAATATTAAATTAATATTAAATATTAAATTAAATATTAAATATTAGTATGCATTCTAGACATAAGGAGCAAACAAATCTTGTGTACTTTATATGTAGAGATTACAGCAGTGAGATGTCTAATTTGTTATGCAAGAGCAAAATGTGACCATAATCAATGTTACTGTTACAAAATAGCTTTGGGAGGGCCATGAATTTTGTATAAAAATTAGTTGTTAAAAACTTTCAGGGGCGCCTGGGTGGCTCAGTGGGTTAAAGCCTCTGCCTTCGGCTCAGGTCATGATCTTAGGGTCCTGGGATCGAGCCGCCCATCTGGCTCTCTGCTTGGCAGGGAGCCCGCTTCCTCCTCTCTCTCTGCCTGCCTCTCTGCCTACTTGTGATCATTGTCTGTCAAATAAATAAATAAAATCTTAAATAAAAAAAAAAACTTTCAAACAGGCATATAGAATAAGGGAATTTATTTACAGGAAGATTAAGAAAGTTAGATTGTTAACTTTCAGAAGAACATTGTATCCCTTTAGGGTAAAATATTGGGATGATTTAAATGATTATAAACAAGGCAGAATAAGCAGAAAATAAGTGTTTATGTGTACATAATTGCTCAGTACTCCACATTCATACTGTTAAACAAAATCTTTAGGAATCACATTTCTTCCCTGTAGCCCACCTGTCTTCCAAAAAATCCTGTTTCAGAACACTTTCAATAGTATGAACATAAATTAAAAGCATAATGACAGTTTTGGCACTCTTGCTGGTAACCGTGTGCAATCATCTTTCTTTCTAGATATAATAAAAATATTGACTTTTAATGAGAGACCCTAATACATTTTGTTCTCACCAATCAAACCTCAAAGCATCAGATTTTACAAGACATTTTGAGAAAAACATTCTTTCAGGTCTATAGAGGCTAGAAATTGAGGCAAGCTTTTCGATTATTGCTGTAAATGGCTGACAAATTTTGGTCGTTGAAGATTTTTGAGATTTGCTCAGGCAAATCCTAGTTACAATGTTCTAGAAAATACATGATTCAGGGGGTGCCTTACAGGCTCAGTTGGAAGAGTGTACAGCTTTTGATCTCAGGGTCACGAGTTCGAGTCCTGCGTCAGGTGTAGAGATTACATAAATGAATAAATAAATAAAATAAAAACTTTAGAAAATGCATGATTCAAAAAAGTTTTCCCTGAATTATATTTGTCTGTGCAGAAGTTTAGTGATAATATAAGATGTGTGGATTCTTAGCCCATTCAGCAACACTCAGACTCACAGAAATCACAGAAATTAAAAATAGCCAGCAAGATGTGCTCATGAGAAACTGTTTCCTTCATTCACACTCTGAGGGATTCCTGGATCTCACATGGCTAATAACAAGGAAAACATGACTGAGGAAAAATTTACCGAGTGGGACATTGGTGACGTGCCTTGCTGTAGTGACTGACACGGAACAGGGATAGTAAAGGCAAACTTTAGTAGTTTAGCAATTGCAAGTTTGGTTTTTTTTTAAGATTTTATTTATTTGAGAGAGAGAGAGTGAGTGAGAGAGCACACAAGCCAGGGGAGGCGTAGAGGGAGAGGGAGAAGCAGGCTTCCCGCTGAGAAAGAAGCCCAATGCGGGACTCGATCCCAGGACCCTGGGATCATGACCTGAGCCGAAGGCAGAGGCTAAAACCGATTGAGCCACCCCAGCACCCCTGGCTTGGCTTTCAAAGACCAGTAAGGTCCGAGACAGGGATAAATCTGTACCGCTCATGGATCCTTGATGATTGTGGGAACAACTTAAAATTCCTCGTTGTGACTCACCTAATCCTTGTGTATTTCTTTTCCTGCAATTCTGCCCATGCGAGGCAGGTGGTCTAGCTTTGGGGCAGAGAAGGGAGAGAGAAGGAGGAGGAGAGGAGTGGAGAAAGGAGGGATAAGAAAAGCAGGAGGAGGGGTGCCTGGGTGGCTCAGTGGGTTAAGCCTCTGCCTTGGGCTCAGGTCATGATCCCAGGGTCCTGGGATCGAGACCCGCGTCGGGCTCTCTGCTCCGCAGGGAACCTGCTTTCTCCTCTCTTTCTGCCGGCCTCTCTGCCTACTTGTGATTTCTCTCTCTGTGTCAAATAAATAAAATCTTAAAAAAAAAAAGAAAAAAGAAAAGAAAAGCAGGAGGAGGAAGGGGAGCTGAGAGGGAGAAAGAGCCCTACAAGAAGGGAGGGGAGGAGAGAAGGAGGAACCTGGGGGGAGAAGGGAGGGGAGGAGGGAGGGGAGGAGGGAGGAGGGAAGTGAAGCAGGAAGGAGGAGACGGCGGCGGTGTTGGCTATAAAGCCCTGAGGATGAGCAAGTCTCAAGTCGACCAGCAGTTTCTGAGAGGCGCAGCATGGCCTTGCCGGTGGGGTTCCTGTTGCTCTGGGTCTGTGGATTTCACCGTGTGGTCTGTCCTGACTATGAGGGTGAGTCGCGATGTGACACGTCGGGGGTGAGCATTGAAAACTCGAGTCTTGGGGCGCCCGGGTGGCTTCGTGGGTTAAGCCTCCGCGTTTGGCTCAGGTCATGGTCTCAGGGTCCTGGGATCGAGCCCCGCATTGGGCTCTCTGCTCAGCGGGGAGCCTGCTTCCTCCTCTCTCTCTGCCTGCTGCTCTATTTGTGATCTCTCTGTCTCTGTCAGATAAATAAATAAAAACTTAAAAAAAAAAAACCGAAAAGAAAAACCGAGTCTTGCACATTTTCTGCCATATGTAATCCAACTTGAGTGTAAGAGCCATCCTAATTCCATGTACCCTAAAAGAGAAAAAGATACCCTCTCTATTTTTCTAGTATTTCTATTGAATAGACACACGCCACTGGTGGGCCTTAAAAACACACACACGGGGCACCTGGGTGGCTCAGTGGATTAAGCCTCTGCCTTGGGCTCGGGTCATGATCTCAGGGTCCTGGGATCGAGCCCTGCATCGGGCTCTCTGCTCAGCGGAGAGCCTGCTTCCTCCTCTCTCTCTGCCTGCCTCTCTGCCTACTTGTGATCTCTGTCTGTCAAATAAATAAATAACATCTTTAAAAAAATAAAAATACTAAAAACACACACACAAATATAACAAGGTTTGACTAATAAAAATGAAAGAATCGGAAGGCAAGTTGGACGAGCCCATTGGCAAAGTCGTGTCCCTTCATAACCGCGTGTCTCCCATCTCCCCTACCATATTTTAAATGCTTTATTCGAGGCTTTGAAGATGGAACTGAGTTTTGGCAAGTCTGTTTTAGTCTTTACCAAATCGTGTGGCCTTCAGCAATTGTAGATGACCATATAAGAAGGGAATTTCATCACAGAAGCATTTCCTACACATCTGGTGGGGGCGTCACGCAGACCTGGGAAAACAGTTATTTTGTGAAATTTTTTCAAAATGATGGTCTCGCAGGTCCTACGTGGAAGTATCCTCCAGGACACGTTTGCATTGAAAAGTAAATCGAATACAGTGTGGATAAACGTCTTAAAAAAAAAAGAGAGAGAGAGAGAGGTTCTTAGTGTGGCTGTGACCACTAATTTCTTATGTGTTAGAATATTCTTTTTGTGCTTATGGAACAATAATACTTTTGTCTAGGACATTGATTTTTTCATGAGATACCACTTTTGTATGTATGTTAAAAAAAAAAAAAAGAGAGAGAGAAAAGAAAGTATAAGGGTCAGAAGCTGGTTAATTTCTCCACTTTTAGTGCCTGGCCTCCTGAATTAGGAAGGTCACATTTTCCCATGTGACGCTCTCTCGATGCTGCCCAGTCTCAGTGAATGAAGACCCACAGGGCCCAGGCATGGTCTTTCCACTTACATGGTGCTCAGCGCACTTCTGAGTCTTTGGAAAGGTTGCTCATTCACGTTGTCTGTCTCCCCAACAAGTGTCTGCTCCCCCGAGGTGAAGAGGGCCCCATTGGCATCTCTGGGGCCAGCCACCCGGCCTGCGGGCAGTAAGATGCCTTCGAGAATAAGGGGCATTCTGATCCCGGAGACAGAACATGAAAGCATTGGATTTTAGCATTTTAGAAGCAAAGAGGTAGGAGGCTTGGATCGCGCCGGGGGCACATGGTGTAGAGAGTAAGTGGCAAGAGTGACTACACCTGTGAGCCCACTGGCGGGTGAGGAGACGGAGAGGAGACAGATGAGCTGTGTGACCCCAACCGCCTTCATGCCTCGGGCAAGCCTGGAGATACGACTGACCTGGCAAGACTTCACAGAGGGTCCAGCTGAGTGATCCCGTTCTAGGACTAGACGCTGGCGGTGTGCGTGGGTAACGTTTCCATGGTTACAAGCTGTTGGGGCGCACTCAGGGATGACACGACAGTGGGGTCCCTTACAGGAGGACCATCCGGGTGGGCAGCCCCTGACATGCAGCATGAACCCCCAAATTCTGGAGTTTTCACCTGCTGCCTGTTACCATTTCATGCTCCTGGGGGAGACACTGCCCGTCGGCCCACAGCTGAATTTCAGCAAACGCTTGTGCTAAAATACAAATCTTGCATTGCAAAAGCCTTTATCATTTGATGGGACCGGAGGGCAGGAGAATGATAGCCCAGCGCTCCCGGCGGGACCCCACCGGCCCAGAGCTGAGCAGCCTCCTGGCCACCTCTGTCCCACCTCCCTCCAGCAGGGGCTCCCATGTCCAGCCCCAACCTGGCTTCTCTGACTCCACCCTGAGTTTCTTCCGTGACCTCGGGCCAAGCTCTGCGTTCCCACACCCAACACAGGAGAATGTTTCTTGCTGCCCCCTCCCCGACGGATGCTGGGAGGATGCCAGGTTGTTATTATTATTATTATTATTATTATTATTATTAATACCTACCACCAGCAGGTATTAGAGACACAGTATAAGTGTTTGGATTTAACTGCTAACAACATTCACGGAGTGCGTCTGTTTTGGATACCTCATGTGAAGTTTTTGTCCTTCTGCCTCTGGCTTTTTTCCTTTAGCCTGATGTCCTCCACGTCCATCCCTGTTGTTGCCTACGGCAGGAGTTCCTTCTCTTTGGATACAATTTATTTATTTATTTAATGAGTGTATTTCTCTCTAATTAATTTCCGCGGCACGCAGAGACTGCCTTCTCCTGATCCACTGTCCACCCGTCCGGGGATGGACTTTCGGGTGGTTCCCCCGTCCTGGCTATTAGGATTCAGTGAGCGTGAGAATACAGAAAGCTCTTCAAGATCCAGATTTCGAAGCTTTTGGGTAAATACCCAGAAGTGGGATTGCCAGGTCACATGGTAGTTCTATTTTTAATTTTTTTGAGCAACCTCCGTGCTGTTTTCCAGAGCAGCCATGCTGTTTTATATCCCCTCCCCAGCATGTGCACTCTGTAATTCTTTGCCATCATGGTTAGGTCAGGTTTCCTTTTAAAAACCTTTAACTCACTGTATTATGGAAATATTCCCACATACTCAGAAGAATTGTCTATGCTGCACCCCTGTGGATGGCAGACAGAATTTCTAAGGTGAAGCAGAATCATATGCTAAGGGCACCTGGGTGGCTCAGTGGGTTAAAGCCTCTGTCTTTGGCTCAGGTCATGGTCTCAGGGTCCTGGGATCGAGCCCTGCATCGGGCTCTCTGCTCAGAGGGGAGCCTGCTTCCTCCTCTCTCTCTCTGCCTGCCTTTCTGCCTACTTGTGATCTCTGCCTGTCAAATAAATAAATAAAATCTTTAAAAATAATAATAATGGGAGAAGATATTTGCAAATGACAGTACAGACAAAAGGTTGATATCCAGGATCTATAATGAACTCCTCAAACTCAACCCACACGAAACAGGCAATCATATCAAAAAATGGGCAGAAGATATGAACAGACACTTCTCCAATCAAGATACACAAATGGCTATCAGACACATGAAAAAATGTTCATCATCATTAGCCCTCAGGGAGATTCAAATTAAAACCACATTGAGATATCACCTTACACCAGTTAGAATGGCCAAAATTAGCAAAACAGGAAACAACATGTGTTGGAGAGGATGTGGAGAAAGGGGAACCCTCTTACACTGTTGGTGGGAATGCAAGTTGGTGCAGCCTCTTTGGAGAACAGTGTGGAGATTCCTCAAGAAATAAAAATAGAGCTTCCCTATAACCCTGCAATTGCACTCCTGGGTGTTTACCCCAAGGATACAGATGTCGTGAAAAGAAGGGCCATCTGTACCCCAATGTTTATAGCAGCAATGGCCACGGCCGCCAAACTATGGAAAGAACCAAGATGCCCTTCAGTGGATGAATGGATAAGGAAGATGTGGTCCATATACACTATGGAGTATTATGCCTCCATCAGAAAGGATGAATACCCAACTTTTGTAGCAACATGGACGGGACTGGAAGAGATTATGCTGAGTGAAATAAGTCAAGCAGAGAGAGTCAATTATCATATGGTTTCACTTATTTGTGGAGCATAACAAATATCATGGTGGACAAGGGGTGTTAGAAAGGAGAAGGGAGTTGGGGTAAATTGGAAGGGGAGGTGAATCACGAGAGACTATGGACTCTGAAAAACAATCTGAGGGGTTTGAAGTGGTGGGGGTGTGGGAGGTTGGGGTACCAGGTGGTGGGTATTATAGAGGGCACGGATTGCATGGAGCACTAGGTGTGGTGAAAAAATAATGAATACTGTTTTTCTGAAAATAAATAAGTTGAAAAAATTTTAAAAAATAATAATAATAATAATAAAGAGTTCTCCCTTAAAAAAAAAAAGAATCATATGCTGAGGACTTGATATGTGTAATAAATATGTTCCTCATAACAATCCCATGAGGTAGGTACAGTTATGGCCCTCGTTTTGTAGAAAGGGATCTGACGCACAGAGATGTCGAGTCATGGACCCAAAGTCACACAGTTAGCTGGGGATGAAGGAGCTAAAGATTCTGAGAAAGTGTATTTCTTTTTTTTTTTTTTAAGATTTTATTTATTTAGGGACGCCTGGGTGGCTCAGTTGGTTGAGCAGCTGCCGTCGGCTCAGGTCGTGATCCCAGCGTCCTGGGATCGAGTCCCGCATCAGGCTCCTTGCTCCGCAGGGAGCCTGCTTCTCCCTCTGACTCTGCCTGCCACTCTGTCTGCCTGTGCTCACTCTCTCTCTCTCTGACAAATAAATTTTTTTAAAAAAAAGATTTTATTTATTTATTTGACAGAGATCACAAGTAGGCAGAGAGGCAGGCAGAGAGAGAGGAGGAAGCAGGCTCCCCACCTAGCAGACAGCCCCAAGCAGGACTCAATCCCAGGACCCGGAGATCACGACCCGACCCCAGCGGAACGCAGAAGCCCAACCCACTGAGCCACCCAGGCACCCTCTATTTTTTTTTTTTAAGAGAAAGTGTACTTTTTTAGCTACACCTCTGCACCATCAGTTTACGTTCTGAACGTGTCCTCCCCCTGGAATCCTTCCTACTTGTAAGGGTGAAAAAGTAAGTCATTTCTAAACGTCTTCTTCACGTTGTGCTTCCTGCTCTGGGGGGTGAGGGGGTGCTTCATGTTCAGTACCAGTTGCCAGTTCGACATTTATAGGCAAAAACATAGCCATCAAGATCCTGTCTCTTTCAGTCTCAGAGAAGAGCGTTGAAGATCTGCAAGCAATGGACAGGCCATTTATGATGAAATGCCTTAGCCCTTTCTGGGAGGTTTCTTGGCATTTCAATACTTGCAAGACATCAGAGTCTCCTAAACTTGAATTCCGGAGCCATTTTTAGTGGATGTAAGTTCTCTACTCTTTGCGAAAATCGATTGCGAATTTGAAAGAGTCTTCCATCTCATTGGGGAGAAAATAATAATGATTACTGTGAGGAGAGAAATCCTTTATCACCGAAATAAAACAGGTGCCATGTGATAACATGGAGCCCCAGAAAATACAGTTAAAGCAAAAGGAAAAATTACAAATCACCCACAATTACACTACTGAAAGGAAGCACCACGGAAATTCTGACGCAGCTCCTTCAAAATATTATCCTTACTGGATTATAATTTAGGAAAATATTTGCATTTCATTCTAGTCTAAAGGTTAAATCTAGTGAAATAAGTATTTGCTAAAATTTGTGTCTTTCGGGGCACCCGCCTGGCTTAGTCGGTGGAAGGTGTAACTCTTGATCTCTGGGTTGTAAGTTCAAGTCCCATGTTGGGTGGAGAGATTAATTTAAAAATAAAATTGTGTCTTTCAGATGATGATCCTCCAGCTGTAGGTGAGTTGATAAAAACTCTTAGAGTTGTTTTTTAAATTTGGCAATAAAATATAAAGTCGTTCAATATTATGCTCCTTTTCCTGGCAAGAAATCATATTTTATGTCCTCATATGTAAGATAACGTACAATCTATGTTAAGAATAGTTAAAGAAAGGGGGGCCTGGGTGGCTCAGTCAGTTAGGCGTCTGCCTTGGGCTTAGGTTATGACCACAGGGTCCTGGGATCAAGCCCCACATTGGGGTCCCTGCTCAGGGGGAAGCCTGCATCTCCCTCTCCCTCTGCTCCTCACCCTGCTTGTGCTCTCTCTCTCTCTCTGTCAAATAAATAACTTTTTTAAAAGATTATTTATTTATTTATTTATTTATTTGACAGACAGAGATCATAAGCAGGCAGAGAGGCAGGCAGAGAGAGAGAGGTAAGCAGGCTCCCTGCTGAGCAGAGAGCCCAATGCAGGGACCCAATCCCAGGACCCTGGGATCATGACCTGAGTTGAAGCAGAGGCTTTAACCCACTGAGCCACCCAGGCACTCCTCAAATAAATAATTCTTTAAAAAGAATAGATAAGGAAAAAGAAGAAGAAAGCAATTATAATACTACTGTCAATTTTACTGTTAATATTTTTGAGTGACCAAATGTATCATCTCATACAACTCCATAATGGGCTTTTCTTTTTTGTAAAAACAGAGTCTTATAGAACATAATGAAATAGAAAATGCCTTTTGTCACCTAAAGATGAAGTGCAAATGTTTTCATATCTATTTATATGTTCCTCTTTGTTAATGTCTGCAGTATTATAAAGCTATGTATTGAAGGGGCGCCTGAGGGGCTCAGGAGGTCAAGCGTCTGACTCTTGATTTCAGCTCAGGTTGTGATCTCAGTGTTGTGGGACTGAGCTCCTCTTCTGGCTCCGCACTCAGCGCAGAGTCTGCTTGTCCCTCTCCCTCTGCTCCTCCCCCTGCTCCTGCTCTCTCTCTCTTTCAAATAAAAAATAATAATATTTTATTTTTAAATTCCCTTACTGATTGGTATTTTTGGATTGATCTCTATCTGAGGGGTTATTATCAGCTGTGCTGAAATGAACATTCTTTTAAAAAAAAAGATTTTATTTATTTATTTGACAGACAGAGATCACAAGTAGACAGAGAGGCAGGCAGAGAGAGAGGAAGGGAAGCAGGCTCCCTGCCGTGCAGAGAGCCCGATGCGGGACTCGATCCCAGGATCCCGGGATCATGACCTGAGCTGAAGGCAGAGGCTTTAACCCACTGAGCCACCCAGGCGCCCCTGAAATGAACATTCTTAACCCAAATAACACTCCGTCTGCACGGATGTATCGATTGTGACCAGTACTAGTTAACATTGTCGGGGGTGGAGGGGGCCTAAGGCAGGTGATATTGCAAAAAGGAAATAACCCATTAAGCAGAGAAAATAAGAAGTATAATTGTATGATTACATACTTCAAAAAGCCCTAGGAAAACTAGTAAATGTTCCTAGCTTCAATAAGAAAATCTGAACTATACGAAAATTAAAATGAAACTTAATAAGAAATTTTTAAAAAATAAGAGAATCTGGATTTGTGGATAGATATAAGATAAACATGTAACAACCAGTTGTTTTTCCCTATACTGGTAAGAACCCAGTAGACACTCTTAGAAAAGAAAATCATTCTATTTTATGTCAGTGACAAAAAACACTTTGGGGTTAAATCAGCAAGAAATGTCCAGGACTGGGGCGCCTGGGTGGCTCAGTGGGTTAAGGGCTCTGCCTTCAGCTCTGGTCATGATCTCAGGGTCCCGGGATCGGCCCCGCGTCGGGCTCGGCCCCGCGTCGGGCTCTCTGCTCATCGATGAGCCTGCTTCCTCCTCTCTCTCTGCCTGCCTCTCTGCTTACTTGTGATCTCTGTCTGTTAAATAAATAAATAAATAAAATCTTAAAAAAAAAAAAAAGAAAAAAATAAATGTCCGGGACTTAAATAAGTAAATGATAAAATCATATTGAAGAACATAAAGCGAGTTCTAAATGACAGATCATGCCATGTTCTGGGTTGGAAGAAATAAGAATAGTGAAATAAACATCGACTTCCAATTTTCTTTTTCAGAAACTATAATTCACTTTCCAGAAGTCAAAGGTAAGATGATCAGAAAACTTTTGTGATTAAAGGATATTTTCTTTTAATTTTGTAAAAATGGGGAGATCAGTGGGTTTTTTCCTGATAAAATCTTTTCTCTCTTTTTGTAAATTTGATAAAAGGAATTTGTAAACAGATAAAGAAAAACAAGAAATAAGAGTCACCCTGATCTTTACCAGCACTACTCTTTAATTTCTGCCAATAAACCAGAAAATACCTAATTTTAAAATTCACATGGGAAAAATGTCCAATAGTAATTAGGAATATTATGGGGGGGGGGAAGCGTTGGAGAAACACCTTGTATTATCAGATATTTAAACAAACCATAACCATAGTAATATAAATAGCATATCAGCCAAGAATGCATCAAATAGTAATAATAAGTAATCTTTTCTAATGATTGCTGGCTTCAGACCCTGGTCATTCTACTTTGTATCATCTATTTTAAAGCAAGACAGGAATAATCTGTTTTAAAGGTATACACCTGGGGCCTGGGTGGCTCAGTGGGTTAAAGCCTCTGCCTTCGGCTCAGGTCATGGTCTCAGGGTCCTGGGATCCAGCCCCGCATTGGGCTCTCTGCTTGGCAGGGAGCCTGCTTTCTCCCCTCTCTCTGCCTGCCTCTCCGCCTACTTGTGATCTCTGCCTGTCAAATAAGTAAATAAAATCTTTTAAAAGATAAAAAGGTATACACCTTAAGATTGTATAAATACTTCAGGGTGAAGAAAATCCAGGTAAAAGGGCACATTGGTAGGAAACATGAATTGCTACTGTCCTTTGAGAAAGCAATACCCAATAACATTAACAGTTCATATGTGCGTTAACCTAAGAATCTTACTTTTGGGATGCCATTCTGTAGAAATAAATGCTTCAGTACCTAAGAATTTACATACATGAAAAGTTTGCTTCGGCTTTGCAGAGAGGGGAAACAATCTGAATACAGGAAATGTTGAGTCAATTTGGCAAAATCCGTATCACAGATATGAATTGACATTAGAAAGGATTTAGAGCTACAAATGTTAAAAGGATACATGGGGTAAGTTTTTTTTTGGCTCAGGTGGGTGGATAGAGATACCCTTCACGGAGGAAGAATATAAGTGAGAGAGAAAGATGATGAGTTCAATTCTAGAGAAAGTTCTGAACACTGTCTTAAATGGAGGCCAGGAGGGGGGAAGAAAAAGATACATTGGGAAGGATTTTTGTAATAAGCTAAGTTAGAAACAAGTTACGGATATAAAGTATGATTCATTTTACGAGGGAGCAAAAACTCTGTGCAGAGAGCCCATGTATAGTATGTAACCTGTGTGTGTGTTGTAGGGATGTACAGGTGTGTATACGTAATGTCCGTATACACGTTATGTCCATATACGCGTGGAGAAAACTGAATAGATACAAACTAGGCTATATACTGTGTGTGTGCGTGTGTGTGTGTGTGTGTGTGTGTGTGTAATAAGGTGAAGAAAAGAGATGGAGGGGAAATTGTTCAATAGATAAGTCTCACATTTATGTTTCTAAGCTTAGGAGAGTTTTCTGGAACTGGGGCCAAATGCTAAGCAAAATATATCAAGAGTGTTTATACCATGGAGAAAAGTGTTAAGTGACTCAGTATTCAACAGGACCCCAGGGAGCAGCTCTCACTTCAGTGCAACCAGGGGAAGACAAAAGTCAATTTGTAGGGCGCCTGGGTGCCTCAGTTAGTTAAGCGACTGCCTTCGGCTCAGGTCATGATCCTAGGGTCCTGGGATCGAGTCCCACATCGGGCTCCCTGTTCAGCAGAAAGCCTGCTTGTCCCTCTGACCTTCCCCTTCTCATGCTCTCTCCCTCTCTCTCTCAATGTCAAATTGAGATCGATCAAATGGACCGATAATATATTAAGAAAAAAAGTAAGTTTGTAACATCCCAAGTAATACTCCCAGAGAAAGACCAAGAATTTTTGTTTTCTTCAGATGGCAAATGTTTCTTTCCATTCCATTACAAAAATGGAATATTCTATGACTGCGTCAAGCTCAAGACGAAACACAAGTGGTGTTCCCTAAATGAGACTTACCAAGGCTATTGGAAATACTGCTCTGAAGACGGTGAGTGTCCGGTCTCTGAATACGGCAGGGAGGTTGGGTGATATTTGTTCAATAGGATCCACAAGAGGGCGCTGTACGGGGACTCCACGGTCAATGACACTGTGAAAAGGAGATCTGTGCAGGTAGGTCTCTGACAGTATGCAAATCACATTGCACCAAGGACATTATGAGAGCTTCAAACACATGACCTTGAAAGCAAACTTTTAGCAAAACCTCAATCTCCCACCAATATTGCCAAGCAGACGGTGCTGAATGCGGGGGAAGGGTTTGGGGGGGGGCACAGACATGTGTGCATGGGAGACATGGCAAAGAAGAAATAACAAAATAGAAAGATTTCTTATTCTGATTGCTTCCCTCCTCTGTAGACTTTGCAAAATGCGTGTTTCCCTTCTGGTACAGACATATGATCTACCGGGAATGTACTGAAGATGGGGACGCCTTTGGGAAAAAATGGTGTTCCCTGACCCAGCATTATAACAAAGACAAGATTTGGAAATATTGTGACTGATGGTGAGATTTTTGGGGAAGGGCATGAAAAGGTCTAATCATTCTCCTGGGAAGTAATCTTCAGTTTCTTTTGTGAAAGGAGAAGCTAGGACCCTCCTTATAAGGCTTTTTTTTTTTTTCTTTCTTCCTGAGATATGAGTTGAAGGTGATCCGGCTGTTAATAATGGGGTTTTGGTCATGGATGGTGGATGATGAGGTTTTGATATGAAAACCTACATTCTGGGGCGCCTGGGTGGCTCAGTCATTAAGCATCTGCCTTGGGCTCAGGTCATGATCCCAGGTTCCTGGGATTGAGCCCCACATCAGGCTCCCTGCACAGTGGGAAACCTGCTTCTCCCTCTCCCACTCCCCCTCTGTGTGTTCCTTCTCTCACTGTGTCTCTATCAAATAAATAAGTAAAATCCTTTAAAAAATAAAATTAAAAAATTAAGATAAAAAATACATTTAAAAAATAATTAAAATGCCACAGAATTGGAGGGGAAATCACAAAGTATAACATGTGTACCCAATATAATATTTCTAATATTTTAAGGTGATTTTATAAATAGAAACGGATGCCTATTTACACATATATACATGGATAAGTCCCAGGGATGTGATGTCAAGCATGGTGACTGTAGTCTGCGGTGTTGTCATGCATATCTGAAGGTTGCTGGAAGAGTGAATCTTGCAAGTTCTCATCCCAAGGAAAAAAATGTTTTGTAACTTTTTATGGTAACAGATGGTGACCAGACAGTGGTAATCATTTCACAGTGAACGTAATGTCAAATCATTCCATTGCTCACCCGAAACAGTGTTGTGTGTCAATATAATTCAATAAAAAAAAATACACGAATATGTGTCAAATCATATTTTCAAATGTATTATTACTGTAGGTCATGGCGTCCCCTAAAAAAGAGTTTGGAAGCACTGTCTTTATGGACCCAAAAGACTCCTCATAATCTTTCATAAGAAACAGGAACCCCAAAAAGAATGTTGGTGACTTATCTTTTTAGTCTTTGAAATGGGCTTACTTGTATCGGGAGAGCCATAGAACGCACTGTGACCGAGCCAGGGGGTGTTGGCAATTAGTTCTTAAGGTGCACAGTGATTTTGGTTATTATTCTAGGCATCAGGAATTACTTACTAATCAGATCCTAGGGAATGGTTGGCCAGAGAGACATCTAGTGGTGATAAATGGATCATAGGGGTTTTTTAAGAAAGAAAATCAGTTGAAAATCAGCTTGCTATGCATGTTACATGGAAGAGCCAGAGCCAACCTCCTACCAGATTTCCAAGCATGAATTAGTCCACAGCCTCGATGCCCCTTGAATGATTGGGAGTCCAGACAACTGTGAAGCAGGCACCAGAGGCATACACTCTCAGCCTTCTTGGGAGACTTCCCCAATGGGGTACAGTGTTTAGTGTCCAGGAGAAAGGGAAGTACATAAACTTTCCTGGGTCTCCTGAATACTGGTTCCAAGTGGAGATAAATTTTCAAGGACTCGGACCGCCACTGGAGTCCAGTAATTCAAGTGGAAGTTTCCAGAAATGTAAGACAAGAGTCCTCACTTAAGTTCACTTCACTCTTGGCTCAGTGCCATACCAACACACCTTGCAATTACTTCCCCAGGTCCTGGGAGTGATACAGTTTGGATAAATATCTTCACAACCCCCTGGTGGATCCTTTTAATAGGTAGCTTCTGATCTTCTTTTATCTTGGCATAATTTTCTTAGGTTATGTCTCAAATATTATTTTTCCCCCTTTGTCTTGATGTTCTTGTTCAGGGACACACATCATAAGTTCCTTTATCTCGATCACACCCTCTATAACTCCCTTTACATTTTTATCTTGTTTTCATCCTTGTGGATTTTGTAGGGTTTTCGGTTTTGTGTTTGTTTTTTTTTTTTTTTTTTAGGATTTTATTTATTTATTTGTCAGAGAGAGACAGAGAGAGAACACAAGCACAGGGAAAGGCAAGCAGAGAGGGAAGCAGGAAGGAGCCTGTTGCGGGACTCAATCCCAAACCCCTGGGCTGGTATCATGACCTGAGCCAGAGGCAGAGGCTTAACCCACTGAGCTACCCAGGCATCCCTGCAGTGCTTTTCTTAATGCCCCTTCTTGAGTCTGCACTTAGATCTACTGTACCTTGGCCACATTTTAATTTAGTTTTCACTTTGGACATTTTAATTTCTTTTTCTCCATTTCCAGCTTGTTCCATTTTTCCCCCTTATTTTTAAAAATTCATTTTAGCTTTTCAAATTTCTAATTCAAAATGTCTTTCCTATCTTCAAATATTAATTTGAGGCTCTTTCACGCCCTTTGTTCATTTGCTTCTGGGGTGTGCGGGCCAGGAGGGAGAGAGATCGCTACCTTGTTGCTTTTCACCCACAGAGGGAGTTAATGGTTTATAAGATTCTTAGTTCAAGGGCGCCGTCTGCTGTCCATGCAGGGAGAGGCAGTTTCTTTCCTGGATGGCTTTTTGCTGGGGAGGTGGGGATCTCGATGGTGGGACGGTTTGTGGTTTCTTCTATTTTGGGGTTCTGTTTTATTTTATAGTGCCCTAAAGTGTGCCCCTCCCTTTCTTTTATCAGCCAGCCCTCAAAGGCTTTCTCCCTTCTGTTTACCTTCGTGTCCTACAGAAAGCATCCCCATCAGCCACTCAGGTCTCTTCACTTCCAAGGTCCTCTGCTCGTGACCTTCTTTCTCTGATCCACTGGGATTCCTTTCCAGTTAGGGTGGAATTTCTCCTCTGGGGACCACTGTAGCCATCACTTTGTCTTTCCCAGAATACCTTATAGTTGGAACCACACAGTACGCAGCGTTTTAGGAATGGTTTCTTCCGATGAACGATATGCATGTAAGGTTCCCCAGTGGTTTTTATGTGGCTCCGGATAGTTCATTTCATTTTATCACTAATAATAAATATCCCATTGTCTGGATGTACTGGTTTATTTATCCACTGACCTGCTGATGGACGTCTTGGTTGCTCCCAGTTTTTGGCAGTTATGAATAAAACTGTTGTAAACCTCTATGTGCAGGTTCTTATGTGGACATGAGTTTGGGGGTTTTTGTTTTGTTTTGTTTTGTTTTTTAAGTAGGCTCCCAGTGTGGTGCTTGAAATCACAACCCTCACATCAAACCCAAGCTGAGATCAAGATTCCAACACTTAACCGACTGAGCCCCCCAGATGCCCCTGGATGTGCCCTTCCAACTCATTTGGATCATACCGGGTCATATGGTAGGAGCCAGTTTAGTTCTGTAGGAGACCGCCAGTCTCCGAAAGTGGTCGTACCGTTTTGCATTCCCACCAACAATGAAGGAGAGCTCCTGCCGCCCCACATCCTTGCCAGCATTGGTGGTGTTGGTATTTGGATTTTAACCATCTTAATAAGGATGTGATGGCATTTCATTATCTTAACTTGCAATCCCCTAGTGACCAGTGATATTGATCATTTGTCCATAAGCTTCGTTGTCACCTGTGTATCTTCTTTAGTGAGGTATCTGTGCAGATCTTTTGCTCATTTTTTTTTTAAACTGGGTTGTTTGTTTTCTAATTGCTGAGTTGTAAGAATTCTTCATATATCCTGGATACCATCCTTTGGCAGACGGATGTTTTGCAAACATGGTGTTTCAACATCATTTTATTTATTTATTTATTTATTAGAGAGAGAGAGAGAGAGAGCATGAGAGGGGAGAAGGTCAGAGGGAGAAACAGACTCCCCGTAGAACTCGCAGCCTGGGACTCTAGGATCATGACCTGAGCCAAAGGCACTGAGGGCTTAACCCACCGAGACACCCAGGCGCCCTCCCACACCATTTTTTGAAAACACTACCTTGCGTCAATTGAATTGCATTTGCTCCGTTGTCCAGATTAGCTGACTCTATATATGTGAGTCTGTTTCCAGATTCTATCCTGTTCCATCGATCTACTTGTCTATTACATCATTAATATTGATTGCATTGTCTTGATTACTGTCTTAATCAGATTAGGTTTACAGTAAGGCTTCCAATTGTACCCTTTGACCAGCATCTCCCCATTTTCACTGCCCTTCTCCTCTGTTTCTGTGACTTCAACTTTTTTAGATTCTAGATATAAGTGTGATCATACTTTTTTTTCTGTGTGTGACTTGTTTTGCTTCACATAATATCCTCTGGGTTAATTCATGTTGTCACAGATCACAGGACTGCCTTTTTAAAGGTTGAATAATGGTTCATTATACATATGTACATTATATGTACATTTTCTTTATCCATTCATTCATCAATGGACACTTGGGTTGCTTCCATATTTGGGCTATTGTGAGCAAAGCTGCAATGAACATGGGAAAGCAGATACCTCTCCAGGGTGGTGACATTATTTCTTTTGGATAGAGACCTAGAAGTAAGATTGCTGAAGTATAGGGTAGTTCAATTTTTAGCTTTTTGGAGATCCTCCATACTGTTTTCTACAGTGACTGTACCAATGGGCAAAGGACCCCAATCGACGTTTTTCCCAAGAAAACATATAAATGGCCAGTGGGTGTATAAAAAGGTGTTCAACATCACTAACCATGGAAATTCAAGTCAAAACCACTGAGATGTCGTCTTATTCATGTTGGGATGGCCATCATCAAAATGTCAAAGCATTATAAATATTGGTGGAGGGGTGAAGGAAAGCAAACCCTCACATGTTCTTCTTGAGGAATCTACTAGGGGTCAGGCTTGAGCCCCTCGCTGGTGAAGCTCCAGGTTTAAATTAAGTTCCTCCTCAGAGGTCATCCACCTGCTTGGAGTAAAGCATGATTTCCTGAACTTAGTCGGTTCTGTCCAAAGGGTACACAGTAGCTTAGGGCCCTTTGGAATCAGACTCTATCGAATGTGAAACCCACCCCACATTTTTCCAGCTGTGAGACTTCCGACAAGTCACTTAACTTTTGGGGGCCCCGGTTTTTCCATCCACAAATTGGGTTCATACCTATTGCTTACCTGATAGAGGTTTTGTCTGGGTTGTAGAATGATCATTTTATTTTATTTTTGTTAAAGATTTTATTTTTATTTATTTGACAGAGAGACATCACAAGTAGGCAGAGAAGCAGGCAGAGAGAGAGAGAGGAGGAAGCAGGCTCCCCGCTGAGCAGAGAGCCCGAAGTGGGGCTCGATCCCAAGACCCTGGGATCATGACCTGAGCAGTAGGCAGAGGCTTTAACCCACTGAGCCACCCAGGTGCCCCTGTACAATGATCATTTTAAAATAAAAACTTTGTTATTACTTCCAGTAATAACTGGGGTGGTGACAGCCACAGTGAAACCCCACACTTACGTGGGCCTTCCTTACTCTAGGCCAAGGATTGTTTAAATTGCTTTGCACATTCCAACGCTTGTAATACAACACTCCTATGAATTAGACACAATTGTCATGTCCAGCTTACACGTCAGGAAAGTGAGGCACGAAGCATTCGGGTCACATAGCTAGTCAGTGAAACAGCCAGGAGCAGAATCGAGCAGCTGGACATTGAGCAGCTGTGTTCCTAACATGAATAGCGACTAATGGTGACGGTCTTCTCCGCGACAGAGGTGGGAATCAAACCCAGACTCACCTGACTTGAAGATTCACAGTATTTTCCACCCAACCAAAGGGTTTCTGTCCAAAATACATACCTGCATGCTTTTTCCTGCAATGTTCCGCACACACGGCGATCATGAGGACATCAAGGCGTGCTGACCGATTGGCCATTTGGCCCCGCTAAGGAGGCACTGCTTGCCTTGGGCAACGAGCCAGAGATGTTTGCTGGACGTCCTTGTCCAAATTTCCTTAAATCTGTTCTCTGCTCCTCAAAATCGGAAATCTGTTGTGTATGCCTGATGATTCACAGACCTGTACCCCTGGGGCAAATAATACATTATATGTTAATAAAATAATTAATTTTAAAAATCGGAAATTTTAAAAAATCGGAAATCTGGGAGGATCCTTCTCCTCTACTCTCTGTCTGGCATGAACATGAGAAACGCCTTTCCGAGTGTGACAACGACCACCCTGCCATGATCGTGTGGCCTGGGCCGCGTTCTGGCCTCACTGTTTTATTTCCTAGAACCCTCACGGCAGACCCCGCGGGAGGCGCGCTCTCATCTGTCACTCAGCGATGGCTACTGAGCATGCGCCGCCTGTGGGGCACTGGAGATAAGGTACTGAACTGGAGAAGGGCCTCTGGAGTCTGCAATCCAGACGGGAGAAATGTAATAAAGAAACAAACGCACAGGCATAGAAATGGATATGCATGTAAACACAGGTGTGAATGCTGGAAATTGGGCCAGGGAGAGAGAATCCCTGTGTAAAAGATTACATCAGGGAAGAGAGAGAGACAGAGTTATCTCAGGGTCGTGGAATCAAGCCCTGCATCAGCCTCCCTGCTCTGCAGGGTATCTCCTTCTCCCTTTCCCTCTGCCCCTTTCATGCTTTCTCTCTTGCTCACTCTCTCTCAAATAAATAAATAAATAAATAACAGGGTTTCTAAAACACTCACAGAGCTCTGAAGAAAGAGAAGGAAAGGGCGCCTGGGTGACTCAGTGGGTTAAGCCTCTGCTTTCGGCT
Source organism: Mustela erminea (assembly GCF_009829155.1). Lineage (NCBI taxonomy): Eukaryota > Metazoa > Chordata > Mammalia > Carnivora > Mustelidae > Mustela > Mustela erminea. The sequence continues at coordinate 4,115,203 of NC_045632.1, read as the reverse complement.
CAGGTCATGATCTCAGGGTCCTGGGATCGAGCCCCGCATCGGGCTCTCTGCTCAGCAGGGAGCCTGCTTCCCTCTCTCTCTCTGCCTGCCTCTCTGCTTACTTGTGATCTCTCTCTGTCAAATAAATAAATGATATTTTTTTAACTAAAAAAAGAAGAAGAAGAAAGAGAAGGAAGAAGTCCTGCCCCGTGTCTTCTAGGAATGGTGTTTCTGCGGGACAGACACACGATGTCAGGGCCTGAGATCCCACAGTGTTTGGGGAGCTGTAGAAATAGTAGGAAGGCTGCTTGGTTTGGGTGAGCAATGGGGAAAGTCCGAGGTCAGATGGAACAAGGGCTTTGGCATTTTTCCCTAAGTTTCATGGATGCCATGGGGGATACTCATCGCAGCAGCAGCACACCTTGCTGTAGCTACTATGGAGCGAGAATGGAGCGGGTGCAGAGCTGCCGAGCAGGGAGCCTGGTCAGGGAGCTGTGTGCTGTGCTGGGGGAATCATGGTGCTTGGATTAGAGAGAGAGCATCAGCAGAAGTAGGATGTGGCTGTGTCCGGAAAACTCTCAGCTCCACGAGAGCTACCGATTAAAGGTAAGTTATCATTTGTCTGCCTATGGATATGACTCAACTTTTCTTTCTTTTTTTTTTTAAGATTTTATTTATTTATTTGTCAGAGAGAGAGAGCGAGCGAGTGAGCACAGGCAGACAGAACGGCAGGCAGAGGCAGAGGGAGAAGCAGGCTCCCTGCCGAGCAAGGAGCCCGATGTGGGACTCGATCCCAGGATGCTGGGATCATGACCTGAGCCGAAGGCAGCCGCTTAACCAACTGAGCCACCCAGGCCCCCCATGACTCAACTTTTCTAGGAACTGATACAACTTTGTTTGTTACGTTGAATTTCAATTGATGCCCATCATCTCAGATTTTCCCATGGTTCAGACAAGCTGCGGCCAATGAGCTCATTTTGCACAGCTGAATCAGGCTGTTATGGGCTAAATTGTGGTTCCCAGCCCTGCAAATGTACACACGGATGCCCTAATTCCCAATGTGACTGAATCTGGGGGATAGAACCCATAGGGAGGTAATAAAGGTTAAAGTGAGGGGATAAATCTGGGACTTAAGCCAATAGGGCTTGTGCCCTTATGAGAAGAGACTCCAGAGATCTCTTTCTCTATATACAAGCACAGGGGAAGGGCCATTTACAAGTCACAAAAAGAGTCTTTACCCAGAAATCAAATCTGCCAGCACCTTGACCATGGGCTTCTGGGCTCCAGAACTCCGAGAAAAGACATTTCTATTGTCTAAACCACCCGGTCTGGGGTATGTTGTTACGGCAGCCCTTGCAAATTCATACACGGGGTTTCAGGAAGATGTATGCATCTTACCTATAATGACTCAACTCTCAAACACAACAGTGTCTGGAGAAGGGTAAAGGTCTATAGTGTACTCACTGTGGACTGGGTGGCTCTGAAACATAGTGGCTAACGTCCCCAACTACTAAGTGGGAAACCCAGGAGCTGAAAGTTAGTCTATGTGACATTAATGCCCATATATTTTCCACTGGGTCTAGAGCTGCCCTTACAAGGAGACCTGAGTCCAAACCCAGGGCCATTTTTTCAGAAGAGAAAGAGATCCATGTAATCCTCTCTCTGCTAGAATCATGGGTAATTTCTCTCTTGGGTCTCCCTGTGATTCACATAAAAACTCTAGAATCTAAGGTCACCTCTGCCCTTTGGTAGGTTTAGGACCTTAAGTGTTTGGGGGTTTTTTCCTTTCCTTTTTCTTTTTCTCATCTCAACTCTACAAGCATTGTTGGCTAGATACCACCTCTGATTCTGAAAAATATTTTATCACAGTTGATTGAGTGCCTTGGGACATAATGACGATTCAGTTGAGCAAGAAAGGAATAATGGGTCCCCTCTGATGACCATGACAGCCCTTCGAGAGGGTAGGGTGTTCTGGATCCTGCTCAGAGTGTCCTGGACATGCCTTTAGGGAGTGGTTCCAGGTGAACCTCCAGAAGGTTCCTCACCAACACTGCACATACTTACCACCACCTCTGATGACCTCATGAAGATTCAGGAATATAACTTTCCATGATCTTTGGGAGAAGTGATCATTAGAACCTAGAGCATTTTTCTAAATTTGCCCATGGGGCACCTGGGCAGCTCAATCGGTTGAGTGGCTAACTCAGTATCCACTCATGTCGTGATCCCAAGGTCCTGGGATCAAGACCTGCATCAGGTTCCACTCTCTATGAAGAGTCTACATCAGGATTCTCTCTCTCTCTCTCATAAATAAATCTTTTTTTTAAAGAAAAGAAAAGAAACACTTTAAAAATAAATAAATAAAAATCAATAAAATTTGCCCCCCCGAAAGGGAGAAATAAATCAAAGCCAAAGATGGTCTCTTCCCTGACAGCAGAAACTCCAGTATCTGCCACAAACATTAACTGATTTAAATAAGAGGAATGGAGAACTGGTCTCACATTGCCACTGATTTTGTTTGTAGCATCCGAAATAGTCATGGTTAGGGACTGGGAACAATGGTGTGATGGAAAATGATTAACTCAAGAAAGAAAAAAGGAAAGGATGGAAGGAAGGAAGGAAGGGTGGAGAGGGAGGGAGGAAGGAAAGAAGAGAGCGAGGGAAAGAATATTCACTGGGTTCTCCAATGGCATGTATGTAGTCCCAACATTTCAGAGATCTGGAGTACAGGCTCAGAGAACAAAAAGAACTCTCCAGAGTCACTCAGCTGGCTGCCTGGAGTGAACCTGTGCTCTGCCACTTTGGCCTCAGTTTCCCCAGCTGTCAAGCCAGGGAAACTGGGACATGGAGCTGTGTGAGACTCCTCCCAGCCTGGAGCGGCGCTGTTGCTTCCCAGGACTACCTACTAGCTGACCTCTCTAGCTGCAGGAGAGGTCAGAGACTGTGTTCCGCTCCATCCCTTTTAGCAAAATAGCAAAAGGGGAAAAAGCGAACCCCACATGCTAGGTGGGGGAAACGCAGCTTCTCCAGGCTTCGTGCCTTTATCAAAGTTTCTCCTGTTCCATTTTCTCATCTCTGTTTGGAAAAGGCAGATGTATTTCTCACCAGTAGCCGGTCCCCCAGTGCTTACAAAGGGGCAGCAAGTGAGTGAAGTAACCATGGGAAGAACTTAGCTCAAACAGACGGACGCGCAAGGGTGAGGTGGGTGCCCTCCCTTCCCCACAGTCGGCCATGGTGATGCTTGTCTTGTTCCTCATCTTGGATTGCCCTAGGGGTCCACCAGGACACCCCCGCCCCCTTTACCCGTACTCACCTTTCCATCCCTCGCCTCTCGTGCAAAGTGTGCGGGCCTCTTCCGCTCTCCCCAGATCCCTCCAGAGGGGGAGGGGGTGGCTGGGAGAGGGGTCTAACGTGGGCCACGCCCACACGTGGGTACTGGGTAAGCATCTGTCCTTTATGTGGGGTCCCTGGGTAGCTCAGTCATTAAGCTTCTGACTCTTGTTTTCGGCTCAGGTCAAGATCTCAGGGTCATGAGATCGATCCCTGCGCTAGGCTCCGGGCTCAGGCTCAGTGCTGAGTTGGTCTGAGATTCTCTCTCTCCTTCTGCTCCTCCCTTACACTCCCGTGCCCTCGCTCCCTTGCTCTCGCTCTCTCTTTCCAAAGTAAACAGAAAAATAAAATCTTAAAAAAAAAAACAATAATTAAGTGAATAAATGGTACAAAATGGATATGGAAAGATCAAGCAAGCTACGGAGCTGGAGCCGGAGTTCCCAAACTTAAGCATTGTGGCACTGGGGGGATGGGGGGGATTGGAGGGGGGCGAAGGAGTTGCATTTTTGACTCGTGTGCAGGTGAGGAGGCTGGAACCGGTGCAGGGAGCCCACTCTCAGCACGTGCTAGAGCGCATTCTCAGGGGGGTGTTGCTGATTCTTCTGTGCACCCCCCACCCCGAGTTAGGGCGCTGAGAGCCTGCTGTGGAGTCAGTCCGGGTGCCCTGTGCCGGGAGAGCAGCTCCCGTGGGAGGGGCAGACGCCGAGAGTATAAACCAGAGGCGACACTGGCTCTGGGGCAGGCCGTCTACAGATGCCCGAAGGTGATGAGGAGTCCAGTGAGCTGGCTACCCCTGGCTGTCTGTGTGGGTGGGCTGAAAGCAGGTGGGTGAAGGAGGGAGCAGGGGTCACGGCAGGAAGGGGAGACCCCCTGGGATGCAACAGTTGCGGTAAGCAGGGCAGGAACCGGATTCCACTGGGGTCTTTGACCTACAGCATTAACAGCTGGTGCAAAATAAAGGGTGAGGGGGCTCCGCTTGTATCAAGTGTCTGAGATTGTCAGACTCCCAGAAACACCGTGCGGAGGGGTGCACGCCAAGGCTGGGGAGAAGGGAGCCGGGGAGCTTGCTGTTCCGTGGGTGTAGGCTGAGGACCGTCTGCCCGCTGTTGGCAGGACTGTAATGCGGACTGAAACCTGTGTTAAGAAGGGAGATCTGCCGCAGAATGTTCTTACCACAACTTAAAAACAAAAATAAACAGAAATAAGAGAAAGAGGACACTTAACACGTGCTGCTTTGCAAAGTTCTCTTTCACGATCTCCCTTTTATCACTCAGTTGCTGTTTGAACCGTATAAATTGCCTCCCCAGAAAACAGATCAATTCAGTAGAGAGCAAGTGGTCTTTATCTCAGGTCGCCGTGGCCGGGGTAAGGATTAAAACCCTGGAAGAGCCCTGCCTGCACCACGCCGGAGGGGTCCGCGTTGGTTCCCACTCCCACCCACCCCCCACAGCCCCGCCCAGCTCCGGAGCCGTGGAGACTGCGCATGCGCGGGGCACCCCGGGCTGTAGAAGCCCAGGGTGCTGGAATCTGCTCCAGGGTTTGGACTCTGGTTGAGAGATCTGGGGGGCTGGTTCAGAGAAGCCGGGGCTGAGTCCGTTGAAGGCTGCGGGGGAGCAGGGATTCTGTCTGGGTGTCGGCAAACCCTCCCAGAGGGGGAAGGCAGGCCAGCACGAGGAGGAAGATTTGGTCAGTAGGTCAAGAAGCAGCAGCCACCCAGGGCACAGGCGTGGTTGGTAATCTGTGGCACAGGGAGCGGTGGAGGACCAGGGTTTTGGTGTCGGGCGTCGGGCGGCTGTGTTTTTCCCTTTCTCAAAACACAGGGGACACACTGTAGGTCCTCAGTCAGTATCTGTGGTCCTCAGTCAGCATCATTAGCTGGAGGCGGACCAGGAGGACCCGGTGGGAGGGGTCAAAACCATTTATCAAATGGTAAAAAGTAGTCAGGTTTGGCCGGAGGCGCAGTGTGATAGTGACCTAAAGCACAGTGACAGATGATCTGTAAGGAACTGGTGGGGTTCCGCCATATCAGTAGATGGGAATGGCAAGGACCTTTTCTGGGGGAACCGGCGTCTGCAAGAAATAGCCCATTCCTTGGAACCAGAAGACCGAGGTGGACAGGAGCCCGGGCCGCACGCATTTTTGACTGTGGCCAGTGTTTGGGTGAAAGTGTCTCTCTGCTCTTTCACGTGTAAAATGAGAAGGCTGTGGGGATTACAGACCGCAGAGATGAGACGTGGGCGAACATTAGTGGTTCTGTGGCAAGCCGAGAGCACTGCGACAGACAAAGCAGAAACTTCAGCACCCATGGTTTTATGCTAAAAGTATCCTAACTCACCACCAGCACCCAGAGTGGGGGCTCAGCTTTGTGGCAGCTCCCAGAAGGGTTTCAGGGACAGAAACAACGCCCCCCAGAGGCAGGATCATTTTAAAGGCTCGGTTTCTGGAGCGCGAGTACCTACCTATTCAGTTTTATGGCTTTGACAGTGATTTCCCTCTCTACACTTCCATTTGTGTACCTACAAAATGGAGGTCATTGTCAATATGTAACCGAGAAATGTAATATATAATAATAATCCCAATCTTTCAGGGGCTGTGCAAGCAACCAGCGTTAAGTAGATAATTGGCATAAGGCGCTAAATACGAAGGTGGACACCTAGAAAACTACCCCAGTGACTATTTATTTAACCATGCCTTCAAAATCGTTGACATGTTAGCTTCCTTCTGAAGAGCAGGGCTGCGATCACCTAGCATTGGTGCCAGACGTACCACACAGCAGCTCCTGAGTTAGAGTCTCATGTGAACCTACAAATGAACATTGTTGTATCAGAGACAAAGTCAGGTTCATGGATTGCACAGGTAAGTCACTTGCCTGCACAGGTCACTTGCACTTGGCAATTCCAAGATGGCATCAATACCATGGTCAGAACACAGCCTCTGAAGTCAGACGTCTTGACTTTGGACCTGGTTCCTACCAGTTGGTGGTCATGTGACTCTCTCTGTTCCTGTTTTCTCATCTGTAAACTTTGGGGGGAATGAGGAGGAAGAGAGAGCTCCAAATGAGAAGCTCTCCAAGGGCTTTTTTAGGTCAACTGAGGAGAACAGCTGGAACATAGCAACAGCGCAGTAGACGTTAGTCAATGTTATTGGGTAACAAACCTTTGTATTTCTCTTCTAGTCTTTAGCAAGGTCTAACCTGGCTTTTATGGTCTAACCTTACTCCCCACAATGGGCTCAGGGATGATACAAGAGCAAAATTTTCCAAGAAGTGAAACACTACAGAACAAAATCACCATCGAGGGCACACTGAGCAAACAGGTTGTTTTCCTGAAATGTTGACATGTGGGCAAAAGCTAGAACGTTTCCTCCAACCTTCAGACTTGTGGAATTTCAACCAATGATTGGGTGACACTAGACTTCCTCGAACTTACTCCAAGAAAGACCTTGGGGACAGTCAGAGCTCACACCTGAGTTAAGTTAAGGGGCTTTCTTGGGTGGATGTGAGACATCTCCTCAGTTGACCTAAAACAACCCTCAGAGAGCTGGCTACATGTACTTCAAGGTATTTTAATAGTCAGTAGTCAGGCACCTGTTTGACCCAGTGGGTTAAGCAGCTCAGGTCATGATCCTGGAGTCCAGGATCCAGTCCCAAATTAGGTTCCCCACTTGGCAGGGGGTCTGCTTCTCCCTCTGACACTCCCCACTCTCTTAGTCTCTCTGAAATGAATCATAATAATAATAATAATATAAAAAATAAAATCTCTAGTAGTCATTAGTCTAGGAATGGAGTATTTTAGGAGCTGGGTCTAAATTTTATTCATTTCTTTTCACTTTCAGAATTGATTACCCATTTGCACCCGCCGGTTCTAGGTAAGGAGACATCTCTTCATTTGTTAGTGTCTCAAATGTTAGCCTCACCCTCGAAACAATGTCATGATCTTGGAGATCCTTGCACTTCCCACCATTTTTCTCTTCTATTATTCTTCCGGCTGTAAAGGTCCTCCCTGGTCATGACAGCCAAATCCCAGATTGATAAAATTCACCCATTTTAAGCATACAATTCAATGATTTTTTAGTAAATCTACAGAGGTGTATAAACATCACCACAATCCAGTTCTAGAACATGTTCATCACCCCCAAGAAGACCTCTCGTATCCATTTGCCGTCACCTGCCTCCAAATTCCCATACCCAGGCACAGGCAACCACCAGTCTCCTTCCCGTCTCTAGAGATTGGTCTTTTGTGGACATGTCATATAAATGGAAACCTACATATGATCTTCTGCATCTGCTTTTTAAGTTAGAAAGTGAGTCATGGAACTCTTACCTGCTCACATTAGCTAACGTTGCCTCAGGGTCTCAGTTCTTGAAAGAAGTGGCCCATTTCCACCTGTGCATGACTGGTACTCAGTTTTAACCTACACACATGAAATTGGGGGTTTCGGGAGAGAAATGCAGAGGTGGGAACACTTTGTGGGGTAGTCAAGCCAGGGAAAGGGACATTTGAGTCAGAAAAGATTGGTTGGTTTCTTAATTGCTTCAGTGACCAATTACTTGTTTGAGGGTTGAACTAATATAGCCTGGAAAATGTGGCCCTTCAGCCCTCTTGGCTTTGGAGTCAGAAGGAAGCTGTTTTCAGGGCAGTTGGCAGGCAGCAGCGTCTCTGGGTGTAGGAATCGCATGCTGAGGACCAAAGCTGACCTTCGCAGGAGTTTCATGACAATACCCAGTTCACGGGACTGATGTGGGGATATCATCGCGTGCATTATTGCTATGTCCAATCCGTCTAGCAGAGAGTAAGCTATATTCTGCAACTACATAATAATAACTAAATAATCATAAGCATAACGATTACTAATGGTATACAAATTGTTAAATGATTTAAATATTAAATGATAAATTTCACAATGACAAATAACATGGTTAAATATTAACATAATAAAGGTGCTAATATAATTGTTAATAAATAACATATTAAATAGTAAATCTAAATAACATATAGCAATATAAGTAACATATAGCAATATATATAATATATATTATAACATATATATAATATATATAATGAAAATATAAATAACATATAGCAAATATAAACAACATATAGCAATAAATTAATCTGGGTCAAAATTACTTCTGGCTTATGAAGGGTCAACCAATATTTATTCATTAAGTCTCTATCATGTGCCAGTCCCTATCAGTTGATATCGGGTCTAGCTTTGGATAAGATACATGGGGTCATTTCTGACAAATGAGAAAGACTCTGAACAAGTCATTATGCATTAAATAATTAAAAGGAATGGGAACCTGTATGAGAGTGCAATACAAGTGGATCTAGCGCAGTCTGGATTTTCCAGAAGGTTCCATGGAGATTCACATCTAGGCTGAACCTAAGAAGAGGGTTAAACAGGCAAAGGGTGTGTGGTTTTCCTGCCAAGCAGAGAAAATCTTCGGTAAATCCCCAAGGCAAGAAAGATGGCGGCACCCTCAGGACACCTAACAAGGGGTGAGCAGAGAGAACACAGGAAGGAAAGTCCAAGGTGAGGCTTCAAGTCCAAGAGCGAGCAGAGTATTGTGAGCCATTTCAATGCTGCTTCTGATCCTAAGAGCCGTTTGGTGTTAATAAGGTTGGGGGCCGGGGCTGGCTGGTCTTTGCGAATGGACTTTCTCTCCGCAGTGTGGAGATGGATGGAACAAATAGGTTGGAAGCTTCCAGAAATAAGTTATTGTCATGGTCAAGGCAAGATGCAATGCTAAGGTAGTGATGAAAGTGCAGAGAGAAGTAGATAGCTTCGCGAGATACGTGGGAGCCAATTCTGGCAAGCTAACAGTTTTACTTTTCTGAGAGAGAGGGAGAAAGGAGACTATGAGAAAGACTCCAGAATTTCGGCTTAGGAAATGAAGTGTGGGTCCTCTGCTCATGGGTATTTTGTGCCACGCACAGGGAGTACAAGTTGGAGAGACCAGCCCCATGCAGACACAGGGCAGCGGGTGGGCGACTGTAGTGCGGATCGTTGGGATGGACGTTAGAAAGTCAGTTCCCCTTGCAAGCTTGCCCCACACCAGCATGTTTCTTTTCTTCCAGAGTTTGTTAACAGTACGTGTGTCTTTCCATTTATGTATGGCGACTCCATGTACTACAACTGCATCTCCCTCCACAGCGATTATGACTGGTGCTCACTCGACAAGAAATTCCAAGGCAGATGGCGGTACTGCACGGGGAAAGGTGAGCGTCGCTATGATGGGCTGTCTTGGATGCCAGGGATCCAAGATTCGACTGATAGGAGCTGACTGTGTGATTTTGATGTTGGGTAAACCCGAGTCCGAATGACTGTTCTCTTGTGTTGACCACTTTGAAAAGAGCTGGGTGTGGGAGACAAAGCTCGGGTTTTGAGTTTAGTGATGGTTGATCCCAAAATTTGCCATGTTCATACTTCCGCTTCTGCTCCTTCCTTTCTCTGCAGATCCCCCCAAGTGTGCCTTCCCCTTCCTCTACAGAAAAAAGCTCTTTTATGAATGCACCAAGAATGGCTATGTTTTGAATCGGAGTTGGTGCTCATTGACAAAAAATTATAACCAAGATGGGAAATGGAAGCAGTGCTCTCCTTTTGGGTAAGTTGGCTGGTTAAGAAGGCTGTGTGTGTGTGTGTTGTGTTGGGGGGATCTCTTAAAGTGGGGAACTTTCTAGGTTAATGAAAAGGGAAGGTTGAGGTTTACATTACTCAGTAATGGATGAGATTGGGGCTCAGCAAACATTTCCCGTAAAGGGCCCATTCATAAGTATTTTAGACTTCGCAGGTTTTATGGTCTCTCACATACTCAACTCTACCCAGTAGCACAAAAGTAGCCATAGGCAATAAAAAACAAATGAATGTGGCTGTTCCAATAAAACTTTATTTATAGACCCTGAAATTTGAATCTCATATAATTTTCAGGGGTCGCAAAGTTTCAATCACCTTTTGACTTCCATTTTTAGCTAAAATACACTTAAAAATAAGAAAACCAATAGCTCATGGGTCATAAAAACAGACAGTCCGTTGAATTTGGCCTCTGGGCTCTAGCTTGCTGGACCCTGGATTGAGCAACCTGTCCTTGACCCTATGAGGACGAAGAAATGAGGCTAGTTTCCATTAAAAAGAAAACACGAGAAGAGCCTGGTCGACAGACCACAGAGAGCTCACTCATCTCCGTGCTCTTAAATTACAGTGAGGATTTTTACTGAGTGTAAAAGAGTGTCTTAGTCAACCTTCACGATGACCTCAGGGAGTGATTACGGACATGTGTTTACGCCCACAGAGAAATGAGGAAACAAGGCTCAAAGGAATAGGTTATACCCAAACTCAGTGTTAAATCCCATCATCTTAATGAAGCTTTGTGCAAGCCACTTACTAGCTGTTCCCATTAAATGAGCCCCTAGGATAGGCTCACTTATGAACTTTCCACTCATTACCTCTCTCCCCACCAAAATTGCCTTTTTATGGATCTGGAAACAGACATGGAGAATATGCCCATGGAGATCATGACCTGAGCTGAAGGCTTAACTGACTGAGCCACCCAGGCACCCTTTTATTTTTTTAATTCCGATTTTGATTTACACAAGTGATGCATGAACACTTGCTCACTTCAACATTGAGGCAGCGCGTGAATATGGGTAAAACGTTACCCCTTCCCTGTCCCGCTCACATTGCTCTGTTTCCTACTCTCTTCCATGGCAGAAAATCCAACCAACCGCTCAGGACATGCTCTTCTGGGTTTATTCTAGGCATTTACACAAAGATAACAATTTCAAGGTCCTTTAAAACATGAATGAGTAATACTGTTTCTTTTGTTCTGTAACTTGATACTTGATCTTCATTTAAATATACACATTATGGTGATTTTTCCACCTGAATTCATAGAACTACCTCCCTTTTCTTCATGCTTTCACCAAATTTCAAAATACAGATATACTCTTCTATGAGAGTAGAACTTGTTTGTCTTCAATCGTTACCTTCCACATTGCTTTTTAAGTGAGTGTGCGAGGGTTGGCTTTTTAAAAGTTATTAGTAGACTAACTGAGCGGAATCACAAGGTCAAAGGGTATGTACATCGCGAGGGTCTGTGTTACATTTGGGGTTATTCCAATTTATCCTCTGTCAACATTACAGGACTGCCTGTTTTTAACTTTCTTACCACTGAAAATAACCAATTTAGTGAATTTGTTCAAATAAAAGACTGTGATTTGTGTTAAATAATCAAGAAACTAAAATGATCAGTAGTGGCATACTGAACTTCAAAGGGAGAGAGAAAGTCTTAAAGCTTCCTATGGCCACTGATTTACAACACATCTCTCTTTCTCCTGTTTACTTATTCATGCTACTTAGTTCTGGGTAGACCAGATCTCCCATCAGAGAGGCAACTGATCATTCTGTCTTGAAGGGTGATAAACTGATACTATCCTAACCTCTGTTTTTCTCCCACAGTCTCTAAATGAGTCTTGGTGTCCTTGAGGAGACAGAAGTTATAGGACTCATCAGCTGCCTCTCAGAATATATAATTTCCCTGATTATTATGACAATAAAGATTTGGTGTCTCTAACCTGTGGATGACTCCTTTTGTTGAAAAAAAAAATAAGCCATGGCTAGTGTTCAGTGGTAATCAGTACAATACTGACCGTGGTGGGGTAGGGAGCCAGGGGGACATTTGTGGGGAAGAGCTTGCCTTCAGATCCAAATCCTGCTGAATGGCTAACTGTATGATCTTTGGTAAGTGAAGTAAGTTCTCAGAGACTCAAGCTTCTGTTCATGGACTTTTTGAAGTATATACACTTTGAATTTTTTTGAGGCGAAATTTATGACATAGAATTGCCCATTGTAATGTGAACAATTCAATGGGACTTAACATCGTCGAGATGTTGCACAAACAACACCTCTACCGAGATCCAAAACATTTTCACCACCCCAGAAGGAAACCCTGTACCCATGAAGCAGACAGTCCCCCTCGCCTCTCCTCCAGCCCCCAGCCACCACTCGTCTTCTTCTGCTGTCACTATGGATTGACCCATTCTGGATGTTTTATATAAGTGGAATCATCCAATACGTGACTTTTTGTGTCCGGCTTCTTTCACTTAGAATAATGTGGTTTTGGGGGTTTGTTTGTTTTTTTTTTGAAGTGAACATAACTTCAAGGTTTTATTGTCTTCATAATATAACAAACTATGAAACTTAGAACTGGATCACTCGGCCCTTCTTCTTCTTATCTCCTCCCAGTTCAAAATGTTTGCATCTCTTAGTAGCCAGCCTTCTCTTAGATCTGCAATTGGGCTCAACACATTCAAACCTCAGCACAATATTCTTTTTTTTTTTTTAATTTATTTGACAGACAAAGATCACAAGTAGGGAGAGAGGCAGGCAGAGAGAGAGGAAGGAAAGCAGGCTCCTCTGTGGAGCAGGGAGCCCGATGCGGGGCTCGATCCCAGGACCCTGGGATTATGACCTGAGCCGAAAGCAGAGGCTTTAACCCACTGAGCCACCCAGGCGCCCCTCAGCACAATATTCTTTATAGAGTTAGCCTTTTTCCGGAAAATCAGCTTAGTCTGCCCACCATAGCCACTCTGCTTCCTGTCATAATGTCACTTTCCCTGGGCATAAAGAGAATCTTTGCCTTTCTTGTACTGTGTCAATTTGTGGGGTTAATGCTTGTCACACTTCTTGCAGAAAAGTCCGGCGGGTTTAGGAACATTTACCATGTTTGCGAGAGGGCTATCAGCACCGAAAGCTGGAAGAACATTTCTGAAGCTCGTCCATTTTGTCGCACACATATCCATAGTTCACTTCTTTTTTATGGCCAAGTAATATTCCATTTTATGGCTATACCACACTTGATTTATCCACTAATATGTATATTTTATAAAGCACATAGGTGACGTGTGTAGAGACAGGTGAATTTTCACAAACTAAACGCTTCACGTAACTGACAGTTACTAAGAAACAGGTCATTTCTGGGGCGCCTGGTGGCTCAGTCGGTTAAGTGTCTACCTTCATCTCAGGTCGTCATCCCGGGGGGGCCTGGGATCAAGCCCCAGGTCAAGGCCCTTGCTCAGTGGGGTGTCTGCTTCTCCCTCTACCCCTCCTTCCCACTTGTGATCTCTCATGCTCTCTCTCAAATAAATAAAATATTTTTTTAAAATGAAACCATATTGAGACACTGGGTGAGTGTTGTAAGTTATAAGACAAGGCGGTGTATAAACAACAGAACAACAGCAGTTTATTTTTCATGGTGCAGGAGGCTGGAGGTCTGAGATCAGGGTGCCAGCATGATCCCGTGAGAGCCCTCTAGAGGGGACAGGGGTGGGGGGATGGGCAGACTTCTGCTTGTCTCTGAACAGGGTAGAAGAGGGGGAGCTAGCTCTCTGAGACCTCCCTTGTAAGAGCCCACTCATTATCAATCCATTCGCCCTCCTGAACTAATCAGCTCCCAAAAGCCCCCCACCTCCTAATACCATCACTGGGGGCATTAGGGTTTCTAGATAAGAATTTGAAAGGGGGGGCGCCTGGGTGGCTCAGTGGGTTAAAGCCTCTGCCTTCGGCTCAGGTCATGATCCCGGGGTCCTGGGATAGAGCCCCGCATCAGGCTCCCTGCTGAGCAGAGAGCCCGCTTCCCCCTCTCTCTCTCTGCCTGCCTCTCTGCCTACTTGTGATCTCTCTCTGTCAAATAAATAAATAAAATCTTAAAAAAAAAAAAAGAATTCGAAAGGGGCACAAACTTCAAGCCCTAGCACTAGGAGAAATGCAAAATCGTAAGCCACTCTGGAAAGCAGGCAGCCTCTCAGCAAGTGCTATGCTCTCCATAAGTTCAATGTCACATTCTATGTCCCGCTCGCTTGACTTGCGGTCATTACGCTCCTGATATTTGAGCTCCTGTAACACTATTTCATTGCACAAATGCCCCCAAACTTAGTTTATCCTTTTCATTCCTGATAGGTATTTGGGAAGCTGCTCGCTTGGGTTTATAATCCTTAATGCACCTTCGACTGTATCTGTCTGTACATGTCTTGGAGCACGTTTCTTTCGGATACACACCAAGGACTGGGATTGCCTGATCCTAAAATGTGTGAATGATACAATTTGGTGACTTCGGGCCACTGCTTTCCAAGGAGATTGCTTCGATTTAAATTCGAACCAGCCACGGTTCCAAAATCCTTGCCAAATTCGTATTTTCTAGCTTTTTGGCTTTAAATTATAGGAATGGAAGCAAATATTATGTTACCTCTGTCTCTTTCCTGTTTTCCTCGCAGGAAAAACGCAGAGCCTCTCTCCCATCCAGCCCAAGGTCCTGGCTCAGAGGCTGCGGTGTGTGGGTGCCCCCTGGTGGCCTCAAGACATCACAACAGGTTTCTCTGTCCCCTCAAAGGAGGCCCTGAAGGAACCCCATCTTTTTTTTATTTAAGATTTTTTATTTATTTATTCATCAGAGAGAGAGAGCACACAAGTAGGCAGAGGCAGAGAGAGAAGCAGGCCTCCCGCTGAGCAAGGACCCCCCCCCCCAAAGTGGGACTCGATCCCAGGACCCCGGGATCATGGCCTGAGCCAAAGGCAGTGGCTTAATCACTGGGCCACTCAGGTGTCCCATGAAGGAACCCCATCTTTGATCTGACCTGTGTCTCCAGGCACATTGTTTACTGTGACAACAATATTAAAGCTATACTAGTTTAGAGGTATTTCCTGTTAGGCACTTATCTAGAGGAATTTTAGGTAAAGACTAAAAAAAATGGGGGGGGGCTTTAATTTTTTACAAACAAAATCATTGGTGGATACTGTGTTCGCTTACTATAAAAACAACTACCCTTAAAAACCTTTCTTTTTTGTGGCACTTGACTTTTTTTAGATGGATTTTAGCAAAAAGGGTGATGTAGTGTTCCATGATTCATTATGTATAACACCCAGTGCTCCCTGCAATCCATGCCCTCCTTAATACCCACCACCGGGGTCACCCCTCCCCTCAGAAACCCTCAGTTTGTTTCTCGGAGTCCACAGTCTCTCATGGTTCATCTCCCCCTCCGATCTCCACCCCTCTTCACTTTTCCTTTCCTTCTCCTAATGTCCTCCATGCTATTCCTCATGCTCCACAAGTTAGTGAAACCATATGATAATTGACTTTCTCGGCTTGACTTATTTCACTCAGCACAATCCCCTCCAGTCCTGTCCATGTTGATGCAAAAGTTGTGTATTCATCCTTTCTGATGGCTGAAGAATATTCCATTGTGTATATGGACCACGTCTTCTTCATCCATTCATCTGTTGAAGGGCATCTTGGCTCCTTCCACAGTTTGGCTATCGTGGACCTTGCTGCCATGAACACTGGGGTGCACAGTAGAGTCTTACCTCTACCCACTGATGCCATGGATGCCAGCAGACCTTGCACCAAAGAGGGAGCCCTCTGGATCATAGGGGTCACCATGGGTCCCTCCAGATCAACAGTGTTGGCTAGCCGTGTGATTGAGTGATCCACGTGCCATCGTATTTATTTATTTATTTATTTATTTAGCTAGGTTGGAAAACAGAATAATTCTTGCTCTGGTTGCTGCTTTGAAGGATACAGATATAAGGGAGTCCCAAGACCTGCCTTTAAGAATTTACCACTCCCTCCCCTCCCTTCCTGAGCTGAGCAGAAGGTCCAGATGCTTCCCCTCTGGGATGGTCCCGATGCAGCCCAGGAAAGTTTCCTGGGGGATAACAAAGTTTCTTGGATTCAGAGGGGGCAGGGGGCCTGGGGCTGTTTAGGTAAAAGGTGAAATGTAATTAGAAAGGTGAGTAGGGAGGGATCTGTGCTATTTAATCTGCTCAGGTCCTGTGCAGCTGGTCAAGGCAAAAGAGAACTGTCTCCACTGTTAGAAAATCCGTCGATTTGCCATTCCATGGTTTGCCATTCCTGGCAGTTCCCAGGGTCAGCAGCCTCCCTCCCTCTGACCAGGGTGTGAGTCTGAAGCTCATCTGACCCCCCACCTTGCCCCCGTCCCCCAGAAGGCTTCAGGGATGTTCCTGATCTCAGCTCCCTCGCCTGGGATAGATGCAAAATTAGGTATCTCCCAGGGACAACTGGGGTGGGGTTTGGGCGGTTTGTGTGTACATTTAGCAGGGTCTGTCAGATAAGGACCGGCTTTCGGTACTTCCCAGCAGTGTCTCCACATTCGAACCACACACACACACACACACACACACACACACGCACTCTTCTACTCCAATCCTGACACACACATTTCTCCCCTTCCCTCTTCCCCCTCCACAGACATGGTCACATGAGCGTCCCTCCCCCAAATCTGATCTAATTCTCTCTCTGCTCTGCTGAGGCCCTCCCAGCTTAAGAGGATTGGAGTATTTGCTAAATGGGACCAGGACAGGGTTAGAGAAACAGCTGTGGGGAGACCCAGGGGCCAAGATGGCCACGGGGCGGGGGGGGGGGGGGCAGCAGAAATTGGGGAGGGAGGAGACAAAGAAGCCGAGAGAAGGGGTGAGGGGTTCTCCTGGAGTGTTGGGGGGGGGTGGATAAGAAGGTCAAAGAAGGGCATAAATCTAGCTGACTCTGCAGTAGAAAAAGCTTTTCCAAGAGGACCATGAGCTCTATTAATTTTCAAAGTATCAATCCCTCAAACAAGATCCAGATT
Organism: Mustela erminea; assembly: GCF_009829155.1. Lineage (NCBI taxonomy): Eukaryota > Metazoa > Chordata > Mammalia > Carnivora > Mustelidae > Mustela > Mustela erminea. The sequence continues at coordinate 4,098,257 of NC_045632.1, read as the reverse complement.
AAGTCATTAGAATTAAAAGCTGCAAACCAGGTTCCTGGATACATAGTAAATATATCAGCCGAACCCTCTATATAGGACAAACAGATCAGAAAAATAAAATATTCAATTGTCATCTAAAAAGTCAGGCATAAGAGATAAAACACTACAACTATACCTCCAGAAAGACGTCTGTAAGACCTCTACGGATAAATAGGAACATCTGGTGGAGAGTCTTTGTAAACAACCAAATGAAGGAATAAATACTATCCATTGATTGGAGCGCTGGTATGGTAAGGATTCAGTTCATCCCCAGACCACTGACGGATGTCATGCAATTTTGATTAAATTCCCCCACAAGGCTGCTTGAGGACTTTAGTAAGATCTCAGAGCATCTCTGAAGCAGAGGTCCCGTGGGATACCTGGGAGCCCGGAGAAATGCCCACAGGGGCCCCTGAGTACCAGTGGGGCACACAACAGCATGACCTGTGGGGACCACAGTGACACAATATCCCACCTCAGCGGGTGGCATGGGGGGGGGTCCCAGTGAGAAGGAGTAATCTGGGGTGCAGCCTGACCCGCCACCGCTGTCCCCGCCCACGTGGAGGCGGTGCATGAAGCCGGAGGACCCCCTAGTCCCCTCTGACCCCGTGAGAACTGCAGGACTCCGTGGGGACAGATTGCCCTATGTATCCAGTAACAGCATCTGAGTCACTTGTCCTCTGGGAGGTGGGGAGGCGGGCATGGGAGGCGTCCTCTCCCTCTTGGGATCTGGACATCAAAGGGAAAGAGAGAGGGTTCCTCCAAGGGGTCTTGGGTAAGAGGGGCGCTGTGAAATCAGGGGCCAGGACGGGGTCTAGAGAGAAGTCTGAGGCGAAGGGGTTCTGAGGCCTGGCTGGGTCCAGGGCTGGGACAGGGGTGTAGGTAGAAGGGACACGCCTCGGGGGGGCCCGCTCAGGGTCCCGCTGGGCAGGCAGAAGCTAGAGACGCTGCTGCCCGGGAGACCCGCGTGGGCTGTGCCCAGCCACACTGGAGACGCCTGGGATCCCTGGGAACGGAGGCAAACAGGGCCCGGGGCCCGGGTGGGGACAGGGAAGAGGACAGGGACGGATGCAGGGACTCTATGGCCCCTCAGTGCAGCAGGGGGTCCCAGCCTCACCCTTTGGGCAGTCGCTGAAGCCTGGGAGCTTGGCCCACCTGGAGGCAGGGACAGAGGGGACAAGGAGGAGGTGTGAAAAAGGGCTTGGCTCTGGCCAGGGGTGGGGTTGCTCAGGAGAAAAAATCAGGCCTCACACTGCTCCCTATGGCCCCAAGTCCAATTCGAGGCCCCTGGGATGTGGAGTGCAGGAAGCTACAGGGTCAAGTGCAGGGGGCAGCAGGGGCAGGGCGTGGGCACCCCGCACCCCTGGGGCAGGGCTTCACTGAGGCCTTGAACACTGGTGCCTAGAGGCCCAGCCCCGCGGCTTCAGTCCGGGCAGGATCACGTTGGTGGGTTTGGACAGCACAGGGGCTTGGCTGAACTTGGGGTCCGCTCCGGCTTCTACACGGGGGCCCCTTGTTAGCCGCGTGAGCCTCTGGCCTCAGTATGCTCAGCGGGCGTGGGGGAGGGCCCAGCCCCCACGAACTGCCACCTTCCTAGTAGATCTCGTGATCACTGAGGACCCGGGGGCGCGGGGGTCCTACCCGAATTTGCTGTTCGTCCAGGTGGAGCCTGGCGGCCAGGGAGAGGCGCTCCTCGCGGCTGGGGTAACGGTTCCTCGCGAAATGTTTCCTCAGCTCCCGCAGCTGAGCCTTGAGGTACACCGTGCGCTTCTTCCGGGGCCTCGGGAGCCTTTGGGGTGCTGGGGGCCCTGAGCAAAGGACCCAGGGTCAGACAAGCCCCGAAGAGAGCCCCCAGCCCGCCGCCCCTCCCCCGCCGCCGCCTGGGCCAAGCCGGGTGAGCAGGTGGGAGGCTCCGGCCCGGGGTGGGAGCACAGCTGCGGGTGGGCGGCGACGCGTGGACCAGACGCCCTGCGGGCTCAGGCCCAGGCTCTCCCGCTGCCGGCCCTAGTCCCTGCGCGTGTCGGGGCCTCGGTGTTCCCGTCCTTGAAACGGGCCCGATTACAGGTCCCGTCTTGGGATTCCGGGGCCCGCAGCCACGGAAGGCGGGCAGGGTGGGCGTCCCAGGCTCAGGCGGGCTCCCACCCCCACCTGCCCCCCAGCTCCTCCCTCGAAGGGCCAGAGCCTCGCTCACACTTGTGAGGGGGCGACTGCGCCCTCTGCTCAGCCCACCCCCAAGAACTTAAGTCCAGCCCCAGCCCCACAGAAGTCCCCACAGCACAGTGTGGGACCTCCTTCCCCGACGGGGGGGCCTCCCCAGCCTCAGCCCCGGCTCTGGCCCCTCAGGCCGGCCCAGGCGCACCTGCGGGAGGGCCTGGCGCCATCATCCTCCGCTCTCCTCGCTCCCCGGAGGCCTGTGTGCGAGGTTCTGCCCCCAGGACCCGGGGCTTAAATCCCACCGGCCAGCGGTGCCCACCCACACCCCTCCTGAGGGTCCCGGAACTCTCCCTTACTCACCCCCTCGGCCCCGCCCCTGCCGGACTCGCAGGGAGTGAGTGATCCTTTCCACCCTGTGGGTGGGGGCGGGGCTGGGGGCTGGGACCTCCACCCTCGGGGGTTCTCGCCCAGGGGAACCCCACGTTGCCCATCATGTGGGGTCAGCGAACTACCCACTCTATGCACTCTTAGTGAATGAGTGAACGGGCTGCTCCGTGTGCGGACTCGGGAGCTCGAGGGGAGACCAGCCCCTCGAACGACACAGACCCACATCTCGGCACCAGACGGGCTCCTCCCTGGCGCTGGGTCTGCTCAGGACTGGAGTCCGGGGAGAACACAGCTTACAAGGCTCAGGGCTGGGGGAGGGCTGTTATTTTCATGAGCGGGAGATGAGGGGTAGGTAGGTTGGGGGATCAGACCCAAAATGAGGGAAAACAAAACGTTCTTATTGGAGGTTTGCCTGAGTGTCTCACGGGGCATTCTACCGTAAGCGGACATTCGTGCCCCTTCCTTTCTGGCAAGATTCTGGCTTAATTGGACATCTTTTTGTCCTCGGGCAGATAGGAACCCACGGGTCACCAAGTCAATGGCTCTGCTGTCCACAGGGGGCATCTAGCAATTTCTTTGGTGTAGAAGATGTAGCTGGAGGCCACCTTCTCTCTCATTTTTTTTCCTGAAAGATTTCATTTATTTGAGAGAGAGAGAAAGTGAGCAGGAGAGACAGCGAGCACCTGCAGGCAGAAAGACAGAGGGAGAAGGAGGAGCAGGATCCTTCTCTTGTTTTGTTTTGTTTTAAGATTTTATTTATTTGTTCGACATAGGGAGAGAGAGATCACAAGTAGGCAAAGAGGCAGGCAGAGAGAGAGGAAGGGAAGCAGGTTCCCTGCGGAGCAGAGAGCCCAATTCGGGGCTCCATCCCAGGATCCTGAGACCATGACCAGAGCCCAAGGCAGAGGCTTAACCCACTGAGCCACCCAGGCACCCCGCCCTCTCTCCTTTTTAAAAGAATGTAAAGGTACCATTTTGTGGATGAGATTGGCCCAGACTGAGAAGAAGGGTCTCCCTGGGGTTGGCGGGTAGGATGGTGAGCACACTCCCACCCGTGTTAAGGGTTAACTTGCTTCAAGCTTCTTGCTTGGTGACCTAAACCCCTCGGTTTGTAGCAGAACTAACTAGCTGCTTCCTTGAGATCCTGCTGCCCGCTGACTTTGAGGCACAAAGGACCAGGCTTTCCAGAAGGGGAGCCCTGGAAAACAGCCTCAGGTACCTCAGTAATTGGTTCCCGGTGCAGGGAAGAGTCCAGATTTAACTTGTTAGGCTGCTGAACCCGTCCGTACTGGGAGACACCTGGGAGCCTTGAGGACTGGCAGGTTATCGGGGGAATCTGGAAGCCTTGCAAGGACAAATGGTCAGGTGCTGAGCACCAGCTTTGCCTGCACACAACCCCCTCACCATATCCCACACCTTCCCCTTTAAGCCCTCCAGCTCCCGCCAGGTGAAGAGGGTGGTCTTTGAGACGTGGGTCCACCATTGTCCCCAATCGCCAGCCTCCTCAATAAAGGCACCAATGTCCTTTCCCACCAACGTTTGTGTCTTGAGTATTGGCTTTCCAGCCACAAACAGCCAAACCTGAGTTCGGAACCGGTCGTCTCTCCAGTGACAGGGAGATGGGGAGTCTGACTGTTTCATAAGCTGGTTTTCAAGACAGACTTGGTGATAGCTGTCAGTGTCCCTGAGCCAAGGCTGTCAGGAGGACGCCAGGAGGTGAGCACATGTGGGTTTAACATCTCACACATATGGGCATCTCGATGAGACCCACACAGGACATAGGCTTGTATTTTATTGGGGGAGAAGGGGAAGGTTCAAAGAAAAGTGATTTTTATTATTTTTTTATGATTTTGAATTGAAGTCAGGGGGATGCCTGGGGGCCTCAGTCATTAACCGTCTGCCTTCGGCTCAGGTCATGATTCCAGGGTCTGGGAATGCAGTCCCAGGTTAGCAGGGGCTGGCTGGGGGTGGGGGGAGCAGAATGGGGAGTTAGTGTTTAATGGGAACAGAGCAGTGACGGTCACACAACACTGTGAAAGTACATAACACCACAGCCTTGTGCATTTTATTTTATTTTTTTTAAGATTTTATTTTTTTATTTGACAGAGATCACAAGTAGGCAGAGAGGCAGGCAGAGAGAGAGGGGGAAACAGGCTCCCCGCTGAGTGGAGAGCCCAATGTGGGGCTCGATCCCAGGACCCTGAGATCATGACCTGAGCCGAAGGCAGTGGCTTAACCCACTGAGCCACCCAGGCACCCCCCCTCGTGCATTTTAAAACAGTAAAAAGGATACATTTTGCATCCTGTAGATTTCACCACAGTTTTTAAAAGAAGGTATTATTTATTTTATTTTAGGGAGCAAGAGCAAGCTGGGGGCATGGGGGTGGGCAGAGGGCGAGGGAGAGAATCTCAAGCAGACTCTGAGCCCGGAGCCCCATGGGGGGGGTGGGGGGGGCTCCATCCCACGACCCTGAGATCAGGACCTGAGCCAAAACCAAGAATCGGACGCTCCACCCACTGTGCCGCTCCGCTGCCCCTATTTTACCACAATTTTTGAGGAAGGAAGCGAGGCTGTGCTCTGGGTTGGATGATGCCGGGAAACAGAGGTCGGGCCGGGAAACAGAGGTCGGGCTGTAACAGGACACCTCTGGAAGGCCAGGAGGTGCTGGGTCGGGAGCCGAGGTTAGCAGGGAAGGTGTCTCCCGTGCTAGCCTGTGTGGGAAACAGCCCTCTCTTTGGCGGTTGGGACAGTGTGTTTCTGCTCGGGAGACCACCTGTTGCAGCCACTGGGAGAACCCACCCCTGGCCCCGCAGCTTTGTCCTCCCCGCCCCCACCCCCTCCGCCGCAGGCAGGGTCCCTGGGTGTAAGCCGGGGCTGCACCCCTGATAACAGACCACACAATCAGGATTGCCTGGAGAGCCAGCCTCTCTCCGCAGCACCTCCTGGCGGCGGATATTTGAAATCTGTGCACGTCAGAATCCCCTGGAGGCTTGTTATAACCCAGACTACCCTGCTTCTCCTGCTCCTCCGGTTTCTGATTCTTAGGGTATGGGGGCGGAACCCCAAATTTGCATTTCGGACAGGTTCCCAGATGATGCAGATGGAGCTGGTCTGAATCAGAGACGAATCAGGGACCCAGGGACCCTACTTTGAGAACCAGCTCTGTAGGAGCTGGCAAGCCTCCCTCTTCCACCTGGGCCCCTACCCCTGGTTTTGGTCCCAGACCTTAGCTTCTCTTAGACGCAGCAAGAGACCAGCCAGGCAGAAAGAGGAGGATGGAGAGGCAAGCCTCCGCAGAGTCTTGCCTGACCTTGGGAGAGCTTTGAGGTTATCCGAAAAGAGGAGAGTGCTAAGAGGTAAGACAGGCAGATAGGAGCAACAAAGGCAAAAACAAAAGAGAGAGAAATTCAAATTCATTTTTCTTAAACGTCAGGCACTATTCTAAGTGCTGTATCATTTAACTGGGGTCTCAGCTGGTTGTACCCCCAGCCTTAGTCCCTCCCTCTGTCCGTCTGTCCTGCATCCTCTCCCTTCCCAGCTGGGTGGACAGGACACCATCCTCCATTCCTCGGAACCCCCTAGTGGCTTGCCACTCCCTTCCACATACATTCTTTGTACTTTCATGCCCTCAGAATCTTCCCTCGTGCCCCAGATATCCAGCTTCCAAACTCCAGTCCGGTTTTTAAGACTGTTTCCTCCCGTCTGTCCATCTCTCCACTATCTTTCCATCATCCCCCCCTCTGCCTATCTATATCTCCACTGGTTCTGAGAACAGAGATTTCTAGAACCAAAATTGAGAAGCAAACCAGAGAGCCCAGAAAGTGCAGACATCTGGGCAAGAGGACACGGGTATGATTTTGCCCACAGCTGGGAGTGATGGAGCTGACACCCCACAACCCGTCCCCGCCAACCCACCCCACGGGGGGCAGAGTAAGGGTCTGCATGACATTCCTCAGGCACTTTCTTTTCTAAAGAAAGGCAAGGGAAAAACAAAAGGTTAATTTATAAAGATCATAGTCCTACAAGACAGGAGTCCCCAACAGTTTGCAAACGTCTTTGTGAAAGAAATTTACAAGAAAACCTGGAAGTTAGTTTATTGCTAGACCGTCCATAGACTCCATTTCCTGGGGCTCTAACATCACCCCACACCCTCCACATTGACATAGAAAACCAAGGTCAAAGGAAATGCATCTCAAATTAAATTTCCTTCTAACCTGCAGCCCAGTGACGGATACTTGAGGCAAAGTATAACCTTCCTCCAGGAAACTCCCAACTGTCTCAATGTTAAGGCTTTGCTAGAGGGAAAAGCAACCTTAGCTTGACAAGGGCAAGGCTTCCAGTATCTTGTAGGTCCTCTTTAGCCTAGGAAAGTTCTTTGGCAAACCTCCCTTCTTCCTTGCCTCCCCAACTCCCAAGTATATAATTCGTCACCCCTCACAACCCGGAGGGAAGCCGGGGTCCTGTCCCCGTGCTTTAATAAAATAACCTTTTTGCACCAAAGATGTCTCAGGAATTCTTTCTTGGCCGTGGGCTCCAGACCTCACCCACATCCAAACACTGCATCAGGAGGACAACGGAGGAGCTGCAGAGTCTGCGAACCCAGAAAAATCCGATAAAGGCTATGTGCAAAAGAATCCTATAGAAAACATTATGTTTAATGTTTAACGTTTAGTTAACAGGACTTAGGGGCTGGGAGATCTTTCCTGGCACTCCCTGCAAATTCCCCACAGTCCAGTTAGGATCACTGTTACTGTATCATAATGTAAGAGGGAAGCGTGGCTGGCTAAGTCAGTAAGCGTCTGCCTTTGGCTCAGGTCATGATCCCAGTGTCCTGAGATCAAGTCCCGCATCGGGCTCCCTGCTCAGTGGGAAGCCTGCTTCTCCCTCTCCCACTCCCCCTGCTTGTGTTCACTCTCTTGCTGTGTCTCTTTATGTCAAATAAATAAATAAATCTTTAAAAAAAAAAAAAGAATGAACATGAGAGAGGGCATTATGAAAAATCCTACATTAAGATATCAAAGATCACAGGGCGCCTGGGTGGCTCAGTGGGTTAAACCTCTGCCTTCAGCTCAGGTCATGATCCCAGGGTCTTGGGATCGAGTCCCACATCGGGCTCTCTGCTTGGCAGGGAGCCTGCTTCCCCCCCTCTCTCTCTACCTGCTTGTGATCTCTGTCTGTCAAATAAGTAAATAAAGTCTTTTTTTAAAAAAAGATGTCAATGATCATAAAAGGATATTGTGAATAATTGTATGTCTAGAAATTTGAAAATTTAGATGACAAACTCCAAGCTAAACACAACTTACCCAAGCAAGCACATATACAAATTAAAAGTCCAAATAGTCCTATTAAAGAAGAATAATCCAGGGGTGCCTGGCTGGCTCAGGTGGTGGAGAGTGTGACTCTTAATCTCGGGGTCATGAGTTCGAGTCCCTGGTTGGGGTAGAGATTACTGAAAAATAAATAAGTAAATAAAAACACAAGTACATTATTTTTTTAAAAAAGGAGTAATCCATAATTAACATTTTTCATACAAATAACACACCTTGACCATTTGGTTTTGCCCAGGCATTTCATAGAACAATTGAGAAGAAAATGACATCAGTCTTATGCAAGCTTCCAGAGAACTGAAAGAGAGGAAACATTTTCCATTTTGTTTCATGAGGCCTTGATATCCAAAACCTGGCAAGAACGCTGAGATAAAGGAAAGTTATAGATCATGGAATCAAAGTCCTAGACAAAATCAGAAGGAATCCCGCTCATATAAAGGATAATTACATCCTGACCAAGTTGAGTTTATTCCAGGAACGCAAGACAGATTTAATACTTAAATACCAAGGGAGGTAATTTGTCACATTAATATAATAAAGAGAAGATCATATCATCCCAATATAGGTAGGAAGAACCATTGATAAAACTCAAAATCCAATTTTTAATGAAAAATAACAAACTTTTATTTTTTTATTTTTTAAAGATTTATTAATCAATAATGTGATAACTTGTTGCATTTTCCTTCATGGGATACTTAGTGAAATTTTCCCTTTAATTTTTTTTTTAATGGTTCCCCGGGGTGATACAGCTAAAGCCCATTTTCTGGGTCAAACGGAAGACGTTTTTCAGTGAAAACCTAGAGAAAGAGTAGTGATTGTGAAAGGGGGTATCTTCCATGAATCCATGGGAGTCTCAGAGGAATTTGGAAGTTCCCAGAAGTGTGGTCCAGAAAGATAAGAACAAAAGGAACCAAGACTGGATCTTCTTTTCTTTTCTTTTTTCCAAGGTTTTATTTATTTATTTGACAGAGACACAGCAAGAGAGGGAACATAAGCAGGGGGAGTGAAGAGGGAGAAGCAGGCTTCCCACTGAGCAGGGAGCCGATGCGGGGCTCGATCCCAGGACCCCGGTATCATGACCTGAGCTGAAAACAGATGCTTAACAGAGCCACCCAGACGTTAAAGATGGTTGATTTTAGGCTTTCTTCTGATGTGGATCTGCTATGTCATTTAATGCTACGGCCAAATCAAATGGAAATTAGGAGATCGTGAGCAAATGTTTGCCCACAAATCTGACAACGTAGAGAAAAATGGACAAATTCCTTGAGAAATGCAACTTTCTGAAACTGACCCAAGAAGAGATCTTAAAATACAAACAATGATATATCTGTTAAGTGAATTAAGCACATAATTGCCTCCTACAAGAAAACCCCAGACCCATATGCTTCACTGGAGAAGTCTACCTCCTACTTAAGGAAGAAAGCCTACCTTGCACGCAAGTCCCCTCCTGGCATCTGTCTTGGCTTTTTCCCCTACCTAATCCCTTCCTCTACTGTTCTTTCTGGGCTCCCTCCCAGAGCACACTTTCCTCTCCAGGTTCCACCCCCTCCTGCTGCCCCCCATCTCCTCCCTACTCTGAGGGGCTGAAACCAGGATCCCCGAGGTCACACTGCCACAAGGCGTAGCAACAGCCACACCATCCTCCCCGCCGCCCAGCCTCTGTTCCATCTTCACACTGAAAAGCACCGGGAAGGCTGGGGCTAGACCCCGATTGCCTTGGGAAGGTTCTTCACCCGCTCCTGGCCCATGAAATAGGGGAGCTGGGGGATGGCCCCCACCACGGGAGCCTCTAATGAAGATAGGGGGAGGGGTAAGAGAAATTCAAGGAAAGTGCCTAACTGTCCCTAGCACGTCATAAGCACCCCATGAAGTGTTCGGCTGTGATTTTACTATTACTGCATATCCTAGGCACGATTTACTGCGGAGGAGGGCATCACTTAGTTAAAACTCACTTGTCAGGGGCGTCTGAGTGGCTCAATTGGTTAAGCATCTGCCTTTGGCTCAGATCATGATCTCAGGGTCCTGCCTGGGCTCCCTGCTCAGTGGGGAGTTTGCTTCTCCCTCTGTTCCTATCGCCACCCACCCCCACCGCCACTCAAGTGCTCTCTCTCTCTCTCAAATAAATAAATAAAATATTTTTAAAAAATAAATGAATAAAACTCATCTGTCTCCCCAGAGCCCCTCCCCCAGGGAGGAGGGTCATGTGTCCGAACCTAATCCCTGCTAATTCCCGGCCATTCTGCTGAGGCCATTCTTCCAATCGTAAGAAGATTGGAGCATTTGCTAAATTAGTCCTGTTCGGGGACAGAGGAGACAAGCAGGGAGGGGCTCAGAGAGCAGGAGGCATGGAGTGGGGGGAGGACCCAGACATATGGGAGTGGGGGAGAGACATACGCACACCTGAGCTTGAGACTTCGGAGGAAGGGAGAAGGAGGGAGGACCCAAGTCGGAGGGGAGGGGAGAAGCGCCAGCAGGGGGCCCCAGCAAGATGAATATAAAACCCAAGTACCTCTTCCTAGTGGTGGGATCTTGGCCAGGTCCCCTGACCTCCCACAGCCTCGGTTTTCTCATCTGTGAAATGGGGAGCGTAAGAGTGTCTTATCTGATACACATAGCATCTCTCTGCTGGATTGTTCTGAGAATCAGCAGTCTTTGGACTGGCTTTCTCCAGTGTCTGGCCAACAGTACATGCTCTGTGGGTTTTTCTTTTTTCCTTCCAGTGTATTGAGGTATAATTTATATCCTGCAAAATCTACCCATTGTAACAGTACAGTTTGAGGAGTTTGAACCATCCTATATGGCCATGGAGCCACCACTGTAATCGAGATCTAGGACACACCCGGGGTGACTGGCTGGCTCGGTTGGACAAGCATGTGACCCTTGATCTCAGGGTTATGAGTTCGAGCCCCATGTTGGGTGTAAAGATTACTAAGAAAATATAAATAAACTCTTCTTTTTTGTGGCCAAGTAAGAGTCCATCAGATGGGGTGCCAGGGTGGCTCAGTCGGTTAAGCATCTGCCTTCGGCTCAGGTCATGATCTCAGGGTCCTGGGATCGAGTCCTGCATGGGGCTCCCTGCCCCTGCTTCTCCCTCTCCCACTCCCCCTGCTTGTGTTCCCTCTCTCGCTGTGTGTCTCTGTCAAATAAATAAATAAAATCTTTAAAAAGAAAAAAAGTCCACTGGATGGCCTGACCACATTTTGTGTGTCCATTTAATAGCTGATGGAGGTCTGGCTTGTTTCTGTCCTTTGCCTATTGCAAACAATGCTACAATGAACAGGAACCCTCAGGTTTTTGCTTGAACACCTGTTGTCAGTTCTTTGGGGTATATACTTCGAGGTGAAATTAATGGGTCGCTACCCAGTTCCAGAACTTTTTTTGTCCCTTGAATAGTAACCCATTCCTGTTAAGCAGTCACTCCCCATTCCGTCCCTCCCTGCCAGCTCCTGGCACCCAATCACCCTGCTTTGCCCTCCCTGTGGATTTGCCTCTTCCGGACTGTTCATATGAATGGAATCCTACAATACATGGCCTTTAGCGTCTGCTTTCCTCTGCGAATGCCCTGAACTGCACACTTCAAGGTGATAATAATGGGGGCACCTGACTGCCTCAGTAGGTAGAGCGTGAAAATTTTGATCTTGAGGTGGTCCGTTCGAGCCCCGAATTGGGTGTAGAGTATACTTAAAAAATAGAATCTTTATTTAAAAAAAAAAAAAAAAAAGATGATTGTAATGGTCAGTTTTATGTGCTGTGTGTTTTACAACAAATAAACTTTTATTGGGCTCTTACCACGGACCAGAGGTTCAAGACTAGGTACTTAAGAAAATGATCTCATGGGGTGCCTAGGTGGCTCAGTGGGTTAAGCCTCTGCCTTTGGCTCAGGTCATGATCCCAGGGTCCTGGGATCGAGCCGTGAATCAGGCTCCCTGCTCAGCAGGGAGCCTGCTTCCCTTCTTCTCTCTCTGCCTGCCTCTCTGCCTACTTGTGATCTCTGTCTGTCAAATAAATAAATAAAATCTTAAAAAAAAAAAAGAAAGAAAAGAAAATGATCTCATTTCATTCCCTTGAGGTAGGTTTTCTTGGTGTTACAGGAGGGGAAGCTGAAGCTGGGAGAAATGAATCACCTGGATCCTGGGACCAGAAGGGGCCAACCCAGGCTCCGATAGCAAGTGTGTCTGACCTCACCAACACTGTGTCCCCCTCTGCACACCCCACAACACACGCACACGCAGATCTTAACCTGGGGCTCCTCTAGGACTGAGAGGGACAGAAGCAGACAATGATGACTTAACATTTGGAGAAACAGAAAAAGGAGCAGAGAAAACAGAAAAAGGAAAAGGTACAAATCCAGCAAAGAGGAATGGGGACCTGGGAGTCTGAGGGACAGTCAGAAGGAAAAGAAAGAGAGAAGCAGAGGTGAGAGGGACATGGCAGGGACCCGAGGCTGGCGGACAGGGAGGGCCTGTGTCCTCACATGGGCCACTGATTCAGGATACGTGGCCACCACCCCCCCCTTGCAGAGGGAAACTCAGGGATGTCACAGCAGATGGAAGCTGGCATCTGGAGCCCATGTCCCTGATTAATTGGCTTTAGGGAGGTACCAAGGAAAAGACAGTGACCAGACAGAGAAAGCACATGGACAGACCCATCTCCCCAGAGACGGGGGGTGGGGGCAGAAGGAGAGGGATGGAGTGACCCCTTTTTCTACCTCCCCTGGTCTGACCCTCCTCAGAAATTTAAAAAAAAAAATCACCCAGACTTTAAGCGGGATTGAGCATTTTAATCATTGTCACTCTGTGGGTGGCCTGGAGGGAAGAGGCCTGGAGTCCCAGTAAGTGAGAAAGGGTACCCAGAATGAGGGGGCTCTCGGCCGCTTCCTTTTCCCCCTTGTCACTCATCAGCTTTAGGAAGTAGAACCTCTGCCATCCCAGAGTTCAAGAAGCTGGACCCAGGAAAGGAAACTGGACTCTCCTAACAGATTCACCCCTACAAATTCTGCCTGGACCGCCCATCCCCCACCCCAGCTGGCATCGTCCTTGTCTGTTTGTGCCCCACACTGGACTCTGAGTCACTCCCAGGTCTAATGTCCCAGAAGCCTGCATGACTCAGGCCCATGAGGGATGGTCCCGGGGTGTGCTGAGGAACCTATTCTTGTGTGTTCTAGTGATCTCAATACGCCCGTCACGGGGCTCAGGGGTCTGAGCCCTGTGGACCTCTCCCAGCCTGGACCCAGAAAACCCATCTGAGGCCTCCTGACCTTCCTTCCTGCACCAAGGGCCTGAAGCCATCTCCTACCAGCCCATGAAGGTAGACGGCAGGCTCTGCGTCCCTGACCTCAGATCAGACCCTAGAAATCAGCCACAGTGGGAGAATTGACACCACAGAAATGGGCAAAGGCTACAAATCAGAGCTTTTCCTCTTCTTTGGGGCGGGTGGGGGTGGCTCAGGGTCACCATGTACCAGAACACCACCTTCTAGCCCTACCTCCAGCTGCCTTGTGAAGCCCCCAAGGAAAGACCCATGGCTGCTGTCTCCCCCAGGGCTGAAAATGAAAGAAAAAATTCAGACTGAGGAAGCAAAGGCAAACCACCACACTTCCAAGAGCGTCAACATGCTTGACTCCTTAAAATTCTCTTGGTGCTTGTCTCTGTCGCTGAGGATCAAGTCTGCATGGGAAGAAAGATTCCCCCCACCCCAGAGGCACTCCCTTGGGCCAGGCTCTCTGGTCCAGTCCCCACAATGGGAACAGGAAACAGAATCTAAGAGAGAGACTGTGTATTTGAAATGCAGGCTTCCTCCAAATCCACGTCTCTCCCCCCCATGCCTATCTCTTGCCCATTTACAGTTGGGAAGCTGGCCACCTCCTCTTCCTTTTTGAAATACCCACAGCTAGAGTTGGGGCTCACGGTCGGCCCCAGTCCTAACCACCACGGTTCCTCCAAAGCTCGGATGAAATTCACCTTTAGAAAATCCTCCAACCAAAGGAGGGGCAAAGGAGACATGAAACAGGCAGCTTGCCTTCCGTTCGCGCACCAAATACGCCCATTCTCACTGTCCGGAAGAATGTATGAGTGATGCAATGTCCTTAAGAAGAAACTAAGAAGAGAAGAAGATGAAAAAGAAGAAAAAAAAAAATATATATATATATATGTAAATGTATCAAAGAGCCCCCTAACCTATCATACAAAATCTGACCTGTGAAATCTGTAACATGCCAAGTAGATTGTTTTAATTGAACTGGACAGTTGGCCTAAGCTTCCACGATGGGGCTGCTTAAAAGACTGTCTTTGGATTTTCTAGAAGGATCTCTAGACATACGCTAAGCAAGCGTCCCAAACGGAAGGTATGGAATTGAGCCTTCCCACCTGTGTCTGTTCAAGGGCACCTCGAGGCCAACCTCTCCAGGACCCCCCACATCAATCGCCAAGGGTGGTTTAATTCCGTCCCGGGACACCCTCTCAGCACCCATGTCGGGAGTCTGGGGCTCATGGTTTAAAACGGCAGCTGGGTTGAGGGTTACTAAGTCCTACTGAACTGCCCCCGAGAGAGCGAGAGGACCCTCCTCGGGGCAGGGGGAGGCAGGGATGCAGGTGGGCTGCTCCGCCCATGAGTCCAGAGGGGCCACTGCCTTTGGAGGGAGGCCCGACCCCGCAGACTCCAGAGAGGGTTTTCTACAAGATCTGAAACTTCCAGGCACTCTGGTCCTTGTAGTCCAAAGAATCCATAGGGTTGTAGGTGAACTTCCAGGTGCCTGTGGGGTCCTTGAACTCCAAGCTGTCCACAGGACTGTAGGTGCCATAGTTCTGGCCAGACAGGGAGGTGGGGGACTGAGCCAGGGAGGGCCCCACGGAGGGGCCAGAAAGGGGGCTGAGAGCCGGGCCCCCCAACTGGGGCACCATAGGGGAAAGGTAGGGATCCAGGCCGCTGAAATAGGAGCTCGGAGACCCGTAGGCTGAGGGGGAAGAGCAGAACGCAGAGGCGGGGGCGTAGGTCATGGCGTAGGGCGCGGAGGTCAGAGGCGGCCCTGAGGCCACCAGGCCCGCCCGCTGGGCGTCAGGCAGCGGGGACTCTGAGGCCGGGCTCCAGATGGACACCGTGGCCACGGCCGTGGTGGGGGAGCCCGAGGGGCCGGGGAGAGGGGGGCTGTAGGAGTCCGAGATGCCCAGGGGGTCTGGACAGACGTCCGAGGAAGATCTCGGTGACATTCCTGCCTTCCTCTTGGCAGGCCGGGCCTTGGTCTGTGCACCCGGGGGCTGCGGCTGCTGCTTCTGCTGCTGGCGCTGCTGGCGGCATTTTGCTCTGCGGTTCTTGAACCAAACCTGGTGGGGGGGGAAGGGGAGATGGGGTGGGTGAGTGGGGAGGGAGCCCGGAGAGCCCCCACGGTGCCCTGAATGATGGCGTTTATGGGGGAGGCACGGCCCAATCACACCACCGTACCTTGCTGTCGGTTATGGGGCACCCCGTCTGTCCATCCGACCTACCATTCACATCTGCAATTATCCACACATGCACAGTCATAGGCACACACGTATCATCACACATGCACGTGTGCAGGTAATCATGCACACACACACACACAATCACACGTACGCCCATATGTACACTTATCCATCCTTCCGCATAATCAATCACCATGCACAAACTAGGACTTTGGGGATGCCTCTGTGGACGGACCTTCTTGTCAAGGGCAACAGGTTATATACATCGACAGTAAGTACGCTGCATAGTATTTTAGAAGGTGATCAATACTTGGAAAGACCCCACAGAGCGGGAGGAGGGATCAGCAGGGTAGGGCCCCCGGGGACATTGCACCTGTAAGTGCGAGGGTACGGCTAGGTCTCATTGATGGACACGGTGACCTGATCGGTCAATAAACAAAGACTTGAGCAAAGTGATGGAATAAGCAACTCCAGGTAGAAGGAACAGGGAGTGCAAAGGGCCTGGGGCTGGTGTGTGCGTAGCAGGTGTGTTAGGGGAAGAATCGGCAGATGTGGCTGGCAAAGAAAGTGGAGGGAGGGGTGAGGGGCAGTAACGTGGACGAGGGGTCATATTCAGGCCATACATGACTTTGGGTGTTACTCTAGGACTACTCCCCCTCTCTTCACTCTGGGTCCCAGGAAGGGCTGGAAGACACCCAGGGCTCGGACCACCCCCACCTGAACCCGGGACTCAGGCAGGTTGATCTTCAGAGCCACTTCCTCGCGAGCATACACATCCGGGTACTGAGTCTTGGCGAACAGGGCCTCCAGCTCCTCCAGCTGGCTCCGGGTGAAGGTGGTCCGCTCCCGCCGCTGCTTTCTCGGGGCACCTGAAGCAGGGACAGGACAATAGGACCATCACGGGACCTGGACCTGCCAGTCTCTTTGTCCCCCGGCGGGAGGTCCTGAGGTCCTGTGGAATGCCGAGAAGCCCTCTCTGGGCATTCATCTGCCCACCTACTTCCTGACCTTGTAGACTTCACTCTGTCCCCCTGCGAAATGGGGCCCCTCTTTGCCCGTCATATTGGGGCTCATGCCTCACCCCAAGAACTGGCTTTAGCCCTCTAAGGAGGTGTATGAGTTCGGTTTTTATACCCTTTCTAAAATTTCTTATGCATGAAGGCATGTCCAATTGAAACACATAATCGAGAATATTCAGCTCCTTCTAGTGTAGAAGAGTGACAGGTCCACGTAGAAGGAACCCTTCCTAAATTGTTATGAACGCCCCTACACTTTCCTGCACCCCTAAAGGACGTGGAGAAGTGTTTAGCAAATTGCAAATGACTACATATAGTCAGTATGTGACTCCAATATTACCCTGGCAAATTCCCAGCTTCTTCCTGAGGGAGGATAAGGGAACCTAGAGGTCACCGAGAGCTGGAGGGAGGTGGCATCGGGAGAAGGATGGTACTCACTTGGATAGGACACAGCTTGGTGCATCAGATCCACACTGGGACCACTCAAGGCCAAGGCGTTGACCGAGTAGTGGGGCCCCGGGTTCATATACGCCATCATGATCTTTGGGGACACCGCGGCCCAGGTCCACGGCCCTGCAAGATAGGAGGAGGCGCTCAGGCACTTCCCAGGTACCACGTGGTGCCCGACAGGCTCAGGTCCAAGTCCTGCTTCAGACTCTTCTTAGGTGTGTGCCCATGAGTACGTATCTCTCTGTGCCTCAGTTTCCCCGCCTATTGCCCTCTACTTAAGATGGGCAAAGCTTCCCCAAAACCCCGTCCGCATCAGCAGCTGAAACTGGAATGCCCATCCTAGGCTCCAGATAAGATGTCCAGCCCCGCAGAGAATCACGGACAGCAGGGCGACCCCTTGCTTGGGACCGGGAGGTTTCTAGAGACATGGGCATTTCCCCCATAAACACCGGAAGCGTCCCGCACAAACTTGGGATGGCAGAACAGCATGCAGACAAGTGAAAGGCGATCTTCCACGACCACGTGTGACCGATCAGGTGGGCAAAGGAAAAGAGGAGGTCCTTTAGCTCCAGTGCCCAGCCTGAGTGCAGAGAAGCAGGCGCTCCGGTGTCCAATCAGGAGCGGCGTCTGAATATACTGGAAGCATTGATCAAAGTGAAATACCATCTTTCCTCTCCCCGCCATACACCCCTCCCCGGGGCTGTTTGCCTTCAGGGCAACTCCGTCCCCTCCAGGGAAAATGAGAATGCAAACAGTATTTCCATCCTTAGGCGGCTGGGAGGGGAAATGCACTGCGTACCAGCTCCTTAACCGAGCCCCTGACATTGCGGTCATCAGCGAACAGCAGGGGGCGCCCCTCCCCACTTGCAAGCGGATATTTGCACAGACTCCAAGCCGAGCCTGCCAGGGCCCACGTGTCCAGTCGCCCAAATGTGGAAGCAGTCCTTTTGCCCACCAAAGGGGAGGTAGGAAGTAAATGATGCAAGTAGATGATGGCGCATGTATTCAAGGGAATTCCATGACGTCACTAAAAAGTGTAAGGCTGCAGCGAACTGATTCTTAAAGTTCTCTAGCAAATATTTACGAGAAATGATCCCAAATTTGGCAATAAGAGGGGACACGGTGTCATTTCTAGATCATCCTGGGAGCCTGTTTCACAGAACCCCTCCCTGCCCCAGCGTTAGTTCATCTTCTAAGGGACCAGATCTCTGTTCAGGTTGCTATTTGCTATGGACCAGCGTGGGGAGTCTGATAAGGGAAACGGTAACTTGCAAGAAGTTTGGTTGCAAAGGATTTGTCTCCAGCAGAAAGGATGACCTTAGGGTTACAGAGGATTCGCTCTCCTGCTGTCCAGTTTCCTTTCTGTTTTCCACACGTTCCCTGAAGAACGGTATGAGCCTGTATTCCTTGACTTCTCCCTTGGAAACAGCTGGTCTCCTCATTTAATAACTTAAATAAATTTTTAATCAGATTTTTCAATTTTGTTAAAATTAGAAGCACCTGGGGTGCTCAGTCAGTTAAGTGTCTGCTTCGGCTCAGGTCATGATCCCAGGGTCCTGGGATCCAGCCCCGCATTGGGCTCCTTGCTCCTTGATCGGCAGAGAGCCTGCCTGCCTCTCTCTGCCTGCCTCTCTGCCTACTTGTGATCTGTCAAATAAATAAATAAAATCCTTTAAAATATATATTTAATTTAATATATATTAGATGATATATACATATGCGACATATATATTGTCAAAGGAAAAGATACGGTGCTGAACAGTGCGTATAGCAGGCTACCATCCGTGACTTTTAAAACAAGGCAGCAATTATATATAATATAGTGTGTGTGTATGTGTGTGTGTGTGTGTGTGTGTGTGTGTGTATGCATATGTATGCACAGAAAATTGCCAGGAAGAACACAGGATACCGCTAGAAGTGAGGCTTTCTGGAAAGCGCTATATCCAAGCCTCGTTTCTTCAATTTGGATTGCCTTGTAACCATATAGACATATAAGTTTTTCAAAAACAAAAGCAACAATAAAGTCTAAACAAAACAAAAAACCCTAAGACCCTTTTCGGGGCTCCCTATGACCCCCACTAAGATACCCTCAAGGAGGTTCCCAGTCTCTCTGGGTGTGCGCATAAGCCTTCCCCTGGGCCACGAATGCCTCTTGTCCGGTCCCTGTCACAGCTAACCCTGTCTCTTCCTGCAGGCTCCAACTCCACATCCCACAGGCTAACCTGGATTTCTCTTGCTCCCTCTTTCTGTCTCTCTCTCTCTCTCTCTCACACACACACACCCCAATATTTCAGAAATAAGTAAAAGTAAAAAACAGAAGACCTTTGCCTTAGCTCCTTCCCCCTTTCTGCTCCCACGAGCGTGTCCTTCTCACCTCTCACTTGAGCGTGTCCTTCTCACCTCTCACCTCATAAATTGGGGTCCTACTGCCCCTCCAGGAAATAGTTTTAATATTCCATCTAGCTGTAGGAGATGGGGAGGTAGCAAGAAATGAGGCACACGGCATCTCTGTCCTCATGGGATCGAATTCCTGGGAAAACGAAATGGGGTAATGGCGTAATGACGGGGTTTGGGGCGAGGGGAAGACAGCTCATCTAGACGGATGGTCCGGGAAGACCTCTCCGTGAGGAGAGGACCCTGGGGGCTAAAAAGCAACGGGCTCCTCGTCCCATGGGGAGACACCTCCAGGCAGAGGGAACAGCAGGCAGCTGCAAAGCCCGGAGTCTGGGCTCATTTTGTCTCTTTGGAGGTGGAAACCAAGGTGCCCAGTGTGACTGGAGCACAGCGAACCAGATGACGTGGGGCCTGGCCAGGAAGGTCACGGTGAAGCTCAGTGCTGGTGGTTACAATTAAAGCAAAAAGCATTCTAGGTGGTGGGCATTCTAGGAAGCCCCCAATAATCCCCCGCACCCCACGCCGGGGATTCAGCCCCTTGTGTTGTCCCTTCCTACAGAGCAGGGCTGCCATGGGCTCCCCGTTCAGCACTGCAGAAATGACAAAGGGACCTCCAAGGCTGGCGTCGCTCTGGGGGTAGGCAGCCGGGGTCGTGCGGACATGCCAAGACCAAGAACTGAGGTCATAGGACCAAGCCCCCTGGGGAAAGTCATTTCCAAAGCATCAGGCAAGCCGGCCAAGGACTCAGCCTTGGCCAGCATCAGCCTACATACAGCAGCACAAAGAGACCTGGGCCAGCATTATCCAGTGGGGTCGCCCCGGGATCCCTGTCCCTCAGACACTGTATGGGACCAGAAGTGTTTGATGCGCTAAGCGACTAAGTTTTAGTGTAACTCGGTACAAGGCTAGGGCCAACTCACACACCAGCCTTCTCTACGCTGGACACCCTTCTACACCCTCTGTCCTCAGCAGAGCCTGGGGAGGCTGACGCGGCATTCCTGTTATGCTCCCATTTCACAGACGGGAACATCTTCAGCCTCAGGCCGGGTCACTTGCCCAGGGTCACACACAGACTGTCAGTGGGGACCTGGGATTCCCACCCTGGGTTGGAGGCTCCGGAAGGCTCTTCTCCCAGCACCCAGCATGGGTTCCCTCTGTCCTCTCCCTCTTCCCCAGGGGGGCGAGGATGCTTCATTGGAGCTTCTGGGGGGGTGCAGAAAAAAGGAGATGGATAGCACTGCCCTGCTAGGGTCCAAGGGCATGGCCCGGAATGAGAACATCCAAGCTCATCATCTTCCCCATCGACCGTGCAAGGGGCTAACCAGGCTACATGGTGGGCTTTCCAGGAAAGCACGGCCGTCTCGTGCTGGGCTGAGCCACCTACAGACAGGAACTCCGAGCGTGGGGCAAGGCAGGTGCTCCCCCAAGACCAGGCAACTGGTCATGAAAGTGCCCTCCAGGACTGAGCATCTGCTGGCTCGTCAGACAACCCACGAGTGCTTTGTGGACAAGACGTCCTCAAAGAATAATAAACAAAAATATCGTCGGACAACCACTGAAATGTTTCTCTGGCAACAAGATGAGACAGATAGCGAGCGACGTCATGGCCTCGGGACTTCCCCGCTCCACTCGGTACAGGCTTTGGATGTCCCGTCCTGGGAAGCTCAGACGGCAACGGAGATGATGTCTACCTTTTGTTGAGAATTTCCAATCAGCCTGACAACAACCCCATCATCACCCTGCCAGGCGAAGTTCAAGGCAATGATACATCCTTGTCCCAAAGGTGGGCTGAGGGACACCACTCTCCCTGCCCTGGGGACCAAGGTGCGGCACCCGAGGCTGGCATTCCCGGGGTTCACAGGCTCCCACCTGAGCAGGTGCTCTGACAGGTAAGGCCTGAAGGCTCACGCCCAAGCTTGTGAGTCGCCAAGGAGATGGTCCCATTCTACAGGTGGGGAAACCAAGCCTGAGGGGTGCAGAGGACGGTAACCACCCCCAGTCAGGCAGCTGACAACCATGGGGACCTCACCATCCCCCAACTTCTCAGAGACGCACTGAGGGCCTCGGGAATAAGATCTCAGGGAACAATAATCCTGATAAAACTCCCTCCAGTGTAGGTCCTACTATGATCCTTGCTTCAAGAGGCAGAAACCAAGTCTCAGAGAGTAGCGTCCCCTGCTCTCGACCCCCAGATCTGTCCCCAAGTCCCCCAAAGCAAGAGGAAGCCAGCTGTCTCTCCTGGGCTCATGGCAACCCAGGCCTGTGACAGGCTCCCCATGGCCCTTCATGGCAACTTTTCATTGTCAACACTTAGAAGACAAGGAAACTGAGACCCAGGGAGGTCATGTGAATGACCCAAGGACACACAGTGAGTAAAAGGCAGGCTTTAAGCCCAGACCCAGGGGGACCCACATCAGCCGTGACAAGACTCCCCCAGCTCAGCCGCATTCAAGGTCCTCCTTTGCCTTGTCCGAGCTGCCCCCCTGACGCAGACACCCTCGTGCCCTCCTGCTGCGCTCACAGGTGCCCTATACTTCCAAACACCAGGATGGGACCTCCATTCCCTAGAGAAACCTGCAGCAAACATTGCACACCCCCTCCTCTCAGCCCTATGCCTGGGCGCTGAGATGCAGACACTCACCTTCCAGAAATGGGAGAGGGTTCTCCTGGTGGCCCAGGTCCTGGACAGAGTCAGCAGGTAGCAGAAGCTGAAGGAAGCGGGTCCCCTCACATGGGGAGGTTTTAAGCCCAGGCTGGGAGTGATGTCATTTGCGGTGGCCTGGATCTCAGAGGGTAATCCTGGCCCCTGGTGGGGGACTTGACTGGACGCCAGGAGGTGACATTGGCTGGGAGGGGGAGGGGCCCCCATCTGCCTAATCCCCTCCCCTCCTCCCTGCAACATCTTGGCAATTAGGGCTGATGGGGATGGGAAGCCCCAGCTCCTGCCTGAGACCAGGAGCCCCCACTCTTCAGGGAAGTTTTTCCGAAGGTCTAACGGGTGTCCCTCCCACTTTGGCGTCCCATCAAAGAGGAAGGAGAGAAGTGCGGGGTGTTCCTGAGAGATTATTTGAAAAATAAGGGGCACAGGGCTTTCTGCCTCCCCTCCTGGGCCACCCTTTGTCTCCCCAACATTCTGTCTGCGGACTAATTCAAACCTGTCTGGCCCCATTGTTCGTGGCTTCTGCCTCAGTTTCCCCTTTTCTCTCTTTGAGTCTCGGACTCTATCACTCTGGTCTCTGAACTGTCTCTGTGGGACATCAGCTTCTCCTCCTCCCTCTCTCTCTTCCTCTCTCCACACCACTGGTCTTTGGGAGCTCTGTGCCTCAGTTTCTCTCTTCCTTGGGCCTCTAGCTATGCCACTCCTGCCCCTTTGCATGTGTGCCCCCTTCCTCGCCCTCCAGCTCTGGGTCTCTCTGTCCCTGTGTCCCTGTCTGTCCACCTGTCCCCGCAACTCCAGCCAACCCCATTCCTCTGGGCTTCTTTATCCAACCCCCCAAGTTCCAAGTTCTAGTCCTGTTTCTCTCTCTTTTTCTCCAACACCTCATCTGACGGTAGGATTTTCGTTTTCTTTCTCCCAACTTTCCCTCCAATTCTGCTTTCTCCCTATCTTGGTAGCCTCTCTTGCTCTGTACTTCCGATTGTCTTTGTTTCCATCACCCTCCCTGGGTCTGTTCTATTTCGCCGTACACCTGAGCCTGCACACGGGCGTGCCCCCAACCTCGCACAGTACATACATGGGAGAGATGGTGGTAATCCTGCCTTGTGGCTGGGTCATTGTGTCTCACCATAAGGGGCTCTTTCTTTCTCCACCCCCAAGAACCCCCTGCTGGGGGTGGGGGGAGATTAAGGCCAGCAGCCTGGCTGGGGAATCAGGGCTGGTCTCATTAGCTTGAACAGGGGAGGTGGGGTTGGGGATGACAGGGAGAGAGGGAGGGGCTGTCTGACCCTCAGTGACCAGTCAGGAGGCTACTGATGGGACAATCCAGTGCTGTTAACAGACCATCCTGGCCCTCCGGAGTAGGGAAGGAAAGGAGGCCGAGCAGGGACAGGGAGAGAGTCCTAACGGCCCCATGGGAGAAGAGTATCAGCGTCTCCACATCACCTCCTCCTGGGACTGGGCACCCATCTACCCATGGGATCCCCCCCAGGGTGGGAGGGTGTGCAGAGGTGTGTCTCAGAAGGTCATGCACATGGCCCTGGGGGCAACTGAGTCCAGATTCAGGCCTTTCTTCTTCTGAGCTGGATCCCTACCAGGAGAAGTCGCTTTCCTTCTCATCCCCACCCAGCCATCTAGGAAGAGATTTTGACATTTACCCTTGCCTATTCCCTTTTTCCTCACGACTCACTGCCAATCCATCCCTAAATCCTGTCATCTCTTCTTTCACCTAATTGCCCCTCTGCAAACATCAAAGCTCTGCTGGGAGACGTTCAAGGAGACCCAAGTCAAGAGTGAAATAAAGCAGGGACTGGGAACCTCCGTATTGTTAAGATCTGTCAATACTTCTTAGACTAATCATTAGAGTCACAGCAATCCCAACCAAAACCTCTCTAAAGAGTGTTTTTTTTTTAGAAACCGACAACCCCACTCAAAAATCTCTACGAAAATATAAAGAATATAGACTATCGAAACAATCTGGGGAAAAAAAAAAAAACTGGAAACTTCTATTACCTGACTTCAGGACTTGCTGCAAAGCTACCGCACATGAGGCAGCATGATACCGGGTAAGGACAAGCAAATCAATTAAGGGAACAGAATACACACTTCAGAAAATGGCCAAAACTTCGTGGTCAACTGATTTTTGACAAAAATGCCAAAGCAAGTCTACAGGGAAGTCTTTTCAAGACATCATTTTGAGCAATGCAATATCCACATAAGAAAAAAGAGAAGACAGAACCTCAATCACAAGACACAAAAACTAATTTGAGAGCCATCACAGTCCTAAACGTGAAAAGTGAAAGTAAAATGTTCCCAGGCGTGGAAAATAAATTAAAAAAAATAAAAACAGAGAAATGTGTTTCTTGACCTGAGGATAGGCAAAAGTCTTTTAAACAGGCCACAGAAAGCAATCACCACAAAATAGAAAACTGATAAGTTAGAGGTGATCAAACCTGGAAAACTCTGCTCTTCAAAAAACGTCATTAGGTACAAGAAAATGCTAGGCACAGTCTGTTAGGAAGCATTTGCAAAACATACAGGCTAGCAAAGACCTTACATCCAGAATACAGAATATTCCAGAATACTCCTTCAACTCAGTAATCAGACCACGGGAAGAAGCACTTCATAAAAGATATCCTGATAGCCCATGAGGACACACACACACACACACACACATTCTCGACATTGTCATCAGGGAAATACAAATTAAAACCACAACGGCATGCCACAACACGCCCACCAAAACATGATAAAACCCGGAGTGGAGAGGGGGTACGGACTGCGAAGTGGCCTGAGAGAAACTTTACAGGCAATGCAACATTGTGTTATCTCGAGAGGCACATGAGAGCACCAGTTTGTCCAAATGCAACAAACTGATCATTTAAAATGGATGTATTTTATTGACGTAAATCGTGCCTCAATTAAAAAAAAAAAAAAAAAAAGAGGATGAGGGAAGTATCACTATCCCCGGTGTAACCTGTTCTCATTACCTGGTACCTGGCCCAGGGGAAGCAGAAGCAGGTTGCAGCAGGAGGCCCCGCCCGCAACGCGGAAGCCCCGCCCCTCCGTCGGCCCCGCCCCTACCCTCCCCCCACGCAAAGCTCGCGGGCCTGGGCTCAGCGTGGGAAGATCAAAGCCTCAACTCCGGCCAACACTCGAAGAAAACCCACCCTGTGTCCAGCTCTGTGCGATCTGGCTTCTAACTCCTCAGTCCCCTTCTGTCCCGCCGGCCTCTTCCTGTCCCCAAACAAGTCAAGTGCAGGAAAGTAGCCCAGAGGAGACTGGAGGTCATGAGTCCCCGACAGGGCCCAGGGTTGTGGGGCAGCTGGGGTTGACAGACCCTGGGGGAGATCGGACGGCCCCGGAGACAAAGGGAGAAAGAGGAGGGCTGTAAAGAGCAAATCAATATTCATTTGTTCAATAATTAAATACTCGGAGAGATGTATAAAAGCAAAGAATCTCGGGGTTCTTCAAGGACTGCCCAGGCCCGCAGGACTGCAGCAGGAAGGAGTGAATTAGATTGTGGGGGTCCCTCCCCCTGCACCTCATAGCTCCCTAGCACACTCTCGCGGCTTTATTTTCTGCAAAACTCTTACCACCCTCTTGTCTCTCCTCCGCCCCTCTCAGAGGACGTTAGCTCCAGGAGGGCTGGGACCTTGTCTGTCTGGGACAGTCCCAGCACACAGCAGGTGCTCAATAAAGGAGTGGATGAAGGGCCGAGTGAATGGCAAAGGAGCAGAGACACGCACACACAGGGCAGAGGTGGGGTTTGGTTTTACGGAAAGGAGAAAGACCTGGGATTTCCGCAGGAGTCAGTGAGGTCCGACTTGGGAGGGCCCAACAGTGTCTGCGCATGCTTCGCACATCACGTTATTGCTGAGTTGGTTAGTTCAGGATCTAACTGTCCCTGAAACCCAGGTTTTCTCCACGTCCCGTGCTGGGCAAGGTGGCATCCACCCCAGCTCCTTGTTCCCACAGGACGGGGAGCCTTCCGGTCTGCAGAGCAAGGGTGAACCCCGTGGAGCTCAAGGAATCTTCCCAGAACTGATGTGCAGAGTCACTTGGGTCTGGGTTGAAAACCTGTCTTTCACTCAGTTCAGGGTCTGAGCAGTGGGGACTGGAGGTCCTCAGGCTTGTCAGCTGTCTGACTGGGGGGGCACTTTCCTCTGCACCCCTGAGGCTCAGTCTCCCCCTCTGTAAAATAGGCTTATCTCCTTGACCACCCCCAAAGTGGGTAGGAGCCTCCAGGCCTCACCTGTCAGAGCACCTGCTCAGATGGGAGGCTGGGCCCAGTGGCTGTTGATCATTGGGAACCCAGAGCACCACCCTCGGGTTCCAGGGGTTGGCCCCCAGGGTTGAGAGTGGTCCCCCTTAGCCCATCTTTTGGGATTTTGAAGCATCACGTTGCTTTGAAATTTGCCCAGGTTGCAGAAGACTTAGGCATTTCAGAAGGGAAGGTAGCCTTCCCTTCTGGCTATTCATCCATGCATGACCCAAGACTCGGTTTCATCAGTCGCCAGGCAAATGGAAGTGAAAACCTCACAGCGATACCTCTGTGTCCCACCAGATGGCTACAATGAATGCCTGACAATTCTAAGTGTTGACTTGCACACGGCTGGTAGGCACTGGTGGAGTAAGGCACTCCAGCCCCTCTAGGAAACCACGTGGCCATACCGTTAAAAGGTGAATGTGTGCCTATTATGTAACTCAGCCATTTCCATTCCTTGGTCCGTACCCAACAGGAACACAGGCTTATGTCATGAAGAAGATCAGAAGAACGTTTAGAGCACATTGTCACAATAGCCCCAAACAGGAAGCACACTCAGAGACTATGGTATCGTCCCACTGACACCATTAACATCTGGCACCCCAGCTCTGTGGGGTTAGAAGTCAAGTTGAAGTCATTGATGAGGGGAGGCGGAGCAGGTGGAGAGATACGAGAAAACTTTTTTGGGGGGCCCTGGTGGTATCCATTTCTTATTCTTTATTTTTAAAGATTTATTTATTGGGAAGGGGCGAGGCAGAGGGAGAGGGAGAGAAGAATCTCAAGCAGACCCCCGCTGTGTGCAGAGCTTGATCTCATGCCCCTGAGATCATGACCTGAGCTGACATCGAGAGTGTGATGCGCCCCTGGTTGGAATCATTTCTTGATCTGGGTGTTGCTAACTGAGTGTGTTCACTTTGTGAAGATTTATAAAGATGTACTCCTCTTCACACATAAAAGAGACATAGACAGACATGTATATGTGTGTTGCATGTATTATATTATATATCCTAGATCGCATGACCTTATACATTATAGGCACATCCCATATTACATTTATCTGTGTGTGTATGTATGAATGCACAGAACACACCAGGTCTAGGGACACAAGCCCTGTAGCAACTGGACCACAGGGACACACAGGGTTCTCAAAGATGGGGTTCTTGAGGGATGTAGGGGTAACGTGACCAACCAACTCAGTTTTCTTGGGACTGTCCTGGGTTAGCCCTGGAAGTTCCAAATCCCAGAGACCCCTGAACCCAGGGAAATGGGGTGAGTTGTCCCCATACTTTACAGAGGGGATGTTGACCAAGCTCAGGGGTAGGTTTCGATATGACGGCTGGACCCATCGGGGTGGTGACCCTGCTGGAGGCATGGACGGCTCTGGAGGTGAGGGTTCTCAACGCCAGCCTTCCTGGAAGGAACACGGAGACTGAGAGAGAGGAGTGCCTGGCCCACAGATACTCAGCTAACAATGAAGAGACACAATATCTGGGTCTTTGCCGGTTTGCCATCAAAGCTGTGCCTGGGGCGCCTGGATGGATCAGAGGGTTAAACGTCTGCCTTCAGCTCTGGTCATGATCTCGGGGTCCTGGGCTCCACGTTGGACTCTCTCCTCAGCGGGGAGCCTACTTCCCCCTCTCTCTCTGCCTGCCTCTCTGCCTACTTGTGCTTTCTCTCTCTGTGTGTCAAATAAATAAAATCTTTAAAAACAAAAACAAAAACCCATACCTGGGTCTGAATGGGGTTTTCACGGAGGATGGACATACCTCTGGATCCTGTCCGGCTCCCGAAAGTTACCAAAGATACTGGTTATGTCAGTTGCTCTGACATAACTTACTGTATTAGGCATTAAAACTGAGGAATTTTAAAAAATATTTTAAATGCTTTTCAATTTACTTAAAATGTATTTTTCTAAAAAATAAAATATATTTAAAATTCTATGTTAAAATTTTTTTTTGATGATTTCCTTGGACACCGCAAAGCTGCGTGATGCCCCGTGTCAGAAGCAGACCTCACTCAGGGCTCTACGTAGACTCCTGACGGGTCAGAGCCTTCCAGAACATTCCCAGGTCATCTCTGAGGGCCCCGGTCCGATGCCCCCAGACCTCCATACCTATACCCCCAGAACCCCCTGTTACTTCCAAAAGGACAGAGAAGGGAGAGTGGATAGGAGGAGATCAGGAAACCGGTTCATGATAAATGTTTAAAATCAACAATGTTGGCCTCCTCCTAACCCTTTTAATACAGTTTCCTAAACACCACAGGTGCCTCTCTCTCTTCTCCTCTCCCTGCTCTGTCCACCTCCCGGCTCCCCATCTCCTCTGCCGCCCCCCTGTGGCCATCCTGGTCCCTGGGTCTCCCCAGCAGCAGGCTCTCTGACCCTGTCCAGGTCCCCATTTAGCAAATGCTCCAATCCTCTTAGGCAGGGCAGGTCTCAGCAGAGCAGAGAGAGAATTAGATCAGATTTGGGGGAGGGAAGGGGGGACACGTGACAGGCCGTGGGGGGAGGCCGGACAGCCTGTCCAGATAGAATGAAAACTCCTTCTGCTTCTCTGAAACCCCACGAAGTCTGAGACCTCTCGCACACGGAGCTCCCCATGCCTGGAAAGTGTTTTCTCCATCTTTGGCTCTCACCTTCATGGTCAGCGTGGAACCTAAGGCTACTGTCTACATTTCCAGATCTCGCCTGCCCATAGAGACCCTATTTTCTCTGCCAGAATTATTAATTCCTGGCATGTGTGTTTTAGGAGACAGAAGTTGACCGCCCTCAGCCGCCGCATCCCCTCCGTCCTTCCACATACAGCAGCACGGACAGCGCTTAGACTACGGAAGGGTTTTCAGAGCAGAGCAGCAAGTCGCCCCCCAGGACAGTCAGTTCCTTTAAGCATCTGATGAAGGTTCTGGTCCTCTTCCCAATGACACCATTCTGTAGAGACACCCCCTGCCCCAGGAACTCACGAACCACATTCTTTCTGGAACCTTCTGAACAGGGAAGGGCAAGACATCAAGAACTTGTGGGGACAGACGGCTGTCTGGTCAGGGAACCAGCACTACGTTTCTCTTCCCACATACCTAGCACTTGGCTGGGAATTTTTGAAACTCTTCCCGCACCTGAATAGATGCGGACCCTTATCACAGCTCCTCCCTGTAAAGCTCAGATACAAGTTGACTTTTTTTTTTTTTTTTTTTTTTTTTTTTTAAGGAACCCAACATGGGGCTTGAACTCACGACCCTGAGATTAGGACCCAAGCTAAGATCAAGAGTCAGACTCCCAACCAACTGAGCCACCCAGGCACCTCAGATGTGGCTTTTGATCTCAGGGTCGTGAGTTCGACCCCCATGTTGGGTGTAAAGATTACTTAAAAATAAAATCTTAAATTTTTAAAAATAAGGACATTTTGCTTAGTGAATAAGCCAGACACAGAAGGACAAATATCACACGATTCTACTTACATGATTTACTTAGTCAAATTCATAGGGACGGATAATGGATTGGACATTACCAGGGGCGGAGGGAGGGCAGAAGGAGGAGTTCTTGTTTCTGCCCCGGGGAGGATGAAAAAGTCTTTTAAGTATGGGCAGTGGTGATGGTTACACAATATTGTAACCACTTTAATATTGTGATTGTACTTAATGCCACTAAATTGTATACTTACGAATGGTTAAAATGACAAATATCACGTATTTTATATATATATAAATAACCACAATTTTTTTAAAGGATTTTATTTATTTGGGCGCCTGGGTGGCTCAGTGGGTTAAGCCGCTGCCTTCGGCTCAGGTCATGATCTCAGGGTCCTGGGATCAAGTCCCACATCGGGGGGTCTCTGCTCAGCAGGGAGCCTGCTTCCCTTCCTCTCTCTCTGACTACTTGTGATCTCTCTCTGTCAAATAAATAAATAAAAATCTTAAAAAAAAAAAAGAAAAAAGATTTTATTTATTTATTTGACAGAGATCACAAGTAGGCAGAGAGGCAGGCAGAGGGAGAAGGGAGGAAGCAGGCTCCCTGCCTAGTAGAGAGCCCGATGGGGGGGCTCGATCCCAAGACCCCTGGATCACGACCTGAGCTGAAGGCAGAGGCTTTAACCCACTGAGCCACCCAGTCACCCCTATATAACCACAATTTTTAAAAGCACAAAAATACTAAAACATATTAAAAGCTTTCAATATTCCCCCAAAGGACACTTGTTTACAGTGTAAGAGCTGAAATGAAATGGCTGCTGGAAACAGCATGAAGTCGATTGCTCGAATTTTTCACCACTCTGCATGTGCCTGTGAAGGGCCCCGGGGCGGTGGGGGGGGTGGGCAGGGAGCATTCATTTTGGGGGGGACAAAGAAATTTTAGCGAGTAGGCAGAGTCACCAATACAGAATGCATGAAGGGGGGGGGGTGTGCTTCAAAAAAATGAAGGAGGAAGCGGAGAGAGCAAAGTCCAGAGACACGGGGAGAAATGGCAATCACAGAAAGCCCAGAAGGTTCTAGAAGGCAGAGGCCAACTCCCCCGCCCCCATCTGTCCATCTCTCCAAGGTTGCCTTCAAAGTTCTGCTTGCTTGTCTTTGACCACCCTGCCTGGGGCCCCCTCTCACTTGGGAAATGATGCCTCAGTCGCACGGAGTGCAGGGAGCAGTCTGGCGGTCTGTGAGCATCTCCTGGGCTGAAAGCAGAAAGGAGCCAACCTGACTTAGAGGACCCAAATCAGGGCTTGCCTGGGAGGGGGTGCAGAGGAGATAAGGAATTGACTGATGGGGAGAGAGCCATTGTTCCCATTCTGATTGAATAAAAAAAAATCAATGGATTAATTATTTCTTCTTAGCACAGATTTGCACTCACTCCCTTCACACCTCCCTCTCTGTTTGCGCGGGTAGATTCTGGGCTACGGACAACTTCCCCATCCAGCTGAATCTGGGAAGCCCAATGAGGAACTCCTGCTCCCCCAGCTGGTTTCCATCCAGCCCTGGAAGGAGTCAGGTCGGAAGAACCAACAGCCCAGCACTCACGTGCTCCATGCAGCACCCAAAGCCAGAAACTGTCCTTGTTTTCCTGCTTGCAAATCAAACAAATAATTAATCCTAATAATAAGTGGTAGAAAAGAGAGAAAATGCACATCCTCCTTAATCCCTGGTAATTACCCAAGGATTATGGGCATTTTGCTGCTGTTGTTAAGTATATTATATATGTATGTGTATGTGTATACTTATCTTTTGAGTGTGCTTATTAAATCCGTAAGTCTCAGAAGTGAACAGTGTCTCCGAGACATTATTGGGTATCGGAAACTGCAGCTCGTTCAATCATTTAACACAATAGTCATTCACTTTGTACCTTTCTAATTCTAGAATCAGATTCTAAATCTGATTCTAGATGTTGTTTGGCAAAAACAAAAACAAAAATTAAAAAAAAAAAAAAAACACCAGCAACAACAGCAAAAAAAGCAAAAACCCAACCAGGACCCTGTGTTCAGGACACACTTATTTTGCAAAGACAGACCTCCGCCACTCAAAACAAAATAAAAGATACATTACAAATCATCAACAGTTACTAAAAGTTCTATCACTGATTCCTTTTTTGCTGTTAATGAGCTTTCTACAGTCTGGGATGGCCAAATAGTATTTAATCATCTTCTTGGTGAACATGAGCTCCTGTAATGAACTACATTCCCTAAAATTTCAAATAGGTGTGTTGGTGCCTATTCACAGTAGACAAACAGCTCCCAGGATAAACCTCTTATGATAAGACCGCTGAGTCAGAGGGCACTGTGCTCATTCGATTCTTTTATCAGATCCTCACTGGCACCAACTCAAAAATCTCCAAAAATTCTCGGTTACCAACCTCGACCCCACCAATGGCAACAGAAAGCCACGTTCCCATCCGTCTCCCCTCCCCCAGCTCTAGATGTAACCCGTCCCTTGGATCTTCAACAATCCCACGCACAACATAACAAACACTGCATTAATGTATTTTTTATTGATCTATATCCACATACTACAAAATCGTCCTATTTAAGGTGTACAATTCAATGTTTTGTCTTTTTTCTTACTGTATGTCCATGACCACGATCAACCACAGACCATGACATCGCCTCAAATCGAAACCCCGTAACCACTCAAAGTAGTCCCCATTTTCCCCTGCTGTGGCTCCTGGTCACCACAAATCCAGCTGCCGTGTCCGTGGATTTCTCTATCGTGCACATTTTATGTAAATAGAATCGTACATAGGTGATCTCTTGTGTCTGGCTTCTTTCCCTTCAGGTGACATCTGCAAGGTACATGAGCACTCCCTTGTACGGCTGGAGTTAAAGAATATTCCACTGTATGAACATACACATTGTGTCCTGTCACCAGTTGACGGACACCTCGGTTTGATTCTACCCTTTTGCTCTTCTGAATGGTGCTGCCATGACTTTCCTGTATTTCATGTGTATTTGCACAGCCTAACTGAGCTTGTCCCTCCATTGACGCCTCTGTTGGACAAATGCATTGCTACACAGTGAAACCTAGGAGGGCAGGGACATTATGTCCCTGACGACCACTGTGTTCCCAGAGTATTTGTGAAGTGTTTCACCTGTCTGATGAGGAAGAGATTATGGTACTTTCCACCAAGGAACGCTAAGCAGGGGATCGCTGTTGACCCCCACTCTCTCACCCACATCACCCGGCCCCTGGAGGAGTCACCGTGAGTGATTAGTCCTTTCCCCACTGTGATAAGGGGGCCTGGGGGCTGGGACCTCAGTGGCAAGACAGCCTTGGTCCCACCCTCAGGGGTCTCTAGCCCAGGGGAGCCAGACCTACAATAATGATGAGCTACACCTACAGTAACGATGTTCATATGCTTTATTTAATTTTGAACTCGATCTTTTGTGTGATACAGTCCAAAACCATGAGAAGGTCAGATTCCCCATTCCCCTATCCACCAACACAGGCGTGATCCTTCTTCTCCGCCTGTGCCAATCTACCAGCAAAATGTTATTTCATTTTCTTGTTTAAATTTTTAAAAATATTTTATTTATTTATTTGACAGAGAGAGATTGAGAGAGAGAGAGAGCACAACCCCGGGGAGCAGGAGAGGAAGAAGCACTCTCCCTGCTGAGCAGGGACTCCATCCTGGGATCCTGGGATCATGATCTGAGCCAAAGGCAGATGCTTAACCGACTGAGCCACTCAGGCATCCTTCATTTCTTTTATTAATTTTTTTAAAGATTTTATTTATTTATTTATTTATTTATTTATTTATTTATTTGACAAAGAGAGATCACAAGTAGGCAGAGAGGCAGGCAGAGAGAAGTGGGGAAAGCAGGCTCCCTTCCGAGCAGAGAGCCCGATGCAGGGTTGGATCCCAGAACCCTGAGATCATGACCTGAGTCAAAGGCAGGGGCTTAACCCACTGAGCCACCCAGGCACCTCTCCTTCATTTCTTTTAAAAATGAAAGAGAAGTTGGCCTCGGGTCACATCTTCTACACCAAGGAAATTGCTAGATGCCCCCTGTGGACAGCAGAGCCATTGACTTGGTGACCCGTGGGTTCCTATCTGCCCGAGGACAAAAAGATGTCCAATTAAGCCAGAATCTTGCCAGAAAGGAAGGGGCACGAATGTCCGCTTACGGTAGAATGCCCCGTGAGACACTCAGGCAAACCTCCAATAAGAACGTTTTGTTTTCCCTCATTTTGTGTCTGGTCCCCCATCCTACCTACCCCTCATCTCCCGCTCATGACAATAACAGCCCTCCCCCAGCCCTGAGTCTTGTAAGCTGTGTTCTCCCCGGACTCCAGTCCTGAGCAGACCCAGCGCCAGGGAGGAGCCCGTCTGGTGCCGAGATGTGGGTCTGTGTCGATCGAGGGGCTGGTCTCCCCTCGAGCTCCCGAGTCCGCACACGGAGCAGCCCGTTCACTCATTCACTAAGAGGAAGGGGGGGGTCCACCTGCACCCCGGGCGGCCTCCATCCCATAGGAAAACCAGCACAGATCCAAACCAGCATCGGGGCCAGCGTGTTTGCGCTCCTCTCTGTTCAGGACTCTTAGAGGGGGCCATTTAGAGAAGGAAACAGAAAGCGAGAGTGGTGTTGAGGGGCAAGGAGAGAGGCTGCTGGACCAAGCAGGCAGGACAGGATGGAGATTGGACAGGGAAGCCGGTGACTGGGGCTCCCAGGACTGGGCAGGGATGGGATGACCCCAGGGCGCTGGCTGGAGGGGCCCTTTCCTGCGACGGGGACCCCACATGATGGGCAACGTGGGGTTCCCCTGGGCGAGAGCCCCCGAGGGTGGAACCCAGGCTGGGGGTTCTCGGAGGTCCCAGCCCCCAGCCCCGCCCCCACCCACAGGGTGGAAAGGATCACTCACTCCCTGCGAGTCCGGCAGGGGCGGGGCCGAGGGGGCTGAGTAAGGGAGAGTTCCGGGACCCTCAGGAGGGGTGTGGGTGGGCACTGCTGGCCGGTGGGATTTAAGCCCCGGGTCCTGGGGGCAGAACCTCGCACACAGGCCTCTGGGGAGCGAGGAGAGCGGAGGATGATGGCGCCAGGCCCTCCCGCAGGTGCGCCTGGGCCGGCCTGAGGGGCCAGAGCCGGGGCTGAGGCTGGGGAGGCCCCCCCGTCCGGGAAGGGGGTCCCACACTGTGCTGTGGGGACTTCTGTGGGGCTGGGGCTGGACTTAAGTTCTTGGGGGTGGGCTGAGCAGAGGGCGCAGTCGCCTCCTCACAAGTGTGAGCGAGGCTCTGGCCCTTCGAGGGAGGAGCTGGGGGGCAGGTGGGGGTGGGAGCCCGCCTGAGCCTGGGACGCCCACCCTGCCCGCCTTCCGTGGCTGCGGGCCCCGGAATCCCAAGACGGGACCTGTAATCGGGCCCGTTTCAAGGACGGGAACACCGAGGCCCGGACATGCTCAGGGACTTAGGCCGGCAGCGGGAGAGCCTGGGCCTGAGCCCGCAGGGCGTCTGGTCCACGCGCCGCCGCCCACCCGCAGCTGTGCTCCCACCCCGGGCCGGAGCCTCCCACCTGCTCACCGGGCTTGGCCCAGGCGGCGGCGGGGGAGGGGCGGCGGCGGGGGAGGGGCGGCGGGCTGGGGGCTCTCTTCGGGGCTTGTCTGACCCTGGGTCCTTTGCTCAGGGCCCCCAGCACCCCAAAGGCTCCCGAGGCCCCGGAAGAAGCGCACGGTGTACCTCAAGGCGCAGCTGCGGGAGCTGAGGAAACATTTCGCGAGGAACCGTTACCCCAGCCGCGAGGAGCGCCTCTCCCTGGCCGCCAGGCTCCACCTGGACGAACAGCAAATTCGGGTAGGACCCCCGCGCCCCTGGGTCCTCAGTGTTCACGAGATCTACTGGGAAGGTGGCAGTTCGTGGGGGCTGGGCCCTCCCCCGCGCCCGCTGAGCAGACCGAGGCCAGAGGCTCCCACGCAGCTAAAAAGGGGCCCCCGTGTAGAAGCGGGGCCGGACCCCGAGTTCAGCTCAAGCCCTGTGCTGTCCAAACCCGCCAACGTGATCCCGCCCGGACTGAAGCCGCGGGGCTGGGCCTCCAGGCACCAGCGTTCAGGGCCTCGGTGAGGTCCTGCCCCTGGGGTGCGGGGGTGCCCACGCCCTGCCCCTGTAGCTTCCTGCACTCCACATCCCAGGCGGCTCGATTTGGACCTGGGGCCATAGGACAGTGGTATGAGGCCAGCTTTTTTTTTATTTATTTAAATTCAATTAATATATAAGGTATTACTGGTTTCCGAGGTAGAAGTCAGCAGTCTTCTATAACACCCAGCGCTCATCACATCACATGCCTTCTTAATGCCGGTCCCCCAGTTACTGCATCACCCCACCTCCCTCCAGCAACCGTCGGCTTGTCTCCTTCTCTAATTTCCTCTTGTTTTATTTTTTTTCCTCCCTTCCCCATGCTCCTCTGTTTTGTTAATTAAATTTCACATAGGAGTGAAATTATATGATACTTCTCTTTCTCTGATTGACTAGTTCCATCCAGGTCACTGCAAATGGCAAGATTTCCTTTTTGATGGCTGCACAGTATTCCACTGTAGATCTCTACCATGTCTTCTTTATCCATTCATCTGTCGATGGACATCTGGGGTCTTTCCATAGTTTAGCTATTATGGACATTGCTACTTTAAACATTGGGGGGGGGCAGGTGCCCCTTCAGATGGCTACGTTTGTATCTTTGGGTAGATCCCCAGTAGTGTGATTGCTGGGTCGTGGGGTAGCTCTATTTTCAACTTTCTGAGGAACCTCCATACTGTTTTCCAGAGTGGCTGCACCAGGTGGCATTCCCACCAACAGTATAGGAGGGTTCCCCTTTCTCTGCATCCTCCCCAGCATCTGTCATTTCCTGACTTGTTCATTTGAGCCCTTCGGACTGGTGTGAGGTGGGATCTCATTGTGGTTTTGATCTGCATTTCCTTGATGAGATGGGGCTTTTGTCCTCCGAGTAGCCCCACCCCTGGGACAGAGGCAAGCCCCTTCTCACCTCTTCCTTGTCCCCCTGTCCCTCCCTCCAGGTGTGGTTCAAGAACCATCTGGCCAGGCACGCCAGGTTTCAGGGACTGCCCATAGGGCGAGGTCGGGGAGCCCGCTCTGCACCCCAGAGCCCTGGAACTCCTGCCTCTGATTCTATCCCTGTGCCTGACCCCTTCCCAGTCCCTTTTGCCTTCCCTCCTCTGTTCCCTGTCCCCCCCCCCCCGTTCCTGCCCCTGATCCTGCCCCAGTCCTGGCTCCTGGGAGACCCATGTTCCCAGGAAGCATCTGTGTCTACAGCCTCCGCCAAAACTGGTGGGACCCAGAGCTGGGCTCCCAGGACCATGTCCCGGCTGCCCAGGCCCTTGTCCCAGCCCTGGACCCGACCTGGCCTCAGAACTCCTTCTCGGACTTCTCGCCACGTCCCGTGCTGGCCCTCAATTTCACAGCACTCCTCTTGCCTCAAGACCCTCTGGAGGAACCCTCTTTCCCCTTGATGTCCGGATCTGCCGAGGACGGTGACTTGGACCTCAGGAGGTTACTGGATTTATAGGGGAATCTGTCCCCACAGAGTCCCGCAGTTCCCACAGGGTCAGAGGGGACAATGGTTTGATCGGCCTGCAGATGGCCTCATGTGAGTGGGGACAGGGGTCACGGTCAGGAACACACCTCCCTTTGTCCCGCCCCTGCCCTCAGAGGTGGCCTCTCATGTTCACAGCAAACCCACCCCCTCTGTGAGTGTCCCGCCAGCATTATATAGGGCGCATGTGGGCATCTGTGTGGGATCCCAGGGGTCACGTGGTGGAGCCTCTGCTTGCCTCCTCTGTTTGCTTCACCAACGCTTCGAGAGCTTTCTACCATCCTTCACCAGCCGAGTTCACCCAGCTCTCCTCTGGTTGGGGGCCTTCAGAAACATTTAGGATGTTGGACCTTTCAATGCTTGCCAGTCAGCTGGTTTGAGCCTTCACTATGGTTTTAATATTCATGTACTGCTGATCTAGAAGTTACGCCTCACACGTCTCACACATCTCACACGTCCTCGGACTTTAGGAATATTCACAAGGGGTTTGTTTTTTTTAATCCCATTTTTTTTTTTTAAGTAAGCTTTACTCCCATGTGGGGCTTGAACTCAGGACCCTGAGGTCAAGAGTCACATGCTCTACCGCCCAGAGCCAGACAGGGGCCCCATTTTTATCTTTAACCCATTTATCCTTACCTCCTTCTTGATGATAATGTATTGCAAATATTTTTCCTATTTGTATTTTTTTCATAATTTTAATAAATAAAATTCCGCTATTTGAATGTTGTCAAGTTCAGTGCTTCTCATTATGTCATTGTGGACCAGTTTCTTCCTTTTTCCTTACCATCCCTGGCATAGTGATATGCTAGAAAGCAACTACAGTTATTAACAAAAAGGAAAAATGACTTTCACAAGAAAAGCCCCATTTTCAAGTCGACATAAAAGTTTACAAAAGCTGACATCCCTGGGTCTACGTGCCTTGTGGAAAAGTGTAGAATCTGTGCACAGAGGGCACAGGGTTGAGAACCCTGGGATACTGCTTTGACTATAGCTTGGGTGTGATTTGGTTTCATTTGCTTTTCCTGCTTGAAGTTAATGCTTTTCACTTTTGCTTTCTTGTTTAAGAAAGTTTTCCAGTGGCGGGTGGGGGGCGGGTCTTTCATTAGCAGTTTTGTTCTCTAAAATCTTTATCTTATCATTTTATCTCGTGTTTAGGAGGTCTTGAATACATCTAGAATTGGTTCTGTATGTGTGAGGTAGGGATTCGGGGATTTTCTTCTTAGCCCTCAGGGATTTTCAGTGGTCAGTTGATGACGAGCCTGGTAATTTGTCATAGGTGGGGGACCCTTTCACCTATGGGTCAGTATCTACAAAATCTATATTTGGGGTCCACCATCTCTCTACCCTTCCACCAGTTTGTACTCCCTCTTGGCTCCTGCCTCCAGTCTCTCTGCTGCCCCCCTGTGGCCATTCTGGCCCCTGGACCTCCCCACAGCAGGTTCTCTGACCTCCTCCTGTTCCTATTTAGCAAATGCTCCAATCCTCTTAGGGCAGGCCAGCCTCAGCAAAATATAGGGAGAATTAGCAGGGATTTAGAGGGACATGTGACAGACTTGGGGTGGGGGTGAACAACTGTCAGGATATAATGAAACCCCTCCTGCTTATGAGAGAGCCCCCAGTAGGAATGTACACAGAAAAACACACTGAGACCCCATAAGGAGACTGAAGGGCAGAGTAACAGGTAGAGAGAGGATAGAGATTGGGGGGGCAGAAAGAAGGGGAAGCTGACTGGCAAGCATTTCTTGCTCTCAAAACCAGAACATGCAGCCCCCTTCCTCCAACATGTGTCACTTCCCATGTGACAGCAGCTGTCCTGTGTGCTCTAATACCCTTACAGAAAGGTCCTTTAAGGCAGGCAGCTTAATCCCTTGCCTCCTGGAGGTCACACCAAACATCAGAGCATCCAAGTGCCTTTCCGAGAAGACAGCAAGCGCCCAAGCTGCATGAGCCAGCACCAGGCAGCCCAGCTGGAGAGCATAGCCCTTAACCTACACCAGCAAATTGTGCCAAGCCCATCTGCTTCTTGGACTCTTTGGGATAGGACATGTGGACAGCT
This sequence comes from Mustela erminea, assembly GCF_009829155.1. NCBI lineage: Eukaryota > Metazoa > Chordata > Mammalia > Carnivora > Mustelidae > Mustela > Mustela erminea. Next base: position 4,059,086 of record NC_045632.1, on the reverse strand, counting down.
GGACGTCCATGAGACTCTGGGTACCAACCATACCCTCTCCACGTGTACGAGTGGGAGTCAGATGGAGTGTGCCATTTATTTGCTCCACAAAGAGCCCGATTTCCAGGAAGCGCTGAGCAAATAGGTGGTCTTACCCTCTGTCACCAGACAACCCCCACCCCCACAACTCTTCCCTCTTCCTCCACCTCTCTGCGCTGCCTGCCCCCATGTTTCCTCTTCCTTCTCCTTCTCTGGTTCCTGCCCACACCCACCCAATCCTCCCCCTCCATCCCCAGGCTTCTCCCCAGGAGGTTTCCTTGGCCTTGACCCGACTTACCACCTGCCCCCACCCTCTTAGGCCAGGTCAGCATCTACAGAATCTGAGAATGTTCATAGCAGCTTTATCCATGGTGGACAAAAATGCAGACAGAGCGACGGGATGGATCCAAAAATTCTGGTCTGTCCATACAACAGGTGCCACTTGGCAATGGAAAGAACAAACTACGGATACACACAGCAACAGGGGAGAATCTCAAAATCCTTATACTGAGTGGGAAAGAAAACAGGCACGAGAGACGATATGCTGTGTGACTTTGTTTCTGTGACATTCTAAAGGAGGCAAAAACGCATCTGTTGTTACAGAAAGCAAGTCGGTGGTCGCTGAGGTTGGAGGCTTGGAGGGAAACACAAGTATGCCCCTGGGATATTTGGGGGAAGTGGGGCTGCTATTGAGTCAGTTATACCTACCTAACATGTCAGACCTGCACACTTTAGTGAATGCAAATTAAATAACAATTTTAAAGGTTTAAAGAAAGATTTTTTTAGAAGTGTGTAAGCTTTTCATGTGAGGGTTTCTTGGTAAGAAGGAGGGATTTGAGAAGGATTAAATGAGTCAAATCATATAATTTTTATTTTATTTTATTTTATTTTATTTTTTAGAGAAAGAGTGGGGGCGGGGCAGAGGGAGAGAATCCCAAAGCAGGCTCCACACCCAGCACCCAGCACGGAGCCAGACGTGGGGCTCCATCTCATGACCCTGAGCTCATGACCTGAGCCCAAATCAAGAGTCAGATGCTTAACCAACTGGGCCCCCCAGACCCCCAAATCATATAAATCTTAACTGAGCCTGAGCATCTTAAGTGCTCAGCAAATAGAATCCGCCATCACAATGGTTAAGGATAGCATCACGTAAAGAATTTTCTCGGTGTCTGTCTCTGCCTCTGTAGCTCTCCACCCCTCGCCTGGTGCGTTCCTTCATGCCCTTCTTGTCTGGGTCCCCAGTCTCAATGGCTCACTCAACTCCTCCCAGGCTCCCATCTTCTTCCTGCCTCCTGACCCCTTCCCTTCTTTTTCCCCTCATGCATTTTGGGCTCTCTTCTCTCCTCTGTATCTCTCTCACCTCGCGTCTCTGTAGTGTAGAGTGACGCAGGGCAGGACGAGACCAGCAGCACCAGGAATCTGCTGTGTGACTTGGGGCAGGTGACAACACCTCTCTGAGCCTCAGCAGGTAAAGCCAGACCCACAGCAGGGCTCCCCAAAGTGACTTCCTCCCAAAGAGCACAGGCAGGGATGGAGAGAACCCGGACAGACCCTACCATGGCCAGATGATTGTGTAGCCTTGATCTGATGTGACCTCCACAGTCTTCCTCCCCAGACCCATAACCCCAGTCTGGTCATGAGAAAACCTTCAGACAAATTCCCACAGAGGGGCATTCTCCAAATATCTGACCCATACTCCTCAACACCATCCAGGTCATCAAAACGAGGACAGTCTTGAGAAACTGTCACAGGAGACGCATCATGTAGGGCCCTGGGTGGGATCCTGGAACAGAAAAAGGACATTTGGGAAAAACTAACCAAAACCAATCAACTAAGGGCATTAGTCAATGAGAGTTTATCACTGTTGGTTCACTCATTGTAATAAACGTACCTGCTAAGGTAAGGTGTGAATGGAGCGCTGGATACGTATTTTCTCAATTTTTCTGTAAATCTGAAATCACCCCCCACCCCCAGTCCTCCTTTCCAGAACTTCCCCGTCCTTCTGTCCTCTCTGGCGGGACCCCCGCTTGCCCCCTCTCCTGGGGCGCTGTCTCCCCAGCTCCCCTTTCCCTCTGCTGCCCCCCTGTGGCCATCCTCCGCAAGCAGTTCTCTGACCCTGACCGCTTCCCTTTAGACAATGTTCCAATCCTCTTAGATCAGGACAGCCTCTGCGAGCAGAGAAAGAATTAGATCTGATGGAGGGAGGGAAGGGGGGGGACACGTGACAGGCTGTTGGGGATTGGCGGACAGATATAACAGAGCGGACAGGCCCCTGGGCTGCCTGGGCTTAATGAAACTCCTGCTGCTTATCCAACAGCCGCTGGACAGACACAGAAGGGCACAGGGGAGACAGATGTAGAGGGCAGGGAGACCAGCACAGAAGCACTGGGGTGGACAGGGTCTGGCGTCTTGACCCGCTGAATGCCTGCAGATATCGCTACCTCTCCTCTAGATTTCTAGGGGGACGGGCTATTGCCTTCAAACAGCATCTCCCTCCCAGGGTGACCCGAAGTTTTTCAGGGACAAGGCTGACCCCAGTTCCGAGGCGGGGAAAAACTAAAACAAGCCTGCAACACCTTGTCCCCCGCAGAGATGCGAAGCTCTCAAGAGATTGCTGGGGTTCTATGTCCAAGGGTCCAGGGGCCACCTCCAAGAAGTTCAGTCTGAGCTTCAAAAGAAGTCCGTCTGGCACAAGTTGAAATACACCAGAAATGGAGACCCAGATGGGTTCACAGAGGCCCTCAAAAAAGAAAGAAAGAAAAAAAACTGGAGAAAGTTGTTGAGGCTCTGGTGTACTATTCCAGACATTGCTATATTAGGAAGAATCATGTATTCCTCTCGCCTTTGTTGTGGAAACTGTAGTTCAGTGTAAGCAAATAGCTAAAGAAGGCATGTTAGAATTAAGTTATCTTGGGGGCGACTGGGTGGCTCAGCCTTTGGCTCAGGTCATGATCCTGGGGTCCTGGGATCGAGCCCTGAGTTGGGCTCTCGGCTCAGCGGGGAGCCTGCTTCTCCCTCTGCCTGCTGCTTGTGTTCGCTCTGTCTGACAAATAAATAAAATCTTTTAAAAAGACCTTATTTTTTCCGAGCAGTTGTAGGTTCACAGCAAAGGGGAGCAGAAAACTCAGGGAGTTCCTGTATACCAACCACCTGCCTTCAGGTACGCACAGTCTCCCCCAAATCGACACCTACGATAGTGGTACTTCTGTGGCAATCGGTGAAATTCTATTGACATGTTGTCACCCAGAGTACACAATTTACATTAGGGTTCATTCTTGGTGTCGTGCATTCTGTGGGTTTTGGCAAATAATGACAGGTATCCGCCATTACAGTGCCCTACAATGCGCTCACTGCCCTCGAAGTCCTCTGTGCTCCGCCGGTTCATCCCTCCCCCTTAAACTCCTGGAAAACTCTGATCACTCTACTGTGTCCATGGCTCTGCCTCTCCCAGAATGTCTTGTAGTTGGACTCACACAGCATGTGGCCTTTTCAGATTGGCTTGTTTCAATTAGGAATATGCATTTAACTTGCATGAACACAGATACTCAGCTAAATGAGCCACCCAGGGGCCTGCAGAATAGGCCTATCTATAAAGCAGATTGGTGGGTGCCAATGGATTGGGAGGGAGGAAGGATTGAGGGGTGGGTGCTTACTGGGTTCAGTTTCTTTTTGGAGTGAAGAAATGTTCTGGAACTGGAAATTAGTGATATTTGCTCATGATTGGAAATATATTAAATGTTACCCAATCGATCATGTACCTTAAGATGGTCAAAATGGTAAATTTTGGGTTATGTGTATTTTACCTTGATTCAAAAAATTGAGGGGGGGACAGGTACAAAAAAAAAAGTGTACTGGCAGGATGTCTTCCTCTTCCTTCCTGTTTTGGACACAGATGTGATGCGTGGAGCTGCAAGGGCCATCTTGCCGTCATAAGGCAAAACAGCAAGTACATAAAAACTCAACAAACTAAAGAAAAGAGAATAGAGAGAACGATTCTGAAAGCTGAATCCCATTGTTGAGTTGACCACCTGTGGGGAGCCATGCAGCAAGAGCTGGGAGTCACGTAGATGGATATGCCTGAGGAGGAAGGGCTGTGAATGTTTAACCCAAAGAAAAATGGGTGCGCTCATGGACGACGCACGTTCAATGCCTGGAGTCACAAGGAGGGTATATGATTAACCTGCAGTTTTGGGAAAGGCACAAGATCTGTAGAACAATAGAAACCTATGGAGTCACGTAGGTGCTCACGAGCATCTCACATGCTCATGGATAAGGTCACTAGTAGTCCTTCTGATTGGTGTTTAGGTGAATCGCGTGATATGGTGATTGGGCATTTGTAACTACTGATACTATAATAAGGGGCTTAATTTGAGGAGCAGGGTTCCCGAATCAAGATATGTAGAAGACTGACAATAAAGAAGTTTGCCACTCAACCTCGTCTGCGGGTCGTTCTTGCGGGTCGAGAGCGACAACCACCAACCTCAAGAGTTCTTAACTATACATGGCCTTGGGGCCCCTGGGTGGTTCAGTAGATTAAAGCCTCTGCCTTTGGCTCAGGCCATGATCTCGGGGTCCTGGGATTGAGCCCCACATTGGGCTCTCTGCTCAGCAGGAAGCCTGCTTCCCCCTCTCTCTCTGCCTGCCTCTCCGCCTACTTGTGATCTCTGTCTGTCTATAAACAAAATCTTAAAAAAAAAAAAAATACATGGCCTTGAATTTCTTTTAAGTAGGCTCCACCCCCAACTTGGGGCTTGAACTCACCATCCTGAGATCAAGAGTCAAAGGCTCGGGTGCCTGGGTGGCACAGTGGGTTGAGCTTCTGCCTTCAGCTCAGGTCATGGTCTCAGGGTCCTGGGATCGAGGCCTGCATCGGGCTCTCTGCTCGGCAGGGAGCTTGCTTCCTCCTCTCTCTCTCTCTCTGCCTGCCTCTCTGCCTGCTTGTGATCTCTCTCTCTCTCTCTCTCTCTCTGTGTCAAATAAATAAATAAAATCTTAAAAAAAAAGAAAAAAGAGAGAGAGAGAGTCGAAGGCTCTATGGGCTGAGCCAGCCAGGTGCCCCAGTAAATGTCCTTGAAGTTAAAATATATATATATTTTTTTTTAAGGTGGGAGGAACTGCCCGGCATGAGGCGCTGTAACGTGGAGCCACGTGCACGTGGGGCTGACGGGAGAGGAGAGTTCAGTCTTTCCCCCAGATGGAGAAAAGTCAGGAAGGGCAGGGAGGCAAGACAGGCAGTTCTCTGAGTCAGAGGGAAGAGGCTTCAGAAGCACGGAGGGCAGAATCTCCCATTTTGCACTTGACCCTGGTGACGCCCAGCCTCCCCCTGGGGTTGCCTGGACCCCTCATCCCCATTTCCCTCACCTCCTCCTTCCACTAAATCATCACCCTGAGAGATAAAGACACTTGTCTGAAGTCCCATGGCCACCAAGTACTGAAGCTGGGATCGGTCGTAGACTAAATGGAAGGGGCCAGAGAGAGAAGAGAAGATATATTTTTCCCTCTTCCGTATTTATTCGAAAAGGGTCATGTCACTACACCGAAAATGGTGACTCGCTCCGCTAGACGAATCTCAATGACCAGAAGGGATTCCATGTGGATGATGCTCTGGTTACCCGGAAGGATGGGGTGCAGTTCTCAAGACGGACACACGGGGTCGCTGTTGGACAAGAATTCACTGTGTCTCCCCGTTCAGGAAAGGAGGGACCTTCCCGGCTGCCTCCTTTTATTTTCTTGAAGGTGTGGATTGTCCCAGTTTAGCAAAAATAGGACCATGGCACTTTCCCTCCCAGGCACAAGATAAACTTAAAATAAAAGGACCGGGGCAGATATTTCTAGCGCTCACCGAGTATTCAGGCTCACCTCCCCTTCCTGAATACAAGAAGACTGCAGTCCCCAGCCCGGCCGGGCAGATGGGCGGGGCCGTGCGCCTGTTCTGGCCAATGGGCTGCGAGAAGAGGGGATGTGCGTCACTTCCTGGCTGACGCCTTTAAGAGCCGGTGCGTGGGCCTCTCCGCTCTTTCCCGGGCAGGTGCGCTGAGGATGCTGTGGGGTTAGAGGCAGCGACAGGGCTCTCCAAAAGTTTAGATCTGCAATTGCTCTATAAGGGAACCAAACTGGGTGGCTCAGTCCGTTAAGCGTCTGCCTTCAGCTCAGGTCATGATCTCAGGGTCCTGGGATCCAGCCTTACCTCAGGGGTCTCTGCCCAGTGGGGAGTCAGCTTCTCCCTCTCCCTCTGTGCCTGCGCGCTCTCTCTCTCTCAAATAAATAAAATCTTTTTTTTTTTTAAATAAGGTAACCCCTCGCAGATGCCATGAGTATTTGATTGTAACTTTTTTTTTTTAAGATTTACTTATTAGAGCTAGAGCATGCACCAGGGAGAGGGGCAGAGGAAGAAGGAGAGAGAGAACTTAAGCGGGTTCCACGCTCAGCACAGAGGCAGATGAGGGGCTCGACCCCACTACCCCAAGACCACCGCTCCAGCCGAAACCAAGAGTGGGATGCTTAACGGACTGCTCCACTCAGCCGCCCCTGAGTAAATTTAAGTAAATAAAATAACACACTGAACTCAGTGACACTTGCCACATCTCACGTGCCCGAAAGCACCCTGCGGCCCGCCACTAAGTGTTGCACGGAAAGGTCCATCCTCACAGAAAATTCTGCTGGACAGTGCCTCTCCAGACCACGGAATGCATGCACAGAGGATGGCTGCCCTGGAGAGGACTTTGCTTCGGTTGTGTTCATCTGCTGAGACCTGGGTTTGCTTTGTTTCCACTGAAGCATAACCCAGCGTGGCCTCACCCATCGGACGTCTTACTTAAAAGACCAATTGCCGGTTGGCAGCACAACACTAAGCCAAATGGAGAAGTGAGAGCTGCGGGTGGTGTCACCAGGCAGCCCCCAATATGAGCCGAGCAGGCAGACGGAGTCAAGGTCAGGCTCCAACAAGTCTTAGCTGCCCACTTTCTGTGATCTGTCTTGACCTGGCTTAGACCTCAACCACAAAGAATTGTTTCCTAAGAAAAGCATCGGGATCGTTAGAAATGAAGACCTGCTCAGGGGTGTGGAGCACTCTTTCTCGTCGCTGTTGTTGGCAGTTGTCCTGTGACTTCTCCCGGATACCGCGGCAAACAGACCCGCGCAACACAGGCACAGCTTCGTGAGCCATCGGCATTGACTTCAGGCAAGAACCACGGTGTCTCCGGAGTGAAAGACTCAGGTCTTAGAGTTCGCCCGATGAGCACTGTATCTGAGTTGAGGCAAGTGCTCTCCATTCTTCCAAAGGCATTAAGAGCTCCCCAGTCCCGAGGGAATCTAAGGGTCTGTGTGTGACCCGCCACCACGGAGGTTGTAAAATACCATTGCCATTGGCCCTGCAATCTCACTTCTAGGCGTCCGCACAAAGGAACCGAAGGCAGGAGTTCAGACACACCCCTGTGAGCTCGTGGTCTCGGGGGCAGGATTCATTCACAGGGGCCAAAAAGTCTAGAAAAAAGCTAAGTGTCCATCGGCGGAGGAGCGGACAAACAAAAAGGGGCGGTCCCTACAGTGGAATATTATCCAGCCGCGAAAAGAAAGAAATGCTGATCCATGCTACTAAGGGGATGAACCTCGAAAACGTTAAACTAAAGCGAAAGCAGCAAGACACAAAAGGCAAAGCCTTGTCCGATTCCGTTGATAGGACACCTTGGGACTAGGCACATCCCCAGAACTGGAAAGCAAATTACTGGATGCTCACGGCGGGGAGGGGAGGGGCTTCCCTCCCTGGTGCCCATGTTCTCAGATGGTGGGTGCTGATTGCTTTTATCTGTTTATTTAGTAAAGCCGTCAAATTAAGACACTTTCAAAGGGGTGTTGGGGCACCTGGGTGGCTCAGTGGGTTAAGCGTCTGCCCTCAGCTCAGGTCGTGATCTCGGGGTCCTGGGATCGAGTCCCACATTGGGCTCCTTGCTCAGTGGGGAGCCTGCTTCTCGAGCTCTGCCTGCCCCTCACCCTCCCTCTCTCTCAAACGAAATCTTTTTTTAAAAAGAAGGGGGAATGAGTTGTATGGTATGCGTTGTATCTCAATAAAGCTATTTTTAAAGGTAAAGAGTAACATTCGTTGGACTGTGATCTCTTCTGTTTCTCCAGCTCTTTTCCTCTGGTCTCCAGCCCCTGACCAGTCTCGAACACAGTTTCGTGGGTGTCTCCAACTCAACAGCCTCATAGAGTGGGACGTTTGCATCTAGATGCTTTTTTGTGGCATCTAGTGGGGTGAGTGTCCTCACCTCGCCCGTGCCACCCGATGGCCCAGCTCAGACGACCTGAGAGAAGAATTGAGCTTAATTCGGTGTGACCCGTCTGCTTCAGCACGATCCAGAGTTGGGTTCACAGAATTGCCAGAGCTCCCACTCTGTTGGCCCACAACGAGGAGCTGGAGCTGACAGAACAGCAACATCCTTGTTTGGGGGCTTTTGTAAAGATCCTGGTACATTGTACACAAATGAAATTTTGTTTGCGTGTTTTGGTGATTTCATTTTTCCAGGACATGTACAAACATTTAAGATAGAAACGGACCTCCATGAAAGGGGTTCCAAGGTATCAAGTGAGTGGTCTGTTTGAAGCGAGACTGGAGGGCCAGCCTCCCTGTGGGTCTTATAAATGGTCCAGGCCCAGAAGGAGCTCCCAAGTGGGCTTGAGACTCCTGATCACTGCCCCCCCAATCCCCAACAGTCCCAATGCTGTGGTCCAAGGGGCACCCGAGTCTCCAACCTCCCCAAGTGGCCCTAACACCCAACCCAGCACGGAGACAGAATGACAGCTGACCATGGGGTCCTCAGCAAGCTTCGTCCACCAACGACATCCGCTCACCTTTCTCTACCAGGGGCTAATCCAACTTAACCAATTCCTAATTCCACTGTCAAGGGCGATAGCCCACTTAGGATCCCAGTCCCCTAGCCAGTCGGCTCAGCGCTGTGACTTGCTCGAAGAGCCAACAGAACAGAGCATGGGAAGCGCTCTCTGGGCTCTGAAGGTGGTGACCAAAGCCGGCTCTGCTGTCCCAGGACTCCCCTGCTTTCTGTCCCATGGCTGCTGGAGTCACCAACCCACCCAGATGCGGAGGAGGGGGGCGAGCCCTGGCTCTCATGGGAGCCCCGTCATCATGGGCTAAAATCAGTGCCCCCCACCGCCCACCTCAAGCTCACACGCTGATGCCCAGGTTCCACGAGCAAAATGGAAACTCGCAGACACGTTCCATTAAACTCACCCAATGTTTAATGAACAGTGAACCATAGACAAGTCTGCCAAAATCTGCAACTCACTCACCTGGATCTCTCTCTCGCCACTACCCCCCAAGAAGGAAGCCAGGAGCAGGACCACCCCAAATGCCAGAGAGTAGCCAGGGGGCTGGGGGATGCGGGGAAAGGGTGGGGAGAGGAAGGAGCAAGGCAGAGTGCGAAGTTACACTCCTGGGGGGGGCACGCGTGTGCCACACACACACACACACACACACACACACACACACACAGGCAAGGACCAGGGGCGTCAGTCTCAGCCCCCACTCAGCGGCCGCAGGGACATCAGGGAAAGACCAGGCGTCCACGAGACATTTCAGTCCTTCCCGTCATGAAGCGTCTGCCAGCAGGGGCTGGGCCAAGGTCACTGGACTGTGCAGAGAAGAGGTGGGGGAGGGGTGAGTTTACAGGGACCAAGACCAGTGGGGACCCCATGATAAAGGAAGACAGACAAGTGAGGGGCAAAATGCAGTCCCAGGGAGAAACTGACGCACGAAGACAACAGGATGCCTGTGAGAGAGAAGCTGTAATCCAACGGGGAAGGTGGGCCACGACTTCGTTCTTAATAAATTTGGGGGTGGGGATGTGCTGCTGGGCAGCCACTACAGAGGGGAAAGTACACGTGTCACCTGTGCCCCACGGGGACACAGCTCTCCAGACAAGCTGCCTACTGAAATGGGGTTTGGGGATGCCTGTGCCAGCTGCAAGCCCCAGAAAGACCTCTTCATGGCTCCCAACCCGCAGGACCCACCTGGCCACCAGCTCCCGGGAGGGGGGGGATCTCAAAGCACTGGGAATGGAATGTCCTGCCTGGGTGACATCCCGGTTCACCTGGGGCCTTGGGCTACGGTGCCTAGCTACGCTAATGACATGATTTAAAGCGGGGGAGCCTTGGACCACAAGATAACAGCTCTTGCTTCTGGAGGGGCCGGAGGCCACGGTCAACCACGGAAGGCGAGCTTCCCTGTGGTGATACTCCGACCACGGGGACAATGAGGGGTCCTGATGCCGCCCCATACTTCTGCTCTTCACTGACTTTCACGGCTACCCTGCTGCTATGATCATCGTACCACCCGTGTAACTTGGTGAGTCCCGATGTGTCCTTCTAGCGAATCCCTGAACCCGAGGGTGGTCTCAGGGACCCCAGAAACTGCACCCACAAAACATGCAAACAAGACCCAATGCTCCCTCTCTCCTTTCCCCAACGTAAGTCCCATGTTTGCTCATGTGGGAGGAAAGCATCCACTGACGGCCCTCCCTGGAACCCCAGGCAACCGCGGGCTGATGTCAGGGGCCACCTGTCAATTCCCACTTCCAGCTTGAAGAACTGAAAGCCCCGCCCCCACCCTCACAGCTGCCAGCACGTAACTGAGTCAGCTCAAGCCGCTTTGGAATTACATAATTCTTGACTTTCTCTGTTTAGCGGAGCCCTCGCTTCATCTCAGAGCTGCACAGGAGGCAAGATGCTGCTCTGTATCGCATTAATTCAATCTTCGTGTTCAAGTTCACAGCCAAGGTGACCTCACTCTGCTCTGCTAAAGAACTCTAGGAAATGGAACGTGAGTTTCAAGCCTTTGAAAACCAGTTTTCGGGATCCAAGTTTCCTGGGGACAGGAAACTGGGTCTACTGTTTACTGACGGAAGGCGGGGATGCTCAAAGAGAGAGAATGGGAGAGTGCTTCCAGGCTCTCGGCCGTCAGGAGCCAGAACCTGGTTCTGGAGTGGGCTAGCATGGGGTGTCCAGTTTTGGGGGGGGCGGTTGGGGCTCATCTGGAACACACTGGCTTGGAAACGGGAAATCAGGCTCAGGAAGTCCTGAAAAGCAGTTCCGTGATCTAGAGAATAATACAGACAATGCTACCCATTCTGGATGGTATCAGGTTGGAAACGAGTCTTAGGTTCGGGGTATGTGGACCGCAGTGTGTACGAGCCGGGACCCCCTCACCTCTGCCTTCAGGGCACATTAGCCCTGAGCCAAGGCGGCCTTGACAGCGGCCACCAGCTTCAGAAACTTGCTCTCTGTGTCCACGTAGCCATCACCTCTCTGGGGAGTGGAAGAAGAGGGAAGCAGTGAGATCCCAATGCCCAGCCAGCCTGAGAATAAGACGAGAAAGATGGACGGACAAACAGCCAGCCATACCTTCTTGGAGTGAACCAACTTCCCAGCTACCATCACTTCAAAGAAGCCGGTGGCCTGGGGAGTCCCCTCGCCGCACTGGGAAGAGAGATGATGTTGGAGGGGTGGAGCGGCCCACCTGGGGACACCTGCACCTATGGGGTGAAGGGTGGGGCCAGCCCGAGCCACCTGAGATACTGGGATCCCGCCCCCCTCAGGGCTGAGGGACACACAAGGAGACCCATCTCTGATTCTCCTCCCCACCACCAAGACTCACGATGTCCAGGCATCCCGGGAACTCATCTTCTAACTTCTTCTTGAGTTGAAGATACTGCAAAGGAGGTGCGGGGGTGAAAACGGGGGTCAACAGGGGCCACGCCGGCTCGCCCTCCTCCCTCATCTCCCAGGGCCACCCTGGGGCTGGCCAGTCTGCTTACCTTGGACTTGTAGCCTCAAGCGCCACTGGTGGGAGGGAGTCCAAGAGAGTGGGTTCCAGGGGAGAGAAGGAGACGGTGGGGATCCAGAAGAGGAAGGAAGTGGGGGGGAGAGGCAGGTGGGTGGCAGACGGAGACACAAAGGGAAATGGAAGGGGGCCCAGAAAGACATGAAGAAGAACGCAGACAAACGACAAAGCCAAAGAGGGGACAGACAGAGGAGAGGACAGACACACAGAAAATGTTGACAACGGCACGGGGACAGGAACAGAAGGCAGACACCCACACACACAGAAAACCGACACCCAACAAAGGAGCCAAGCAACAGAGAGGGGGCGCAGAGCAAGCGGGTGACAAGGAGAGACCACAAGTATGAGACACAGGCGAAAGGAAGGGAAACAGAAAACGGGGTTAGGATGAGAACCAGAGAAACAGCGCCCCACCCACAGCCCCGGGAGGCGTCCTGAAAACCTTTACTCCTCGATCCCCAGGTCCTCCCAGCCCTGAGGCTGGAATCCAAACGCCTCCCCAACCCCCACAGCAGGCTATTTCAGGAGTTGAGTCTGGCACAGGCCTCCTGGGGGCCTCAAAATCACTCCTCTCTCTGTTTTCCGGAGGGTGAGGGGACATTTCTAATGGGCCGGGGGCCAGCAGATCTCAGCCTTTCAAAACCAGAAGCTGTCCCAGGGCATTTGACTCACGCTGGGACATGACCCACCCCCGGGACATGACCCACCCCACCCTCCCCTATAACGAAGGCAGAGCTAATAATATTCTCCTGCAAGCATTTTCTGGGAGGAGAAATGTGCGGAACGTGCATTTACTAGGCGCCCACAGGCAGGCCTGCCTATGCAATTGGGGCGGGGGTGTGTGTGTGTAAGGAGCAGTCAACGAGAAAATCCCCTGTCCACTCGGGACGTTTTCACGCTAGCGAGGAAGCTGGATCAAACATGCACTCCCTTCCGCAGTCCCTACCAAGATCACTCTCTCTCTCTCTGCAGATGGGGAAACCCAGGCCCGAAAGGGAGGAGGATTACTAACGATGGGCACCCACCGTCTTCATTCCTTTCAAACCCACGCTTCTCGAACCTTCCCGACTCTCGCCGTTCCCACCCCATGACTATTCATGGTACTGGGGGAGGGGAACCCTAAACGTGCAGAGAGGTTCCGCTCCCGTTACAAAGGTGACCTCCACCCCCAGCTCCGCAAACGGAGCCCCCCCCCCCCCCCGGTGTCGAGTGTCTTAAATAGCCTCACACGTGTCTCGGTTCCACCTTCGGAAACCTGAGCTGTCCTGAACGCCACGCACCCGGGAGGTGGACCAACGCCCTTCCTTCGCGCCAGTCCCCTTACGCCCACCCCACCCGCAGGGAACCCCTTTTCTCGGGCAGGGAGCCCCGTGGGTCCAGCACCGTCGGGCCGAGGAGGGGTGCGGGCGGGGGTCGCGGAGGGGGCCCCCGGCCATCGTGCTTACCAATAAACGACTCGGATGGCGAGGGCCATGGCTGGGGACCGCAGCATGGGCAGGACGCGGAGTGCGACCCACCTGCGGCTGAGACGGACGCACTCGGCGACTCCGGGACCTCAGCACAAAGGTTGTTACTCCGCTTTCCACGGCGCGAACCAACGCGGGGGGGAGCGGGGACGGCGGGGACCGGCGGGCCCCCACGGCGGGAGTGCAGGGACCCTGTGACCAGCCACCCTGAGACCCCACGCAGCCCCTTCCCTTCCCCCGCTGGGGTCGGGCCGCGTCCGACAGAAGCCCCAGGGGAAGCCTCTGCGCGACCCCTCCCGGTCCCCCCTCCGGGCCGGAATGGTACAGCCCCGCGGGGCGGGGTTCGGACCGGCGGATCCGTAAAGAAAACGGAATTGCCAAGGAAGGTGGTGGTTTTCCAGTGTGGGCCGGGAGGGGGGGCTCTCGGGCCCCTTTTCCGCCTGGGAGAGGGTGGGAGGACCGAGCCCGAAAGCACTGGGGGTGCGCCGGGGCGCGCCGGGGAGGCCCAGGTTTCCTGCGAGCGCTACAGGGTCGCCGCTGCCTGATGCGAGCAGGGCCGCTGGACCGGGCGCCGCCTGAGCCGCGAGGCGAGGGGGTTCAGGAAAGTGCTGGAAGCGGGCACCTAGCTAAGGGATTAATTAGAGCGTGGGCGCCTCTCCGAGCCTCAGTTTCTCTGTGCGGAAGATGGGCGTAATCGCCTACAGGGATGACTCATTCATTTACCAAATATGTAGTGCGGACCCACCTGCAGCCCTGGATGAAAATGATGAGGGAGCAGGAGGCTGGCTGAGGACAGAGCAAAAGCTGGCGCCTTGCACCCCCTCCCCCACCCGCTCTCCTCCATATGTGTAGCATTCCTCAGGCACCCCTGACTGCCATAAACGATAAACAAATAGTTAACTTGCAGAGATCACAATCCTGCAAGACAGGAATCTCCCTTGCTCTACAAATGTCCTGGAGATCTACAAACAGGGAGGTTACCTTATCAATAGCACAAATTTCCAGAGGCAAATAACTCTCAGTTCCTCAAGCCTTAATGTCTCCCTCCCCATCGTAAAGGAAACTGGTGGAGGCAGAGGTAGAAGGGAAGCTAAATGATAGCAGGATCATAACACCCCACCAAGAATCTCCCAACTATCTTGATGTTAATGGCTGACCTAAGACGACATTGATCAAGCCACAAGGGCAAGCCCCCCCCCACTCCCAACTATCTTGATGTTAATGGCTGACCTAAGACGACATTGATCAAGCCACAAGGGCAAGCCCCCCCCCCACTCCCCGTCCTGCACCTTGTAGGCCCTCTTTAACATATGAAAACTCCGTTGAAACCTCCCTTCCCCTCACCTTCCCCCAACCACAAGGTATATAACCTGACATCCCTCACAACCTGGGGCAGCAGCTCTTCCTGCCCACGGGTCGTTCCCGTGCTTTAATGAACCACCATTTTGCACCAAAGATGTCTCAAGAATTCTTTCTCGGTCATCGGCTCCGGCCTCAGCCCACCGAACCTGACCTAGGTTCTAGAACTTCATCAAAAATATAGTCAAAATCCCTTCCCTACTGGGAGTGATTTAGCCCGCTGGCTGGAGGACATGAGGGGGTTGGTGAGCGGGTATATGGCACTTGTGGAAGGCTCAGTAGAGACCAGCTCGGTGGAGATCTTCCTGCCCCCGCTTCTGCCTCTGCCTCCTGGTCCTTGGTCCTCGCTTGCTATAACCCTGGCTCAGGGTGGATGGCAGACAAGGTTCAAGTTCCACTCCCCCTCTGTTGTGACTTCTGATCCCCCTGGCCTTGGAAGGATAATAATAAGCCTGGGATATAGAGCACCCAACAGGGCTGTGTGCAATCAATGGCCCCTAAACAGAGATCTTCCAGAGCCGTCAGAACAAAAACCCAAATCTTGGCACCGTCTGCCCTTGTCTGGTCCCATCCTTCCCTCCTTGCCCCATCTCCCAGTGCCCTAGCCACGTCGAATCACCGCAGTCCCATCTCAGACCTCCCCTGCTTTCCTCCTTCTCGGGCTTGGCACGTGCTGGTTTCTACCCTCTCCTGCTGCCCGAGTCTGGCTCATCGACAGCAATCAGCTCCAATGTACTGTCTGTGGCCAGCTAGACCCCCGGACCTGACCTTGACTGCCCATCTGCTGGTACTCATCGACCTTTGTTCCACATTTTCTCTTAAGCTCCTCTTTTCAGCTTGTCTCTTAACTCAGGCAGATGGAAAGCAAAGCCACTCCACCAGCCATAGCAACTGCCCTAAAAAGACCTCCAGACCCCCCAGACCACCCTGGGGTGGGGTTAAGCTCCCCAGACTCACACCTGAGCAGATGGTCAGAGGATGGAGTGATCTCTAAAATGACAAGTACAATACTGAAATCTCCACACAAAGGGGAGCACAAGCCTCATTTACACAACAGCCAACGCGTGTTTGTTGTCCGGCATGTTGCCTTAAAGCGCAAGCTCGATCTTGTGCCAGCCTCTACGTAGGATGAACTACTCATCCTAACCCTACATGAAAGAACCCACTGAGCCTTGCTTGGGGTCACTTTTGGAAGCCCTTCTCCGTGATCTCCTCTTATTTGCTGCAAATAAACTTGTCCTTGTCCTAGTGTCGTTTCTGACTCACGAGGAGAGAACTCAGGGTGGTTCTGTTACAATATTATAAGGAAAACATTGTGCTTCCGGGGAAAGCTGTGCCTTCTGCATAGTACATCTGTATTTGTTTGTCTGTCATCACTGAGTACGTGGCTTAAGCCACTGAGAGTTGGTTCCCGGTTCTAGAAGTCGGAAACTGGGAGATCCAGGGACGCCTGTCTAGCTCAGTCTGTGGAACGTAGGACTCTTGATCTCAAGGTTGTGAGTTTGAGCCCAAAGGTGGGTGTACAGGTTACTTAAAAATAAAATCTCAAAAAAAAAAAAGAAGGGAATAAAATAAAATAAAATCTCCAGGCGCCTGGGTGGTTCAGTTGTTGAGCAAGTGCTTTAGACTCAGGTCGCGTCCCAGGGTTCTGGGATCCAGCCCCGCAACAGGCTCCTTGCTCAGCAGAGCACCTGCTTCTCCCTCGCCTGCTGCTTCCCCTGCTTGCACTCTCTCCGTCTCTCTCTGACAAAAAAATAAATAAAATCTTTTTAAAAGTTTAAAATTTTTTAAAAATTAAAATAAAGTAAAAAATCTAAAAAAAAAAGAAGAAGAAGAAGAAGAAGAAGAAGAAGAAGAAGAAGAAGAAGAAGAAAAGAAAAGAAAGAAGATGGAGATCAAGGTGTCCATAAAGTTGATTCCCTCTGAGGGCTGGGACAAAGACTTCATGCTTTTTCCCTTGCTTGTGGTGTTTTGCTGGCTATCTTGGTGTTCCTCGTAAAAGCGACCCTTGGCTCTCTGCCTTCATCTTTACATAGCATTGTGTGTGTGTCTCTCTCTCTCCAAATTTCCCCATTTTATAAGGACATAAATCATGTTGGATTAGAGACACCCCCCCCCCTCAGTCCAGTAGGACCTCATCGTAACTACTTATATCCACAAAGAACCTATTTCCAAATAAGATCACATCCTGAGGTCCTGGGGGCTAGGACCTCAACATACATGAATCTGGGGCAGGACACCATTCAGCCCAGAACAAATCCTTCCAAGCTGTGGGCTGTTTTATAATCCTGTCCATTGGGGCGCCTGGGTGGCTCAGTGGGTTAAATCCTCTGCCTTTGGCTTAGGTCATGATCCCAGGGTCCTGGGATCGAGACCCGAGTTGGGCTCTCTGCTCAGCAGGGAGCCTGCTTCCTCCACTCTCTCCTGCCTGCCTCTCTGCCTACTTGTGATCTCTGTCTGTCAAATAAATAAATAAAAATTAAAAAAAAATAATCCTGTCCATTTCGGATACGTGGAAGCAATGCACAGTAATTCTCCGTGTGGCTTATAAACGACAAACATTAATGGAGGGGAGGGGGACACAAATATTCAGGCCATAGCACCTCCCCAAATGTTCTGCCTCCAATATTGGGTTCAACCTTCCCGATCTGTAAATGTGTCTATTCTTCGAGCGTCCTCTGAACAGGGGAGGCTCAGCCTCGATCTCACGTTCACTTTTAGATCTGCATGCGTCATGATTTTCCCAAAACTCATCTTGTAACAACCGTCCTCCAGCAAGGTCTCCTGAGCCTGGGTCAGGGTCGGGGTCCCCTCAGTGCTCCCCCTTCTCTGCTGCCGTTGCCGCTCTAGTTCTCACAGGTCTGGTGACCCCCCGGCTTTCCCAGCACACCCAGCCAGTGGCCGGGCACAGCACAGAAGCTCTGAGTGTTTTGTTGGCCAGGCTCTGGGTTGAGACCTTGCCAGGAGCTTCAGAGAAAAGGAACACCAGCCCCCTCTTCTGCCCTGAGAACAAAGGGGTCTCTTGTCCAAAAGTTGGGGAGGCCGGAAGAATTAGTGGTGGTTTTGGGGGGCTGGGACTCTCCCTCTCTCTCACACACATGCACATAGACCAATGGTAACACACAAGGACTCACCCCCCCACACCCGGGTACACAACTGCGCAGCCAACCAAACAGCAACCCAGCCGGAAACAGAGTAACACAACAGCCCACACCTCTCCAGTCGGCCACACAATGACACCAAAGGCACACCAGGACCTCTGTAGACCACAGCTGAGCCAGGGCCACCAAATGTGCCAGACCCAAGGGCAGCCACCCCCACATGCACACAGGGGACACACAGCCACACTCCAGACACACAACGCGATCCAGCCAGCGGCTCAGCAGCTCACCCCAAGATCCAGCTCACTGGGGACGTATGACTGCAGACAAGGCACATCCTGCAGAATGAGGCCCCAGGCGCCAACACACATCGCAGGGTCACTGAGGCCGGCCGGTGTGGCCTCCCCACCCCCGGCAACACACAACTCCACCCACCCGGGACACAGAAACAAATATGTACTACGTGAGGGGCATCGTGGGTGCTGGGAAAGAAAATAAAGCCAGGAAGGGTGGCGGGCAGGGCTGGGGCAGCGAGTTTTATAAACAGAGCGAGGAAGCGGCTATGTCCTTCATGAGAGCATCCTGCCCTTGAAGAGCCAGGAACTGTGATGGTCCCATTTCACAGATGGGCACCCTAAAGGCACTCACCTGAGGCCGGGTGAGCCCAGCGTCAGGCTGCGGAACCAGCTACCTGTGGGCAAGATGAGAAAAGTGGGGTCAGGTTGAGTGGGGCCCGGGTGGTGTTCTCAGGGACCCCAAAAGCCCCAGGGGTGAAAGAGGCCTGAACTTCTGAGGGTCCAGGACACCCAGCCTCTGCCTGTCCAGACCCCAGGGAAGATGTTGCTCAAGGCTTTGTGTCTGATGTGTCCCTGGAGCGTGACATGCCGACCCCTGCCTGTTCTTCGATGTCTTCAACACCGGGTGCAGGCAAGGCCAGCGGCCAGGCCACCTCTGTCTGTCTGTCTGTCATTCTGCAGGGAGTCAGGGCCTCCCTGGGGCTCCTTTTCATTCCCTCTACCCCCATCCCCAAGCCCCCCAGATGGGGAGGACCCCGTCTCCTCCATTCTTGGGAGCCACATGAGCCGAGGCCCCCTTTTTACTGGGGTTATCGATCCTCTAGGTTATTAGTTTGTAAGAGTTCTTTACATATTCTAGCTCCGAGTCCTTTGCTGGAAATAACGTTTTGCAGACACTTTCCTAGTCGGCGGCGTGCCCTCCCGGTCTCACAGTAGCATCTTTTGGAGAGCAAAGGATTTTAATTTTGATGAAGTCCCATTTGGTTTTGCTTTAATCATGCTTTGTCCCTTTTGGGTGTCACACCTAGGGTATCTCTGTCAAACCTAGGGCCACTAAGATTTCCTCCAATGTTTTCTTCCGGAAGTGTTTGTGGGTTTTTTCCTCTACTTTTAGATCTTGTGTTTTCTTTCCCTCATCTGGCATTTTTTTTTTTAAGATCTTAATTTATTTGTCAGAGATAGAGAAAGAGCACAAACAGGGGGAGGGGAGGGCAGAGGGAGAAGCAGGATCCCTGCTGAGCAAGGAGCCGGATGGGGGACTTGATGTCCGCACCCTGGAATTGACCTGAGTGAAGGCAAACGCTTAACTGACTGAGCCACCCAGGTGTCCGTGTCTTGCCTGGCTTTTTATCTTGTCCAAACCAATCACTGCCACCAGGCCTCTGAGCAGCAGGGGGGTGGGGTGGGGTGGGGAGGGGCAGTGCAAGGAACCGCCCGTGCTAACCTTCCGGGCTTTTGAGCTTGGGAGCTTGGCCCCTGCCTTACAACTGGGAAATTGCCTGATAAACATTTCCCTCCGGTGATATAAAACTTCCCTAAATGATAAGTGGGCTCACCGAGCCTCAGCCCTTTGTACAAAACAATATGGTTCACGCTGACACCTGCTGTCCTTCTGGAAGCCTGGAGTTGGGGTACCGGCCAGGCAGATGGTGCCCACATACCAGCCCTCCGCCAAAGCCTGCAGCTCCGAGGATCTAGTGGGCTTCCGCGGGCAAAAGCGTTGCACGCAGGTGACATCATGTTCGCTGCTGGGAGGGAGCGGCAGATGGATCCCTCCAGACGGCACCTGTCCGATCCACCGTGTGTCCTTACTATGTCGCTGTCATCGGTCAACTAGATATGGACTCTATAGGCCCTTCTGGCGATCCTCAGAACGCGGTGCAGGGGTGTGGGGGTTTGGGGCCCCATCCCTACTGGGGAGCATCGCCGGACCCTGATGGAGAGGAAAGAACGTGGAAGAAAAAGTCAGTAAGACCCAGAGTTTAACACGTTGTTTGACTGTGTTTGGGCTTGAGGGACCTGACCGGAATCACTCTAGGAAATGAAAATTCTAACGGCTAGGGGCCGTTTGCACAGAGTTGGGGTCTAATGCAAATTCCAAATGCCTATCTCCAGCCCCTCATTTCCAGATTTTTGCAACCAACTGTCTACTTGGCACCTACAATTGGGTGTCTAACTGGCACCTGAAACCGCGACTCCAGATTCCCCCCAGGTCCTCCCCTCTTCCTCTGTCCCCTCAGCCTGTCCCCCTAAAGGCCACCAGGGGGCGGCAGACCCACGTCTGGCAGCTCAGAACCCTCCATGGCTCCCGCATTACCTGGTCTAAGCAGAGTCCTCACTGGGGACCACAAAGGCGCTCATCTCCAAACTTACCCCCTCCTTACAGAGTTTTTTGGCTTTTTAAAAAAATTTTAAAAGATTTTATTTATTTATTTGACAGACAGAAATCAGTAGTGCCTAAGTAAGTGCCTAAGTAAGTAGGCAGAGAGGCAGGCAGAGAGAGAAGAGGAAGCAGGCTCCCTGCTGAGCAGAGAGCCCAATGCGGGGCTTGATCCCAGGACCCTGAGACCATGACCCAAGCGGAAGGCAGAGCTTTTTGTTCTCAATTAATCATTCTAGAGCGTGCAATTCAGCGACTTTTAGTACCTTCAGAGCTTCTTTCTAATTTTTAAAATGATCCTTAAGATTCTTAAGTTTAAAAGATCCTTAAGGGCGCCTGGGTGGCTCAGTCAGCTGAGCACCCAGCTCTTGATTTCAGCTCAGGTCATGATCTCGGGGTCGTGAGACCAAGCCCCACATCAGGCTCCACGCTCCACTGGGAGTCTGCTTCAGGTGCTCTCTCTCCCTCTTCCCCTCCCCCCCATGGTCACGTTCTCTCTCTCGCTCGTTCATAAATAAACCTTTTCAAAAAATGAAAAAAAATAATAATATGATCCCAAGTAATTATTTCTTCTAGGAAACGACGGCGATGAGGGATGGGAGGTGTGTGTATGTCTTTTTTTGGGGGGGGGGGGTATTTATTTAACAGAGAGAGAGACAGCGAGAGAGGGAACACAAGCAGGGGGAGTGGGAGAGGGAGAAGCAGGCTTCCCACCCGGATCAAGATACAGATCATTTCCATTTTCCAAGAAGTTGGCTCCTGCATCTTCCTTGTCAGTTTCCGGTAGCCTGACCTGCGTCACCACACATCAGTCTGGCGTGTCCTGGGGCTTCAGGTAAATGGAATTGGAGGGCCCGCGTTCTTTATATCCGGATGCACACGGATGATACTCCGATGGGTGGGGAAGGGGACCGATGGATGGGTCAACAGATGGAGAGAGAGACCCACTGATGGATGGAGGGGGTGAACTGATGACCGCTGGCCACTGGGGTTCTGGGTAAGGTCTCCGCCTGGCAATAGGGGAAGACACAGGGCAGGGGAACAGTGTGGGATAGTCAGGCTTGAGGCTTGACGCCCCTTGCCCACAGCAAAGTGACAGGGACCTGTACAGCAACTGTCTGCGAGCTTCTGGCCTCATCCCTGCACACGGATCGGCGGCCGTCCTATCCTCCCCCTGGCTCTCACCCTTTAACCCTGCTCATCCGGCCGCCCCCTCCAGGTCTGGGACCCCTGCTCACCCCACTCCCTCTCTCCACCTGGTCCAGGCCCAAGTGGGGGTTAGTGACCAGTGTGGACATGTTAATCAAATTTCATCGGCTGACCTGGACCTTCGAGCCTCCAGCCTCAGCTCACTGACCAGCAGACCCCCAGGAGACCCTCTGGGCGGACTTACAGAGACTTCTCGAATCTGCTCCTCCTCATTCGGAAAGCAGCAGCTTCCTCCCACTTGGGTCTAGCTTTTATCCCACTTACTGCAGTGTGGCCCTTTGAGGGGTCCTGAGTAGGGGCGACGCTGGAGTTAGGGTCGCGAGGGAATCACCCCCCCCCCACGGCTGGCCCTAGGCGCAGGCTCTTGGCGCCTCCTGGCGGCCACCGTCTCTATCGCATCTCCGCACGCTTCCCCCTTGAACTTGGGAGATGCTGCATTTTGACGGTCCAAACCAGTCCCTCAGAAAGGAGGACGTTAACGTTCACTCAGAACCACTGGCGGCGCCACGAGACCCCTCCCCGCACGGTCACCAGGGGCATCCACCCCCTGCCCTGGATCCCCCGCGGCAGGTCTCAGCAATCCAGCCCCCCGACCCCCTCCCTCCCACCTCTGCAGAGCACCTCCATCCATCCAAAAGTTCTGCCTGGAATATCCTTGGTGTTATCCTTGATCTCCCTCTGGCCTTCGCACCCATACCATCTGTGCACTCCACCTTCAAAACCTATCAGGATTCTAGCAGCTTCTACCTCACCGATTCCACACCGGTCTGGCAGCAACATCTCCTGCTTGGACTACAGTGGTTGCTTTCTCACTGGGTTCCCTGCTGCATCTCTGGCCCCCTAGAATCTGCTCCCCACTCACAGTCAGAGGGACTCTTCTCACGTGGTCCCTATGGCCCAGCACAGTCTGGCTACAGGGTGCATCAGGGAGCTCACCTTCCACGCTCTCTCCTCGGTTCACTTGGTTGCAGGTAGATGAGTCTCCCTCGCCCTTCGTGAAGTTCCCAACCTCAGGGCCTTTGCACTGACTGTTCCAGGCCCCTGAAAATTTTTCCCTGTGATATCCACAAGCCCCCCCCCCCATTTTATTCCGGTCTCTGCTCAAATGTCAGCTACCAGGAGAAGACTCAGTATTTTGGCTTAGTACTTAGGTGGCTGAATGGGGCTGGGGACTTTTAAAAATTGTATTATTGCTGTTGAAGGAAAAGGAGGAATCCATCATGGTGCCAGTTTTCTGACCAGGGGGGCTCCTGTAAGTGTCATTCTAGAGTTCAGGTCACGGGACTTTCAATCATCACTCGACATTCCCTGCACCCGACGCCCCAGATTCTGTGGACATGTAGAAAAGATACGGCACAGAGTGGTGCAGGCATACTCAGCTGTCTGTGCTGCTGCCTCACGCAAGAAAGGCTGGGCTCTCCAAGGGGAATGGAGAAAGTCCTGGCTGGACTCAGACTCTCAGCAAGTCTGTGTAGCCTTGGGTAAACCTTTGCCCTCTCTGGGCCACCATCTCATTTGCTGGCAAATGAACACAGCAAAAATGTCAGCTCTTCACAGTGGTTTACACTCACACAGACCTTAGAAATCTCTTAGTATTTTAAACATGATTTCCCTGAGTGTGAAAGCAACACGTGGTTGTGCGGGGCAGGGATCAGAGTCTGGGTGGGGCCCTCAGGAATGACCCCCGGGACAACAGCATGGAACCCCGAGGCCACCACTGCCGGGAGCGCTGGGTGCAAACATGACCGGCCCCAGTCGTGACCCCGGGGGTGTCTTCTGCCACCCCGAGTCTCTGGAGGGGGTCCACCTGCTGGCACCTGCTCTGCGGCCAGGGGAGGAGGTCATGGGGCCCACCTGGGGCCTCCACTGTAGGCAACACGGGAGGAATCGAGGAGGTGCAGGAACATGACAGAAGGAGGAAGAACCCCCCGCGATCTACCTGCGGGGGCACAGCCTCCAGCGTCCTCCTCCGCGCACGTGTTTCCGGACAGCTACAAATTGGTGAACATCCTGCGGTGCTCTTGGCCCCTTGAACGGTTCTGGGAGACAGATCCTAAGTGTTTCCCCAGCTCATTGCACTTTCGTCTGAAAGCGGACTCTTCACGAATGGCGGAGCAATGGCCTGAGTATAGACACCCCACTCGTAAATAACCGTGTCCTGCCCTTGCATGTCTGGACTATTTCTGTTTTTAATTTCCCAAACAGCACAACAGCAGACACCTTTATTTGCATCAAGGGCTCTGTCTGCTTCTGAATTTCCGCTTTTAAAAAGGCTTCGCCCATTATGAAAAATTCGGGGAGCCTGGAAATAGAAGGGGAAAGAATCCCCTGGAATCCCCCCCACCCGAGAGACCCTGGGCACCAAGGGGTTTGGATCCAGTTGGGCTTCTTTGCACAAAGCATCTGCACAGACACAGAGGCTGCTTATCACCTGCACGTCTGCCCCCTCGGTCCCCTTGGTTCGTGGCAGGAGCCATGAGCCGCTTCCTTCCATTCTGCACCGCACTCTACCCCCCAACATCCCTGCACACGGTGCCTCTCCCCCAGCTTCTGGCTGCTTCCTTAGGGCCCTTCCCGAGAGAGCAATTAGTCGGTCAAAAGGTAAGAGCGTTTGTGAGGAGTCTTTGGCACGGACTGCAAGTTTCCACTTAAATTTTTTTTTGTTTTTTCCCTAACATTGTTATAAGAGCAAACACTCAGGGAGCGCTAACTCTGTGCTCTGAACTTTCCCCGGGTGGACTCCCTTAATCCACGTCATAAGGCACAGTGAGGTATCATTATGCCCCTTTTGCAGATGGGGCCTCGGAGGCACAGAAAGGTTGAGTAACCTTCACAAGGTCACGCAGCCAGGAAACCAGCTCCCACATCCAGGTTCCTGATCATTCTTTCATTTGTTGGTGTTGGGACAGTCAGAAGCAGATCGAGATTTTGCAGTGCCTGGAGATTTCACCATTTAGGGGAACCCACTGCAGGTTAAAGGATGTTGCAGACTGAAACCTTCAGGTGCAGGGCCATGGAAGGAACCCCGGGGACAAATCTGTGGCCCTGACACTTGAGCTCCAGCATCGCGCTGAGGTGTCCCCCTCCCTGCCCAGCTATGCTCTTTTCAAAACATGTCACTGTCTTTGTTTTATGAGGCATCCAGGCGTCTGTCCACTTAACCCCCCTATTGTTCTATGTGTTTCAAAGGAAGTTGCAGACCTGAGTGTGGCCTTCAGCTTGCAAATCTTCAGGAGCTCAGAGTTCAGCATTTTTTCTGCCTTTGATGTAAAATTCAGATGCGGAGTGTAATTTACGTGCAGAAAACCGCCCCCATGTATCTTTGCCACAGACCCGTGTTCCGTCCGCAGGGGAACAGACGCATTTCCCCAGGCGATGGAGCGGCACGAGCTTCCGGAGGGCTCTGCCTAGAGTCCGGGCTGCGGGGCGTGTCCTTGAACGGCGATGACTAGCCCACCCCCAAGTCCCCCCTGTTTGACACAGGAGCTGGTGGCTGGCTCTGGCCATTAAGAGTTTCCTCTCTCGAATGGGTTTCTGGGATTTCGGGGTCAGAGGCTAAGGCTTAAGGCTCCCTTCACGGAGTGGCTCTCCTGCTCACCGCAGTGGACGGTCCCCCGCGCCCTCCCCAGCCAGGCGCACGGACAGCCACTCTCCTGTCTGCACTACATTCCTTATTTTCACAAGGGGATGCGGAACAGGAGCCGCTCCTTGAAGCCGTGATGTTCCCCAGGATGCGAGAGCAAGTGGGGAGGTGGGGGCCCTGACTTTGGTCTCTCCCTTCACCCACTTCTTTCATAAACTGCTTCGGCTTTTATAGACAGTGTCCCCGTGAAACGTCTCCAAGGGCCACAACAAAAAAGAGGGAAAGGCTAACAGAACACGACACTGTTTTCTGACAGGGGATACTGGACACAAAGTAAAATGGCAACGCCCTGGGGGAAACGTCTGGGAACATGCAGGACGGACTTCAAGAGCTGTAACAGACAGAGCTCCTCCAAGTCAACAAGGAGAGGACAATCTAGAAGGAAAATGGTCCGAAGGTTCACGCCAGCAGAGTGCGCCAGTGAGGGATATGGACACATAGACTCAACCTCATGGACCGCCAGAAGGGGTAAAATGAGAACCGGGAGATCCTACAGCCGGAGAGCTCCAAGCAAACAAGTGGGCTGCTGTGTTGCTGGCGGGTAAAAACCAGCCCGCCGTACGGGGAGAGGATTTCACGGAATCTATCAATAAGCTCTGCCACGTACTCGCCCTCACAGCCCAGACATCCACTCCCAGGTTCCCATCCTCCAGATACATGTGGCGCAGCCCAGGACGACCCTCCTTCCCGTTTCCTTAGATGGGCCAGTGGGAGCCAGAGTCCTGTGAGTCACACACTCACACCCTCCAGTTCTAAGCAGCTGGAAGGAAGTAAAATAAAGGAGCGCCCTGCACACACACACAAGTTCTCCCAGACACACTGAAAAAAGCCAAATACAGACCCACTTACAGTGTGATCATTTCCAAAACATAGAAAGATTAAAGAGCCGTTTGTTCGATGTTTCCATGTACACGTATAGAGTTCAATGAACTCACACATGGGACATACCAGAATCGTTCAGCCTGAACTGCAGTGACAGTTACTTCCACGGAAGAGGGACGGGCTGGACTGGAACACAAAGGCTCTGAGCAACACACGGTGCTGCGGTACCTCCGCGCACGGTGTCAGTGACACAGCAGGAATGTGGGCCTTTATTACTTGGAGAAAAAAGGTTTTTCAAAAAACTTTTTAGGGGCGCCTGGGTGGCCCAGTGGGTTGAGCCTCTGTCTTTGGCTCGGGTCATGATCTCAGGGTCCTGAGATCGAGCCCCACATCGGGCTCTCTGCTCAGCAGGGAGCCGTCTTCTTCCTGTCTCTCTCTGCATACTTATGATCTCTGTCCCTCTGTCAAATAAATAAATAAAATCTTTAAAAAAAAAAATCCTTTTTAAATTGGTGTGGGGAGGAGGGATCAGTCCCTTCTGATGTGCCTGAGGTCCATCACCTTTCGGACAGAGAGGACTGGCCACCTCCTGCAGGGGGAATCCAACCGCTTGAAAGTATTGTAGGTTTGGGGCACCTGGTCTGAAGCTGAAGTGTTTGTCTTCGGCTCAGGTCATGACCCCGGGGTCCTGAGATCGAGTCCCACATGGGGTTCCTTGCTTAGCGGACAGCCTGCTTCTCCCCCTGCCTGTGCTTACTCTCTCTCTAATGAATAAATAAAATCTTTAAAAAAAGGACAGCAGGTGCTGGGCGACCATCAGAACTGCCCATCGCCTGTGCAGCAGGATGGCAACCGAGACCTGCCTCTCAGTCACCTGGGCAGAGACGTGGGCCATTTCCCTCACACCCAGCTGTGATCCCCACTCTCCCTTCTTGGCTCCCCACCAGCCGGCGAGCCCCATCTCCTCTGCTCCCTTCCCCAAACATCTTGCTGCGCCAGGCTTTGGTGGAGATGAATGTTCTGGTACCGGCACCCCCAATGTGCTAGGGAGGGACAGAGAGAGACGCTACCCCCAGGAGGGGGACAAGTCACACGTGAGCCCGAGGGGTCAGCCAGCAGTGATTTATTGTGGGGTAGGGGCTCCGGCATCCGTGGTGGCTACAACCTGGGGACAGAGGAGAGGGGGCTGAGGGTGCGGGGGCGGAGGAAGAGCCCCACGACCTCATCCCCTCGACACCGGCCAACTCCGGTTTGGACCTTTCCATTTCCCTCTGGGGATCCTCCCCCGCCCGGACTCTGGGTCCAAAGGCATCTAGCACAGTGTCCCCTCCCAAGTAGGACCAGGGATCCCACCAGGAAGGAGGAACAGACAAGGGCTCCTTCTCCTCGGGCAGCTTAGAGGGGCTCCTGCCACAGCCCCGAGCCCCGTCAGCCAGGCAGGGAAGGGGGCGCCACTCACTGGATCTCGCGGAACGCGCGCTTCTCCACAAGCTTCACTTTGTACTTGCGCTTGAACCTGCAGGAGGGAGCGGAGCGGTCAGTGGCCAGCAAGCCCACCAAGTGCAGGGGCGGGAGGTTTCCCGAAGCCCTCACTCCCCGCAGCAGCCCCGGGGACCCTCACTTGGCTCTCTCCCGGGGCTCGATCATGTTTCTCTTCTGGAAGCTCTTGAAACGGTCGCGGAGAATGTTGCCTTCCGGCTGCGGGACACAGAGAGGGAGGCCTCAGTTGGGGGGGGCCCATCCTGGCCCTGGGCTGGTGGGGTGATGTGGAGGGACCCCTGGGCTAGGTCCGCAGCACCAGCGGGATGGAGCCTGAAGAGGCGGAGAGCATGCCGGGCATGGGGCAGCAGCAGCATGGGCAGGGTTCAGACCAACAGGGCGCGTAGCCCCCGGATGAATTAGAGTTGGCTGCAGCCCTGAGCTAGGCCCAAACCGCAGGGCCTGTGGCCGTGGCGAGGCGCCCAGGGCCACTGAGCAGGTTCTAAGTGTGTGCAGGACAAGACCGTGCTGAGCTTTAAGGAGACCTGCCCAGCACTGAAGGGGAGAAAGGTGGGGCCGGGACCCCAGCGGCTGCTTTGGGACCCGGCTGGGAGGGCATTCCACAGGCCGTAGGCTCCAGTCATACCAGCGGGCCCCTCAGCCCCGAAGACCCCGTGCCCTCAGCCCCCAGGCGTCAGCCCAACCGGCCCAACCCGGGGGCAGCCGTGATGTCGCCCATAGCCCCTGCGGGCACGGGGAGCAAGGATGGGTATCATCACTGGGCACGGGGGTCTCCCCTACAGCACAACACCCCAGGCGGGCAAATACCTTCAGGGTCCTGAGCGAGTCAGACAGCTCCGAGCTGAGCTGCACGTCGATGTCGGGGGCCTGGTACCTAGAGAAAATGGGCAGGGGTGTTCAGGGGGTTGGCCTCACCCACGGCAGCAGGCCTTCCAGAACAGGGGGCTCTGTGGGGAGATGATCTTCCAGGAGGAGGCCAGGAGGGAACTGGGACCCCAGATCCCTGCTCCCCACCCCAAGCCAGGCCTCACTTGAGCCGCCCCAGCCTGCGGGGTCTGTCCGCCTCGGCCAGCCGCTGTGCCCGCCGCCGCTCCCGCCGCCGCGCCAGCTCCGCCAGCCGCCGCGCCACCTGGGCCTTGATCCCACGTAGCCTGAAGAGCTCCTGGTGCCGGAGCCGGGCCGCCCGCACCTCGGCCTGCTGTACCCGCTGCAGCAGGGCCGGGTGGAGTCAGGGGCCCGGCCGAGCACCATCCCCTGGGAGACCTCCCCCATGCTGAGACCCCTCCAATGCCACCTCCCCCCGACTTCCCAGCAGTTTCCCGAAACCACCTTCCTTACCCACTGGTGGTCTGCAAATCCCACACCCCCAATATAAGCATCAGGGCAGCAGAGACTCGATCTAGAACATGCCCCGTCACACCCTGAGCCCACACGCTGCCGGAGAAGCAGCAGGCTAGAGCCCAAAGCGCTCACCATCTTCCGCGCGACCTTCTCCCGCCGCCGCTGTTGCTCGGTCTTCTTCTCTGCCACAGCCAGCCGCATGGGTGCCGGGGAGGCCTCCACTCCTTCAGCCGGCTCCCCTCCAGCCTCGGGCCCCCTGTCCTGGCCCTCGCCTGGCTCCCCCTCCCCGTCTGACTCCTCCAGCAGCCCCTGACACATCTCCTGGAATGCAGACTCCTGGGGGGGGGGGGGTAGCGGCGTGTCAGGGGCAGGGTGGGGGGCGGAGGGCGGGCAGGGGCAGGGCGGGGCGGGCAGGTGTGGGCTCACCTGGGTGGCAGGCTGCTCCGAGGCGGGCAGCGCCAGCCGCCTTTCCAGCTTCTCCGCCTCCTTCTGCCGCTGCAGTTCGACCTCGTGGGCTGCCCGCAGCAGGGTCTGGGAGTGGGAGGGGAAGGGGTCAGGGCTGAGGACCCAGGGACTTACAGACAAACCCAGCCTCCCACCACTGTGTCCCAGGCCTTCCTCCACCCCACCCCACCCCACCCCCGCGCTGTCAGGGGGTGCGCCCTCCTCCCGCGCCCGTCTGCTCCGCCAGTTCTCTTAGAGGATGGCCTGATCCCTGATCTCTGCACTCGGTAGTTTTGTTCATGCAAAACGCAGAACAGGCAAACATGTAAAGACAGGAACGACAGTGGGGGCCGCTGAGGGAAGACGGGGCGGGGGGTGGTGATGGCTGATGGGCGCCAAGTTTCTTTTGACGGGATAAAAACATTCTAACATACTGGTGAGGGCCACTCAGGCCAACTCTGCAGAGACGCTAAAAACCATTACATCCCACGCAGTGAGTGGGCGAGTCCTAAGGCGTGGGAGCGCTCTCTCTGACACAGTTCAAAGAACAAGAGACATGGACCAATCTTCTCACGTTCTCCCCCGACAGCCAAGCCAGCCTGTGGAGGACGGCGACGGCCTCCGCCTGTGACCGGCCTCCTCCTCCTCCCGCTTGGCGGCGGGCGCTGGCTTCGCCCACACCGTGCATCAGGCGTGGAAAACTGCTCGCTCTGTTCCGGGTCAGCTAAGGGGCCCATTCGTCATGAACGAGGTGGAAGGGCACTCGCTCAAGCGTCCCGCGTCTGCTCCACGATCTCGATCTGTCTCTGGGAACCTGTGCTCCCCGAGGCCAAAGAGTGTCCCCACTGCTCACGATACCCGTGCTCAACGGACATCACGGACATACAGTGACTCTCACAGCCAGGTGTCCGCTGGCGACCTAGCCTAGATCTTAGAAAAATCTCACCGGCTCAGACTACTACCATTTCTTTGAGGCCTTTTGCATCTAAGCCCGTGGACTCCCCGAAAAGTGGCATGGCGTGGTCTCATACACCTCCAGGCCTTTGTACACACGGTCTCTGGCACACGCCTGAGAACACCCGTTCCCCTCGCTCCCCACAGCAAACTCCTCCTCAGACCTCTGGTCTAAGCTCTGATATCCCCTTCCTCCAGGAAGCCCTCCCTGACCCCCAAGGCTGGGCCTGGCGACTCCTCTGGGTTCCCTCATCCCAGCCCTCTGGGTCATCACTGTCTGTCTCCCCTGCTGGACCATGGGCCCCAGGAGGGGAAGTGGGGGGTCGCCTCAGTCACTGTCGACTCCCCAGCAGCGGGCGGACACAGGAGCCCAGGGAGGCCAAGCCAACCAGGTGGCCAGGCCACAGCTGAGGAGCGGCTGCATACCTGGTGGTCCTCAAAGGACGGGTTGTAGGAGGCTCCAGCTGGTGTCACCTCCACGGCAGGGACCTGGG
The DNA here is from genome assembly GCF_009829155.1 of Mustela erminea. Lineage (NCBI taxonomy): Eukaryota > Metazoa > Chordata > Mammalia > Carnivora > Mustelidae > Mustela > Mustela erminea. The sequence goes on along the minus strand of NC_045632.1, from coordinate 4,028,208 downwards.
AAGGCTTGGTGTGCAGATGCAGTGGCCGCTGGAGGAGGACAGGACTTATGAAGGCTGGCAGCCCCACAACTCGAGAACGTGCATGCGCTGAAGCCGGTTCTCCAGGCGGGGCAGGTGGCAGAGGCCTCCGCAGGGCCCACGAACCTTCCAACTGGGAGGTGCCGGTGGGTCCGGCGTCTAAGACAACGGACACCTGCTACCCAGCTGCCACGCTACCCAAGGGAGCCACAGCCCCAGGATGAGAAAGCTCCCTGCGGGGGGTGGGGGGCTCTGCCTGCCTTTCCTGAGAAAAGTCCCCATGACCCCTGTGGTAGGCACCACTGGTAAAAACATGGGTACAGGGCACCTTGACTCTAGTCCTCAGTCTGTCACCCTGACACCTGCAGCAGCCTTGGCAGAGGGTGGGAGATGGTCTCTGTCATTCAGAGCACAGGACAGTGGACAGAGGGCTGGCAGAAGCCCCTGGTGTGGCCCGGCCCCTGCCAGGAGCTTGTAACAAATGCAGAAACCCGGGTCTACCAGGCCCAAATCTGAATCCGATCAAGACCTGTGCCTCAACAAGACCACGGCAGGGATGGGGGATGGTGGTGGATGTCCCTCTGGCCTTCGCCCAGAAGCCTGGGAGTAACCCTAGAAGCCCCCGGCCCCCACCCACTCCCCACACCCAACTGCCCACCTGTCGCAGTGCTTCTGCCCCAGGGCGTCGTCTTGGGTCCCCCCTCCCCGATCCTGGCACGTCCACCCACCAAGATCCCGCCTCCTCAGAGCTGCCACCAGGACCCCACTCTTCTATGCAAAATCACTAACAGGAAGACTCCAAAACCCAAGCTCCTTCCCACCAGGCCAGCCTCCTCTGAGCTGTTACTCAGCCCCGCCCTTGTACTCCCTCGTTCCCTGCCCGGAGGCCCTGTCGGCAGAGGCCCCTTCTCAGGGAAGCTTTGCTCATCCCCCAAAGCACCCCACCGACCGCCAGCACGTGGCCCTCTCCTCTGGAGGCACCAGCTCGAGGCCTGGCTCCTGCACGCGCAGTCTTGGCCCCCGGCTGAGACTGAGGTTCTAGGGTCCCAGTGCAGTGCCCACCAACCCAGCCCTGCTCTGACCGGTCGCCAAGGACCCTCTGTGCCACAGTCTCACCTTCACCCCTTTCTTCTTGGTCTGCTCCAGGAAAAAGGCGTCCTGGCCAGCCAGGGGCCGCTCCAGAGGGTCTGTGGAGGCATTATGGGGTGGCTGCTGGGGGCTTGCCAGTGTGGCCTAAAGGGCTCCCTCCCACCCCTCCTCCCAATAAAGACAGCACCAAAACATGGACAAGGGAAGGATGGACTCTCAGACCCCAAAGGGTTTTGAACGCCAGGCAAAAGAGCATACGGACAGGTCCCAAAGCAGAAGGGAGCCAAGGGGCAGGGGGCAGCCCTCAGGAAAGGGAAGCCCAAGACACTGAACTCTGTGGAGGGATCATCGAATTGCCTGCCAACACCTCCCTCTGACCCTGTGCTCTTGTGCAGCACACAACCTGTAAAACTGTGCATGGCAGCCTTGTCCCCACCCACAAGTAACAGCAGGGGCACTCACTGTCTTTGGCCCAGAGATCATAGAAAGGCCGCTCGACGGTGTCTTGGGGCCCGGGCTTGGCTTTGGTAGCGGGAGGGTTGAGAAGCCGGGCCTGTGCCCTGCGCACCTCCCGGGGCAGCTCGCCCTGCTTGGCCAGCTTCTCCCATAGCTGCTCCTTCCGTTTGAGCTTCCTGGCATTGGGGACCTGGTGAGCGAGGACGCTGGGTGGAGGAGAAGTAGCACAGATGGATAAAGCAGAGGCCTAAGAAAGGGCCCAGCTCCTCCCAGTCGGGCTCTGCACCCCCACTACCCAGCAGCTCCTCTCCCAGGAGCACCTCCTCTGCACTCCTCCTGCCTCTCCCACCCAGCCAGGTCTATCTCCAGCCCGGGCCTCTCCCCTAACCCGAGAGCCAACAACGTGGGGGCCTCTGCAGGTCTCCCAGGAACCTCACACATCATTTCAAAACTGACCTCAGTTGGTCCCCACAGCCGCTCCTCCCATACCCCCATCTCAGAGTCTACCCCGTCACTCATCCAACCTCCCCTCCTTCACAGCTGTCACTAAACCAGCCGGCTGGGCCTCCCGATGGCTCCCAGCCATCCCTCCTCTCCATCCCCAGAGCTCCTGGCTGGGCCGAGGCCCTGGCCCCCACCTCATTTCCTCCAACCCACCCGCAAAGGCCCTGTCGGATCCCATCCCTCTCCTCCAAGTGACGCTCACCTGACCTGACCCCCTTCCCCTGGAAGTAAGTGGCGGCTGCACAGGAGGACAAGATGCCAGAGCCCAGCAGGAAAGACGGGTCGGGGGCGGGGGGCGACACTCACTCTTTGGGGGCAGGGACCTTGGATGTGTTCTCTAGGATGAGGTCAACACGAAGAGGTTTCTTGAGAAGAAGTGATCTTTTCTGACTTCTGGTCCTCTTCTTCAGCTCTGGGGCTGGGAGAAAGGAGAGCAGTCGAGGGCTCAGGCTTCCTCGCTTCCCAAGAGCAACTCCCCACCCACTGCGTTTCAGCCCCACAGCAGCCATCAGACCCGCATCCCAGGGCAGACGAGGAGGCCCCAGGCTGGCCCCAGGCTTCCACCTGGGGAAAGAGGTGCCCAGAGTGTCCAAGCTCTGCCCAGCCCCCCCACTACACCCATTTCCTGGGCCACCTGGAAACAGCCCTGTGCTTGAACAGAGAGAGGGTCAAACCCACAGCCCTGTCCTCTAAGGGCCTCCAGACAAGGCAGGAAAACCAGGAATGCTAACGAGAAAGAAGGCGACCAAGGAACACTGAGGCCCAGGGAGCTGAACTCGGGACCCAAAATGGCTGCTTCTCAACACGATGCTTTTCCACCTTCTCTCACCTGACAGTGAAAAGCAAACTCCAGGACCAAACACGCTAGGACAGAACCCACGTCCTTCCGTTTCCTAGGCTACGTCCTAAAGACTTCACTCCTCTGTGCTTCCAAATGGGAACCTTATACGCCTAACTCACGGGGTTGTCTGGAAAGGTCATGACTGCAACAGCATGAGGCACCGTGATCATCTGGGAAAGCCCGCAGTCACTATTACCTTTCTTTTTCCTCCCTGTGTCCCCAGGACCTGAAACTGAGAGCCACAAGTCGGTCAGTCACGTGTCCCTGGAGCTGCTATGGCACCGGAATGGAGCCCGTAAGCCACGGCCAGACTAACAGGCCACGAACAGTGCCTCTTTCTTTTTTAAGCCAAAACCAGAATCTATCAACTGCTTCTCCTCTGTTCCCAAAGAGACCTTACACTCGCCAAAGCAGGCCTTCGGGATTTCCCTACCTGGTCCCTGGGGCAGGTCCTGCCTTCCCCTTGCTGTTCACATGCCCATCGGCTCCCTCCTGTGAAAGGTGACCTCTTCAATCATCACCTCTCACTCGCTAGCTTAGTCTCCCGCACCTCAAAGCAGGTCCTTTTCTGCTCACGGAAACAGACCCTCTCATGTTCATTGGAACCGACCCCTGGACTGAACCCACACTTGCTCCCTAAGGGCACCCTGCTGTTAAAGAGCTTGCCATTTGCTCATTAAAGACCCTTAGCTTGTTTTCTAGCTCCTGGTTAAAGCGATTGTCTATTTTTGGTCTGTTCTACTTACCCTTGGAAAACCTACTATTCACTCAAACCATCCATAACTCACCTCTCCTGCACTGTTTCAGCAGTGCCCCTGCCCCGCCTTTCGGCAAATAAACCAAATTAAGACCAGCTCCTTACCTACTCGTTAAACTAGATCTTATTCATACTCAAGCATGTCTTACTAAAACAGGTCTCATTCCTTCCAGCTTTTCTGCAAGTTAATGAGAGGGCTGCTCATTTACGTCTGATCTACTCACAGGCAGACCCCTGCTGGCTTCCGTGCACCAGATGGAGACTCGATGAGAATTGCCAGATTGAAGACTGAGAGCTAGGATACCCCAAAATGAAAATCTGACTTGTTAGTCTTTCATTTCAGATCCTCTTGTTTATAGTAAAGACCTTTCCAGGAGGATGCCTGCCACCCAAGCCCTGTCAATCATAGAGACTAAGATGGACTATACAGAAGGACAGAGCGGGCACCACCGAAAGCTGTTCCTCACCCTTTTTCTTGGAGCCGGTGTCCACGAAGAAGAGTTTCTCATCCGGGGCCTCTGATATCAAGCCACTGGGAGACAGGAAGGAGAATGTCAGCCAGAGATGGGGAGGCTGCCAGTTGCTAGGGAGGGAGGCTTAACCTCTCAGGGGGCCCGGCTTTCCTCTAGTACTATGCACACTCAAGCACCTTCTTCCCGCCATAGGATTCCACTAGACTGAGGCCTCTCCCTTAAAATCACAGAACTCAGTACTTAACAGATCACAGCGCTTAAAATATCGTAATATTTCATTCTCAGCATTACACAAAGGTGGGTGCACGGGACGCACTTAGGCTACAATTACTAGTCACTTGCCTGAATTATAATTTAACACTGGGGGTCCTGTATCTGGTAACCCAACCAAGACCCTCAACCTCACCTCAGAGGGCAGAGACACGATACAGACACGCGCAGCACCCCGGATGTCCCCCCCAAGCACGCTTGGCCTCGTACCCCGCCTCGCCGAACGTGACCCAGCTCCCGGAAGTCCCGCCCCACGCACCCGCTCGTGCGCTCCTGCAGCCGCACGTCCTCCAGGAACTGGTCAACTTCCAGACCCAGCGGCTCCTGGGCGAGCCGTCGCCAGCCTCGTTTCCTGTTTCTTGGGCCTCGCCGACGCCGCCTCAGCGCCGGGTCCACCGAAGTGGGACGGAAGCCCAGGAAGCCAGAATCGGCCTCGCTTTTCAAGCACGGCGTGCTGCCACGGCCACTGCCTCCCGGCGCCATCTTGGCAAAGGAAGCATTTGGTCGCCGGCGCCCCAAAGCCCGTTTCTGGCCTGCGCGCGCAGATCTCCCGCCCCCTCCCGTGACCTACTTCCGGTAACCGCAATCTGGGTAAAGCGACTGGAGCAGCCAAGGGGCGGGGATAAAGGGTAAATGTCTCCTCCCTCTTATGCAAATTCCCGTGGGCCTCGGGTAGTGGGTTGGCGGCTCCGGCCCTGAGCAAACACCTCTGCGACCGCCTAGGAAAATTTTTAAAATCTGCGTATATTTTTAGTTTTTAACTTACTATTTATTATTTTTAATCCAGTTGTCTTAAAAAGGAAAATCAGAATCGTCCGTGGCGGATTCGGCGAAAGACACGCTCCAGTCTCAGAACGCTTGTGTTTTTAGTGTTCTGATCCTAGAATCTTGGAAATCTAGGAGCTCTCCGAGTGCCGAGTTGGGAGCACAGAATCTCATATGCAAAGAGTGTTAGAAACATACAGGGTTGCCAGTGCAGGCTGGGAATCATAAATCCTGGACAAGGTGCATAGCTGTGCCTCACTTTCCCCGTCTGTGAAATAGGGACAATAACGGTACATCAGCCTTGTAAGTCTTTCAGGAGAGGAAACGAAATAATAAACCCACAACAGTGTAAGATTGTACTTGGGTGGGTGGGGTGCCTGAGTAGCTCAGTCGGTTAAGTGTCTGCCTTCACTGCGGTCATGATTTCGGGGTCCTGAGTTCAAGCCCCAAGTTGGGCTCTCCCTCTCCCTCTCGCTCTGTGTTTTCTCTCTCTTTTTCTCTCTCAAATAAATAATTGTCTTAAAAAGAAAAAAAAATGTGCGTGATATCCAAATGTTAGCTATTGTTACTGGCTCGCCCCCTGAAGTTTCATCTTAGAATCAACTAATCCTTGCTGTTTACAAATAAGGAAGGAAGCTTGGAGGCCCTTGGGCGCTGGCAACCATTCATAGGGATCCAGGAAGCCCAGAGAGGGAGGGGGCCACGCCGGGGATCGCACAGCGGAATCTTTGCGACCCGCCCTGGAGCCCCCCAGCCGGGACTAAAACCCGGGATTCAGCGCGAAGTCCGTGCAGCTTCGGAGTGCCCGCCAGGGGGCGCTGGGAGCCGCGAAAGCTGGAGAGCTCGCGTGGGCGGCAGGAGCGCGAGGTCAGCGTGCCCCGGACGCGGTGGGTGTGGTCGGGGCGTGGGTCCGGGGCTCAGCCCGCCGGGTCCGCAGGCCGAAGCCCCTGGGAGAGAGCGCGTGCGCACACATGGTCGTCCCTGTGGACAGCGTCACCTCTCCTCCCGGAGCCCCTTGTCTTCGGTGTTACGTGTCAGGGGTGGCGTCCCAGGTGGCGCCCGCTGGCGGGCCGGGCGGGGGCGGGGGGTGTTGGCGGAGGCACGATGTGCCCGAGCCCGCGCGATCACAACCCCACGCCCCAGGGCTTGGTTCCCAGGCCCCCGCGGCGGGAGGCGGGAGAGAGGGCTGTCCCGGAGGGAGGGCCCCAGAGTAACTTTTCTTCGGAAAATATGTCGGTCTGGCCCCCAGCCCAGGCCTGAGTCATCAGACTCTGCAGCATTGAGTCATGGCCTCCAACCCCCCCGCCCCGCTTCTGGGACCTTGGAGGGGAGACCCCCCCCCCAACCAAACTCAAGCCCTGCCCAGGGCTCTCCTTCCCGGGGAGTCAGGGAGAGAGCGATCCCCACCCCCCCCCACCAACCCGAGACAGCGTGACTTCCACGTGGAAAGAAGCCTTGGCTTTATTTGCTCTGTGGGAACGCTGTTTGCTGTTCGGTTCACAGGCCCCTCCTAGGCATGGGGTCGGAGCAGGGCGGGGGTGGGGGGTGGTGCGTGCTGATGGGTGTGGGAATCCCCGAGAGCATCGTTGGGGGGGGCATCATCCCCACCTATGTCACCCTTCCCCATCTTTCCCATGGGGTCCCCAAGCACTAGTATATGGTGAAGGCACCGAAGGGTGGAGGGCAGGACGGCAGGACGGGAGGGGTCCCTTTAGGGAGGAGAGGGGAGGGCTATAGCACCAAGAGCCCCTCCCCCCAACACATCCCCAGAAAGGGGACTAAAATAAAGCCCAGGCGCCTTTATCTCTGGTAGGGGCTCTACTTAAATAGGGGCTGTTGGCAGAGGAACTGTGCCTCAGTCTACAATTCAGGCCACCAACGGTGGGGAGCCTGGGGGAGGGGACCTCCAGGCTGGGTTTTCAAACCAGGGCGGTGGGCGGAGGCCAAAAATACCTCAAAGTGGGCACACAGTCTGGGCGAAGCAAAGCTCCGAGGGGCTTTTCTGTTTGCTGAGAATCCTTATTAAAGAAAGGGGTGTGCCCGGAAGTGGGCAGAGGAGCTGAAGAGGGGTCCCTTTGAGAAAGTAGTGTCTCCCCTCTGAGCTCCCAGGTCCCAAGGCCTGAGAACAGGGTAGAGTTGTGGGCTGGATGGGCAAGAAGTGAGGAAGGGGTTCTTTGTGTTGGTTATTGCAACCGGATGGCCACTGAACTATGGGGAGAGGCAAGGGGTTCTGTCCAGAATTGGGGCTCAGACTGGTTAGGGCCGGGTGTGTGTCTGTGTGCATTTGTGTGACGGTGTGGGTGCTCTCTCCTGAGGATGTCAGCCCCCTGAGGGCAGATGCATGTGTCTGGGTTGCTGTCTGCTGTAAGGCCCGGGCCCCAGAACAATCCCTGCCCATCCAAACGTAGTACGTGCTCAATAAATACTTGAATGAACAATGATTGAATCGACGCCTCTGTGTGTGTGTGTGCACGCGCGTGCGCGTGTGTTAATGTCCCCATGATGTGCCTAAATGTATGTGAGGGTAAGGGGCATGGGCCAGGCAGAGAAGCCTTGCCCCTCCCCTGGTCCCCATGGTCTGGCGGAGGGGAGTGGAGAGAGGCCCAGCCGTACAACTGAGGAGGTGGGCAGGTGGCAAGCGTGCAGGCTGGGGTGGGGGTGTGCGTGCAGCCGGCTGGCGCTCGGGGCCACAGCAGGGCAGGAGGGAGGGAGGGAGGGCTGCTGGCTCATTCCGCAGAGCCCTTGTGGCGCCGCTTAGAGGGCGGCACGAGGCGGCGGGGCAGGTTGGCGGGCAGCCCGTGGCCCTCAAGCTTGGCCTCGATGAGGTGGCTGGCCAGGGCGAACTCCTCGTCATCCAGCATGCCATCCCGGTCGACGTCGCTCAGCTTCCAGATGCGGCCCAGCACCGAGTTGGGGAGCTTGGTGCCCACCATCCAGGTCTTGGCCTTGGTGCCGCTCAGCTTGCCATCGGCCGGCGCCAGGTTGTAGAAGATCTCATCGTACTTGGACTTGTCCTTGGTCACTACCCACTCGGCCTCGTCGTCCGAGCCCTCCTCGCCGTCCTCCAGGGCCTCATCGGGCCCCCGCTCCACGAATGGGCCCATGTGGGTGCCCTCGAAGGCGCCGCCCTGCACCCCCACCTCGGTGCTCTCCAGCTCTTCCTGCCGCAGCAGCGGCATGAGCTTGGCGATGTCGTGGGTCAGCATCTCGTCCAGGGCTTCCAGCAGCTTTGGCTTCAGCGAGTGGAACTTGGTGAAGTCGTGAGCCATCAGCATCTCCTATTGCGGGGGAGGGGGGAGGAGAGAGGAGCCCTGAGAAGTCAGGGGGCAGCGGAATCCTTGGGTGGCAGGTGTTGACAGAGAGGTGCGAACCCGTACAACCCACCTGTCCCAGTCGGACACCCACCGCTCAGAAGAGACTGGGGCAGCGGGGTCCTGGGAGCCCTCCCCCTGTGCCAGGCACGCCCCCACAATTACTGGACGGGGGGCCCTCTGATGACTTGCCAGCTGGTAGAGAAGGATTTCAATATTCCGAGATCGGTCCCAGCCTTTCCTGAGCACAGCCCTGGCTCTAGCCAGCCTCTGTGGCACCCCAGGCTGCAGCTGGCCGGCACCCCCACCCTGGTGCAAATCGAGAAAATTCCATTCCTGCCGTTAGTTCCATCACCCCACTTCACAGAAACAGGGGAGCGTGGCTTGCTGCCAAGTTTGGAGGTTTAGCCTGGGATGGCCAGATTGTCAGGAACTTGGGGGACACCCTGCCCACAGAAGATGACTTCTTCTAGAGCAGCCATGCGGCTGGATCTGTAGCCGTGCTGCTTCTGTCCCGTGTCCCCTCTGAGTCGCCTGCACCAGGAGACTCACAGCACAGACCGATCCGTTTCATGGACCACACTGATTTCCAGCACCAAGGCAGAGAAGCCCGCTGATCTGGACACAAAGGGGTAGAGGTTGGCGGGGGTCTGGACTCCAGGGCCTGCCTGCCCAGGTCCCAACCCAGTTCTGCCACCTAGGAGCTGTGTGTCCTCAGGCAAGTGACTTCACCTCTTTGGGCCTCGGTTTCCACATGTGTGAAACGGCTCAATAACATTAGCGCTCCCCTCCCTTGGGGGGTAGGAAAGGCTAAATGAATTCATCTGGATAAAGCGTTCCAGAACTGTCAGTGTAATCGTATTAGCTGCTGTTTATCTAGCCCCGTGCTTCCCAGCCACAGGAGATGTTGCCCTTCCCCAGTGGATGCTTGGCAAGATCTAGAGACATTTTTGATTGTCACATCTGGGGCACGCTACTAGCACGTAGAAGCCAGGAGGATATGAACATCCCGCAATGCCCAGGACACCCCAGACCACAAACGCTCTGACCCCAAATATCAGTAGTGCTGAGGCTGAGAAACTTGATCTAGACCCCCAGCTTGGTGCCACACACAGGTCTCTAGAATTGTCCTTTCCAGTAGAGGAGCTACATGTGGTTATTTAAATTTGAGCTAAAACTAAATAAAACCTAATGGGGCTAGCGGCTACCAAACTGGAAGTCAGAGTACAGAACATTTCCATCATGGCAGAAAGTACTATTGGACAGCACCATCCTAGAAAGTGTCCTTAGAGAGACTGGACCAGGAGCTTTCCGCCCCTTCTCCCTCATCCCTCCTTGCTGGCTGGAAGGCATACAGAATGGCTAGAGTTTTGGAGCCATTCTGTACCATGTAGGGATCTTGGAACTGGAGGCTAGGGATGGGAGGAGAACGGAGATAAAAGGGGACGCTGTTCCTGGCTCTGGAAAGCACCAAACCAGACCACCTTCTAGGACTTCATGGAGAGAAACAAACTTCCATCCTATTGAAGCCGAGGTTCCCTGGGGTTTTGTCTTCATTTCCTTGTCCTAACTCACAAAACCGTGCCCTCAGGGAACCATTTGCAGGAGGTGCTTTCCAGAACCTGCCCTGCATCCCTTCTGTTCTCAAGGCCCCACCCTGAAGCCCACAGAAGCTGACCCCTTCCGCCTCCCCCGACGCCCCCCATGACCCTCCAAACCCCGCTCCTGGGGACAACCTCCCACCTGCATCTTCTGACAGTCCGGAAAGTCGCCAGGGGATATGTGATGCTCCAGCTGGATCTTGGCAAAGATGACGGGCAGCTTGAGGATAAGCTGCTTCTTCTTGTTCTCCTTCCCAAACACGGAGGGCATCTCCTTCTTCAGGTAGCTGATGATGTATGCGTGGACCTGCGGGAGGACAGTGTCGTCACCCGGGGCCCTGAACCCAGAGCTCCTGATCCGCGTGGCCCGGAGGGGGCCTGAAAATGTGCATTCTGACCCTTCCAGGTGAGAAGCTGCTGCAAGAGCAGAAGGGCCCCTCCTCTCCTAGGCAATCCACTCCCCACCCCACATCTACATACCAGCTGGAGCCTCTGCCTAGATTGCCTTGTCCACATTCCTGGACAGCTCCGTCTTTTGACGCCCAGCAGAATCTGGGCCCGGACCCCATCTGTTTTCACTGCTTCCCACCTCAGGGGCCAGCAACCCCATGGGCCCTGGCAGCACTGCCAGCCTGGGGAGACACAGCAGGCCTCCCACTGGTTTTCTGGCTTCTCTTGTCCCTACCATGCCTTCTCCAGGCAGCAGCGGCTGCAGAGGTCTTTCTGATTTTTAGGAAACAACACCAGATCATGAGACACTGCTCCAAAGTCTCCATCTGCTTTTTATCCAAGTACAAAATTCCGACCATAGCTGACAAGTCCCTACGGCAGCAATTCTCAAAGTGTGGCCCGGGGAACCCCAGGGATTCCCTCCCCTCCCCAACCTCTTTCAGGGGTTCACACAGTCAAAACTATTTTTATTACAATACCAAGGTGCTATGTGTCTTTTGTGCTCCCATTCCTCCTCCCTGGGTGGGGGGGCAGTGGCGTTTTTAAAGGCAACAGGATTCGTGATACTGTAACTGACTGAGTGCAGGAACAGATGTGAAAATGCAGAGGTCTTCTCAGGAGCCAGACATTTAAGGGACTTGCAAAAATGTAAAACCGGGCCACCGTCCTCTGTAATTTTTTGTTTGTTTGTTTGTTTATTTGGAGATAATTTTCATAAAATATATGGGACTTAGCCCATGTCCTAGGCTTATGGTTATTTAAAAACTGATCTTCTGGGGCGCCTGGGTGGCTCAGTGGGTTAAAGCCTCTGCTTTCGGCTCAGGTCATGATCCCAGTGTCCTGGGATGGAGCCCCGCATCAGGCTCTCTGCTCAGCAGGGAGCCTACTTCCTCCTCTCTCTGCCTGCCTCTCTGCCTACTTGTGATCTCTCTCTGTCAAATAAATACATAAAATCTTAAAAAAAAAACCTGATCTTCTAAAATCTACTATCCTTATTAATATAAGTTGAACTATCATAAGTCATGCATAACATTTATAATCCACTAACTGCTGCTTACTAATAGTTACATGGTTATTGTTGGTTGAGCAATAATACTAGATGAATATTAAACATTTTCTTCAGTTTTAACTTCTGGTATGGCCAATGTAGACAGATTCAACCCATGTACCCATACAGTCTTTGGGGCGCTCAATCATTTTCAAGAGTGTCATTTGCTCCTGTGACTGAAAGTTTTGAGAACTGCTGCCCTCCAGGATTTGGCTCCTAGTGTTTTATCCCATATCCTTCACCCTTCCTTGCAGCCCCATGTCAGCTTCCTCACCTGCCATCTTTGTACCAGCATGCTAATCTTTTTCTTGCCACAGGGCCTTTGCACATGCCACTGTCTGCCTACTACTCTGCTCTGATTTCCCCAAGCTGGTTCCCTCAGTATTTCCTCACAGAGGCCATCCTATGAGAAGCAGGTGCCCCAACCACCGCCATCCAATTATTTTCTACTGTCACTTCCCTGGCCCCCATGATGTTTATTGCGACCCATCCTTATTTTGCTTATCTCATGGCTTACTTATTCTGTCTCCTTTCATCAGAATGGGAGCTCCAGGAGGGCTGGGACCTTATCTGTTCCCTCTGTCCCCAGTACCGGCAAAATATGCACAGAAAGCACTCAAGAAATACTTGTGGAGGGTAGCAATGAACTTGGGAACCTTTGAGCCCCAATCTCCAAAGTTATCAAAAAATAAACAAGAAGGGAAGAATTGTGAACATTCACATTTTTGAGCAGGAAGCTCAGTAATTAACTGCATATGCTTAAATAAAAATAGACTATATCTGTAAAAAGACACAAGAAACTCCTCATGGGGGCTGCCTCCAGGGAAGAGGCACTGCGAGGTGGTGGGGGCAATCAGGACTGGGAGGGAGCATGTTTAACCCAGCTTAACTGCTTTACCATGAGATGGTCTTAAAGGTTCAATGGAAAACATTCGTTTGAAAGTTCTCTTAATGAATCATAGGTTTAGAATGCTAAACATTTTGGCGGTCCCTGGCTGGTTCTAAAACCTCATGTCCTCCCAACTCCACCACTCTGCCTCCTCCAGCCACCCTGGGCTCCTCCTTCCAGGCTGTTCTGCCTCAGGGCCTTTGCACTTACTGTTCCCTCTGCCTGGTAGGGCCTCCCCCAGACCATCACTCTCCCTCCTTCAGGTTTCTACTGGGAGACTCTCCCTGACCTCCTTAAAACAGTCCCTTGCCAGTCTCCTTTCCTCTGCTTCATTTTCCTTCCTGATCCTTATCACATACAATACTGTATGATATTATAGATTCATTTGTTTAATGCCCACTTCCCCAGTAAAAAGTAATTCTACAAGGGAAAAAAAAAAAAACAGCATTAACTCATTTGTTCCCTGCTGTAACTTCAGGGCTCAACAGAGTGCAGAAGCACGTTGTAGTGCTCGGTAACTGTTTGTTGAATGAATATCACGGGGCTGCCTCAGAGAATCTTGGTAAGAAGGTTCAGGGCATCTTGGCCTCTTTGGAATCAGACCCGCAAGATCTTGGCCTCCAGTATCGCAAAAACAGTGAAATCGCCCCTTCTCGCAGCTATCACTTCAACCAAAGGGCAGCGCCGGGTGACTCATCCACTCCCTATACGTACAGACGGGGAAACCGAGGCACCGAGGGGTAGCTACTCAGAGTCCTGAGTGTTTGGGAAGGTAAATGGTGTGAACTGTTGCTCGATGGCCAGACCAAGTGTGGCGGAATCACACGTGGGGAATGGGTGGGTGACACGGTGCAGCGGAGGGGCATAGGGAGGCTTGGTCATAGTTGGACCCTGTGTGAGGGGCACTGGAGAGCCACAGACGGGTCCGAGGTAGGGAGGGGAAGGAATGGTCTCTAGGGGTCCGGGGCCAGGGGGCAGGGGCGTGGTCAGGCTGGTGGGCGGGGCCTGTGAGCGCGGGCCAATTGATGTGAGGGGCGGGGCCTAAGGCGGCTCCTCGGGGACCCAGAAGAGGGAAGGCGGGAGGGCGCTGATGGCTTTTCCAGAGAGGAAGCGGGGGAAGGTGCCAGGAAGAGATAAGGTGGGAGGGCGGGCTGGGCCGGGGCGCGGGTCCCGGACTCCGGGGTTTGTCCGGGTTTCCGGAGCCGCCTCCTGCCCGGCGGGGGCACCAGGTGTCCGGCCCGGCCCCGCCCCTCTGTCCCACGGCCCTGGGCCCCAGCTCCCGCCGCTGTCTTCGTCCTCGAGGGGCCGGGGGCCAGGGGCCAGGGGTCCGTGGGGGACCAGGGCGAACCAGAGTAGGGCCTCAGAGAGACACGGAGGAAGACAGAGAGGGAGAAATAAGAGGGGAAGAGACAGAAGGAGAGAGCGAGGAGAGAGGGACAGAGACTGAGGGAAGGGGAGAGGAAGAGCCCGAAAGAGAGAACGAATAGGAGGGAAGAGATGGCCGCTGGGAAAGAGGTAGAAATGAGGAGAAACACACACGGAGAGACAGAGACACAGAGACAGTCCAGAGCCTGGGTGGGGGAGGAGGGAAAGGTGGATTCCGAGGCTCAGAGCTGTCCCTGCTGGGCCGCTCCCTCCCAGGGAGGATTCCTGGGGTGGGGGTAGGGGCCCTGACTCACCCCTTCTTTGCTGCTCCTTAAACCAACACCTCGGGCTCCTCCACCCCCCATAGCCTTCTAGGCCTCCCTGCCTGCCCGGTTTCCTGCCCCACCTCCACCCTGGCAGCCTCCCCTGTGAATGTTCCATTTGGCCTCCAAAATCGCTCTCAAACCAGTGCTCTCCTCCCCCTCCCAAAGCCCTGCTCTGGATCCAGGCTCCTCTCTGTTCCTCGGTCCCCAGGCTCCTCCTTGGTCTCTAGCCTCAGTCTAACAGCCCTTAAATTCCTCTACCAGAAGGCAACCTGAGTGAGACCCTATCTCTCCTGTAATCCGAACCCTTCCATGGCTCCCCAGTACCCTCAGGACAAAACGCAGGTTCCAGGCCACAGCCCTGACTCCCACCTCACTGGGCTCAGATTCAGTTACTTGCACTGTCTACACAGGGTTCAACACTGACAATTTCCCTCTTCCTTGAACTGGCCACCTTCTCATCTCTGGTCCACGCACTTGTTGGTCCCACGGTCTAGAATTCCTTCCCCTCCTCATCCTCCCTTTCCTCCACTTTGCAGCTCAGATGCCATCTCCTCCAAGAAGTCCCCCACCCCAATTCCCCATGTACCAGCCCCGCCCATGATGGGTCATCACTGTCTGGGGATGAATCTGTCTCCTCCCCTGAATTTCCTTGGTCACTGCTGTGTCCTCAATACCACCTAACACAGGCTGGGCATAGGGGAGGTTTTGTCAAATGAAGAGTGTTGGTTCAACGCCATTCATTCAATACATATTCACTGAGCACAAACTCTGTGCCAGGTGCTGGGGATACAGCAGCGAACAAATCCCGACGTCTGGCTCAGTGGCGCTTTCATGCGAGTGGAGACAGGCAGTAAACCCAGAAGCCCAGTGAATGGGCAATGTCCGGCCAGGCAGCAATGAATGCTATGAAGGAAACTACAACAAGGATAAAGCAAGACTCAGAGGCGCCTGGGTGGCTCAGTGGGTTAAAGCCTCTGCCTTCGGCTCAGGTCATGATCCCGGGGTCCTGGGATGGAGCCTCGCATCCAACTCTCTGCTCAGCAGGGAGCCTGCTTCCCCCTCTCTCTCTGCCTGCCTCTCTGCCTACTTGTGATCTCTGTCTGTCAAATAAATAAATAAATAAATAAATAAATAAATAAATCTTTGCGGGGGGGGGGGGGGGTAAAGAAAGATAAAATGGATAAAGCAAGACTCACATGATGGGAGCCGGGAGGGACTTACAGTCATCAGAAGGGAGGGCAGACAGGGAAATGTTCTGGAGCTTGTTGAGCAAAGACTTGAAGGAGGTGGGGAGTGAGCCAAGTGGGAGGGAGGCAAGGAAGAGGTGGTTTCCAGGAAGCAGGAAAAGTACGTGCAAAGGCCCTGAGGTAGAAGCAATGGGAGGCAGGGCAAGGGCAGTTCCTGCCCCCATGCTCCAGCCTTGCCTGCACATTCCACAGACACACACACACCACACCCCGTGTGCTGCTCACCCGCACCAGCCGGGCCCTCTTCACCAGGTCGTTGAGCTTGCGCAGGGCAGCGTGACGTGGTAAGCCCTGGATGTCGCGGAAGAGGTCCTGCTCCTCCAGCTCAAAGAGGCGCCGGTTGTCCGGCACCAGGAGGGGCTGGGACCAGAAGGAGCCGATGTAGACGCGCAGCACCTCGGGCGTGCCCACCACCTTGCCCAGCGCCCACATGAGTGCCCCGTAGACGCGCATCAGCTGCTGGGTCTCCACCATGTCTGCCTTGTTGAGCACAACGCGGATCTTGTCCTCATGGCCCCGCAGGGCACCGATGGCCTCGGAGAACTCGTCAGAGATCTCCAGCTTGTGCGCATCAAAGAGCAGGATGATGAGGTCCACACGCTCCGCAAACCAGCGCAGCACGGCCGGGAAGTCGTAGCCTGGAGGTACACAGAGGAAGCGGTGGGAAGGGCTGAGGTCAGCCCCGCACCCTCGAGCCTTTCGCAAGCATTCATTCCTTTGGATGGACAGTGGACTGTACGGATGTTCAGGTTGTTAACTTTTGAAAACCTTCTCTGGGCGAAACAGCCAAGGCCCCAAGAGTATCCTGCGGCTCTGCACCCGCCCCCACACCCAGAATTAAACCATCCCTCTGGCCCCAGGTCCTCAGAATTACCCCATCCCTCTGGCCCCTGGCTACAGAGGGCCATCACCTGCCCCTTTTCATTCATTCCTCAGGCAGTTATTAGTGGCATGCCCCCGTCTAGATGTACGGGTTGTTAAAATACTGAAGTGTTTCTTAACAGACTCCCCGTGCCCCTATGAACCTCCCCCTACCCCGGGGGTCTTCCAAGTGCCTCCATCACCCCAGCCCCTCCCTAAGGCTTCTGGATCTCCCCACAATCCAGCAACTGAAGAGTTCACATTGGCTCTGGTTCGGCTCTCACCAGAGGAGATGGTAAATATTTTGAATTTATTTAACAATATTTACAGAGAGTCTTTTGTGTGCCAGGCCCTATCCTGGGCACCCAGAGATACCACAGAGGACACAGAGACAAGTCCTGGCCTTCATGGAGTACCTGTCTCAAGAGGCTTCATTCATTCATTCATTCATTCATTCATTCCTTGGTTCATTCATTCATTCACACCCTTCGCTTTTGCTGCTCACTCACATATTCAGCAAGCGAGGCTTAGGAGAGCAGAGAGGAGCCACGGTGGGTGGAGGGGGGGGGGGCAGGCCTGACTTAGCGGTCAGGAAGTCCTGGGTTTGAATTTCACCTCTGCCCAACCCCCCACTCCCCCCAGCTGTGTGAACTTAAGCAAGTAGGAAACCTCTCTGAACTTGTTTCCTCTTCTGTAAAATGGAGGTCCTAACAGAATGCGACTTGGAGGGCTGTTGTGGAGATTAAATGAATATAAATGAGCTAATATATAATATACCAAAAAAGCTTATCTGTAAAGAGCCTAAAACAGTGCCTGTTTTAAAATGCATGAGCTCGGGGTACCGGGGTGGCTAAGTCATTAAGCCTCTGCCTTTGGCTTAGGTCATGATGCCAGGATTCTGGGATGGAGCCTGCTTTTCCCTCTCCCACTCCCCCTGCTTCTGTTCCCTCTCTCGCTGTGTCTCTCTCTCTGTCAAATAAATAAATAAAATCTTTTAAAAAATAAAATAAGTAAGAATAAATTACATGGGCGAGCTTTAGGCATGTCAGTTTATACCTGAATTAAACTGTTAAAATAGGGGCAGCCTGGGTGGCTCAGTGGGTTAAGCACGCCACTCTTGGCTTCTCGGGTCGTGCTCTTAGAGTTGCGGGATCGAGCCCCCCATTGGGCCCCGAGCTCAGTGTGGATCTGCTTGAGATTCTTTCCTTTCCCCTTCTCTCTCCCTCTCGCTCTCTCTAAAGATAAATAAATAAATAAATAAATAAATAAATAAATAAAATCTATAAAAAAATAAACCGTTAAAACAAGGAAACACAGGGGCGCCTGGGTGGCTCAGTGGGTTAAAGCCTCTGCCTTCGGCTCGGGTCATGATCCCACCTGGGATCGAGCCCCGCATCTGGGCTCACTGCTCAGCAGGGAGCCTGCTTCCTCCTCTCTCTCTCTGCCTGTCTCTCTGCTACCTTGTGATCTCTGTCAAATAAATGAATAAAATCTTAAAAAAAAACAACAACAAGGAAACACAGTCTGGGAACTCGGTAAATGCTCAACAAGTTTTAGTTGTGACACATGCGGGGTGCAGTGGAGGTCTCCCTTCAGGAACTGTCCCCAGAGCCATCCTGGTCCTGTTCTCTCATTCAGCTCAGGCACTGAGGACACAGACCCGTTCCCAAGAGTGGTCAGGCCAGGGAGGGGGAGCCTAGAGAGACTTAGGAGCCCAGTGGGGGCACTTGATCCAGCCTTGGGGAGTCAAGAAGGGCTTCTCAGAACCGGGGACACCGTGGTGACCTGGGGGACAAGGTGCTACCTGGCAGAACAGGAAGCTGCTGCTGACTCCCCTGCCATGCTGCTTTCTCTCCCTGAATCATGGAGTTGGATCTTCAAAACACCATCGGGAGACAGGTGCTTTTGTGATCCCCATTTTCCAGATGAGGAAACTGAGGCATGGACAGGTTGAGGGACTGACTCAAGACACATGGGTGGGAGGTGTGGAGCAGGAGTCTGCATGGGTCCCTATGCTCTAGTGAGGAGTGGGTGCTGGGGGCACCCTGTCCAGCGGGAGCAGGGTCCTTGTAGCCCCTGGGGACTTGATGGGGTGGGGGAGGGGGAATCTGCTTGTGGGGAGAAAGTGCCAGGGAACTAGGACCTCCTTCCCTCCCCAGCGTACACACACACACACACACACACACAAGCCAGGATTTGGAAAGTGTGTCTCATGCAAGGCGGGAGGAAGGGAGGGAGGTTGAGTCAGCGCAGGAGCAGGAGACGTGGCAGAGTCCCCGGGGTGCACAGCTACGACACTCACCAGGAACACAGTTGACCGCATACCCAGAGCGCCTACTGTGTGTCGCACACCGAAGTGCTTCACAGGTTTGACACTGAACGTGAACCCCCCGTGCCACCTACAAGGCTGAGGCTGTTTTTACCCTCCTTTTACAAATGAGGAGACTAAAACAGGGAGATGAGTGGCTTGCCCAGCGCCCGTGGTTTAAAAATAGCAGGGACCAGATTTGAACCCCGCCAGAGACCACCCCACCTTTGCTACAATCACACAGGGAGAGGCAGCCAGCCACGCCTCCCACCAATGTACACACATGTGCGCACACATCCTGACACAATCATAGCCACAGGCTCCAAGATGCGGACTCCCATACATACCCTTGTGCTCTCTCCAACCTCCCACACACTTGCACACAGACAGACCGACAGACTCTCCTCCTCTTCCTCTACCCAACCTGCCAGGGAAAGAAACCCCGTTCCCTTCTTTCTCCTCTTCCCACAACCTCGGCCCCTAACCGGCTCCCCTCACTGCTCTCCCCTCCTGCTCCCACAGGCCCAGCTCCGGGGGCGGCGCCCCAGGAACTCCCAGCCCCTCCCTCCTGTCTTCCCCCTCATACTGGCCGCTCGCCCTCCCATTGCTTCTGCAGCTGCCCCCTGCTTGTCTCCCAGGGGGACCCGCGCCCGCTGGGCAGCAGCCAGGGACGCCGTCTCTCCCGCGCTCCCGCCCTGCCTGGTGGCCCAACCTCCTGTCCCCTCTGCCCCACAAGGCAGACTCCTTTTACCCAGTCCCAGGCTGGCCAGGCAGACACTGCGGGGTGGCTGGGGGGGCGCAGGGTGCAGATGCTGAGCGGGCTAGGCAGGGGTGGGGGCCGGCTCCCCTGGAGGCCCCGTTGGAATTCACCCTCAGCCACTCCCCCTGCACAGCTGTTTATAAATTCCAGGCCCCGTCTTGGCCTGTGCCCAGATTCCCCCTCCCAAGCCCTGCTCAGCCCCATCTGCGGCCCAGAGGTGAAGCCTTGAACATGCCCAGAGCCCAGGGCCTCCGTGCTCGGCCTCTGCCTCCTCCCTGAGTCTCCTGGGTCTCTCTCTAAGGCTGCCCACACTTGGGATCTCTCTCTGACTTCGCGTGTCTCCCTCCATCTCTCTTGATCTCTCCCTGCCTCATCCTCCAGACCAGCCCGGACATGGAGCTGAGGCCTGCTCCCACGTGTGCACGCCCATGCCTCCCCTGTCCCCTTGGCATGCACGGACATGGAGCAGCACAGCCTTCCACGGGCTCCCTTTTGCCACCCAGCCAGCTCTGCGCCAGCTGACGCAGGCCCATGTCCGAGCAGAGAGCCAGCTGCCGCCTCCCTCAGACCCAGGAGTCTGGGCCCACTCACCCCGGCTCACTCTCTGTTTGGCGCCTGACAGGATGCCCGGGGTGTCGATGATACTGATGCTCTCCAGGACCTGATTGGGGAGCTGGGCGCACATGAACCTGAGGCAGAGGGAGAGCCGTGGGTCAGCGCAGGGAGAGGCAGGAGAGGACCCATAAGAAGGGAAAACCAGGACAGCACATTGGGGGACTCAGGTACAGAGAAGGGAAGAATCTCAAAAGATCGGGACAGAGAATAAGAACCACAACCAAAATAAATAAATAAACAAGTTAATTAATTAATCCAGAGCTGATGTTTACCGAGCACTTATTCTATGCCTTGTGCTGTGCTAATAAGCACCTCATATGGAAGTGGGACTATGGTTACCCCCATTTTCCAGTTGAAGATAAGAGAGGCAAAGAGACATGAAGTCACCTGCCCAAGGCCGCCCAGGTAGAGGGCAGGTGGACTGGGGCAGGCTGGCCACCGGCTTCAATGGAGGAGGCAGGAAGGGGGAGGAGAGGAGGGAATTGGAGCGCGAAAGAAAGAAACAAAGGCAGGGATTGGGGGGCAGAGGCAGGGAGATGCACCCCTGCTTCTCAAGCTGCACACCTGTTGAGGAAGGTGTTCCCGAAAGGGTTGAGCTTGCGGAAGGGCTTGTCCGGGTCAACCACAAGGGCGTTCCCCGGCACGGTGCCCTCGGTGTCCCCGTGCATGACTGCCACGAAGCAGTCGGTGGTGGGCTCGGGCCCCACGCGGGAGCCTGGCACCTCCTGCTCCAGCAGGTACTGGATGAAGCTGGTCTTGCCCGTGCTGTACTGGCCGGCCACCAGGACCATGGGCTTGCCGTCGAAATCGGCATCTTCCAGGGCTGGCGAGTGGAAGGCGCCGAATCGGTAGTGCTCCTCCAGGGGCAGCAGCTTGGTGCGGTAGAGCTCCTTGAGGGACGAGGTCACTGTGCGGATGGCCTCGGGCTGCTGGCCCCGGGCACCGCCCCGCTTCATCCAGCTGAACATGGTGGCTCCACGCTCCCCACTGGGCTCGCTGATGGAGATGGGCACAGGTTGGGGGAGATCTGCCTGCAAGGGGGGCACAGGGTGTGTTGGGGGCCTGCCTCACAGAGGAGGAGGAGGAGAAGGAAGGGAGCTGGAAGGTGGGATGGGTGGAGGAGGATGGGAGAACTGGCTGGGGGTGGGGTGGGGGCAGCAGAGAGCACGGGAGGGCAGGAGGTGAGGGTTCCCGGAGGAAGATGGTGATTTCAGCTTGAGGAAGAGAAAGAGATGAGTTGTGGGATGATGGAAGTACCAAGACTGATGATGGGAGACCAAGGGATGATGAGCACCAGATGCGGACACAGTAAACTGACCATGGATCAGCAAACTCTGGCCGAGCTGACATTTGAACAGCTCCCTTCCATGCACAGCAAGGATCCTGTGCAAGACGGGCAGAGAGGATGGTGTGTGCCAAGGCCTCGAGCTGTGAACGTCATGGAGCAGGTTGCGGGACACAGGAGGGGTGAGAAATAAGGCTGAAGGGTTGGCTGAGTGCACCCAGGTCATGAGGGGCCTCAGGTGATCCCAAGAATATGAAGATTTCTGATCACTGCAGGCCAGATGCTGCTCTAACTCATTTAATCTTCCTAACAATGTGGTAAGGTAGGGCTATTATTATCCCCATGTTTCTGATGCACAAAGGAAGCTCACAAAGATAGCAATAACTTGCTCAAGATCACTTGGTTAGAAAACGCTCAGTCTGGGACACCAGGCAACCTGACCTCGGAACATGTACTCCTATCACAGGTCTGTGTTAGAAAGAGAGAATTACCAACTCAGCAGCAACAAGCACCCCCATCCAGACTGTGTTTTCAGTATCCCCTTACTATCTTTTCATTCTCTGTAGGATCTGTAGTAATGTCCCCTCTTTCATTCTTGATATCAATCATTTGTGTCTTTTTTTCTTTTGTTTTCTTCCTTCATCAGTCTAAGTGGATGCTTATAATTTACTGATCTTTTCACAGAACCAGGCTTTGGTCAGGTTGGAGTCTCCAAATACCATTTTCCATTAAACAAACAAACAAAAACAGAGCTTCTTGTAGAAATGACTGATTCCAAGGCTGGAGCAGGAGAACAAAATGAGCCTGATCAGGTAGTGGGAAGGTGGGCAAAGATGTAAGGGACATGCTACTGGGAAATTGGACCAGCCTAAAGGAGTTCCCACTGGCCAAAGATGGGACGATTTGAGCATCAAAATTAACTGCATATCAAAAATGTTAAAACCCATAAAATCACAATGATACTTAAAGGAAAATAAATATATAGAGAGGAAAAGGAGTAGAGGGGAAAGAGTGTCAGAGAGATAAAGGAGAGGCGGGAGCTGGGACCTGGGATGTTGGCAGAAAGGGGCAGGCCTGGGTGGTGTCCTGGGCAGGGAGGGGTCTGAGGGACATTTTAGAGGTAGCTGGACAGGCCATTGCGTTGGTGAAGTAGCAGAGGAGCTCTTGAGTGGGAGGAGGGGCCAAATAGGACAGAGATGGGTGAGGTCAGTAGAGGGAGACTCCAAGGAGGGGATCTCTTCTGTCTGAGAGGATGGGAAGGCGACTTGGGAGTGGGAGCAACTGAGCACGAGGGGAAGGAACAGGGAGGTCAGGGGGGGCACTGTCACAGGCTGGAAGGAGCTGGAGGGAGATAAGGAGGTTTCACGGAACGGGGTGCTGAGGAACCGCTACACACTGCGGGGGGTGGGGATTGAGAGTCTTGGGGGCGGCAGGGGAATAATCAGGCTTCTAGACTCCGCGGACCGGGCGGGCTTTGGCAGGCGACAGTGGCGGTCGGGGACCACTCACCGATGGGCGCGCAGGCGGCTGCACCGGGCGGCGGGCTGGACGGGGGTCCCGCGGGGATCCGAGGAGCCCGCGGAGCGGCCTGTGCTCCAGGTCCTGTCCCGAGCCGTCTGAGCCGGGTGGGGCCCAGAGCCGGGAGGAGGGAAGGGAGGGGCGGGGGGGGGGGCGGGACCAGGCGCCCCCCCTCCCTAAACGGGAACCCGGCCTCTGGAGCCCCCTGGTGGACGGTGGCAGGGCGGCTTCTCGAGATGGGTGAGTGCGAGGCTTTCAATCCTGGTTCAAAATCCAGATCTCTGCCGCTCCTCTTAACCTGGGAATGCTAATATTAATACTACGACTAACAACCACAGCAGCAGCAGCAGCAATAATAATAATAATAATAATAATAATTTTAAAACTTACCTGACTTCATGAAATTCCTCTTCTCACAACCCATCCTGGCTTCTCTCTTGAGAACTCAAAGTAAAAGCCAAAGCCCTCAATGGGGCCCACAAGGCCCTACACGCATCTGCCTGTTCCCTCTGCCCTCACCTCCCTCCTTTTCCCTCTGGCTCACTCTGCTCCAACCACACTGACTCCTTTGCTGCTCCTCAAGCACTCCAACAGCCCTCCAACTTCAGGGCCTTTGCACCTGCTCTTTCTGCCACCTAAAAGGCTCTTCCCCCAGGGATGCGAACAGCTCACTCCCTCCCCTCATTCGTGTCTGCTCAAATGTCACCTCTTCACAGAATCCCTCCCTGATCTCCCTATTTAAGGCTGCCCCCCCATCCATCCATCCATTTTCACTGTTTTATTTTTCTCCAAAGTTCGGATTATTCCATATTTCTCTGCCTAAGTGACTACCTCCCTAGCAAGAGCACAAGCCCTCCGAGGACTGGGATTTCCAACTGGGTGGTTTTCTGCCATGTCCCCAGGCTAGCACCGTGCCAGACACACCAAAAGGACTCAGTAAATATTTGTTGATTTAATCTTTCCGGATCACTGAATGTCTCCTTACATGCAGATTTATTAGTTAAGAGCATTAGCTCATTGAGTTCTTAGAATGTCCATGAGACGTGGCAATCATTATCCCCATTTTACAGATGAGATAAATGAGTCCCAGAGAAGTGAAATCAAAAAGCACAGAGAGATCATTCAGGGCTTAGAGCTGTACCTGGCCCCTAGCAGATGCTTAAAAAAAATCAGGTCTTATAATCCAGGTCTGGAGCTGAGTTTTCTCTCTCAGCATGGGAGTCAGAGCGTACAAAGCCTTGAGTCAAATCCCAGCCCTGCTACATGCTTGCAAGAGAACGTCAGGGAAGAGATTTTGCCTCTCTGAGCCTCAGTTTCCCCATCCATCTTGCTACACAGGACCATTTCCTTTGGGTCTTTGTTCAGATGGTGCCTCCTTTGTGAGTCCTACCCTGACCCGCCCCAATGCCCCCCACCCCAGTTCCTACTTCTTTTTCCTTCCTAGCACTTAGCACCGTCAGCCAGAAGAGAGATGTTCCTTATTTTTACTTTTATTTTTACTTCTTTATGAGATTTTATTTTCATGTATTTATTTTCAGTGTGACTTATTTTGAATATTTCCCTACAGGAATGTCGGCTTCTCACAGGCAGTGGCTTGGGTCTGTTTTGTTTACTGTTGTCACCCCAGTGCCTAGAACAGGGTCCAGCATCCAGCAGGCACTCAGTTAAATAGTAATTGGCTGAATTCAATAAGGTACATAATGGGGAGGGGGGTGCCTGGGTGGCTCAGTTGGTTAAGCATCTGTCTTCCTGGCTCAGTTTGTCATCCCAGGGTCCTGGGATCGAGCCCCCACATCAGGCTGCCTGCTCAGCCGGAGCCTGCTTCTCCCTCTCCCTCTGCCTGCCACTCCCCCTGCTTGTGCTCTCTCTCTCTGTGTCAAATAAATAAATAAAATCTTTTTTAAAAAGGAGTCAACTGTATTCCATAAAGAGGTATATGAATATAATACATTTTATACATAATTACAATATATAATTACAATACATGATCACATATAATGCATAACAGAATATATATTATAAATATTTAATAACAGGCCTGAGTATAGTGGTGACTAACGTTAACAGCCAAGAGCAAGGTCCTCTTCTAGAATCTTCCCATGGGGCACCTCCCTTCCTCCTCAGAGACAACCCCTCAGATGAGTTTCGGGAGGGTCTGTGAATTTGGACAAGGAGAGAAAAGTGACATCTGGATCTTTCACTGAGATTTCACGGTTTCCATCAACCATGAACAAAACAAAGCACAATGATATCAGCAGGACTTGTGTCACTGCCATGGGGGGGAATGTGGCAGTTTTCACCACATCGTGGTTGTTTTGGAGATTCCCAGTGATTGTTTACTCGCCGCTGATGAGACCACCACTAGCTCTTTCTAATTAGTGTCTTGATACAAGAGCTCTTATTACCGTGTCATAGATTCATGGTGGGGGGAGCAGGGGCTTTAAATACACTGACAGCTGGATTTCAGGATAATTGGACCCCTTGTCATCTGCCCTGCCTCCTTTTATTTTTATTTTTATTAATATTTTATTTATTTATTTGAGAGAGAGAGAGTCCATGAGTGGGGGGGGGCAGAGGGAGTGGGAGAAGCAGACTCCCTGCGGATGGGGGAACCCGATGCGGGTTCAACCCCAGGACCCTGAGATCATGACCTGAGCCCAGGGCAGAGGCTTAAAGGACTGAGCCACCCACGCACCCAGGACGATCCTGCCTCATTAAACAGGCTTTGAGCTCTCAGTTACTGCAGCTACTGTCTTGTGTCCCTGGGTCACTGATCTCTGAATCAGGGAGTCTCCGTGTGACAAGTCTCCCTATGCTCTTACAGCCCCTGGAGCCCTCTTTCCAAGGCACAAGCTCACAGTTTTGTGGGGTTTTTTCCCCCCCAGCTCTCTCCCTGCTCAGCTGTCAAAACCTGGTGGAGAAATTCTGGCACATTCTACAACACGAAACCTTGGGGACATCATGTCAAGTGGAATAAGCCAGTCACAAAAGAACAGATACTGTCTGATCCCACTGGGGAGGTGCTGAGAGCGTCAGAGCCATTGGGCCCGGATGCAGAATGGTGATGGGCAGGGCTTGAGGAGAGAGAGATGGGGTGTGTGGGGTTAGAGTTTCAAGTTCCGAGGATAGCCAGTGGTGGTGTTTGCACAACGTGAAGGGAGCTACTTAATGCCACTGGGCAGTATACTCAGAAATGGTTAAAGTGGTCAGTTATATTATGTCGTGTGTATTCTCCCACAATCAAAGGAAAAAAAAAAAAAAAACACAGATGGAGCAGGTGGCCAGCCAGAAGTTAGGGATGAACTTTGGATGCTGTCAGTTTAGGGTTCCAATCCTGCTCTGTGCCCAGGTCTCTTTTTCCCCCAGATGCCTCAGCTACAGAAAAGGGGACGCCATACGCACCCACCCAGCTGCTTCTGGGATCTGGGAACAAGGGTCTATGAAATTTGGTGTCCAGTTTGGTCTCCAGTGAGGGGTGGCTGGGGGTGTGTGGGGGGGTGGGAGGTGGGGTGGTTCTGGCTCCCTCACTGCCCTCTCAGAAAGGCCTTGTTCTTGCCCCTCTCCCCTCACCTCCCTAGAAGCTGGGAGTGCAGAGGCCAAGATTATGGGCTTGCAGCCAGACCGCCTATGGTGCAGCCCAGCCTGCCACTGACTGCCCCGGGGCCTCAGTTTCTTCATCTGCAAGATGGAGCTATCAGTCCCCACACAGGGGACTCTGGGAGGACCAGACAAAACATCCTGGGTGAAGGGCTTGAAAGAGCGCCCACGGTTAAGTGTTCCATAGCTAGTCATCGCTGATCCTCTGCTGGGGCCGCATGGAGTCAACCTTCCAGAACCAAGACCCCAAGCCTGGAGAAATCACCCGCAAGCTTTTCTGCGCAACCACGTGGGGTGTCCCGGAGAGCGCGGGGATCGAAGGTTGTTAAGAACTGCGTTTTCACGTGGGGTAGTAGATACAGAGCTAGGAAGGGGGACTGTCTCTCCCCCCACCCCACCCCG
Source organism: Mustela erminea (assembly GCF_009829155.1). Lineage (NCBI taxonomy): Eukaryota > Metazoa > Chordata > Mammalia > Carnivora > Mustelidae > Mustela > Mustela erminea. The sequence goes on along the minus strand of NC_045632.1, from coordinate 4,001,452 downwards.
AGACCCTACATACCAGCTTGCCCGCCACCAACACTCCCAGGGCCTGCAGAGAAACTGGGAGCATCAACCTGGTCCAGCAGCGTCACTGGGCACCTGGACCTTAGCAGGGGCCTCTTGGGGGTGGGGTGGTGCTCCGGTTCCGCACTCGCCCCACCCCTTTCCCAAGCGGCCGCCAGAGGGCGCTCAGAAAACCGAGTCGGCTCCAGCCCTTGGCTTAGCACCTTCGAGGTGGTTCCCCCCACCTCCCCACATCACTCAGCAGAATCATCACCAAGAAGCACAAGGTCCCACACCACAGACCTGCTTTGCTCCCTCCCTCCCATTCTCATCCCCCAGCTTCCAGCCACGTTGGCCTCCTTGCTGTCCCTCAACGCTATAGACATTCTCCTGCCTCCTTCCCACCAAAATCTCCCAGTGGCTCCCTCCGTCACTTCATGTATGTCTCTGCTCACATGTCACCTCCTCAAAGAAGTCTTCCCTTCCCACCTGATCCCGGGTGCCTGAATGTGCAGTTACACAGGTTGTCCACTGCGCAAAGCACTCACTGAAGGGGTGAGAGGCGCCTGGAGTTCACCTCACATTCAGTCCTTCAAAACTCAGTGCCCAGGAGAAAGGGGAACTGCTTTCTAGTTCGCACAAAGGCATTCTGGTTTGGGACTAGCCTCATCCATTCTTCTACCCCTTGTTATGAATTGTGTCCTCCCCCTCCCCCAAGGGGATGTGCTGATGTCCTAAACTCCTGTGCCTGTGAAGGAGATCTTATTTGGAAACAGGATCTCGGCAGATGTAAGCAAGTGAAGAGGAGAGTATACTGGAGTCGGGTAGGCTATTGTTCCACATGGTCTCTTTTTAAGAAGAGACACCAGCGCCAACAAAGGATGTAGGCACAGACTAGGAACACCTGGAAAGTAGAAAGTCAAGGGAGGATCCCCCTGCAGCGTTTCTAGAGGGAACATGGTGCTCGTGGTGCCTCGATGTGGGATGTCCAGTCTCCAGAAGGGGGAAGAATAAATCTCTGTTCTTCTTATTCTTTTTTTTAAAGGTGTATTTATTTATTTAGAGAGAGAGAGCAGGCACATGAAAAGGAGGGGTAGAAGGAGAGAGAATCTGAAGCAGATTCCCTCCTGTACGGAGTCCAAGGTGGGGCTTGATCTCACCACCAAGAGATCACTCCACAAACTGAAACCAAGAGTCGGCGGCTTAACCAATTGCGCCATCCAGGCACCCCAAATCTGTCCTTGGAGGCCACCCATTTCCAAGGGCAGCCACAGGAAACAGCCTGCTTTTCCTCCCTCCATCCCACGCTGTTCACACTCATAGGTGATCCTCATTCTTTGTGGATGCCCTATCTGTGAACTCATCTGCTTGTTAAAATTTATTTGTAACCCTCCCCAAACTCAAAGCACCTTCATAGACGTGTGCAGAGGCAAATAATCTGGGTCACCCAACATGTGTGTTTCCAACTGAAGTTGAATAAAGCAACGCTCTACCTTCTGGTTTCTGCTCTCATGCCCAAGAAGCGTCCTTTTCAAGGCCTGTTTCGCACTGTGGTTTCACTTTTTGTGCTTTTGTTGGTGACTTCACTGTTTAAAATGCCCTTGTACTGAAACATTGTCCTGCGTGCCGAAGGGGGACAAAGCTGAGATGTGTCTTATATAGAACATAACTGTGCTGGGGGCACTTGGGTGGTTCGGTCTGTTAAGCCTTGGCCTTCGGCTCCAATCATGATCCAAGGTCCCAGGTTCCAGCCAAGAGTCAGGCCCCCTGCTCAGCGGGGAGTCTGCTTCTCCCTCTGCCTGCCTCTCCCCCTGCTTCTCTGACAAATTAATAAAATCTTAAAAAAAAAAAAAAACACGTGTTAGATGAGCTTCGTTGAGGCGTGAGTTATATAGTCTGTTGGCCGTGAGCCCAATGTGCACTAATCTAGAATATATTATTAACAAGGTGTCTTTACAGAAATACACACAACACAAGGTTATGTATGAAAACAACTTACAAAAATGTTGTCACTGGAGGTTTGTAGGAAGCTAGCCCTGTATTTCCTCCAGGAGAGGTATTTCAGTATTCCCCAATTCCGAGTTCACAGAGACCACAGAACCTTATAGGGGAATGCTGAGAACTCCCCATTTGGTCTCTGGTTTCTCCACTAAGAAGTCAGCTCCCCTCGGGTAGGGACTTCCATCTGCCGTGTTCAGTGGCACCCATGAGCCCAGACCAGGGCCCAGCACCCCGAATATGTGTTTAACAAATAAGATGTGCAATGAACCCTCACAACCTCCGCCCTGCCCCCGCCCCTGCAGGTAGGGACCCAACCCCCAGACTTCAAACAACTCCCACCCCCTAAAGACCCAAAAGTAACGGGGCTGAGACGGAGTCAGTACAGTTTTAAAAAAAGGATCAGTTTTTAATTTACAAGAGTTCTAAATGTACAGAATTCTCCTTTAAAAAAATTGTTATACACAATAAATACAGTACAAAAAAATTTATCTTACAGTACTAGTTTTGTCTCCGAGATTTCAAAATCTGGCGCGGGTGGCTGGCGACAGGAAGAACAGAGGGAAGACTGGCTGGGGAGGGATGGCGGGGTGGGGAGGAAGACCCCGGTTTCCTGTTTTGGAGGTGCTCGGATTTCAGTCGAGGGGCCGGGAGGGTTCGAAATCTCACTCTCTCTCTCGCTCGCTCGCTCACTCGAGCACACACACAGGGACACGGGACACGGAACTGGACGCACACATGCGGATGGGACACAGGTGCCCGCGGGCACAGCCCTCCGAGGAGGGGGTCTGGGACGCTGGCTGACGCCCGCCCTTCCCTGCATTTCCTTTTACAGCCTGTGGGGGGCGGTAGGGAGAGGCTGAGCGAGGCTCACAAAGGACCCTCCAGGCTTTGAGCACCTTCGACGCCTCGATCTGTGCGGCCACACGGACAAGCCCAGTACCGGGACACGCGGGAGCATTGGGAACGACCAGGTTACCCCCTTCCCTGGCAAACACACGTGTGCCCCCCCCCCACCACGCCTTCCCCACGGAGGGGCGGAGTGTGGCAGGAAGCGGGAAGAAATAGGAAATGACACACCGGGATTACCCCCACCTTTGGCAGGGGCACATTTTACATTACAGCCTCCTCCCCTCAATCCGCGACCCCCACCCAACAACCCGGCTGACGCAGGAAGTGGGGGAGGAGGCCTTTGTGACTCAAATAACTTAGGCAAGAAAAACTGTCAGGGGATCCCCGGCTCGCGTCCCCCACGAGGCTGAGGTCAGGCGCCCAGATGCCTCCCTGCCCCCCGATGTCCGCGCGCAAACACACACGCACAACTTGGGAGGTGTGTGTGTCGGGGGGAGACAAGGAAGCGAAGACCAGCCCGGTGTTATCTGTTCAACGTCCTGGCGCCGAGGCCACCGTTGTGACTGGAGGGCGGGTAGGCCTCTGGCCTGTGCAGGGGCGCCGGGGAGGCAGGCGAGACGGCCGTCGGGGCGGCGTGGGGATATGGGGGTGCAGGTGTCCGCCCCGGGGCCTGCTGGAGGTTCAGGATGCTGTCGATAGCGCTCTGGAGGTGTTCCGTGAGCGTGTCGTCCTGCGGGCTGTCGCTGGAGAAGCTGGCCTGGTCCACGTCGGGCGACTCGGACTTGCGCCGCTTGGCTGGGGGCGCCTCCCAGCCGGGGTCCCGGCTGCCGCTGCCCTGCCCGGCGCTGGCCGCGGGCTCCGGGGGCGCCCCCTTCAGCATGCGCTGGTACAGCTCGTCCTCCACGGCGGCCAGCTCGCGGATGAGCCCGCTGGTGGCCTCGTCCACTTTGGTGGGCAGCTGCGCGGGGCTGCTGCCCCGGGCTCTGCCGCTCCCGGCCCCCTCCCCGGCCCCGCCACCCAGGGCCTCCACGTTCTCGCGGTACGTCTTCCGGAGGGGCAGCCGGGGACAGTGGGGGGCCTGGGCCGCGGTGGGCTTGCGGTCAGTGGTGGCAGGCGGCGGGTGGTCCATTGTGCCGTTCATCTGGCCCGTGGCAGGGGGTGGCGCGGGGGGCCGGGGTGGGGGCTCCGCTGCCTTGAGGGCAGCAGGGGGCGGGGGCTGGTGCACGGGGTCCAGCGCGGTGTTGTGGACGACCTTGCTGAGCCCGGCTTCCTGCTTGATCTTGAGCTTGAGGCCGATGCGGCTGCGGGCCTCATAGGTCTTGATAGGAGGCCGGTTGCGGGAGGGCATGGGACCGTCCTCATCAGCATCCAAGGAGGAGGCAGCGGAGGAGGAGGAGGAGGACAGGGAGGAGGATGCCCGAGCCCAGGTCACCGAAGGGGAGCCACCCGCCCCACCGTGCCGAATCACCAGCTTGGTTGGCAGGTGCAGAGGCGGCTGGGTGGGGACCCCGGACACTGAGGATGGTGCTGGGCCGTGGCCAGGGAGCCGGTGTCCCTCGGAAGAGGCAGCGATGGGGAGGCCAAGAGAGCGCGAGGAAGACACATACTCGTCTGCAAAATGGGGGATCGGGGCCGGGCAAAGAACAGCCACGGGGGCAGGGAAAGCATGAGATGCCTGGGGGAGCACAGCTAAGAGGAGCCCCGGCGTGATGGGCATCGACCATCTGCCAGGCCTGGGGCCAAGCCCTTGACTCATCAGACTCTCAGGACGCTTTGCTGGGTACTGCTCTACTCAGCAAATCCCAAACCCCCGAACCTGCAAGCAGGAGCTCACGCCTCAGAAGGGCCCTTAAAACCTGCAAGCACCTCAGTCCTGACTCTAGTCCCCCGCTTTTCTGTCCCCCTGGGGGAGGTGGAATGTCCCAGCCAGGAGACAGCGGAATGGACACACAGGGATGGAGGAGAACCAACTCGGCTCTCTCCAGTCCCAGAGCCCAGAGGTCAGAGTAGACCTCTGCCACGGCAGGAAGGTGGGGGCACGGGTGTCGCCCGGTGGTGGAGAAAGGTCGGGCTCGGGTACCCGTCCCCCTGCACCCAGATTGAATTCCTCAGCGAGGCAGGAGCTGGGGACCCCTGTCCCACCCCTCCTTTCCCCTCTCCTCTCACCGGGCTTCTCCTTGGCCAACTGTTTGTCCAAGGCAAGGGTGGTCTTCTCCTCCTGAATGAACATTCGGTCGATCATCACCATCTCCGCGGAGGGGCTCACCCTCTGAGGGGAAAGAAGGGCAGATAGGCGGGGGAAGGAGGAAGGCGGGGAGGGCACACGGGCAACCCAGAAGGATGGGAGCGGATTCCGAGCTGTCCCTCTTGGGATCAGACTTGCACCAGCCTCCTTCCCTTCCTCCCGGAGCTTCGAGGAGCAGCCCCCGCAACCCCACCCAAATGGACCCTGAGCAGGGCGAGGGGTGAGGGCAGGGTCTCCCAGGGAAGAAGGGGCCAGCGCCCTACCCGGGACTCCTCCAGGAGCAGGAGGCGGTATTTATTGAGCATGGCCTGGGTGCGTTTCAGCAGCTGCGTGGACACGGTCTCAAACTCCTCATCCACTGCGGAAGAATAGGAAAGGTCCCGAGGCACAGACACTGGAAAGTGTGGCTTATCCGGAGCTGAGGTCTAGCAGACGCACTGGGGTGGCGCAGCTGCTCCCCCACCCCCACCCCACGCTAGGGACCAGGGAGGGAGAGTCCTGGGGGAGTGGGGTGGACAGGGTGGAGGGCTCACCTTTGTGGTAGTCGCTGGGGGAGGGGAGTGCACCCTGGTAGACATGGTAGGGAAGGAGGCGATGCAGGGCGTCCTCAAAGGAGGGGAAGGCTGTCTTGTAGTCAGGGTGCAGGACGGAGCCCTGATGTTTGTGCAAATGTTCCAGGAAACTGGGGGGCAGGGTGGGGAGAGGTCACACACACACAGCTGGTGGTAAGGCCAGGAGAAACCAGACCCTGACCCCGACCACCCCCCGGGGCCCCAACACAGACAGCAGGGAAACGCGCTAACGTGGGCAGGACGTGCTCATTCTCTTTCATGGCCTCTGGCTACAACCCAAGGGACCAGGTGCTATCATCATCCCCACTCTGCAGATGGGGAAACTGAGGCCAGGCAGAGTGATGTTTCTCCACCCAAAGTACAGAGTGGGGAGGAGGCCGAGCTGGGAGCGGGCAGAGCCGGAGGCCAGGATTTGAAACTCATCCTCCTCATGCTATACCCTCTCCCGCCACCTGGGGTCAGCACGTCCTTATTCTGCCTCAAGCGGGTCACCAACCCCAGGTAAGGTGGGAAGGACAAGGAACAGAGGGAGGAAAGAAGGGAGCTTGGTCCGCTGGGTGGTACAATCCAGTTCTCTCCCGGGCTGTTTTCTACCACATCGTGGGCAGTGAAGTTACGTCTCTTTATTGTGTGATTCTATCTCCCCCCAAATATGCTCATTTCCACCCTAAGCTGAAGACTGACCCCCACCACACCAGTGGGGCCGGAACCCTGCATTGTTTCCAGAACCCAGCAGGGCGCTGAGCATTTGCTAAACACTTGATGTGGAAGGAAAGCAGGAGAGAGAGAATGCAGGCAAGCACCCAACATGTACCCACTGCCCTCCCAGACCCCATCCATCCAGATACCCCTCTCTCCACCCCGCACCCAGCCAGCCAGCCAGCCAAGCACCTACCCCAGACCCCATCCATCCATCTAGCCAAACACACCTGTCAATCCGTTTATCCAAATCTACCCATTCAACCGCCCAATCACCCATCTATCCAAACACCCATCCGTCTACCCAAACACCCTTCTATCCAGCCATGCACCCTCCCCAGAACCCCTCCATCCATCTATCTAGCCAAACACCCCCCCACCGCACCCCCCAGGCGCCCACAGAGACCCACATTCGTCCATGCACCTTCCCGGACTCCCCTCCACATCCACTCCCCCAAACACCACCCATCTTACCACAGTCACAGGGGATCTGCACCTGTCACCCTATCGTCACTACTATCCTCACCTCACTCTCTAGAAGGGAAACTGGGGGTCTCTGAGGGAAATTATACTGCCCCAAAGCACACAGCTAACAAGAGGCGGCTCCCAGGCCTACCAGAAGGCGCGGTGGGGGGGCGGGGCGCACAGTGCTGCGACTCACCAGGCCTCTTTGCTAGGCTGCAGGGCCGGGGTTTTCTTCAGATTGCCCATCTTGCTCTCATACTGCGGGGCAGAGAGGTGAGTGAGAGACAGAGCCGCAGAGAGGCCTTCCCTTGGCGCCCTGAACCCCCTCCAACCCTGCCTGTGACCAACAGGAGAGCTGGCCCATGTCTCCCCACCGGGCCCCCCTCTTCTATCCTGGGGTGGGGTCCTGGCCCCAGCTGCCGGAGGCACTGTCTGGCACACTTTGCCTGGCTCCATGGGGCTTGGCTTCCACCGGACTCTTGGTCTGGACACCGGGCAGGCTCCCTCCCTGCTCATCAGATCAAGGCCTTGGCTGATGGTCCAGCATCTGGCCCACCTGGCTGTCCAGGTTCCCTCTTTCTGCCCGACTCCACCCACCAGGCCGCTAGAGGGGATCTCACTCCGGAGGCTGCCAGCACTGGGTCCCTCTACCAGCTGTGTTCTTGTCTTTCTGCCTCCCCCTACCCATTTCCCTGCAGAAGGTCTCTGCCTCAGTTTCCCCCACACTGCTTTGTCCCCTCCATTCTGGGCCCCCCACCACGTGACTTCCCAGCCCTCCCCCCTCCCCCTGCACGGTCTAGGCTCTCACCACCTCCTTTCTCTTGCCTTCCTGGGCCAATGGTCTCCCCACGTCCCTCCTCCTCCAGCCTCAAGCTCTCCTTGCTCCTGCCCCCAGTGATGGCCTCAGGGACCCCGGCGAGCCACTGCTCCTCTCATCACCCTGTGTCTTGGTGTCTGTGGGTCTCCATCTGTCATGCTTTCTGGTATGTGCCCACCTGGGCTGTCCTAGTGTTTAACGCACTGCCCAGTTTGCTTTCTGATAGCCTTTCGGTTGGGCTGCTCCGCCCCGCTTGGCACGTCCCCAGCTCCCCTGTGACAATGCTCTGACCCTAGGTGCCCCACCCCCATGCTGGTGGCCTCTTACCTGCAGCCCGGAGGACTTCCCTGGCCCGGCGGCGGCGGCCTTGGCCACACTCAGGGTCGGGAGGCTGCTGGCAAAAGCTTTGCCCTCGGCAGGAAGCAGGGGAGGGAGGCCTGAGGGGTGGGGTTGGGGGCAGACAGGGCTCAGGGTCACTGGCACGAAGGCCCCTCCACAATGCGATCCCCAAGCCTACACCCCGCTCTCTTCTAGTCCTCTGGCCTCGGCAGTGCCGCTAGCCCTGAATTGAGTGCCCCCCTTGGATCTGAGGCGACAGCCCTTCCTCTTCCACCTTCCCTGTCCTGTGAGGTCTGGGGGAACCCCTCGGGCTCACGTACCCACAGCTCTGCCCCAGCCCATCCCCCTCCCCCTGCCCGCCCATCTTCAGGCCCCCCCACTTCTCCTGCATGGGCTACCTCTCCCCTACCTGCAGTGGCCATGGGTGCCGGGGCAGGGGGATGGCTGGGGGCGGTGGGGGTCCCAGATGGGGCCTGCCCGCTGACCAGCACAGAGGCAGTGGGGCTGGCGAGGGGCCCCAGGCTGGCGGAGGTCTGCGGGGTGGCGGGGGCCCCGCCGGCCTTGTTCTGGAGAATGATTCCGGACGGCACCTGAGGAGGGGGACAGGTGGTTGAGGGGTAGGGGGCACACACTAGGAGGGGCGGCGGCCAGGCACCAGGGCTGGGGACACAGAGACAGCTGGACAGCTGGAACGTGGGAGGGCCTCCCCACGGGACCAGGAGGGCAGGGCTGGCGGGGTAGGAGGAGGGCTGGTCCCCGCCTCCAATTACCTGGTGAAACCTCTCCAGAAGAGCCTTCGGCTGGGGCAGCGCCGGGAAGGGGGCAGTCACCATCTGGAAGGTCCGAGGAGGCGGTGGGGGGGGCACGGCGGGCTCAGGGACCAGGTGGAGGGTCGGAGGGGGCGTGGGGGACTTGTGGGGCCCCTGGCTGGGCGGGAACTGGAGCTGGAAGTCAGGGGGCGTAGGGGCTGGCAGCCTGGTGGCCGCATCCGTGGAGGCCGCGACAGAGGATGTGGAGGCGGGAGGGAGGTGGGGAGCTGGGGGCAGCGGCCCCTCAGGGGGTTGGGATGGGGGGCGCAAGGGGGGCTGGGGTGGGCCCGGGGCAGCAGGGGCTGGGGTGCTGGCAGGTGGGGGGACTCCCAGCTGGTTCTGGATAACAAAGATGCCAGGCAGAGTGGGGGGTGCCTGGGGCGGGGGGCAAGGGTGCAGGGTGGGCTCTGAGGGTGGGCGGGACAAGCTCTGGGGCTGGGAGGGAGGGCGGGAGTGGGGTCGAGAGGGGGGTCGGGAGGGAGGCCTGGCGGGATGTGGGGAGGGCAGGTGGGGGCTGTCTCCCAGAGGGGCCTGGTGAGGTAGTGACGGGGACGAGGAGGGGCCTGGGCCCTTCAGCGGAGCCGCTGCCGGGATCTGGGCAGGGGAGGGAGGTAGAGGGGAGGGGGCGGGGGTCAGAACCAACCTTGGCTCCCATTTCCCCAAGACACTGGGGACCCCAGCCACGCCCACCAGAAACCCTCCTTCTTAGTCACCCCTGTCTTGAGAGAAAGGACCCCGCCGCCATGGCTCTCCTTCCCACCTCTCGTTTCTGAACTCCCCACTTCGCCTTTCTACCTCTGCCCCCCCACCCCACCCCAGCCCCCATCTCTGCGTCACCTCTACACCTGTTCCGGCCTCACCCCTCCACCTGCCCCCGCCTCATCTCCAGACCTTTCCCTCTGCTCTCGCCCCCCCCACGTGCCCCCCTCCTCCCCCACCCCCCAGATGAAGGGGAGCTCTGCAGGATTTGGGGGAGCAGCAGAGGAAGCGGTGGCGGCGGCAGGGGGCACCACACCAGCTGCCCAGCGGGGAGGCAGAGGGCTGGGGAGCGCGAGCACAGCAGCGGAGGGGAAGGTGGTGGCTGGAGCGGGGGTGGGGGGGTAGCATCCCGGCCACCATCCCCATGGCGCCTGACTGTCCAGGTCCCCCCACCTCCCCCCCGAGAATGGACACCAGCACAGATGGAGCAGCTACAGAAGGCACGGGGCAGGGGTGGGGCCAGGTCCCCCTAAGTGTCCGTGACCTCTGCCTCCCTTTGCCTATGTGGCTATGGCTGCGACTGCAGGCCTCCCGGGTCCCCTGTGAGCATGCAAGTATGGGTACGTGTGTTTGTGTGTGATCAGACTCGCACAAGACATCCAGGCACTAGCCTGTGATCCGTCCCCCCGTGACCTTGCTGAAAACACACCCTAGACCTGGCACCTCCGCGCTGCTCTCCCGCAGAGTCCCGACCTCAGCAGCCACAGTTGCCCCAGCGACTACCAGCCAGCTGAGTCCCTGACACAGGGTGGGTTGGGTACCTTTTGATGGTCGCCAAATCCATACCCCGGGGACAGAGGAGAAACTGAGGCCAGGGAGCCAAAATGGCTGGTCCCGAGGCTCCCTGAGTCCCAAGTCTCCCTCTCGACCTCCAAATTGTCCAAGGATGACTCAGGCTCACAGGCCCAAGGCCAACAAAGCTGCCATGCTCCAAAGCTGGGGCTCTTTACCGTGAGCCGACTCACGATACCAAGGTTACGACTTGCCTGATGCTTCTAACACCCCGCCTGAGGCTGCCCTTGAATAACTCTGGCAATTCAGAACAAAAGCCCCCAAACCAATCCACCCACACGCATGTCCAAAGGCAGCCCCCTCTAAGATGAGATGGGAGGTGCCCTTGGCTCTCAGAAGGGCTGCGGAGGTTGTCGCCGGGACAGCACTCTGGTCTGCAGACCGAAAGGGTCGCACACTGGTAGACCTGGTAACCCGCCTTCTAGGATCAGCAATGAGAAGCACCATGGGGCTCCTCCACTGTGGGAGCATTTACAGTCGAGAACGGAGGAAAACAAAAGGTTTCGGTAAGGGGAAAGAAGACAGCTGGCCACGTCATGAAGCCCTGGGCAGCGTATGGTGTGGAGAAAGAAACACACCCGAAAGTTAAGAGCAATTGGGAGAGAAACACATGACAGGATCGCAGGACCACCGCTGACTTTAGGCTGTGCACAGTGGATAAGGGTATTGTCTCAGGGCTGAATCGGCTGAACCTGATGATTGTGCCGTGGTCAACTAAGAGAATGTTCCTGTTTTCGAAAGTTGAGATGTTAAGGAGTAAAGGAGCAGAACGTCTGCAATTTATTCTCCAATGATTCTGAATAAAAATGTGTAGGAAGAGAAAGTGAATTAGCCAGACACTGACGGTGGAAAAATCTGGACAGCAGCCAGCTTCCAAGGCAGGATCCCCACCTCCTCATTATTCGGTCTCCCCCGCATGGTCCCCAGGTTGATTCCTGGGACCAACCGATTTCATGAAAGTGATTTGATACTACTTCCAAGATTCAGTTATAAAAAAGGGTGGTAGATCATTTCCTTTGGGGAAACCGACTGTGGAGCATGTTACAAGCTGCCCTTTGGAGAAGCCTGCGGAGGGAAGAGCTGAGGCATGTTCTCCAGCCCAGTCGAGCCTTCTGATGACCACAGCCCTGGTTGACTAGAACCTCACAAGGGATGACGAGGCAGCACCTGCCAGCTAAGCTGCTTCCAGACTCCTGATTCTTACAAGCTACACGAGAGAAGTTAATGTTTGCTGTTTAAGGCTGCTAAATTTGGGGGGAGGGTCATTTGTTACACGGCAACAGGTAACTAATATATGTGCGTAAAGAGTAAAGAACTCCTGTGAGTTCTCTGCACAGCGCTGCTGTTTGAAATTCTAAGTGTTTAAAAATAAAAACTGAAAAAAGTAAGCTCGCACTCATTAAAAGTATAGACTAATGCCCCTCTCCCCCAATCAGATCAAAATCCCAAATGATACACTGAGGGTAAACAGCTGCAATTCACAGCATATACAAAGCCCATTTTCATCATATATAAACAGTCTCCAGAAATCACTAAGAGTAACACTGGTGAGAAAAAGTGGCCAAGGACATGATCAGACAGTGCAGCGAGAAGGAAACACAGAAGGCTTTGACAGTCCGAGAGACACTCCACCCTCATTTGTAATATGAGTAATGCCCATTGAAAGCACCCTCTGGAACCTTCTTTACTCATTGCATTAGGAACAAGCCATGTCTCATAAAGACACCCTCTTCTACCGCCTCTGAGGGTTACTGGCACAATTTGCCACAACTCCAGGACAAGGCAATTCAGCAGCAGCTGCACAAATTACAAGAAAACATTTGCTTTGATCCAGCAAACCTGCTTCCAGGAAATGATGTAACAGATGCACGTGCATATGTAGGAAATGACGGGTCAGCAAGTTGTTTACTACAGCTGTGTGGGGAGAGACGGAGCCCGGACTTGGCTGGTGTGCATCTAAATAGCATTTATGGGGGAGAGGAAGGACACCGCTCTAACAAGATCAAGGAAACTCTCCACATGCTGACAAAGCTCGCACGCAATGTGCTACCTTCTGGGCGGACAGAAATGGGAGAGAAAGGTAAACCCACTTTTACTCTAGGCTGTGCCTGCGCGAGGAACTGGAAAGATAGACGGCAGCTAAGTAACTTTTTCTGGAGGGGCAGGTGGGCTGGGAACATAGGCACAGCTTTGGGACACTTTGCCCTTTCTAAAAAAATTTTTAAAGATTTTACTTATTTATTTGACACAGAGAGAGAGAGAGAGAGTGTGAGAAAGAGCACAAGCAAGGAGAGAGGCAGGTAGAGGGAGAGGGAGAAGCAGGCTCCCTGCTGAGCAAAGAGCCCGATGTGGGACTCGATCCCAGGACCCGAGATCATGACCTGAGTCGAAGGCAGATGGCTTAACCAATCCCCTTACTTTAAAAAAATGCTTTTTGGAGCACCTGGGTGGCTAGTCCATGAAGTGTCCAACTCTTGATCTTGGCTCAGGTCATGATTTTAGAGGAGTCATGAGATCAAGTCCCATGTTGGGCTCCATGCTTAAGGTCCTCTCTCTCTTTCCCTCTGCCCCTCCTCCTGCTTGGGCTCTCTCTTTCTCTCTCAAAAAAACCCCAAAACTGCTTTTTGATGACTGAGTCATGTGAAGGTGATACCTAATTCTAAAAATTTTAAATGTTTTAAATGGCTGGGAAAAAAAAAATTAGGCTAAAAGAAAACTTCAGGGGCACCTGGGTGGCTCAGTGGGTTAAGCCTCTGCTTTTGGCTCAAGTTACGATCTCAGGGTCCTGGGATCGAGCCCCACATTGGGCTCTCTGCTCAGCCGGGTGTTTGCTTCTCCCTCTTCCCCTCCCCCTGCTCATTCTCTCTCTCTCTCTCTCTCTCTCTGAAATAAAAATCTTTAAAAACAACAACAACAACAAAAAACTACCACACGAGGGAACTGTTCACCAGGAAATTCCAGCTGCCCAGCTAGAGCTGGCAAGATGTGTTCAGATTCATGCAGAATTCAACAGAAAGCGCAGAGGGGTGCTACCCCGCAGCCTGGCGGGGAGCAGAGTGCGTGCTGATCTGGGGCTGATGAAGCTTCTGGAAGAAGCCTGCACAGGCATAAACCCCAAGGAGGCGTGATGGGGTTCGCACTTTCCATAGACTGTCCGGGAAGCACTTATACCCTCTGAACCAGCCGTTCTGTTTTTAGAAATTTACCCACATGTACATGCAAAAGCCCAGGCACCTGAAGAGTCAGAGGAGGGTTATTTGTTGACACACACAGGAAACCACCTGGAGTGCTCTCCCTCAAGCAGGGAACCAAGTCAGTCAGTCACGGTGGGTCCGTGTAACGACAGTAAGATGGCAGCAAACTTTCCAACTCAAGCCGGTCTGGCCTGCCTGGTCTGTCATTTTGCATGATCCACAGGCTGAAAGCGGGTTTTACATTTTTAAATGCTGGGAGAGAGGGGCATCTGGGTGGCTCCATCGGTTAAGCACCTGACTCTGGATTTCAGCTCGGGGCATGATCTCAGGGTCGTGAGACTGAGCCCCGGGTTGTGCTTCCCGCTCAGCAGAAGTCTGCTTGAGTTTCTCTCTTTCCCTTTCCCTGGCTCTACCCCCATGTGCATTCTCTCTCCCTCTCTCTCTTTTAAATAAACAAATATACTTTTTTTAATGGTGGAAAAGAAATCAAAAGACTAGATTGTGATTGGTGACAACGATATGAAATTCAAATTTCAGTGTCCATAAATAAGGTTTTATTGGTACAGGTCTGTGCTCACTGATGTGTGGTCTGGGGTGGCTTGCGTGCAAAGCCTAAAATGTTTACCCACGGCCCTTTGTAGTGTTTCCCTGGCTTCCTTTGGTTTGAGGCACTTTCAATGTGCCTGACCCTGTTCAAGCACCTTAACCTGTATTAGCTTATTTATTCCTCATGACGACGCTATAACCTAGACGCTGTTTTCCTCATCCTCATTTTCAGGGAAGAAAACTGAGGCACACAGAGGCAGGGGACTTGGCAAAGGTCACTGAGCCTCTAAGTGGCAGAGTTGGGATTTTGGAGTCCCAGTGCCTAATGACTACCCCGGACGGTGGCTTTCAAATCACATCTAGTGTCTGTGAGTAATGGCTCCTGGCATTTTGGTGGGTCACGACCAGCATTTAAGAACAGAGGAGGGGGGGCACCTGGGTGGCTCAGTGGGTTAAAGCCTCAGCCTTCGGCTCAGGTCATGGTCTCAGGCTTCTGGGATCGAGCCCTACATAGGGCTCTCGCAGAGAGCGTGCTTCTTCCCTTCTCTCTCTGCCTGCCTATCTGCCTACTTGTGATCTCTGTCTGTCAAATAAATAAATAAAATCTTAAAAAAAAAAAAAAAAAAAGAACAGAGGAGGGGTGCCTGGGTGGCTCAGTAGGCTAAACATCTGCCTTCAGCTCAGGTCAGGATCCTGGAGTCCCGAGATCAAGTCGTGCAATTGGGATCCCTGCTCAGCAGGAAGCCTGCTTCTCCCTCTGACCCTCCCCAGCTTGTTCTCTCTCTCTCTCAAATAAATAAAATCTTTAAAAAATAATAAAAATAAGAACAGAGGAAACCAAATACAAAATATCAGCGTGCATTGCACATGGTATTATCCTGTGGAAGCTGTTTTGGTGATATGCACATGTACATACGCATGCGTGCGTCCCATGGGGTGCTGTCGAGTGGGATTCTCAGGCAAGTCGGTGGTCCAAGAGATCTGGCCAATCGAACAAAGCGCAGTTCAAAAGAACGGGACAGTGTGCTTCTGCGTGTAAGGAGGGAGCACGTGCACACGCAGGCTGTCACGTCTGGCTGGATCCGAGCTCAGACGAGGGAGGTCTGTCATGTGCACAGGATGGCGGTGCCCCACCCAGGTGACTCCGTCTCTCAGGGACACCTGGCAATCTCCAGCGATCACCACGGCTGTCCCACCTGCAGCAGGACCGCTGCCGGCAATAAACGGTTGGAGGCTGAGGGGTGCTACTGTGCTCAGGACAGCCCCCTGACAACACAGAACGACCCGGCCCCAAGTGTCCCTAGTGCCTGTGTGATAAGGACACGGTGGGGCTCCACAGGGAAATCCAAGGGGGTGGGGGTCTACAAGGGGGTGGGGAGGACCAGAAATTCCACGAACAGAAGACTCACTTTCCCTGTGTGCCCTTTGTCTGTAAACCCAATTTTTAAAACCACGTCTGGGTAACACTCTTTGAATCACAACAAAGCGTGTGTGTGTTTTAAGCCTACCGTAAGCCATACACAGCAGGCCTTAAGCCTCCTGAGTAGGACGGTCAGTGTTGCCTCCCTGAAAAGTCAGTCGGGGGCCCCCATCGAGGGCCAATTTCAAGAGCTGGGGATTGACGACAAAACCCATCCCTGGAGCGTGAGCCCCGAGAGGGCAGGGCTGCCTCCCCTGTACCTCTCTGCAAAAGGCTGGGTACAAAGCACGCACCAGGAGAACGGGGGCTGCATGAAGGACCCACCTCCAGTCTGGGAGCGGCTCTTGTGCATGGGCACGCACACAAGTTTGTACGTCGCTGGTATTTATGTGCATCTGTATTCTTTGTTTAATCCACTCACTCACCTGTCCACCTGTCCGTCCATCCATCCATCCATCCATCATTCATCCACCCTCCCCCACCCCCACCCCTCCATCCACCTGCTTCCCCAACACTCATCAAGAACTCCCCTCATGCAGTGCGGCGTTGCAGGCGCGAAAGGGGCAGCAGGGTGACCACGTGTCCAGCCTGGCGCCGGCCTGCAAGGGGATGACCAGGATCAGCTCATGGGCACAGCTGACCTTTCCTCTTAAAGACCATCCACAGCTTCTTTACTACTCTTACTGCAAATGCCAGGGATCTCTGCTCATCGAAACGCTGAGGACTCTGTGTAGAGCTGCTGTGAGGTTGGTGGCTCTACTCCCACTTGGCGGAGAGGTAGACCAGGTCCCGGGAGCGTTTCATGCTGAGCAGAGCTGGGATTCCTGCTCAGGTCTGGCTTTCTTGAGACCTCAGCTGTTCTGGCCACTGACCATTCAGGTTTAAATCCAGGCCCTACCAGTGGGGTAACCTTGGGCAAGCTACTTAATCTCTGTGCCTCAGTTTCCTCATCTGTAAATTAAGGAGACTATCTTCCACCTGCCTGATGGGAGCTTTCAATGAGACAATGCTTGGAAAGGGTTCTGAATAGCACTTAAAACAGAAATGTTACGATGCACTTTAGTTTTTACCATGATGCACTTAGTTTTTACTGTGATGCCCTCCTCTTCATGCCTCCAATCCCCAAAGTAAGCTCCAGATTACGGCCCGAATCCTCCAGCATCCCTCCATCATTGCCGGGACCACCCTGGTCTTTGAAGCCCTGTCATCTTGACCCACGAGGGTCTCTGGACTTTTTTTTGCCCATTAAACCATTTTCCAATGAAAGCCAGAGGGATCGCTGAAAATCGTTACCAGCCCATGCCATAGTCCAGCTGAAAGCCCTCCACTGGTTTGGCCACGAGGCACTGCCAACCTCTCTGATCCGGCCTCCCTCCACTCCCCTCCAGCCTACTTTCCACTCCTTGACATCCCAAGCTTGTCCTTGCCTCAGGGCCTTAGCACATGCTATTGTCCCTCCCCACAATTTCTCTTCCTTGGAGCCTGGGCTTAAATACGCCCCCCCCCACCGGCAGTTCCTTCCCGCTTTCCCTAGAGTGGATTCCTCCCGTGTCCCCCATGGGGACCCTGCTCCCTTCAATGCTTTCATCTCCTGGGCTCTTTCCCTGCAGCTGGCCCACATCTCCGGGAACACTCTCTCCCTTTGATTGCACTGTGGCATACTCAGCACGGAGCCTCACGCGTTGGGCGGACTCCTGTGAGTGTGCTTGATTTCATCAATAAATGATTTCCACCACTGATTTACCCAGTTCTACAACCCCCTGGTACAGCTGATTGTGGGAGGCTCAGGGAGGGGAAGCCGCTTGCCAGAGGGACCTCGGCCAGCACTGGACCCACTCTAGAGACGCTGCTTCCAACTTGAGTCACTCAAAGGCCAGGAGACTCCTGACCTCTTGTCACTCCACTTCTGCTTCTTTCTCCTCCTGGGGGAGAGATGGTCTGAGGCCACCTTGTGTCTAAGTCTGAGGGCCCCGTGTCCCTCTAGACTGTGTGAATCTGGACCAGATCCTGTTCTACCCCACAACAATAATAATGATAATAATAACAAGTATTTCTTGAGGCCTTACTCTGTGCTAGCATACGTTAACTCACTCACTCCTAATAGGCCTCTAAGAAAGTATTATTCCCATTTTCCAGATGAGGACGTCAAGGTCCAGCAGTTATGGGGAACTGCTCCAGGTCAGCACAAGGCCAGACACATACTAAGTGCCCTCCTTCCCCAAAGAATCTGTTTAAGGAAACAAGAAACTGGTTGCTTAAGGTCACATGGCAAGCAACAGAACTGGATGGCGAAATCATGGCTGTTTAAAGCCAAAGCCCATGCTGCTTTCTGCCACCCTGACCTTGCTGAGGTCATTCCCTCTTCTTCCTTTTACCTACCTCCTCTACCTATCCTTTCTAAAAGAGTATAAAATCCACCCCTCCGGAATAAAAGGGGCTCTCTCTAAACTATCATGTGCTTATGACTCTTATGAGACAAAGGCAAATTTTCCTAATATGTAAAGAGTTTCTACAAATCAACAAGAATAGGACCACTCACACCAAGTTTAAATTTGGCAAGGGGTATGGGCTGATGATTCCAGAGAAAACATAAACAGCTCCACATCTAAGAAAACCTGCCCCACCTCATTCACAGTAAAAGAAATGCAAATTAAAACAAAACAAGGAGCCGCTTTTCACCTTACAAGACCCGCTTTTCACCTTACAAGACCCGCTAACTTCAATACACCACCGAGGTTATGGAAGAACCGGCACAGGCAACAGACTACTGATCAAGGACAAACCCAGTGGTAACTCCCCAGAGAGCAATCTGCAGAGAGCAATCAACACTGCATGTGCAAATGGCCTCCGATGGACCCAGCACTTTCCTTTTCAAAAACAGTGACATATGTACAGTTATCCTCTGCGGCTTCACTCATCACAGCTAAAGACTGGAAGGGACCTAACCACCTGACAGCGGGAGTACCGTGCGGTCACACGGAAGAAGGAAGAAGGAAGTACCGTCTCCAAGATGCATCTTTCAATGATCAAAAGCACAGAGCTGCCTAGTATGTTACCGCATTTGTAACAACGGGAGGGAAAGAATCGGTGCCATTCACCTTGTCCATGTGTATGTGTATGCATGTGCCCACGTGCAAGAAACCGCCCTCGGGGAAAGCAAGCGGCTGTGGTTCAGGAGAATGGGCTTTTCAGCAAGACCTCTGGTAGCTTTGGAGATAAGAGCCCTCTGAATGTCCTGCTTACCTGATATGATACGAAAATGAGAATTCTAGCAAACACCTGCCTGCCGTGTGTCCCTCTGCCTAGAGTGTGGGCTCCCCCCAGTGTGGCCTGGGTTCTAGGAGTCCATCACTGTCAGAAGACTCTCAGGAACTATCCGGGGAACAAAGGAGCACCCTTCCCAAGCCAGCAAGACAGAGAGGCAAGGCAGGGCAGCCAGAGCGGGGAGGAGTGAGCAGGAGAAGGGGTCGCAGGGGCAAGGCTCTGTCTGAGCTGGGACAGAGGCTGCTGGGATTTGTCTACCTGGGGGGCCGGCGCTGGGGAAGCCTGGCTGTCCGGGGCCTGAGGGCCGAGGCCAGCTCCTTTGGCGATGGGGGTGCTCGGGGCTGGGTCTTGGGCGGGAGGCGGGGCGCTGACTATGACCGAGGCGGGCACGGAGAGGTGGGGGCCGTCTGCGGAGAGGGGCTGCTGGCTCCTCTCCTGAAACGGGGAGCCCGCACCGGGTCAGAAGGCCATCCTGTGGACCCGCGGCCTCCCCAAGACCCCAGCCTCCCCAAGGCTCCAGAGAGCAGAGTGGTGGGAACTGGGCTGAGGGGCACCGAGAGGCTGGGCACAGAGGGCAGGGTGGCCGGGAGCCCCGGGATCCAGGCACCAGGGAGGCCGCAACCCCAGCTCCTTTGGCCTGGGGCCCCGCCCATCTTCCAGCCCGCAGCCACCCGCCCCATCTGTCTGTCTGTCCGTCCTTGTCTTGCCTGTTCTCTGTGATTCTTGTGCCCTCCAGCAAGAGGACGGATGATCAGTCTGTGAGCCAGTCGGGCCCCCTCTTTGCCTGTGTCAGTCCCTGTCACCCTTTGGCTTCCCCAAAGGGGACACACGTACTGGGCACAGGGGTGCCACCTCGGAGATGCTCTTCAGACCCTGCCAGACCCTCCCCAGTTGCTGCCTCCACCACACATAGTTTCAGCTCCAGCTCTGGCCCCTCTCTGCAGCACACCCCTGTCCCCTGCCCGCCCCCACGCCAATGTCCCTGCCAGCCCATCCCCAGTTACCTGGGGCAGGAACATCTGCAGGGAGTCCTGAGTGAGGATGGCTGTGGTGGCGGCAGAGGGCGGCTGTCCCAGGACGATCTTCTCTGGGCTGGACGCCAGGCCTGGGCTGGGCTGGGGGGTGGTGGCCTGAGGCGGGGCGGCGGCCTGAGGGGTAGGGGCCTGCGGGGGCGGTGGCGGCTGCTGCTGCTGCTGCTGCTGCTGCTGCGCCGGTGGCTGCTGGAGGCCCAAAGGCAGCGGGGTGCTGACCGCCGGGGGTGCCTGGGGGGCTGTCTGCACCGCAAGAACAGGTGTGGCCTCTCCCGTGGCGGCAGGGGTGGCCGGCTGTACCAGCCCGTCGGGGGTGTTGAGCATGGCCACGGCACTGGGGGGCAGAGTGACGCCCTGGAGGACAGTCGTGGCGGCAGGGCCGGTGGGGGCCGGCTGGCTCTGCGTGGGCAGACTGCCCGCGGCCAGCGACACAGGCATCTGGAAGAGTGCTGGCTGGCCCACCTGGATGGGGGCAGCCGAGAGGATGTGGGCGGCACTGTGGGCCCCGGAGTGGGGGGCCAGCACGGGGCCCAGGCTCAGTGGCCCCGCCAGGTTCTGGTTGGTGAGAATGGGGTTTGCGATGAGCTGTCCGCCCGCGTGTGGGGCCGCGGCTGCCAGGATCTGCCCGCCAACGTTGGTGGGCAAGGCCGAGAGCGTCTGGGGGAGCTGGACGGCAGGCGCGCCCGGCAGTAGGAACTGGTTCTGGCCCGGCAGCATGTGCTGAGCGGGGATGACGATGCTGCTGCCTTGATTCAAGAGGTGGACGCTCATGGGCTTGCTCAGGGCCCCGGGGGGCTGGGGCGGGGCGGCCCCGGTGGTGGTGGCAGGAGGCTGCTTGAAGACGTTTGCCTGCAGCGCAGGTGCGGGGAAGCCCGACAGCACCACGTTCTGGCCGGCCTTTCCTGCTGCCATGAAAGTCAGGTTCTGGGGGGCCTTGGGCTGCTGTGGGAGGCCCCCCGCCTCGCCCTGGATGGTGAGCGTGGTGCCCGCTGGAGCGAAGGGCTTGGGTGTCAGCTGGTAGAGCTTGGGGGGCAGCACGCCAGCGGGCTTCGGCTGGATGGGCGTGGGCGTGCGATGCAGGATCACGTTGGGCGCTGGGACCAGCGGTGATGTGCCAAGGCCAGGGGCCACCGCCAGCGGTTGCCCCGAGGGCGCCCCGCCGGCTGCCGCCGTGGCTGCCCCTGCCCCTCCAAACACCGAGTTCCCGTTGAGCGTGGTGGCCACGGCTGTGGGGAGATTCTTCTGGATGACTAGGCCAGCCCCCTGGGGCGAGACGCCGGCAGACGCCAAGGTCACGGGCTCTGAGGGGCCGGCTGCCGAGGCCAGATAGCCGCTGACAGGCACCTGCTTGGCGAGAAGCTGGGAAGTGGGCGGGTTGAGTGCCATGACAGGCTGGCCCACCACCTGGATGGGGGCCAGGCCAAGCGTGGCCGCCGTGGCGCCCCCGGGGCTGCCGTTGGGCAGACCCTGGAGGCCTGGGATGGGCTGCAGGGTCACATTGCCCAGGCCCACGGGCTGCAGGAAGGGCTGGACACTCAAGGCCTTGTTGACCACATCCTGGGGCGGCACCAGGGCCTGGTGGGTCAGCACGGTGGGTGGGGCCTGCAGTCCCAACAGGTCCGGGCCGCCCGGGAACAGGGCCTGGGGCCCAGCGGCCACGGCAGCAGCCCCTCCGGCACCGGCCGGGCCGGCTCCACCATCCGCAGGCTGCAGGGTAGGCAGCTGGAAGGGACCCAGGTCCAGCTCGGCCTCAGCCTCAAGTGTCTGCTCAGTGATGTTGGCCTCTTGGAGGCTCTGCTGGAGGATGTCACAGGGCTGGTCCGCGCCGCCACCGCCCCCGCCACCGCCCCCCGCGGCCGGCGACCCCAGGATCGCATCCTCCAGGAAATCTAGGTCCACGCTGGGGGCCGGCTGCGTGGGCTCTGGGCTCAAGTGGTTGCCAGAAGCTTCTTGCACGTGGAGCTGGAGGCCGGGTAAGATGGGAAGGGAAGAGCGGAGGTTAGCGAGGGGCTGACTCCGGGCACGGTTGAACCAACAGGACCTGCACTGCCCGAGCAGTACGGGCAGAGAGAATATTCCATCTGGAAGGGGCTGGACCTAGGTTCAAATCCCAGCTCCGCTGAGCCATACAACCTGGGCTCAGTCTGGCCTGTCGCCCTGTCTATACACATCCGTAGGACGGAATAAAGCCTATCCTTTAAAAAGCCAGAAGGGCCCATAATACTTAATCTGCAATTCCAAAGCAATTTGAGACTTGCAAATGTCAAATTTCAAAGCAATCTGAAAACTGCAAATATCTTCCTAACTCTTCCAGAGTAAAACCTGACCAAAAGTGACGTAGTGCTCTTGGGGAAGGCCATGCTTTGTCCACATGACGGGACTCTTTTGGACCATGGGAAGGTGAGCGAGTGTGCTACGTGACACTCTGCATCACCTTCCTGGCATCTGGAAAA
Source organism: Mustela erminea (assembly GCF_009829155.1). Lineage (NCBI taxonomy): Eukaryota > Metazoa > Chordata > Mammalia > Carnivora > Mustelidae > Mustela > Mustela erminea. Next base: position 3,979,200 of record NC_045632.1, on the reverse strand, counting down.
TTCTGAGTTCTGAAATGCGCCTGGCCCCAAGGGTTTCGGGTAAGAGACCACGGCTGTGTTAATGGCAGCCGCAGCTATCCCCGTGAACTTGGTTTTGTGTGGGCGGCGCTGAGCTGGACCCGTCTTCAGGACCCCCACACTGCCCCAGATCGCGATCCAGGAGGAGCACAATTGATACGTGTGTGACCATTTGAGCAAATACCGCACAAGCGATAATTATGCTTAGAGCACAGAACCCTCGCTGCTATTCGACCAGAGAACAGATCAAAACTTGGGAGTTTAAAAGGATGGGAGGTCAATCCCATGGAGGGCTGACCGCGGTACTTGACACCCGCAGTTGTGCGAGAAACCCTCACCTAACATGACGATTATGCCTTCCATGTTGTCGCTGTCAGTAACAAGCTCAGTGAGGCGGGCACTACCCCATCCTCCTTTCCCAGATGGAAGGAGGGGAGTGCTTGGGAGGAGGGGGTCCCTACGCAGTCCCCAACCCAGAACCAGGTGGTTCTGAGTTCTTCACCGCTAAATGGCCACAACCAAACCCACCTCCCAGGACGGGCGTGACATTTGCTGACCTCACATCAGGGAGAACCTGACCAAGGACTTTACAGGTGTTCATACTATGAAAAATAAACTGTTCCGCATATATTTTTAGAGTTGTGGGCACTAAATAAAAAACACTGAAAGGGACTTGGCGGCACATAGTAAGTGTTCAGTGAATCCTAGTTACGGTGACCATGAGGGAGGGGGAGAAGAGCTGGGGGGGGCGGAGAGGTGGGAGAAAGGAGGTGGGGGGAGAGAAGGAAGAAGCAGCAGAAGGGAAGGCAGAGGGGGAAGGACAAGAGGCACAGGCAGGCATAGAGTAGGTGCTCAGTTAATGTCCACTGCTGTCCCCACTCTGGGCTCGGTCATCACCCCCGCCCCCGCCTTGGTTTTCCAGATGGAGACGGAGGTCTGCATTACTTGATCCCCTTCCCCTAGGTCACACCCCCCCCCGTGGCTAAGCAGGGACAGGCCCCCAGGCCCCCATACTCTCTGCTCCCGAGAACAGTGTCCCCCGGTGAGCCCCAGAGCTGGCACCTGCCCAACTCCCAGGACCCTCACCTCTTCCTGTGGACAGAGCCAGACCATCCCACTGTGGCTCCCCTCTTGCCCCACACTGCTGTCAGTGACTGACCCCCCCATACCCCAACCCTCCAGCTGGCAACATGCCCCAGGGGGACAATCATGGGCCCGTCCCTCTCACCATTAGGACCTCCCTCCCTCCCTCCTGCCACCACCAGGGGTAACTTGAGCCATGACCAAGAGCCTGGGGCCCTCCCAGAACCCCTGGGCCACTTACCCCAGGACCTTCATAGAAGGCACTTTGGGCTTCCCCGGGGTTATCCAGGAGGTCATCACCATCGAGCTGCAATAAGACCCGCCCCCACCCAAGGTCAACAGTCAGCCAGGCAGCCCGCAGGCCTTGCTCTAGAACAAAAACCAATTTAAAGTTACACTGCACCAAAGGAAAAAGACGGGGTCGGGGTGGGGGACAAAGATTACGGGACATTGCCCCTCTGGAACAGAGGCCCCAAAGAATGGGGCTCGGCAGCATGTTCGAAACCCAAGAATCTTGCCTTCATGCCTTTGCCCAAGCCATGCCCCGCCTTCCCCCTTCATCTCTCCAGCAGAAGGTCCGTCAGGACCTGTCACTGTCACCGCCTCCTCCCAATAGCTACCTGTCCCCCCGACAAAGTCACTCTTTCCTCTGGGCAGCCCAAGTCACCAGCATGCCCCACCGTCTGGGCACCCAACATGCCACGCCACACCCATCTCCAGGAGGGCAGGGACCGGGCTGATTCCCAGGGACGTCTCTAGTGCCAGAACAGGGCCTGGTGTCCACATGGATGCCTGCTGAATGTCTGTCTGTAGCAGAGCCTCCCTCGTTTCTCTCTACGTGGACGTCTCCCCAGAACCCGAGCCGGGCACAGCCAACAGCCTTCCTTGGGGAGCCTGCCCCAAACTCCCCACCTCTGGGGACCCAACACACTCTGCAGCTCAGGCCCAAATCCAGGGGCCAACCTGACACTCTCCTCCTTGACATCTCCACCACCAGCACATCTATCTGACTCTGCCCCTGGAGAGACCCCAGAGCCAGTGCCTGCCACCCCCTCCATGGCCTGCCCTGACCAGCCTCAGCCCACTGCACTTGCCCCCACTCCAAAAATCATCGACCACTTCTCCTTCTAAGACTCCGTTCCCCTCCCGGGGAGTGTAGGCTGGCTTGGTGACCCACTTCTAGTGAGTACAAGGTGACAAAAGCGATGGTGTGTGACTTCAGAGACGAGATCATAAGAGGCACTGAGCTTCCTCCTGGCTCTCTCCTTTGGGTCCCTCACTCTGGAGGAAGCTGCCTGCCCTGTCGTAAGGATGTTTGAGGATCCTGTGGAGAGGCCGCTGTGGTGAGGCCCCAAGGCCTTCAGCCCGCAGCCGAGGGAAAGGACCATCAGAGAAGCACGGCCTCTGGCCCCATATGAGCCTTCAGATGACGGTGGCCCCAGCCAACATCCTGACTGCAACCTCAGGACAGAACCCAAGCCAGAGGGACCCAGCTGAACCACTCCCTGAGCCCCGACCCTCAAAACTGGGAGAGCGCCGACAAGTTGTTATAAGTCACTAAGTGCTGGGATAATTTGTTACGCGGCCCTAGATAACCAATACACCTCCTTGTAGCTCAGCACTTCTGCTCCGCCCCACTTTGTTCCAGGCCCTGCATGTCCTGTGACTTCTGTTCATGACAGTCTCACCACTGCTAGCCTCCCTTCCATCTGGCCACACCAGTCTTCTTTCCACTCCTCAAATATGGCAAATTTTCCTGCATTTCTACCTGTTCCTCCCCTGCCCAGAGCACCATGGAGGCCTCCATCTGATCCTTCAAGGTCGCGTTCAAGGTCACCTCCCTGCCCACGCTAACTAAAGAAGCCACCACCCCAGTCCCCCATTCGTTTTGTTTTAAACCATTTCCATTGTGTGGGTGACATTCTTATCTCTTATTCTGCGCTGCAGGGTTCTGTCCGAGATCACCTTGAACAGTTACTGCTCTATTTACTAAGGAAACGTATAGGGCGTGAGGGCAGGGATTTGTCATCTCTTCTGCTCTTTCCATAACCCAAGGGCCCAGCTCCCAGAAGGCATGAGGCAGATGTCTACTGAATCAGGGCAGAGGTCTCTTAGCCCCCCAATTCCACAGTTCCCTAGCCCAGGAAGGCCCCTGCCTACCCCCGCACTCACCTTCTCGGATCCATGTAGGAAGTCATTGAGGGCCTGAGGGTCACTGAAAGACAGAAGGGGAGAGACACTGAGGAGGTGAGGGGTGGGGAAGCGGGGAGACAGGGAGGGCAGAGGGAGTCCGTTACTCACCAAATCACGTCTAGTAAGCATCTCCCGTCCTCATCATCCATCGCCACTGAACCGGGGGCGGGGAGGGGGGCAGGAAGGGGGAGGGAGACAAGGTTAGATGTAGGCAGCGTGTGCCAGGACCCTCCCTTCCAGGACAGCTCCCTGGGACCAAGGTCTCTGGAAGGTCAGACTTTCTGTTCCCTTGAGCCTGTAGGTGTGGCTGGGGCTGGTGACCAGCCAGAGCGAGCTGCCTTTCCCCTCTCCCCGCCGTGTCTTCCCAGCATGTGATGCCCACAGTGAGGACATCCACCAAGACAGAATGAGCCCTGATCACACAAGCAGGCCTGTGCTGAGTGCTTCACACACCCATAAATAGGGCCCCAGAGCCTGTCATTCAGCTCCAAGCCAGCAGGGGGCAGAGCCAGGCCTTAAGCCCTGAGTCTGGGCTGCCCGGCCTCCCTGGGACTGGGTCCCGCTCAGAGCAAGAGTGTGACAGGGGTCTGCCCTGCATACCAACGGTCCTAAATGGTTCAGGTCATCTCTGAACGGTACCTTGGAGAATCTGACGAAGGCAAAAGACCCTTCTGCCAAAAACATGCAGGTGGGCCAAAACTGACACACACTTTCCCAAGGGCCGTGGGACATACATACACACCCCAGGGGCCTTGGGTCAAAAAGCCCAGCCTAGAACATGCCATGCGAAGCTGGTGGGAACATCCCCCTGAACACACACACCAGTGACTCTCCCTTCCAGAGCTGGCCATGGGGACCGTCCCTGGAGGTCCTTCCCAGGCTCTGGCTGCACTTGGCAGTGGTGACAATAGGCTGTCTCTAGCTCCATATCCCAGCCCCACCTATGCTTCCTTCTTCCCGAGTTACCACCAGGTCTGTGACCTACAAGCCCTTCCCTTCCCGAACAGCCTAGGGCAGGGGTGGGGTGGGAGGGGAAGGCCCAGCCAGGGGACAGAGAGGCTAGACCTGCAAAGAATCCGGAAAAAATGGGAAAATGGGAGAAGATCCCACCTGCAGTTGGTAGTGAGGCAGGGGAACGGTCCAGATGACCCCGGGGGCCCGAGACCAGAGGGGGAGGGACAGAAGAGTTTCTAAGCCAGTTTCTAAGTAAGGAAGCCAGTTTCTAAGCCAGGCTCTGCCAAGAAGGAGTGTTCCTTCCTCCCCCGGGGGTCGCGGTGGGCCCAGGGAGGTACAAGGAGGGGCAAGTACCCCTCCGGGCACCAACTGGGACCCTTGGCCCGTTACCTGCGCTACAAACGAATCATGAAGGGAAGGAGGGGGTGTCCACTCCAGGTCTACGCGGGGCCCCCAGCTGGGGACTTGGGGAGTGTCCTTTTGGGGGCCAGCTGTGGAGAGAATAAGAGGCTATAAGAAAGTCCGTGACAAGAAGGATGGGGGGAGGGAGGGAGTGGGAGCTCAGGACAGGGGCTGACCAGACCGCGCGTGAGGAGGTAAGAAAAGAAGGGGTCACACTCAAGTTTAAGAGGAGGTGAGACGACACTACATGTGATCCCATGTGTGACACCCACACACAGAGCGCCGGGTAGAGCACTACACAGTCGTGTGTGCCCCGGCAATGTGGGACGTCCCATGACGTAATTTACTGACACCTGGACCTCATAAAACACAGTCAATTCTCGTTACCTGAGGCACTTGCATTCCGCACAGTTGCCGTGAGCACGTGGCTGTGGATTCCGGGTCCCTGATCCTGGGAGGGGGACACAGGGGGCCTCCTGCGAGCCTTTGCTCACATGCACATCAATGCAGCGATACACAGCCTCAGTCTACCGTGTCTCCGTTTATGGACACCTCATGTAATATAAACTGTTGGTTCGTTTACTCCAAACGCACCACCAACAGCTCCGTGACTCAGGCCTGAAGGACGCTCCTCGAACACACACGCTCCTTCAGAGGGCGTATCCCGGCCTTCCCACACTTGGGGACACCAGGGAGCACTTCAGCCCTATGCCGGTAGCTGTTTTCAGCAGCAAACCCCCACAAAGAGCACAGACATGGAAAAACCATGGCACTCGACAATACGGGAGCTGAACCAAGACGGCAAAAAATAGCCTTGTTCCACCCCGGTGGGCACATGCACTCGGGGCCACTCAAATTTTTCACAAGTCCCCTGGGGAACCATGGAAATGCATCCATATCGATCTTGCAAGTTACATGTATTCTCGAGCAGGCAACTTCGCAAATACAGAATCGCTGGTAACCACCATGATGATGGTGCCCGCCCACCACTGTTTTTTTGTGTGTGTGTGTTTTTTTAAGATTTCATTTGAGAGAGAGTGAGTGAGCAGAGTGAGAGAGAGAGAGAACAGAAGCAGGGCCAGGACAGAAGGAGAAGCAGGCTCCCCCTTGATCAGGGAGCCTGGCGTGGGGCTCAATCCCAGGATTCTGGGATCATGACCTGGGCTGAAGGCAGAAGCCCGACCACTGAGACACCCAGGCACCCCTCCAGCACTGGCTTTAAGTGTTCTACCTGTAGGAACCCATTTCACCTTCTCTAGATCCCTGCGAGGCTGGCACTTTGATGAGCCCTATTCTGCAGATGGGGAAACAGAGGCTCAGCACAGCGCCCAACACACCCAAGAGCCCTCAACTGGCAAAGGGGCCAGGCTGGGGTTTGAGCCAAGGCAGGCTTGTTCAAAGTCCCTGCCCTTAACCACTGGGCCGCGCAGGATCCTCTCATCATGCTGCTTCTCTCCAAAATCTAAAGCAAATATGGCAAAAATGTCAAGATTAGATGAAGCCGGGTGGCAGCCTTTGTTATCATTGCAAGAATGCTTGGAATAGTTCAGATTCGAAAAAGCGAGAGGAATGGGAGCACCCAGGGTTTCCCCTCTTGCTTGGCAGGCCCAGGCCCTGGAAAGATCTAGAAAGGATCTGCCATGGGATCCTGTCCCAGCTAGATTCCAGATGCACTGCCATGGCTTGAGGGTGTCCATGAGCTCGAGAGGTGGCTTTGCCTCAGCAGCCGGCTTTGTGTGGGGTCTTCCCTCCCCCCTGAACTGAGTTTCAGGTGCGGCCAGGCTCTGCAAACCTTAGGCCAGCAGAATTAGAGCTGGGAGTGGGTGCTTCCTGACCAGGACACTCCACATGGAGCCTGTGGGTGAATGCCCACTGGGAGATTCCTGACGTCTCTGTGAGAATTTTTTTTATTTGTGTGCGTATATGTGTGCGTGCGTGTGTGTGTGTGCGCGCGTTTTAAAATTTCTTTATTTATTTGAGGGAGAGGGGCACAGAGAGAGCAAGTCCTCAGGCAGACTCCCCGCTGAGCACGGAGCCCGACTTGGGGCCTGATTTCACGGAGATCATGACCCGAGCTGAAAGCAGGAGTCGGCGCTCAGCTGTGCCACACAGGTGACCCCATTCGTGCATTTTCATTCCACCAAGGAACAGCAGAGAAATGAAGGGGGGGCTTTTAGGCAAGAGGGAAATGCTCTGCCTCACGATGGGGTGCCCGTTCCATGAGGGGAATGTCACAGCTCAGATCTGCACATTTAAGTTCAAAACATTTAAATCTGATCTTAAAAAGCTCTAAAAAAACCAAATTGTCACCATCAGGTGGTAGTGGGCAGGGAATTGGGGAGGGCTGGGTGTGGCAGGAAGTTGATCATGGTTAAGACTGGGTGAGGGGCACCTGGGGGCTTCATGGTACCGTTTTTGTCAGTCTGTACATTCTGGAGAGCTTCCACAATAAAAAGAAAACAATATGTCAACAATCAGCAGGTCTGGTACCTCGACCTCCCGTGTCTCCCATCAGGTTGATGCTAAGAGGTCCAGCATGAGAGGACAGGGCCTGGAGACTAGGGTTCGGGTCCCCACCCCACCAGGCATGGGCTATGGGACCCTGGGCGAGTGACTTCACCTCTCTGGGCCTCCCTGTGTCCACTGGTCAAATGAGTGGAAGTGTAGTCCACATGGCAGCTGCTGGCATGGATTCCAGCCTTGACCCTGCTGTTTTGGGAGTTGGCTAGCCAGAAAAGGTCAGGGGCACAGTGGCCCCCAGCTTCTACCCTCTGCCTCCCTGACCCTTGTCTCATCCCCCCTGCCATGGTCTTCACAATGATCACACTGATTCCCAGGACCTATCCTGGATCTCAGAGGTTGGAAATTGGGAGAGGGGCCAGAGTTGCTACATTTGGAATAAATGCTTCAGATTCCAGCGCAGCCGGATGCCAGTGGCTCACGGTGGGTATCAGGTGCCCCCGGACTGATGAAAGTCCCTTGTGGGATGGCGGGGTGGTATCCCAGCCACCCCAGTGCCCACCCCTGCACTGCCACCTGCTAGCTGTGTGCCCTATGACCAGTTACTCAGACCTCCCTCCGCCTGCCTCAGTTTACCCACCTGGAAAATGCAGATAAAGGTACGTCCCCCCACCCCCCACCATGGGACTGTTCCATAGGAACGCCATTAATCATCACACATGATAAGTATTTTGTGCGTCAAATATCCCGCTGTAACAATTTCAACTGCCATTGTGAACATGATCTCATGGGGCGACCCTCAAAGCTTTCCGGCCCAAGCCAAGAAAAAAGTTGGGGAAACTTGGGGAAAAAAGTCCCCAAGCTTTGGCCTTGCCACCTGTTGCCAGGTGCCCCATTGTCATCCCGAGCACTTTTGGAAGGCTTTATATACCACCAGCTTTGGCCCTGGGTTGTGCACACGGTCCTACTTAAACCGCCAGAGACCACGTCTCCTCGAATCCTTACAAGCCCGTTCTTACCCCCATTTCTCAGATGAGATAAACGAGGCTAAAACAAATGGTTATGGAGAAGCCACGGCCAAACACAGTGGAGGAAACATGGCCACGTGGGGCTAAGAAGGTACCCTGCAGCCCTCAGTCCAGCAGGCAGAGGGAGGCTAAAAGGACACAAATGAAGCTGAAAGAGAGAATCTGAACGCTGCCTGGATATTTGACAATATTAAGAAATTGTGATTAAGATTCAAAGCAGACAGGGTGCCTAGGTGGCTCAGTCGGTTAGGCGGCTGCCCTTGGCTCAAGTCATGATTCCAGGGTCCTGGGATTGAGCCCCTGTGTTGGGCTCCTTGCTCAGCAGGGTGTCTGCTTCTCCCTCTCCTCCCTGCTCATGCTCTCTGTTGCTAGCTCTCTTGCTATCTCTGGCTTTCTCTCTCAAATAAACAAATAAATAAAATCTTTTCAAAAAAATGATTCAAAGTGGAAGGGTGCCTGGGTCCTTCAGGCACCCCTCTCTTTTTTAAAGATTTTATTCATTTATTTGACAGAGAGAGACACAGCAAGAGAGGGAACACAAGCAGGGCATGTGGGAGAGGGAGAAGCAGGAGCCCTGCTGAGCAGAGAGCCTGATGCAGAGTTCGATCCCAGGACCCTGATATCATGACCTGAGCTGAAGGCAGATGCTTAATGACTTGAGCCACCAGGTGCCCTGAAGCATCCGACTCTTGATCTCAGCTCAGGTCTTGATCTCGGGGTCATGAGTTCAAGGACTAAAACAGGCTCCACTGAGAGCGTGGAGTCTACTTAAAAAAAAAAAGGTTGAAAGTGTAATAATGGCTTCGTGTTATTGTTTTTCTTTTTCACTAGGGCCCTTACCCGGTAAAAACATACCCTGAGGGATGCCTGGGTGGCTCAGTGGGTTAAGCCTCTACCTTCGGCTCAGGTCATGATCTCAGGGTCCTGGGATCGAGCCCCGCATCGGGCTCTCTGCTCAGCAGGCAGCCTGCTTCCTCCTCTCTCTGCCTGCCTCTCTGCCTACTTGTGATCTTTCTGTGTCAAATAAAAAAATAAAAAACCCTGAAATATTTAGGGATGAAATGGTAAAATGTCTGGGATTTTGCCCAAAAGAACCCAATTGTGGGTGTTCGGGGCAGGGGTGGGGGCGGGCACACAGACCCACGCGCTGACCAATACAGCTGACCCCAGCCACATGTGGCTACGTAAAAATTCAGGTTAATTCAATGGAACTGGGACAGAGGACTTCAATAAGACATTTCTCCAAAGAAGACAGACAGACAGCCACAGGCATGTGAGAAGATGCTCAAGATGGTTCATCGTTAGGGCAATGCAGCCGGGACCACAGATACCAGCTCACACTCATTCTGATGGCTACTATCAAACACATACAAAGTAAAACCACCCCAGAAAACACACACTGCTGAGGATGTGCGGACACTGGAGCCCTCAGGCCCTGCTGGTCGGAATGCAGACTGGCGCAGCCGCTGTGGAAACTGGTCCGGCGGTCCCTCCAGTCAAAATACCACTACCTCATAATCCAGCAAGTCTGCTCCTGGGTATATACCCCTGCTGTCCCTCTCCCCGACAAGAACTGAAAAAGGAGGGTCTCGGGCAGATCTCAGGGCATCCCTTGTCACAGTAGAGTGCCCCACAATCGCCAAAAGGTGACAACAGCCCGTGCATCCGCAGACAGATGCACGGAGAAGCAAGACCGTGGTGCCGACTTACAGTATTATCCAGGAAGGACTCCCAGACACAGACCCAACACAGATGACCCGGGAGACATTGCGCTGCCTGCAACAAGCCAGTAGACAAAGAGACCCACGCTACACCATCCGACGTGTACCATGCACAGAGGCAGAAAGCGGAATGGTGGCCACCAGGGGCCAGGGAGAAGGGGGCATGGGGAGTTACTGTTTAGTGGGCGCGGACAAAGGGCAAAGGGTTCTGGAGGTGGACGGGGGCCGCGGCTGCACAACAGGGTGAGCGAACCAATTCCACTGAACTGTACACTGCACAGTGGCTGTTAAGGTCGGGGGGTGCCCAGCTGACCCGGCGTCACGAGTTCGAGCCCCACAATGGCAGAGAGAAGACTTAGATACAATGTTAAAAAAAAAATGGCTAAGGTGGCCAATTTTACGTTATGCGTCTTTCACCACGATTAAAAAAATAAGAAAATTTTTAAAAAGGACAATGAGGAGTATCAGAGATTTTTTTTAAATTCCCATAAGAGAGTTCAATGACTTTAAGATGTATCCTCAATCCTGCTCACCGCGTTTTTAGTGGCTGGGGCAGCATAGATTGGGAACATTTCCATCGTGGCAGCAAGCTCTCTCACTGGACAGAGCTATCTGTAAGAGGGGCAGCAACTGAAAAGGGATGCAGGTGGCTGATGGACTGGATGGGGGTCCCTGTACAGCTGTTCTCTCTACTTGGTGCACATTTGAAATTTTCCACAATGAAAAATGCTTATTTTTTTTTTAAAAAGAAAAAGACAATTTTTAATACCAAGTAGCGAACGTCTGTCTGATCACATATTGTCTGTTTTGTTCTCTGCGGGACGCCCATGCCTGCACGGGAGCAGCTCCGTAAATATTTGGGGAATAAAGAAATGAGCATACCGTTCTCAGACAAATCCGTTCATTTGTTCACAGCAGCCTGGTGGTAAGGGCAGGTATGAAGTACGCACGGCGTGTCCAGCCTGGGGGATACTCTAATGAGCAAAAGCACACTCAGTCCTTGGCCCTGGGTGGGGAGGGGAGCATGACCTGTGGTTCTCGACCAGGGGTGGCATTACATGCCCCTCTCCTCCACACACACATACCCGAAAGCTATTAAAAATAAAGGTGACTGGGGGCCATGGTTAGTGTGCAAACTGTCCACCTGGGAGTAGAGCGGAAGCTTTAAGAGCTGTCTCACAGCTCTACCTGAGTCCCACAACAAAGGGGACAGACACATGGACCCACGAGGGCATGACACGAGCCTTTGCCACTGAAAGCCCCGGAGGAGTGGGGCTCCCTTGTTACTGCACAAACCCAGCCAGAGCCAACCGAGGCACCCCAAAGAGTCCGCACCGCCCCAATGCTTCCCTGGGATCGGCCCTCGTGCTGACGTCACACCCCTGACCCCTCCTGGTTGCATGAGGCGGGAGGGACGCTGCCTTGAGCATTACAGCTCAAGCAAGATGCAGGGACTCAGGGGGGTCAGGACACTTGCCCCAAACCATACCGGTGGCCACAGTGGTGGTGGGGGTGGGGTGGGGTGGGGGACATTCAAGATTCGAACTCAGACCCTGTGATGCTGAAGACCTCATTCCTCACCACCACGCTATAAAAAGCAGGACAAGCCGGGGCTGAAAACCACACGTGACTCGCGAGAACAGCCCTGACGCAACAATGACAAAGTGTCCTTCCAGAAGATCGTGCGAATGCCTCCTGCGCTGGGGAGGCGAGTGGAGTTCTGCATTGTCATCGGGAGGCAGGCACGAGCCAGATCGCCCGGCAGGACGCGGGAGTCAGAGTCCGGACTCCAGAAACAGGCTCCTTCAAACTGCCCAGCGAGGGTTTCTAAGCAACCCCTGTGGGGGATGGACAGACAACCAACACTCAAGTCCACAGCCGTCTCCTCCGCCGATGGGGACGGACAGGAAGAGAAACCCATGTGGCAAAGCCCAAGTGTTGTTTTCCAAGCCCCACTTCCCCAGCCCTCCCTCCCTTACTCACAGAAGCCTGAAGCCTTGCAGGGTAACACTTGCCAATTCCGAGATGTAAACAAAGCCTGCTCTGAGTCAGTCTTTTTTTTTTTTTTTTTCCAAAGGACGGGTCACGCCTTGGAGGGTTGTGAAATCAAATGAGCAGGTTGTGACCAGGAGTTTTTTTTTCCCCTCTTAATTAAATAGTATGGGGCAAAATGGAACGGGACTGCATAGAAAATATTAAAAGGCACCATCCGTGGTTAAGCGTTAAATATCAGTTTGTGAGATTGGTTTCAATTATGTGTGTCTGTATGTGGACGTATTTCCTACTGTGGATTGAGGTCCAAACGGCTTGAAAATAATTAGACTACACGAGGGGCACTCTTATCCCTTGTATCATGTGTTCATTTTCCTAAGCTTCCATGTAGACAGGGCAGCCACGGTTCTGCAACTAGGAAGAGCCAAAGGGCACAGACCTGGGGAGAGTTTTTCTTCCAGAATATAAAGGCAGAGCTCCTCTAGGGAGAAAATCCTCTGTTCTCCACTTCCAGCTTCTAGTACAGTTGAGAAGACTGGAGCGGTCGTGGCCATTTTGTAACAATGAGGCAATAAACCTAGGGCAGATAAGCCCACCAGCAGAGGATAGCCATTGGGAGGACAGAAGAAGGCTGGGTTCTTAACAACTCCTCATGCACTGCCCGCCTCCGGACTTCTTAATTCTTACAGCTCAAACCACTATTAGGTTTTCCATTATTTGCAGCCAGACCCGAGCCGACCACTTAGCTTGCATTTCTAGATATCTCTGCAAACCACTGCAAGGACTCTCTCTAGCTCCCACAGGTCAAGGACAGTCCTCTGTGTGGGACTGACTGTGAGGGCTCAGCAACATGGAACATGGCTGGCGGAAAGGGGATCTGAAAAAGAGATCAGTCTGATCGCAAAAGCAGCCAGATAGTCTTCTCCCTGGTCCCATACTCTTTGCAGCAACTCCCCCTAAAGGATGGGCTCTGTCACCCACCCTTAGACGTCGGGCTGGCCTTCTGACTCACTTTGGCTAACAGAATGTGGCAGAAGTGATGGTGTGTCTTTCTGAGGCTACACCTCAAGAGACCCACCAGACTTCTGTTCTCTGCCCAGGTGCTGTGTGATGAAGCCTAGGCTAGCTCACCGGGTGACAACAGTCACATGCCCATCACCTCCCATCGTCCCAGCAGACATCCAGTCAGGTTCCAGAAGCAGAGCCACCTCGCTCGCCTTCAACTGACCACAGACACCAAAGCAAGACTAAAAGTACACAGCTGTACCCAGTCCAGATTCCAACCACCAGGAGCATGGCTTTAACAGTAAGACAAGCTGACTTCCTGCTAAGTGGGGAGGCAGATGCGGGGCTCGATCCCAAGACCCCGAGACCATGACCTGAGCCAAAGGCAGATGCTCAACTGACTGAAGCACTCAGGCGTCCGGTGGCTAATCTGTTAAGCAGCAATAGTTTGGGGGCTGTTTGTTGCGTAGCAACAGCTAACTGATACAGCCCTCTCCAGAAATGAAGGACCATTCTTGGCCTCACACCTCTGACTCCACCTGAGTCTTATCCATTCACTCATCTCCCAAACCTCCCGGAGCCCTCTCCTCCTCTCCATGGCCACTATTCCTACTCACATCGAGACCCCCATCATTTTTCTTTTCATCTATTTATGCACCCAGCCTGTGCTAATATCCCGCTTGCCCACAACTGACTGCACCTGTGGTTAAAATACTCAAATACAGGGCGCCTGGGTGGCTCAGTGGGTTAAGCCTCTGCCTTCGGCTCAGGTCATGATCTCAGGGTCCTGGGATCGAGCTCCGCATCAGGCTCTCGGCTCGGTGGGGAGCCTGCTTCCTCCTTTCTCTCTGCCTGCCTCTCCACCTGCTTGTAATCTCTCTCTCTGTCAAATAAATAAATAAAACCTTTAAAAAATATATTCAGACATCTCCATTCTGAAATACCTCTAGGACCCAGCAACTGCAGTGTGACACCAGGCACCACCTAATCTGTGCTAATGGTCTACTGCTTGTTACGAATTTTAAATTTATTTTATTTTTATTTATTTTGAGAGAGAGAGTGAGTGGGCGTTTGGGGTGGAGGAAGAGAGAGAGAGACTCTGAAACAGGCTCCACACTCAGCACAGAGCCCTATGTGGGGCTCGATTCCACAACGCTGGGATCATAACCTGAGTCAAGATCAAGGGTCAGACAAACAACTGAGCTACCAGGTGCCTTGCTTGTTACAAATTTTAGATGTTACTATATTCATTCATTCATTCATTTGTTCATTCAGCACCTCCTATATTTCTGCCGGGCACCAACAGACTGGAGTGGGCAATGACAGCTCAAGTGCATCAGAAAAACATCAGTCAAACCACATACAAACTTCATCACCCTTCCTGCTCCATCACCCTCTTCACCACCAAAGCCAAGGTTTGCAGAGCACTTACGAAGTGGCTGGTGCTGATCTAAGCGTTCCATCTTCCTACATTTCATTCTCACAACAACTCTTGTACTAAGTGCCATGACCCTCGTGCCCATTTCACAGCTGACAAAACCGAGGCAGACAAAGGGGTTAGGTAACTTGCCCAAGGTCACAGAGTTAGCAGAATAGTAGAGCCAGGATGTGAACCCAGGCTAACGGGCTCCCAAGCTCGTGGGAACTACGCGAGAGTGCCAGGCTGACAAGCTGCTCTCACCCCAACCTCCAGGGGAACATTCCCTGCAGTGAACTTACAGTGCCCCACCTCTTATGCCTTCTTCCCCTTACACTGTCCTGAAGCGCCATAGAAAACTCAGTTCATATCCCACACGGCCTGGTCCAACGCTGAGTGATGAGTTCCTGCAGTGGACCTGACCTACCACAATGCCCAGATGCTGCCCTCTTCCGATTTTTCCCATGGCCTCTGTAGCACATTGAATAGTAGTTCACCCAAATGATAGGTCTATGACCCCAGAGCTGTGAATATGGTCTTCCCCATTTGAAAAAAAGGGTCTAGATGTATCCTGGGTATACAATATATATACACAAACAACCATGTACAGTTGCACAGGTTGTTCACTATACAAAGGAATTAAGTCATGGGGACAAGTGCGGCCTCAAATGCAGCTGAGGCTCTGCTCACACCAGGAAGACCCAGAGAAGGGCGACATCCACCTGGAGAAAGGACTCTCTTCTAGTTCACACAAAGGAGACGAAGGGACTGTGCCCTCCCAGAGAAGGCACCTCTTTCAATTCCACCAGAAAGCCCAATAAGAGCTAGCTTGGCCCAGGCTATGTAGCCACTGGCATGCTGTGTCTATTTCAAAGTAAAAAAAGGAAAACAGGGAAAAAATGTTGATTCCTCGCCCACTCCCACCCCTCTGGGGAAGAGAGAGAAAAAGCAATTTGAAGAGCAATTAAAATCTACACCATCTTTATTTTCAGTGACCTTTAGAGTTCTAAAATCATTGAATTAGTTTAACAACATAAAAGCGTGCCCTATAAAACTTGGATTGCTCATAAAGCGACTGGTGTCTAGTTCCTAAAAGCCTAGTTTAACCAGGTAGTTACACACTAGAATGTTCTGCACCTCCCCCCACCCCCCACTTTCTACCATCCACCACTGTTCTAAATGCAGCTATAAAGCTGCGGGTTTGCCAAGAAAACCAGGTATCTCAAAAGGTTTTACATTTTCTCCTGAACACTGGTTTAAAAAAGAACAGAGGAAACTCCCAAGAAGGTGGGAAACAGGCAGTGGGGTGGGGGAAGGGAACAAAAGGAATAATTACACTGACCGGACACGGGGCCTCCTGTGGCATCGGTCAGCAGGGAAGGCTTCGAGGTCGGGACCAAGTGGAGCTCGGAGGAGCGAAAGGGAAACAAAAACTCCAACAACACTGCGCATGCTTTAGGCCACTGGGTCCTAAACTTGAACATGCACCAGAATCACCCGAAGGGCTTTTAAAGTAAGGACTGGGTTTTGTGCTCAGAAGGGCTGGGGCAGGGCCTGGGAATGTGCATTTTGAACAACTTCCCAGGTGATGCAGATGCTGCTGGCCCAGGGACCACACTCAGGAGAATCTCTGTTCTAGAAACTTCTGTCTCTTCATTTTCCTCCCAGGGCTCTTGTTCTCATACTGAACACAAGCCACTGGTTCCTAGCCAATGACAACCTTGCGTTTCGGGGCAATGGGCCTAAAGAGGTGGCCCATTATCCAAAGCCACTCCCAGCCTGACTTCCTGGTCAACAGAACTTGCATTTGGTTTCATTCAGCAATGTACCCGCTCACGAGGATGAGTCACTACAAGCATAGGCCTTTACCCTTTGGTCAGAAACATCCTTCCTCATCCTCTCTGCAGTTAAGTTGTGGACATGGGAAAGATTTTTACATTTGGATAAAGAGAGCCCTACATTGGGAAGACTATTTGCCCCTGCTCCTTCTTCCTGCTTGAAAAACTGATGTGAAGCATGATGTTAATGGTTGGTGCTGCGGCAGCTATTCTGTGCCCCAGAGGGAGGAGGTCACAAGAGTCAGATCCCAGCAGCCTGGCAATCCTGAGCTGCCCCAAATCCCTAGAATGGCCTACTAGACACCTTGTTCCAGAAGAGAATGAAAAACCTGGCTTAATTTAAGTGAAACATACACCTACTCTATGACCTTAGTGAAAAGAATGTGTACGAAAGCATTTCCGCAAAAAATTTTCACACCAGCCATCTTCACCAGCCCCAGACTGCAAACAGCACAGATGTACACTGCCTGGTAAATGAAAAAACAAACCGTGTAACAGCCCACACAGTGGACAGTAAAAGGGACGACGCCACCGTTACCATACAGAAACACGGATGAATCCCAAACGCATCCTGATGGAGCAAAGGAAGCCAGACGAAGAAGACCACCCACAGTGCGATCCCGTCACGTGAAGTTCCGAGTCAGTGACACCCATGGGAAGAAATCAGAGCTGTGGTGGCCTCTCAAGGAGGCAGGCGGAGGGACAGAAGGAGGGGGACTCTTCCCCGATGGAAATGTGCTGGATCCGGATCTGGGTTAATGGTTACCTGAGTAAGATCTGTCAAAATTCATCACGCTGTGTACTGAAGATGTGTGCATTTGGTTGCATGTAAATTATATCCCAATAAAGCACAGCCAGGATATAAAGGAGGAAAAAAAAGGCCGTATAATCGATTCTTGTTATTCATGGTAGTTATGTTCTATAAAGTTACCACGATCGCTGAATTAGGGAATCCTGAACTATCGCTCCTGGGGGAAATCAAGGGTTAGGTCCCTGTGAGCCTCTGGTCACATTTCCATCAGGCGATCAATACGTAACCTTGTTTTATGTGTGTTTCCGTTTAAATACACCTTATTTAATAGATATTACTGACTGGGTCCCAAGGAACTCATGGCCCACAGCACTATAACTCACGTCTGAAAGAAGTTCGCCCTGCACATGTGTTTTCTACATGAGGCACTTTCCAACCTTCTCGCCCTAGGCGGGGGGGCATTTTTAAATGGGGAAATCACCACCACCCAGTGCACTGATGTGAAAAACAGGGCGCTAAAGGTTAGACCACGAAAAGGGCACTCGTTTGCAGTGTGGGAGCTGAAACAAGAAGGCAGAGTGTTTGCTTTTTCGATCTGCACTAGGAATGGGCACACAGGAAGACTCGAAGTTTCCCCCTCACCGCTCTGTGCATGTGTGCAGACAACCAAGACAGTGCGGGGAGGACCGATGGCTGGTTTGTAAGAATGAATACAGAGCAAGGGGATGAATTCACGAATATGGCATCTTTAAATAATGAGGCTCTCCAGATACTAATGCATGTATCCCCTACTCACAACTTCACTTATGTACCAATCTCACTTCCGTATCCTGCAGGTACAACGTGAGGTATGCAACCTTGTAAATGTCCCCGGCTGCTGTTTATAACAGCAAGATACTAGAAACAATCCACTGGCCATCAGTAGAAAACAGGTTGAACAAAAAACTACGATCTATCCAAACAGGGGAAGACATTTGTTAAAGAAGTGTTGTTTTTTAAAAATAGGAATATTATTTAAGCCATCGCCGGTCAGGTAAACTGTTACTTGTAGCCAAATGTGTACAGACCAAAAGCTACTCCACGGTAAAAGGAAGCGCTGGGATTTGAACCCAGATTTCATGGACACCGTGGCCTGGATGGTTTTCTGATGCCTGTCAAAACCCCGGACGCCTGAGGATCTGCTGGCAGCGAGTTACTGTCCTCCCCTCCACCCTCCTGCAGTGAAACGCTTTTCTTCCTGGATTCGAGCACAGCTTTCTAATTGCTCATCAGAGCGGAGCTGTCTTCAGGAACCAGCTAAGCCCAGTGGCTCCGAGACACCACGCTTCCTCCTGTTTCTTAATAAATCTGCCATCCTTCCCTGGGTTTTGCAACCAGCACCGTCCGTGTAGAGATGCCCGCGAGTGCTGCCTGGAGTGCTGCGGGGGAGTCACTCACTGCCTTCCTGCTTCCTCTCCAGTTCCTTCTAAACTCGGTTCCCCACTCAGCGGCCAAAAAAATGATTCCATTTTATTTAAGGTTGTGTCGTTTCCAGCAGCACCGGGGAGGCAGCAGCAAAGACAACAGACATCCCTGCTCTCCTGGAGGGGGCACTCTGCTGGCAGGAGTCAGACCACAGAACATAAGACATACAGCAGAGTGGGCAGTGGCAAGGATAGAGGCGAAAGGTGGTGGGGGAAGGGGGTAGGGAAGGAGGGGGATGCACTCTTAGTAGTGGTCAGGATAGCTTCACAGATAAGAGGAATTTGAGCATATGTGGAGAGAACAGAAGAAACGTGGACACGCGGGGAAAGGCATCCGAGGCAGAGGGTACAGCAGATGCAAAGGCCCTGGGGTGGAAATGCACCAGGGTGCTTAAGCAATGGTAAGGAGATGAAGAGGGGTCAAAGAGGCAAGTTCAAAGGCCAAACGATGGGGGGCCCGGTGGGCCAAGGTGAGGACCTGGACTTTTATTCTGAAGAAGCCCAAGAGATGGGAAGGCTCGAAACATGTGGGCCATGATCTGACTCAGGTTTTCACAGGATCCCTCTGGCTGCTGAGTGGAAAATGGATTTTAGAAAGTGAGGACGGGGCAGGCAGCCCAGAGGCGAGACGCTGGTGGTAGGGGAAGAAGTGAAAACTGGCCAGATTCTGGATCTGATTGTAAAGCAGCAGAGACTACAGATCCAGGGGCCGGGGGTGGGGGGGCAGGGAGAGAGCAGAATCCAGGGCCCTGCAGAGTTTGAGAGGGATTGGAATAAACAGGGGATAATTGAGAGCAGCCATGTAGGACGTGCAAACACAGCCTTATACAAGCTGCCTTGTTTGCTCTAGCACCTTCTTCGGTGAAGACATTTCTGTCTTAGGTATTCTGATGGTCCCAAAGCTAATAATTACCTGGGTTAACACACCCTACCCAGGACAAGGGGTGTGTGTGTGTGTGTGTGTGTGTGTGTGTGTGTGTGAGAGAGAGAGAGAGAGAGAAAGAGAGAGAGAGAGCACGTGTGTGCGTGCTTGGAGCCTCAGAGAGAGAAAGGGCTGCAGGGGAACACACAGGCCAGAGCTGCGCAGCCTTCCTCTCACAGAAATGCCTTTTGTATCTTGTTTCAGGATCTGTCCTCCGCCCCAAATCTAAAGAGTTTCTAAGTTTACATCTGACTTTGAATCCGAAAACTATCTTGGGGTATAAATGATAAAAATGGAAAATGGTAAAAATCCATTTTCCACGGTGTGAGGTAGGGATCCAAAATCATCTCTTTCTATACGGAGGACTACTTTTTTGGCACCAGCTCCATGTACTGTGTCTCCCCCTTACCCACTGGTCTGACCAGAGCCCACTGTGTCTCATGACGTGCTCACACATGCCTGCCTCTCATCTTGGGCTCTCTGTTCTGTTCCATTGGTAGAACGTCAATTTCTATTTATTCCCTAACCTCCGAGATAAAACCGATTCAGCCGGACAGGTAATTGATATATGGATTGACACTGGGCAAAGGTGACAAGGTGTCAAAGATGACAAGTGAGGTGTCTCAGGGAAGGGCACAGGATCCCCAAAACGGACAGCGGGATGTCCTTTAGCCTGAGAATACACTCCAGACTAAGTTGACTTATGTATCTTATACCACTGACCTTAAACTAATCCTCATAATAGAGATGGAAGGCACAAAAAAGGGCTCAAAAAGAGACCAAAAGATTAAAAATAAAGTATAGACACAAAAGCTCACATATCATACAATTCCATTTAAATGAAATTAGATGGAGGTGATGGTCACATAACGTGTATATGTGTACTTTATAATAAACAGATGACAGCAAAGAGCCTGGACTTTGCAAACCGACCTCTTGAGTTCAAATCCCACTTCCGCCACTTAACTGATGTGCTACCCTGGGTGAACTACAACAACCTCCTTGTGCCTCAGTTTGCTTCTCTGTAAAATCAGGTTCCAAGTTGCGCCCCTCCCCAAAGAGTTGTGAGTACAGAAATGAGTCGACACGTGCAAATATATCTACATGTAGTCGAACGCTTACCATCTTCACAGCCAGGAGCAGAAAATCAAAACTACTGTGCCCTCAGTCACAGCGATCAAGGTCAGTCACAGCGATCAAGGTCAGTCTCACCAGTCATAAATCAAGCTGACAGTGTGCAGTACCTTTAATATAACGTGAGGAGAAGTGTACTTCACCACTGTGGTCTTCCTTTCCCAAACCCTAACTGCCAGTCTAATCACGAGAAAAACATCAGACAAACCCCCAAGTGGGCACAGTCTCCAAGATGATCGACCAGTACTACTCAAACCAACAAGGTCATCAACAGTAAGGAAAGTCTGAGAAACTGTCACCGCCAACAGGAGCCTCAGGAAACATGATGATTAAATGCAGTGTGGTTTCCTGGACAGGATCCTGGAACAGGAGCACCAGGGGAAAACTAGGCAGATCTGAGTATGTTCTCCAGTTGTGTGATGGCAACGGACAGTGCTGGTTTCACCGTAACACCGTACGATGTGAACATTAGGGAAAGCGAGGCGCGGGCTACACGAAAGCTCTGCACACTTCTGCTGCTTTTCTGATCTAAAACTATTTGAAAATTAAGACTTTATTACAGAAATAAAAAACCTCAACGGTCTTCAACGAACCTGAAAGTGTTGGGGGCGCAGCTCTGGCCAACTTCCTGAGGCCTGAGCTGCACTTCTGAGGGTCCACTTGAATGAAGGTTCAGACACGCTGGGATGTGCCAGTCCAGCACAGCTCCAGAGCAAGGCGGGGCAGCCCTCGGCCTTCCTGCGTGGCCTTATCAGCTTCTGTCCCCTCTGTCCCCCTAACCCTGCCCTCTCATCCCCATACGGCAGTTAAAGGGCTCGCATCAGAACCCCAGTCAGACTGCGCCCCTCCTCTGCTCAGAGCCCTTCCGGGGCTCCTGCCTTCCCCAGTAAATCTGCCCCCACTTCCTGTTGCTGTCTCTCACCCTCTGCCCCTCATCCATACCCTTCTGACCACACCAGGTGCATGCCTCCCACAGGACCTTTGCACGAGCTGCTTCCTGTCTGATAGGCATTTGCCCTTACCTCCTTTTCTCTACTGTCATCCCATGAAGACTCAACCCAATTCTGTCTACAGCTACAATCCCTACCCGCCCCCTGGGCATTTCCACCTCCTCGCTTTGCTCTCTCTCCTTCACAGCGCTGATTACTATCAGACATGTTGTAAATGTGATTTATCTTATCTGCTGTCTGTCTCCACCAGGAGGGGATGAATGCTGGGTCTGTTTTGTTCACTTTGTGTAAACTCTGACGGAATGACTGAGGGGGACCATTCTCAGTGACCACAGCAGACGCTGGAGAGTGTAGGCGCCTGATTCATCATTGACCGGGGCTGGGGGAGGGAGGGGAGTGCTGGCCAGAGACCCATGGGGCTGGGCTCAGAATGGAGGACTGGCTACTAGGATGAGAGGGAGGCCCGCGGGACCCAGAAGAAACCTGTGAGTGTGAGCTGGAGAGGAGGTGAGAGGTCTTGCGGGGGGTACGTCACAGCTCGGGTGACAACTGTGGGCTCCTGTGGGCTCCAATGAGTCCGATCTGTTGGGGAGGGTACTGAGTCTGGGCTTCAGCCCAGAGAGCTGCTCAGAGGAGGGGAAGTGAGCAGAAGTAAGCTGGGGTGGAGGTGCTGGAAGGAAGGGCACTCTGGAGAGACAGAGGACAAGCAAGAGGAAGAGAGGTGGGCACAGCTCCACACGTCAGTGCGGAACACTCCACAGGACTTGTTTGCTTCTCCCACCCTGCGCACCAGCCCAGGAGGCAGATTACTCCAGTCACAGTCTACACCCATGGTTCTTGCCCACTCAGTGCCAGGAGCCACCACAACAAGGAGGGTGACCAGAACTCTGGGCAAATGTGCAGAATGCCTCCTAGGGGGTGAGAGCACCTCCTGAGAACCAGGTCAAACCCAACAGGACCCCCAGGCAGCGCCTCCCCATCTACACTGACCGCATGGGTGTCCAGCGTCTGGGTACCATGAAAGAGAACAACTGTTAAGTCTGTAGAGCAAGTGTGAAGGAGCTAAAACCAGCAGCAAGGACCACAACCAAGGCTTTCAGTCCTCAATGAGGAAGGATTCTAGAACACATGATGTGGGACACGCAGGCATCAAGAAGGGAGGGGAGCCTACAGGTAAATTCTACCTGGTGTCACACAGAGCCTGGGGCTACTCTCCGTGTAATTCCGCCCTTATGAGTAATGGCAGATGGGGACCAGAGGGCGCGTTCTAGAATGTTCACAGCACCCCTGGACTGCAAACAACCTAGATGTCCCACCAATGGGAGGATGTGCAAATGCCCTGTGGTATAGCCACACAATGGAATACTACACAGCAGTGAAAAGGGAAGGACCCAAGACTGATCTACTCACACGGAAGGATCTCAAAAACACGACACGGACTGAAAGAAAACACTACCATAGGATCTGATACATCAGGTACAAACCCAGGCAACACTCATCTGTGGAATTATAATGTGGATGGAGGCTCCTGGTGAGGTGGGCATGCGGGACGCAGAGGTCAGGGAGCAAGGTAAGTCATGCTCTGTTTCTCATCTGGGAGCCGGTTCCATGAGTGCATCCAATCTGTGAAAATTCACGCAGCTGCCCGCTTAGGATATGTGTGCCTTTCTGTACAATTCAACAAAAAGATCCCCCGAAGAGAAGAAAACACTCTCACACCCTTGTCTACTCCTGATAGGATGCAAAATGGAGCAACTGTGTGCCATGCTGGTTGTTCATGCATGTTAAATGTACAGCCACCCCATGGCCCAGCGATCTTACTCCCGGCGGATGCCCAGGAAAAGTAAGAACACACATCCGCAGACAAAGCAGCACGCGGATGTTCAGAGCAGAATGCTTCCTAACAGCCGCAGAGGTGGTAACAAACCAAATACTCATCAACGGATGAACAGAGAAACAAACTGCGGTTCATCCGCACAGCGGAGTATTAGCTGGCAAGGACACAGGAATGATGTCCTGACCCATGCTACGACACAGAGGAACGGAGAAACCGCCGTGCAAAGTGAACGAAGCCAGACACGGAAGACCACCTGTTCTATGACTCTGCCCACACACGATGTCCAGAATAGACACGTCCACAGGGACAGAAACTAGATCAGCGGTTGCCAGGCGTCGGGCAGACGGGAGGGATGAGAGGACAACCAAGGGGCTCAGGGCTTCTTTTTCAAGAGGAAAATGTTCTAAAATTGACACTAGGGATGGTTACACAACCCTGCAAATGTATGAAAAAACCATAGAATTGTATGATTTACATGGATGAGTTGTATGGCATGAAAATTTTATCTCAACAAAGCTGTTGGTTTTTTTCCTTAAGTATCTATGGGGAAGTGCGCCTGGGTGGCTCAGTCAGTTAAGTGTCTGCCTTTGGCTCAGGTCATGATCCCATGGCCCTGGGATCAAGTCCCACATTGGGCTCCCGGCTCAGTGGGGAGCCTGCTTCTCCCTCTGCCTGCTGCTCCCCACTGCTGTGCTCTCTTGCTTGCATGTGCTCGCTCTCTCTCTCTCAAATGAATAAAATATTTAAAGAAATTACAAAAATAAAAGAAGTATCTATGGGGTAAGGGTGGGCAAAATGGGTGAAGGGGATCAAGAGGTACAAATTTCCAGTTCTAAAATAATTCACAGGGATACAACACACAGGACAGTAACTACAGGTAATAATATACTGAATATTTGCAAGTCGCTAAGACAGTAAAATCTAAAAAGTTCTCATCACAAGAAAAAAAATTATTTCTGTATGGTGACGAATGTCCATTAGACATACAGAGGTACTCATTTTTCAGTACACAGAAATAACAAATCAATACCTTGCACATCTGAAACTAACATTTCATGTGTCAAATAAGCCTCAATATAAAAAAAAAAGAAAAAGTAGGGGTACCTGCGTGACTCAGTCAGCTACATGACTGGATTTTGACTCTCAGGGTCATGGGATCAACCCCTGCATCAGGCTCTGCCCTGGGCATGAAGCCTACTTAAGATCTTCTCTTTCTCCCTCTGCTTCTCCTCCCCCTCCTCCGTGCAGTCAGGTCTCTTTCTCTCTCTCAAAAAATAAAAAAATAAAATAAAGAAAGAAAGAAGGAAAAGAAAAGAAAAAGAAAAAGTAACATGTATGATAGTATTTGTGGACCCTTTATTTCACAATTCAAAGAAGGCAAAGTAGCAAATACTTACTGACCACCTCAAGTCCCCTGTTTATCCTATGTTACACAGTGAAAACTGAGCATGCCCCTGGTCACGGAACAGGTCTGCTTGGAAGCTGGGCTCCCAGCTCTCTCATGGCTGGTTCCTTCCAAGACCCCACTCTGTGCCCAGAGGGAAGCAAGGAGGAACCAGCACGGGGGGGGGGGGGGGGGGGGGGGGGGCGGCGGCGGTTGTGGTGCCTGGGAGAGACCTTCCGAAACTCTCCTTTGAGCCTCTGCTACAGCAAATGCCTCCTTCCGCTTCGCTGAAAGCATCCGTAAATTCACTCAAAATTCGTATTACGCCTGAATTTCTTGGATGTTCTCCCCACTGGTCTCTCTGTCCCCACCCCACCAGCATCTGGTTAGAACCTGAGTCGGCTAATGTGCCTTATCGGCTGAGAACCCTTAGGTTCCTGTCTCACTCACAGCAAAAACAAAGTCCTCTCTGGGACCCATAAGGCCCCATTAGATGTGCCATGGTACCTTCTGCCCTCATAACCTGCTCTCTCCCCTTGGTTTGCCCAGCTCCCACCACATGGGCCTCCTCAATATTCTTCAAACTCACCAGGCACCGACCTGTCTCAGGGCCTTTGCACTGGCTCTTCCCTCTCCCTGGACTGCTCTCCCCCTAAACCTTACACAGCCTATCCCCTAACCTCCCTCAGTTCTCTACATAAACATCAGCCTCATTGACCTCACCTTCCCTGACCACTCTATTTAAAAGTGCAGCCCAACCCCCTGCACCATGAGCCCTCTTCTCCTGCTTTATCTTTGTTAAGAACACTTACTGACATCTGACATAGTAAATATTTTACTGGCTTATCTTGTTTACTATAGATCTCTGAAGTAGACACTTGAGAAATATTTGCTAAATATTGGGTAACTGTGCACAGTTGTGCAGGTTGTACACTGCACAATCCCCCTGGCCCTTCTACTCCCACCCCTCAGGGAAGCAGTCCCATCTCAGGACACTGTAGATTTCTGTATACATATGACCACAATTTTCTGGCAGATGGCAGAAAAGGGTCATGAGAAAGGGGCATCTGTTTTTAGTTCCACAAAAGCACCACATGGGCTCATGGAGGCCTGAGTTAAATAAATAGGCAAACTGCTGCTTCAGATGCGGCCAGAAAGCACCACACACTCCCAGACTCCGTGGGCTGAGATCCCCCTCTGCTATTCAAGGATCTGTCTGACCTTGGGCAAGTTACTTCTCTCTGCACCTCTGTTCTACTTTGGGTCTACGGGAACTGTAACACTCCCACAATATGGGTGTGAGGCTTAAACAAATCAATATGTACAGAGTACACGACCTGCAGCTCAGAGGACATGCTGGAGAAGCGTGCACTATTATCACAGCAGCTATTGTTCCCAAATCCCCAGGCTCAGGCTTCGAAAAATACAACTCCGGGTAGGGGGTGGGGACCAATCTTAGATGCAATGCGTTTCTGCCTGGTTTGTGCTCAACTGAGCCGCCCCTAGGTTTTGGGTTCGGAGCCATCTTGAGGGGCTCTGGGGATCCAGCCCTACTCACCGAGGTCTGATCTCCTCCCAGGGACAGTGGGAAACACTGGTGTCCACATAGTGGGGTGGAAACCCCAGCTCCAGGGGCACAAGCTCTCAGCAGGCATCCCTGACCCGTGATGTGTCCGCCTGGCCAGTTCCCCAAATGCCCCTAGACTGAGCTCGACCTCCCAAATGTTCCTCCTCTCTTTAGCTCTCAACACATACTTCACTCTACTCAACTGTGTAAGAATGAGTGCCCCGAGGGCAAGGGGGATAAAGCAGATCGATTGGGAGGAATTATGCCAAAACTTACACTAACGAGGCTATGCTACTCCAAGTGACAGAATTACAAGTCACTTTTGTGTTCTCAGCATTTCTAGAACTTGTATATTCCAATGTCATCTCCCCGCTCCTTTGTTCCTTCTAATGATCTTGTACTGGCTTTTTTTTTCTGTTGAGAAACTGTGTTTTGCTTTCACTTTTTATCGAAACCGCATGCCCCCCAGATGCACGCGTTGTAAGTCCCACAGATCGTCCCCGAGACATGCCAGCTGCTGGGATGGGACCAAGATGAGCTCAGGCTGGCCAAGTGTCCCTTTGACAGGAAGAACCTCAGGGTGGTCAAGAGAGCAGGTTCTGACAATCCCAAGCAGGGATCTGTAACCTGAGTGTCTGAATCTCACGAGGAGGAACCAGAAGGCAACGGAGGTGCCTCCTGCAAGACAACTGTTCTGGATCCTTCCAAAAGGCAATGTCACAGAACACAAAGAAAAGCTGAAAAGAGCCTCCCAACTGAAGGGAAAGAGATAAGATAAGCTAAAATGCACTGTGTGATTCCAAACAGCATCCTGTGGGTGGTTGGAGGGGGGGAGATCCAGCTCTTCGGGGAGTTACTAAGACAACTGACAAAACCAGAATACAAAGACTTGTAGACCAGATAAAGAGTGCTGGGTCAATGCTCAACCAGGAGCACCTGATCAGTATCCTGGGCTTACGTAGGAGAATATCCTCCGTCTTCTGAAACACACATCAAAGTGTCCAGGGCCAAAAAAGCACACAGTCCTGTTCCTAATCTCTTAACGGCTTAGGAAAAGAAAGAAGAGAGTATGTGTGTTGTGTGTGTATGTGTGCAGTTCTGGTCGGACTGGCCCATTTTTCAGATGAGAGCACTGAGACTCATGGGCAAAATAACTTTTGTGCCCCTGGCCTGCAGAGCAAAAGAAGAGGAGGGTGAGGAAGGAAACATGATATAATGCTACATGCCCGTGAATCTGGAGAAAAATTTCTCTGCGTTTTTTTTTTTTAATTTAAGATTTTATTTATTTATTTGACAGACAGAGATTGCAAGTAGGCAGAGAGGCAGGCAGAGAGAGAGGAGGAAGCAGGCTGCCTGCTGAGCAGAGAGCCTGATGCGGGGCGAGCCCTGAGATCATGACCTGAGCCAAAGGCAGAGGCTTTAACCCACTGAGCCACCCAGGTGCCCCTGTGTTTGTTATTCTTAAAACTTGTCCAGAGATTTGAAATTTTCTTCAAAATAGGAAGTCCAGCCAGCTCTGGGGCCACACTGCTTAGATCTGCCCCTGGCTCTGTCCTTCTAGGCTGTGCAACCTCGAGTCAGTGACTCCCCCTTTCTGTGCCCCCTCTTCTGCGTCTATAAAACGGACCTCACGGGCCAGCAGTGTTCTGCACGAACATGCATAGTGGTATTTTACTGCCAATCTACATTCCAACGGGGCTTAAACAGTCTCACCATCACCCCTGTGTATCCTGTGTATGGACTGTTTTAGGATTTCATGAGTCCACACACCAAAGACATCAAATGCTCAACGTTGTTACCACCATGAGTGAACTAAGGCCACGAAAATGGATGCCTCCTTTGCTTCTCCCTTATCTCTCTGTCCATGGACACCTACCGGGGGGCTGGCTCCTGTCTGGTGCTAGAGCTTGGCGACAGCACTGTGGACCATGAGATAGGGCCCTGTGTCCTCGGACATGGGTGCTCCTGCAAAGCCTGGACCAAACCCCATTCAACTGTGTCACTCTGACAGGACACTCTGAGAAGCCCCAGATACAGATCTGGTTTACACAAATTTTAGAAAGCCAGAGACATGTTCTGTAAGAGACACCCAGGTTTCCAGCTCTTCTTGAAAAACTGGAATATCAGCCCTAGAACGAGAAGCGAGTGGCACCCGAATGACCCCTTCAGACAAAGGACAGGGGTGCAGTGACACAAAGAAACCGACCACCCGATAAAAAAGATGACAAACGGGGCACCTGGGTGGCTCAGTGGGTTAAAGCCGCTGCCTTCGGCTCAGGTCATGATCTCAGGGTCCTGGGATCGAGTCCCACAACAGGCTCTCTGCTCAGCAGGGAGCCTGCTTCCTTCTCTCTCTGCCTGCCTCTCTGCCTACTTGTGATCTCTGTCTGTCAAATAAATAAATAAATAAATCTTTAAAAAAAAAAAAAAAAAAAAAAAAATGACAAACAACCCGATTTCAGAACGAAATAAGATCAACAAGGGGCACAGAAGCCAACAGAGACGTTCAACCTCTGTAGTCAGCAGGCAGATTTAAACTGTGACCATAATGAGACAGCACTAGGTACCCAACAGAATGTCTAAAATGAAACGATGGACGCCAGCATGCAGTGGCTTACAACGTGGACAGAGCCACTGGAACTCTTCAGCCTTGCTGGGGGTGACTCAAACCATCACAGCCTCTTTGAAAAACAGCAGGGGCAGTTTCAACTCCCATGAAATACATCCTTATCTGCCTTAGTCCTTCTACACTGAGGTATTTACCCAAAAGAAATGATAGCATGTGTCCACACAGAGGTTACCACATGGAAGTTCACCGCAGCCACCCTGGTCAGGGCCAAATGCTGGAAACAACCCAAAGGTCCACCAAAAGGTGAGCGGATAAACAAATCATGATCTACCCACATGATGGAAATCTGCTCAGCCACGAACGGGAGCCAACGATTGACAAAGCCATCACAGATGAAACTCAGAATCACTCTGAGTGGCAGAAGCCAGAAGATGGAAGAGTCCATGCTGTGTGAATCCATTTATATCAAATTCTAGGAAAAGAAAATCAAATCTGTTGTCACAGAAAGCAGATTTCACTGTCTGAGCTCAGGAGGCGGGGAGCAGTGACTGAGAAAAGGCAGGAGGGACTCTTTGGGAAAGGCAAATGTTGTGTCCTGTGATGGTGGTTTATAGGATGGTACCATTTGTCAAAATGCAGCCAATAGTATTTTCAAAATGGATGTATCACACTGTATATAAATTATATCTCCATAAAGTTCATGGGAAAAACAACAACAACAAAAAAAAACAACCTAGACTCTGACTGGTCTGTCTGGTTTCAATCCTGGCTCCATCGCTTACTTGCTGTGACCTGGGGCAAATGTCTTCAATTCTCTGTCTCAGGGCCTTTGCACTTGCTATTCTTGTTGCTGGGAACACCCTTCCTGAAGACCACAACAGCCCTGGCCCCCTGGCTTTCAGGTCTTTGCTCCAATGAGAGCTTTCCAGGGAGGGCTAGTTAAAATGGCCACTCACACCACCAGCCCTCTCCTCCCACTTTCCCTGTTTTGTTTTTTCCCCACAGCACTCAGCACCTTCTGAGGGGTCCTAGAGTGGGTCTCCCTACCCTCCCAAAAGGCCAGCTCCCCAAAGGCAGGGAGCTTCGTCTAGTTCATGGCAGCACCTGCCTGGCACATCGGAGCCACTCTGTAAAAAACTGTAGAAGTAAACAAAGGGATACATATTACTCCCACGTGGGGATATGAATTGTAAACAATGATAAAGAGGAAAAGTGCACCTCAAATGGACAATCAGAGCGGTGAAGACACTGACTCCAGGTCACTCAGCAAGTAAGGCAAGGTGTGGAGCTGAGCTGGGGTCCTCCCAGCTGCCCCAGGGCAGTCTGACTCCATCAAGTGCCTTCACTGGATCCTGCAGTCCGCCCCAGGGGAGGGCGTGATCGAGGATCTCCAAGAGATCCAGATTTCATCCCCTGAATAACAGGCAAGAGGGATTGGGGATTTCTGTATCAGAAGACTAGTTCCTCAAGACCAGGCACTGTGAGGCTGAGAGACCAGGGCTAGATTGGAAACTGATCAGAATTCATGACACACACGGCCCCCCCCCATGAAAAGGCGCCCTACATCATTTGCCGTCAGGGCCTCCCAAATCAAAACCATAATGAGCCACCACTTCACACCCACTGGGATGATTATAATAAAAAAGATGAAAAAATTAGAGTCCTCGTGACTTATTGATGGAAAAATGGAAAATGGTGCAGCCGCTGGAGAAAACATCTGGTGGGTGGGTGGTTGCTCAAGAAGTCAACAGAGACTCGGCGTATGACCCAGCAATTCTGTTGGCAGGCGTACACATCCACGCAAGAGGGAAAACGCAGGTCCACACGTGCGCTGGTATGAGAACATTCACAGTGGCACGACCCGCAACAGCCAGAAAGCAGAAACAGCACACGCGCTCCTTGACCACTGGGTGGGGAAGCCATAGGCTACAAATCCACAGTGGAATATTATTCAGCCGGGAAAAGGCAGGCAAGTACTGATACACCGCTACAGCGCGGGAGAACCCAGAAACACCACGCTGAGCGAGGAAGGCTGGGCTCGAAAGACCGCACGTTGCAGGAATCCACTTACATGAAATCTCAAGGACAGAGGCAAATCTACAGAAATGGAAAGCAGATTCGTGGCTGCCAGCAACTCCCAGGGGGAAAGGCAGGATTTGGGGAAATGAGGGCACCATCCAAGAGCGTGGGTTTCTCTCTGGGGTGATGGAATACTCCAGAATTCGATGTGGTAATGGCCGCACGACCCTGTGACTATACTAAAAAAAAACCCACTAAACTGTCTACCTCAAAAGGATGAATTTTATGGCATGCAAATTATGTCTCCATTAACAAAATGTAAAAAGCAAAACAAAACAAAAGAAAGCACATCCCTTGATGATACCAAACGATTTTAATTTTCTCAGATTTGGTAATGTCATGGTGGTCACGGAAGAAAAAGCTTATTGTTCTTTAAACACATACTAAAGTATGTAGCATTGACCTGGGATTTAAAATCCTTTAAAATCCTTCAACAACAACAAAACAGAGATCAATAAAGCCAGCGTGGCCAAATCTGGATGTATGTGGAATTTGGGGATATAAGTAACAGGAGTTCATTACGCTGCTGTCTCCACTTTCCGGTACATCTGGAAATTTTCATCATTTTGGTTTTTTTTAATTTGCTCCCAGCGATTCTAGCTCTGGGATTTTAACTTAACAGCTCTACTCGCATTCACGCAAATCAATGCTGTACAATTACTCACAGTCGCCTTGTTCGTAAGAGACTGTAGCTAACCTAAGTGTCCAGCAAATGGACACTGGTTCAGTAAGTTAGGGCCCTCCAATGGGATACTATGCAGCTGTGACAGGCCCTGAAGTCAAAAAGGTAGAACCTCCAGGATATATTATTTTTTTTTAAAGATTTTATTTATTTATTTGACAGACAGAGATCACAAGTAGGCAGAAAGGCAGGCAGAGAGAGAGAGAAAGGAGGAAGCAGGTTCCCTGCTGAGCAGAGAGCCTGATGCAGGGCTTGATCCCAGGACCCTGAGACCATGACCATGAGCCACCCACTGAGCCACCCAGGCGCCCCCAGAATATGTTATTAAAAGAAAAGAGCAGAGCAGTGTTTGAATACCCTGTTATTAGTGCCTTAAAAAAAAGTGTGTGTGTGTGTGTGTGTGTGTGTGTGAGTGAGTGTGTATGTCCACATGCCTGTGTGCAATGCTCACACATGCATGGAACATCTCTTAGGAAAGACTAAAAACTATAACCATTTTACCTCCAGGAAGAGGATAGCTCGGAGGGAGAGAGGGAGACTTTTCACGAGAAATCTTTGAGACCATTCGAGTTTTGTACTTGAGCATGTATACCCACCGCTCCCAAAAATACATAATAAACACATACATTTTTAAAAAGCCCTCAAGAAAAGCTGTTTCCTGGGATGCCTGGGTGGCTCAGTTGGTTAAGCGGCTGCCTTCGGCTCAGGTCATGATCCCAGCGTCCTGGGATCGAGTCCCACATCGGGCTCCTTGCTCCGCAGGGAGCCTGCTTCTCCCTCTGACTCTGTCTGCCACTCTGCCTGTGCTCGCTCTCTCTCCCTCTCTGACAAATAAATAAATTAAAAAAAAAAAGAAAGAAAGAAAAGAAAAGCTGTTTCCTAAGTGTGGCTGTGTCCCCATACATCCCCCCTGGGGCTGGATTAGAAGGATCAGGTTGTCCCTTCTGCTCCCTCCCTTGGGGTGGGCAGCGGGCACCAGGCTGGGGCCGAGGCCTCCCTCCAGGGAGAGCAGAAACAACCCATGGGCCCACCCAGGGCCCCCCAGGAGCGATTTCCAGATTCATACTCCCTTGGCTCCCTCTGGGGGAGAGGGAGATACAATACAAAAAGAACTGGAGGAAGAGAAAGGAGAAGAAGAAGGAGGAGGGCGAGGGAGGAGGGGGAGGAGGAGGCCTGAGCGCCTGTGAGAACAAAGCAAGGACAGGCCTGGGCAGGAAGCCGCGGGCAATACCAACCCCCACTTCGGCAGAAGAAATGGCCACCAAGAAGCTTTATTCATAAGCAACAACAAACTGGAAAACAATCCAAATGTCCATCGACTGATGAATGGAGAGACGCAATGTGGTAGGTCCATACAACGGAATGTTATTCAGCCATAAACAGGAGAGAGGCCCTGACACACGCTCACAACACGAGTGACCCTGAGCACGTCATGCCAAGGGAAAGCAGCCAGACACAAAAGGCCACATAGTGTAGGATCCCGTGTATAAGAAATGACCAGGGCAGGCAGATCTGCAGAGATGGAAAGTAGATTACTGGCTGCCCAGGGCTGAGGGGTGGGGGGCGGGGGAAGAAATTAGGTACAGAGTTTCCTCCTGGGTGATGAAAATGTTCTAGAACTAGATTGTGGTCACAGTTGCACAACTCTGTGAATATACTAAAAACCACTGAGCTGTCCACTTGAGAAAAAAAAAAAAGGAGACATTTATGGCAAGCAGATAGCTTAACTGTGAAGAAGAAAATGAAAAGAGAAAAACAACAACAGTGGGAATGAACTAGGGATGAGAGGCAACCATATAGACGGACCTTAAGAACGTTCCACTGAGTGAAAGAAGCCAGGTGCACAAAAGGCCACAGAGCATGGTGTTCCACGAAATGTAAGCTTTACATGAAATCTCCAGAAAGGCAAATCCACAGAGACAGAAAGCAGATTAGGGGGGTGAATGGGACTGGAGTGGGGACAAAGAGGGAGTCATGACTTCATGACTATAGGATTTCCTTTTGGGGTGAGAACGTTCCAGAAACCGGAGAGTGGTGAATATCCTAGCCAGTGGATGGTACAACTTTAAGGGGATGAGTTTTATAGTATGTGAATTATGTCTCAATAAAGCTGTTTAAAATTTTAAGCAAGGGGAGAAAAAAAGAGAGAGAGAGAGAAACTGGTCACGTGAACCTCTCACCATCCCAACCCATTCACTCACTCGGGGGATCTCCCATCACCATGGCCCCCAACCCCCCAACAGGCCTGGTTAAGAATGGCAGAACCAGGACTCCCACCTCCAGTCCCAGTTGTATTTCCTGGGACCCCCGTACATGACGCAGAGCCCCCTGTCCCCCAACCCCTGGAGCCATCCTGGGTTGCTTTCATTCCATACCCACAGCTGGATGGAGGCACCACGACGGTGGGCACCAAGTTTTGGCTTCATATTCTCCTTCCCCCACCAACCCGAGCCCAAAATGGGCAAGACGACATAGAAACCACAAAGGAATGTGAAATGTGCAGGGTTTGTAGAATTTCCTAAGTGCAAAATGCTGATTTCAGAAGCACAAACGCCTTTATACAGCAACCAAACAAAACACGGACACTTTCATACTTCGCTAGAAAGTAAACACACACACACAGGAAACCAGCCTCGAGGGACAAGATCAGAGGGAACCCCCGCTCTCCCCACTCCCCATCTACCACCACCTGCTCTTTCTGGGGCCTCAGGAGGTTAAGTTGGTAAGAGGTAAGGTTTAGGTCTGGTATCAAGCAGGGAGGAAGGAACAACCACATTGCTTGTAAGCAGTTCTTTTTCCCAGAGCTACTGGGAAGGGTTTTCCTGGCTCCAGTTTCTCTCCTCCCCAACGGGCCCCCCCACCGCCCACTTTGTCCTTCCAGTGCAATACTTGCGCTTTCCCACTTTGGGGAAAACACCTTTGACTCATTCCCTCCACAACACAAACTTAGTGAGCACCCATTGTGCCCTGGGAGACCCATCCAGTAAAGAGGAGCACCATACCTTCGTAAACAAACTGATCTATAACCTAATCTCTGCTGGTGATAAATGGCTAGGAGGTGATCATGATACAGGAGGAGAGAATGATGGGGAAGGGGAGGTTTCTATTTTAAAACAGGGTCCTGGACAGAAGTGACACTGAAGCAGAGACTGGAATGAAGTAAGGAGAGAGCCATGCAAATACATGGGGCAAAGCACCTCGGAGGGCTGAGGGAATGGTGCAAAGGCCCTGAGGCAGGATAGTGCCCAACAAGATCACTGTGTGGTGAGGACAGGGCATCAGTAATGATGTTAGAGAGGGAGTTGGGGAGGGGAAAAGGCATGGGAGGGCCTGTGGATTTTGTTCTAAATGCTCTCAAACTGGGGTTGGGACCCATGGGGCATCGAGGTAGTCCTCTCAGGAGCCCAGAAGTTGCCCATACAGTTCAAGTCAAACAGCTAATCCAGATGCCTCATCTGCTAGTACTGAGTCCTTCCCATCCAGTCCACTGGCTATGCTAGCATCAACAAAAACACATCAACTGGGTGAAGGCTATTGCATGTTCCCCCAAAACCAGGTTTTCCTCCTAGATGCACTGTGGGACTACCTTTCCCAGCATCCCTTGTAGCTGGGTGTGGTCACATGATTACACTCCACCCACAGGAAAGCAGGAGGAAGCAACATGGGCTCTTTCCAGGTCTGGCACATGATCTATTCCGCCATACTTCCTTATCCACGGTGCACCCCACAGACTCAGGGGATGGCAGAACCACAAGAGGGAAGGCATCTGATTCCTCAGTGCCTCACAAGAGGCTGGCCGACCAGAAACACCCTCACTGGTCTTTAAAGTGCAAGAAGAAAACTTTCACGCAAATAAGGGCTAGTTGTCACAGCAGCTAGCAGTACCCCCACTGACTCACACACCCACCTAACAAAGGCTAGTCAACCTGGCAGCCTGCTCGAATAAGGAACCTCTTGCAGAAGTTCCAGAAAGGGAAGCAAGGAGAGGGGAAACTGAGTCTCTACGTGCCTTGAGGTGTGCCCAACTCAGAAGAGACTAGAGCAAAAGTTCAGGGCCGCACCCAGGACCCAAGAGTTTATGTCCCCAAAATGCTCTCAGCCACGTCAAGTTCGTATTTGGAAAAGAAATGCCAGCTCCACGGTCAAGGATCAGCCTCTATCCCAGCCTGACACCACATCAAGGATGAGAGTCCCAATTTATAAACCATAAGGACTATTCCCGAGGTGCCGGGCCACCCCGAAACCCTGCACAGTAGCTCCCTTTATCCCATAGATGAGGAAAGCTGACACCTATAGCCGCTAACCCAACAACCGGAAGTGCAGGCCCCCAAGAGGTGGGAGCCTAGAATAGAAGCACCTCAGTGATGCCAAGGACAGTGCCTGGCACACAGGAGGTGTGTAGGGAATACCTGTTGAATAAATGAACAAACACTTCTTATTTTCCCTTTTTCCAGATGAGGCAATGAGACTCAGAGAGGGCATGTCACTGACTTGAGGTCACCCAGCAAATGGGTGAGGGGACCAGGTTGTGGGTCAAGATCCAACCCCAAGCACTCACCCTCCCTACTCTGCCAGCCTGCTCCTAATGCCTCTCACTCCCAACCCAGAGCCTGAACCGGACCAGCTAAAAGCCTCAGGGCCTTTTCTCAACTGTTCTCAACTCCCCCCATCACCCCCGCCCCAGTACATTTTCCTTCAGCTCATTCACATCCTCCCAAGTTCCTTGCTCACTAAGTATTCATCCATTCAGCAATTAAGGATGAAGACGCTTGCGTGCCAGGCTCTGTTCTAGAAACTGTGGGGGGCGAGTGAAGGGGGAGGACAGCCATGAACAAAACAAAAATCCCTGTTTACCCAAAGCTTACGCTTTTGACCGGGGTTAGGGCAGAGACACAAAAGGACAACGCAACCTATCATACTACGTATTTACAAATTAAATTTCCATGTATTTCATTTCTATATATTAAATAAAAATGTAGGGTGCCTGGGTGGCTCAGTGGGTCGAGGCCTCTGTTTTGGCTTCGGTCGTGATCCCAGGGTCCTGGCATCGAGCTCCACGTCGGGCTCTCTGCTCAGCGGGGAGCCTGTTTCCCTGTCTCTTGTCTGCCTTTCTGCCTACTTGTGATCTCTGTCTGTCAAATAAATAAAATCTTTAAAAAAAAAAATGCAACATGCACTCTAAATTATATCTATAAATGTTAAAATAGAAATGCCATGTTATGTACGAAATTAGTTCTATTAAAACCATTTACAAATATTGTCAAATATTGATATATATAAAACAATAAAATATCAAATAGATGGTAAGTCAGAAGTTGCTAAGTGCTATGGAGGAAAAGCAGAGAGACAGAAGGACCAGGGCTTTGGACAGTTTTAAATAGGGTGATGAAGGCAGGCATGTGTGAGGAGGAGGGACCCAAAGGGAGGGGGACAGCAAGTACAAAGGCCCTGAGGTGGACAAGTCAGGACATACTGCCTGACTTGAGGAAGGAGGCCAGTGTCACTGAAGCAGAGTGAGCGAGGGTGAGTAGTTAGGAGAAGACGAGGTTAGATTGTAAGCCAGGGACCAGACTGCGTATAACAACAGCCAAACTTGCGTATGAAACAACCCTAGTGTCCATCCATAGAAGAATGGATGAACAAAACATGCTCGATCCATGCAATGGAATACTACTCAAGACTCAAAAAAGAATGGAATTCTAATCCAGGCTGCAATGCTGATGAACCTTGAAAACATGAGGCCAGGTGAAATAAGCCAGACACAGAAGGACAAACACTGTAGGGTTCCACTTAAATGAGGTGCCTACAAAAGGCAAATTCATGGAGACAGAAAGGAGATTAGAGGCTACCAGGGGCTGGCGGGAGGGGGAATGGGGAGTTCCTGAGTAATGGGTACAGAGTTTCTGTTTGGAATGATGAGAACATTCTGGAAATGGACAGGGATGATAATCGCACAACACCGTGAAGGTGCTTAGTGCCACTGGACTGTATACTTAAAAAAGGTGAAAATGGTAAATTTTATGTTAAGCGTAACTTACTGTAATCACAAAGTGGCTGACACTGTACTCACACTGGGTTGGCTATATTGGGCAATGCTCTAAAAGCCGTATGGATCTTAATTCATTTGCTAACCCAATGACTCTTTTAGAGAGGAACCTTCTAGACCAGGGCTGCCCGAGAGAAATATGATGCAAGTCATATACATCATCAAACATTTTCTAGCGAAAAGAGCATGTGAGTTTCAATATGTTAATTTAATTTAATTTAACTAGGGGAGAAGGGGCAGGGGAGGGAGAGAATCTTAAGTAGGCTCCATGCTGCCCGGCACGGGGCCTGACACAGGGCCCAATCTCACCATCCTGAGATCCAGACCTGAGCTGAAATCAAGAGTCAGAGGCTCAAATGACTGAGCCACCCAGACACCCCTGAATATGTTAATTTTAATAATATAGTTTATGTAACCTGAAATTTACAACCATGATCATTCCATGTGTCATCAATATAAAAACATTAGTGAGGTCATTTATACCCCCTACCCACTTCATGCTAAGACTTTGAAATCTAGGGTATATTTCACACTTGGCTCTGCTAGTGTTCAAGGGCACATGTGGTCCGTGGCTGCTGCACCGGACAGAGGAACTCGGGGCCACTGTAAGGACTCTGGCTTCCCCTGGGAGTGACGGGAGCCACAGGAGGGACGTGAGCAGTCTCAGGTTACAGCAGGGTCACTCTGGCCATCTAAGGGCTTGGGGGGGGGGGGGTTGGGGTGGTGGGAGCACCAGGAGGAAGAGAGGCAGTGGTGCAGGTGGGAGGTGACAGGAGCTGGACCAGGCTGGGGGCAGGCAAGGCCAGATGCTAGAGACATTCTGCAGGCAGAGCTCCCAGGCCAAGCTGTGGGACTGACCAGGAACAGAAGACAGGAGAAGAAACCACCAATTCGACAACGTGAATATACTTAACACTACTGAATGGTTTAAGATGGTGAGTTTTATGTTATGTTTTGTTTCCTAGAATTTAAAAAAAAAATTCAATTTAGGGGTACCAGGGGGGCTATGTCGGTTAAAGGTCTGCCTTCGGCTCAGGTCATGATTCCAGGGTCCTGGGATGGAGCCCCAGATCTGGCTCCCTGATCAGAGGGGAGCCTGCTTCTCCCTCTCCCTCTGCAGCTTTCCCTGCTTGCGTGCATTCTCTCTCTCCCTCTCTCAAATAAATAAATAAATAAAATCTTAAAAAAAATAGATTTAAATTTAAAAGAGAGAGAGAAGAGGTTTCAGAGATGCTGCCAAAGTACAGAGCCCAAGGCCACTGGGAGCCTCGTGCTGCCACTGAGAGATGGGTGACAGCCAGGAGGGAGTAGCCTTGGTTTCAGTTTTGGTTTTGGGGTGGGTGGGAGGTGGGGAGTTTGGTGCTGAGGACATTAAATCTGGGGTGCCTAGTAAACAAGCCAGGGCGGGGATTTCAGCAGAGGGGTACAGGCTGGACACACAGTGCCAGAAACCAAGGGGAGAGGGAGTAAGATCCCTGCCCTGGCGTGCCTGCCCTTCATCCTCGCTCCCCTGACATTTACGGGACTTGGCCTCTCTCGCCCAGTTCCCACAGATCTGGCCCCGCAGGGAGCATCGACCTCAAGGGCAGGCTCCCATCCTCTGGCCCATCACTCCATCCCCCACCCTGCCTTCCTCCCCCAACGCCAGCCGCAGCCCGACACAGACTCCAGGCTCCGCAGGCTTTCGGAGAACGGGTTTCCAGAAGCCTCACCACCCACTTGTGCCGCCCACCCTGCTTCCTAGCCTGCAGACCCCGTCAAGGCTTGACACGCCTGCTCATTAGATCGTCTAGCAACGAGCAGAGGAACGCAAGTAGTAAATATAATCCAGCAGACGGCCGGAAGACGCCGAGCTTTCCGTGCACTGTGAGACCCCCGCACGTGGCTGGGTGGCTCCCGATCGCTCCTTCCAAACCCGTGGGGTGAGATGTGCCCTGAAATGCAGCTTTTTGGCTGCCTCTGCAGGCGGATAGCGTGCACACGCATCTCTCCTCAAACACCCTCGGCTCCGCGGGGGCACCCTGGGATCGAACACTGATCCTTTTGCAGCCAAACGTGTGAGCAGTCGCAAGCAGTATGACAAAGATGGACCAGGAACAGCCCGGCTTCGGGTCAGGTCCTGCTGCCCACCGGGGGCTGTTGGGGTGCCGCCGTGGGTGTCACTGAGCTTGGGGTTGGCGCGTGGATGGCACATGGATGGCTCGCCAGCCGTCCTAAGTGGGGAGGCATCTTCATGTGCCAACCGGGGAGGCTCCCCAAAGGCCCAGAAGGAGGCAGCCCATGGTTTCTGGGTCGGAAAACCCAATTTCAATGTCCCACTCTGCCATGCTCTTGACCCCTGGCAAGCAGCCTCATTTCCTGGGGGTCTCGGTCCTGGGGGACAAGGAAGGATCTGCTGTACAGGCCTTGAATGAATGCTGGCGACAGCGCCCATGAAAGCAAGAGTAAAAGGGGCTCAGCTTTACCAAGCCTGACTGTGGCCCTGGCGGGAACCGCGCTCTGTGCTGACAGCATCTTGGTGTTGAGGACCCTCTCGTCACGCTCCTGGGAGGCAGGGAGCGTTTACTTCTAGCTTTTTTTTTTTTCTGAGTGAGAGAGAGAGCAAGTGGGGAGGGGCAGAGGGAGGGAGAGAATCCCCGGCAGTCTCCAAGTACAGCGTGGAGCCTGATGCAGGCCTAGATCTCACAACTCCAAGGTCACGACTTGAGCCAAAGTCAAGAGGGGGATGCCCCGCCGACTGGGCCACCCAGGCGCCCCTACTTTTATCCTCTTTTAACAGAGATCTGGAGTAACCTGCCCAAGGAAGGAGCAAGCTGGGACCCCAAGCCCAGGTTTATCTGACATGGGCCTTAAACATTGTCCAAAACTTGGGTCAAGCCCGTTGGGTCTGCCTGTTCTGATGCTGATCTCTCCCCTACTCTGGTAACAAGCTAGTCAAACACCAACGCGTGTACTCTCTGCCCTCCTGTGAAATCCTCCCGAACGAAGCTCCACAAGGGAGGTACTGTTATTTTACCCGTCGGGAGCACCCCCAGTGTGCCCCCGCACTGATGGGGAGCCCACACATGGAGTCCCCAGACCGCTACAGGACGTCTCCTGGTCCAGCTAGATCGAAGGCCACCTGGGACGTGCCAGACCTCCTCCACCATCTAGAATATCTTCAGGCCTCTCTCCTTTTTTGGTTCCTGTGAAAGCTTCTCCTTCCTTTGAGCTCAGAGGCAGTTCTAGAAGCTGGCCTGGGACTCGAGGACTGAGAATAATGTAAGCAGCAGGACCTGGGCCATTTCTCACCAGTGTCCCTAGGGCCCGGCATGGGCCTGGCATGGGCCTGGCACCAAGCAGCCACTCAGTAAATCCTGGCTGCTGTTTGCAAGGGGTGCGAATGGTAAAGCCTTTCTGGAATGCAATTTGGCAGGACTCACCCAAGTCTAAATGCACGCTTCCCCCTGCCTTAGCAATTCCTCTTCCAGGAATCTGGCCAGTAGAAACACTTTAACACAAGTGACTGAAGAGGTAGATACAAAAATGTTCGGTCGGGTCACTCCCCAGCTCAAAAGCCTCCCATGGCTCCCACCTTAGTAAGAATTGAAGCCCACACGGTAGTTCAAGGCACATAATGAACACTCTAGAGCAACAAAGAGGTAGCATGAATCAGCTAATAATGGAGAAAAGACGGGATACTAAAACACTCATTTAATCTAACAGCAGCAAGGGATGAGAAGAAAAGGCACCAAAACACATAGGCAATAAACAGAAAACAAACGGCAGGACAGGATATTTAAATCCAGCTGTGTCAATGAGGACAATAAACAGAAGTGGTCTGAAGGGGGCTTCTCGAGCCTAGCAGGTTCACGTGACAGCTGAGCACGTGACATGTACCTAGTCCAAACACAGAGGCGCCATGTGCAAAATACACACTGGAGGGGCGCCTGGGCGGCTCAGTCCGTACAGTATACAACTCCTGACCACAGGGTCATGAGTTCAAGCCCCACACTGGGTGTGGAGTCTACTTTAAAAAAGAAAAAGAAAAAGAAATTGGAATCCTCGTGCATTGCTGGTGGGAACAAGAAATGGTGCAGCCACTGTGAAAACCAGCAGTACTTCCAAGTTCAACACAGAATTCCCACAGGATGCAGCGGTTCCACGCCCAGGTGTATGTCCAAAAGAACCCAAAGCAGGGACTCGGATGTACATCAATGTTCACAGCAGAGTACTTGTCACAGCCAATAGCTGGACACAACCCAAACGGCCACTGAAGCATGAGCGGAGGAAAAATGGGGTGTATACAGACAACGGACTATTATTCAGCCTTAAAAGGGAAATAACACTGATCCAGGCTGTAGCCCAGACGAGCCTTGAGAACATGACGCCGAGTGAGAGAAGCCAGACACAGAAGGAGGACTACCATATGATTACTCTTCTGTCAGGTGCTGAGGGAAGGCAAATTCATGGGGACAGAAAGGAGAACAGAGGTTCTGAGCGGGTGGGGGGAGAGGGCGTATTTAATGGGTAGAGAGCTTCTGTTTGGAACGAAGAACAAGTTCTGGAATGGACAATGGTGACAGTTTCACAACTCTACAGACAGACATGCCACTAAACCGCAGACTTAAAAAAACAGTTAAAATGGGGGTGGGGGGTGCGTGGGTGGCTCAGCTGGTTAAGCATCTGCCTTCAGCTCAGGTTGTGATCCCAGGGTCCTGGGATCAATCCCCGACAAGTACGCTCTCGCTCTCATAAATAAATAAAATCTTTAAAAAATATACTTAAAATGGTAAATTGTATGTTCCATGTATTTTGCTGCAATAAAAAGACTATAAATATCTCAGTGACTTCTACATTGATCCCATGTCCATATAAAAATATTTGGGATATATTAGATTATATAAAATATACTCCCTTTAGTTTTCCATCTCTTTCTACCACAGCTACTAGA
The DNA here is from genome assembly GCF_009829155.1 of Mustela erminea. NCBI lineage: Eukaryota > Metazoa > Chordata > Mammalia > Carnivora > Mustelidae > Mustela > Mustela erminea. The sequence continues at coordinate 3,936,772 of NC_045632.1, read as the reverse complement.
AAATTTAAAATAACACGTAAGGGGCTCCTGGGTGGCTCAGTGCGTTAAGTCTCCAACTCCTAATTTCGGCTTAGGTCACCACATCAGGCTCATGAGATCAATGCGGGGTGGAAACTGCTTAGGATTCTCTCTCTCTCTGTCCTGCCCCTCCAAGCACCCTCAAGTAAATAACTTAGTAATTAAAATACAAGAAAATAATGTGTAAGTGGCTAGCATTTCATTTCTACTGGACACCGTTCGTCTCAACATTACAACCATCCAATGGACATTGTTGGACTGCAATGGTATCTCCAAGAGCCACACTTTCAATGTAAAGATACCTATAGGCTCAGAGCAAAAACTGGAACTTAACTATAAAGGGCATCCTCAGAGCAGAGGTTAAATAATTTAGGGAAGGCTTCCTAGCTGCTAAAAGAATGAGATTCTAGACTACAGACACGGAACCAACTCTAAGACGTCTGTTCAATTTAAAAAGTAAGACGTAGGGGAGTGGGGGGGCAGACAAAATAAAAATAATTATAATATGGTAACTACCCTTCCTATAATGAGTGGTCCCTAATGCACAGAACTGTCAAATTGCTACATTGTACTAATACAGGTTGAAACTCCTAGGATATTGCACGCAGACCATACTCCCAAGTGGAGAAAGAGGTTCAGATCAATGAACACATAAAAATAAGGTGTGGCGGAATCCACATAGTCTGTGAAATCAAAGGGACAAGAACGTATACAGGGAGAAGAGCAGCGGATGAACCCCAAATTCCTCGCAGAGTCTCCTGTGGAGAGGGAAGGAAGGGGGGGCGGGGACAAGATGATCCAGTAAGCAGTGTTATTACTTACACGCCTTTCTTCCTCGTGTAATAATTCATACACAGCCGCCCTCAAAACCCCAAAAGCTAAGAGTTAAGGAATCCCATTTTAGCCTTCGGGCCCCGCATGTCCCTCCCATTTGCAAGTGCCCTGGAAGCAAGTCAAACACGGTCCAGTCTGATATCCGCCAGGCACCATGCTGCTCAAGTGTGTGGTTCCCCATGTCCCAAACCCGGGTCGTCCCCAGCTCACCCCCAGCTCACCCCCAACCCCGCCCACCCCCACCGCCGAGCAGCAGTGGCCTCAATAGGGCGCTTGTCAGAAACCAGTTCAGGTTTGAGAAACTGGATCTCTGGCATGTCCCAAGCTGCCTGCACCAGCAGGCCCAGACTAAAGGCTGGCTGGTGACAGTCACAGCCCAACGCAGGAACAGCAACAGCCAGCAGAACTTACAACGGGCTTACGAGGCACCTGAGGCACCTGACCGCACATGAGCTCAATCCGACTCCACAGAGGGTCCCCCCTCCCCCACCAGGTATTTCCCATCTCTGACCCGGGATCTCCGGTTCCAACCTTCAGAGGTCTCTGACAACCATCCTTCTCCTTTCTTCCTGACTCCCTTGGGGGCACCGCCAGGCGGCCGGGGGTGTTTCACGTTACCCAGTGTGGGCTCCCGCCTGAAATAGCCAGCATTTCCAAACACCTACCATGCCTACCGGGCACTGCCATGAACGTGGGGCTGCTGCTGATGGTGAGGTCACCGAGCCGGAGGGCTTGCTGACTGATGGGGAAACTGAGGCTCGGAGAACTGGTGGGGCCGGGGGTGGGGAGCTCTGGCTCCCCATCCCCATGGGTGGCTCCAGGCCAGCGCTGCCTGCAGTCCTGACCCTCCAGCCCTCAAGGGCCCGGCTGACTCACACCAGCTCACAAGCAAGCTCACACACATCCGCCGTCTGGAGGAAGCTGGGCGGCTGCCTCGCTTATGTTAATGAAGACACCACAGAGGGTAAAAAGGGAAAGAAGAGGGAGGGATGGAGCCCTGCTGAGCCCGGGCTCCCGAAGGCTGAGCTGAGGCCCAAGCTGGATCTCAGGGCAAACCCGGGGAAGGCTGAGGGTAGTGGTGGTGGGGGGGGAGGGCAGCTTCCGGGATTGTGGCTTACTCATGGTGGTGGGGGGTGGGGGGAGGCTGTAACTAGGAAGTGGCAAGATTGACGGCTAAAGACCTGTGCTGCAGCTGGTGGGGGGCAAACCACATGCGGGGGGGAATCCCCACTCTGCCCGTTAGCAGCTGTGTGACTGGGCAAGTCACTTAACCACTCTGGGCCTTGGCTTTCTCATCTGTAAAATGGGGATGCTCACTCACTTGCCTCTGCAGGTTCTCCTGTGCAATGAGTCAGTCCTCGTAAAGGGCCTGGACTGGTGCCTGGCACAGTGCTGCTTGTTAGGCTTGTTGCTACACGGACAACCTGGGCAAAGCTCCTAACTGGGTCCACATCCCCCGACATCTTTGGCCCGAAGCTGCAATGTGGCGTCAAGTGTGCGGATCTCTGGGGAAATGTCTGCGGTAAAAGGTGACTCTCCTGTAATGAGTGGCGAGCAGGAAGGCTCGCCCCCAGCCACGAGCTGGCAGTACTGTGGGGCACCCCGCACCCCACCCCGGCCACCTCTGTTTCTGTCCCCAGGCAGCCGCACACTGCACGGACCCCCACCCCCAAAGTCCTTCCCAACTGTACCACCTTTCTTCTGCCTTTACACCCTGCTCCTCACCTTCTGACCTTCGAGAAAAGGTGACTCCTGAGCCCCACCCAGTACCACCCCCTCCTGCTCTTCTAGAATCTTCCTTGGCTCCTTTCCTTTCCTCTCCTGAGACTGAGCCTGCTCAGCTCCTAGAAAGAAGATCCAATGTGCTCGTCCCAAGACCCACAGGAAGGTCGCCTGGCCCTCACTGGTTCAAGAAACCCTGATCACAGGCTTATTCTCAGTCAGGTGCTGGGGAGAAATCCTAACCCGGGAACAAGCTCAGTGAAGTGAAGGCAATGGGCCGGGGTTGACAAAGGAAGGCTTCCTGGAGCGGGGGGGGGGGGATGTAAGCAGAGGCCTGTTGGAAACAGAAAGGAGTTGGGGAGGTGGAGGGCACAGCAAGGGCAAAGGTGCAGGGGCAGGAACCAGCTGGGGCACGAAGAAGGCAAGGGGAAAAGGTCAGGGAAATTCAGGCCACCAGACCAGGGTTTTGTCAGAAGAGGGAAGGGGCAGACCTACCTGAGGGCACTAGGGAGCCAAAGAGTGCAGGAAGAGTTTATTTTTTTAAAGGTCTGGCTGCTAGGAGCTCTCGTCTTCCTTCTATCATCCATCCATGACACCATCCTTCCCCTTCCTCTGGCTCTTCACCCTATTCCTGTCTGGGTTCTGCCCCTACCTATTTCTCAGACCCAGGAAGCCCCCCTCAAGTCCATTTAAGCTAAGACCTTTCTGGAAGTTCTCCCTTTGCTCCTGAGACGGGGACAGTGCCTGATCCCAGCCCTCCTCTTCTCGTCCTGTTTTGGCCACGAAAAGTTCCACCAATACACAGTGGAGCTGATTCTCCATTCACTCCTGTCCTCTCCCTGGGAACTGTCCCCATCCCGGGGGACTGATCACTCAACATCACCGTCTCTCACGCGTGACCCCAACAGTTCATCCATTCTGCATCTCTCCCCTCTGCGTCCCTCCACCCTCCAAGAGGGTGTTAAAGCAGTTCTCCTGGGGTCTGGGAATAGCCTTGAGCCCAAAGCCTGTCCTCAAGAAACCCCCTCCTCCAGGAAGCCTGGCCTGATGCCTCCTCCTGACCTTCCCAAGCTCAGGAGCATCCCTGAGAGGAATTTCACCTTGCAGGGAGGATGGATGAGTTTGTGGCTTCCCTGGAGATAATGCCCCCCTGCTTCAGAAAGGTCTAAATGAGACAGGACCATGGAAGGGAAATCGCAAAGGGCTGGCCATGGTCCAAATGTGCCCCACGGGCTCCGACTCCTGCTGGAGAGCACACGGGGACCACAGATAGGGCCGTGGGGAGGCAGCGATGGCAGGATAGACAATGTGCATGGAAAGGTCATCTGGGGTGGCTGGAAGACCCATGGCTCCCCGTCCCAGGGGAGGGGATTGCAGGCTGAGCCCTGCAACTCTGAGAGGTGGCCTTCTGAGCAAACTGGGGCCCTGAGATGAGCACAAACACCTCTGGTGATTTGGAAGCAGGTGGGTCACTGCTGGAGAACCAGCACACGGATCCCAAACACAGGCTCTGACCTCCCCTTTCTCTACCACTGTGATACGTCCACCATTCAGTCAGTCAGTCAGTCAACAAACATCAGGGCTCAAGTGCATGCCAGGAGCTCAGAACACAGAGCACACTGTTTCTCTCCTACTGCAGTTTAGAGTCTAGGGAAAAAGCCAGGCCTGACGAAGAGCTCACAGGAGACCTACTACATCCCAAGCGGGATACAGAGGGGGGAGGAGGGGCTGGTCAGTGAACTGGGACGGCGTCCCCAGATCAGGGTGCTGGGGGCCCAGGCAGGGTAGCCAGAGGAGGGGTGTTCGGAGGCTGAGACTTCCTGAGGGAAGGCGGGTAGGGTCTCTCTCTGCTGAGAGAAAGAAGGTGACAGCCTTCCTGTGCATTCCTGCTCTGTGAGCAAAGGGAAGGCCCACGACACGGCTAAATCTGAAAGCCATGCCACCGGGCCAGAGACGCTCAGCACCAAGGACCTCACACCGCAGTGTGTAAAATTCTAGAAGAGGCCACGTGGACCCATCTCGACGGACACAGGCCAGAGCCATAGAGCAACCGTGGGCAGGGGAGGGCAGTGAGGGGACTCCTGGCCCATGCTGAGAACATTCTGGATCTTGACAGGCATGTGGGTGACACAGGCGGCCACGTATGCTGAGATGCACTTCGACTCCACATCTGATCACATGTAAATTATCCTTCGATGATGGGGGGGGGGGCATCACTCATACATATGTACGCATCTTTCCCTCAACACAGGAGGGAGGTCACTGGGCACATTCTGGGGACAAGTCAGGCCCCTGTGGCAAGAGCTTGCTAGGGGAGGGTAAGGAGCTTAAAAGGCCCCTCACCCAGCCTGGGGGGGTGGGCACAGTGTTCAAGGATGGGTAAGGTCCTACAAAGGACAGGAGGGAGGTGTCAGTGCAGTAAAATGTCACAACCCCTTTGTGAAGCAGGAGCTGGGGGCATCTGCCTGTCCAGCAGAGGACAAGAGGCAGCACCCATCCTCTGGAAAGGGGGTTCCTGGGAGCTACCACTGCAGGTGTCCTGGGGGGATGGGCAACACTTTGCCTCCAGGCTGCAAAGCACTAGGGGCTCCCTCCAGGGCCGCAGGGGTCATGAATGAGGATCCGGGGAGCCACAGACAGACCTTTTCCTCTCGCTCTGTTTCCAAGCCAGCCTGGAGCCTAGGGGACCCAGGCTGGTAAGGAAGGGGGTCAGCCAGAAGTCAGCAGCCCCCTCTAGCTCCTCCAAATATAAGAAGCACTCCGAAGGGGACGTACAGAGGGACAGAGGGGTCAAGAGGAGGGGACCGAGGCGGCTGAGCCTGTCCAGGGCTCCAAGGACACTTCCTCTGACTCTCTTTACCCTGTGGTTACCCACAGTCCAAGTACACACAGAATGTCTAATGACAGTGACTGTGACAATGACTGCCACCAGCTGCTGAGCCCATCCTCTGAGCAAGGCACTGGTAAAACGCTTTCCCGTGCGCGATTCACAAAACGGATGCCAAGGCTCTCAAAAGAAGCTTCTCGTATTATTATATGCTCCTGATTCTCCAACCTGGGTTTAGAGATGGGAAATAACTTGCTCCAAGTCACAAGGCTGGAAGGGGCCGCAAGAGGACACAAACCAGGACAGCCGACCCAGTTGCCCTCACCTCCGGGGTCACCCTGTCCATCACCCTGCCACTGGCCCAACTTCTCCAACTCGCCAGTTACAGGGACATTTCTGTGCGGAACGGCAGAACAGTGGCACACACTGGACATACTTGTGACAAATCCCAAACCCATGTCATCAGAAACACCCCAGGGTCCAAGCCCCAGGGTAGCCAAGACCAGGACCTCACCAAGGTCCCAAAGAAGGGAAAGCAGAGAAAAGACAACCTGCCAAAGCCCATTCCCCGCCACCTCAGTGTTCCCAACCTGGGAAATGGGCTTCATGCCTCCTCCCTCACAGAACAGGACAGATCCTGGAGGCACTGGAACAGATTATGGACCCCAGAAACAGCAGTACCATCAGTAATATAATTGAAATGATATAAAGTCTGGAATTTGCTTAAAAGTATCTAGCAGAATAAAACCGAAAAAAAAAAATGCACAGTAGAGGGTAGGGTAACAGACGAAAAGAAAGATCAGCAGAAATCTGCTGAAGCTGGTGATGGGCACAGAGGGGCCGATTATGCTTGCCACTTTTGATGGGTGCTTTAAAGGGGTGCCTGGTAGGGCATCTGACTCTTGATTTTGGCTCAGGTCATGATCTCAGGGTCATGGGATCGAGCCCTGCATGGGGAAGGGGGCGGCCCACGCTAGCAGGGAATCTGCTTGAGATTCTCCCGCTGCCCCTTCTCCCTGCCTCGCTCGCTCTCTCTCTCTCTCAAATAAATAAATAAATCTTTAAAATGCCAATATCGATTGCCCACGGTTTAGGGGGAAAGCAGTATGAACCTGGGTATCAGATCTCATGGGAGACTTTCCTACTTCTCTTAATCACCATCATATATTTTTTAAAACAGGCTCCATGCCCAGTGTGGGACTTGACCTCATGACCCAGAGATCAAGAGTCACACACTCCCACCAGCTGAGCCAGCCAGGCACCCCAGCACTAACATTTTTTGAGCCTCTACCATGTGCCAGGCACTGTGTTCGGCACTGAACGTCCATGAGAAGCCGGAGGCAAGTCTCCTGTCATTAGCAGTCTTTCCATTGGGGAAACTGAGGCACGGAACAGGGAAACCCAATCCATTCCCAGGGTCACGCTGCCACGCGTCATGCCGGAGCAGTGTGCTCTGTGCCCTCTGCTGCCATGCGGCTTACTATGCCAACACTGTTCCCCATGTGCCTTCAGGGAAGACAAGGAAGACCTTTCAGAGCCCGGAAGTCAGCCCGGGTCCCACGGCAGAACAGTCATCCCAGTGAATATAAAGGCAATGTCGGTTGCTGGTTTCTGGAGCCTATGCCTGTCCAGCTTGGGGGAGCACGGCCCCCATTCAGCCCTCACGGCAACCCTACAAGGGAGCCATCGTGGGCCCATTTTACAGAGATAGCAACCGAGACTCAGAAGAGGGATCATTTGCTATAATTAAGTGGAAAAGCAAGCCTTCCCTCCCCTGCCTGCCAGTTAGGGTTCACAGCCAAGAATCTGGCAGGCCCCCACCCCAGGAGAAAGAACTGCTGAACAAGGACAGTTTAACACCACCGAGGACCGATAAGGCTACCTATGCACTCTATGCATGTTGTGTGTGTAACCCTCAGGACCTTCCGAAAGTTGGCACTGAGATGAACCCATTTGGTAGAGGGGAACACAGAGGCCCAGAACCAGCAAGCTCCTCGCCTGCAACCATTTGACCAGCAAGAGGTAGGAGCGAGGATTCGAACCCACAGACGGCTGGCTTCCGGAGTTCATGCCCTTGACCTCCATACCAAGTGGCAAGCGCACAACGCAGGCCACGGGCAGAAAGGAAGATACCAAGAGGTCACAAGAGGCCAGGACACCCGAGGAGGAGAGGAATGACTTTGTCCAAGCACAGCTGCAAAGGTTACCTCCAAGGAAAAACTAAATGACAAACTGCAGACTCTTAATCCAGGGACCCCCACCTCCAGGAGTACATCGCACGGGAATACCCAATTCCCACGAAGACACAGGGACGTGTGCTTCCATCCCCGTGCGCCGGGAAACGCTTCCGCATCCGTGTTAAGGACACGAAGGTCCACCCACACCACAGAATACCACGCAGCCAAGAAAAAGATGGACGAAATCCTCCCTCTGCTGTGCAGCCAGGGAGATAAAGTGAGAAAAACCAACTTACAGGGCAATGGGGAAAGCATTTGAAAGATATCTTTTTTTTTTTTTCCAAGATTTTATTTATTTGTTTAAGAGAAAGAGAGAGCATGAGCGGAGAGAGGGGCAGAGGGAGAGGGAGAAGCAGGCTCCCCGCTGATCAGGGAGCCCAATGCGGAACTCGATCCCAGGACCCTGGGATTGTGACCTGAGCGGAAGGCAGACACCCAACCAACTGAGCCACCCAGGCACTCCAAGGAATATTCTCGAAGACATACACACGATTATAAATATGTGTGCACGGAACATCAGGACTGGGGAGCTGCCTCGGGGTGGGGAGGGAGAAGGGAAAGACTTACTATGTATTTTGAATTTCTCTCCTGTGCCACTTGAGGGGCGGTGGGAAGGAGAGACAGAATGAAGCTGCTTCCTCCCTGGAGTCTTTGCAGACCACCCAGACAGAATTACTCAAATCCCATAGCCGTGAACCCAGCCCTGGAGACAACACTTGCCTCCAGCCTCCTCCTGGATGGGGTCCCTGACACATAGTAGGCTCTCAGGAAGCTTAACTGGAAACCATTAAAGAACAAAAGCATTCTCCCCCATCTCTCATGCCAACAGATCCCAAGCCACCACGAAGCCACAAACTTGGACACAACACTAATTGTCACCAAACAAGAAATGTCTGAGAAAACTCTCTCCACTGGGGGACTCTTGCGTGTCACCGAGACACAAAGGCTTCAGCCGATGGGAACAAAACCATAATGCCTGGTACGCGAGGCAGGGGAGGATTCGGAAGGAACGAGCAAGGAGGGAATCCTTGGGGACAATTCAGCCAAACATCTCCCATGGGTCTCTGGGTGAAGCGTCCTACTCTGGGGAGCCAACTCCGTCTTCCAACAGGGGGGACAAAACTCAGATATAAAGAGGGAATTAGTAGGGAGCAATTCATTCTGGATGGTGGGGGGAGCTGTTTCCCTCCCGGACGTAGCTCAGGTCAGTTGTTTTCATGGAGCAGGTGCCTGCCAGGGGAAGGACCCAAAAGAGACCAGAGCAAGATAATAACTATGCCCCCTACCCCTCTCCCGGCCGGGCGGGGCAGGGAAAAAGGCAGCCCCTCATTGCTTTCCAAGCCCAGGCCCGCTGGAAAGGAATGCCATGTCTTCCTGTTTCCAATTAACTCCCCCCCCCCACCACCACCACCACCAGCAGCCCTCTGCATTCTTGAGACCAAGAGTCAAGACAGCCACAGGGGAGAGCTGGGAGTCCTGGCGGGAACTCCACTGGTGGCTGGGCCTAGGGCTAAAAGGCAGCCCCCCAGAACCTGGAGAACCCCACCCCCACCCCAGAACCTTCCTACCAGGCGTCAGTGCTTGCCGCTGACCCCCTCCACAGCTCTTGGGGGTGGGAGGGGAAGACCCCAGATCCTGAGGGAAGGCTGGGGAAGGCCCCAGAGGCCTCTGGGAAGGAAGTGGGGGGGCGGAGCCCAGGCCTGTCCCTCTAGGGCCTTACTCATGCTCCTCCGCACAAAAAAAAAAAAAAATCAGTTCCTATTTTCAGGAAACACTCAGGCTTGAGGGACCGACCTGGATGTTTCCCACAGCCCCTCTCCTCCTGCCCCAAAGGAATTATTATGCCTCAGGAAGGAAGATATTTACACATCAAGGACGGGACTGCCAGATAAGGGACCAGGGCTCTCTCCAAGCATAGTCTCCCCAAGCTCTGCTGACACATGGGGAACCCCTCTCCAACTCTCTTCCAGTCTCTGCAGTCTGGGTTGGGGTCCCCTCCCAGCCAAGGAACGGGCTTTCCCCGGGCTCAGTTTTCTTATCTGTAAAATGGCGAGATCATCCACGTTACCCTCTTCACTGGGCGGGGAGTGGCCTCCCCAGCTGAGGGGCCTCCCCAGCTGAGGGGCCTCCCCAGCACCGCTCCCTCAGCAACCTTCCCCCCCCCCAAGTTTATTCAGCATCAGTCTGTCCTGAAGGGGAAGGGTCCCGTTCAGAGAGCTGGCAGGGGGAATGTCACTGATTTTCAGATGGCCCTCACCGCTCCTCCTCCCCCCTCCCCCCCGCCCAGGGCCACAGAGACCTCCTTCAGGCCTTTTGCTAGTGTCCCAACATCCCTTCCCATCCCCTACAGGCACACCTAGCCTGTCTGCTGAATGACAAAAATAACACATTTGGATAATTCCCTCACCCACCTCAAGGTCATCTAAGGGAACTGTAATTATCATCACCTGCAGATGAAGAAACTGAGGATGAGGGACCCAAGGGACCCGCCTAAGGCTACACAGTGGGACAGGGGGTCTGCCACCAGCCGTGGGGAGGATGGGAGAGAAGGTTCTCTGCCAGGGCGCCACGGAAGGTGGCAGCACAGAGTGACCACGAAGGTCCCCAACAGCAGCTTGGCTTGCCTGCTGGTGGGGCTAAGTCCCAGCTCAGCAGGTGGAGGAAGAGAAGGATGATGGTGGGGCCAGCTCCCAGGTGCCCCCCCCGGCCCCCCACCCAGCCAGGCCTGTGGCACCCCTTCCCAACCCACACACCTCTAAGTCTCAGTTCTTGCCAGTAAGCGCTCTGCTCCTAGCCACGTGTGAAATGATTCTGCTCTCAGCCCGACTGCCAGGTATCTTTACTCCTTCCCAAAAACCAGCAAGGAGCGGAGGTGAGAGGAGAGACACCGGGTGACCAGACACATACACACACACAGACAATAGTTCCTTCCAGGTTATTATTACATTTGAGACCAAAGTCAAGTGAAATCAACAGTACAAAGTCCCAAAAAGGGGTACAGGAGAACTTAACAGTCTTGAGCTCAGTTGGAGAAACCGGAAATGGTTGCAAATTGGCACTGTGTGACCCTGGGCAAGTCACTGAACCTCTCTGAGCCTCCATTAGCCTGTCTGCAAAATGGGAATAATCACTGCTCCTACTTCCTTTGGGGACTGTGGCCAGTGTGTAGCAGAAGCCAATCCATAAGGCTCCCCGAGGTAGAGAGATGTTATTTCGGGCTTCTAGGAGTGGGAGATCTACAGGGGAGGGCACAGTAGGTAAGTCCCACTAGACATATCAGCACAAGGGAAGGGGATCATTCCTGAACTGTCCAACTCCCCCTGTTCTCACACCACCCCACAGGTCAGAGTTGTCCAAGCCCCTTATGCCCACCCCGGGTGAAAGTGCACAGAGAGAGCGAGCGAACTATGTCCCTGCCAAAGGCACCGGCAGAAAGGAGATGCAAAGGAAACGCAAACACTCGGTCCATCCCCAGATGGGTTATTATTCTATCCGAGGGCCGTGTGACAAAAGGGGCTGATTGTCCGGACTTGAGGCTGGGCTCGGACTGCAGCCCACAGCCTGGGAACACCAGAGGGCTGGGACCTGTCACCCCAGCCTCCCTGGGAGAGCTGACACGGCGGCCTCTGACCCCACCTCCCAGGAAGTTCAGCTGCTCAGAACCACAAAGCAAAACAAAGGGGCGCGGAGAGGAAGGAGCCACCGTACCTTCCGATCAACCGCTGGCCCCAGAGCCCCAAGCCCCAAGCCCGGAGCCAGAGCCGGAGCAGGAGACCCGGCGCGGCTGCTCGCCCGGCTCTCTGCTGGCCGCTGACTAAGGCCCGGGCAGCCCGTGGTCCCTTGTCTCCCCGCGGCTGCCCGTGACAGGAGCCGGGGAAGCAGACGAGGGGCAGCCAGGGATGGGAAAACCAGATGGCTCCATCCCTCCTCCCTCCTCCTCCATCCCTCCCTCCGGGTGCCCGCGGGCCTGGCCGCCCTCCGCAGGGGCCCGGGGAGGCCGCGGGCCCGGCTCGTCCGGGCTCACCCCAGGGAAAGGGTTGCCTTTGTCTAAAGGTCACCACCCGAGCGCGGTGCCCGGGCTGGGCCTGGTGCCTCCCATTCCCAGGCCGAGGGGGTGGAGATGGGGGGCCGCCCCAAATCTCGGGAGGTGACAGGGGTAAGGCTCCCCTCCCTCCCCTCCCCCTTCCCGTAACGGCCCCCTCCGGGACCAGCCAGCTAGCGGGGGAGGGGGTCAACTCCCTTCCTCGCTGGGGGTTGGGGGACCAAGTCAACTCCTTTCATTGTTTAGGGGCGGTGGGGAGGGGGAGACCCAACGGCCTCCTTCCGCATCCATCTCTCCCCAGCCTGCCCGAGGCCCCGTTTCTTCGCGGCACCCCCGGCAGGGATTTGGGGAGGGGGCGCAGAGGACGGCGAGAGGGGGAGATGAAGGCTCGCCACCTCCGGCCGGGATAGCACCAACCGCTGCCCCATTGCCCTCTTCTTCTCCGAAAGGCGGGGAGCAGGGTAAGGGGAGGGGGCCCCCGGGCCGGGAGAGGGGGGTCTCCCCGCCCCTCCCCCCGTGGAACGTTAGGTCTCGTTTTTCCGCCGCTCCATTGTATCCCCGGCAGCCGGCGGGAGGGCCGGGGAGGCACCGGGCGCCGGGTTTGGGCAGGGGAGCCCGGGGTGGGGGGGTCCCCGCAGGATCGGGGCGGCGGTGATGGTGGGAGAGACGCGGGGGGTGGGGGGGCTGCCGGGGGTGGTGGGCGCCGAGCAGAAAAAGAGGCAGCGGGCGCTGCGCCCCGGTTGGGGGGCTGAGTGTGTGAGTGTCGGGGGGGTGGGTTCGGCCCCGGCTCCGGCTCCCCCCACACACACCCTCGCCGCCAACCCCCACTCCCCCCTCGCTTTTGCGCCCTGTCACAGCCCCGACTCGCAGGTAGAGAGAGTTAAGAGATTTAAAGAGAAATTGCTACATTGTGAGAAACTCACCCTGATGTTTGAGCAGCCGTCGGCGCGGGGTCTCCGAGACGGCCCCGCACGGGCTGCAAAGGGAGGACCCAGAAGGGGCCGACCGGCCGGGCCGGTCAGCGCACTGCCTGATCGCATGGCGGCCGCCCGGCAGCCTCCGCCAGGGCCCTGCCGCCGCCCCGCGCCGCGGCCCGGGCGCCCCGGACCCGCGCGCGCTCCGGGGAGGACCCCTCGGGTTTGGGAAAAAAAAAAAAAAATTAATTAAATGCAAAAGAAAAAAAAAAAAACCTTGCAGGTTTTGTGTCCGCCCCCCCTTCCTCCTCCTCCTCCTCCTCCCTCCGCCCTCGCCGGGGGACGGGCTTGGGGGAGGCCCCGCCCCGCGCTCCGCACACCAGCCCCGGCTCCGGACGCGGAGCGGCGGGCCCGGCAGCGAATGGGAGGCCGAGGACGCCCCGGGGGGGTGCCTTGCGCGCCAGCACCGCCCCCTCCCCAGCCCCAGTCTCGGGGGTTTGGGGTCGCGCCTTCCCAGGCTCTGGTAGAGTCGACGGACTGCAGCGCACGGCGTTCCGGGTTGGGGAAAATGGCTGAAGGGATTCGCGCTCCCAGACCCCGGGCGTCCAGCCCGCTGGGGAAAGGGGTGCCGTACGCCCGGGGCGCGCGCTGGACGCGGGGGACAGTCGCCGGGCGGGAGGACGCGCCCAGGGCGGGTGCCGAAGGTTCGAAAAGGTAGCGGGAGTAGAGGATAAAGAGGGGGCGCCTCGCCGTTGGAACCGCGAAGGAGCCGGGAACCGGAGCGAAGAGGGTGGAAGGCGGCGGGCAAGGGGGGTGTTTGGGGTGACCGGCCCCCAATGGCTTGATCACTCACCTCAATCGGTCTTTGCTGACCTGCGACGGCCCTGGGGTGGGGGGCGCTGGGAACGCGGGGTCCAACTTCAGAGCTTCCTAGAGGCCTCGCGGCCGGCGCTGATGGGATTCCCAGAAGCCCCAGGACGTCTCGGTGGTTTTGGGTCCGTTTCCGCCCCACCAGCCCGAGAACGCCCTGCGGGCGGGACACTTAGATTCCCGCGTTCGTTCAGGGAACGCTCGGTGGGCCCCTACTGTGTGTCCTGTGCGGTGCTGGGGGCCCAGCGGGGACCCAAATGGCCCGGACCGGCCTGCCCTTAAGGGGTGCACAGGCCTGGGAGGCCTCTCTATAGGTTTTTTATTACCTTCGGTCTCCTCAGTGCCCTAAAAAGCTCCGTGCACACAGAAGCTGCTTAATAAATGTGTGTTGAATGAATTAATGATGGAGAACTGTGTTTTAAGTTTTAGTATTTATCCTACTATCTTGGTGGTACCCTTCATATTTTTTAAGATATCACGGGCCCTGACTCCAACCGGTGAAGCCCGCGGTTCCCGTTCTGCGTTTGCCGCGTCCTTGCTTTGTGACCTTGGGCGAGTGACTTAACGTCTCTGTACCTCCATTACCTCATCTCAATCATAGGCCTCACTTCACAAGGTCACAAGGTCGTTAGGACCAGATACGCCCTTGTGGAGATCTGCACCTGGTAGGAAATGCCAGATCAGTGGTGACCATTTGTGATTATTATGTAGAAAGTAAACTTAATCAGCTTTGGGTTACCCCAAACAGGAGACAGTGGTGAATAATCCATAATAATAATAAGTTAAAAAATAATCCGTAACTTCTATTGGGATCGTACTGGAAGTATGAGACCCTTTGGAGAAGGGCCATATACACTTGGACTTGTGCAGCTTGCCCTTCTATTTGCTGCAATTGAGCTCCAGGGCCAAGCACAATGTTTTCAGACCTCAGTAGTGCCCATTAGGAAGAGACCTCTAGCCACCGCCATCTAGAAACCTTGAATCCCAGTTTACAGCGTAGAGAAGTAAATTGGCTTTGAGAGGGGAAGTATTTCGGACCAGTGTCACACAACCAGGAAGTAGGACCTGATTTGAGCTGGGTGGCACTTGGGTCTGTCAAAGCTGCCAGCCCCCACTAGGAGAGCTCAGCACTTGAAGACTGGTTAAAAGTTAGTAGACTGCAAAAAAAGACCTAACTTCACTTACCCCCTGCATTGCACGGCAGGGGGACACTGTTATCTGCACACCTCCCCCCCCCCCCCCAAGAACACTGCCTGGTTTTTCATGCTCAAGAAATTCTTTGGAACAAAGAGAGAATACCCACCCTTCCACAGTGACCTCTTTGGAAGACAGTCTTGATGCTATGCCACTTGGAATGGGCCTGGCTAGATGTAAAGGAAGCCAAGAAAAAGTCAACCCCAAACCTGGCCACAACTGGCCAAGCCCTGGGGGATCAAATGTCCAAGGCCAGTGTAGGGGTCATTATTGGCCCAAACAAGAAGTGACCTGCTGTCTTTTGGGGATGGTACCCATTATCCCTTTGAGAATCCCACACAAGTCAGGAGTTCTAGGTTAAGGGCTAAGTTGGTGGTGAGACCCAGATAGGTTCAGCTCCTTGTGGGGGCCAAGCCAGGACATCCTGGCGTTTGTTCCGTCACCAACTGGCTCTGAGTCATCAGATGAACTTGGGGTGAGTCACTTTTCTTCCAGCTCCTCCACTTTCTCATCAGTCCAATGGGAGTGTATAGTCAGACACCGAGAACCCCCCCCCTCCCCAGCATTTTATCATGAAAATTTTCACACGTGGGAAAGTGGTGAACACCTAATTATCCGCCACTGAGATGGGGCTGTCAGTGTGTCACTCCACTGACTTCATCACACATCTGCAACTGTCCTTCCATCAAATCCGTCTTATTGGTCCGTGTGTTACAGACATGTGTTACCTCCCCCTTAACTCGGTTAACCAGGTAATGCTAACTCCCCACTCTGATCAATGCTCTGATGAGCGGAGTAACCCTCTGGGCCAGGTGCTGGCTCTCTTTTAAATCTCAATTCTATCCTCTATTTTTGTGAAGGAGAAACAGATTCAGAGAGGGTAAGACACCAGATCAAGGTCAGAGAGCTTGGGAGTCAAACCCGGCTCCGTGTCCCCTGGGTCCGAACTTTGTATGAGGATCACAGAGAGGCTGAAACGAGACAAGGATCCCGAAGGTCATAGGGACAAAGCAGTGTACAGATGTGAAAGATGAGGACCAGACCTATCCTCAACCAGCAAATAGGCTACATCTCTGTGTTCTGCTGCCCCTCCCCACCCCTCTTCTCCCCTCTCCCCACCTCCGGGTCCTTGCCTCCCAAGTTGGGACTTGTATCTCCTCTTTCCTAACATAAGGCTGGGCAGGTGACAGACACCTCATAAACGTTTGCTGAATGAATAAGGGGGTCCAAACAAGTTTTCTGTAAGGAAAACGGCCTCTCTAGGCCCTTGTGGCCCTCTCAACAACAAGCAAAGCCCTAGACATTGGACCTGAGCTTATTAAAACGCCACAGCCCCAACACAAACTTGGATTTCTGCCCTTCATCTCAACACTTAATGGGACTGTTTTCATTATAACCGAGCAGCTGAAAAGGAACAGCAGGAAACCCACTATTGGCCATGGAAGGATCCAGTACATTGGAGGACTAAGCCGCCCTAACCCAGGGTTTTTTTCCATTTCAAGCCCGCTGGTTCCAAGTCCTTCTTTGCGTTCCCAATCCTCCAGCCAGGGCAGCTCTCCCCGCCCCTCAACGCTCTCTTGCCCAAGTATCACAGCATTTTCTGTCTCATCCAGTCCCACTGCTAGTCCTTCCTCGCCCCACCCTCAGCTCTGCCAACAATCCCCTTTACCTCTAACTGAGGCCTGCCCCTCCTACCAGCCCTGCACTCCAGCTCCCACCTTGCAGGACCCTCACCAACGTCTGGCCTGATCGCCATCTCCCTACAGAGAAGGGGTGGGTTTTCTTGGGTTTGTCCCTCTGAAAGTCAAAACCCGGGCCGTTGCGGCCCGTTGCGGCCCCTCCCTCGCACGGGCCTCTGCAAAGTTGAAAACTTCGCCAACCCAAGTTCTGTTTCTTGATCTGGGAGGATGCTGGTGTTCTTGGTTTTCGTTTCAGGCGCACACTTAACGATTCGTGCACTTTTCTGTATGTATGGAACACTTCAGTAACAAAAGGAAACAAAAGAAGAAGGCTTGCCCGATTCTAAAACACCCTGCGGTCCCTTCAGGTTTCGTTTCAGTGGGGTTTGAGAAGAGAAAGTTTCCATCAAGGATCTCTCCAAGGACCCGGGTTTTAGTCGCGAGGTGAGGAAAGAAGGGGAAATCAGAGGGCACTAACTCCCACCTCTGCCCTCTGACCGCGCCCTTTAAATATGGCTCGTACAAGGGGAGTGCGCTGCCCCAGCTCCTGGCCCTACTAGTCGGCTCGGAAGGAAGACGCCGAGAGCGAGAACGAAATCAGGCAGCTGCGAGCCCAACCCGGACTCGGGTCCTCAGCGCGGCAAGTGCGGGGGGCGGGGTCTGATCGCCCATTGGCCCAAGCCTGGGGGCGGGGCCACCTCTCTGTTCCACCCCCAACCCCTACAGGGTTCTTTGGGCCTCGCGCCGGCTCGGGGAATTATTCATCGAGGGGCGGGGCCTGGGTTTGTTTACACGCTGCCATTGGCTGGATTTGAATCGGCCCGACTGCGGGCCGGCCGCGGGGCGGGGCTTCGGAGGGCCGGGGCCCGCGCCTGACAGCTAGGACCCGCGCTGAACGCGCCGCGGCTGCAGTGGGGTTCGCGCTGTGGGGGTACCCTGGGCAGATGCGGGTAGCGGCGGTGGGCAAGTTGGAGCTTACGCTCATTTCTCGACAAATGCTAATCAAGGATCGGGTTGGGGAGCATGGTTTTTGTTTTTATAAAAACGCCTGAGAGGTGGAAAAAAACACAGAACAACACACGAACCAAGAAACAACCTAACTGTCCATGGATGGGGGACTCGTTAAATAAACTGTGGCCTGACCCATAATGGGACACGAAGTAACTCTAAAATGAGGAAGCCATACCCGAATCGACACAGCACAAGCTATATATCCGGTCAAGAAAAAAAAAAAGCCAAAGAGGGGAGCAGAGTGTATAATGATTTAAAAGTGGGGGAGTGGGTGAAAAGAAATACAAGCTTTTGCTTCTCAAAGGCTCAGAGTATCTTTGAAAGCGAAAACAAACTGGTAACAGCATTTGTCCCTGGAGAGGAAGACAGGGTGGGGGAGGGTGGATCTTTCTGTACTTTTGCACAAAAGTTCGAACCTTGTATCATCCATTCAAAGAAATACATACACTGTAAACAAAAATACTGAGTTCTGAGAACTCTCCCTTTGCACCCTCCCACCTTGCCCCTACTGCCCCTGGGGAAACTCTTGACTTGGCTATAGAGGCTGTGGGCCCCAGACCTGCACCCCCTGTACCCCAACAATGGCCTTGGGGATTAGGGAGGGCCTGGCTGGGAATGAGTGTCTTCAATAATTCCTGTACTACCGCATAGCCAGACCCAACGAAGAGAGTGCCTTTGTTGTTTTAAGCAATTTAGTAATCACCCGGGGGATTTAACATCCTAAGGGGCTGCCTTAGCTGTGCTTGGGGGACCATGAGGAGAAACAAACCTAACCGAGCCCTTTTAGGAAAGAAGCATAAGAAAATCTAGGAGAGGCCCCCTTAAGAAGGGTAGCCAGCCTCACTGATAAACCCCTTCTGAGCTTGTAGGGATCCACTAACTGAATGGGCAGAGGGGAGCCCTGTCCCTGGTTTTGACTTGCATGAAAACTCCCGTGTTCTGGGAGATCTAGGGAAGAGGATGAGAACAGCTTCCGGCAGCTACTGTTACAGTTCTCACTTGCGAAGATTTCCTCTGCATAAATTTCAATGATCCGGGGTTTGTGAAACATTTAGTTTGCCGTGAAAGTCACCCAAGCCTAGAGTGAAAATTTGCCCATCTACAAGATGTAGTTATGGCCAGTCCTGGTGTTTAAAGTCAGTGAATGCCCAATCAAGTCTTAGCAGATTGGACAGTCTAATATCATCCCTGGTTTACACACATGGAAACTGAGTCACAGAGAGGTTACAAAATTGCCAAGATCAGGCTGCATGGGGACTCGAACCCTGCTCCAAACCTCATACTTTTAACTGCCTTATTACACTTGCCCCTAAAAACTGTTATGTCCTCATGGAGGTGAACTGTTTTGCAACTATCTTCTGTGGTAGAGAGTTTTTTTGTTTTTGTTTTTAAAGGTTCATTAATTTATTAGAGAGAGAGCATGAGGTGGGTGCGGGGAGAGGAACAGAGCATCATCACCATCACGGGGGCCTGATCCCACCAGGTCCATGAAATCATGACCTGAACCAAAATCAAGAGTCGGATGCTTAACCTAATGATGCACCCAGGTGCTCCTGTTTTGTTTTTAATAAAAGAATTCCTGGCGGTTCTTTCTAAAATTCTACACTAGGGCAAAATTTTTTAAAGTACCGTTCACAGAAAAAATGTTTTGCCCTTGGCCCTTTTACCCATTAAACATTTATTTATTGCATATTATGTGCCAGGCACACTTCTAAGCCTTTCATACACATCAGCTCACTGAATCTTTGCAACAACCCAGAAGTCAAAAGTGTTACCACTCTCACGGATGGAGAAACTAAAGTACAGAGAAGTGAAATAAATTGGCCCATGTCCCCACATCTCCCTACAGAAAAGAGAAAAAGAAGAGCAAGGAGAACAGGCAGGACATGGCTGGAGAGAGAGGAAGGTGTCCAAAGTTGCTAGGAGAAAGGAAAGAATGGGGGCTGACAGGTCGTGATGACAGGGATCCCAGCATTGAACCCCATATTGGGCTCCATGCTCAGTGGGGAGTCTGCTTGGAGATTCTTTCCCTCTGCCCCTCACCCCCTCAAATCAATAAATAAATCTTTAAAAAGAAAAAAAGTATGGGAGCTGAGATAAACCTTTGGATTGGCAAACGTGGAGAAAATGGCTTTTAGGGGAGGTGGAATGGGGCGGGGGAGGGGAGCTGTGGGTAGTTTGCAAAAGGTGCCCAAAGTCAGCAGTCACCAGGGAGATGCAAATCAAAACCACAGTAAGACACTCTTCCACGCTCAGTAGAATGGCCATGATGAGAAAAGGGGACAAGAACAAGTGTTAGCAAGGATGCGGTAAAATCAGAACTGCCATACACTGCTGGTCGGTAAAATGGTCTAGCCACGAGTTTGGTGTTTCCCTCTGTAACCAGCACATAGAATCACCATAGACCCACTTCCAGTTATACACCCCCCAAATAATTGAAACCACATGTTCAAACAATAATTTGGACAAGACTGTTCATAGCGGCACTACTCACAATAGCCAAAAGGGGAAAACCCATGCATCCATCAGTAGATAAATGAATAAACAAAATGTGGTGAACCCATGCAATAGAGTAGTATATGGCCCCAAAAAGGAACCAAGTGCTGGCACCTGATATAACGTGGATGCATGCACGATGAAAATATAAGACTGGGCTCCTGGATGGCTCAATTGGTTAAGCTTCTGCTTCCAGCTCAGGTCATGATCTTGGAGTCTGGGGATCGAACCCCACGTCCAGCTCTCTGCTCAGCAGGAAGCCTGCTTCTCCCTCTCCCACTCCCCTACTGGTGTCCCCTCTGTCGCTGGGTCTCTCTCTGTCAAATAAACAAATAAAATCTTCAAAAAAAATAAAAGGTTAAAAATTGTAATATGCAGCTAAGAAGGAAAGCAGTGGTGTTGAGCACAGATGGCTTTAAAAGTAATTCACGTGGCGGTGTATTCAAGGAGAGGAGCCAGAAATAGCTGGAGAGGGGCCAGGTGGAGGGAAAGAAGGGGGACATCGGAGGAAGTGGAAGAGAAGTGGGGTCCAGTCAGTGCACCTGCTCTGGAGGGATTAGAGAGAGCCCAGGGCAGACCTCATAAAGCTCTCCCAGGTCTATGGAGGATACAGACCCATCCCCAGTGTTGTCAGGGCTGGCATGGGGGACGAAGGGGGATCTGGGAGCCCGGAGCCCCAGCCTGGGGTTCAGAAAGTCTTCCTGGCAGAGGAGAATTGATAAAGAGGAGTTTGATAGGAAAACATAGTGCAGGGAGGAGTGTTGATTTTCTGGGCCCAGAGTGGAGAGAGAGCCCAGAGTTCCTGAAGCACAGATGAGACTTGACATTCCCGATGGAAACGGTGCTAGGGCTCCCTAGTGCCCTTGGCAGAAGGGCTCCACACCCTGAGGCAGCTCAGCACTGTTCTTTCAGCACAGGTTCCCTGAGCCCCTGCTCTGTGCCCCACACTGTGCAGGCGATGCTGGGGACACCAGTGTTGGCGACACGCCCAGCCCTACCAGACCCCAGCAGGGGAGGGGCAGGAAGGGGGGAACAGACATAAAGCAAACTATTCCCCAAGTGATAGCTATTAATTAGCCTGGTGGCTGCTGTGGAAGGTCAGGCAGAGTTAAGCCGGACCCAGGAGACTTCTCAACTTCTGGGATTCCCAAAGGACTATTTCACAATTTGTGCAGAATACCGCATTTACTGTTTATATTTTTAATTTGTTCTTTCAACCAGCTTGGTTTTTTTCTTCCTCAAATGGGTTCCCATGAGGCTACCTTAGGCTCATCCTAAGCACCAATAGTCATGAAATCGCACGTGTGTTGTACTGGTTCCTTCCTTCCCCCCAAGACCCCGCCTCCCTGGCATGCATTAAAATAAACTCATGAAAATAAGTCACCTGGAAATGATCTCAAATGCTACTTTGGGAGCCCAGGACCTGATCTCCAGGGATTAAGGGTGATCTTCTGCAGGAAGTCAGTTGTAAGCTAAAACTCCAAGGTGATAGAGTTTTTCCAACAAGGGTGGAAGGGAAGAGCAGGTACAAAGGTCCAGAGGCAGCACTGGCAGGGTTAGAAGTCAGGTCAGGCTGCTGGAGTGTTGGAAGCTTAGGTGAGCGAGGCCAAAGGACTCTGTGTAGGTATACCATGGATTTGCGGTCTGATCCCAAAGACGATACACAGTCATTGAAAGGCTTGCTGTCAGCATCATTACTTTTAGTCACTATGCAATTCCCATACCATAAAACTCACTCATTTTAAGTGTACAATTCACTTTTTTTGTGAATTCACATTCACAATTTAAGTGTACAATTCAGTGGTTTTCCGTACATTCCCGGGGCTGGGCAACCATCCCCCCTACCTAGTTCCAGAACATTCCATCACCCAACAAGAAACGCTATACCCAGCAGCAGTCACTCCCCATTTTCCTTCCCCACCAACCTTAGGCAACCACCAATCTGCTTTCTGTCTCTAGGGATCTGTCTGTCATGGACATTACACATAAGTAGAATCAATCATACAAAGGGGGCCTCGTGTGGCTGGCTTCTGTTACTTAGCATAGTGTTTTCCAAGTTCACCCATGTAGCCAGGATCAGTAGGTCATTCCTTTTTATGGCTAAGTACACCACATCTGGTTCCCACGTTCAGGTAATAGTCATTGGGGCTGTTTCCACTTTTGGGGTATTGGGGTATTGGGAATAACGCTGCTTTGAACATCTATGCCCAAGTTTTTGTGACAACACAGGTTTTCACTTCTCTTGGGTATCTACCAAGGAGCGGAATGAATGTTTTTGTTCTCGTTTTTATTTTTATTTATTACTCATGTGTTTTTCTTATGGGTTTACTCATGGGTTTTTCGTTTAGATGTTAGTTATTTATCTGAGAGAGAGACAGAGAGAGCATGAGCAGAGGAGAGGAGCAGAGGGACAAGCCGACCCTCCACTGAGTGCAGAGCCGGACACGGGGCTCAATCCCAGGACCAGAGATTATAACCTGAGCCGAAGGCAGACACTTAACGGACTGAGCCACTCAGGCGCCCCCTGTGTGGTTTTGTTTTGTTTTGTTCTGTTTTTTAAAATAGACTCTGCACTGTGCTCGAAGTTTGAACTCTTGCCCCTGAGATCAAGGCCTGAGCTGAGATCAAGAGTCCAGCACTTAACCGGCTGAGCCACCCAGGCACCCCCTGTTGTCTTATTTTTCACCTGAAATAAGATCGAACTATAGAAAACTAGCAGGAAGGGTAAAAATTCTTCCCTCGATTCATTAGTTAATCACATTTTGCCACATTTGCTTTATGTCACGCCTTTCCGAACATTTGAGGCGACTGTGCACCCTGTGTCCCTCGATCCCCAAAAACGCCTTGGCATGGAGCTACAGAGCAAAGAGATTCTCTTCTGCAACCCCAGGACCATTAATGAAATCAGGAAATAGAACCCTGTCACACTGTTTAATCCACAAATTCAAATCTTTCCATTCATGTCTGTAATGTCTCTTACAGCAATGTGCTGCCTGGTCCAGGATCTCGCCCCAGACCCTGCACTGTTCACAGTCACATCTCCAAAGGGTCTTAGGAAATGGGGAGCCTTGATCAGCTTCCCCTCTTTGACTGTCATGGGGGGAGGAGATTGGAGCAGGGAGAGAAGAGGAAGCAGGAGGAGAGTGAGAAGGCGGTGCTCACAGCCAGAAAGAGAAATTGAGGAACCAGATGGATCTTGGTTCAAACCGTGACCCAGTGATTCAATGACGGTGGCCCTGGGCAAGTGACTGAACCTCAGTTGTCTCATCAGAAGAATGGGACCAACCCATAGGCTCGCTGTGAGAGCAGAGCCCCGGCACCTTGGAGCGAGCCAGCCCCCGGCACATCCTGTCATCCTTATTCTTTCCCCGCCAATCACCAGGACTCGGAACAATCCCAGGTGCCCCAGATCTTCAGACGTCCTTTTTGGCTTCTCACAAAAAACAACGGGCTAGAAGCAGGTATTACCATCATCTACGCATTATAGAGGAGACATGTTCATTCTTTCCAGGTGCTCTAGCAGAACACCCCAGACTGGGTGACTTCCAACCAGCTGGAGTCTCTTCCTCACAGTTCTGGAGGCAGGTAAGTCCAAGATCAAGACTCAGGCAGACTCGGCCTCCAGTGAGGACCCACTTCCTGCTTCATAGACAGTCTGCGTCTTCCTATGTCCTCCCGTGGCGGAAGTGGGTCTCCTGTATGGGGTCATTAACTTCATTCAGCAGAACTCTACCCTCATGACCCTACTACCTTTCCCCCTCAAAGGCCCGGCCTGCAAATACCATCATTCTGGGGAGGTGGGGAGGTTTTACCCTATAGATTTGGTTGGGTGGGAGGAGACACAAACATTCGGTCTACAGCAGGAGGAAACTGAGGCACAGAGAGGCCACCCAACTAGTCAGCAGCAGAATCAGCATTAACAAGCAGACCACACCCCCCCACCACCCATACGTGCAGTTGTCGCCAGTCTAGGCAAGAGAAGATGGCGGTCTGGCCCAGGATGGAGATGTGGGGATGGAAACAGAGAACTGACCCCCCAGCCCAGGAAAAACAGTGACTGACTGGGGAGGGGGCTGAGAAAGCAGAAGTCTAGGCCGAATCCCTCCTGAGCACTGGAGGAGAAATACCTTCTTGAGGGAGATGGAAGGAAATGAGAAAAGGTTGGGAAACCAGAGGAAGCCCAGTCCTGAAGTATGTCCTGGGGCCTTCAGCATCCAGGGATGGGTGGAGGTGTGGTTGGGGGCTTGGGGAGTGAGGAATGAGACAAAGTCCCCAGAGGATACCCAAGGGACTCACAGGACAAATTGGAGAACAGAGTGAAGCCGGAAAGCAAGGAGTGTTGGGCAAAGGGTCTGTGGCAAATGGGACTCAGGCCTTAGCAAGCTCAGAGGAAAGAAACCAAGTCAGAAAAAGCAAATCTCCATCTCCCCTACCCCCAGGCCACCCTTATGCACCCCTCGCCAGTGCAAGCCCTTTGCTACGGGACTTTGTGGTTCCTCCCACAAGAGGTGAGCTCTACCTCTTCATGCCCTGACCTGGAACCCGCAGCTTGCTCCGGCCAGCGGAATGCCCCAGAGCGACAGATATGGGTCCCACGACAAGGCCCCAAGATGTCTGAGAGTTGCTCCTCTCTCTCTTGCTCCTTTGCCTTTGCCACCAGAACATGCCTGGGCTAGCCTGCTGGATGGATGTGAGAGGGATGTAGAGAAGAACTGAGTCATCCCAACCGAAGTCATTCCAAACCAGCCAGCCTCTAGCTAACCTGCAGGAGGAAGGCAGATGCAGGAGCGAGCCCCACCCAGCTCAGCCGAGCCTGGCCCAGATGAGCAGAATGGTCCACGTGAACCAAATATATGTGAGAAAAAAAATAATAAACAGTTATTGTCTTAAGCCACTCTGTTTTGAGATGGTTTGTTAGGCAGCTGTAGCTGACTGATACAAGGGACAGACTAAGAGCTGAGATAAAGGTGTGGGCATCCCCAAGACCCAGTACTTTAGGCTTTATTGAATGACAAAGGAAATCCAAGATTCTCTCTTTCCTTCAAACTCCCCTCCAAATTCTTATTCCAATATGCAAGTCTCCTCTTTCCTCTAATAATACAGTGTATCCCCCTTCTAGGGATGCCGGATTAACACTTTAAGAGAGAGACAATTGTCAGAGAACGATGGCTTTGGAGCTCATGCCATCTACGAGCTGAGAACTCTCGCGACCACTTAAGTAAAGGACCAGTGGTCTTAATTTCAAAGGAAGTGACGGTCTTCCTGAATTTTGGGCAATGAGCTGATAGGTCCTGGTGAAAGGGAGGCCAGCACCAAACTCAGCCACCTGTATCCCCCGTACGAAGATGGCTTTGACCCATGTCTCCTTGGATGCATCCCTTCTTTTCAGTGGGGCGTTTGCTTTTCCCTCTCCATCTCTCAAATAAATAAATAAAATCTTAAAAAAAAAAAAAAAAAGGTCATTCTGCAAGGCATTCAATGACATTGACTGTCATCAAACAAAACAGAAAACAGAGCAACCCCTTCCCCCTAAAAGGATTGTAAGGAGAGGGAGCTGAAATGACTCACAACACATCTCCGCCCACTTCCCTCCCCCACCGCCATTAATCAAAGACATTCATGGCTGCTTCTTCCTGACGCCAGTCTAGTGTTAAAGAGTGCAGGCTCTGCAAGGAGGCCTCTGGCTTTGTTTCCCACCTCTGCCACCTACTGGCTGTGTGCCTAGGATAAGTCACCCACCTCTCTGTGCCTCAGTTTCCCCATCTGTAACAACTGTCCTCTGAGAACAGAGTGGATGTGAAGGGCTTGGGGATGGTACCTGGAGCTTTTGTGTCATTCTTAATGATAAGCCCTGTCGGGTAGGGGACACAGGAACCTAGGGGACACATGGTCCAGTCCTTACGGAACAAGCAGAGGAGATATGTTTAGTGCGTAGTTACACAGCGAGTGATTTAATTATAGTTAAAACCAGAATCTGATCACCTCTGTCCCTACTAACCGAGTCCAGGCCGCTGTTACCGCCTATATGGCAGGGTGCGATAGAATGTTGCTCCAGGTGAGGCTCACGCAGTGTCTGATGTTAAAAATCACTGGGGAGGGGCGCCTGGGTGGCTCAGTGGGTTAAAGCCTCTGCCTTCGGCTCAGGTCATGATCTCAGGTCCTGGGATGGAGCCCTACATCAGGCTCTCTGCTCAGCAGGGAGCCTGCTTCTTCCTGTCTCTCTCTGCCTGCCTCTCTGTCTACTTGTGATCTCTGTCGTCAAATAAATAAATAAAATCTTAAAAAAAAAATTTTTTTTTTAAATCACTGGGGAAACCTTGGTGGGGAGCTGGGTGTTCACAATCTCGAGGCACCCCCTCCCAACACGGGCTAAAGAGGAAAGGCTCCTTGGATGTTGAAATCCGTCTGTGATTTTCGGGTCCCCCTTCTAACCAGGGTGGAGACATTCCCATCTGCCTTTTTTCTTTTCTTTAAGATTTTATTTATTTATCTGACAGAAATCACAAGCAGGCAGACAGAGAGAGAAGAGGAAGCAGGCTCCCCACCAAGCAGAGAGCCCGACGCGGGACCCAATCCCAGGTCCCCGAGACCATGACCTGAGTCAAAGGCAGAGGCCCAACCCACTGAGCCACCCAGGCACACCCCCGCATCTGCCTTTTAGAAAGGACCCCAGCAGGTGGAGGTAAGGCTGGACTGTCCTGGGAGGTGGAGATGAGGGAGAAAGATAGGGAGAAGATGGAGAAGCTGATGTCAAATAGGGAGAGAAGTGGAAGGAAAGGGAAGAAGAGAGGAGGGGACGGAGAATGGGGATAACTTTGATCCAGAGGGGACGCAAGCCGGGGTTTGGGGGTTGAAAGGGAGGGGGGCACAGAAGGGGAAGACGATGAGGGGCTTGTGCACTGGGGATGGGCAACAA
Organism: Mustela erminea; assembly: GCF_009829155.1. NCBI lineage: Eukaryota > Metazoa > Chordata > Mammalia > Carnivora > Mustelidae > Mustela > Mustela erminea. The sequence goes on along the minus strand of NC_045632.1, from coordinate 3,910,012 downwards.
GGGAATCCGGCTTCATGACTTCAGTTTGCCCACAGGGAAGTGTGGGACAGGGTCATCAGCTGGAGGGCAGGTGGAGGGTGTGGGAGGACTGCAAGGACACCTTCCTCTTTTGAGCAAGCAGGCACCCGAGCCTATGGCGAGGATGCCCTGTGCCTGTGTGAGGTCTGTGATTTCTCCGGTTCAGGTAAAACCCGTTGGGCTGGCTGGGTGGTTTCTTCCCACCGCGTTCAGCTGGCGGAGAAGACAGATGGTTGGTGTTTGGCCAGGTGTGTACTGCCGAGGAAGAGGGGGCAAGGAGTGTGGAGGTGCTTGAAGGAAGTGAGTCAAACATGCAAAAAGGGGAGGAGGGCTGAGTCAAGCAAAGACGTGAAGAAAGGGTGGCGGAGTGGAGAAACCAGGGGTCAGGGTGGACCCCTCACTCCTTCTGGAAAGGCTTTTTCCTTGGCTTCACTGGGGTTCCTTCCACTTCCCTGCTTCCCCCCTTTGCAGTGTCCTCACTGACTGACCCCTCCAATGCCCTACACTTTTCCAAGTGCAAGTCAGCCACCTCGCCTCCCCTTTCCTGTGCCTTCCAAGGGTTCGGTGACCACAGATAACTTTGATCCCAAAGTGAGAAGCACTGTCCCAACCTGTTGGAAAGGTGGTCTGCAGGTAAGTGGGGGAGTGGTGGGAGGCGAAAGGACCATGGGGGCAAGCCTGTCCACCAATACCCCAGAGAGAGCGCGGGGAGGGTTTGACTTCAGAGACAGGAAGGTTTCCTGTGGCCATTGCAGCGACTTCCAAACCTGACTATACACCAGAGTTGCCCGGGCAGCTTAAAAACCGAAAAATGCTGGGGTGTCTGGGTGGCTCAGTCAGTTAAACGTCTGCCTTTGGCTCGGGTCATGATCTTGGGGTCCTGGGATGGAGTCCCACATCGGGCTCCCTGCTCAGCAGGGAGTCTACTTCTCCCCCTGCCCCTCCCCCTGCTTGTGCTCCCCCCCCTTAAATAAATAAATAAGAAATCTTTAAAAAACAAAACAAAAGAATGCCCAGGTCCACACCTGCTCAATTAGTTCACCATCTCTGGGCCTGAGACCAGGCTGGCCCTCGAACAGTGCACTTGCCTCCTTTGCCATTCTGTTTGGGGTTGGTTGTGCAAAATTTGGTCACACCAGGGAAGAAGCTATTGGAAGGTGGTGATTTTTCCCTCCCCTCCCAGATTCTCCTCTGCGATTATGTATAATCAACCTTGGGACAGCTCTCATTATCACCCAGCATATTATTAATATTAATATTTTTAAAAATATTTAATTTATTTATTTTAGAGAGGAGGGGAGGAGCTGAGGGAGAAGGAAGGAGAGAGAATTGCAAGCACACTCCGAAGCCCAACATGGGCTCAGTCCCCGGACCCGAGACCACGACCTGAGCCAAAATCAAGAGCTGCATATCCAACGGACTGAGCCAACTGGGCTCCCCTTAATATGAATATTTTTTTTATTAAGATTTTATTTATTTATTTGACAGAGAGAAATCACAAGTAGTCGGAGAGGCAGGCAGAGAGAGAGAGAGAGGGAAGCAGGCTCCCTGCTGAGCAGAGAGCCCGATGCGGGACTCGATCCCAGGACCCTGAGATCATGACCTGAGCCGAAGGCAGCGGCTTAACCCACTGAGCCACCCAGGCGCCCCCTTTTTTTTTTTTTTTAAAGATTTTATTTAATATGAATATTTTTAAGGTGAGATATTTGGAGGAAAATTGAGGAAATATGAATGTGGACAATATATTAGATAGAAACCACTGAATGAGTCTTAATATGCCCATTTATTTTCTGGTCAAGCCTGACCCAGAACCATACATGGAAGGAAAGTACGAGAAACGAGAAACGGGGCTCCAACAGAGCTAAGCTTCACGGTATGAAGCCACAGCAGGCCCAGAGGGGCATTTTTGTAAATGTTAATCAGATTGTGCCCCACCCTCCATGTGGCCTTTCTGTGTATGTGGTGTGAGCTATCTGAACCCCTTCCCAGGGCCCAGCAGGGGCCATCACCTGCCTCCCTAGCCTCAGACAGTACCCCTGACCTGCTTGCCAGAACCACTCCAGTCCTGGAGTGGCTGGAACTCCTCAGACCTCTTCCTGGTGTCATGACCTTTGGACTTGAAGTTCCCTTTGCCTGGAATTTGTGCTCTGCACGCTGCATGACTCTTTCAACCTTTGGGTCTCAATTCACATGCCACCTCCTCCAAGAAGCCTTCATGGGTCGCACTACCCAAGGCAGCATCTCTCAGCCTTCAAGGTGAACATGAATCCCATGGGAATCTTTCTAAAATAAAATGCAAGGCCTCCTAAATCAGGGGGTCTGGGATGGGGCTGAACTTGTGCCTTTCTAGTGCTGCTGCTGGTGTGCACACACTGGTTTGAGGAGCGAATGCTCTGAAGCTGTGTGTTTCTTCCTTTTATAGCTCTCACTGTACCCTGGAGTTAACCTGTTTCTTTTCTTGCTGATTTACGCCTACAACACAAGAACTTGAACCCAGGAGGCCGCAGAGAAGGTCTGCTTGTTCATAGCAGCGTCCTGGCACGGAGCAGGTGCTCCGTATTCATTAAATGCCTGACTGCAGGGGACTCAAGGATACAAAGAGAGGGTCCCCAACCAGAGGATAGTGAAGGGTAAACTCACACTTACAGTGAGATAACGGAGGTGTGGCAGAGTACCGGGAAGGCTTACCAACAGGTCATATTTCTTCTTAATTATTTTCTTAAGTAAATCTCTACATCCAACATGGGCCTCAAACTCAGGACGCTGAGATCAAGGGTCACACGCTTCACCAACTGAGCCTGCCAGGCACCCTGAGGAGGATTATTTTTAAAGAAGGCTAATCTTAACTTTGATACTTAATCTTTATTTTATATATATATATATATATATATATATATATATATATATATATAATTTTTAAGATTTTATTTATTTATTTGAGAGAGAGCGTGCGTGAGCAGAGGGGAGGGGTAGAAGGAGAGGGAAAAGCAGTCTTCCCTGTTGAGCAGGGAGCCTGATGCAGGGCTCAAACCACCCTGAGACCATGAGCTGAGCCGAAGGCAGACGCCCAACCGACTCTGTCTCTTTTTCTCTCTGAAGTCTCTCAGTCATAAAGTTGGAAAGGGTTGTCTTAGCCCATTTGGGCTGCCAGAGCAAAAAATATCATAATCTGGGTAGCTTACAAACAATAAACATGTACTTCTCACAGTTCTGGAGGCTGGGAAGTCCAAGGTTACGGTGTGGGCAGAGTTTCTGCCACTATTATCTCACGTGGCAGAAAGTGTGAAGGAGCTCTCTGGTGTCTCTTAAAAGGGCCCTAATCTCATCAGTGAAGCCTCAGCCTCCTGCTCTAACCATGCCCCGGGTCCCACATCCTGATACCATCATACTGCCGGAGTAGGTTTCAGCAAAAGAATGGGGGGGTACAAACATTCAGCCCAGAGCAGGGTGGGTCCTTTTCTCTCATCTCCTATGAGGTTAGCACATTACTGGAGGCATAACTGGACACCAGTAAATACGTGCTCAAATCATGTTTATTCATTAAGGTGCCTGAAGGTCACACTTGAAAAAAATTTAATAGCAAGTGATGGTTGAGCATTGTCGAAGGCAAATATCACGTGATCCTCTTTTAGTGCAATATCGTTGGTTTCCCCTCTCCCCTGCCCTCAACCATCCAGTTCATACAAACTCCCAGATGCCCCCATGCACAAATCCTGGGGGAGAGGGAAAAGCCTTGGGTCCAGGAGTCAGGACAGATGCACCTGGCTCTGTTTCTGCCACGGACTTGCTGTGTGACTTGGGGCAAGTCGCTTGCCCTCTCTGGGCCTCTGTTTCCAGATCTGTGCACATTGAAAATGTTGGACCCAAATGGCCTCTCTGCTCCTTTCCAGTTCTATGTCCTATTCCATTTTCCTAAACTGAAGTTAGTTTTCTCTGGCGGTTTTAGGGGAATTCTGAGGCTGTGCCTGGGAGAAGAGGACATGTCCTCAGGGTGGGAAGGACCCTGGCCTGAGGAGCTGACCCCCTAGAGTCATGCTGCCAGCCAGCACTACGAGAAGAGATCAATGACATACATTCAATATGATTCACTGAGGGCTTTCTACACAGTCTTCCCGTTTCCCTGAGACCTCCTACTCAAATGGGTCGCTGTCCTCAGTCTCTGGGGCAGAAACTGAGGTTTGCCTGAGGCCCATAGAGCCTGTGGGTCAGGGCCTGGGTTCAAATCCAGATCTTTGCAGCCTGACTCGTCCATTTACTAAGTTCAACTTTCTGGGCCTCAGTTTATGCATCTGGAAAATGGGGGTAATAATAGTTTCCGCTTCAGAGGGTGTGTATAAGGACTCAATGAGTTAATATATGTAAAGCATTTCAAAGATGGAGCTCGAGTGATCCCAGATCTCATGCCCCTTCTACCAGGCGTCCAGTCTCTGGTGGGAGGCTGTTTATCCCCTATGCTTTGAGCCCGAGCTCAGTCCTATCTTCTCACTCACCTCTCCGATCACCCCTTGTGCACCAGGCACTACGTTTGGTATCTTCACATACGTGTTGCAAGACTTGTCATGATTACAAGGGGATCATAACCATGGACCACAATCACGGGAAAATGTTATTTCCTTTAACACTTTAAAATTTCACTTAACTTAGGGGTGCCTGGGTGGCTCAGTGGGTTAAGCCACTGCCTTCAGCTCAGGTCATGATCTCAGGGTCCTGGGATCAAGCCCCACATCAGGCTCTCTGCTCAGCAGGGAGCCTGCTTCCTCCTCTCTCTCTGCCTGCCTCTCTGCCTGCTTGTGATCTTTCTCTGTCAGATAAATAAATAAAATCTTAAAAAAAAAGAAAACGATTAAAAATTTTTCATTTAACTTAGCTTTTTATTTTTATATTTACTCTATTTTAATTTAAATACTAATAAGGTTTAATCCAACAGCTGAATAGTAAGTTCACTTTCATGAGCACATTTTCATTTCATTTCAATCAATATTTCCAATTTAATTTTAATCAATGCACCTAAATTAATACCCTTTAATTTAATTTGACAGTGTGATTTGATGTAATTGTAATTAACAAGTTTTCATTTATTAATAGGTTTTTGCTTAATTAATAAGTGTTAATGTAACTTTAGTATGTTTTAATCATTATTCATATATGTTAGTGTAATTAACGCATTTTGGTTTCATTTAGTACATTTTATTTAAAATTTTAAAATTTTGTAGAAAATTGAAATCCTTACTGATTATGCTGACGTCCTCCTCCATCCATCTCCCATCCCAGTCCCCTCCTCGGAAGGAACCACCATCATTTCTGGGTCCTCTGACAGCCTTGTACGCATTCGCAAGCATCTAGCGCCCCCCCCCCCGTCCCCCCACACCCCTGCCAGAGCAAAAATAGTATCTTCAGTCGTAGAGGTGACAGATGCAGCTGGCTGCCCACCCCAGGGCCATCCCCGCCTTGTCTTTGCTTACAGAACCTCAGTTTTGTTTGGGGGCAGTAATCCCTGGACATCGATCCTGATTGGCCCAAGCCAATCAGCTCTGTCCCATTCCTCTTGCTTTCTCAGCCTCCATGCTCCTGTGTTTGGATATATGACCCTTCTTCCACAACCTACCCCTACCCTCTCACTCCCCCACCACCTCCCTGCTCTGTCCAAGACCGCTTGGAGGAGTTCCGAAAAATGCAAATCAGTTATCTACCGCCACTGTAATGCTGCGTGAAATACCACCACCCAACCTCAGTGGAATGCAGTATTAAGCATCGATTGCTCATGCTTCCGGAGTCTGCTGGGAATAAGCTAGGTGGTTCTGCTGATCACCGCGGGGCTCATGCGCATGTCTGGTGGCCAGTGAATGCTGAGCGGTGGACGCTGGATCAGGCGCCTAGAGCAACTTGACTGCTCCACGTGCCTCTCCTTCTCATCTTCTAGCAAGCTAGCCTGGGCATGTTCTCCTGGTGATGGCAGACGTTCGACAATGCAATCTCACATGCCCAGTTCAAACTTCTGTTGGTGTCACATCTGCTAATATCCCATTGGCCAGGGCAAATTCCATGGCAAAGGGCAGAGTGGGAGGGCACTACAAAGTCCACAGCAAGCACACAGGGGAGAGGAGGAGAATAGGGCAGTTGTTGCAATCTGCCCCAGCATATCTTCCCACCTAAAAATATTGAGTCTCTTAAGAAGACAACCATTTGCTCTTGCTCTTTGTCCTTCCCACTTGGGACAATGGAGTGAATATGTAACATGGAGAGCTACAGCAGCCACCTTGTGACCATGAGGCAACAACAAGGAGGATCAAAAACGCTGGTACTCTGAGGACAGCACACAGCAGAAGGATATGCAAATCTGTGAGGATATGCCCGAGCTGTGGAACCAAGTCACCTACATCCAGTAACTGGTAGCTGAATATTCTTTCTTCTTACAGATGAACTCATCCTAATGGAAATAGTTTGATTCCTGAGCTCTGAGCATGCCCCTTATCGAGAAACACCTACCTCTACCCCGCCTCTACCTCAACACTTGACATTCATATTTTCCAGATATAACCACAACACCATCTACCATCCTACACTCTTACAATCTCTGACAATGTGACTTTTGCTTGCTTCCTATTAACAGTCAGGTTTGTATGTTCCTTCCCTTTGGATCTGGGAAGGTTTAGGACTATAGCAGAAGTGATGTGTTATCCATTGAATTACATCCCCTCCCAAATTTCTCCACTGAAGTCACAACCCTCAGCATCTCAGAACAAAACTTTACTTAGAAATAAAGTTAGGGTGTGGTTATACTGGAGGAGGGGGGACCTCTAATCCAACATGACCAGTGTCCTTATGAAGAGGAAATATTTGGACACAGGCATGCACAAAGGGAGGGTACTATGTTAAGGTGAAGGCAGAGGTCAGGATGATGGAGAAGCAAGGAGCACCAGGGATGTCAGCAAACCCCCAGAAGCTGGGAGACACACAGGGACAGATCATCCCTTCCTCTTGAGGGTTACCCTACCAACACCTTGGTCTACCCTCTCGACATCTTGATCTTGGACTTCAAGCCTCTGGAATTTATAAGACAATAAGCACATTTTTGTGGCTTAAGCCACACTCTTTGTGGTCCTTCCTTACACCAGTCCTAGAAAACTAATACATGGATCCATGGGACTTTTGGGGAATGGTCATAAAAAGGCAAATAATATTTGTTTAGCTCTCTTGGGATGTGGCCTTTGGAGCCCTGAGCTGCCATGTACGAGGTTCCAGTGTCCTGGGGCCGCCATATTGGGAAGAAGCCAGACCACATGGAGAGGAAGTGTTGGTGTTCTGGGCCAACAGCCTCTGCGGGTCCTGGTCAATGCCAGCATCAAACACCAGCCGGCAGTGATTAAGCCTTGGAGACAACTCCAGCCCACCCACCATCTGACTGGAACTGCATGAGAGGTCCCGAGCCTGAATCCAGCCAATCCCCCCACATAAGACTTGTGAACGAAATAAATGATTGTCATTATTTAAGCCACTGGTTTGGGCAGTTTTAAAATTCGGTAATAAATAATCAGAACATTGGCTAACTCCTAGACTTCCTTAAAATGTCACTCAAATATCCCTGGCTAAGAAAACCTTTCTTGACCCTCCAGTCTTGACCAGATTCTCAAGGCACACCCTCTCCCTCTCATGGGTGCTCAGTTTCTCCTTTGTAGTGCTTGTCACCATCGTGATCAGCTGCATGATTATTTGTTTAATGTCTGTCTCCTCTGGGGGCTGTGTGGGCAGAGTCTGACAGACCTAGTTATTTACAACTCCAGGACCTAACTCATTGGGTCCAAACATGTCCAAAACTGAGCTCATGGCTGTCCCCCACTCTGCCATCTGTTCCCCACCTCCCGCTAGCACTCCCCTCTCTGTGGCTGGCACTACTCCTCATTCACCCAATTGCTTGGCTCGAAAATTCTGGAATCAGCATTGACTCATCTCATTCTCTGTCCTCAGCAAATCCTCTACCTTCGAAACCAGCCTCCCCTAGAAGTTAGAAGCAGAACTTCCATGGGACCTGGCAGTTCCACTCCTGGGTGTATGCCCAAAACAATGAAGACAGGTGTTCAAACAAACACTTGTACGTGAATGTTCATAGCATTGCTCTTCCTAGTCAAAAAGGCAGAACCAACCCATTGTTTTGAAGGCGCATCCATGTTGCAGCGCGTATCAAGCCTTCGTTCCTTCCTATTACCAATTAAGACCCACTGTATGGTTCCACTGTGTTTGTTATTCACTTATCAGCAGATGGCCATTGGGCTGTTTCCACCATTTGGCTTGGTTGAAAAACACTGCCATAAACATCTGTGTACAGATATCTGTAAGGACATTACTAGGGGTTCTTAAATAGGCAAGAGTGACAACATCAGGCCATGTTCTTAGATGAGAGGAGATGATGGATCTCGAAAGAACTTTTGGTGGCGGGCGCCATAGCTAATCAACTTTGAAATTCCAGGTCCCAGCACCGCAGTGACTGGGGGTACTCGGTGTATGATGGCGGAGGGCACTAAAGTCCAGAGAGGGGTGCATGAGCCTATAAGTGACTTCAGAACCATAAACTATTTACATATCAGAACTCCTTCTGGGAGCCAAGCATCTTGCAGGCTGCCCCCCACCCCCCGCCGTGGAGAAGTTGTGGGGGGCTGAGCTAATCTGACGTCACCATAGGTGTCGAGACTGGTGAACAAGGAAAGGATGTTTGTGTTGTTGCTGTGGGTTCAAATTGTACTTTGGACCTATTCACACAGGCACAGGGCTGGAGAGGAAGGAGCCTGGATTAAAAGACTGGAAAACGGGCTCCAAACCTTGCTCTGTTCTTGTATGGCATAGACTTAACTTGGTAGCCTGGGATGTTGCACGCTGTACAGGGTAAAGGGGGATTTAGCTCTTGTCCCTGGCTCCTAGGAGGTAAAACCTTTAAGCCCTTGGTCTGTCTGGCTTCAGGTTTTTTGTTTAACCGCGGTCTTAGCTCACCTGGAGGTAGCTTGACCTCTGGGGGAGCTGGAGACTGAGGTCAGGCATCCAGGAACGCTGCACGCCGAGGCTCAGTGGAGCTTTCCTAGTTGGCAACAGCTCATGCCTGTTGTCCCACATCGTGCCTGGGAGAAGTAAGCCCTGTCTGTTCCATTGCAAAGGACAGCTGGGAGTTTGTGCCTGGTGTCGCTTGAACCTGAGCTCCTTTTACTTTTTGCCTCTCCCTTCTACTGTCCCATGGTAACCATGGGTACAACAGGCTTGCTGGGTTCTGCCATCCTTCCAGCCAATCATTAAGCCTGAGAGTATCCTTGGGGACTCCTGGAGTCCAGTCCAGTCCTTAACATGCTGTGTCATCTCTTTCCCATTCACACCTGTCCATCCCACGGCCTCCCCATCCCCAAGCCCTGTGAGAAAGCTCAGAGTGATTTTTTTCCCCCCTCGGAAGACACTTGGCAAGGTCTGGAGGCAATATGCTTGTCACACTGTGGGGAGAATGTGCTCCTGGCCTCTAGCAGGGAAAGGCCAGAGATGCAGCCAAACATTCTACAGGACAGTCCCCAAAACGAAGAAGAACCTGACCCCCCCAAAATGACAACAGCACTGAGATTAAGCGCTCTGCTCAGGGAACTCCCCATGGCCTACAGAACACGGTCTGCAACTCCTCCACCTGTCACTTTCCATGCAAAGTCTTCCCTTCCATGAAACAAGGTGAGTCATGGTACTTGCATCTCGGGCTTAGTGGGAGGATGAAGTGAGATTTGCATATTAGAACGTAGAGAGGAAGGCTTGGTCCATGACACGCACTGTTGAAATATTTCTTGTTACGATTGCTGCTGTGGTTACTATTTATTATTATTACTATCATTGTTATTGTTATTATTATACCTTCAGTCTTGGAGCATCAGTTTGCGGCTACCGGATCTAAGTCTGGCCAGTCTTTGAGTTTCCCAGCCTCATTTTCCCTTTCTTACCCTTTGTCCAGGGAGATTTTCCCTTTTCCCCCAACCACACATCCTCCACGGGCATGTTTCAGCCAAGTGTCTGGTACATGGGAAGCAACTGATAGTTGCTGGGCCCACTGATTCCATAATTCACTGGTCCTTTAAGATGCAGATTAGGTCTGGGACTTTTTTTCCCGTTGGCTTCAGTCCTCATAACATTGTCTTTCCTCCTACAGCCCGTGGAAGCTCAGCTCCTCTGTTAGCAGTTAAGCAAATGCCGCTGGTGTTGTTCTTTGAACATTCTGAGCTGCGCGACGTCACATTGGTTTACGACAGGCGGGCGTGCCCAGCCCTGCACAGTTACAGAGATACAAAGATGAGTAAGAGTGTGTTCACTCTTCAACTAGATTTTATGGTCAAGTATGAAGGTACTAAGGATTCTCGATTTATTCTCTCAGTTGACAAATACTAAACACCTGTGGTGGTAAAAAGGATGGGTTTATTCCTGTGTCTGCCTCTTCCTAGCTGTGAAAACTTGAGCAAATTACTTAACCTCTCTGAGCCCATTTCCTTATGGGAAATGTTGTGAGGGTTAAGTTAATACAAGCAGAGCTTGATAAATGCTTTATATTTATATTACTCATTATAATTTGGGGGACCAATGGTCAAGCAAATTCCAGTTTGCTTGGAATTGAAGAGCTTCGGGAGGACATGTGGTTTTCAGGGCTGAAATCAGGAAAGTTCTGGGCACCTGGGACTGAGTTGGTCATCCTGATAGAATCCTGTATTTTTATTTTTATTTATTTATTTTTATTTTTTTTTAAAGATTTTATTTATTTATTTGACAGAGAGAAATCACAAGTAGATGGAGAGGCAGGCAGAGAGAGAGAGAGAGAGAGGGAAGCAGGCTCCCTGCTGAGCAGAGAGCCCGATGTGGGACTCGATCCCAGGACCCCGAGATCATGACCTGAGCCGAAGGCAGCGGCTTAACCCACTGAGCCACCCAGGCGCCCAAGAATCCTGTATTTTTAATAATAGTATTTATTATTATAGATGATAATGTCTAAAATAGCTTATATTTATTTATTATAGATGATAATGTCTGCTGAGTGATGCCAGACCACACTTTCAAAGAACATATAGTCTGGGAGGAGATGCAAAAGAATGACAAAAATAACACAAAATATTTAGTAACACATGAAAAAAGCTAGAAAGGTTACTCAAATAAAAATACCTACCCTAGGAGGCACCCCAAAGAGTGTTTCGCTCGAGCAGAGAGTCGAAAGTTATTTGTTGAATGACTTGCAAGATGGTCGAGCACAAATGGAGGGCTCCGTATTTATCGGGTCAAAGAAGCTGTTCTAGTCCCCTCCGCCCCGCTTTTTTTTTTTAAGTCAGAGGAATGGTGTTCTATTCCCATGGACTTGGATTTCCATGGCTAAATATTAAGAAGCAGGGATGTTTGCTTGCTTGTTTTTTTTTTTTTCCCCTCTCTTGGCATTAGGGTTGTTCAAGTCCTCATTTCAATGAGAAACATCTCGCCAGTATCCCCAAGTACTGTGTTTCAGGGTAGGGGAAAGCCAGTCATTTTGATCCTACAACAGCCCTCCCACTGATTCATTCGCTTCCCAAAGGTGAATGTGCACTGTGTTCAGAGCGCGGCCACCCTTCCCTTGAAAGTGTCTAACAGAGCACCCCCCAGTGTTAGATTCTTGGAACAAAAATAGTGATTCTCCAAGTGTGGCCTCCCACCCAGTAGCAGCCACATCACTGGAAAACTCATTAGAAATTTGCATTTTCCGGTCCCACATCAGACCTCCTGAGTCAGCCCTCCAGGTTCACTTTTGAGAAACACTGCGCCAGACAGAAGAAGCCAAAGGAAGTCTTCTGTGAAAGAGATGTAGGTGTGCTTTTTTACTCTCCAAAGTTTAAAAATACTGAGAAGTTCAGTTTTTATTTAATGAATTTTTTAAAAAAGATTTTATTTATTTATTTATTTGACAGAGACAGAGACTGGGAGAGAGGGAACACAAGCAGGGGGAGTGGGAAAGGGAGAAGCAGGCTCCCCGTGGAGCAGAGAGCCCGATGAGGGGCTTGATCCCCGGATCCCAGGATCATGACCTGAGGCGAAGGCAGAGGCTTAACCTACTGAGCCACCCAGGTGCCCCAGTGTGTTCACCTATTTTAATGTTAAACCTATTTTTGATGAATGAGTTAAGTCATGGTGCTTTAAGGTTAAGCACTTCACTCCTTGTATGGCTGGATCTTATTCCATTACCAGGATCTACCATGTTTAGCTTATCCACTCATTGGTCCTTGGACATTTGGTTGTTTCCACCTTTTGGCTATCCTGATGAGTGCCCACAGGGGCTTTTTAAGGCATCTTTATCTGGGAGGGTCATCTTGATGGGAAATGCCCTTCCACACACAAACTATAAACATCAGTCTCCACTAGAAAATGGGGACAAAAGGCCATCCGCCCAGATGCCAGCCTTTCCCCTAGAGAGAAGACAGCCATTCTGAGACGGGTTCTAAAGACCTTCCTCCCCTTAAAAAAAAAATGATAGAGACACGGTGAGAGAGGGAACATAAGCAGAATGAGTGGGAGAGGGGGAAGCAGGCTCCCCACCAAGCAGGGAGCCTGATTCAGGGCTCGATCCCAAGGCCCTGAGATCATGACCTGAGGCGAAGGCAGAGGCTTAACCCACTGAGCCACCCAGGTACCTCACTTTAACTATTTGTGAAAAAAATGAAATGTCCTAAATTGAAAGCAGGTGTTTAATTCCTGTCTTTGCAAATGGAGCCACATCTTCCTGCCTTAGGGCCTTTGCACTTGCTCTTCCCCCAAATATTTTTATAGATTCCTTTCCTCACTTCCTTCAGGTCGTTGCTCAGTGTAACTTCACCAGAGAGACCTTCACAGACCTGTATCAAATAGTATCCTCTGACAATCTCCATCCTCTTTCCTTATTTTTTCTTTCCACACTGCATTCTGAAAGTATTTGCCTGTCCTCAGTACTGGAGCCACTAGCTACCTGTGGCTAACCTTGAAATGCCACAGGTCTGGATTGAAATGTCCAGGGTTTCAAAAAAAAATAGGCAACTTGCTGAAAATTTTGTATTGGTTACATACTGAAATAACCTTTTGGGTTAAATTGTATTATTAAAGTTAATTTCATGTTTTTGTATTGTTTCATTAGGACAGCGCTACTCCAAAACATAAGCTAGAGCAGGGTTGTCTGTCTGACTCAGACGCAGGTCTAGCTTGGAAAGAAGCTCAATAAATATTTGCTGAACAAAGGAATCCAAAAGTAGAATGCCGGTCTTTTTCTTCTCCTTTCTGTTCTGTCTACCCCAGGGACCCATTTTCGAAATCAACTAAACTTTACTGAGGTATCATTTATGCAAACGTCACCCGTTTTAAGTGCACAATCCAAGAATTTCTAGTACATCCACCCTGTTGTACAACCATTGCCGTAACTCACTTTTAGAATCTTCCCATCACCCCAATCCGATCTCCTCGTGCTCAGGTACGGCGGATCCCCAGTCCCCAAACCCAGGCAACCGCAAAGCTATTTTGTGTCCTAGGATGTTCAGCGTTCACCTTCTAGGGTATGAATTCCCGTCTCCGCTCTTCCAAGGTTCAAACTCCTGGACCCGTCAGCGCCCTCTGGACACTGCTCACCCCGTTCCCACCCCTCCCTCAACACGGCCCAGCACCGTGCCGGACCCACAGACGGCTGGGAGCCGGCACGTCGAAGCGCGGCAGCCCCGAATCGTCCCAGCCCACTGAAGGGCCGGTCTCCGTGGCTCCCACTCGCGCAGTGGCTGCCTCGGGAACACAAGGGGCTGCCTCGCTGGGCTCCACTACCCGGCCAGGGTGGCCCCCGCCTCGGAGCTCCCACCGCCGGCCACCGCCTCTCGGAGCAGCCGCAGGGAGTCCGAGTGCCCTGCCACTGCGTTCTAAAGTCGCCCTCCAGGAACAATGGCCGGGGCTGCCGGCCTCCCGACCTCCCGGCCTCCGTGTGGGTGCGGGTGTTGGGGGGCCGGCCCCTCCCCCCGCCGCCCCTTCCCGGGCTCCGCCTTGACACTCTCCCGCCCTCAACGGCCCTCCTCGCAAAATGGCGACCAACCGCCTCCTTTCCCGCCCGCCGCTGGTCACCTGACCGCACCAAAGCCCCGCCCCTCGCGTGGCCCCGCCCCTCAGCGGAGGCCCAATAGCTGCGGAGACTTCGCCACCGGGCGGCACGCGCCGGGAGCCCGGGCGGCGCGAGGGGCGCGCGAGGCCGCCCTGGGCGTCGTGAGGCGACCCGCAGCCACGCACGCGCGCCCGCGCCGCGGGTGAGCCGGCCGCTCCGGGGGGCCGGCCGGGGTGCGCGTGCGCGCCCGGCCGGCGGGCAGCGCGAGGGAGGCAGGGGGCCGCTGGGAGGCCCGCCAGGCGCGAGGCTCGAGGCCGGCGCGCGAGCCCCCGGGGGCGGGTAAAACCCGGTTGCTGCTGCCCTTGCCCCTTCCCTTTCCTCCCTACCCCCCCCTTCCCGCCCCTCCTCACTTTTCAACCCCTCCCCCCCTCTTAAAATCTAATTCGTTTATATATTTGTTTTTTAGGGGGTCCATCTCCTTTTCGAGGAGCGCAGCAGGCGCCGCGGGCACCCCTCACCCCGCGTCACGCACGCACCTTCTGCACCCCAACAGCTCCGGGCCCCGCTGCACCCCCGCAGCCACTTCCCCCTTGGAGAAGACTCTCCTCTGGGGTCCCTGGTCCGCTGCATGCCCTTTCTTTCCTCCCCCGCCCCGCAGGCCCCAACTGCCCCCTCACAGCTCCCCAGCTCGCGCCTCGGGGCCCTACCGACCTCCGCACTTTTCTGCACCGAGGCCTTGCATTCACCCTAGCTTCCAGGCCTTCTGCTAAAAATCCCCTTTTTTCTGAATAGGAGACCGAGATTTGTTTATTTATAGGATCTTCCAGCAAAAACAAAAATCCCTCCTCTCTTATTTGATTATACCCCTCATCCTCCTTTTAGGAACTTCCTCTAGCCAAAAAAAAAAAAAAAAAAATACATATATATATATATATATATATATATATATATATGTATATGTATTTTTCATTTCCAGATTCTTCCTCCATTAAGGATCACTTTTCAACAAAAATTGTTTCTTCCCACCAAGAGTCCCCCTTTTTGTAGTCTCTTTCCACTGATAACAGACCAACTCGGTTCTTCCAATATCTCATGTGATATTTGTTTTTCCAACCCTTTTCAGCAAAAATCCTTTTTCATCACCAGTTCTACCCCAATTAGGCTTTTCCCGGCAAAACCCTCCAGGTCCCTTACCAAGGAAGGACAATAAGGAAAGGAAGAAAAAAATAGATTTCCCTTAACAACAAAGCCCCTGTACCATCTAGATTGCCCAGATTTAGTATTGCTTTCTTCCTTCTTCCAAATATTGCCCATCTTTCCCAATTTCACACCTGTGTGCTTGCTTCTTTGGGGACCCAAGTTCTGAATGCCTCTTCCTTTCCACCACCTGCTTTCAGGGCAAAAGAAGTTGGATGAGTGTCCTGAATTTACTACCCAGAATTCCAGGAGGAAATAGCCAGTGGTCTGCCGATTGCCTGAATCCCCTCTCTGAGGGGCTTAACCTGGGCCCTCCTGTTCCCTGGAGATTCACTTGTTTGCTCTTCTCCTGGTGAGTTTTCTTCTTTTGTCCTTGTCCAAAGATTGTCAGATGAATTCCTTTCTTTCTCAGAAGGGTTTCTAATCGATCCAAGAGTCTCTGTAGGGATGGTGAAACAATTACAAGTTGCTGCTTTGGGAAGTCAGATAAGGAAAAGGTTATTTGTAGTGCAAGCTGACTTCTCTGGAGGAATGTAGACATTTATTAAACTGATGTATGTTTCATTGTTGATTGCAAAAATGCTACCCCCCCAACCCCCTGCCATGGCTCAGGGTAGCAAGTTAGATACCTCCAGGGACAGGCAGGCAAAGGCCTGCAGTGTGGTAAGCCAGACTGTGTGCCCCATCTAAGTGATACCTACCAGTCAGTGCAAATGCCAGGACACTGTTGCCAGAACTTAATTTCGTTTTTTGTTGTGGTGGTGGTTTTTTGTTTTGAGACGAGACCAGAACATTTTCTTTATTTGAAGCCTTAAATGGTGATCATGAATTTCAAAGGCATTTAAAGACAGCGTGAAGCCCTTACAAAACATGCCACTGGCCATCACTATGGAATATTTGCTTTAGGGTTTCTTTCTGTGTTAGCCACATGTGCACATGCAGGACTTTTCCTTTTTAGAGCTGCAGTTCTCAAACTTTTTGGTCTTAGGAGCCCCTTATACTTAAAAATCATTGAAGACTCCAGAGAGGTTGTGCGTACAAACTATATATGCTGATATTTGGTGCATTGGAAGTTTAGTAAGTTTTTAAAATATTTATTCATTTAAAAATAACACTAATAAACTCATTGTATATTAACAAAGTTGATTATTTTAAAAAAATTTTTCAGAAGACTGTATTTCAGAACACAAAAAATTTGGTGAGAACAGTGACATTGTTTTATGCTTTTAGAATCATTTGGAATCTCATATCTGCTTCTGCATTCACCCTTTTGAGGTATTCCCTGTAGCTTCTGGAAAGTTTCACTGAGAATGAAAAAGGCAGATAATGTCTGAATATTATTATGAAAATAGCTGTGACCTTGAAGACTTGCTGGAAGGCTCTTGAGGACCCCAGGGCTCCCCACTCCCACCCACCTCCCTTTAAAAACTGCTGTTCTAGATGTTAATGCTTTTTTGCATTTTATGCTAGGATCAGCTTTTGGAATGAGAAGCTCTGAGGTCTCTTTTCCTCCCTTAGTTAATTCTCTGGTAAAAAATTTTCCTGGAAAGCATAGTCCTTGCCTTCTGATTCCTCCATGTCTTCTTTCTCTCTCCTGATAAATCTTCTTTTATTTTTTTTCTAAGGTTTTATTTATTTATTTGACAGACAGAGATCACAACTAGGCAGAGAGACAGGCAGAGAGAAAGAGGAGGAAGCAGGGTTCCTGCTGAGCAGAAGCCCTATAAGGGACTCGATCCTAGGGCTCTGGGATCATGACCTGAACTGAAGGCAGAGGCCTTAACCCACTGAGCCACCCAGGCGCCCCTAAATCTGCTCTTTTAATGAGCAATCAGAGGAGAAGAGTTAACCCTCTTGTTAGAATTATTTTGGTTCCATGGCCAAGGGGAGGGAGTGTCCTTTGGTTGGTCAGCTTAAGAAACTAGCTACAGAATGTAGGGCAGAAGTCCCAGGCTCGGGGACGGAATCCTCGTGTACAGAGTGGTTACCTGGCAGGGCTTTGACATCAGATTCCCCCGGGTAGTCAAAAACCTTGATTTTGAAAACAAAACAAAACAAAAAAACCCAAAACCTTGATTTTGGGCAAGTTACTTTACTTCTCTGGACTTAATTTTCCTCATCTGTAAAATAGGGTTAAAACGAGAGGATGTGCCCGAAAGGGGCGTTGTGGGGATTTGATGATCCACAAGTGATTGAAGGAGGGCCTGGCACATGGCAAAGCCAGGGAAGTGTCTGCTGCTATTGCTGGGGTTTGTGATGATGATGAAGATGACAGTGGCCAGGCAGGAAGAAATTGAGGACTGTGGCAATGTCTGTTAGGAGGAGGCAGTTGTCCCTCACTTCTCTCCTACAGAGAACTCTCAGGAAATGCAAAACCTAACAATTTTCAAGAGAAGCCAGACATTAATATATTTAGTTGAAATATCCCCATTAAGAAAAATGTCGGTGACAAACCCAATTGCAAAAAAGAAAGCACCACGTAGGCTGAACAGAACAGGCCTATAGTGGCAATAATGTTTGGGGTGGGAAAACAGGGAAAGAATTTGCACCCCCAGGGTAAAAGCTGCAAGTCGCTCTTATTTCCCAGCTTCGGGTATGATCACTTTCTTCGTGGTAACACTGATGCAGAGAGGGAAAGGAGAAAATGGTGCTTGGCGGGGGAAAGGAAGGAAAGAAGGAAGAAAAATAGGCAGAATAGCAGGTTGGAGCTTTTCAAAAAGGAGTGGGATTTTGTCACTCATTGGCAAAAGGAAAGCAGAAAGCTATCTTTGACCAGAGTTAGTTCCGTGCCAGGCAAGATGCTGTTGAAGGGTTTCATTTGGTAAAGCTACTCAGAGAGAGGTTAGTCCTAAGGAAATCAGGTCCTAAGGAAATCAGGGTCCTAAGGAAAGAGCTCTCCAGGGGCCTGGCAGGGCATAGAAATGAGTGAGGTGGGAGAGGGTGAGAGATTAGGTTTTGGTGGGGACCCTGGCAAACCGGACAGTGTCTGCTCAGTCCGAGCAGCTGCCCTTCTCAGCTCCAGCTGTGGCTTCATTGTAATAGCAAAGCTTCTCTTGAAAGTTGTTATTGCAATTGACAGAGCCTCAGGTTTTCGTTGTTGTTGTTTTAGCATTAAGACTTATTTATTTATGGTAAGCTCTATGCCCAACATGGGGCTTAAAACTCAGCCAGGAGATCAAGAGTCACGGTCCCCAAACTGAGCCACCCAGGCGTCCCCCTTCCAAGATTCTGAAATAGAAGTCGGAAAACATGCCTCCAGTAAGAAAACTGCAGAGCAGCACACGTCCAGTGTGGTAGCTGCCAGGCACTTGTAGCTGTGTACACTAGCATTTAATGACACTTCAATAAAATACATAATTTAGCTGCTCGGTTGCAGCTCCTGCATTTCTAGGCGCCCATCAGCGGCTTGTGGCTGGCGGCTGTCGTCACACAGCGCCAATGTAGACGGTTTCCATCAGCACACAGAATTCTTTAGGACAGCGAGGCTCAGTCCAAAAGAAGTCTACGGATTTTTCGACTTGATAACAAATAGAAAAATATTCAGATTAATTGTGGGTGAAATAAAATCCCTTCATACAGGCGGTGTTTAGATTGTTCCCTCCTTTCCATCCAAACGATGCCCCAGTAAATGTTCCTTACCAGAGTGTGTACCTGTTACTGCAGGCTAGAATGTATGGTAGACTAATTTCCCAAGAGGCTGTAGCTTTTCACAGGAGAATCCCTGTCTCCTTACGCTTCCTCCGGTCATAGAATGACAGGCCTTTTTAAAAAGAAAAACATTAAAATTGCTTCGTATCCCTAGTGTTGGCTTAAGTTGTTTTTTTAAACTATTAAACAAGGCATAAATGATGATAAAACAAGGCATATGTTCCTAAAGCTTACAGTTCTTGTGGCACCATAAAGCCAGAATCAATTTGCAAATTAAATGTAAAACAAAGCAACCAAACCAATGTAATTTAAATTACAAACATCAGTTTAGTGGGAGGGGTGCTATTTTGCTAAAACCGAACAGCTTTCTTGAAACAAACATCTTGTCGAAGGATGTACTGGGCCGCTGTGGGTTTAGCAGACCCTGTGATGTCTCAGGTCTCCTGTCCTTTTCCTCAGTTCAAACTGCCACAAGACCTCCATTTGTACCCTAATGTCTGTTAGCTTTTAGGTGACCCCAAAGACCTTGTTATGAGCTAAATCCACCTCTGTCCCCTTCTCATTAGCCTGTGGCAATTAAAATCATCCCTTTTGGCATTCATGCAATTATAAACATACCCCGGGTGTGGAAATCACATGGTAGTACTGGGTTATGAGGTAGTAGACCAATAATTCTCATAGACTGATTTTCTTCTCTTAGGTTGTTCTCTGAATGAAAACACTAAATTATAAAATTCTTGGAAAGAATTGGGAATGTCAGCAAGGTTCCAGGAGACCACAAACCCTGCCCCACAGGGATTAACAGGGAGCCCTGTATCTAGAAGGTGCTAAAACTTGTTGAATTGAATTTATCTGTTGACAGAACAAGAACAAGTTCAATATTGGCTGAGCAGGGGGTTGTTTTACAACCTGGAAAAGGATGTAAATATCAAAACATGGCCTTTGGACTTCGGGCATGCCTGCCCCAAGTGGTAATGAGACCAGTTTGTCCTGTGGACTATGGGAGTGTGCTGGAAAGCACATGACTTGGCCTGTGGGGAATTCTGCCCCATCCAGAACCTTTTGCGCTTTCTAGATTATTTGGTGTAATGCAGTGTAAATTTATTTATGATGAATTAGTATTGTGTAGTGGGTAAGAACACAAGCTATAAAGTCAGAATCTGGGTTTAAGGTCCAGCTCAACACCTCGTTAGACATGTGACTTTGGACAAATTACTCAGCATCTCAGAGTCCATCATGTCCTTTCCTTCTTTGTAAAATGGAAGTGATACAGCTCCAACCTCCAGGTTGTAGAGAGAAGAGAGTGAACTTGTGCATGGAAATCTCTGAGAAGGAGGAAAAATGCTTCATATTTTATTTTATTAAACATGGTTTCATGTTTATTTTAAACAACATTTTCTATTTTCTTTTATTAGCTCGTTTTTATTATTGGAATCTGAAAAGAAGAGATGGCTTCTTTCCTCTTTGTAGTGCTGAAGAAATTTGTTTTGCCTCAAAATATAAGTTTCTATGGCCCACACTCCCTTCTCTGCAATTTGGAAACCAGAAAAATTCTGACAATGCCACAGGGTCGCAGACCTACTGGGTGGGCAAACCTGAACTCACAGGTTACCTTTTATAGTATTTAAACTCTGTTCACTCAGAGTCATCACAGGTGTTGATGCAGAAATAGTGATTTGGTTACCAGGTGCTACCCCAGATCAACTGAAGTTTACTTAACATACAGTGTTTTTCATTGATTTACCCATATTCTGAATTCTAGAACTCACTTGGGTCGCAGAGTTGTACTCTTGTGGGCCTGTGTTCCCCTTTTGAGCTCCCCAATAGGCTCCACACCCAGATTGCAGGTAGCTGCATGAAATGCAGGTGTTCTGGGCATAGCTGTTCGACTACGTTTCAACCTGGAAAGTTTAAAAACAGTAGAAAACAATAGCCTAGGAGTCTGGACCCGAACTCCAGTTACTCTAGGATCTACCAGATTTGTTACCAGTGAGTCATCAAGGATTTCCTAAATGTTTAGGCGAGGATGGAATTATTCATAATAGCCCAAAATGGAAACAGCCCAAATACGCATCAACAGATGAATGGATGAAGAAAATGTGCTATATGCAGACGATGGAAAATTGTCTGTCCGCAAAGTCATGAAGTAATAGTGCACGCTGCAGAGTGATTTACTTTGAGAATGCTATTCTTCCTGAAAGCAGCCAGACGTAAAAGGCCAATACTGTTTGATTCCATCGTTTGTGTGAAACAGTTGGCCCTCTCATTGAGCCATACTTTGTTTGCCCACCTTGTAATTATTTTTGTTGAGAAAGTGGACATTTTTAATATTGTAATGTGGTGACTCTTGGAATCAGATTCTCCTTCCCCCTACCCCAAGTTTTGTTGCTGGCCACTCCTTATGAGTTATAATGTTTGGCTAGTGACTTTTGTAGACGCTCGCTGTAGACTGTATTCTTTGTCGTGCACGGTCAGCAAAGTCTCTGTTCTGTTAGTCTGCAGTCAGCTACGATTTGTCATAGATTTCCTTAAGTGCCTGGAGTCAAAATACATCTGGTCGTTGCAGTGGGGCTGTATGTTGAGAGTTGGGACACAACTTCTGTGCTCAGCAGGAGTTCACAGACCCAAAGTCAGCCAGAAGTAAGAGCTTAGAGCCTTCACAAGTGTTTTCTGAGCATGTGCCTGCCCTGGACACATGGCCTTCTTGATTCCTTGAAACATGTGGATGGTTTTTTGTTGTTGTTTGTTTTTCTGGTTTTTTAAAAGATTTTATTTATTTATTTGACAGACAGAGATCACAAGTAGGTGGAGAGGCAGGCAGAAAGAGAGGAGGAAGCAGGCTTCCTGCTGAGCAGAGAGCCCGATGTGGGGCTCGATCCCAGGACCCTGAGATCATGACCTGAGCCGAAGGCAGAGGCTTTAACCCAGTGAGCCACCCAGGCACCCCAATGTGGATGGTTTTTATTTATTTATTTTTTTTTTTAAAGATTATTTATTTATTTATTTGACAGAGAGAGATCACAAGTAGGCAGAGAAGCAGGCAGAGAGAGAGAGAGAGGAGGAAGCAGGCTCCCCACTGAGCAGAGAGCCCGATGCGGGACTCGATCCCAGGACCCTGAGATCATGACCTGAGCCGAAGGCAGCGGCTTAACCCACTGAGCCACCCAGGCGCCCAGGATGGTTTTTATTTTTAAAGTTTATTTTATTCTTAGTTAACTAGAGTCCGTAGTTTACATGAGGATTCACTCTTTGTGTTGTGCAGTTCTGTGGGTTTTGGCTAATGTATAATGTCTTGTACCTACTGTTACATGAATCACACAGAGTAATTTCACTTCCCTCAAAGTCCCGTCTTGCTTTACCTATTCATCCCTCCACCCTCCTCTCAAACCCTGGCAACCACCAGCCTCTGAGTGTCTCTATAGTTTTGTCTTTTTCAAAATGCCATATGGTTGGAATCATATAATATGTAGTCTTTTCAGATCAGCTTTTTTCACTTAGCAACATGCATTTAAGTTTCCTCCATGTGTTTTTGTGGCTCGACAGTTCCTTGGCTTTTTTTTTTTTTAAGATTTTATTTATTGAGAGAGAGAGTGTGAGCAAGCACAAGCTGCGGGGAGGGGGAGAAGGGCAGAGGGAGAAGGAGAAGTAGGCTCCCCACCAAGCAGAGAGCCCAGTACAGGGCTCAATCCCAGAACCTGAGCTGAAGACAGATGCTTAACTGACTGAGCCACCCAGGTGCCCCTAGCTCCTTGGTTTTTATTGCCAAATAACATTCCATTGTACACAGGTGCCAGAGTTTGGTTATCCGTTCTCCTATTGGGAGATATCTTGGTTGCTTCTAGTTGTTTGCAGTTACAGATAAAGCTCCTATAAACATTTGAGTGCAGGTTTTGTGTTGACATAAGTTTCCAGCTCACAGGCAGTTACGGAGGAGTGTGATGACTGGATTGTACAGTGAAACCATGCTTAGTTTTTTTTTTTGTTTTTTGTTTTTTTTTTTTTTAAGAATTTTATTTATTTATTTGACAGAGAGAGATCACAAGTAGGCAGAGAGGCAGGCAGAGAGAGAGGAAGGGAAGCAGGCCCCCTGCTGAGCAGAGAGCCCGATGCGGGACTCGATCCCAGGACCCTGAGATCATGACCTGAGCCGAAGGCAGTGGCCCAACCCACTGAGCCACCCAGGCGCCCCCATGCTTAGTTTTATAAGAAACTGCCAGCATGGAAGCTTTTCAGAGCCCTGACTCTTCAAAGCCTCTCACTGTCCAGCTCTTCCTCCCTGACTTTCAGTGGCAAATTTGTTTTTGGCTCTGATTAATATCCTTTGCCCTGGGCTGCAGCATCTGCCGCATTGTTTTTATTTTTTATTTTCTGAGCATTTTTTGTTGAAGTATAATTAATATACACTTATATTAATTTTGGGTGTACAATGTGACCTTTAATATTTTCAACAAATGCCATCCTCATGGCTGTTCTCTCCTGAGAAATTCCAAGTTAGGTAAAATCAAGGCAAGACCTCCGTGTTAGATCTCCATCTGACAGGTCAAGACAGACAAGCTCAGGTGTGAGAACAAGATCTATGCTGCCTTCTGCACTAGGATCCCACACCAGAATGTGGCTTCTGCCTTCAAAACCACAGCTGGTGGGGGGTGGGGGAAGGGGGATGAGACAGGAATAAGTTAAAATGCCACAGGACCATGTTTCATTCATCTTTGTCTTGCTAAGGGTTGGTTTGTTTGCAGTAAACCATTGGCTATTTTCCAGAGTTCCAATAAATCTGACTTTTTTCATTGTTTCTGCGGTGGCATGGGTAGGAAGTTTTTAAGTTACTAACTTAATCTTTTTCCTTCTTACAGGGCTATGCAGATAGTCTCTTTCCTCTTGGGTCAGTTTGGTAATTTGTGTCTTTTTAGAATCTGTCCATTTTTCTCCAAGTTACCTTCTTTGTTGGCATGCAGTTGTTCATAGTAATCTTTTATAGTCTTTTCTGGTTTTGTTTCTGCTTTAATTGCAAATTTTAGTCATTTGAGTCTTTTTTCTCTTTTTGGGTGTGGGTTAAATTCTACTAGTTCAGATGTTACATAGTTTATTCCTTTTCTTTTGGTAGTTAAACTTGGATCTTTTTTTTTAGCATGGGTAAAGTACAAAGTTAAACCTTGTCTTTTCTTTCCCAAATGGTTCAAAACCTGTATTAGCCTTTGAGCCAAGGTCTATGTGCAACCTCTTATGCCTTGTCTGAAAACGTCTTTGTTGCACACTCTTAATACTAGTTTCCCTGCATGTTGAGTTCTGAGCTGGCTCTCACCCTGCCTTCATCTGCTGGCAGTGCTATTCCTGGTCTCCTAGACTTTGCTCTTTTGAGATGTTTGCCAGCAGGCTAGTCATCATCCCTTTGTAGACTGTCTGCCTCTTCTTTCTGGTCCTTTGTAGGGTTTTCTCTCTGTCTTTAGTGGTCAGCAGTTCTACTGTTGTGGGTTGAGGAGTGAATTCACTTTTACTTATCCTGCTTGTCTTTGCCCCACTTGGTATTAACCAATTATCTTCAGGAATTATGAGCTTAATTCTGGTGTCCCTGCAATTCTGGAAACTTCTCCGCCAATATCTCTTTAAGATGTCATTTCTCCTGGGGCGCCTGGCTGGCTCAGTCAGTGGAGCCTGCCACTCTTCATCCTGGAGATGTTCGTTGTGAGTTCAAGCCTCACACTGGGTATAAAGATCACTTAAATACAAAATCTTTAAAAAATATATGTCATGTGTTCTGTGTTCTCTCCTCTTTGTGGGAGGGACGCCTATCAGACACTGTTAGTCTTTTGCATTTGCTTCTCTGTTTGTACTCTCTCAGCTTCCAATTTGTGTTTTCCATTTCTTTCTCTCTCTCTGCTGGATCCTGGGGGTACTTCCTCAGATTGCTCTGTCGATTCATTATTTCTCTCTTCAGCCCTGTTTCTTCTGCTGCTTAGCCCTTCTAAGTGAGCTCTTGGTTTAAATGTCTTCATGAGTGTTTCACTTGTTTCTTTTTAAAAATGTTTGGTCTTGCCCTGTACTGACTTACTCTTTTCTCATGCTGGGTTTTATTGTCTCTCATTGCCCATTTTCTTCCTGACTCTTGGGGGTACACTCTGGCTTGTGTGCAGATTTTTCTTCTTTTATTTTATTTTTTTAAGATTTTATTTATTTATTTGAGAGGGAGAAGCACGCTGAGCAGAATACCTGACATGGGACTCGATCCCAGGACCCTGGGATCATGGCCTAAGCCAAAAGCAGATGCTTAACCAACTGAGCTACCCAGGTGCCCCATGTGCAGAGTTTTTCTTTTTGATTGTGTAGTTTTCCCATGCATGGCTGGGCTCTTCCAAGGTCCCAGATCTCTACTTCCTGCAAGCTCAGGACCCTGTTTCCTTTTCTCCTGTGTCAGTTATGGCCCTGGGTTCCAGCTCCCTGGATAATGCTCTTTAATAGTGATATAATATGAATCATATATATAAAGTTTTTTTTAGGATCCACATTGAAAAACTAAATAGAAGAAGATGAGATTCATCTTATAACATATCTCACCCGCTGTATCCAAGATATTATCATTTTAACATGTAGTAATATAAAAACATACTAAACTTATTTTTTTTTAAATACTAAGTCTTGGGGTACCTGGGTGGCTCAGAGGGTTGGGCCTCTGCCTTTGGCTCGGGTCATGGTCTCAGGGTCTTGGGATCTAGCCCTGCATCGGGCTCTCTGCTCAGCAGGGAGCCTGCTTCCCCTCTCTCTCTGCCTGCCTCTCTGCCTACTTGTGATCTCTGTCAAATGAATAAAATCTTTAAAAAAAAATACTAAGTCTTCCAAATCCAGTGTGTGGGTTAGACTCATGGCATGTCTCAGTTTGGGCCAGTCCCATGTCACGTACTTCACAACCCTGTATGACCAGTTGCCACCATATTGGACAAGAGGCTTAGTATCAGAGTCTGACTTTGCCCTCTGGCTAACTTGAGCCTACACCTCTGAGTTTCCTTTGCATTTTCTCCCTGTTGCTGGCACATGGGGTTTTGCCTCTCTCTTGAGCTTGGCTACGTATTAAAATTTTTCTTTTGTCATATTTCTCTGTGTTTATAGCTGGAGAAAGAGGTCAGTTCTGTCCACCATGTTGCCAGAAATCCTTCCATTTATTCCTTACAATAACCTTATGATGGAGTTTCTCTTATGCCCAGTTTACAGATGAGGAAACTGGGGCTCGTGGAGCTTAAGTGATAACTTGGTGCCCAAGTTCCCATGGCTGTTAAGTGGCAGAGAACAGACCCAAACACAGGTCTGTTTGAACTCCCAAGTCCATGCTCCATCTGCCATGCTACATTGCCATCTCATAATTTTGATTCCTCCTCATTCATTTTCAGGAATTAGACAGCACCAAGAGCTTTTACTCCCTGACTCCTTACACAGCCTTGCTTGTCTGGAGAGTAGCTCTTGGCCAAGACCTGGCAGTGGAGAGCCATGGACCAGTACAGCTTCGGGGATGAGGGTGCCCTCCCTCCAGAGATGCATCTCCCTTCATTTTCCGAGAGCCTCAATTGCAGCGACACCCTCAACCGGGATCTGGGTCCCAGCACACGAGACCTGCTCTATGCTGGCCTGAGTGGTTTGGACCTGGACCCCAGCCTCCCAACGCCCGACATGACCAGTGAGGTGCTGGAGGACAACTTAGACACCCTGTCCCTCTACTCAGGGAAGGACAGTGACTCTGTGAAGCTGCTGGAGGAGTTCGCAGACCCAGAATCTCAGGCTTCCTTACAAGGTGAGGCTGTCTACCTGGGTCCGAGGGCCTCGAGGGTTGTGCGAAAGCTCCTGTGGCCAGCTAGGGGTTGCTTCTGCGTGGATTGGATACGAAAATTTGTATCCTCCACAGGTGACTAGGAAACAGGGGACAGTCAGTTTCTTTTTTAACTTGGGAATTGTTTCCAACTTCCTAGTCAAGGAACTAAACATTGATCTGGAGGAATAATGTTGAGAAACTGGGCCATTCGTGGATGTCCTGATCTTGTGTGTTGTGTGGGCAGACATTTGAGTTCACAGGAGATTTTCCCACTGATTACATCTCAGAGGCCCTTTTCACGTTTACAGTGTGACGTGGGATCCCGTCTGTCACTTGGTTGGCTAAGCTTCCCCAGCCCCAGTGTCTCATCTGTGAAGTGGAGGGATGATAGTGTCCACTCTGCTTCCCTGCAGAGTATCAGCAGTCAGAAGCAAGAAAAGAAAGGACTGGAAAATCACTGCACAGACTGTAGAGCACGAGACAGATAGCAGTCATTTCCATCAGTGTCAGTAGAGCTCATCTCAGACTCAGACAAGTCTTTCTCTCCAACAGCAGAGGAGCACAAAGAGAACAGATGCAATAGTTAAATGGCTTGGTGCAATTTTTTAGGTTTTTTGGTTTGCTTTCAGTCTTCCCCAACAAGATAAATCCAATTTTCAAAAATTTTTAAAAAGATGTATTTGTTTCTTTGAGAGAGGGCATGCGTGGGGAGGGGCAGGGAGAGAGAGAATCTCAGGCGACTCCCCGTTGAGCACAAAGCCCACCTCGGAGGCTCGATCTCACAACCCTGAGTTCCAGACCCAAGCCCAGACCAGGAGTCGGGTGCTCAAGTGACTGAGCCACCCAGGTGCCCCAAATTCAGTTTCTGCTAACTCTTCCACTGGCTCGTTGGTCAGTTGCTCAGATGGGTTGACTGAGCTAGATAGAGCCCTTTGGTGGTTCCATTCACACCACATGCATGGAAGGCCATGTCTGTGGTGGCTCTGCTGAGTAGGGATTCAGTGAACATCTGCTCCAGTAGCAGCTCAGGGAAGGTCCTGAGGACTTGCCAAAGTGAGAAAGTCCCAAAGCCCCTCTCCACACAAGACACAGTAGACAAGGGCTCAGCCTTGTCCCCTTGTTGGAACAATGGCCAAGGTGGACTCCTGGAATCATGGGACAGGTGCAGTGTTGTAAGCACAGGGCCAGGCCTGGGGGTGCTGCAGGAATTAGGGTTCTCGACTCCGGCCACAGAAACCACCTAAAGAATGCTTGTAGTGTGAATATGTGAGCATTTTGCTGGGCAGAGAAGTGGCAGCCTTCGCCAGGTTTTCAGGGGGTTCCGCATCCCTCCCTGCAAAGTGTGTTACCAATCATTAACCTAGTTCAGCTTTTCCTGATGCATTTAAAGAGGAGTCCATTGCCCATCATTACGTTCTGTCTCCTTATACTTCTCCAGCTTACATTCAGGACGATATAAATGCATACACTTGGTTTGTCGTCTTAATCAGGAAAGTAACACACAGTTATTAAAGAAAACTTAGGAAACAGAGAAAAGTCCCATCAGGAAAACTCCCTAGCCAGACCCCCACATGTAGATTTTGGGAAACACAAGTGAAGGAGCTCAGAAAAAGCCTAGCTTTGCATGGGGGCATCAAGGGTGTGATGCGATTAGAGGTTTTTTCAAACCGACCATATTCGCTTTCTTACGTGAGGTATTCCCTTGTCATCACACACTGCTCCATCGTACTTGACCGCACTCCTGCTCATTAGACCACTTGTGTTTCTGTAAACAACTTTTCACATGCTGCGCTTCCTTTTGGATGAGTTCTCTGAGCCCACTCCTCCAAGTAGGTCTGCCCATCAGAGAACGTACGTCCACCGTTTTCCAATACTCTCCTAACACTGCCTTCTGTGAAGATACGGCCATTTCCCAGGCCAGTGACCCTACCAGATTGTCCGTGTCTTTGCCAACTTTTTGAAACGATGTTTTGTTTTCCGGGTTCGTAGTTGCTGTAACAAGCATTTTTACAGTAGCTTGGCAGAGCTGAGGACTTCTCTGACAGGAATCCTTTTCTTCCGCATTTAACCTGCTGGGATTAGTCAAACACTTGCCGCAGTAATTTCTTACTCAACGAGGAGGAGAGCAGGCATGTTGCGGGACAAACAGTCCGGACAGAGCTGGGGGACTGTCATCCAGGCTCCTTCCTGCCCTCTCTCTCAGGTTGCATCTGCTGTGCTCGCTCCTGCCCCCAACAGCTCTCAGGAGAAGTGGCGGTTTCTTTTTTTTTTTTTTTTAATTTATTTTCAGCACAACAGTATTCATTACTTTTTCACCACACCCAGTGCTCCATGCAATCCATGCCCTCTATAATACCCACCACCTGGTACCCCAACCTCCCACCCTCCCGTCTCTTCAAACCCCTCAGATTGTTTCTAAACTTGCCATCTCATGAGGCAGTCCGATCCATCATGAAGACCAGTCTAAAGAGCAGGGATTTCTCCCACGGTTGGTCTGTCCACCAGATGACTGTGGAAGTGCCCGTGAGTGTGCTGGGAGGGAATTCCAGGCACTGGAGACGGCAGGAGCCCACAGCGTCCTTGCATCCATCACACCTGTGTTTCTGGTGATTTGAAATCTGCTTCTGTTCAGTCGGGCACAACCAAACCTAATCTCTGTCCCTTGGAGCAGGACAGAAGCAGGCTCTTTCCTCCCCACATGCTGCCCCTTGAGATGCTCTCCCATCCCTCTCTCGCCTGAGCATTCCCTGTCCCTTCTTGGGTCCTGGTGAATGGTTTGTAAACATTTTACCCAAAGGGATACAGAAAACACAGAAATGTAGTCAGATACACGAGAAAAGGAAAACAGAAGTGTCCCAGAGTCCTCCCAGCCAATGCCATGCTTTCAGCTTGTTTTCTATTCAAATTGTTTTGTCTCCTTCTGTTCTGTAACGGGTCGCTCTTCTCTCACTGAGTAGCACAGTGTGAATATCCATTCATGTCGTCAGATATTTTCCCCCAGTTTTATCTTAAATGCTGTGTCCTAGACCACTGAGAGCGTCCTGCCTGCCCTTTCATCAAATGCTAGGAGGTTTCTAACAGGAAAGGCAGTGCTGCTGTTAACTGCTTTGCCCGCTACGTTTTCGTACAAATCCATGTTTGTTCCCTTAACATCCCAGAAGTGGAATTGGCTGCCAGGAAGGATCTGTGCTTTGCTGAGGTCTTGGACTCTATTTTTCTGGCTTGGCCTTCTGAGAGCACCACGGATGGTCTAGCCATAAATCCTGGTCACCTTGTCCCAGAAGTGCTTCAGATTCCGCCGCCACCATCCCTCCAAGTGCCATCCCGGGGGTCCCTTCTCCCCCTCCCCCTTCTCTCTGTGCGCAAAGCTGCTGGAGTTGGATGACACAGACGTGGTCCCTCTGCCCCAGCAGGCTGCAGCCCCAAGACTCACTGAGTGCCTTACCCATGCCCTCTGACTTCCCCACATGTCCATAACCTGTGCTCTCTCCCTCTGTTTAGACCTTGGGCTTGGTGCCCTCAAGGTACCTAAGGAGGCTGATGATGGAGGCAGGGCCACCTGTGGGAGCGCCAGGAAAGGCAAGCGGCAGCACGCTTCCCCCCAGAACCCGCTCCTGGACTGCAGCCTCTGTGGGAAGGTTTTCAGCAGCGCCAGCTCCCTGAGCAAGCACTACCTGACGCACAGCCAGGAGAGGAAGCATGTCTGCAAGATCTGTGGCAAGGCCTTCAAGCGCCAGGACCACCTGTATGTCGGAGTGTGGTCAGGGGGCTGGTGGGGAATGGGCGAGCTGCTCCTGGGTCCCCCTTACCCCAGACCAGGCCCCCCAGCCAGTCGTCCAGCTCCCTGGATGGCTGGGAGCTGTGCACGGACGCCCCTCTGTTCTTACACTGCCCGCTGTGGAACGTGGGGCCCACACAGCCTGGGACAGGTCCCTCCGCCCAGCCGGCATGTTCCCACCGGGATGGAAACCGCTGCCTTGATTGCAGGCAGGACCCTTGTGGGTTTCAAGACATATACGGGTTCGCTCCAAGGCAATTTTGTCATGCAGGGAATTGGGCGAACTATATAGAGAAATGCTCGGAGTCCCCAGCAGGTGTCCAAGGAGGACAGATCTGTGTCTCATGAGGCATGTGTGTGGGACTAATTCAGGGGCATGAGAGATTCCGAAATGCCTGTTTCTAGAATATGGCAATGGAGCATTGTTTTTTCTTACTCCTTTAAAAACAAACAAACAAACAAACAAACTCTTGATTTAAAAAAAAATAAAGCCTCTTGTAAGAGTTAGAAGCCAGAATTCCTTTGTTCTCAGTATCTTGGAAATGATGAGCCTTTCTTGCTAGCGAGACAGGACAGACTTTTTTCAAACCCAGAGACTTGACAGTGGGAGATGGCAAGCCCTTGCATTTTTAGGAGGCTCCTAAACTCCTTCTCTTCAGCTTCCCTCAGAAGGGTTTCGGGAGGAGGGCTTCTAGAGATAACCCTATGTGCCATGCGGTTACTGTCCAGGTTAGGGCTGTTGGGAACCTAGGGCAGGACTGACTGACTTACTTGTTCATGCTTGTAATATGCTAACATAGCCAGAAGTAGGATGTAAATGTAGAAATTACAGGAGGCACATTGCTAGAAAGTTTTTACCGATGGGGCATCTGTAATCTTTTTTCCCCGGGGCGTAGGCTCCAGGTAGCAGTCTCCTTGGAGGAGTGCTAGGAGAAAGCAATGACTCTTGGGCTAAAGGAAGGGTTGTGGGGAAGTAAGCATCTCCTTGAGCATATCCTGCAGAACCTTAGTCCTTAGGGACGCTACAAGAGGCTATTTGAATAAACGCTTCTGTGGACAAATAAGTCCGAGAGACATAGGAGGTGAAAGAGGGGTTTGTCTCCCTACTGTGTGGCTTTCAAATTTGCTGCTCTGATCCTCCAAGGAGCAAATAGTGTTTGTTCAAAACTTGCTTGCCAGCTGAGCCCACGTCCTCAGGGAGCCACTCTGGGGGACTGGTGTTCCTTGGGAACTCACTTTGGGGAACGCAAGTCGGCCTTTCATTGATTTTTTTTTTCCCCTCCGACGAAGAGTCTGCTTAAGGGTGAGGGACAGGAGTGCCCCTTGCATTTGGCCATCAGTGGCCGCTTGGGTCTCTCCTCATGGGGGCGGGGGGCAGAGCATGTATAGCTTCTGATATGGCCGCACCACTGCCCCCTGGGGACACCCTTGGGGCCCCCGGGGAGCGGCAGCCGAGGCAGCCGCTGACTCACTGCCCCCCCCCCCACCGTGTGGCTGCAGGACCGGGCACATGCTCACCCACCAGAAGACCAAGCCGTTCGTGTGCATGGAGCAGGGCTGCAGCAAGAGCTACTGCGACTACCGCTCCCTGCGCCGCCACTACGAGGTGCAGCACGGCCTGTGCATCCTGAAGGAAGCCCCCCCGGAAGAGGAGGCCTGCGGGGACTCCCCGCACGCCCATGAAGCAGCCAGCCAGCCTGTGCCCGCTGGCCTGCGCACCCCAGCACCCCCGGAAGCCCGGTCCCCCGGCTCCCTCTTGCCCAACCGAGACCTCCTGCGCTGCATCGTCAGCAGCATCGTCCACCAGAAGATTCCCTCGCCAGTCCCGGCCGCCGCAGGGCCCGCAGACGGCGGAGAGGGCAGGACTGTGGCCTGTCTCTGTGCACCCTCTTCCGGGGCCTCCTCCTGCACCTCAGCAGGCATCCCTGCGGCTCCTGGGAACCTGGGCACGGACGTTCCGGAGGAGCCTCGCCCCCTGCGGAAGGAGCCTGCCGCTGCCATGTTCACGGCTGTGCACTCGAGAGGCGTGGAAAACGGCGGCTCCGACTCCACTGAGTCCGAGCCGGTGCTCCCACTGCCGCCCAGCCTGGAGGGCTGGCCTGAGGGTGGCCCCCTGCCTGCCTGCCTACCTCTTTTCCGAGGCCAGACTGTCCCTGCCAGTTCCCAGCCAGCTGGCCACAACTTCCAGTGGCTCCGGAACCTGCCTGGCTGCGCCAAGAGCAAAGGGAACAACGTGTTCATGGTCCACAAGACCCCGTCGATGCCGTCCCGGGAGGGTGGCGAGTCAGGCCCGGGGCCTAGCAGCATCTCCCCCACAGGGGAACCCTCGCCCAGCCCAGGGACCGTCAATCTTGAGGACACATTGCCCTTCCCTGCCACACTCTTGAAGGCGCCTGGGGAGGCCTCCGGTGATCCCCGATACGCCGGCGGGGAAGACGACACCTGGGTTTCCAAGAAGAGCAAGTTTGACTGTGACTCCTTCTCGTGGCAAAACCCCGGGGAGCCGGGCCTTCAGGATGCCCAGAAGCCGAGTGGGCTCCCGTCGGACGGCACGCCTCTCTTCCGGCAGCTGTTCCTGAAGTCCCAGGAGTCTCTGGTGAGCCACGAGCAGATGCAGGTGTTCCAGATGATTGCCAAGTCCCAGCGGATCTTCTCCCAGCTCCCTGGGTCCGAGGGCAAGCAGGCCGCCCTAAAGCCCCTGCCGGGGCCCTGGCCGCAGCAGCCAACGCCGCTGGCACCCCCCGTCGACTCTCTCCATGCTGGCCCCGGAAACCCGGAGCCAGAGGGGTCCCCAGCCCGCAGGAGGAAAATCACGCCTGTGTTCCCCAGGGAGGCCTCCCCAGCCAGCACCAGACGGGACTCAAAGGGAGGACCCAAAGGGGCCATCGCTCCACCGTCCCTCACGGCCTCATCGTTGGACACCCCCGGCAATCCAGACATCTCCTCTCTGGCCAAGCAGCTGAGATCCACAAAAGGGACCTTGGACCTGGGGGACATCTTCACCCCTGGGGGCACACGGCAGACCCAGTTAGGTGGGGAGGAACCCCTCGGAGCCCCGCTCCCAGGGAAGCAGGCCCAGGCAGAGAACAGCACGTCATTAGGGGCCACAAAAGGGGAAAAGAGCCAGGCCTGCGCCCGGGGCGGAGGCTACAGGCTCTTCTCCGGCAACCCCAGGTCCCAGCGCTTCTCAGGCTTCCGGAAGGAGAAGGTGAAAATGGATATGTGCTGCACAGCCTCCCCGAGCCAGGTAGCCATGGCCTCCTTCTCCTCGGCCGGGCCCCCAGCAGAGCCACCCCAGGACTCCAAGTCCAAGCTGACCATATTCAACAGAATCCAGGTACCTGGGCTCTCCCTCACGAGACCCAACACCTGCCTGTGCTCCAGCCCGGAGTCTCATTCCTGACTTGCTCCCGCATTTACTGGTTGGTCGGGCATCATGTTTCATCTCGGGGGTTCCTCCAGGGCAGGTTTAGAGAGGCGGAAAGGAACGTTCGTGGAGACTGTGGTCCCTCCTGCCCCCTGCCCCCCAAAGAGCTGAGAACGAGGTCTTTCGAGTTGTCAGATGCTTTCTCCCCAAAGCTTTTCCTGCTTGCTTGCTGTTTGCTTTTCACTTCCTTTTGGATTGGCCTCCTTCAGTTCTTCAGAGGATATAAAGGTAGAGAGCCTGCCCCCGTAAATATTTCTGCATGCAATACCGTCTCTCTCCTGATGAGAGTCATGGTCACGACCCCGGCTGGCCCTGCCGAGCAGTAGTAGCCTGGTTCTTGCTGGTCCTTGCGGATGGCGCAGGGTCTGGGCACAGAGAGGGGGGCCGCTCTGTCTTACCCCGGCCCGAGGTGCAGCACCCTTCCCGCCACCCCCACAGCTGCCTTTTTTTTTTTTTTTAAAACAGCCTGTATCATTTAACTCACCATTTAAAGTGTATCCTCCAGTGGCATTCAGTATATTCCAAGGTTGGGTGTCTGTTATGGCTCTTCGCCAGAACGTTTTTGTCACCCCCAAAGAGGCCCTGGACCCTTCGTTGTCCTGCCCAATCTCTCCATCCCTCCTGGCCCCTGGCAACCATGAACCTATCTTCTGTATCTGCAGATTTGCCCCTTCTGGGCATTTCGTGTAGTTGGAGTAGTTGAAATCACACACCGTGTGGCCTTCTGTGCCTGCTTCTCACGCTTAGGCTGGTGTTTTCAAGGCTCGTCATGCTGTGGCACCTCTTGGTGCTTTGCTCCTTTTTGCGGCTGAGTGACACTCCCCGTACGGCTGGGTCATGTTTTGTGAATGTGTCCGTCAGCTGTCGGGCGTTGTTCCCGCAGCTCAGTCTGTGTGACTGCTGTGAACATTCCAGGTCATACAAGGTCAACATACAAGGTCCACGTGCACGTAGGTTTCCCTCTCTCGGGAAATACCGAAGCGGGGCATCGCTGGGTCATATGGTGACTCAGTCTGAGGGACTGTGGGACTTTTCCAGAGAGGCCACACCACTCAGTGTCCCCACCCACAGCACAGGAGGGCGCCAGCCTCACGGCCTCATCAGCCCCGCTTGTGCTCCAGTCTTATTCACCCAGCCGTGCTTGCGGCTGTGACTTGGCACCTCGGTGCCACTTGCCCCGGCGACTGAAACTGCCCAGCACCTTTTCATGTGCTTAGTGGCCATTTGGAAAGCCTCTTGGGTTATGTGTCTTTCAGATCCTTTGCTCATTTTTAAGTTGCGGTGTTGGACTTTTCATTGCTGAGCTGTGTAGGAGTTCTTTATATGTTATGAATACAAGTCCCTTGTCAGGTCATGACCTGCAGCGATTTTCTCCCATTCCAGGGCCGTCTTTTCCCTCTCTTGATGGGTCCTTTGACGCATGGCAGTTCGGACTTTTGATGAAGTTGAATTGTCAGTTCTGTCTTTCTGGTTCAGTGCCCCCCACCCCCGGGGCACTGAGTCCTCCTCCAAGGTCACGGAGAATTGTACCTGGGCTTTTGTCTCAGAGTCTGACCGTTGGAGGTCTTGTAGGCCTCCTTTCCAACATGGTGGCTCAGATGTGTTTTCATCTTCAGGGTGGAAATATCTACCGGCTCCCCCATCCGCTGAAGGAGGAGAACGTGGCAGGTGGATGGTAAGTTCAGAGGACACACCCCGCCCGGCCTGGGGGAACTCAGGCCCTCCGATTCCTCTGGTGGCTCTTGTGTGCTGGGCCTGAGTCACCAAGTTCTGGATGCTTCAGTCCTGAAGAGGTATGCATCCGGCCATGAAGATCGGGGCACCCCCTCTCCACTTCCCAGGGTTTATCAAGTGTTAGCAGGGTATCAGACTTAAATAAACAAAGAGAAATTAGTGATGGGGGCCGAGTCTCTTTCTCCTGTTCTTCCCTCCTGCCGTGTTTCCCCACAGTAACCAGCAAAATGGGGGCCCTGCAGACTGGGCAGAGCCAAGGAGCACTTATGTCTGCAAGAATTGCAGCCAGATGTTTTATACAGACAAAGGGCTGAGCAGCCACATGTGTTTTCACAGCGACCAGTGGCCATCACCTCGAGGGAAGCAGGAGCAGCAGGTGAAGTGTTGCGCAGTTGGCTCTGTGCTGCTGGGGCTTCTGGGAGGTTTTCAGGGGGTAGGCGACCGACCAGACGTCACTTATCTCAGGATGGAGGTGTGCCCCTTGGGGGAGCCTGGGCAGGGGGCCAGGAGTCAGGTCTGGGCTGCTCTGGAGCGGCCTAGCTGGAGGCGCTCTTCTTCCTGTCCTGCCCACCAGTGAAGCTTACAGAGCCGTCGATTCTCTGCATTCAGGTGTTTGGCACGGAGTTTTGCAAGCCACTGCGACAGGTGCCGAGGCCAGAGGGGGATGGGCAGAGTCCTCCAGGAGCTAAGAAGTCCTTGGACAACACGGCTGTGGCCCCTCCGGGGATTCCTGTGCCTGTAGCTCCAGGGAACCGACCCGTCGGGAGCACCGCCAAGGTGGGTGCCGGTCAGGCTGCTCTCTTCCTGCTGCTTCCCCTGCCTGCTGGCCGAAGTGGCCGAGGGAAAGTCTGGCCAAACGTCCAAAAACTCTTTGAGTCTCGGAGCGAGCTCATTCAGTCACTAACACCCTCTGCTCCGCGGTGTCCGCCTATGGGAGCAGCGCTGCAGACTCTGGTGACTGCGCCTCCCCGGGGCCTGTTGGTCCGGTAGTGAGTAGACCTGTCCGCCAGGCTGTGAGGGGGACTGGAGGGAGCAAGAGAGCATCCTGAGGGGCACCAGGGATTCAAACTAAGGAGGTCAGGGGGTCTTCCCAGACGAGGTGTGGGAGCAGAGACCTGGAGGAGAGGAGGAGTGGGACTGGCAGAGAGGAGCAGAGATCGCATGGAGGTGACAGAGAGCATTGCAAGTTCACATGCCCGGTCTCTTCAGCCCATACTGGAGGATCCCGCCGGACAAGCCCGGGGGCACGGGGACGGGTCGCATGGATATCTTTGCTCGTCTTGCAGGACCTATTGCTATTTTTCATTTGCTCAAGCTGTGGCCCTCTCTGCCCCCCACTATCTAAGGGCCAGGCATTTTGACAACTGATACTGGCCTCACCTATTTTCAGATTCCCCTGAGTCAAGGCCTCTCCTTGAGGGCACGGGTGTGGGGAGGAATCCTGTGGCTTAGTTAGGGTCTGGGGTCTGGCTCAGGTGCAGAGGCCCTGTTCTGCTCCCTATTCTGAGGGCCCCAGGCATGGACGTGCTAGGCTGCAGGTCCTGTGTCCCTCTGTCGTGGGAGTCCGTTCCCTCTCGCCCGCTATCCTGAAGACATCTGTGTGGCGGGGTGCCTCAGGAGATCCCCTGAGTTCTGAACTCTCTTCTTCCGCAGGGACCAGAGAAAGATGGGGAAGAGAGAGACAACAAGGATGGCAGTCAACACCGGAAGCGGAAGAAGCGCCCCCAGTCCAAGGCATTGTTCATCCCTCCTCCACCCTCGTCCTTTGGGGATCCAGGCCTGGGGGGATGCCACCAGAGCTGTCTGCGGTCTCCGGTGTTCCTGGTGGACCGCCTCCTCAAGGGACTGTTCCAGTGCTCCCCTTACACGCCGCCCCCCATGCTCAGCCCCATCCGGGAGGGCTCAGGGCTGTACTTCAACACCCTCTGTTCCACCTCTGCTCATGCCGGGCCCGACAAACTCATCAGCCACATACGTGGTGAGTGATGCCGGGCATGACTGTGGTCTCTGCTCCAGGTGGGGCGGGCCTGCGGGGGGCCGGGTCCCCTCCCTCCCACCGTGCCGGGCCTGCTACGTGAGCTCCACGGCTGTTCGGGAGAAGCCCAGCAGCCCCTGGGACCGGCAGCCTTCTAGGTGCAAGAATTTTACAGCCAGAAAGAAAACGCAGGGACTGTTGACCCTGACCACCGTCCTGCTCGCCCTTTGAGTAATTTTACCAGTTTGGGCCAGAACAGAATTCATACACCATACAAATCACCCACTGGAAGCAGACAGTGTTTCTTTAGTATTCTCACAGCTGTCTAATCCTAGGGCAGTTTTGTCGCTCCCAAAAGAAGCACCAGATCCACGCAGTCACACACACCCTGGGGCCCCCTTTTCCCCCCTGCCCTGAACAACCACTCCTCTACTCTTTCTCTCTATGGAGCTGCCCATTCTGGACATTGTGTATAACTGGGCTCATACCGTGGGGGACGTTTTGTCTAGCTTCCTGCCTCAGCCTCCACAGACATCCATGTGACAGTATATGCCACAGCCGCACGCCTCTTTAGGGCCCGATGACATCCCACAGTCTGGACAAGGCACGTTCTGCGTACCTGTCCCTTACTTGATGGGCATTTGGGGCATTTCTGTCCTCCGGCTGCTGTGAGTTATGTGCTCCTGAACACCGTGTTCAGGTGTTTGTGGGACATGTTTCCTTTTCTCCCGCGTATGTTCCCAGGAGGGCAGTTGCTGGGTCATAGGGTAGCTCTGAGTTTAACCACTTCCGTCACCACCAGACCGTTTTCCAAAATGATGGACATGTTTTAAATTCCCTCCAGCGTCGTATGAAAGTTCCAGCTTCCCCACATCCTTGTCAGCTGTCGTGGTCTTTCTTCTCATGTGACCATCCGCTATGTGTAAGGTGGTTTCCAGCTGCATTTCCCTGATGGTTCCTGTGACTGAGGGTCATTCTGCGTGCTTACCATCTTTTTGTAATCTTTTCAGATCCTTTGCCCGGATTTTGAATTGCGTTGTTATCTTTTTATTATTCAATTGTAAAAGCTTCTTCTCTATTCTGGAATGAAGGCCTTTATCAGGTACATGGGTTTGCAGACTCTCTCCCATTTGGGCATTGCCTTTTCATTTTATTTGTGGTCTTGTTTGTAGCACAAAAGTTTTTAATTTCAATGAAGTCCAATTTATTTTTTGTCACTTGTGCTTTCCTTGTTGTATCTAAAGTTTTGCCTGAGCAAAGATTGCAAAGATTTGTCTCTCTGTCTTCTTGTAAGAGTTGTATC
Organism: Mustela erminea; assembly: GCF_009829155.1. NCBI lineage: Eukaryota > Metazoa > Chordata > Mammalia > Carnivora > Mustelidae > Mustela > Mustela erminea. The sequence continues at coordinate 3,871,072 of NC_045632.1, read as the reverse complement.
ATTTTAAGTCTTAAATTTATGTCTGATCCATTTTGACTTTTATGTATTGTGTAAGGTGGGAGTCCCAACTCATTCTTTTGCATGTGGCTGTCCATTGTTCCAGCGCCACTTACTGACAATGCTGCTCCCGGGGCGCCTGGGAGGCTCAGTGGGTTAAGCCTCTGCCTTCAGCTCAGGACATGATCTCAGGGTCCTGGGATCAAGTCCCACATCGGGCTCTCTGCTCAGCGGGGAACCTGCTTCCTTCTCTCTCTCTCTGCCTGCCTGTCTGCCTACATGTGATCTCTCTCTCTGTCAAATAAGTAAGTAAAATTAAAAAAAAAAGAAAAGAAAAGAAAAAGAAAATGCTGTTCATTTCTTCTTGAATTGGCTCTGCACCTTGTGGAAAGCCAATTAGCCATAAATGACTTGAGATTTTCTGTTTTAATGCAGACATTTACAGCTATGAATTTCTCTCATAGCGCTGCTTTAGCTGCATTTTACAAGTTTCAGCATGTTGTATTCTTATTTCATGTATCTCAAAGCATGTTCTGATTTTTTTATGTCTTTTATAAAAATTTTATTTTTGAGAGATTTATTTATTATTCAAGTGGGGGTGGGGTGCGGCAGAGAAAGAGGGGGAGGCAGACTCCCTGCTGAGCAGCGAGCCCGATGCGGGGCTCCATCCCAGGACCCCGGAATCATGATCTAAGCCAAAGGCAGACACTTAACTGACTGAGTCACCCAGCCGTCCCTGGTTTTTTTGATACAGTGATTATTAGGGAGTATGTTGTTTAATTTCTGCCTCTTTGTGAATTTTCCAAGTTGCCTTTTTAAAATTGATTTTTAATTCTGTTGTGGTCAGAGAATATACTTTGTATTAGTTCAGTGCTTTTACTTCTTTTGAGGCATTTTTATGGGCTAGAATACATTCTGTCATGGAGAATGTTCCGTGTGTACTGCAGAAGAATATATTCTCCCAATGATGGGCAGAAAACACTGTAGATGTCCGATATGTGCCGTTAGTCCAAGTATTCTACTTCCTGTTGGCCTTCTGCCTGGTTGTCCTGTGCATCATTGAAAGTATTTATGTATTTAAGCTATTTTTTTAAGATTTATTTATTTGAGAAAGAGAGAAAACACATATGCGCGCATGAAGGGAAGGGGCAGAAGGAGTGGGACAGAGAGTCCCAAGCACACTCCGCATCAGGCACAGAGGCTGACTTGGGACTCGATTCCACACAACCTCGAGATCACCCCCCGAGCCAAAACCAAGAGTCAGTCAGTCAACCGACTGCACCACCCAAGTGCCCCTCCAACTATTATCTTTTAATTGTTCATTTTATTCTTTAGTTCTATCAATTGTTGCTTTATGTATTTATGGAATCTGATTTAGGTGCATTATTTTTATATAATTGCCATATTTTCCTGATGACTTGACCTTTTATCATTATGATAGGATATCATTTATCATTTTTACAAGAATTTTGTCATTTTCTTGAGTAATATTTTTTGTTTTAAAGTCCCAGTTTGCAGGGGCACCTGGGTGGTACAGTCAGTTAAGCATCCAACTCTGGATTTCGGCTGAGGTTGTGAACTCTGGGTGATGAGGTCACCCTGTGTTGGCTCCACACTCAACAAGGAATCTGCCGGAGACTCTCCCTCTCCCCCTTCCCTACCCTGCTCCCTCACTCTTTCTCTGTCTTGCAAATAAATCTTAAAAAATAATAAAGTCTAATTTTCCTGACATTAGAATAGCCATTCCAGGGCTTTTATGATTGTTTTTCACTTGGTCTGATTTTTCCTGTTCTTTTACCTTCACCCTGTGTCTTTGAAAATAACACGTGTCTCCCACAGACAGCGTCGGTTGGATCATATTTTTATATCAGTCTGAGAAACTGCCTTTTGATTGGTTTGTTTAAGCATTCTCTTTTATGAGCCCTTCATGCAGTTAGATTTATATCTGCCATTCTGCTTTTTATTTTCTATAGGTCTCATGTCATTTTCTCCTTCTGTTCACCCTTTTCTGCTTTCTTTTGTATTCAGTGAATATTTCCTTGTATAACACATCGTTTCCTTTAATTTTTCACTTTCTCTTAGTCATTTCTTAGGAGTTGCTGTAGAACTTAAAAAGATACATCTTAATTTATTAGAGTATGCTCAGTTGTATATTAATTTAATCAAATATAGAAACATAGCTATCTAATTCCATTTCTTCTAACCCTTCTGCTATTATTGTTGTATGGCTATATATAATATTGTGTTATATATGTATATACACATATATATTAGAAACTCAGAAATACATTGTTGTAATTATTACTTTATATAATTTTGTGTTATAATAAAGAAGACAATAAAGGAAAACAGGCATTATTTATAGGGGTGCCTGGGTGGCTCAGATGGTTGGGCATCTGCCTTCGGCTCTGCTCGTGATCCTGCCCGATTCGGGCTCCCTGCTCAGCATGGGATTTGCTTCTCCCTCTCTCTCCCCACTGTCCCCCCTGCTTGTGCTCTCTTGCTCTCTCTGTCAATGGAGTCTTTAAAGAGGAGGGGGAAAAAGGAAAGCAGGCATTATTTATAGAGTTTGTTTTATTGCCCTTCTCACTTACCATTACTGATAACTTCATTTATTCCTGTGGATTCAAGTCACTGTCTGGGGTATCCTTTCTTTACTGTAGTGCAACTCCTTTTTATCGCCACACATAGTATATTTCTATATTTTATAGGCCCACAATACATACTGTTTTATGCGATTGTTTTTTGAGTCAATTAAAAAATATGTCATTATAATCTTAAAATTACCCATATAATTACCTTTACCAGCACCCTTTGTTTTTTTGTTTTGATTTACTTACTATCTCGTATTGTTTGTTTTCAGTCTAAGCAACTTTCTTAGGTGTCTATTATCAGTATGGAGATACAATTTACATAAAATTTATTCCTTTAAAGCATGGAATACAGTGGGTTTTATTACAGTCACAGGAGACCTGTGCAACCATTGCTACCGTCAGGTTTCAGAGATTGTCAGCACTTCCAAAAGAAGCCCCACACTCCTTAGCAGCCACTCCTGTCCCTGCCCCCCACCCCCACCCACAGGTAACCTCTAGTTTACTCTCTGTCTCTGTAGATTTGGCTAATCTGGACATTCCATATACTTGGAATCCTGCAGTATGTGGTGTTCTCTGACTGTTTCCTAGCATAATGTTTTCAGGTTCCACCTGTGTCGCCGGGTGTGTCAGTATTCCATTCCCTTTTATGACTGAATGATATTCCACCTTTCTTTCTTTTTTTTTTTTTTAAAGATTTATAGAGGGCAGGGGGCAGGCAAAGGGAGAGGGAAAGAGAGACTCTCAAGCAGACTCCCCATTGATCATGGAGCCCAACTACGGGGCTCAGTCCCATGACCCTGAGATCATGACCTGAGCTGAAACCAAGACTCAAGACACTGAACCAACTGAGCCCCCCAGGCTCCCCTCCCCTTTACTATTTCTTATAAGACAGATCTGATAGCAACAAATCTCAGTTTTTATTTATCTGAGAATGACTTTATTTCACAGTTATTTTTGAAAAGTAATTTGCTGAATATGATTCCTGGTCGATAGTTTTTTATTTTCAATGACTTGAATATGTTATCCTTCTGCCTTCAGACCTCCGTTGCTTCTGACAAGAAGTCAGCTGTCAACCTTACTGGGGTGCTCTTGCGTGAAGCAAGTTGTTTTTCTCCTTTTACTTTCAAGATCTCTATCTTTGGCCTTCAGCATTTTGCCTGTGATGGATGTGTCTAGACAGAGCCCTTTGTGTTTATTCTCCTTGGTGTTTATAGTTTCCTGGCTGTATATATTGGGGTTTTGTTTTTGTTATTTACCAAATTTGGGCAGATTTCAGCTGTTGTATCAATGCCATGATACTTCACATGTTTTGTCGTCCCTTCCTTGTCTTTCTCCAGTACTCTGATTACACGTATTTTGCGGCACTTAATGATGCCCCCCATTTCTCTGAGGCTCACTCCATTTTTCTCCATTCTTTCTTCCCGTCTTCAGATTACATAATCTCCAGTGATCTATCTTCAGATTTGCTGATCATTTCTCCTACCAGCTGAAATCCGCTGTTGAGCCTAATCTTGGTTATTGTGCTTCTTTTTTTTCCTGAAGATTTCTTTCTTTTTGAGAGTTGGGGGAAGGGCAGAGGGAGAGAAGGCATCTCAAGCAGACTCCCCACTGAGCTCAGAGCCCCATGCGGGGCTCAATCTCATGACCTTGAGATCACGACCTGAGCCAAAACCAAGAGTCAGACACTTAAGTGATTGAGTCCCTCAAGCACCCTGGTTATTGTGCTTTTTTAATCCCCAAATTTTCACTTGGTTCTTTTAAAAATCTTCTGTCTCTTTACAGTATTCTCTCTTTGATAAGAAGTCATCATACCTCCCTTTAATTCTTTAAGCATGGATGCTGCTGAGAGAAGAGGTCCCTCTCCTTGGGTGCACCTGCCTAGGGTGAGGCACTCCACGTAGAGCTTCTGTTAATGGAGCTTGGCCTCCAGTGGGGAAGTGATGGTCAGATGCCATAGACTTTCACTGTTCTTACCAATATTTGGTCATTTTCTTAAATGAGTATTTCCTAAAATGCTGTATGCCTTTAGGACAGCTTCCAGAGACCTTAGCTTCCTGTTCTATAAAATAATTTTTAATCAGTTAATTTGTCATCTTGCTGAGTTCCTCTGCCTCTTCCTTGCAGATTTTTCTTTAAATTATGTGTTATCAGGGCACCTGGGTGGCATGGTCGGTTGAGTCACCACCTCTTGGTTTCACTCAGGTCATGATCTCAGAGTTGTGAGATTGGGCCCCATGTCAGGTTTGTGCTCAGCCCCAAGTCTGCTTAGGTTACTCTCTCCCTCTCCATCTGCCCCTCTCCCCTGCCTTCTCTCTCACGTAAATAAATCTTTCTTTAAAAATTGTGTTTTATGATGATAAGAAGTTAACATGAGTCTCCCTTAAGTGAGTAAGTGCTCAGAACATCATTGTTGATTATAGGGACCACGTTGCACTGTGGACCTCTAGAGCTTACTCATCTGGCTTACCCAACACTTTATGCTCATTGATCAGTAAATACCCACTCCCCACTCTCCTAGCCCCTGGCAACCAACATCCCACTTTTGATTATATGAACTGGACTATTTTTTAAAGATTTTCTTATTTATTTAGAAAGAGCGTGAGCATGCATACGGGTGGGGGGAGGGGCAGAGAGAGAAGGAGAAGGAGAGAATCTCCAGCAGGCCCCGTGCCGAGGGCAGAGCCTGATGTGGGGCTTGACCCCAGGACCCCGAGATCATGACCCAAGCCAAACCCCAGAGTTGTATACTCAGCCAACTGAGCCACCCAGGTGCCCCTGAATTGGACTATTCTGGATACTTACATAAGCAAAGTCATGCAGTATTTCCTTCTCCATGCCTGGCATGATGTTCTCAAGGTTTATTCGTGTTGTTGCCTATTGGAGGTTCCTCTCAAAAAAAAAAAAAAGGTTGACTCGTATTCCATCCTATGTAAATACCACATTCTCTTTACCCACTCCTTTGTCGAAGGACATCAGATTGTTCCCACTCGGCTGTTGTGAATAGTGCTGAGTAAACATGGAAGTGCAGTTATCGCTAAGATACTGGTTCGAGTTCTTTTGGATAAATACCCAGGGTGGGGGTGGGGCGCCGCCTGGGTGGCTCAGTCAGTTGAGCATCTGCTTCTGGCTCAGGTCATGATCCCAGGGTCCTGGGATTGAGCCGCCCATGGGGTGCCCTGCTCAGTGGGGAGTTAGCTTCTCCCTCTCCCTCTGCCATTTCCCCTGCTTGTGCTCTCTGGCTCCCTCTCTCTGTCAAATAAATAAATAAAATCTCAGAAAAAATACCCAGAAGTGGGATTGCTGGATCTTACAGTAGTTCTCCTTTTAATTTTTCGAAGACTCTCCCTACCACACAGCTGTAAAGAGCCGGTTTTTAGCTGTGCCATGAAGGCAGGCAGAAGGGCCTTATGGTCAGTCTTCCTGAGGCTTTTGTTCTTGTCACATTTTCCAGATCAAGTGGACAGCTCTTTCGGCATTTGCATGGTAAAGGATGACACCAAGATCAGCATTGAACCGTAAGTTGGAAAAGACTTAGCACTTGAGGGTGCGTCCTTCCAAAGTGGGGGTGCTTCTACCTGCCTTGTGGGCCTGTATCAGTTTTCCCGGGGCTCCTTCGTCACAGGAGATCAGGTCTCACTATGGAGCCTCCCTAAGAGAGAAGTGCACTTCTGTGGGTGTAGGTGGGAAGCTCCCCTAGTATTCTTTCTGTCTAGACATACCATAGCTGGGGCCCCGGGGACAGAATGCCCAGGACCCTGGGATTCTGGGTAAAATTGGTGGTGGTATGGTCCAGACTTCCGAGTGTCCATAGGGTGTGGCTGGATAGTATGGCTGTGGGTGTAGAAGCATGAGAGCTATCAGCATGTACTCCCCTGTCCTGGACCCGCAGCGACACCTGAGGCCAGAGATATGGCAATAAGGAAAATGAGAGGAGGGAAGGAAGTACTCCTTTGAGGGGTTTCTGGAATGCCTGTACGTATCTGTCAGGGATGATGGACACTGAACACGTCTGGCAGATGGCACAGGGTTTGCATCGGGCAAGGCTGTGGTCTGAGAGAAGGGAATACCACCTGTATCTGTTTCATTTCCCGTCTTAGTCACGGGTGTCTTTCCCGCGTGTCTGTGTGTGCGGCCTTGTTTCAGACACATCAACATAGGAAGCCGGTTTCAGGCTGAGATCCCAGAGCTCCAGGAGAGAGCGCTGGCAGCTGCTGACGAGCACGTTGCTTCTCTGGTCTGGAAGCCATGGGGAGATGTGACGACCAACCCAGAAACGCAGGACAGAGGTGGCTGAGGCTCTGGGGCCAAATTCCAGTGGGCCCTGCTCCTAGCCCCCACCCCATGTCTGAGGACATCTCCTCCCAGTTCTCCCCTCGGGCCCAGAAGCAGTACCCGGGGTGAGGAGGCGGGAGGGCGCCCCTTGGTGCTGCACGGCTTCTGCGCAGCTACAGTCTCCCGCCCACAAGCCCGGTCGGCTGTTTGGCTGTTTGGGGCAGGGTTTGTGCCTGTCCTTCTTGTCCCTCCCTTCCCTCATCCCACTTTCAGCGGAGATGTAAGGGGGCCAGTGACAAGGAGCCCGCCCTCTGTGCTGTCGGGGAAGTCTCCCCAGCACTTGCTGACTCCCCGTCTCCTCTCTCACACTCTGCTGGGATGGCTGCCGGACACAGTCACTGAGCTCTGCAACGTGGCCTGCTCCAGCGTGATGCCGGGAGGGGGTACCAACCTTGAGCTCGCTCTGCACTGCCTGCACGAGGCCCGGGGCAGTGTTCAGGTGAAGTGGAGGCAGGGCCAGGGGCAGCGGCCGGGGGTGCCTGGGGGAGCTGGAGCGGCAGGTGCATGCCCTGTGCGGTCTGCTTGGGCAGGCCACTGTCCTTCTTCCCGGTGGCTTTGGGATCGGTGTGGTCCTCATGAGCTGCAGGGGTGGGCTCTGGTGTGACAGCAGTGCCGGGCTCCACCAGCACACCCAACTCGGGTCCTGAGCTCATCAGGTTTCTTACTGAGCTTTCTCTCTTCGACTAAAAACCTGTGTATGAAAACTGCTGGTGCATTAGAATTGCCTGTGTCTCCTCTGAGGACCCTCCTCAGTTTGCTGAGTAGTGGGAGAGGAAGAGGCCCATCACCGAGCCAGTGCCACGGTCCTGCTCTTTCTTGAGCTGAGAGGCAGCGGCTGGCACATAGTAGGTGCTCAACAGAGCAGGCAACCCACCTTTCTGGGGTTCCGCTGAAGGCCTGGTAATGAATGTTGTGATGTGGGGGCCGGGGCCAGCTTTGGGGCCCCAGTATTGCTTTCATGCTCATGTTGTCATCTTGAAATCCTTAGTAAGTTTTGGACAAGGGTTTTCATTTTGTGCTGGGTCCCACAGATGCCACAGCGGGCCTGATGGGTTACTCTGGGGAACAGGACAAAGTCCCTTTCTTTATGGGCTTACATTTGAGAAGAGCCAAAACAGCAAATACGTTCCGGAAGGTCGCTGGATAGCGATTAGCGCCATGAAGGAAACAAAGGGGGCAGTGGGCAAGGGCAGGGCTGTTCCAAATGCTGGTCCTTGATGGCAAGAAACGTGCACCACAGGAGCAAACCCACACAGCCACTGTCTCCTGGTCGGGAGCACCTTCCCGGGAGTGTCCACGGCAGCTGCGCTCAGCGGTCACAGGTGTGGGCTGGTCCGAGGACCCACCCCACTGAGTGTAGGGCTGGGGAGAGTCTTCGGGAGAGCTGGCGGTGCTTCGGAAGGAAGGAAGGAACAGAGGCGAGACTCTTCCTCCCCTCTGTGTAAAGTATCCTGCGGCCCCTCTTGTTCCAGGTCGCCCTGGAGACCCTCTTACTGCGCGGGCCCCAGAAGCCACACACTCACCCGCTGGCCGACTACCGCTATGCAGGTGACTGGGCGGAGGGTGTGGGCGTGGTTTCTGCCCGGCTGAGACCTCGTGAAAACAGTCCTGACAGCAAGCTTCACCTGTGCCTTTTGGGAGTTCTCTTGGGGCCTTCACCTGCCTTTCCAGAAAGGCCTTCCCTCTCCCTGGGGTGGTGGGGGGTGAGGGGACGGGACTCCGTGGGCATGTTTTCTGCTAGTTACATCCTGCCTTCCCCCTTTTCCGTTGATTCCCTTGGGGGGTCATGCCCAGCCTGGAAGGGGATGCCCCCGGGCCAGGGAGGGGAGGAGGCAGACTGAGCTTCAGGGGTGAGAGTGGATGCGCCAGCCCTGGAGTCAGGCAGTCTGGACCCTCACCCAGTGCAGGCCTCCGTGGCTGCCTCGGTAAAGCACAGATCATGAGGGCCCCACCCGCTGAGGTTTTGTGAGGACTGTAGCTGATGAAGAAAGTAAGGGGCTTAGCAGAATGTTTGACACATGATCATGCTTAGTGATGGCAACTTTGGGAAGGACGGTGGTCTGCACGTCAGCCCCATCCTGTCCCCATGCTTGACTCTTTCTCTGATAGGTTCTGACATCTGGACCCCCATGGAGAAGAGGCTTTTTAAGAAGGCATTCTGTGCCCACAAGAAGGACTTCTACTTGATACACAAGACGGTAAGGTGAACGCGGGTGCGCTGGCATAGACAGGGCCTCGCCTTGCGCAACTGAGCCCAGCTAGAGCAGAAGGCCCTGCCATTCACATTGTTGTGAGTACCTCCAAACAGTACAGAAATGTGTCAGTGCTCAAATAAATGAATGCTCACATTCTCAGCTTGAGGAATGCTCCAGTAAAGGGCTCCGTGTCCTCCGCAGAGCCTCCTCCTGGCGGCTCACCTTGGCCTGTCTGCTTGTGAGCCTCAGGCTTGGCACGGTCTGTATGCCTCTTTTGCTCGCCCCTGCACGTCCTTATGAAGGCCGAGATCCTTCTACACCAGATGTCCTGCGGGGTTGTTCTTTCGTTAACCTGATGACCACCGACCGACCCATGATCCAAGTGTAACCTTGGATGTTTTCGTATACTTACACTCACACAAGACCATCACCACGGTCAAGATCACATCAGTCCCCCCCCCATTTCCCACACCCCTTGGTCCTCTTTCATGCCACCCCTGTCCCTAGTCAACTCCTTGTCTCCTTTCTGTCCCTGTAAATTGGTTTGCATTTTCCAGAGTTTTTTCTTTGAGTGGAATCGTCGTACGACACGTGCTCTGCTTTGGCTCCTCCTGCTCAGCATCCCCGAGCTCCATCCGGGTGGCCGAGTAGCAGTCACTCACCCCCGTTCATTGCCAGGGACCGTGTCACTGTGTGGGTGTACCACCGGCTATTCGGTCTGTCGCCTGTGGATATCTGGGTGGTTTCCAGACACTGGCACTTAGAGATGAAGCCGCTGTGAGCCCTGAGGCGTGTGACAAACTTCTGTAGCACTGTTTCCCTGTGGGGTGAACGCCTAGCAGGGGGAGGAGAGCATTGTGGGGTGAGGGTCATGTTTCACTTTGAAGAAGCTGTCGAACGGTCATCCAAAGCCATCGTGGCACTTCACATGCCCATGGGCAGCTCAGGAGACTTCTAGGGGCCCCTCGCCCTCCTCAGCGCACCCCACGGCCAGGCCTCCTCTAGTCACCTTTCTGAGCACACGACACGGCCTTCGCTCCCTGCGCTTTCGAGGGACTGACGATGCTGGGCATCTTTCCCCCGGCCTGTGTGCCGTCCTCACACCCTCACGTGCTGAGCTGTCTGCTCCCAATCTTTTGTTTATGTTTTTTTGGGGGGATGGGTGTTTGTGTTTTTATTAAACTGTGGGAGTTCTTCATTCCGAACCAAAGCTCTTCTTCTAGATACCTGCCCTGCGTATTTGCTCCCGGTGTCTGACTTCTCAGTGTCCGTTCAACAGTGTCTTTTCAGAAAAAGTTTCAGATGCTGAGTAAGCTCAGTTCATTAATTTTTCTCTTAGGGACCATGGTTCTGGTGGCATCTCTAAGAAAGCTTTGCCTACCCAAAGTCACCAAGATTTTCCCCTATGTTTTCTTTATAAGCTTTATGGTTTTCAGTTTTACGTTTAGATTTATGATCTGTTCTGGGTTGACCTGCCGTGCAAGGTACGGATTGGGTTCATTTTCCGCACACGCACGTTTAATCCTTCTAGTACCTTTTGTTGAAAAGAATGCATTTTTCTGCAGCCAACAGCCTTGGTACCTCGGTCAAACATCAGTTGGCCGTATACACACGTGTTTGTTTCTGGACTGACCATTTTGTTCAGTTAGTCTATTTGTGAACTGTTAAGCTGTTACCATGCTCTTTATTGCTGTTGATTTGTTCTTTAACCCTGTTATTCTTTTTCAAAGTGTTTTCTATCCTGGGTCCTTTGCATTTCCATGTGAATTTTAGAATTAGCTTGTCAATTTCTTTAAGAAAATTTTGATAGGCTCTTGTCTGGTACGGCGTTGACTCTCCAGGTCAATTGCAGACAATGGATATCTTTAGTCTTCCTACCAACGAACAAAGTGGATCTGTTTATTTAAGTCTTCAATCTCTCTCCATGGTGTTTTGAAGGTTTGGGTGTATAGGTGTTACATCCTATTTATTCCTAAGTATTTCTACTTTTTATGCTGTTATGGAAGGCTCTTTTTAATTTTGTTTTCCAATGGTTTCTTGCTGGTATATATAGAAATAAAATTGAAATAATATTGATCTTCTGTTCTGCAGTCTTGCTAAACTCATTTATTCGTTTTCGTAGCTTTTTTGAAGATTCTGTTGGATTTTCTACATAGACAATCATATCATCTGCAAATAAAAACACTTTTAATTCTTCCTTGCCTTTCATCTTTTCTTGCCTCACTGCACTATGGAACCTCCAGTAACTTGTTGAGTAGAAATGGTGAGTGGACCTTCTGGACTTGTTCATGATCTTAGCGGGAAACCAGCCCCTATTTTCCCTCCTAAGTGTGATATTAGCTGTGGGGTCTTTCCAGATGTTGCTTATCAGGTTGAAGAATTCCTTTTATTCCCAGTTTGCTGAGAGTTTGTTTCGGTGAAGGATATGAGGTTGTATCAATAGTGCTTCCTTGGCATCTGTCGAGATGCTCATATGGTTATTGTTTTTCATTTTAGCATGACCAGCTACACCGATTTTAGATTGTTAAATCGGCCTCACATTTCTGGGATGAGCTCCACTTGGTCCCAATGTCTTGTCCTTTGTATATATATTGTTGGAGTCTATTTATTAAAACTTTGTTTAGAAGTTTTCGTCTGTGTTCAGGAGGGATATTGGTCTGTAGCCTTTTTTACTTGTAGCATCTTTGGCTTTCGTATCAGGGCAATATGGCCCTTACTGAACGAGTTGGGAAGTATTCCCTACTCTTCAATTTTTTGGAAGAGCTTGTTTAGAATCAGCTTTATTTATTCCTTAAATATTTGGTGGTGAAGTCACCTCAGCCTGCAGTTTTCTTTGCGGGAAGGTTCTGAAATGCAAATTCAGGTGTTTTATAAATGTAGGGTGATTTGCATTGTCGCATCTTCCTGAGTGAGCTTTCGTAGTTTTTCTCTTGAGAAATTCATTCATTTCTTCTAAGTTGTCTGATATATTAGCAAAAATTGCTTGTAATAGTCTCATATTGTCCTTTTTATATTCATTGACTATAGGGATGTCACCTCTCTCATTCCCGATACTGGTAATTTGTCTTTTTTTTTTATTTTTTCCTGACCAGTTTGGCTAGAGATCTATCAAATTTATTGATTTTATTGATTTTTCCTCAAAAAGCAGCTTTGGCTTGTTGATTTTTTTTCTGTTTAATTGATTTCTGCTCTGCTGTTTATTATTTCATTTTTTCTGCCTGCTTTGAGTTTAATTTGTTCTTTTCTAGTTTCAGAAGGTGGAAAATGAGATCATTGTTATGAAACCTTTCTTCTTCCCTCATATAGGTATTTGGTGCTATAAATTTTCCTCAGAGTACTGCTTTGATACATCTTGGTATGTTGGGTTTTCATTTTTACTTAGTTCAAAGCTTTCACTTACCTTTTGATTTCTTTTTTGAGTAAGTTATTTATTTATTTGGCACAGAGAGAGAGAGATCACAAGTAGACAGAGAGGCAGATAGGCGGGGGCGGGCGGCACGGAGAAACAGCCTCCCCGCCGAGCAGAGGGCCTGACACAGGGCTCCATCCCAGGACCCTGAGATCATGACCTGAGCCGAAGGCAGAGGCCTAACCCACTGAGCCACCCAGGCGCCCCTGACCTATGAGTTATTTAGAAGTGTGTTATTGAGTCTCCAGATATTTTAGGATTTTCTGGAGTTCTTCTGTTACTGACTTTTAATTTAATGTCACTGTGGTCAGAGAAATACTTCATGTGACTCGAATCCTTTTAAATTTTTTGATCCTTGTTTAGTGCCCAGAATATGGTCTATATCTTAGTATGGGTCCTGAGTACTCTTGAAGAAGGTGCATTCTGCCGCTGTTGACTGGAGCTCTAGAAATACCAGTTCAAGATGGTCGATAATGTGGTTTGGATTTCCCATACCTTTACCATCTCCTTGTTCTAGCCATTATTGGGAAGGTGTTATTAAAATATTTGGCTGTAACTGTGGATCTATTTTTCCCTGTAGTTCTCTCAAGTTTTTCTTCGTGTATTTGAGGCTCTGAGTTAAGTGCATAAACATTTAGGATTCTTATGTCCTCTTGATCAGTTGTCCTTTTTATCATTATAAAATGATTTCCTCTATGTCTGGTATTATTCATTGCTCTGAAGCCTATTTTTCTGCCATTACATTATTATATATATTATATAAGAAAGCCAACTATTCCAGCTTTCTTATAATGGGTGTTTGCCTGGTATATCTTTTTTCATCTTCTTACTCTTAACCTATTTGTGTTTTTATATGGAAAGTGTGTTCTTATAAGTAGCATGTGTTGGATGGTGCTTTTTAATTTGTTTTAATTAAAGTATAATTAATATACAGTGTTATATTGATTTCAGGTGCACAATATAGTAATTCAGTACTTCTGTACATTGCTCAGAGCTCATCAAAGTAAGTGTGCTCTTATTCCTGTCACCTATTTCCCCCGTCCCTCCACTCACCCTCCATCTGAGAACCACCAGTTTGTTCTCTGTGTTTAAGAATCTGTCTTTGGGGTGCCTGGGTGGCTCAGTGGGTTAAAGCCTCTGCCTTCGGCTCAGTTCATGATCCAGGGTCCTGGGATCGAGCCCTGCCTCGGGCTCTCCGCTTGGTGGGGAGCCTGCTTCCTCCTCTCTCTCTCTGCCTACTTGTGATCTCTGTCTGTCAAATAAATAAAATTTTAAAAATCTTTAAAAAAAAAGAATCTGTCTTAATTGTCTTTTTTCTTTTTTTGTTTGTTTTGGTTTCTTAAATTCCACACGTGAGTGAACTCATATGGTGTTTGTCTTTCTCTGACTTCTTTCACTTGGCATTATACTCTCCAGATCCATCCATGTTGTCATAAATGGCAAGATTTCATTCCTTTTTAGAGTTGAGTAATATTCTGTTATACGCTTAAAAAAAAAAAAAATCCAGCCTTGGGGTGCCTGAGTGGCTCAGTCGGTTAACCTTCTGCCTTCTGATCAGGTCATGATCCCAGGGTTCTGGGATCGAGTCCCACATCGGGCTCCCTGCTCCATGGAGATCCTGCTTCTCCCTCTCCCTCTATGATCTCTCTCACTTTCACACTCTCTCAAATAAATACATCAAATCTTTAAAAAAAAAATCCATTCTTTTAATGAGGGCATTTAGACCATTCACATCTAACATGATTACTGGGCTGGTGAGCTTTAAGTTCGTCACCTTGCTGTGTGTTTGTTGTTTGACTCATCTGTTCTTCGTTTCTCCTTTCTGCAGTTTTTCTGCCGCCTCTTGGATTACTGTAGTAAATTTTAGGATTCCATTTTATCTCCTTTGCTGGCTTATTGACTACAACTATTAGTTTGGTAGTTGCTTTAGGGTTTATACTGTGCGTCATTAACTTATCAGGCTAGAACCTGCAAGTGATTTGATAGAACTCCATGTGCAGTACTTCTGCACATGAGAACCACAGAGTAGTGGCTTGGTCTCTCCTCCTGGCCTTTATACTCTTACTGCTATGCCTTTTCTATTTGTTACTAACTGTGCAATGCCTTGTTACTGTTTTTGTTTGAACAGTCAATTATGTTTAGAGAGATTTAAGATACAAAGCCTTATATTTTTACCCACATGGCTACCATTTTTACTGCCTTACATCACTGTGTGTAGACCAGTGAGAACAACTTGATCCTTTTGGATATTGCTTTTAGGTTTTTAATGGAGGTACCAGAACAGCTTTTTTTTTTTTTTAAGATTTTTTAATTTAACTATTTGACGGAGAGAGAGAGATCGCAAATAGGCAGAGCAGCAGGCAGAGAAAGGGGGACGCAGGCTCCCCACTGAGCAGGGAGCCTGATGTGGCACTTGATCCCAGGACCCCGAGATCATGACCTGAGCCGAAGGTAGAGACCTAACCCAATGAGCCACCCAGGCACCTGGAACAGCTTTTTTTCTAGGGCTAATTATTTCTCATTTCTGAGGCAAAATCCTTCTCATTCCTCTACCAATGCCACACGAATTAGGAGGTTTTCCACCCCTAGCTGGTGGGGACAGGCACTGTGTCTGGCCCCTGAGAGCCACAGGCTGCTTTCCCTCTGATCCCTTATGATGGGTCTTTACCTAGCATTGGGTTCTCTTCACACGCATGTCCCTGAATCCCTGAGGGGAACCCTGTCCAGATCTCTGGCATTTTTCTCCATGCTGCTGTCTCCTCTACTGTCCTTTGTCCTGTGGACTCTTACCACCTCGGTCTCCGCAGGCACTCACCTTGCTTTCAGCTCAGGAGTCTGCTGGGCTCTGCCTGGGTCCCTCCCCCTTGGCTGTGGCCTGGAAACCATCCCAAGGTAGTGGTGTATTTTCTGCCTCTCAGAAAGCTGTTTTCAGACCGATGCCTGGTGTCTTACCAACCACTGTTTCCTGTGTCTTCTCGTTTCAGCTGGGAGGGAGACCCAGCTCCTCCTGTTACCCTGTTTTGTTTGGAAGCACAAGTTCAGCTTCTTGGCTTTTTTTTTTTTTTTTTTTAACTTAGTGCCATTTCCTAGGACAGGGGATGTCCAGGTTTATTGCACTGGGGAAAGAGGAGTTCTCTATTGTTCTTCAGGTTCCCCCATTGGCAGGTATTTCAGCCAAGGATGTCCTAGGAAATGGACAGGGGGTGTCCTAGGAAATTTGATTCTTACTTTGTAAAGGCCCACACAGCTCAAAAAAAACTCACACAGAGAAGGAATGTCCTGAAGTGAGCTCCAGATACTAAATGGCCAGTTGCATTTACCTGAGAAACGTTGTCTCCGGGGCAATGAAACTTTTCCATCCTGTTTTGTTTTCACAGAAGGTATTGTTAACGGGATCACTTCTTAGTGGAGGGAGGAGCACATGGTGGGGGTCTGCATGGCCAGGATCTAGCCGTGCCTTCAGAGCCCCTTCCTTCTCTCATGGGCCACTTCCTCTGGACTCCATGGCCCTGCATCACTATCCCAAAGGCTGTGTGGCCCCCACTGCCTCAGGGCATTCTGCTGTCATTGGTCCCAGCTGACAAATGCGAGGCTCCTGGGTGTGATTTCCCTGTGAACACCCTAGTGGTACACCTTCCAGTGCACCTTCCCACAGGGGAGGATCCCTGCCCCCTGGCGTGTGCAATGCTGACCGGTGCTAGTGGCGGTGTCTGCAGTCTGAGCCGCTTGCCACCTACAAGGACTTGTGATTCACTGCTCCTTGCTCCAAAGGGGCACGCCAGGCCATGCAGAGGGACATTTCAGGAAAGCTTTCCAAAAGTGGCCTCATGGGGAAGGTATTCAGGGCATCATGGCAACACTCGAGGCTGCTCATGGGGTGTTGTCCACAGCCGCCTTCTGTTTTCCCTTGCTAGATCCAGACAAAGACTGTGGCCCAGTGTGTGGAGTATTATTACATCTGGAAAAAAATGATCAAGTTTGATTGTGGTCGAGCCCCAGGACTGGAAAAGAGGGTCAAGAGAGAGCCAGATGAGGCAGACAGGACAGAAGCAAAGGTAGACGGTCTGGGGGGAGGTGGGGCTGGAGTTTGGCCCAGATTGGGATGTCGCTGCCCGTCCAAGTCAGGGAAGGGGGAAGGGGGAAGGGCGCCCGCTGGGAAGGGCTTCCCTGCCAGGCCAAGCGGATCCCTGAGAAGTGTGGAGGGTTGGCA
Organism: Mustela erminea; assembly: GCF_009829155.1. Classification (NCBI taxonomy): domain Eukaryota; kingdom Metazoa; phylum Chordata; class Mammalia; order Carnivora; family Mustelidae; genus Mustela; species Mustela erminea. The sequence continues at coordinate 3,854,335 of NC_045632.1, read as the reverse complement.
CCCTTCCATCGTCGTTTCTGCCCCTCTGCAGGTCACTTGCAGCCCTCGGGAGAGACCCAGCCACCGTCCTACCCCTGAGTTCAAGATAAAGACCAAGAGTTACAGGAGGGAGTCCATTCTCAACTCTAGTCCGAATGCCGGCCCCAAGCGGACCCCAGAGCCACCGGGGAGTGTGGAGGGCCAGGGTGTCTTTCCCTGCAGAGAATGTGAGAGGTGCTACTCCTGTCCCTGGATGCGCCCACACCACCTCCTTTCTCCCCACCGCCCCCTCCCCACTGGCAGCTGCCCTTGAGCCACCTGCCCCCCAAACCCCACTCTGACCTGTGTCATTCTGGTGACTCCTCAGGGTGTTCGACAAAATCAAGAGTCGAAATGCCCACATGAAGCGCCACCGGCTTCAGGACCATGTGGAGCCCATCGTCAGGGTGAAGTGGCCCGTGAAGCCCTTCCAGCTGAAGGAGGAAGAGGAGGAGGAAGAGGAGATAGGGGCTGACATCGGCCCCCTGCAGTGGTGATTGGGGCGGGGGCGGGGGCTGGGGCGAGGCCGCAAGTCTGGATGGGGGCCTCCAGCCTCGTCAACTATGCCCTCGGCCTCTCCAGGGTGTTTGGGGCACCCCTCTGCCTCCCCCCCCCATCCTTACTGTCCCTCCCTGGTCAGCCCTGCTCGGAAACATGGCGGGGATTTGGCTAGAAGTCGGCAGGAGGAGCTCCCGGTCGTCAGACCACTGTCGGCTGATGCCAGAGGCTCTGTTCTCTTTAGGTTTTAATTAGTCTCTCCCTTTCTTTCAGTTCCACTCCTTGGAGAGCAGGGAGGCTTGGGGAGGGAACGAGGTAGATCTGGGTAGCTCTTAAATCTTCGCCTCAGTTTTGGGGTTTGGTTACATTTGTTCGATAAGGCCAAGACGTAGAGAATCAGTGGGAAGATACCTTCAGATCTCCAACATGTGGGGCCTCCTCACCGGGGGAGTCTCTGCGTTCCAGATTCAGTCCCTAGTCTTGCAATGACTTGTACATTGTTAGGTTTTTTTTGTACGTGTCGACTTGTAAATCTTATTAAATTGGGTTCTTGAGCAGCTGTCTCCTGGCTTCCCTGGCCTGTTGATCTGACAAAGGCGTTTGAGCCCCTGCTACTCGCTGGAGCCACGGAGATGAGTCAGGGGACCCCTGATCCCGAAGGAGAGAAGCCAGGGGCCCCATGCGCTCAGCCAGAATTTAGCAAGCGCCCACCGTAGAGTGTAAGCCCCAGGGAGCCCAATCTGTGCAGTGGGGCTACAGGGACACAGGAGAAACAGAGCCCCTCTCCCCGCAGAGCTTCCTTCGTCAGAGTGGGAGAGTCGCGGTGATAAAGGAATGGAAAGGGGATATGGGATGTGGAGGGACACGCAGGCTCTGGTGCAGGGATGGGTGGTGGCCCCCCTGGGGCTCAGCTGTGAGGTCAGGAGCACCCACAGGGGGCCTGCCACAGCAATCACCTCTTTCTACTCTAACACCCAGACCTCTGGAGGCTGCGGGGTAAAAGAACATGGCCCTCTCCGTCCCTTCCTCCTGTCCCTTCGGAAGGGCCAGGAGAGCTGGTAGCAGCCCCCGGCAGGATGCCTCTTTTGTCCTGCTGGCTAACTGTAGCCCCTGCCCTTTATCCACGGATCCCTGACAGCTGGAAGGAAGACAGCCACGGTTTTCCCGGACACTCCGGCTGTGTCTCCAGGAACCGGGGGAACCCAGTGTTATCCCTCAAGTTTGTTACCACCAGGTCAAAACTGGCATTTGGTTTGCCAGAAAAAGAAGGGGCACAGAGAGGGCTACTGGGCAGGGAGACAGTGTGTCTACCACAGGGTAACATGAAGAAAATAAAGTGGGGGGGCCAAGTCCTAGGCCGTGTCTGGGAAGTGGCAGACGGTGGCCAGCCAGGGAAGGCCACACCGAGGAGGCTGCTGGGGCCATGGTCTGGGTTCCAGGCTGTAGCACAGCTGAGCACCCTGGCGCAGGGGCGAGTGGAGGATGGTCTAAGGTCCCCCGGCTGCTTTGTGGAGCTTGTAGGAGGCAAGAGGGCAAGCATAGACAGTAGACACAGTGGTGAGAACGTGCGACGGTGGCCTGGGCTGAAGAGAGACAGAAATCTGGGGAGTAGGGAAGCATCTTGGGGGAAGACTCCACCTTGCTGGCGGGTCCCCTCCCAAGGAGAGGTGGTAAGGGAGAGGTCAGGGCCGACGTGGCAGCTCTGGGGTTTGGCGCCTGAGTGGATGTCAGTAAGTCAGACAGGGAAGAGCAGGGATTCCTCAGAGGACTGATTGCCTTGAGGTGCGATTGTGTCAGAGCAGAGCGGGTGCTGCATTCAGAGGGACTGAGGGATGGGGTTGGGGGGTTGCGGGCAGAGGGCGGTATCAGGAGCCATCCCAGGGGGCCACAGTGTGGCTAAATAAATCTTAAAGCCAGGACAGGAGTGGGAGCAGAGGAGCAAGTTGAGTTTAAAGCACTGAGGACCCTTGTGGTTAAGGGACAGGGCTCAGGCGCCGGAATTCCTTGGCGCCAGAATTTACAGCCTGACTTGTCTTTCTTTGTGACCTTGGACAAGTCACTTTCCCTGTTTCAGCCTCCGTGTTCTCAGTCTGTACAATGGGATGGAAAGTACCTGCCCCCACGTCCTGGTTCAATGAGAAGAGGTAAACACTTTCTGCAGGGTGCACCACGGGAACTGGGCAGCAGCTGTTAAAAGCGCCCTCCTGCTCTCACTGTTTACATCCTGCCCAGGAGGACAAGCTCAGCTGCTGGAAATGAAAGACCCTGACCTAACGGGTGGGTGATGGTCTGTTAGTTCTCTGGTGCTGCATAACAAATCGCCCTGAAATTAACAGTGTTAAACAAACTGGAGCTTTTATAATAGCCCCGCTCAGACCGACAAGGAACCAAAAATGCCTGTGGCAATCCAGACCCCCCCCACCACCACCACCCCCGCCTGATCTGTGGTCAGAATACAGCAGCCACCGCAAGAAGGTGTTCCAAGAGAGTCTCTGAATGTCAGAGCCAAGGTTTCTTGTGAACTACTCCCCCTCAGCTAAACCCCACCCTCACCCCCCAAATAACAGCGTCGTCTGAGTCATCTGGGAGCCCTGTAAGAAAATTCGTATTCCTGGATCCTGCCACCGGCTTTCACAATTGGAATTGCTCTGGATAGGGGGTAGGGCTCTGGAACTTGAATCTTTTTTAAAGAAGATTTCATAGTAGAATCATTTTTAGATTCTTCAGAAAGATTGTGAAAATGGTACCGAGAATTCTCATATACCCCACACCCAGGCCCCCCTATTTTTTTTAAATTTATTTATGACAGAAAGAGCGAGAGAGGAAATACAAGCAACAGGGGAGCTGGAGAGGGAAAAGCAGGCTCCCCACCCAGCAGGGAGCCCAATATGGGGCTCGATCCCAGGACGCAGGGATCGTGACCTGAGCCGAAGGCAGACGCTTAACGACTGAATCCCCCAGGTGCCCCCCCCATTATTTTTTAAAAGATTTATTTATGTGAGACAGAGTGAACTTGAGCATGGGGAGGGGCAGAGGGAGAGGGAGAGAACTCTTCATGAAGACTCCTTGCTGAGTGCAGAGCCCAACTGGGGCAGGATCACAGAACCCTGAGATCATGACCTGAGCTGAAACCAAGAGTCAGACGCTTAACTGACTGAGCCACCCAGTCAGTTACAATTACCGAACCAACACTGACATGTTATTAATAACTAAAGCCCATACTTTATTCACATTTCCTTAGTCTTTACCTAACATCTTTGGTTTCAGGTTCCCACCTAGGACACCAGATTACATACAGTGGACACATCTCCATAGACTCCCCTTAGCGATGACAGTATCTCTGACTTTCCTTGTTTTTAAATAATTTGTCAGTGTTGAGACATCCTGGTGAAGTGTTTCAAAGAATGTGCCTCAGCTGGGGTTTGTCTGATGTTTGTGATTCGATGGGGAGAGGGTCGTGTCAGGAGCCATCCTTCACCGAAGTGATGTGCCACTCATGTCACAGTATTGAGAGCACATTCTATCAGTGTGATTCACCACCGTCGATAGTAACCCCAGCCACCTGGCTGACCGGGTTTCTCGGGTTTCTGCGCTGGAAACAGTCCTGCCATCCCCGTCCCATACCACACTCTGGACCTCCACAAGCAGGAGTGAGGAGCCAAGTTCCACGTTCTGGAGGGAGGAGTCCACACGAACTAGGCAGAGCTCTTCTGCATAAAATGTTTGTCGATTCTCCCCGTCTATTCGTTCGTTCGTTCATTTATACCGCGTGGGCTCAGGGACGTTTTATACAGTGGACGACAATCCCGGACTAGTTTAATGTGTTGCTGAAATTCTTCCAGCTTTGGCCATTGGGAGTTCTTCCAGTTGGCTCCTGTGTCTCTGACATATCCTACCACTTGTGTGTGTGTCTCTCTCACACAGACACTTCCTTTTTGGCACTACAAGATGCTCCAGGCTCATCCTGTGTAATTTCCTGCCCAAGACTCAAAGCAGCCACTTATCAAGGAGTCCTGGTTCCTTTTATTGGGGAATGGTATTAAAGATCTAGTCTCTGAGTGTCTGAATTTTTGACACGCTCTCTCCAGCCCTTTTTTTTTTTTTAAATGAACGCAGGGAGCCCTCGCTCAGTTTTGTTTCCCCGTCTGGTTACTTTACTGGCCTTCCCAAACCAGTTCCAGTATCCGTCAGCAGAGGGCGCAAGAAAAGGCAGAGCGCTTTCCTGACCGCCGACGCCTCTCCTAGTGAAGAGCCCCGCGAGAAAAGGGGCGAAGGCGGGGACTGAGCAGCGCGCTGGACACCTGTCAAACCCGGAGGAAGGCGGGGCGTATCTTCCGGCCGGGGCCGGGAGCTGTCACGTGAGGGTCAGTGGTCAGCTGACGGGGGCGAAGGTTCCGCGAGGAGGGACGGACCGACCCGGGGAATGCTGGTGATTGGTGAAGCAGGAGCTAGAAAAAAGCACCTCGGACAGGGTCTGGGACGGTGGGGAATACGACTGGCTTAGACGAGTCACGTGGGATTTCGTGGAGCGCACCAGGAAGAGTGGAGAGTCTTACGCGGAAGTACGCGCAAGCGTTGAATTATCGCGTCGCTCATTGGCGGCCTTGAGTCACGGGGAGGTGTGCGGGGCTGGCGGGGGCGTGGCCGGTGGGGCTCGCCCCTCCCTAGCGGTCCGCTGGTTGGCCGGCGCACGTCACATGGTGTCGAGCTGCGGGCGGCGCGCACCGGTGCGACGTCAACGCAGCCGTCTAAGCTTCCCCGACCTGTCTACCGCGGCGGGGCCTCGGCTGAGTCCCCCGTGGGCCCGGGTCGGGCCGTTTGCTGAGTACCTTTGGGGCCGTCATGGACAACTCCGGGAAAGAAGCGGAGGCGATGGCGCTGCTGGCCGAGGCGGAGCGCAAAGTGAAGAACTCGCAGTCCTTCTTCTCGGGCCTCTTTGGGTGAGAACCGCGCGGAGGGGTCGGCTGGGACCTGCGCTGAGAGGACGAAGGAGTCAGGGCCTGAAGCGGCGGCTAGAGTCGCACGGCTCGAGCCTAGAGAACGGAGGGCATTCCGGGAGGAGGTAGTAACAGAGGCGACACAGGCTAAGGACAGCTGACCCCGGCAGTGGTAACACGGTTGGAGGAGAGACAGTCTGCGGTGTTGGGAGGGCCCCGGGCTGAGGGCACCCAAACCGAGGCCACACCGTCTGGGCTGAAGATGGGCCAAGGGGCGGGAGGAGAACCTGCGGGGAGCCAACACGGTCTGAGGCCCTCAAGGGGACCGGCCTGGGAGAGCAGACAGGTCAAGGAGTCTTTTGGAGTTCTAGGAGAACCTGTCTGAAGGCTCCCTGATGGGCACGGGGGCGGGGGACGCCGGGACTGACACCTGGCCGGCGGATTGACCTTCCCAAGGCGCATCGCAGTGGGTTTCAGTGAACTCTGGATGATGGGGGTCAGGGGGGTTAAGGCTAAGGTGATCCTGGGAGCGATGAGCCCAAGTCTGAGGTGTGTTGAGGCGCCTGAGAGAAAGCTGCCTGAACTGGAGAAAAGGCGTGGACTCGAGGTGCTGGAGAACATTGAGGATTTTAATGGGGGTAGTCTTACTCTGTCTGGGCCTCTATGACAAAGTACCCTAGAAGGGGTAATTTATCTCTGACAGAAATTTATTTCTGACAGTCTGGAGGCCGGAAGTCCAGGATCTGGGTGCTGGCAGATTTCGTGTCTGATGAGAGCCTGCTTTCTCATAGACAGGGAACTTGTCACTGTGCTCTCTCATTGTGGAAGGGGTGACGGAAGGGATGAGCTAGCATCCTGGAGTCTCCCATAAAGGTGTTCATCCCAGTCAGGAGGGCTTTGCCTCATGACCTAATCACTTCCCAAGGGCGCCCATCTCCTAATACCATCATTTTGGAGGTTGGGTTCTTGACACATGAGTCTTGAGGCGACCCATTCAGTCCAGAACAGGGTCACTCTGGGAGGGCTCTCATTGGCCTTTTAGAAAGGACTGCAGCAGCTGGTGTGGGGGAGAGCAAAGGCCGTGACGGTCATAATACTGGATTAGATTTATTAAGTTCTATGATTCTGAGTCAGACTGGGTCAGGCACTTCACCTGTGTCCTTGTATTGCATCCTCACAACATCCCTGTGGAGATGGACAGATTTACTTGCCTTGGACCTCAGTAAGTGGGAGACCTGGGCCTGTCTGATCCCAGAGCTATCTTGCTGCCACACGCATTTCTCCCCGAGGGTTGTGCCCATTTCTGGACCCTACGCTTAGGGAGGATGTTGACAGACTTTCCAGTGTCTGAGGGGGCTCTCACCCCTGTAACTCTCCCTCCTTCCCTGCCTCACATGGCAGTTTTCTCCAAACGTTCGAGAGAGCCGGTGTATTCCTCCCAGTCCCTTCCAGCTCCAAAAGCGGTTGAGATGGTGCTGAGAGGGGAGTGGGCAAGGCGGGAGTAGAGAGCAGAGGGACTGACCAGAGCCTGTCTGAGAGCGACAGGTCAGCCCAGACACTCCTCTCGGCCAGCAGCCACTCTTGGCACCTCCTCCCCTCTGGAGCTGGGATTTTGTGTGTTCAGCATTTCACAGCTGCCTTTTCTTGTGGCTTCGGGGACCACGGGAGGCGTTCTGGGGCTCAGCTCGTCCCTCGTGCTTTTTCCTCCTCTTTCAGAAACCTCAGCGGTACCATTCCAGACTGAGAGTCCTCTGGTCACATCAGAGTACCAAGTGGGATAGCGCCCACCCGGGATTCAGGGCCAGCCCCGTATCCTTGGATGTCAAGGCCTTCTGTGTTCTTCCCTGTTCCTGGGCTCCTGGACACTAGAGGGCTTTGGGGCACCAGCAGCCCGTGAGAGAGGAGGGAGGCGGTATCAGCCAGTTAGCAGATCCAGTTAGCAGATCGGAGCTCCTTGTGTCCCTTTCCTCTGGCTCCCTCCTCCTTCAGGCCCCCAGCCAGAGCACGGGCCCCTGAGGTGCACCTGGGACAGGGAGCTGTGGGGAATGAGGAGGGGGGCAACCCAGGCAGCTCTCTGGAAGCAAAAAGATGGAGAGTTCCTGAGTAAAGCACAGTGAAATCACCGGAAAGGGGAGGGGAAGCACGCTTTCTCCTCCTTCCCACCCCAAGGCTTCAGATGGGTCCAGAAACTTCACCACTGTCCCCCCTCGGGAATGGTACAAGCTCTAAATGGTGGTTGTGTTCCCTGGGGCTTGTCCTCATCCCTGAAAACTCCACCCTCGTCCCCCATCTCCCACCAACTGAAATCCAAGACAAAAACTTCTTTTCCACTGGGATACCAGTGTTGATAGGAAGTTTCTCTGTCTGTGAATGGAAAATCATAGTAATACCTACTTCACGGGATGGTCCTAAACAGTAACTGGGAACATGCTTTGTGGTGAGCACACAGCGCCTGGCCCTGGTGAATGTTTAAGTACTTGCTGTTATTAATACTGTTACTGCAAGTTGGGCAGGAGGCGCCAGGGAAATAGGAATGGTAGCAGGTTGCGCAGACCGAGAGCAGGTTCCTGAAGATAGAGTGTGAACCAATCAGTTCCTGTTTAAACTGCCTGTAGGCACCAGCACTCCCCAGGAGCCCTGGAGGCTGGTTTGTGTAGAGGAAGAGTGGGTGCCCAGGTCAGGTGGGTGGGCCCTTAGCCCAGCCTGGTGTAGGAACCTCAGCTTCTGGCCATGCCTTGGACAGCCTTTCTGCCTGTAGAGCCTGCCCACGGCCCGGCCTGCCTGTGTCCAGCGGGCACTGCGGTGACAGAGCTCCCTGCCAGCTGCTGGCACGGAGCTGCTGCTCCACGACCGAAAACTTGGGGGTCCCTCGTCCAGTCTCAGAGTGGAGTCCTTCCCTAAGGGATGCAGGGTCTGGGGTACCCCGGCCGTCATTTTGCAGTGGTCCCAGGGTTCTGCCTGTCAAGGCGGAGGGTACCTTGCCACCTGGCTATACAGAACTTCAGTGCTCCTGTTTGGGATGGGACAGCTGAGAGTTCAGGTCTTTCGGAAACGTCTGTTAAGGCAAGGAAATACGTTCAGTTCCTGGGCCATGGTGAAGTCATCTTGTCGGGGTGCAGATGCATCCATAGCAGAGCTAGAGGAGTACCCATCCCACTGTGCACAGGCGTGACCCCTGCCATCGAGCTTATGGTCAGGAAGGCGGTGGCCCAGAAACAAGCTTGGTCAGCAGGATGTAGGAAGGAGGGGTGGGGAGGTTGGAGGCCTCGGGGCTCTGTGGAAATCAGAGTGGGTGCCCCTTTGCCAACCTGGGGGGCAGAGGAGGTTAAGCTCACGCTGAGATTGGAAATAGGTAAACATTTCTAGAACGTGCCCTCTCTGCCAGTGCTGATAAGAGCCAGGCTGAGCACCTGCCATGCAGCGGGCACTCTCCCAGGTACTGCCCGCGAGATTGCAAGAGCCTCCAGTGGCCCCGTCAGGTACAGTGTCTCCCACCCCCACCCCCCCACCAGGGTCACAGAAGGTTCTGTGTTTGAGTCCAGGCCTTGCTGCAGTCCCCGATTTTTTCTACCACCCCCTCGTGACTCTAGAATTCCCCTTGCCAGGTGGCTGGCAGCCCTCGGAGCGCTTTTCTCCTCCTTCACAGAATAGCAGCCGTTTGAGCACCTGCCCTAGCTCTGCCCTTTGTGCCAGGCTGGGCGCTTCTGTTCTCTCTGATCCCCACAGGGCCGCTTCTCAGATTGGGTTCCTTGCCTCTGTTCTACAGATAAAGCAACTGAGGCTCCGCTGTTGCTAACCCAAGGTCACGCCGCTATCACAGTGCCTGAAACTGGGCTCAGCCCAGGTCCCTTGGCCCCCAAGTCCATTCTGTTTCTGCTTGTTGCCCATTACAGACATGTCACAAGAGCGACCTGAGGTGGTTGCGGAGTGCAGCAATTAGCACGTAACTTTATCCTTTCATTGTTGCGGGGGCCTGTGTGTGCACTCTGGGGGCCCAGGCCCTGCCCCGCAGGAGCTCATACCCATGGGGTAGGCGGGGGGGGGGGGGGGTACACACTGCAGAGCCCAGTAGGGGGTGGGAGCTGTGGCGGTGAAGAGCTTAGCCTCACAAAGGGGGGCGGGAGGAGATGCCCAGGGATTCCGCGGCTCTGCTCTGACAGCTCAGTGTCGTCAGCAGAGGAACAGGGCTGGTGGCTGCCCACTCACTGTGCCAGGTGGTCCTTCGTGTTCTCTGCTGTTCCTTCCACTTTCAGCCCTGATGGGGGCCCCTGTGGGGGGCCTGGTTACCGCCTCCCTCCCTTGCCTAGAGGCAGCTCTGTGTGGCTCCAGCAGAGAGCAGCGTCTGCCCGTTGGGTGAGGGAGATTGGCCCAGTGTTGGCTGTTTACTCTAGAGCAGGTGGGGACCGTGGTCCCCTTCTCATTTTCCAGAAGACCCTTGGACGTGGGGAAGGAAGCCTCCAGATCACTGAGTGAGAAGCAAGGCAGGACTTGATCTCCAGGCCTGGGTCCTAGTTCTGGGCCTTGTCACTTTCTGGCAGTGTGAGCGTGAGCTGGCCCCCCAACTCCTCCAAGACCCAGCTTCCTCCTTGGTGGAGCAGAGGTGACAGCCAGGGCTTCACTGTCAGGAACTCGGCACTCCTAGCAAGCAGTTCTAGTCACGTGATAGGGGTGTATAAACCGTGAGACACAGTAAGGGTGGGATGGGCCCTGGGGTCCCTTCTTGCCCACCCAGGACACTGCCCGGAGAAGCAGAGCCAATTGAGGACAAGGACAGGACCGAGGGGCAGTGGCTGTGGCCCTCTGGATGCACGGGAGGCCCAGGGCTGCCCGAGGACCTGCAGTGGGAGTTACTCCATCCGGCCTGCCCTTTGCAGCCCTTGGGAGAGTGCCGGTGGGCCGGGTGGCATGTTTCTGGGAGCCAGGAAGTGCCCAGGGGGTGGAGGAAGGAGCGAGGGAGGCTGCGGCTCTGCCCTGCAGACCCCCCTCCACCAGGCCTGGGGCCCACTGGACCGTCTGTGCATCGCTGGCACCGCACGCGCCTCTCCATATGGCAGTCGCCGGAGGTTGGTGGCTGTGCCTGGGAGCCCTGAGGCTGCTTCCTCCACCCGGGGAGGGGGCAGAAAGCAGAGCTGAGTGGGTAATTATAGACAGCCCTGCAGCAGGCCAGCCCAAACCAGTTCCCTCTATTCCCGGCGTGACTCGGAGCCCGAGCTGCGGGATAGGGAGAGCCAAGCAGAGGCAGCTCGGGGGAGGTCTGTGGGGGAGGGACTGTCAGCTGTCACTGGTGCGGCCACTGGGCTCTTCAGGAGGGGCAGGCCCAACTAGCTTTTCTGGATCTCCTGCAGGAGGCACTGGAGGAGGGCTGGTTTCTTCCCAGAAGGGAGTTTACCGCGCTTCATGGGTGCTCCAAGAGCTACCCTGACCTGGGGGAGAAGTCCTGTAGTCAGCTGTAGCTTCATCCTGCAGGGCGGCCCCTTGGTAGAGTGCTTGCGCAGACTTCTTCCTTCTGGTCACTCTCCCTGCCAGAAACCTCCCTGTCATGTTATATAAATAGGGCCTCACCCCTTCCCCCGGCCTCCTGTATGGGGGTTCCCCACCTGCCTCTCCGCCCTCCCTGCACTGTGGCCAGCCTGGCCCGCTGCTGTTCCTGGAACTGGCTGTGCCTGTTTCTGTCCTAGGGCCTTTGCACATGCTGTGACCGCTCTCTGGAATGGTCTTCCCTCTTTCTGTTGGTAGCTCCTTAGTCATCTTTGGGGACTGAGCTTGAACTTCCCGTCCTCACAGCAGTGGCCATGATCTGCCCGTGCATAGAGGCCCCTCCTCCCCCAGTCCCTCCAGGGCTTACTCAGTCTGAAATCGTCTTGCTGATTTCCTGTTTACCGAGGGCCAGGTCCTTCTCCTTGGTTTACTGTTAATACCTGCGAGTGTCTGGCACATAGAGAATGCTCAGATCTGTTCCCCAGGTGAGTCAGTGGCTATGGGAAGGGCTTCTGTTTCAGGATCTGCCAGTGACCCGAGGCAAGTCATTTGTCCTCTCTGGGAATTCCACTTCCATCTCTTAAAGAAGATGATGGAATCCCAGAGATTCCCCTGTCATCATATGGCATGGAAATGGCCAGGACCCAGGTCCTGAGAGGAGGGAGGAGGCAGGCCTGAGCAGACATTAATCCCTCTGGTTTTCCCACTCTGCAGTTAGAATCATTGACCTGGTGCAGGGCTGGCCTGTGATCACGGAAATTTCAGCCTGGCAGCTGCCGGCCTTTGTGTGCTGTGTTCTCTCTGTCCCACTGAGCTGAAACACACCAGCTGGGGCTGACCCTGTCCATTGTTGGTCACCCCTCTTTGGGCCCCTCAGTGGGTCGAGCTGTTTCTGCTCATGGAGCCTGAGTTTTTTTCAGAGACTGGCTGAATCTGGATAGGGCTTCATTGTTCTCACAAAGAAGGGAAGGAGGAGCTCGGCACGGGGAGACCCGATTTTGGTCTGTGAGCGCATCCATCTCCTTTAAGTCAGAGAACGTTCTAGAGAAGGTCCCCCAGAGGATTTTGTAGCCAGGCCCCAAAGGTCCCGTACTGCTGGTGCAAGTTCCTCTTTTCTCCCAGGCCAGTAATGGGTTCTACAGAAGTCACTCCAAGCAGGAGCCCCGAGCCCAAAGTGTGTCGGCCCTGCTGGGGTGAAGCTGGCCTGGGAAGACCGTGAGACCCAGCAGAGTGAGCACAGGCATGCATTACTCTGTGGGGCCGCTTCCTGTGGAACAGCAGAGGCTAGGGAAGACGGCATCAGCATAGCTCTGGAAGGTAGAGACTTTTCATCCAAAGAAGAACTTTACCTTCTGGGATGTAGATCCTGGAGGCCGGGCTTCCAGTCCTCCCCAGCCAGCTAGCCTGCCCTGGAGCGGGGGGCATATTACCAACGGAAACAGCCTGACTCCCAGAGAGAAGAGTGAGCCATGGGTATAGATCAGCTTTTTCCTCCCGAACTCACTTGAGCTCTCCGAATCCCCTGGGCCCACTGTGTAAAAAAGCCTGACTCCAGGCCCCACCCAGACCCACTGAGTGAAATCTTCGCAGAAGGTGGCTGGGGGGGGGGTCTGTTGTGATCATGGTAACCATCCACTCCTGTGATGCAAAGGAAGGGACCGAAGGAAGGAGCCCTATGAACAGAACTTCCAGAATTACCCCGGAGGCCCTCCATAACCATAGCGGGGGGCTGGCTGGTTTCCAGGGCCAGTGAACACAGGTGTTGGGGGGAGGACAGGAAGGCTGATTTGTGTGGCTTTCTGTTAGAAAATACCTCACTTTTTTCTTCATTTAACACAAAACATTGATGTCAGCGAAGAGAGAATCTGAAATCCATTTGGTGGAACTCGGTGTGTGGGGTGTTTTCTACTGGTGGATGTGGGCATGGGAATTTGGACAGTTGCAGAGACCACAGACCTCATGAGCCAAGGCGGCGTTGCATTCTTGGAGGTGGACAGAAATATGGTGGGGACTCACAGGGTACACATGAAGGGCGCCCCCAATTCCGGACAAACTTCCAGTGTACAGCTTGGAGATCAGGAGGGCAGAGTAAAGCTGCCCCAGCGGAGTGCTCTTTATTTGATTTTTTTTTTTTTCAGATGTACCTCTGTATATCTCTCAGAGCCCTGCTCTGGCACAAGAAGGTCTTCGAAGGTGGTTTTGTCATTTTAATTAATTCTGCACTGAACATCCTTGCACCTTCTCTGATTAGTTTTTTGGGGTAGAGTGCTAGAAATGTAACTCATTGCTGGACCACAGAACCAAATGTAAATCCTGATATTTAAAACGATTTATATATATCTTTTCTGTGTTCTATATAAATACGTTTTAGCAGATAAAATGGGCAGAAGATAAGAAAATTCAAGCAGTACAAAGGAAGAGCGTGTGAAATCTTTGTCTGTCACACCTGGCCCCCCCAGTCCTGTAGACCCCACCTTAAGAGAGGAAAGGCAGTGACTGGTTTTCTGTGTATTATCTGCTCCTACCTGAAATAGTAATGGCACACACGGGAGGTCTTCCCAGAACACCTGCAGCGAGTAAGGCATGGGCTTGAGGCATTGGGGGATAGACAAGATGTCCAGAGTGGGCTCCTCCCCCAGAATGCTTTGCGATGTGTTGGTGGGGTGGGGGTGGGGGGTAGTTTGCGTGGAGCCTGGGAACCAGCGTTCAATGAACAGAAGTGGAAGAGGCCATCAGAGGCTGGCCTTACAGGAAGGCTGGGAAGTCTTCCCCCTCCCCAACCTACCCCTGCCGTGTGATGACAACCTCGGCTCCCCTGGCTGCCCAGGCACCTGCAGTGAGTGTGCCTTTGTGCAGGGGGAGCGGGGACCATGGGCTCGGTCTCCCCTAAGCCATCAGCAGAGGCCTGGGCTGCAGAGGGCTTCACAGGGGCCTTATGGGGGTAGGGAGTGCAGGTACCCACCGTCCCCAGGACAGAATGCGGGCTGCTGCTCACTGCCTGACTCGTGCGTCTCATCTCCTTTTCCTTCTTTCCCCAGAGGCTCATCCAAAATAGAGGAAGCATGCGAGATCTACACCAGAGCAGCGAACATGTTCAAAATGGCCAAAAACTGGAGTGGTATGTGATCTCTGCAGAACCCTTCATGCTCCTTTCTTCTCCTTTCTCTCAGCTTCCAGTCCTGAGGGCCTGGCTCTGGGGCTCAACCCTCACCACCCCCTCCCCATCTCTCTCTGCCATCTGTGGCACCGGAAACCCATCGGCCTACCTTCGGGTCACTTTGAGCCCCCTGGTTCTTTTACTTGGGCCATGGGGCCTTGGCAGGAGGACTATAGGGATAATACATTATTGAATCCGGGTAGCTCTTGGAGGGCTTTCTCCTTAAACCCAGAATGTCCAGTTTGCCCCGGAACCTCCTCCCTAGTGCTTTCATCAGGTCTGAGTTCTAGGCCTGAGGGAACGTTCCAGCGGTCCAGTAGTCACCTTAACCATCGGCCATTTATTGAGGGCGCCCCTAGGTGCCAAGCATGCGTGTTGAATGGAACTGGCAGGGCAGCTCTGTGAGGGGCGCTGCCTCTAACTTCCCCGTGGTGGGAAACCGAGGCTTGACTCAGCCCCGGGGCCTCAGGTGCTGCCCCTAGTGAGGGACTGAGAGCCAGAATTCAGAAGGCAGAGCTCCGATTCTGGAGTGCGGTGCTCGGCCGGCCTCTTTGCAGCTTCAGGACCTCCGCAGCCGGAGAGACTGAGGTTTGTGGCACAGCTGGAGCCGGCCTTGTGACCCCAGGCACCATCTGTCGCAGCTGTGAGCACTGCCCCCGCCCCGCCTTGGGGTGGAAGCTGAAGTGCTCACAGGACTCTGGTCCACAGACTAGCAAACTTCCGGAGCGGCCACAAGGTGCCCGGCACAGCCTCCCGTGTGCTCTCGCTCCGACTGGGGGAGGACACACTGTGACAGTGTTGCACACTGCTGCAAGGGCCTCCATCCTTGAGGGGAGGGTGTCCCAGCTCCCACACCTCCGGGGATGCTCACGACCTGTGTTGGCAGGCGGAACGAGCCCAGAGTTACGACTCCTCTGACTTGGCTGTGGGGCTGTGGTCCGGCTCCGGCAGGGCTGGCTCTTGGCGGGTTCCGCGGAGCCGAGGTGGGGTGGGCAGGCAGGCAGGCAGGGGCTCCTAGAGGTGGGAGAGACCAGAAGAGGTTGCCAGGAGCCACCTGAGGGCCTGGAGGAGAGCTTGGAGAATCTGGCGTGGCGTGGAGCTCATCGGGCCAGTTCCGGGATGTGGCCTCCAGCCCCAGTAAGACTGAATCCAGGAAATTGGGCAAAGACAGGTTTGGGACCCTGGGAGGAACTTTCTGACCAGAAGGAGACACAGCCTGGCATGGGACCCTGGAGGCAGAGGTGTGGAGGCCTGGGGTGAGACGGAGTCGCCTCATTTCCTGAGCACACCTTTGGTTTCCTGGAAACTAGAAGGGTTTTTCCTGAGCTTTCACCAGATATATTGTGCACAGAGCCACACGCCCTATATAGTTTCATGGTCCCAAGCTAACGAGGTGCCATCAGAGAAGGAATATTTACTTCTCGATCGCATAGGTGTCGCTTTGCCCCTAAAACGTGTTGCTTCCTCCCCACCCCTAACTAGTCAAAAAAAGTCCTGGGCTCTGTTTCATTTTTCTCCCTATGATACTGCTTTTCTGGAAATTTTGCACTCACGTTTGAGCCTTTAAAGATAATATATCCTACATGATGGGAACTGGGCTGCATTTGTCTTTCTTGCTGCTCTGATGTCCCAGGATGGGTCAGGCCCTCCTGTCCCCTTCCCGCTTGGAAGTCTATGATTCCGATGTGGCCAGAAGAAGACAGCAGTGGGCATTGGAGCTTCCGGTCAGGACACTCCCACCCCCCACCCCTGCTCTGCAGCCCCATAGGAGAAGCGATGCCAGGCAGCTTAGGAGTCACAGGTGACTGCAGTGGCTTGGGAGCAGCGCAGGAAGACCACATGCAGCCAGGGACAAGACAGACTGGGCCTCCGGTGGTGTCTGCACCGCCCCTGCCCCGGGAGCACTTGTCCCCTGCACCTGATTTCCCGCTGTCCCCCGGGGCCATTGCTGGGGTCAGCTGGGGATAGTTTTTGTTTCCTGCGTAGCTCTCAGCCCCATTGGCCTTCTCCTCAGATCTTTAGAACCAGGTGGCCCTAGAAATACTGCCAGAGGCTGGGATTCAGACTGTGGGATCATAGCGGGCCCCCACCTGGCTCTCTCTCTCTCTATATACACAGGGCTCAGGGGCCACCCCCAGGGGGCCGCTTCCTCCTCCCTCCTTGTCCACGTCAAGGCCTTCAGGAGCCTCAGCCCTGTCCAGGGTCAGGAAGCCTGAGGTCAAGGCCTTCACCTCCACTCCCCCGGGGCCAATCTGGAGCCCCCCTCCTCCCAGGGGGACAGGGTTGTGGGGGGCATCGTCAGGGCGGCTTCTGACGGGCAGAGCCCCACTCAGGCTGCGCACGCTCTCTCCTGTTCCAGCTGCCGGAAATGCTTTCTGCCAGGCAGCCCAGCTGCACCTGCAGCTCCAGAGCAAACACGACGCGGCCACCTGCTTCGTGGATGCTGGCAACGCATTCAAGAAGGCCGACCCCCAAGGTGAGCCTCTGTGGGTCCCTGGGGCCCGGCGAAGCCCTCTCCCAAGAAGTCCTCAGGTGTCCGGCCCAGGGCCGGCGGGGAGATACTTGCGCTTGAACTTCATGATTGGCTCCCTTCCGGCTGGCATTTGCATCCCGCTCCAAGCCTCCGCCTCCCCCTGCTGCTTTGTGCGCGCAGCTGATGCTTCCCTCCTGGAGCCTGGAGCATTTGGGAGTGGGAGTTACACCGCAGACCCACCGCATGCCAAGGAGAGAGGAAAATCTGTTCTGGTGTCAGAATTAACATGCAGAAGGGGGGTGGGAGGGGGTTCTGAGACCAGCCAGGTAGGAGTTGCTGCCGAAAAAGGAGCGGAAATTATCCTAACCTGGCTTCCCTACCCCCTGGGGGGGAAATCAGAGCAGAGCCCAAGATGGGAGTTGCCAGAGAACAAGTTACTTAAAACGAGGGCGTGCTGGGGAGAGAAGCCCGCTTTGGGACTGACTCACAGCAAGAAAACCACTTGTCCCACTGGGTTCGTCCCGACGCAGGAGCACAGCCCAGTGGGGACCAGAATTTTGGGTCTCGGGAAGCTGGAATTTTAATTTCTGTTTTTCATCTCAGTGCCAGACACAGGTTGCTAACTTTTTAATTTAAGCAAGCCAAGATGCTTTTTTTGGGTGACCATCTATTGCTACTGTTCTCTCAGAAGAGAATAGGGAATACGTGAATGTTTTAAGGGAAAGAAAAAAAAAAAGATGCCTCATCTTGGAACAAAGACCAGCCCTTCCCAGGAGAGAACAGTTTGCAGCTGGGCATCGAGGTGCCTGCGAGGCTCAGTGAGCGCTGGTTCCTACCCCCGTGTGGGGGACTTGGTGGCCGATCCACTACGGCCACCAGGGACCTGTCGTTTCTAGGCCGGGATCGGGTGTCTCGATAGAGCAAGTAGTGTCTCTGTGTCCCCAGACTTGACCAGTCCCTGCTGTGTACCTGGGGGTCTCCCAGAGGTTGGCGTGAGGGGTCACATGGTGGGCCCAGGCTCAGCAAGGACTGGAGGGAAGGCCTTGTGGCGGGGTTGAGCCACGGCAGGCCGTGTGGGTGATGGGAGGAGGACCTAGGGCAGCCTTGAATCACCCAGGGATGTCTGTCCCATTCCCTGCCCCACCGCTCGCCATCACCGTCAGCCTTCCCTCTGCTCCCTGAGGAACTGGTCTTCCTAGAGCTGTCACCCTAGGCCTGTGTGATGGTCAGCTGCTGCTCCAGAGTGACCGGAAGGACAGGTCTCTGGGGGCAGGAGTCAAGTGCAAACAAAGGCCAGTGCTTCCCTGGGACGGGCCCCCACCCGGCTCCGCGATGTTGCGTCTGTGATGTTGCGTCCTTGGGCCTCAGGTGGCTTTTGATCTGAGCTTCTCCAGCCAGAGGCAGGGCTCTGCAAGGGGTGGGCTGGGTGCTGGGGCTCAGGCCAGGGTTGGCGCCCCGCCTCAGGAGCTGTGCCACAAGAGTGGGAAGGCAGCAGTCGTTGGGTATGCTCACGTGGCCATCGTGAGGCCCAGAGGCCAACTTGGTTTCTCCAGGGATCAGCAAGTGCAGTTTGCTGCCTGGATGCTGAGTGCGGTGGTGGGGCAGAGGTGGGTTTGGGGTGGGAAGGACCTTTCAGGCAGCAAGAGGAGCAGTGACGAGGAGGGGAGCCTCATCTGGGCACGGCCTGGAATGGGTGCCTTGGCCAGAGCGCCAGGTTCTTGGTGCTGAGCAGGGAGGGGCCCCGGAGTAGTGACCCTGCACCGCAGCCTCGCTGACTCCCTGCCTGAGTAATGGCTCATGCGACGTGGGGCTCGGCGTGCTCCCGAGTCTGGACCCAGCCCCTTTCCCTGTGACCTCAGGCTGGCAGTCACCTCATCTTTTGGGCCTCCGTTTCCTTGTCTGGCAAGGCAGAGGCCACATGTGAGAAGCACAGGCTCAGCCAGCCCAGCACCTGGTGTGTAGCAGATGTCTGGTGTGGGGTGGCCCTTGGCTCCCATCAGAGGCCCGGCCTCCCCCGGCCTCCTCCCCGTGGCCTCGTGGCTTATAAAACAGAGCCAGAGGGCCCGCTCAGATCCCCCACTGGACTGCCCCAAGCAGGTAGCCAGCTCCCTGGGGCCTTCCTCCCTGAAGGCTTCTGTCCTGTGTCAGCACCTCCAGGAGTCCTGGAGGCCCACTCCCGCCGCCCCTGTGAGAGGCCGCTGGCACCCAGCCCACACAGAAGGCCTGCCAGAGCTGGCCAGGATGGAGGGAGGGGACTTGGCGGCTGTCAGCATGCCCTATGTCTGCCAGTCTGCCTGGAATGGTGGACCGGGGCTGCCTGCTGCCCCCTGGGTGGCCAGGGGTGGGGCCGCGATGCCCCTGGCTGTGGGTGCTTCCCGGGGGTCCCAGCCTCTGCCTGCTACGGTGGAGGGACTCAGCCAGGGAGGTCTCTAACCCCAGCCACCCAAGAGCCAGGCCCGGGGCTGCGTGCACACGCTACTGGATATCTCCTGCGAACCAGACATGGCCACAGCTTGCTTTAACCCAGGCCACTTCCCTGGGGGCCTTTGCCATCTGCCCCCATTATACCCAGGAGGGCTGAGTCCCAGGCTTGATGTGGGAACCAGCAGCCAGACCCAGAGGCTGCTGGAGCCCAGCAGGTAGGGCGAAGGCCCTGGGTTGCACGACTCCCGGTGAGCCTAAGCGAGCACCTTCCCTGCTCTGGACTGCAGCACCCCCCACCCTGGGCTGGATCTCATCCAGGGGTGCTGTAGTCTCATCCAGGGACCTGGTACCTGGAGATAAGCCGGTTATGTCCTGGGTGCCAGTGCTCCCCGGGGTGTTCACTGGCAGCTTGCCGCTTGTCCCCGAGCCAGGAGCAGGAGTGAGGGGGCCTTAACCCCATGAATCCATGTTGCTGCTGGGGGTGGGGGGGTTGATCTTCTGCCCCCTGCTGCTGCTCCAGGGGCCGTGCCTTGCTGACAGCCCTGTAGCACCAGAACAGCCACTGAGAGAGCCTGTCCTCCGGAGGAACTCGCAGCCTCTCCCTGTCTCCCTGTCCCTGTGCTCCTTGTGGCGGGAGCAGGCACAGGTGTGGGGTGGGCCTCCCCCCCACCACGCTGTTCCAGAAGGGGGAGCCGGTGAGAGGCGCTCCCCTGTAGCCCAGCCAGCCAGCTCCTCCCCAGCCTCAGCACTGGGTTGCAAGCAGCCCCTTGCCGGTCACCCGGCTCAGAAATGCTGTTGCAAAACGTGTGTGTGTGTTCAAGCGAGACCGTTTCTGGCTGTAACTTGGGCCCTGTGTTCTCTCTCTCTGCCTTCATCTCATTTTCTTTTTCTCTGGTGCCCCGGGCTTCCAGCGGTCAGCCTCAGAACCCCAACGGAATGCTGTTCGTTCTCTGAATGTTTCTGGCATCTCAGGAGATCTCTGGCATCCAGTTTCAGAATTGGACCAAACCTACAGGCCCTCCCTTCCCCAGAGCAGTGCTCACAGACACCCAGCTTTTGCATGTAAATTTAGGGGGGCCTGTGGACTCCCTGAAGGCCCAGCCACAGGTCTGAGGCAAAGAGCCTCTCTTCACATACCCCCCACCCCGCCCCGCCCAGGTAGTGAGACCTTGGGCCTTGTGAGAACAGGCACCAGCTTCGGCCCTTCTCCGTGGCCTCTCCACCCAGCGGACCTGGCTGACTTGGGGTGGGGGGGTAGAGTAGCCCTGGAGGCAGACCAGGAGCCTGCAGGGTGCCTGGGACGTCAGGACACTAGCCCCAGCCCAGCTTCGAGCCTGTGTCCTCGGTCTGTCCAGGCTCTCTGTCCTTCCCCCCGCACCTCCCCCAACACCTTTTCCTTGGAGATGTGTTTTAAAAAAAAAGCCACCCTGAGAGCTCATCTCTGTCTGCTAGAAAATGCCTCCCACTCATGCTGCTCACTCTCCTCCAAATAACGTGTCAAAAAAAAAAAAAAACCATACCCGAATTTCAGGTCTTAGAAGAGGTAGTACCACAAAGGTAGCTGAATTTCTCTCCTCGTGGGCCTTCCTGGTGTTTGCTGCGTGGTTTCAGGAGTGGGCGGATGGCAGGGGGAGGGACGAGAGCGGAGGGCTCTGCTGAATGCTGACATGTGTGCATGAGACGGTGACGGAGGTCACAGCCCCAGGGGCCTGGGTGTCCTAACGTCCGGCTCCCCTCATGTTGTTGACAGAGGCTGGTCAAGTGCAAGGGATGTGGGGCAGTGTCAAGGTTCCAGGGCCCTGATGGAACCTAGGGGTCCCTCACATGTCAGGCCTGGCTGTCTCTTGTCCCCCTTGCCAGCCCCTCTTGTCTTGGCAGGTGGGGCCCTCGCTGGCCTGGCTCCAAAACCCTGTAGGAGGCTGGCTGTCGGCCTGTGTTCCGTGCCTGGCGTTGCCGAGATGACAGCCCTCAGCGGGTCATGGTCTGCACCGTCCATGGTTCTGAGCACATTCCCTGAGGCTCAGGGATCCCTTCAGACCCCCGGCCCAGCCACAGGAATGCAGCCCTGGCAGCTGCATGAGCCCGATGTTCTCCACAGGCCCCTGAGCACCCGCCCGGCCACCCACTCCTCTCCAGCCTTCTGCCTAAATGACTTCTTTTTCTCATTTTTGCTCCTCACTTACCTTTTTCTCTCCCCAGAGGCCATTAACTGTTTGATGAGAGCCATCGAGATCTACACAGACATGGTAAGGGTCGCTGCCCGTCCTGTCCCCTTCCTGTCCTGCCCTATTGCTCCAGCCTGCTGTCCCCAACCGCAGCACCAAGAGCAGGTGCGAGGGGCAGTGGGAGTGAGGGGAGTGTGGTCCTCTGGGCCAGCCCCTGCCCCAGGGAGCCACCCCCACAGTAGGTGAGGCCCAGAGGCGGCTCCACCAGGGACCCAGAACCCAGGACCTAGACATGCTATGTGTGTCTTTGGGGGAAGATGGGCACTGGCCTCCGTGGCCGCACTGGGGACCCAAGGAGGCCAAGAGGGGCTATTCTGTCCACAGTGGGAATGGTCAGACCATCAGCCTGGTTTCTCCAGAGCTCTCACCAGGCAGTTCTAAGCTGGTCCTTCCACCTCTGTGGGCTGTTAAATGCTTCCCCGGGCCAGGCCCTCTACCGGGTACCCATGCCACCATTACCTCTGGCGTCGCCTTGTCTGCCCGTGTCCCTGTGGACAGGATGGACACGGAGGCTAAATGTGGAGGGACATGCACAGGGCTCCCCCGTCAGGGCAGCACCCAGACCCATGCCTCAGCAAAGCCTCCTCTTGAAGGCTTGTGCCCTTCTGGCTCAGTGGTGTGGCTGAGGGGCAGGGACCCACCAGCTTTAGTGACCTGGAAGGGTGAGGAGGGGCTGAGGTGAGGCGCTGGGGCCAACACTCGTCACAGAGAGCTCTTTCCCATGTCCCGCCCAGGGCCGATTCACGATCGCAGCCAAGCACCACATTTCCATTGCCGAGATCTACGAGACGGAGCTGGTGGACATCGAGAAGGTGAGGGGTGGTCAGCGGCCATGCCTGGCCAGTGGTGGGGGAGGACCGCGGCAGCTAGTCCCCTTGGACTGGGGCTCGTCTCACTGCTGTGTGCACTTGGGGAGTCCCCTGATGTCTGAGTACTGGAAGAGGGCGTGGGGCTTGGGCCGAGCTTGTGTAATGGGCCCAGGGCCCGGCCTGTGATGGGCAAGGGCTGCACTGCTACCCCCTTTTTCCCTCTGCGCCTGCCCCATGTCTCCCCAGGCCATCGCCCACTATGAGCAGTCTGCAGACTACTACAAAGGGGAGGAATCCAACAGGTATGGGGCAGCGGGCTCCCCTCCCCAGCCCCCAGTAAGCCCCTAGGCCACTACTGACCTCTGTCTTCCCTGCCCACCCCACACAGCTCAGCCAACAAGTGTCTGCTGAAGGTGGCTGGTTACGCGGCACAGCTAGAGCAGTATCAGAAGGCCATTGACATCTACGAGCAGGTGGGGGCTGGTGGGGCTCTGAGCCCTGCTCTCTGGGAGGGCCCTGCACCCGTGCCTTCCTCTCCACCTCCCTGCATCACCTCCCTGGCGCTCTGTCCTGGCCTCACTGGCTAAACCTTTCTCCACACACGACCCACACGGTGTCACCGTTCTCTCCCTGTACGCTTCTCACAGGGAGCTTTCTGGGAGGCCTAGGGTCCCGGAGGGAGTGGGCAGAATCACTGAGGCTTGGGCGGGGGGTTGGCCAGAGGTGGCCAAGGGGCCTCCAGGAAGGTGGCCAGGTGGGAGGAATGGGGAGAGAGTGTCCTTTGGGTGCGCAGGCTCCCTGGGGTGTGTGGGGAGGGCTGGGCGGGCCAGGCTGTCCTGGTGGGTTCAGTTTGGCCAAGAGAATGGCAGGCAGCTGGCCTCAGAGGAGAAGGGGGGCGGGCACCACCTCTCATGTTCCCTCAGCCTGCCACCCCTCTGCCCACCAAGAGCCAGCCTCCCGTGGGGCCTGACAGCAGAGCCGCCTCCTCCCAGTGTCTTGGGCACCTCGGGGGGCCCACGGACACCTGGCTTCAGCCCTGTGGCAACACCCACCCCCTGTCAAACCCTGGGCCTTGGCTGCTTGTGCACCACTGGCTGACTTCCCTGGGGCTGGTCCTTGGCCTCCCTGCCCTTGGGGTCCCAGGTTAGAAGGGCCTCACCTAGGATACAGATGCTGCTCCCCGCTGGCCCCTGTGTGCCTCTGGCCATGACCCTGACCCTCTGGCTGCCTGCTGCAAGCCCATGGCACCGCCTCCACATGCCCACAGGTGGGAACCAACGCCATGGACAGTCCCCTCCTCAAGTACAGCGCCAAGGACTACTTCTTCAAGGCAGCCCTCTGCCACTTCTGCATCGACATGCTCAATGCCAAGGTGAGCAGGGGCCCCATCAGCCTGCCCAGGGCTTCCCCCGCCTCCCCTTGACCATCTCAGAGCATCAGGGCTGTCACTGAGCTAGGTTACTGCCTGACCCCTTAGTGGGTGGTGAGCCCCACCCTCACATCTGGCCCCCCAACAGTCAGCTGCGTGTTGTCGCTGCTGTGTGGCCATCCCTGGCATCCCCCGCCCAGTCTCTGCTGCTTTTGAGTTTATCCAGCTCCTGGCTCACGCAGTGCCTGGTGTTGTTTCAGCTGAGGGCACATTTTGAGTCCTTCCTGCCTCCTTTGAGGTCAGCGTCACTGTCCCCTGTCCTACAGATGAGGATGCTGAGGCTGAGACCAGAGACCCTTATTCAGGGCCTCATGGCCAGAGTCCAGATCTTTCTGGCTCCCAGTGTCATGATCTGAACCACAGCTTGCGCGCCCTCGTCATCCGTCTGCAGGGCTTCTTGGTGATAGAGGGGTCAGTGCTGGGCGAGGGGGCAGGGAACGGCGGGGGGGGGGGACGGAGCTGGAGTCTCGAGGGGCCTCCAGCCCCCTGCCCTCCGCCCTGCCTTTTGCCACACGGGGTGTCTGAGCACCACTGCTCTCTGCTCCCACTGGGGTAAGAGCCCAGGCTCTGGTGTCGGGCCGGTTTGCGTCCCTGCCCCCATGAACTCTGTGCCCTGAGCAGGTTATCGGGCGTTTTCCACTTTCAGAATGGGGGTCACTATCATTCAACCCTCCCTGGGTCCACGTGATGGTTAAATGTGAGACGAACCCAGCACTAGTCCTGGCACGTAGGAAGGACTCACACGAGGCAGCGGTCATTTACGCCCTACCCTGTGCACCGGCCGGGCATTTGCCCTCTACCCTGCACGCCGGCCTGGAAGACCTTCTCCCTCCCCTCTACCCCCACCTCAGTTTTCTTCCCCACAAGCTGTCTCTGCGGCCAGGCTTAGCCGGGCACAGTCCCACGGAGGTACCTGCGGGGCACAGAGCCAGGTGATACTGGAGGCTGGCGGAAGGGCACAGAGCGCTGACTCGGGGCCAGGTGGCTCAGATCCCCTTGGCTGCCAGGCCGGTGGCTCCCATGTCCCATCTTTATTAGCCTGTCCCCTTCCTTCCTTCCTTCTTACCACCCTGGCGATGTCCAGCTCGCTGTCCAGAAGTACGAGGAGCTGTTCCCCGCCTTCTCCGGTTCCCGGGAGTGCACGCTGATGAAAGTGAGTGCCAGGCGCCCCGCCGCCCTCTCCCTGCCTCTGAGCCTGGAGGGCTCAGCCAGGACCCCGTTGGGGGGCGGGATCCAGAGGCTGGGACTCTGGGTATTACTGGCACTGTCACCATCACCGTCACTGTCGCCGTCACCGAAGTTTGTACGGCGGTTCTTCAGGGTCTTTCGTTGGTTTGTTGTTTTTCCTCTTCTCCTGTCTGGGCCTCCATTTTCTAGATGCGAGAAGTAAGGCTCAGGTTATGGTGGAGGTGGGAGCAGAGCCAGGAGACCGCGTGATCTCTTGCACGAACACGTACACACATGCACACGTACACATGCACGTGCACACACGCACCAGGCAGAGGTAGAACTAGCTCCTTCCTCCACCCTCCCCTCCCCCACCCAACCTACAACCCCCAGATGGAGTGGGTGTGTGTCTTATCAGGCCTCAGTGATAGGACTCTGGTGTCAGGCCTCAGGCCAGTCTTGGCCCCTGACCCCTGCCTGTCTGCTGTCTTCTTACAGAAACTATTAGATGCCCATGAGGAGCAGAATATTGACAGCTACACTGAAGCGGTGAGTGGCTGGGGCAGGGGCAGGGGCAGGGGGCGTCCTTCTCAGACACGCTGTCCTGTGAATCCCACCCTTGGTCTGGGCCCGGCCCTGGCTGTGAATTCCTTTCTCCAGTCACCCCAGAATTCTCACGGGGAGCCCCAGAGGTACAGGAGGTGTTCCCCGCATACCAGAGATGATGACACCGGGGTGAGGTGAGGAGACTCATCCTCGGCCTCTTGGGGGCAGAGTGGGGAGGCAGACCCACATCTGTCTCTCTGTTCCCCGGGCCAAGGTCTTTGCACCAATGAGTGCCCCCCATGAGCAGTGGGGACAGGGAGAGAGGGAGACAAGTCATGAAAGGGCCTCCCCTTCCATAACCACCTTCCCTGGTAGAAGCACCCTACAGAGGTGTTTCTCCCTTTTCTTACTCTCTGGAACAATCTGGGACTCGGTTGGGCCCAGTTCCGGTCCTAATGCAGTTGTGTAGACTGTGTCTGTCCAGTGGTGTCTCCTGGGAGCTCCTCAGGAATCCTACACTATCAGTGATGACAGATACTGAAGTCCCTCTGTTCCCTCCTGTCTGGGACAATGGGCTGGACGTCAGGAAGCTCCAGCGAGGAGAAGGGAGGAGTGGGGCTGCCTCTAGGCAACAGGGCACTGGTTCTCCCTCTGGCCTCCGTCCCTGTGAACAGGCCTTCACACCTCCAGGCCTGTTTCCCACCCATAAAACAAGGAAGCTGGAGCATTTTTATGCTGCGACATCTTTTCCTCTTCCCAAGGCAGCCTTAGAGGGAACCCCCTCCCTTTGCTCCTCTCTGGGAGGCAGGCTGGGACACACATAGAGAATTTGGGGACCAGAGACTCTGGAACTGGGGACAAGGAGGGAATCAGGGCCAGGGCCAGCTGTGGGACCGGCCCCTTAGACACCCCCCCGCCCCCTGTGTGTCCCAGGTGAAGGAGTACGATGCCATCTCCCGGCTGGACCAGTGGCTCACCACCATGCTGCTCCGCATCAAGAAGACGATCCAGGGGGACGAGGAGGACCTGCGCTAAGCCCCACCCAGCCCCCTGGCAACTGTCTTCCTGCCCCGTCTTCTCTCCCCCGCGCCCCTCCAGTGCGTGAGCCCAGAGAGAAAGGCGGGGCGAGACCTTGGCTGTGAGACCTTCCCTCCCTTCCCGCAGAGGAGTCTCCCCAAGCCATAGTGTGGGTTCAGCCCTGCTTTGGAGCCCCTGAGGCGGGGCCTGCTGGCCGGACAGTCCCCCTCTGTTCTTGCTGCACCCCTTGCCTCCTGCCCATTTATTTAAGCCCCCCAAAGGTCCCCTTCTCTGCCCCAAAACACAGACTCTGACACAGACCTTTTTGCTGTGGGTGCTGCCAGGGGTGGGGGTCAGTGTCTGGTCCCCCATCTCCTGACCAGCTGAGGCGCGAGGCTGGTTTCTGCTGTTCCCACTTGTCCTCCAGCCGAGCTCTGAGCACATGTAGCTGCTGAGATTTGCTCTCACCTCGGGGGGTGGGCCCCTCCCCCTCCAGTGCCGGGAACCACCCCCCCACTAAGCCTCCTGCAGCCCTGACCTCTCAGGATAGACCGTAGGCCCTGGAGCTCAGGGTCATCCCTGCATTCACCCCTTCTTCTGCTCCTTCCCTAGTGCTTTGAGGTTTTATGGTCAGAAGCTGCAGCTGGCCTAAGAAAAAAAATAAAAAAGAATACTTTGCATGAGTCTCCCTTCCTCCTCCTCACCTCTGCTGCCCCCTTCTCCCTTCAGGGCTGGTGTCCTGTCTCCCTACCCCTCCTGGTCCCCGGCTTGGGCTCTGGACACACTGGGTGGGAAAGAGGGCAGGTGTGACCAGAAGACAGGGCTGGGGTCAGAGGTCCCCAGGGAGGCCTAGGGATGAGTAGGCTCGGGAGTCCAGGAGTACCCAGCTTAATCCTATGGCCTCTGAGTTCTGTGGGCCTGAGTTTCCTCAGCTGGGATGGCGGGTGGCAGTCCCAGCCCTCAGCTGGCTGGAGAATGGAGGTTAAGGACAGTGGTAGTAAGGAGGCTGAAAGAGAGTCCCCTTGTGCCCAAGTCTGCCTGGAAGGAGGGTTGAAAGCCCCACTGCTATTTGGTCCAGGCATCCCAGGACAAGGGGGGAGACAGCTTAGGTGGGCAGTGCATGAAGACCAAGCGGGCATGGCAGTGGAAGAGGAGATGGCAGGAGCCCTCTGCCCAGGGAAGGTGGGCAAGAACCACCAGCCTCCACCACACGCCACAGTGGAGGCCTGTGTGGAGGTGAGCAGTCTGATGTGCATGGGCTGTGCCTGGCCCTGGGCTGTGGGGTCACTGAGCTGGAGGAAGCTCTGCCCAAAAGGCACAGTTGCTATGGGTTGGGATGTCAGGAAGTGAACTGGGGGCTGGGAGTGGGGCAGATGCAGAGGAGGGGCTGCCTGGGAGACCAGGTCAGGCTCCTCAAAGAGGTGCTCCAGGCCAGAACCCGGAAGAAGTCCAAAAGAGGTTCAGGTTCAGTGTCAAGTCCATTCTCTATGGACTACTGTAGGAGGCCCTGCTCCTGTCCCCTTCAGCTCCTCCCACAGCTCAGATGGATTGATTGATGATGGCTGCCTAGGGCTCAGTTAAGACTCCTGAGACCCGAGATCGATTACCAATGTCTGCCACTGGCACAGGTTTAAGGATATGTAGGTCAGAATTTTTCTGCCACCCTGACCTCAGTAGTGAGTCTTGACCCTGGCTGTGCTTAAAATCATTTAAAGTACACAAGCTTGGGTCACAGCGTGATAAATTGAGATTTGGGTGAAGCTCCCCACCCTTCTGGGGGGTTTTGGTTTTTTCCTGGAAATTCCACAGCTGAGTCACATGTGCCACAAGAGGTGGAAATCACTGAGCAGGACACTTCTTTCCTTCCCAACATATAACTTTATTTATTCACTTAACAGATGTTAAGTGAACATAGTTCAGAGGCTACCATGTGAGGGAGAAGCAGCCTGAAGAAAACATTCTTGAGAAGCAGAATTAGACCCCACGTTCAACTGACACAGCGAGTATCTACTAAGCACCTACTGTATGCCATGCCTGGGCTACGCCCTGGGAATACAGCATGAAACCACACAGCCAGACCCTGCCCTCCAAGATTTGGTCACCAAATCCCAAAGTCGAGAAGGGACACAAACTCCCCTTCACCACCCTCCAGATCCCATGTGCCTTCGAGAAATTTCCCCTTGTGTCTCTTACGTAACGTCCCTGGTGCTTGGCAAAGGGGCTGGCACAGAGTCTTTGGATTTCCAACACCTATATACTGAATGCTTAACTTTGTGTCCAGCCTTGTGGTCCAGGACTGGGGATCTGACTGTGACCAAGGGACATCTAGTCACTACCTTCATGGTTCCCGCTGTCCTTGTTTATTGTGTGCACGCACGTGAGCTTTCTACCGTGTGTGTGTGTGTGTGTGTGTGTGTGTGTGTGTGACAGATCACTCAAGGTGGCCGCACAGTTGGCCAACTCATGTCTTCTGGAAATGATGTACAGATGTATACAGAGTCCTCAAATTCTTGATGCCCTTCTAGGTCAAAAAAGAAAAAAAAAAAAAAAAAAGAGGCACGTATGTGAACCCCTGAAGACCCCAGAGTCAGAAACACCGGGCTGACACCCGTCTCCACCACTTTTGAGTCCTATCAGAGCCACAATTTCATCTTCTGTAAATTGGGATAATGAAGTTCTTTGCAGAGTTGGAAGGGTTTGTTGAGACTGATACATAAAGGATGACCGGGCACACAGGAAGTGCTCAATAAATGCTGAGTAAATGAATTCAGAGTAACCACAGCCTGGGGGTTGTCAGCATTCCGTGACAATCGGGGCCAACGTGCCGGCACCAAGTAGGTATTCAGTGAAGGAGGTGGTTATTTGCTGGGACAGACAGCCAGATCCTTCTTCGTTGAGTAGGAATCCATTTAACCACTTTAAAGGGAACGTGATGAAGACAACAGACTGTGAACTATCTTGTTTGGATTCCACTACTGCTGCTTACCAGCTGTGCGATAGGACGCAGATTACCTCGGGAGCCTCGATTCCTTCGTAAAACCTAGTAACTGCCTCAGCCTGCTTCTGAGTTTGAAATAAATAAATAGATGGAAAGCGCTTAGAACACCTCCTGGTACGTAAGGACGAATCGGAGTTTTAGGATTACTACTCTACCTTCCACACTGCACTACGAGACCGCCCCCCAGTTCAGGCCACAAGCGGCAGCCCTTCTCCGCCACTCAGAAAAGGAGCGGAGAGGAACGCGCACGCGCGGTGGGGCAGTCATGGGACGGAAGCCCTGGCCGCCCGGCGGGTGGCCATCTTGGTAAAGGGCAGCGACGGCAGCTTCTTTACGTCATCAGTCTGCGCGACGTGCGGGCACCCGGCGGTTCAGGTCGCATAGGGAGCGGTGGGTAGATGGGGAGGGTGGGCGGCGGCGCCGGGCGCTGTCGGGGGGTGAGTGGTTGAGGGGCGTGATGGGGGAGGCGGCCGTGGCCGCAAGGCCGTGCCCGCTGCGCGAGGATAGCTTCACGCGTTTCTCGTCGCAGAGCAATGTGTACGGGCTGGCGGGCGGTGCGGGCGGGCGCGGGGAGCTGCTGGCCGCCACCCTTAAAGGCAAGGTACTGGGCTTCCGCTACCAAGACCTCCGACAGAAAATCCGGCCCGTGGCCAAGGAGCTGCAGTTCAACTACATTCCCGGTGCGTGGCGCCATGGGGTTGGGGGGCCTCGAACTTGGTGTTGAGAAGGTTTCTGAGGCTCTGAGCTGGGTCACCGCAGTGAGAGAATGGGATCAGTGTGACTGAAAGGTATCAAGGCTGATAATCGGGAGGCATCTTGTCAATGGTTAGGGTTCAGGATTCCTGAGACCCGGAGGTTAGGATCCCTTGTACCACGGCTGTGATCAGGATTCACAGGGACCAGGAGATGATGGTAATTGCCATGGTCAGAGATTAGTGAGTCCTAGAGATCAGGGGTCACCATGATTGCATATATAGGGTTCTGTCTGACGTGCACTTTGTCCCCTCCCAGTGGATGCAGAGATTGTCTCCATTGACACCTTCAACAAGTCACCCCCAAAGCGGGGCCTGGTGGTGGGAATCACGTTCATCAAGGTATCCAGGCCCCCTCCATCTACCCATTCTCTCCTTACAGTCCCTGTACGTCTGACCCAAATCCCTCTCACTGCCCCTGCTCTCCCCTGAGGCCAGTTTCCTACCTCAGGATTCAGGGGACAAGGGCAGCCCCTTCCTTAACATTTACTGCGACTACGAGCCTGGCTCTGAGTACAACCTTGACTCCATTGCACGTAAGTGTGGCCTCGAGGGAAGGAGGGTAGGGGAAGATGGGAGGGGGCACCTGTCAGGTGCCCGGTCCCCATCTGCTTGTGCTCCCCTTACAGAGAGCTGCCTGAACCTGGAGCTCCAGTTCACTCCTTTCCAGCTGTGCCATGCAGAGTACGTAAGCTGCAGGTGTCATACAACAGAGAGAGAGAGAGAGTGTGTGTGTGTGTGTGTGTGTGTGTGCACACAGTGGAGGCTCCTGCCAACAAGGCAAACCTGCCTGTAGACAGTCACACTCCAGTTTTGTTTTTTAGAACATTGTGCTTTTTTTTTTTAATATTTTATTTATTTATTTGACAGACAGAGATCACAAGTAGGCAGAGAGAGAGAGAAGGGGAAGCAGGCTCCCCACTGAGCAGAGAGCCTGATGCGGGGCTTGATCCCAGGACCCTGGGATCATGACCTGAGCTGAAGGCAGAGGCTTTAACCCACTGAGCCACCCAGGCGCCCTGAATATTGTGCTTTTAAAGTGTCTGTGGACCAGCCTCAGCCCCGAGCTAGCTAATCTGAGAGCTGATTGAGCACCTTTGTTCTGGACATCTAGAATCTTGGGTTCCAATGTGCTAGATTTGGATCCTGCAAGATCCAGAGATACTGAGATTTCTAGAGTCACAAGTTCTGAGATCCCAAGATTTTAAAATTCTGCAGTTTGGTAATTCTGAGATTCTTTAGTGATAAAGTCATTCTCCTGTTTTATATTCTCATATTTCAAGAATACAGACCATCTAGATTGTGAGGTTTCTAGAATCCCAAAGTGTGAAAATTCCACTTGAGCTCTGAGTTCCATTTTAGAACACCAGTGGTCTAGCACAGTGAGTAGCCAAGTTTTTCTGTTAAGGGCTAGATCCTCTCTCTCTCTTAATAAAGAGAGAGATCACAAGTAGGCAGAGAGGCAGGCAGAGAGAGAGGGGGAATGGGCTCCCCGCTGAGCAGAGAGCCGGACGCAGGGCTTGATCGCAGGAGATGACCCTGAGATCATGATCTGAGCTGAAGGCAGAGGCTTAACCCACTGAGCAACCCAGGTGCCCCTAGATCTTCTCTCTTATAACTACTCAGCTGTGCCACTGTAGCAAGAAATCGATACTTTGTAAATAATTGGTGTAACTGTGTTTCAATAAAACTTTATTTATAGCAATAGGGGGTAAGTTGGATTTGGTCTGTAGGTCATAGTTTGCCAGCCTCTGGTCTAGCAGGTGAGAATTCTAG
Source organism: Mustela erminea (assembly GCF_009829155.1). NCBI lineage: Eukaryota > Metazoa > Chordata > Mammalia > Carnivora > Mustelidae > Mustela > Mustela erminea. Next base: position 3,822,631 of record NC_045632.1, on the reverse strand, counting down.
AAGCTGATGTTCTGGATTCTAGGATTTGGATGTTCTGCTCTTTTATGGTGGCAGTTTCTAGAAATTCGAGTATTTCAAAGGAAGTGGAAAACAGAACTGCTGGAACACTGGAGTTCTAGATTAAAGAGGTTCTGGTATTCTAGAATATAAGAGCCCCATGTTCCGTGCCTGAATCCACAGCCAGAATGAGGGTTCTAGCAGATGAGGGCTCTAGAAACAGAAGGTTTCTGCGATTCAGAAAGTTCTACCACACTGGGGCTCTAGATTTCTCTGCTTTCAGGGTCCAGGTCGGGAATCAGCTCGAGACAGTGTTTCTCCTGAGTGGGAATGACCCAGCCATTCATCTGTACAAGGAGGTGAGGCAGAGGGAGGCACGGTGGGCAGGGCCCTGCCCAGGCTGCCACGGGCTGGTGCTGGGTGTGAGGCCGGCCACTGACTCCCAGGTCGGGGGTTGGGTGGGGGTTGGTCTTGGTTCCCCCAGAACGAGGGGCTGCATCAGTTTGAAGAACAGCCCGTGGAAAACCTCTTCCCAGAGCTCACGAACCTGACCAGTAGGTAAGAGAGCCCCTGGAAAGCGAGGCCCATGGGGATGGGAGCAGGGAGCCTCAGAGAAATCAGGGATAGCGGGGATAGAGATCACCTCAGAGAAATTGGGCAGGAGAGGGGACTTCAGCAAACTCAGGCCACTTAGGAGAAGCTGGTCAACGGTGGTGTCCACAGAAAAAAACACAAAACAGACTCAAGGAGATCTGAGAAAGCGGGTGGTACGGGTAACCTCAGAGAAATCAGACTCCCCAGCAGGGTCCCAGGGCTACAGGAAGGGGGTGGATGCTCCTTGAGGGGCAGAACATGGGGCCAGGACCCAGTGATGCCCTCCAGCCATACTGTCCACCTACCCACCCACCAGCGTCCTCTGGCTTGACGTCCACAACCTCCCTGGCACATCCCGGCGACTCTCCGCCCTTGGCTGTCAGAGCGGTTATGTCCGAGTTGCCCACGTGGACCAGCGAAGCCAAGGTGACGGCTGGGATGGGGGCAGGGCAGGGGGCTAGGGGCTGGGGACAGGGCCCTGAATCCCCCCTTCCCCCACAGAGGTCCTGCAGACATGGACGATCCTGCAGGACGGCCCCATTTCCCGGGTCATCGTGTTCAGCCTCTCGGCCCCCAGGGGTGAGCTTCGGGCCTGGTGGGGGGGCAACTCCACAGGCTCTGCCCCCCACACCCAGATTCATGCCCTTTGGGAACAAAGTGTCCGATCCCTTGGCATGTCCCCCATCCCTCCCGGGCCCACTCCCTCCCCTTCGTGCTCTCCTACTGTACTTCAGTGACTTACCACCCTATGGTCTAATCGAGACCTAACCTGGTGTTGAACTTCTGCCTTTCCCTTGGTGGTCTAACCCACAACCTGCAGACTTCCTCTGTTCCTACACCTCCCCACCCCGCCAGCCTCTTCATCTGTCTCTTGCTGCAGTCTAAGCCTGAGCTCTTCTCCCAGCCCCACCCCCAATCCTGGGGACTCCACGCTGCCCTCCTCCTTCTCCCCAGGCTCCCCTTTACCCACACCTGTTGCTCCATTCCTCTTGCTGGGCCCTTCCCTGGCAGCTCCCTTCACCTGACATTGGCAGGCCGCCGTCTACCCCCTGGGTTGGTCTTCACTTCTCTCCCTCCTGCTCTGGCCTCACACCTGCTCCTCTTCCTGGCGTCTCCCCTCCCTCCACCTCTCATGATCTGACCTCGATGCATCCTTCCCTAGCACAGCTTCAGGTCTCCGCCCTCACACGGGGGTGAGGGGGATGTGAGGAGCCTGAAGACTGTCCCCTCAGTGCCCCCCATCTGTGTCCCTTCTCCAGAGACCAAGGACCCCACAGAGCGGGAAGAGTACAGCGTGCTCGTGGCCAGCATGTTGGAGCCGGCAGTGGTATATAGGTGAGGGCTTGTTCCAGGTGGGGCGGGTCAAGGCGGTTGTGCCCCCCGGGAGGGGAGCGTCAGTGTTTGGGTCTGGAACTGGTCGGGGCTGCATGGCGGCCTTGGGATGAGAACGGAGATGCCCACTACCCCCAGACAAGTGTGTGGGCAAGAGCTTATGAGCCAACTCGGTGCGTAAGAAAGCCTTGATTCAGAGGGTGGCCAGTTTTGGGGGCGTACCTCTTCCCACCGTGGTGGGTTTCAAGTCAGCTGGCAAAATTTCTGAAAATGTCCCAGTCTGCTCTCAGGAGCCAGAGCCAGCCAGCCGTGGCTCCCCTGGTGGGCAGCACAGGTGTCCAGGTGGGGTCCGAGCCCCCCACGCCAGCTTCCCAGAGGCCTTGTGCATGTCCAGACTGGAGGCAAGGGTGTTGCCAGAAAGGGCAACAGGGTCCTCTGTGCAGGGGTGAGATGGCCCCGCCTCTAGGGGGCAGTGTGGGTGGGTGTCCCTTCTGGGCAACAGTGAACAGTCTGAGGAAATGATCTGGGTTCCCCTTGGTGGATATGCAGATGGCCAGGCTGGAGACGAGGGGGTCTGGGTGTCGGGAGGAACAGCATGGCCGAGACCCCGGAAGGGGAAGCACTGTGGGCCCCCAGCCCGGGCCTGCCGCCTAGAGGGGGCAGGCACTGTGGTGACTTTGGTCTCCCCGCCGCATCCGGGGACCCTCAGGGACCTGCTGAGCCGGGGCCTCGAGGACCAGCTTCTCCTGCCCGGCAGTGACCAGTTTGACAGCGTCCTCTGTGGCTTGGTCACCGACATGGATCTGGATGGGAGGCCTGAAGTCCTGGTGGCCACCTACGGGCAGGTGGGGCTGAGGGATGGGACCACCACTGCATGTCCCCTCCCACTGCCGCACATCCCCGTGTGACCCTCGCCCCCCACCCCCATCCCCTGCAGGAGCTGCTCTGTTACAAGTACTTCGGCTCGGAGTGCGGGCTGCCCCAGGCTGAGCACGGATTTCGCCTGCTGTGGCAACGGGGCTTCTCCAGCCCGCTGCTGGCCATGGCGCACGTGGACCTGACCGGGGATGGGCTGCAGGAGCTCGCCGTGGTCTCCCTGAAGGGCGTGCACATCCTGCAGGTAGCTGGGCTCCCCACCTTGGGTTCCCCTCGCTGAGCCCGACCTTGGGGTGGGGGTGGGGGGATCGGTGCACCCCTGCTGTGTCAAGGGTGCGCTCCCCTGGAAACATGGAAGGGGACGGGGAGGAGCCCCACGAGGAGATGCATTCAGGGGCCTGACCGCACAGGAGCTCGGCAAGCCTGAGCCTACCTTCCGAGGGGACACCTTGGGCCGCCCCCACCCCCCGGAGGAAGGAGTAACTGTTTCCAGGAGGCAGGTCCTGTTGGCCAAGGACAAGTCCTGAGAGACGGGGCAGACGGGGCAGCCAATCGGGAGGGGACTGTCTTGCCAGAGGGAACCCGCCCGGGCAGCTGTCCGCCCCCAGCCACCCTCAGTCTCCCTACCTTCAGTCCTTGGCTCCATGCCTTTTGTCTGACTTTCTCCTTTTGCCCTCCCTGCAACTCCTACCCCCTTCCCTGTGACCTAACCTCAGTCCTTCCTCTGGGGTCTAACCTCTGCCCTCCACGGCAGGCAGGGACTTACTGTCCCTGTAGTCCAGCCTCCAGCCCTCCCGCAACCAGTCTCTGCTTTTCCCCTGGCATCTAACTAATCTTGAACCTTCCCGCTTTGGCCTAATCCCTGAACCTCCTGTAGTGAGCCAGCCCTTGAACCACGGGGTCTGTCGTCCGGCCTTCTGCAGTACCTAGACCCCCTCACTCCCACCGCATAGCAGCCCAACTGCCATAACCCCCACTGGGGTCTAGTACCCAACCGCTCCAGTGGTCCAGGGTCTCACCCTGACCCCCACTGCAGCTCATCCAGTCTGACCTCTCACCTTTCCCCTGTGGCCTACCGCCACCTCTCAGGCTGTACTCTGCCTTGTTTCCTGGTGTGTTGTTTGCCTTCTCCTTGCCTCTGGTCTACCTCCAAGGCCCTGTCTCTGTGGTCTAGCCTGGGTGCTTTCTCTCAGAGGTCAAGGGTACTGGCTCCTCTGCAGGCTTTGCCTGGGTCTTTTCCTACATTCTGTACCTCAATGGAATGGTCGAGGTTAGACCTCAGCAGAAAGGAGAGAGGATGGACCCCAGTGGAGGGGTCTGAGGTTAGAGCCTGAACTGAAAGGACATAGGTTAGATCCCAGTAGAAGAGACCGGGGTCCAACCGTGGGACAGAGGACTTCCCTTTTCTGTGGCCAAACCATCCCCTCAACCCTCTGCCTCATTCAAGGCATGTCACTGTAATCTCTTCTGTCCCTTCTATTAGGGTCTAGCCTGAGACCCTCCAACCAGGGTCTCATTTTGTCCCTCATGTGGTGCCACATTCTTCCCTTTTTCACTTTGCTGGTTTCTTCCTGCCCCTTATTAGCCTGTCCTTTGTCATCAAGGTCTCACCTTTGTCTCCCCTACTATGGGCTAACCTCAGCCTCACTACCGTACAATGTGTGTCTCTCCCGTGTTTTGGTCCTTCCCTGTCCCTTCTGAGTTCAAACCTCACATCCACACATTTCGGCCGGGGCTCTGTCCCTCCCACTGGAAATTCACTAAAGGCCGTCCTCCTGGGTCTAACCTTCACCCCATCACAGAGACCTGTTCCCACCCCACACGCTGGTCCACTCTCCGACCTCCCGCCGCCGAGCTCCCGTGTGGTCTAACCTGCACCCCTCCTGATCTTTCTCAGCACCGGCCCCCCTCTCGTTCCCCACAGCACAGCCTGGTCCAGGCATCAGAACTGGTTCTGACCCGGCTTCGGCATGAAGTGCAGCAGAAGAGACATCAGTCGCAGAGGACTGGGGACAGGGCGGGTCCGGGGCCCACTGAGACCTCGGCCTCCTGAGCTCCCACCCACTGCCCGTCCCAGGCCCAGGGGCAGTCACTGGAGTAATTGCCTCTAACCGTTCACAGTGGCGAAGCCTCCTGAAGGAAGGGAGGGTCTCCCCAGGCCCCCGAGGATGGTGGAACTGGGAGTCAGTGCTCTGACTCTGCCCCCTTGTGCACTACAGGCCTGGCTGACACACTCCTGTCTCTGTACCTCAGTGTCCCCGTTTGAAAAATGGGACAGTCTCACCCCCCTGATCACCCCCATGGAGACTTGGTCAACCTGTGATTATTTATATGTCCAGAGGAAGTGGACTTCAGTTGTCTTCATTCTTTTGTTCTGGCAAGTGTTTGACAACTGCCGTGGGCCAGGCTCGTTGTTGGGTGCTGGATTCGCCCAGAAGAATAGGAAAGAGGGGCACATGGGGGGAGAAAAATCCAAGGTTCAACCTAGAACCGGGACTGTGGTGAGATCCTAGTGTAGACCTCAGAGGACAGAAATGAGGACCTGCCATAAAGGCTGAAATGAAACCAACGTGGAAGGTTACAGAAGCGGAAAAGGACTGAGATTAGACCCCCCTGGGGGAAGTACAGAAATTAAGCCTCAGAGGAAGGACATAGGTGGGAAGGGCTGTTGTGGGAAACTGTGGTCAGATTGCAGCAAAGGGTTTGAGGCTAGACCCCCACCACCACGACCATGAATAATGCTGAGGTTGGACCCCCAACAAATTACTATGGTTAGACTTTGTGCCAAGGGCCCAAGTCAGACCCCAGCAGAAAGCAACTGAGTTTAGATCCCAGTTGAGGCATGCTTAGATGAACCCAGGAGGGAAAGACCCCTGGTGGGCCATGCTGAAAGGCCCAGGATTAGACCTGATTGGACTGGAAAAGACTGGAAAGCCCAGGCGATCCAGGGACCAGGAAGTCTGAAACAGGGCTGATTTCCCTGGCCCAAGGCTGGGAGGGCTTTAGAAGTTGCTCCCTCCTGTGGCCCTGTCTATGGCAAGGGAGAAGGAAGCAGCGGCCTCTATTTGCAGGACCAGTGGAGGGCAGGAATCAGGAGAACTCTCGCCTCCCCCACAGGCCAGGAATAGCTTCTGTGGGGCGGGGCGGGGGGGTTGTTGGGGAAGAAATTCCTGAGTGGGATCCAGGCTGGTGGAGAGGGTGGGCTTTTTCGTCCGTGGGACAGGGTTTGGGTGGGACTCCTGCTTCCCGGGGCAGAGGGGGCAGATCCCCCAGGCATCCTGGCCATCTGTCTACCTCCTACCAAGGAAGTCCACCCCATGGTTTGACCACGCACACAGACCATAAACACCAAGCCACCAGCTGGGTTTTTAGGGAGGCAGGAGCCCACCAATCCTTGGCCGCCCTTGTCAGCTCCCAGAACCCTGGACGCAAGCGTGGGAAATTGCAGGGAGCTGAACTGCCTCCCTCTTGCTGGCAGCCCGCCCAAGGCTGTCCAGCCTGGACCGGTGTTGGGCACAGTGGCGGGGGCGGGGTCTCCTCCCTCCTGCCGCGGGCCTCAGCTGCGTCCCCTCCCGTCCTGGGTGGGAGTGGGACTCTGGCGTGGGATTTTGATGAGTTTAGTCAGTGATGGTGTGAATATGAAGCGTGTGTCCCCTTCAGGGCTCAGGATTGTGTGTTTTCAGGACTCGGCCCCTCGCCCGGCTGTTGGCTGTTCGCTGACCACTCGTCACTTGCTCCCGCATGTGGGACCACACATGCCGTGGAGTGGTTAAGGGTGTGGAGCCCAAAGCTCCGCTTGGCCACTCTGTGCCTCGATTTCCCCATCTGTAAAATGAGGCTAATAATGTTACCTCATGGGGTTGTTTGGAGGACTAGTTGTGTCAACACCTGTCAGTCACCCAAAAAAAAAAAAAAAAAGTGTTTAACACCGCCTGGCACGTGGTAAAGGGGGTATGAATGGCAACTGTTGTTACTATTATTAATGGGTACCTTTGTGGTTGTTTCGGGCCCGCTGGGAGAGGTTCTGTCTGGAGGCACAGCATGTGAATTTGGATCTGACTATGGTTAAACATTCTTGCCCTCCCCCTGGTTCTGTGAGCCTGTAACTATTTGTAGCTGTTCGTGCCTCTCTGGCCCTTGTATGGATCAGAGTCTGTGTGTGTTGGGGAGGAGGAGGGATGCCTCTGAATGACCCCCAGCCCCTCCCAACACGCACACACCGAGCACCCTCCGCCGCTGTCCCTGGTCTGTGGTGCTGAACCTGAAGGGTGGGTGGGAAGCTCCGGCTCCCCCCAGCCTCCTCTCTCCAGGCCCCTCCCCTAGCTTCCCCCGCCCCGGCAGCCTCCCCTCTCCCCGCCTCCTCCTCCTCCCCTCCGTCTGTGGCTCCTCCTCCTCCCTCCCAGCACTCTCCCCCGTCCCTCCTCCTCCCTCTCTCCCGACTCCCCCTCCCCCGTGTCCCTCCCCCCTCTTCCTCTCCTCCCTCTATCCCCTCTCCCTCCCCTCCTCCCTGGCTCTCCCTCTCAGTCTCCAGCTCCTCTCTCTCTCTCTCTCTCTCTCTCTCTCTCTCTCTCTCCCTCTCTCTGTCGGGCGGAGTCGCCCACCACTGCCAGCCCAGTGCTAGGGGGACCTGCTCCAGGCTGCAGCTGCAGGTAAGAGACCTTCGTTGGGGAGGAGGGGCAGTGTGGGAGAAGGATGGTGTTGCCTGGGCAGGCTGGTAGAGGGGGACATTTCAGGAGCCAGGAGCGGCTTTTCCCTGAGCTCGTTTATGGAGGTTGGGGGGGTGCTGCATATCCCGGGTGGGGATACCAGGTTCCTTCCGTGGGTTGGGGGCGCCACCAGCAGCCAACATCCTCAGTTCCTCCTGTGTTCTAGGGAGCATGGCCGGCTGGGGAGGGGGTGCCTCCTGGCTCTGAGGGGGCACTGAGGGGGCACTGAGGCACCATCTGGGGCAGTCCCCCTTCGCCTTCTCTCCCTCTACCTCCGCCTTCCTGCATCTGGGTCTCGTCTGTCTGTCTTTCTACATCTCTTGGGGGTCCTGTCCTGCAGAGTCTGGCCGCCTCTCTGAGTCCCTTTGCCTGTGTCCCTGTCTCTCAGTCCCTCACTCTCGCCTCTGTCCCTCTGGTTCCTTCTGTGCCGGGGTCTGTTCTGTGTCTTTTCGGGGTTCTTTCTCTGAGTCCCTGGTTTCTTTCTGCCTTCCTCTTTCACCATCTGTGTGTGTTGTGTGTGTTGTGTCCCTGTCTCTCTCTCTCCCATCTCTCCTCTCCTGTGTCTATCTCTTCTGTCTCTGTGGGTGTCTCCCTCTCTCTTCCCTGCCCCTCTCCCTCCTTCTCTCCCTCTCCCTCTGTAGGTATGAGGTCTCTGTTTCTCTGTCTCTGTCTTCCCTGGTAGCTGGTTAACTCTCCTCCCACACACCTTTGTCCCCGCCTCTGGCAAGGGGGAGACCTGGAGGAAGAAGACTCCCCCTCCCAGAGAGTGGGCTCCCCCAGAAGGTGCGGAGTCCCCCAAAGTCCTCTCCCTTCTTCAGCCGAGCTCCCGCCCATCCTCCTGGCTGGTTTGTACCCTGTCCCTTCCATGAGAACAGAGCTCCTCTCCTCTCCCCTGCCTTGTATCTGGCATCCGGAGGCCAGTCCTTCTTGCAGTCTACCCTCTACTCTTTGTGGTGGAGACTGCAGCAGTCCTCCCATCTTGCCTTCCCATTCCTCCTCGTAGAGACTAGACCGGTCCTTCCTACAGTCTGACTGCTACGTCTCTCACCCTTTGTCCATTGCTTGCTTCACTCATTTGTGCCTTGGACGATTACTGAGCACCTTGCGTACTCCAGGCACAGCACTAGGCACCGGGGTGGGTCAAGCCAGTCCTTTGTGCAGCCTTACTTCCATCCCTCTCCTGGCATGTCAGCCTCAGACCTCTCAGTGGGGGGTGGCTCTCCAAAGCTACTCCACCATTCCCTGGGGGCTCCAAGAGGGCCCCTCTGAGTCTGGAGGTCCCTGGCCAGTACATCTTCTTTCCTGGGGAAAGTGGACCCTAGAGAAGCTGGGAGAGAGTTAGTGACCAGGGGAAAGGGGAGAGCCTACCCTGTAGCCCTGGCTGGGATGGGGTGAGGTCCTCAAGTATCCACGTGGGGCCCAGCTGGGTTTGGAAGATCACCAGCCTAGGAGCTCCATGCCTTGCCTTTCCATCCTCCCCTGCTCCTGCCCCTGATTTGAAGCTGCTTCACCCGGCCAAGCTTTTTCCCCCCTCTGGACCTCAGTTTACCTATCAGGGTGTCATGGCCCTGAACACTGAGACTATGTGTGTGCCCCCCCCATCCCAGGCCGGGATGTGGTGTGGTGCTGGGAGAGCCTGGCTCACCACCGGAGCAATAAGTGGGTGTGTTTAGAAGCCTGTGTCCCCACCTCGAAATCCCTCCGAGGGGTGGCGGGCAACACTTGCTCCCACCAGACCACAACCAGGAACAGCCACCTCCCTTGCCAAGGTAAGGGAGAGGAGGGAGGGAGGAGGTCCCACCTGCCAAGCCAAACTAGGCTTTCCCCCACTTAACGCCTACAGTCCTGCTCTAGGCAGAAGGTCTCCAAGACCCCCGAGAGGCATGTGAGGCAGACCTGGGGTACTCGCCACTGACCCAGCTGGCTGCCTGCCCACGAGGGTGGGGAGAAAGGGAGAGATGCCACTATCGGCCCTCCTACCCTGGCCTCAACCCGATCCTTTTGCCCCTGGGTTCTAAACTCAGATTAGGTTTCAGGGCTGCTGGCGGATGGACTGAGAGAGGCAGAGGCGGGTGCGTCTAGCAGAGGAAGCCCAGCTGTCCCCCGGCAACAGGACTCAGAGCTCTTGGTTCTTCATTTCACAAATATTTATCTCACGCTTTCTCTGTCTGACCCCTCCTCCCCTAAGGCCTCAGTGAGAGAAAACCAGGTTTTACCAGAAAAGGGATTGAGGCAGGCTTCTTTGCCCAGCCCCTGAGCAAGGAGGGCAGGCATGAGGACACCCTTTGCCAGACTCTGGTCTCCCTGGAGGACCTCACCAGCAGGGACGGGTGGTTGGACTTGAGGGGGCACTTTCCAGGCCAGGGCCCTCCCATGATAGAGGGAGTTCGATGCTCGAGATGAATTCCTGACTCCCAGGTGGCCTTCCTCACTCCTGAAAACCAGGGAGAAGGGAGGGAGAAGAGAGTGAGTCTTTGCTTTGGATCCTGGTGGGTTTGTAATTATGCCTAAGTTGTTGCTAATTAGGGGGCCGCTAATTGGATGTATCATTAGGGGCCTTGTTGAGGGGCTAATTGTGTGGTGGCCCTTTAAGAATCCCCCTCGCCCCGCCCACACACACACACACACACACACACTCCTCAGGGAAGTTCTGCCAACATTCTGCCTCCCTCCCCCAGGAGCCAGCTCCCTGCCCGTGATACGTGGGCGTGTTTTGGGGGCAAGCTATGGGTTAGACTCAAAGAAGAACTTTCAGACATGATATCCGGTACCTGGAGGCACTGGCCAAGACAGGATCAGGAAGTTGTGGGCTCAGACGACCGTCTCTCTTCTCTCAGTACCCCCCCCCCCGCTTTTTTTAATAGGGACGGGGTTACCAAGGCAATGCAAGAGTGGGCAGAGGAACTGGGAGTTCAGGCCACTCTTAGAGAGGGAGTTGAGTTGGTGCCGGGGGCATTGAATGAGCTTTTGACCTCTGAGCCTTGGCCCTCTCCACTGAAGAACCAGCTAGGGACACCCTGAAGTGGAGTGGTGTCACTTTTAATCGAGAGCTCAGGAAGGTGATGGCTGGGTGGAGAACCGGAGAGGAGAGAGTGAATATGTGGGGAAGAGCATCCCAGGAAGGGGAAATAGCAGGTGCAAAGGCCTGGAGGCAAGAACTTGTCTAGTATGTGAGGAGCCTTGAGGTGGCAGGGGCCAAGCAAGCAAGGGGGACAGGAGGAGACGAAGCCAGAGAGGGAACAAGTGGGGCAGATCCTGCAAGACCTCATGAGTCAGGACGAGGGCTGTGGTACTCTAGCTGAGACTGAGTTGGGAGCCGTGGAGGGTTCTGAGCAGAGGGAAGAGGTGAACTGACTTACATTTTTTTTTCTTAAAGATTTCATTTATTTATTTGAGAGAGCGAGAGCATGAGCTGGGGAGAAGGGCAGAGGGAGAGGGAGAAGCAGACCCTACTGAGCTCAGAGCCCCACATGGGGCTCGAACCCAGGACCCTAAGATCATGACCTGAGCCAAAGGCAGATGCCCAACAAACTGAGCCATCCCAGATGCCCCCTAGTTTGCATTTTTAAAGGGAACTGAGGCAAGACACAGAGATAGCCACTCAGAGCCAGGATCGGAGGCTGGAGGAGAAGTACTGAAACCGTAGAGACCCCACACCCCACAACCCACAAAGGAGACCAAAAGTCCAACACAGGGCCTTATGTCACAGCTGCTGGAGACCCGGGCACCTCACAGAGACCTGGGGGCTCCTGGAGAGAGACACCTGCCATCGTTGCAGGAACGAAGTGAGTGCGAGACCCTCCAGCAGCTCCTCCCCAGCCCCTCTCAGACAGACAGACAGATGTCCCAGACCCTGAACAGGAGCCCTCTGGGGGCCAACTCAGAAACCATGAGACTTACCTCATGGGAATTGAGGGCCTCCAGCCCCTCGCCTCACCCACTAAATTATTCACTCTGTGTTCTCTGGGGCCTGGCTTCATTCCTCCCTTGTCTGTGGGATTCGTCTGTGTGGCTGGGCAGGCCAACAGCCTGTTCCCTTTCCCTATAACATTCCTCGGTGTGAGGGCTCCGTGCTGGGCTTCTCCATTTACTGCTGAGAGGCATCTGGGTTGTTTCAAGACGGGAGCTGTTAAGACATTCTCGGATGTGTCTTTTGGCAGACACATGACCTAGGGCTCCCGGGTGCGTATGTACCTGGGAGTGGGAACAGCTGAGTCCTAGGACACGGCATATTCAGCTGTAGTTCCCCAAAGTGGAGAGACCAATGTACACTCCGCCAGCAGCGTGTGACGCTCCTCTGTCTTTTTATCTTTCTCCCCTGGTCTCTGTCTGGCCCTCTCTGTCTCTCTGCATCTCCCTCTGTCCTCATCTTCCCTCTGTCAGTCCTCTGCTTGTCCCCCATGCCCCACTCCCAGCAAGCCTTGGCTCCTGTGCAAATGGGAGGGGTCCATGCCCCTCACCCACATTCTTCCTCCTCCCCCAACAGGACCCAACACCCTCCATGGCTCCCCTGGCCTTAGTGGGGTTTGCACTCCTCCTGGGGACAACCCCCTGCTCGGCGGCGGCCACCCCAACCCCCTCACTGCCGCCTCCCCCGGCCAATGACAGTGACACCAGCACCGGGGGCTGCCAGGGCTCCAACCGCTGCCAGCCAGGGGTCCTGCTGCCCGTTTGGGAGCCCGATGACCCGTCCCTGGGGGACAAGGCGGCACGAGCTGTGGTCTACTTTGTGGCCATGGTTTACATGTTCCTGGGCGTGTCCATCATCGCCGACCGCTTCATGGCATCCATCGAGGTCATCACGTCAAAGGAGAAGGAGATCACCATCACCAAGGCCAACGGTGAGACCAGCGTGGGCACCGTCCGCATCTGGAATGAGACAGTGTCCAACCTCACGCTCATGGCCCTGGGCTCCTCAGCCCCTGAGATCCTGCTGTCCGTCATTGAGGTCTGCGGCCACAACTTCCAGGCGGGCGAGCTGGGCCCGGGCACCATTGTGGGCAGTGCTGCCTTCAACATGTTTGTGGTCATTGCCGTGTGCATCTATGTCATCCCAGCCGGTGAGAGCCGCAAGATCAAGCACTTGAGAGTCTTCTTTGTCACTGCCTCTTGGAGTATCTTCGCCTACGTCTGGCTTTATCTCATCCTGGCTGTCTTTTCCCCGGGTGTGGTCCAGGTGAGCAAGGACCCATGGACACCTTCTTGGTGCATGTATGTCTGCAAAATCCAGAGGGGTGGCCCCCTGGGCTTGGAGACCTGATTCCTGTATTTGCAGAAATGCATGCTCACATCTGGGAGGGCCTCCCGGTATGGTTGTGCAGGTTGTACACTGCACGAGGGCATGGGGTATTGAAGGCAAGTTGGGGCTGGAGTCCATCGAGTATGCCCAAGCCATGTCTGGATGGCTCTGCAGACCCTGGAAAGGGCTTATCCACCCAGAGAGGGGTGACATTTTACACTATATCCATTTGGAAGGGACCTCTTTAGCTCTCACTTTGGTGCCGTATGTGTTAACAGAGTCCTTGTGATCTGTGTAACGTATACCACACCCACTTCATGGTCTAGCCAGGTATTTGCCAGGTAGGTTCACATGTTTTCTTACCCTCCCTGTCTTTTGCATAATTTATTCCTGTCTTTATAATAAGACCACCTCATTTGCATAATTCATGCCATAGTTGCATAATCCAGCCTTGTATTTTCTGATGGTGCTAATCAACTTGGGTAACTTGGTACAATTTGCATAATGTATCCATGGGCCTGCATAGACGTTGGCCCACATCTGTGTAATCTAGCTCTGTATTGGCCAGATATGCAATTGTGATTTGCATGATTCATTCATTATTCATAATTGATTGCTGATGGTAGGATAATTTATGCCACATCACTGTAATTTATATGCAATCCTTCCAACATAGGTATAAGCCCAGTCCACTGCAAAGGCCACTTTCCATAATCTATTCCAACAAAATTTAGCCCCACCGCTCCATAATTTACACCCACGTTCCCATAATCGTTTGCCTCTCGTTTGTCCAGTGTCTTAACCACATTCTGCTTGGTCTTCCTTTAAAACATGTGCCTAATTCATTTCCCACAACCCCAGGACTGCCATCTGCATTTGCATAATTTATTTATGGGCCTGGCCTAATTCATTCGCACACATGCATAATTTATTTGAGGCTACCCAGAATTCCTTCACACATGTGTATAATCTCTCTGCGCAAATCTATCTGGTTCTGCCAATTCTAGTCTCTTTCCAGGAAGCAGCTGAAGTTAGAAGTATAAAAATTCCTTGCAGGTGATGTAAAAGCAGAGGGAGGGACCAGAAATCACAGGTGAGCTAAGGGGGAGACGGTAACATCAGGAGACAGGGATGAGAGAGGGAGAGAGATGTTTACTGTAGCTGAATAATGACTAGAATGCTGAGTCTCCTGGCAGCCGTGGTGAAAAGTACAGAAGGTTGCGTCACACGGTTCTCATGAGCTTATAGAAAGGATGGTATACTGGCTTGGGTTTTCAAAATGGTCTTTGATGAGGAGTCACAGCAAAGCTATGAAGAGAATTTTAGATACCATGAGCGACAAGTGGGTAGGGATGGGGGTGGAGGAGAGAGCTTCTCCCCACCCCGAGAAGGAGCCAGGCTCAGACTGAGAAAACAAGCTTGAAAATATCACAGCTCTGGGTGGAGAAGTCGCCATGGGGGATCCCTTTGGGAGTAACGCGGAGGCCAGGCTTATGGGACATTTTCATGAAATAATGAAAGGAACTGGCATGAGATCAAGATAGTGCCACTTCCTCCTCAATGGAAAGAACTGGAGCAGCAAGATGGGTCTGGCTCTGAGTTTTCTCCCCAAGTGCTGTGTGACTTCAGGCAAAGCCCATACCTTCTTGGGGCCTCAGTTTTCATATCTGAACCATGGAAGGGGTTAGACCGGATCCTTGGTTCTTGACCCTTCATACTGAGTGCTCCCTTTTTCTAGCAAATGCTTTGTTACCTTTTACTTGGATGTGAAATTCTTAGATGAGAGGAGAGAGGCCTTCTTCCCCAGTAGCCAAGTGCATGGACCCTGGACCAACACACTGGGTTCAAACTCCACTTCTGCTGCTCCCCAGCTGTTTCTTGGGCAAGTTCCTCACCTTGTCTGTGCCTCAGTCTCCTCAGCTGTCACCTGGGCGTCAGCATAGCACTGACTCCAGAGGGTGGTGTGGGGATCAAACAAATTACACATGGAAGGGCTCAGAACAGCAAGCCTAGGACAGAGTAAATGTGAGTGATTCCTCCCATTAATGAACTTGCCTGTGCTGTTGGCTATCCGAAAGTCTGTATAATGGCCAAACTGATATAAAGGAAAGCGATGTCTCACAGCTACGTTAAAAGTCATGGTGTGGGCACCAGATGCCAGCACCTACTTTCACCGAATAAGTTTGGGTTTAAGAGAAAGAAAAAGATCAGGAAACGTTCCATGCAAGGAGCCGAGCAGAGGAGTGGGTAGCCACAAGATTAAAAATAAGCGCATTCAGCATATATTAGAGCATCAGGAAAACACTTCATATACATGTAACAGAGCTGAGTTCTAGATTCTAATTATTAGAAGCAGGTTTTTTCGCCACTGCACATGTCCAGCGGGAGGTTCTGAGGTCAGGCAGGACGTGGGACAGGTGTGCATTGTGTGGGGCTGCCCCATGAGTCGCTGGACCAGATATCCCCCGCCCACAATTGTGGTGGCAGCTCACAAAGGACCCCAGATTGGAGACGCCTCCTCTTGGGGGTGTTCTTGTCCACAAAAGCTGTCTCACTTCCCTCCCAGGGTGGGCAAGTCAATATGCCCTTACGCAGTAGGTGCCCTGGAAGGAAGATATAAGCCTCCTAGATTTGCCTTTTATTTACCTGCAAGGGGGGGGGGAGCAAATCTTAGGGGTTGGAGGCTGTCTGGGAGAATCCTGTTGCAATATACACAGTGACCAGTGCAATGAACACAAGGCCAGAGTTCATTTTACAGCTTGTGTAGAAAATTCAGCTTCTTTTCAGACCTGCCTGGTGGCCTTGTGAGGCTGTTTCCAAGTCCTGCCCTTCTCTCTGAGCCATCAGTAAACACAGCGACAAGGTGTGTGGGCATTGGATCGGAAAAGATATTTTCCCTTTTGGGCCCATTTTAAAGACACCTCTGGGGGCCCTCTGATGGTAAATAACCTTTAATGGTTCCTTCTTTATCTTTAATGAGAAAGGTAACTACTTGCAGACTGAGTCCTGGACCTCAGTGAGTGTTAGTATAATAATGGTAATGTTAATTTCACATTCTGAGTCTTTTCCAGGTGTCAGGAACCGACAGTGCTAAGTGTTAGGGGTACATAAGCTCATTCAGTCTTGGGGACGCCCCCACCTTACAGGCAAGAGGCTGAGCCAGACCTCCCTCTTCTAGAACCAGGATCTGGACTCAGCCTTTCCTTGTTTCTCTGGGGAGGTAGCATATAAACATGGGAACTTGCTGTATGAGGCTGTAAGGGGAGCCAACTTTTGCTTCTTTTAGAGTCAAAGTCCTGTCCCTAAGGGCCAGATTCTAAGGAGAGTCTGGCAAAGGCTGTAGTCACTGGTCCAGGGAGGGGGGGGGGGGCGGGAGAGGGGAAGGGAGAGGGAATCAGGGAGCTTTAGTAGGAGGTAGAGTGGAGAGCAGGCCCTAGGTGATGGGTGGCGTTTGGACAAGTCAGGGGCATCCCAAGTGAGGAGGGGTGGAGGGGAAGTGGAACAGGGAGAAAAAAATGGAAGGAAAGAGAGGCAGGAAGGGACACAGGCTCTGCCCCTTGAGGGGAGCTGGGTTCCCGGCACTGGGGCAGGTGGGTGTGGTTCTCAACGTGATAAAAGGCGGATGGGTGGATGGATGGGTGGATGGATGGATGGATGGACGGACGGATGGGTGGACGGATGGACGGGTGAGCGGATGGAGGCATGCATGCATCAGGCGACCAGGAAAGAGGCGGGGGGGGGGGGGGTTGGGGAGAGAAACTGCGAAGCATCTCACAAGGGAGAGAGATGGGTATCTACAAAAGATACAAAAGGCGGACAAGGGGACAGAAGCAACAAGACAGAGGAAAAAAGATTCAAAAACCGACCGGCGCCGAATGGGACGGAGGCAGGGAGAGAAAGAAGGAAGCAGAGAGGGGACGAAGCGGGGCAGGGACCGAGATGCGGGGAGATGCGGAGCGGAGGGGCTGACGGGGGGCGCCAGGCGACCACCGGGAGGTAGACGCGGGGGGCGGCCGGGCGGTGGGGCGGCGAGCGCGCCCCCTGGCGGCGCGGCGGTCCTGACCCACGCGGCCACCCGCAGGTGTGGGAGGCGCTGCTGACCCTCGTCTTCTTCCCCGTGTGCGTGGTGTTCGCCTGGATGGCCGACAAGCGGCTGCTCTTCTACAAGTACGTGTACAAGCGCTACCGCACCGACCCGCGCAGCGGCATCATCATCGGCGCCGAGGGCGACCCCCCCAAGAGCATCGAGCTGGACGGCACGTTCGTGGGCGCCGAGGTGCCGGGCGAGGTGGGCGGCCTGGGCCCGAGCCCCGCCGAGGCCCGCGAGCTGGACGCCAGCCGCCGCGAGGTCATCCAGATCCTCAAGGACCTCAAGCAGAAGCACCCGGACAAGGACCTGGAGCAGCTGGTGGGCATCGCCAACTACTACGCGCTGCTGCACCAGCAGAAGAGCCGCGCCTTCTACCGCATCCAGGCCACGCGGCTGATGACCGGCGCGGGCAATGTGCTGCGGCGACACGCGGTGGACGCGTCGCGCAGGGCCTCCCCGGCCGAGGGCCCCGGCGAGGACGAGGACGACGGCGCCAGCCGCATCTTCTTCGAGCCCAGCCTCTACCACTGCCTGGAGAACTGTGGCTCCGTCCTGCTGTCCGTCACCTGCCAAGGCGGGGAGGGCAACAGCACCTTCTACGTGGACTACCGCACCGAGGACGGCTCCGCCAAGGCCGGCTCCGACTACGAGTACAGGTGGGTTGGCGGCTCTCAGGGCGGAGATCCACCCCCACCCCGGCCTCCGCGATCTCCCGGCTCCGGGCTGCCTCCAGCACCCATCCATCCGCGGCTTTCATTCATGGTTCGTTCATTCATTCCCGCTGAGAGCCTTCTTGGCATCGCACGCTCTTCTAGCGCTTGCCAGTTAGCTCGGCTGTCCGGTCTCCCCGGCGTACCAGCTACCTGTGGGTTCTTGCGCTTGACGCCACCTGCGTTCATGATTACAGCTCATTCTATGTGGTGTTACTGGATAGGACAAGTCCCCCATCACCACCACCTAACACACCATGACTAAAGTAAAAATGTTTATTGAGCAGCTACTGTATACCTGGGGGTGTACCGTGGTGAACAAGACAGCTAAGGCCCCTATCCTCAAGTTGCAATAAAGCAATGAACTATTAAATAGATTAAGAATATCAAGGGGTTTTAAGTGCTAGGTGGGAAAATTAAATGGCATAAGAGGGAAGAGGCGGGACCCAAATTATCCCCAGGTTTTTGTGGCACCTTCAAGAAGCCCCCCCTTTGTACCCTCCTGTATCTCTCTGCCCACCCCCACCCCCGTCCCTCTCCTCACCCCTCTTTGAGGAGATCTGTGATCTTCCCTCCTTCAGCAGTTCCTGCTGAATACCTACTATGTGTCAGGTACAACCTTTAGACACAGAACAGTTAGGGTGCCTGGGTGGCTCAGTGGGCTTAAGCCTGGGACTCTTGATTTTGGCTCAGGTCATGATCTCCCGGTAGTGAGACAGAGAGCCCTGTCTGGCTGGGCACTGGGCGTGGAGGCTGCTTAAGATTCTCCCTCTCCCTCTGCCCTTCCCCACCTTAAAACAGCAACAACAAAACACAGAACAGTAAACAAGATAACTTCTCTATCCTCACATGACCCACAAAAGTCTTATCTGTTTGTAGTTCTTCTGTCCATACCATACTCTTTCAAGAATGATAGTTTTACAGTGTCATTTGTTGACCGATGTGCAGTCTGCCATAGTTCTCTATAATAATACCATTTATCACGGGTCTACTATGTGCCAGAAACAGATCTGGGCCTTGAAGACCAGCAGTGAATGAAATACATCAAGCGTCTGCCCAAAAGCAGCTGACATTCTCGTGGGAAAGACGGGCCATCAGGGAGTAGACACTGAAGACAGAAAAATGTCAGCTGTGAAGAAATTAAGGCAGAGGACGGGAGAGAGTGTTGATGACTGAGCTTCTCCCCGGTTCCACCTGCCAAGTAGTCTGCCATACCTCCCTTTCATCCTCTTCCCTGGGTAAAGCTAAGGCGGACCTAATTGTAGATCTTCAGTTCTGCTCGCCCTCGTCCCTTTAACTCTTCTCTCGCTGGGGCCGAGTTTCTGGGTTTCACAAATCTTCAGCTCCGCCACTCTGCTCCAGCCTCCCCCTGCCTCTGCCGAGGCATTTCCAATCTTTCAATATTTTGGCAGATTCAGGCATTTGTAGATCATTCCCTCCACCTCGGGTCAGTCCAAGGTCCTTTGGTCTGCCCATCCCCATTCATTTCTCCCACCCTCCCACCTCTCTCCCCCTCCATTCTGCTTCCCCTGAGTGGAGCTCAGGATCTTTGTCCTGTCATCCTGTGACATGGGATCCCTTTGGTCACCCATGACCAAACGCCCCCTCTCCCTACCATCCTCCATCTCCCAGCTTCCTTAGACTGAAGAAGAAGCATTCACCATACTGGGGCCTGCTGTCACTCAGCCTCTTCACCCTTCCACTCCTACCCACCCCTCTAGTCTGCAGCTGCCCCCACCAAAGGTTTTGCAGGAGGAAGTGAGGACGGGTGTCACCTGCTGGGATCAGAGGCGCCTCTCTCGCCTGCAAATGACCTCAGTACTGAGATGTCTGAAGTGTAGGAGTAAATGCTGCTCAGTGGTGGAACCAAAGAGCTAGGCAAAGTTGACACCTTTCTCTTGTCCCTGCTTTCCTATCCCAGGTGACGATCACAGGCCTGGCATCGCTTATCAGTGCAGCTTAGGTCCAGGACTGGGAGGCAGGACAACTGGGTTCCAGTCCAAGTCCTGGAACCTGTTTCTCGAGCAAGTTCCTGCTTCAGTGTGGGCATTCAGGGATGTCATGTATGGTTATTAAGGTTGTGCACTGCCTAAGAGTACCAGATCTAAGAAAGCTCTATTCACGTAGTGGACATTGTAGATTTGTATGTCTATTATGACAATGTCCTGATTCATGGAAATAAAGGGTCTTGAGGGAGGGAAGCCATTTTCTGATTTGCCCACAGAGATCATATGGATTAGGATCCATGGGCCTCAGTTTCTTCAAATTTAATATGATCTCCGAGCTACTAGAAGAGCACACCTGTTCCAAGATTCTGAGATTTAAGCACCTATAATCCTAACATGCTAGGGTCTAAAGTTTTAAGATTCCAGGATTCCCACATTTGGGTATTCTACTCCACACCTAACCAGTCTCCCATGTGCTGGTTCTCACATTTTCATCTTCTCAGAATTTGTGCATCCAGTGTTGAAACACAAGTCCATCTTCTATATTTCTATCATACCTGGTTTCTAAAATCCCCATGTTCTTTGTCTTTCTGACCTTTGATTTTGGAAAAAATTCACGCCCACAGAAGGGCTGCAGAAATGGTTTGGTGAACCCTCATATCACCTTCGCCCAGAGTCACCAACTGTTCATTTGCTGTCCTGTTTGCCTTCATTCACCCTCCCTAATATATACTAGTATTAATCATTGTGGAGCTAGATGGGAACGGCTTGCAGACAGCATGACCACTCACCTGTAAATACTTGAGTGTGCCCCTGCTAAGATTTATGACAGCCACCTCCCCCCAGTCACAATCTGACTGCCACACTCAGGAAATGTAATACTGAATCAATATTATTGCTCAGACTGCGGTCCCTGTTTGTATCCCCACCACACCCCACCCCGCCCCGCCCGTCGTCCCTGTAACATCTTGTGGCTGTGTTTTCCCTCCCTTCCTCTCTTCCAATCTGATCCAGACCCAAATGTTGCATTTCGTTGTCATGTCTCTTTAGAGTTCATCGGTCTGGATCCATCCCTCTGCTTCTCTAGGACTTTCGTGCCCCTGACACTTTTGAAGACAGGCTACTTAGTAGAACAACCCTCAATTTGGGTTGTCCAATATGTCCTCATGATTAAATTCAGGCGATGCACTTTTGGCCAGAATTCATGCAAGTGGTGCAATGTTCTCCTTGGTCCATTATACCAAGAGGCCCATGACTCCCCCCGTCCCACTACCAGTGATGTCCCTTTAACCATTTGTTAAAGTTGGTGCTAAAATCCCCACCTAAGCTAACATCTCTAACATCCCATAACTGTAGGATTCTAAGATTCTAATCTTTTTTTAAAGATTTTATTTATTTATTTGAGAAAGAGAGAGAGAGCATGCAGTGGGAAGAACAGAGGGAGAGGGACAAGCAGACTCTGAGTGAGGACCCCAACGTAGGGCTCTATCTTACAGCCCTGAGATCATGACCTGAGCTGAAACCAAGAGTGAGACACTTAACCCACTGAGCCACCCAGGTGCCCCTAAGATTCTAATCTGAATATGCAAATATCACTAGCTAACTTGTGCTGAGTGCTTTCCTTGTCTTATAACTCAATCCTTGTAACACCGCCCGCTATGAGGTAGACACTGTTATTAGTTCCACTTTACAGAAGAGGAGCCTGAGGTTCAGAGGGCCGCAGATCCTAACCGCCGAGATCACACAAGCCAAGAGAGCCTCGAGACCCTGCTCAGAGCAGGTGGGCTCACCGGGCTGGGTGACTCAGCTACCATGGACGGCGGCTCCAGGGAGGAAGGCTACAGCCACAGGGAGCTCCTTACCTGTCTCCTCCCAGTCTTATCATCTGATTCTACCTCTTTGCCAGAACCTTGGGGTCTCTGACCACACACACACACACACACACAGAGCTGAAGTTTTTTGGGAGAACTGGAGCCCAGGACCTGTTTCTTATCAAATTGATCACAGTAATGATAGAGAACACTCATGGATCATATAACACCTTTCAGAAATGGGGTCGCTGGTGCATGCTGGGATGGATTGGGAGAAGAAATTGTAGATTTTCAAGGTGCATTTACATCCCAGAGTCACTTTGATGCCTACAGCCCTGCCAGGAGCCCACTCATTCCCTGTCCCCCCAAAGTTTCACTCTGACTACTCTGCCATCATTATCTCATTTCTTCCCCTGCCCCATTATAGAGCATCTCACATATGTTCAGAGACTTACACAACTGATGCTCATTTAGGCCTAAGCCAGCTCATATCCTTCCCCTCCTCAGAGGCCCACCATGCTTCCCACCCTACTTGGAATAAGCACCAGATTCCCAGCTGGGGCCCCTGACATCTGCCCTGTTACCTCTGTGATGTCATCTGCCTCATCTCCTTCCTCCCACCCTTGCTCCCTCCACTGGGGCCACACTTGCATCCTCAAATACTCCAAGCTGCTCCTACCTCAGGGCGTTAGCACTGGCTGTTCCCTTTGCCAGGGATACTTTTCCCCAGATATCCTCCATATGGCTCCCTTCCTTACCTCCCTCAAGTCTCTGCTCAAACGTCACCCCTCAGAAAAGCTTTCTCTGACATTCTAACACAACATCTCACTCCCTACCCTTTTCCCTCTGTTTTCCTCTATTTTTCTCCATAACACCATCACTACTTGACATTTTATTATATGTTTGTTGTTTATCCATCTCTTTTTTAAAAATCTATTTCTTTGAGAGAGAGAGAGAGTGAGAAAGAGAGAGCATGAGAGGGCGAGTAGGAGAGCAAGAAGCAGGCTTCCCACTGAGCAGGGAGCCCATGTGAGGCTCTATCTGGGGACCCTGGGATCATGACTGAGCTGAAGGCAGACGCTCAACTGACTGAGCCACCCAGGCGCCCCTCTGATCTGGTTTTGCTGCTGTTTCCCCAACACTAAGAATAGTGCCTAGCACACAACAGCTGTTCAGTAAATATTTGTTGAATGAATGGACTGTAATTAAATTATTAAATGTGTAATTGTCACCACGATATGGCTCTCCCACGGGCCTGTGAATGTGGTGAGCCCTGTGAAGACAGGGCCTCATCACCCTCTGTTCCCAGCACCACCCAGAACAGGGCACAGAGAAGATACTCAGGGAGTCTTTGTTGAATGAATGAATGAATGAATGACCCCAAGTTAAGGAGTGTGGGCGTTCTCTTGAGAGTACTCAGGAGGACTCAGAGGTTTTCATCAGAAGCGTGAATAAGGTCAGCTCTGGGCCCCACATCCCTGCTACTCCCAAGTGTGGCCCCTGTATCCTTCGTGGGAGAGTCCACATCTGTGGGGCGACTTAGAAATGCAGTCTTGAAACCCAGAGCCGCTGAACCGACCTGCATTTTAGCAAGACCTCCCAGGGGATCTGTATGCCCCTTAAAGTTGGAGAAGTGTGTTTATGGAACACTGCAGGCTCTCTCCACTCTGGGATTTTGCATGTGCTGTTCCCTGTGCCTGGAGCATTGCTGTCCACTAGAAACACCCCCAGGAAGCCGGCACTGATCTCATCTTCAACATTATTTAATGCTGGCGTTCCTAATCCTCATGGGTTCCATGATGGAGGGACCCACTCTGTCTTATCCCCCTTTGCTGCCCCTTCCCTCCCACCCTCAGAAGCCCACCCTGATTCATCCTCAGTATTTTTTTTTTCATCCTCAGTGTTATTTACGTAATGCCTGTCCATCCTCATACTCGGGAGTTTTCGGTGGTGCCTTTCCCTTCTCCAGGAAGCATGCCCTGACTCCCCTCCTTCCCACAGAGGGGACCCACCTTCACCCCTTTCTTTCTCCCCCCCCACCCCTCCCGCCGCAGTGAGGGCACGCTGGTGTTTAAGCCGGGCGAGACACAGAAGGAGCTGCGCATCGGCATCATCGACGACGACATCTTTGAGGAGGACGAACACTTCTTCGTGCGGCTGCTGAACCTGCGCGTGGGCGACGCGCAGGGCATGTTCGAGCCCGACGGCGGTGGGCGGCCCAAGGGACGGCTGGTGGCGCCACTGCTGGCCACCGTCACCATCCTGGACGACGACCACGCGGGCATCTTCTCCTTCCAGGACCGCCTGCTGCACGTGAGCGAGTGCATGGGCACCGTGGACGTGCGCGTCGTGCGCAGCTCGGGCGCGCGGGGAACCGTGCGCCTCCCGTACCGCACGGTGGACGGCACGGCGCGCGGCGGCGGCGTGCACTACGAGGACGCGTGCGGCGAACTCGAGTTCGGCGACGACGAGACCATGTGAGCACGCGGGGACGGAGAGAGGATGGGACTCCGCGGGGAGATGGGGCGGGGCCGGAGACGGGGGCGCGGCCGGCCAGTGGGTGAGCCGCAAGAGTGGGCGGGGTCGCAGGACGAGGGCCGGGCCTCGGCGGAGTTGGGGGGCGTGTCTTGTGGCGGGCGGGGCCTGAGGGGAGGCGGGGCACCGCTCAGAGAGGGGGCGGGACAGGGGCGAGGGGGGTGGAGACAGGAGTGACGGGGCGGGGCTAAGAGGAAGGGACGGGGCGTGGGAAGGGCAGGGGAGAAAGAAGCTGGTTTGAGGAGAGGAAGGTGGACCCGGGGAAGTAGGGCCAGGTGAGGAGAGAGAGGAGAAGACGGAGGACAGAGGCCTGGGGAGAGGAGTGTAGAGGATTTAATTGTGGCTAGTGGGGATGGAATGTGGCCTGAGGAGAGGGGCCTCGTGGACAAGAGGGGAGGTTCCAATCGAGGTGGGGCGGCGCCTATGGAAATGCAGAAGCAGCTAGGCCTAAGCCGATGGATGGGGTCTGGGAAGGGACCCAAGGAGTTGGACGAGGAAGGCGAAAGAAAGCGGGACCTAAGCGGAGAGGGTGGAGCTCGGGGCAGGACTAGGGAAAGGGTGGAGCTTGTGGGTAGGAAGACACTTGAACCTGGCGAAATGGCCCGACACTTAAGGGGAATGTGGGCTAGGCTTTGAGAAGAGACCGAGTAGGACTGTGGGGGCCTGGGAAGGTAAGTGCAGGGCCAGGGGAGACACAGAAGACACTGGATTTGCGGAAGGTGGCGTGGGGTCTGGGGTAGTGCGCTGGATACAGACACACCCAACGCACACGCTGGCACATGCGGAATCACTAAGTCACAGACACGCTCACTAAAACACGGCGTCAGGGCTGGTCTCACGCCCAGACACCCGGCCACCCCCTTACACAGATGCCCGAGTCTCCCCACTGTGTGCCTGCAGCCTCACGTCCCCCGCTGCCTGCCTGGGAGGCAGACGGCGCCTCCCCCCTTTGCCTGAGCCCTTCCGCCCCCGCATGCCCGTCTGTCTCCCTCCTCCTGCCGCCCACGCTCCTCCCACCGAGCACAGCCCCCACCGCACTCCCTTCCCCCTCCTCCTCCTTGCCTCTGTGCCCTGGCCTCCGCTGAGCTTCTCACTGCTCTCCCCGCCTCTCCATCCCTTCCTTCGCGTCTCGATCCTGGCAGTCTATCTCTGGGTCTCTCTTAATCTCTAGATCTAGGTCTTCAGTGTCTAGCTCTCTGACTCGGGTTATGTTTCAGTTACGGACTCTCCGTACCTTTCCATCTCTTCTGTTTCTGGCTTGAGCTGAGAACTTGGCTGAGGGCACCATCCCAGACCCTATCTATCACATTCAAGAGGCAGAGGCAATGGGGAAAGGTGTCTTTCTGCTCATTCTGGTCCTTCCTGTAGTCTAACCTGTTTCCCTCCTGCTGCTGCGACCCCACAGGCCCTCTCCTCCCCCACACGGCTTCCCCAGGCTGGGACGCCCTCTGCTGCCGCCCCCACCCACGCCCCCGCCCAAGCTTCCAGCTGTGGCTTCAGATGACAGAGAACAGGAGGCTAATTAGCGATTAGGGAAACACATCCTTCCTCTCACCGGCAGGCGCTAATTAGAGGTGCTTGGAAGCAGCCGGGCTGGAGGGGCGGCCCCAGGCAGGATCAACACCGAGGTGGAGGAGAGCCGCCCCAAAACGGGGTGGTGGGGAGAGAATGGGAGAGAGAGAAAGAGACAGAGAAGATGAGAGATAGAGATGGAGGGACAGAGACAGAGTTAGAGAGAGGAAGACAGAAACTTTGATACAAAGGAAGAAGGAAACTGAAAAATTTGGGGAGAGAGGGTGCCAGGGAGATTGAAAGGCTACAATCCAGGAAGCCTGAAGGGAAGTGAAATGTGGGGAAGAAAGAGAGACCTTCTTCCTGAGAGAAACTCAGTGGGACTCAGGGAAGGAGAGGTCCTCTTGATGCGACAGAGAGAAAAGAGTTTGGGTCAGAGAGAAGCACAAGAAACAGGATACAAAGAAGCCTGGTTCGAGATCAGTGGCTGCAGAGGGTGGGAGAGCGGGGTTTCCAGGAAACGGGAGGCAGGCATGAGGGTGACAGAGTGACAGACTGGGGAGAAAGGCTGCTTCCTCTGATCTCAGGAAGTCCTGCCTTTGTCAAGCTCGAGTCCCTCTTGCTGTCTCCTCCCTGGGTCCCCTGAGGGCACGCCTGTCAGGGCGCCCGTTGGCACACGTGTCACTGCGTGTCACTCACCGCATGTCAGCGGATCATGGCGTGTCTGCAAGAGTGTGAGCGTCGGAGGTATGTGTGTGTATCACCCTGTCTGTCAGCGTGCCACCGGGTCGGCAGCTGTCTGCATGTCACAGTGTGTGATGAGAACGTCTCCAGAGACCCTGCTTCTTGCCACGGCGTTCCAGCACCTTGGACAGTTCCCAGCCCGCTCCTGAGGTTGGGGGCGGCCATTTCTTTTCACCCACAGAAAATTTAAAATATCCTGAGACCAGGAGGGGATGAGGGTGGAGGTGGGCATACGTCTTCACATGACTGTCTTGTGTGCATCTGTCTCGCCATGGGTGTCTCTGTGTCCTGTGCCTCCGTTTGTTGAGATGGGTCCACTGAGAGACTGTATGATTGAGAGCCCCTTGCTTGAGTTGTGTTGACTTTGGCAATTCCATCCTATGAACGTGGAGAGACAGAGATGGGAAGAAAAGAACACAGATAAAGAAAGGCAGAGAGCTGGGGGAGAGCCTGAGACAGAGAGGGTCAGAGATGGAGAAAGAGAGAGACTGAAGGGAATAAAAATAAACAGACACCAAGAGGCAGAATGAGGGAGATATAAGGAAGGAGAGTCTACATGGTACCACAGCGGGGCTCTGCAGGTTGGCGAAGTCTCGAGGCTGTGGTGGGGGTGTTGTGCTAACAGGCATCTGGTCTGTGCGATTTTGCCACTGCATAGGGAATGGCTGCGGGGTGCGATGGTGTGTGGGTGTGGGCGGTGTGATTGGCTGAGCTTCCTCTGCCGGGTGACTGTGTGGGCTGGGTGTTTGTGTTTCTGGGTTCTGGGGCCGGGCCTCGAGGTTCCTACAGCTGAAAGAGCTGTTAGTGGCAGGGCTGTGGGCCTTCTGGGGTTAGAGGGTCTTTGTGAGGGAGGGGGTGGTTTATGTGCCTGGAGGGCACAAATAACTTCTGGCTGTTTCTCCCTAGTCACCCCCTGGGTTACCATAGCAGCGGGGATGCTGAGGAAATCAGTTAGCACTCAGTTAACCCTCAGAAGTGGTCAGGACAGAGGGCAGGAAGCAGCGTGTCTCCTGAGCCAAAGGATTAGAGTTAACAAATGTTTCTGGAAGACACACTATGTGCCAGGCACTGTTCTAGGTATTAGAGATACAGAAAAGAATGTAAAGGAACAAGGGTCACTGCCCCGGTGGAACTTACATCTTAATGTGAAGAAGCAAATGGCAAACCATAAACAAACAAACAAAAAAACACACATTAGGTGGTTTGTTAGAAGGTGATACAGAACAAAGAGGACATAGAGCAGAGTAAGGGGGCCAGTGTGCTGGGGTCCAGGCAGGGCTGGATTTCAAAATTAAAGAATGTGGTGGGAGGGAGCTTCAATGAGAAATTAATTTGAACAGAGATGCAGAGAAACTGAGAGAATGAGCCCAGGGAAGAGTGTTCTGGGTGGCCAGAACAGTCAGTGCAAAGGCCCTGAGGCACAAGCAGGCCTGGCATATTCAAAGAACAGTGAGGAGGCCAATGTAGCTGGAGTGGGTGAGCAAGGGGGTGTGGGGCAGGGGGCCAGGAAGAGCCACATTGCATGGGGCCTTGTGGGCCACTGTAAGGACTTTGGTTTTTATTTTGGCTGAGAGAGGAGCCATGTGAACATTTTGAGCAGAGGAAGGACCTACTCTAACTTTGGTTTTACCAGGATCCTTCAGGTTGCTATTTAATAAACGTCAGCTTCCTTAGTTGTTTCCAGGCTTGTTTCTGTCAAGCAGGAATAATAGAGAGCCTTCCTGTGGGGGCAGTTGTGAGGATTAACTAAGATTAGGGACCCTGGGATGGAGGGCTGCTCAAAAAATGGGCCAGTGGGTGAGTTATCTGGGAACTTGGGGAGGGGGCTTATGCTGTGCTCTCCCCCCCCCCCAGGAAAACTCTTCAGGTAAAGATAGTCGATGATGAGGAATATGAGAAAAAGGATAATTTCTTCATCGAGCTGGGCCAGCCGCAGTGGCTTAAGCGAGGGATTTCAGGTGAGGGGTGATGGGTGGGCTGTGGGAGAGGTAAGGGGTTCAGGGTGGGAGGACCCTTGAAGGCTCCATTAGTGGGTACTCCTTCAGGCTCATGGATCTGAGCTTCCCAGGGAAGCAATCTCACCTTCTCTCTGTCCTCTCTCTCTCCCCAGCTCTGCTGCTCAATCAAGGTGAGTAGTTACCTCTGGGCTTTGACTGGAGGGGGGACACAGGAGGGAGGTCTCAGGGGAGGGTTCCAGTAGCTGGAGGCTACTCCTCCAGGTCGCATTTGAGGCAAGTTAGAAGTGAGATAAGGGCAGATTCAGGGCTGGGTGAGAGTTGGAACTGACCTCAGAGTTGGTAAGACCTTTTGAATTTGGAGTTACAATAGGGGGTTTGGAGGCCAAGATCATGGTTTTGTTTTGTTTTTGAGAGAGAGAGTATATGTTGGTAGGGAGGGTCAGAGGGAAAGGGTGAGAGAGAATCTTGGGCAGGCTCCATGCCCAGTGCAGAGCTCAGTGTGGGGCTTGATCTCATGACCCTGAGATCATGACCTGAGCTGAAATCAAGAGTCAGACACTCAACCGACTGAGCCACCAGGTGCCCCAAGATTGTGTTTTGTTTGTAGTTAAGGTTGGGAGAATGGAAAGGCAGGATCCCATCTGGGTTTATGGTGGGGTCAGATTAGAATTGGGGTCAGATTTAGGTCAAAGCCTAAGTGGGGGTTTAAGGTGACTTTGGGGGACTTACAGTTCACACTGGGGCCAGAGTCAGAGATTGGGGTGGGGGTGGAAGCAGTGGGTTGAAGATAAGGGACAGAGCAGTTTTGGAGCTGAGATCAGAATTAGGGTTTGGGGTTAGGACTCAGGTCAGACTAAAGATCGTTTTAGGGTAAGTAGTAGGAACTTCATCCCAGCAGCTTAACACAGTAAAAGTCATTGCTGGCAGAGTTTTCTGAGAGTGTTCCTGGTGGAGGTGACTTTCCACTGAGAATTAGGGTTAAGTTGGTACTGGGCTTGGACCAAAGGACCAACATGCTTTGGGGAGATGAGCTGCGGCTGGGTCTGGGTCCAAGATCTGTACCAAAATTGGGAATCCCTTCTTTCCTCACCACCTCAGACACACTCAAGGATGTTTTTCAGAGCTTGGGTGGTGATGATAATGATGACAGTGGTGATTTTAACAAAGGAAATACCCTTTGGGATTATTTATTGTGTTAGCAGGCACTGTGTTAAGCACCACACATGAATAAACTTCTTTAACCATCACAAGCACCCATGAGGTAGCTACTGTCTTTGTTCCTGTTTTACGGTTATGAACACTGAGGCACAGAGAGTCCAAGGCATTGCCCAAGGTCACACAGCTTCTTCCATATGAAGCTCAGAGCCCACCAGCTGAACTTCATGGACCAGCTGGGTCTTAGGCTGGGGAAGATGGTGGTCAGATGGGACACTGGGGCAGGCTGGGGGCGTACCACCAGGGAGGCTTCCCAGAAGACAGCTGACAGAGTTTTCTTTCTCAGTGGGAACAGGTAGCAAGGGCATCATGGGCCCAGTGAGGTGGGCCTCCCTGGAGTCTAACTCCCATCCTTCATGCTGCAGGAGATGGAGACAGGAAGTTGACAGCCGAGGAAGAAGAGGCTCGGAGGATAGCGGAGATGGGCAAGCCAGTTCTTGGGGAAAACTGCCGTCTGGAGGTCATCATTGAGGAGTCATATGACTTTAAGGTGACTTTCTGGGGCCCCAGCTTCCTCGAGTCATTTCCTTGGGGAGGGTCCAGAAGGAATCAACTATTGGGTTGGGGTGGCCCAACCCAAGGTAGGGGTGGCCAGGGGTCCAAGACCATCCTCCCATCCTTCTACTAGCACCATGGACAGCAACACTCCCTTTCCCCTTCTTGCTATGAACCGGGCTGTGGGGGGTTGGGGACCCCTGAACATGGGCTGTGAGCCTCAACCCCAGTGTTCCGCAGGAAGCCTCAGGGTGCCCTGAGGTGGCCATGGGCAATGATCTCTTCCCCATCCTTTCATCCTCAGAACACAGTGGATAAACTCATCAAAAAAACCAACTTGGCTTTGGTGATTGGGACCCATTCCTGGAGGGAACAGTTTTTAGAGGCCGTTACAGTGAGCGCAGGTAAGTGGGGAGGGAGGAAAAAGGAGAGGGAGAGAGGGATGAAGAGACAGGGGAACGGGGAGAGAAACAGAAAGAGGGATGAGAAGGACAACACGATAGAGAATAGAAAAAAACAATAAAGAAAGAGATAGGGAAAGACAGAGGAAAAGATGAGGAATGGATACAAACAGGAGAGACGGACACACAAAGAGAGATGCACAGAGAACCACGGAGAAAGACAGAGACGTGGAGAGAGCATGAGAAATGTAGAGCGAAGTGCCAAACTGCAGAAGGCCAGAGACAGAGAGACGGAGAGACATGCAGAGAAAGACCTCAGGAGGGGTGGAGGGGGAGAGCTTCAGGCAGGAGCCGTCTGGCAGGGCTTTCTCATCAGACAGCCCCAGGGTGGGACCAGGTTACAAGTCTTGGCCTCCCCGGACAGGCTGGATTCCTCTGTTGCCATGGAGATGGTCACCAGGGCTCCCAGCTCTCTCCCACCTGCGCTGGTTTCCCTCCTTAGGTCTCGGGCGGGCCCACACTGCCCCCTTGTGGCCAGAGACACCATGACACTTGGATTCACAGACAATCCTGAAGACTCACACTGGCCCTTTGTGATACTGGGGAAACTGAGGTCCAGAGGCAGAGGAGGGACTGGCCTGAAGTCCCACAAGGAATTCAGAAAGAGCTGAGGTGAAGCTCAAGGCTTCTGTCCCTTATACAACCTCAGATTTCCTTCAGGGAGGCCTAACTGGTAGGAATTGAAAATACACCAGGAATTGTGGTTGTTCGGTGGGATCAAAAGAAACCAGGCTTCGGGGATGGAAAAGTAACAGGTAGCAGAGCTGCAGACACCAGCTCAGAGGCCTAATAGAATCGAAGTGGTGTCTCTCTCTGAAGCCACGTTCTTTCAGTATCTGTTTCAGAGGGATCTTCCGGACTCAGCCCTGTGTAGTACAGTGCTGGGGACAAAGAGATAACCATGACAGTTTGGGCCTTGTTCTCACAGAGCTCACGGTCCAGCAGGGGAGACAGTGACAACCCAGAGTGGGCAGGGCTGGGACAGGGGATGTGGCTGTGGGAGCTCAGATAGGATGCTGACCCAGCCTGAAGGTCAGGGAGGGCTCCCTGCAGGAGGAGGCTTCTGAGCTGAGTCTTCAAGTTGGAATAAGAGTTAGCCAGGAGGAGGGAGGAGACAGGGAGGTGTTCTAGGCAGAGGGAAACCGAGAGTCTGGAAGTCAGCCAGGTCATGGCACAGTTTGCAGGGGAAAGTGGGGTGACTAGTGTCAGGCACAAAGAAGCAGCAAGGGATGAGGCTAGCGGTGGGCAGAGTCCGGACTGCGCAGGTCCTCACGGGCTACAGTAGGGAGCTTGGGTGTCATTTCAGTGCATGGGGGCCCGCAGAACATTTTCAGTGGGGGAGGCTCCAGGAGTCTGTGGAAGGAAGGAGAGGCTGGGGTGGGGCGTGACAATGTGGTGAGGAACTGAACCTCCCATCCAAGAAAGCTGGGAGTCGCAGCCTTCCCTCTGGGCTCAGTGAAGAGGAGAAGGCGTGAGATTGTGGTCACGGAGAGCCAACGTGAGTCACCCAGTGGGTCTGTAGAAAGCAACAGATGAGATCGGAGGAAAGAGTGGGGGGAAGGGGAAAACAGACCAGTAATAAGTAATCAAACTGATGGTGACAGTGATGACGGGGACCGTGGAGTGCCAGGCAGCTGGGAAGTCCATTTCCTGTATGACCTCATTTAACCGATGTTTCCCAAGTATCTGGCTCGGTGTTTGATCATTTTACACTTTGTTCAACAAATGCCTTTCGATCCTTGAGGTTCTGTGGAGAAGGGCGGTTCTCACCTCCTTGAAGGATGAATCGTGTTCCGTCTGGCACATAGAGGTGCTTCTGTCTTACATCCTTTCTGTCCCTGCCTGAACTGTAAGCTCTTTGCAGGGCAGCCTTGGTTTGCAGCATCTGTGACTCTCCCTAGGCACTAGAAGGGGCTTCCAACATTAACCATCACACTGGAGGTGGGCCAGGCTGCACACAGAGTTCTTTCTGGGGCCCTCCTCCGGAGGCTCAGAGAGGTTAGAACCCTGATTCAAGATCACACAGCAGCTTCAGGATTTGACACCAGAGAGGTAGCCCCAGAGCCACAGACATAACCACGAGGCTCCCTCCATGAGAAAGGCTGAAGAAGATGGGAAATACCAGAGAAGTAAGCAGAACCTGCACATTCTCGGATGCCAAGCGCAGGAGTGTGGGCCTGGGTATAAGGGCAGTAGGAAACCAAGGCAGGATATGAAGCAGGGCAGGAAAAGCCCCCAAGAGATGTAATGACAGCAGCCCCTTCCCTCCCAAGAGTGTGTTCTCCCCACTCTGACTTTGGCCATTTCTCACTGTAGCCAATTAGAAATGCATTCAGCTGCAAACACCAGAAAACTCAACCACGGTGGCTTGTGCACGCTAGAGTTTCTTTTTCTCACAGAACAAAGAAATCTGGAGGAGGCGATAAAGAGTTGGCTGCTCAGTAACATCCTTAAATGCCCAGGCTCTTTATTTTTCTCTCCCACTTTCAGCGGTTTGCCCTCATGGTTGCAAGATGGCTGCCACACCTCCAGGTGTCAAGTTCACATTCCAGGCAGGCAGAAAGCCGAAGCAGGGAAGCAAGGAGGGTTACACTGTTCTTTATCGGCATCCTTCCATCTGTAGTGCTTGGCCACTCGAGTTGCTCACTACTGCTCATTCGTGGTTTTATGCTTCTCAGTTTAGGGCAAAGTAGACAAAACATAGCATCTGTGCTTCCCTGTTACAAATCGAAAGCAGGTGAAATTCCATCACAGTGCGTGACACACACAACTGTAACAGTGAGTGAGGCATCCTGGACGAGGTTCAGCCAAACAGATCGGTAACACGGTGCCCATGTCAGGAAAGCTGGAGCCTTCCAGAAACCCTCTGTTTAGGTCTCATTGCCAGACTGGGTCATATGGCCCCTGCTGCAAGGGATGGTGGGAAAGCAAGTATTCAGCTGAGGACAGGACTGCCACTAGCTGCAAGGATTTCCGGGAAAGTGAGTATTTTATCTGAGGACCCAGCTGTTGCTAGTCTGAGCGGATTCTGGGAACATGAATAATGTTAGCTGGGTGTCTGGCGTGCTCTAGCTGCAAAGGATTCTGGGACAGCAAGTACCATTAGTTGAGTATGCGGCTATGGTTAAATGCAGTGAATCAGAGGAAGTCATTATTTGTAGCTACAGAAATGCCTGTCTGTAAATGGTAGCTGAAAAGCCTTCTGAGAAAAAGACTCTTTTTTTAGCTAGGGATGTGGCCACGTCTAGCAGCAAGGGATCCTAGCAAACCTCATATTTTTAGTCTGGCGCACAGCCTCTAGCTTCAAGGGATTCTGGAAAAGTGAGTGTTTTTTTTCTGGGCCCGTGTATTCTAGCTGCAAGGGATTCTGTGAAAGCGGTTAGTTTCATGGAATTCACTGCCTGGAAATTGCCCCAAATGGGAGGGGTCTGCAGGTGAGAAAGAAGGAGGCATGGGTGTGTGCCCCAGCTGGGTCGTGTGCCCACAGGGGACGAGGAGGAGGAGGAGGACGGGTCCCGGGAGGAACGGCTGCCTTCCTGCTTTGACTACGTCATGCACTTCCTGACGGTGTTCTGGAAGGTGCTATTTGCCTGTGTGCCTCCCACTGAGTACTGCCACGGCTGGGCCTGCTTCGGCGTCTGCATCCTGGTCATCGGCCTGCTCACTGCGCTCATCGGGGACCTGGCCTCCCACTTTGGCTGCACCGTTGGCCTCAAGGACTCTGTCAACGCTGTAGTCTTCGTGGCCCTGGGCACCTCCATCCCCGGTAACCCCCTGGGAAACTGCGTGTCCGGGGAGAGTCTCAGAGACATCAGACAGTAGAACCTAAAAGAAAGGTTCTGCAGATATCAGGGGGTGGGATGGAACCCATCACACGGAACCCATATGGTGAGCCCCACAGAGATATGATGGTGGGTTCGATAGAAAGGAGGAGGTGGGGCATTGTAGGGAAAGGTAGGAGAGGGGTCCCACAGAAATAAGGTGGGGACTTCATAGGTACCACTCAGTGGGTACCACAGAAACAAAATGTTAATTACCTTCCCCTGGAGAAACCACGTGGAAGATTCCATCCAACCATATTGGTGGGCATGACAGGAACGAGGCCAATGAGTCTCAAAGCTTTAGCTAAGATGAGAGGGCAGAGTCCCAGCCAGACGTTGGAGGCAGGGGTGCCATGGAAATAAGACAGTGGAGCCTCAAAGACTTTAGTGTGTGTCCCTGGAAACACAATGGCCATGAGCCCCTCTTCCCAAATAAACCTGAGGGAGGGTCTCTTAGAAACCAGGTGGCCCAGACAGAAATTCTTACAAGAGTGGGAAGACCAGATGTGGGGAGCCGGACTCCTTTACTTTTTGCCCACGTGGGTATGCTTGCTCGTCAGGTGGTGGCGCTGTAGGCCTAGAAAGCAGGTGGCGGGTCCCGCAGACTACAGTGAATGGTTCTCCGATGCCCGCATTCCCCCGGGGTCGGGGTGGGAGGGTTGACAGCGACAGCGTCGCGTGTGGATGGAACCTGACACTTATTTTGTCCAGCCTGGTGGCAGTGGGATGATTGGGCCAACAGAAAGTAGGCAGTGGATTCATGCGATGCACAGAGTGGTTCCTATGGAAAGCAGCGAATCCCATCGAAAGTACGCAGCAGGCCCCATAGAATGCAGAGAGGGGGGTCCCCTCCGCCCAAATCAGACACTGAGTCCATAGAAAGCAGGCAGCGGATGGCATGGAATGTAGGTAGCGGATACCACTGAATGCAGACAAGCCCCCTCTAAAGCAGGCAGCGAGTTCCTTAGAAAGCAGGCAGCTGCCTCCGCGGAGAGCAAGCGTAGGGAAGGTGACCCACTTGGCCTCCTGGGTGGGGGTGTCAAGGTCTCAGGGGCCGAGCTGCAGCCGTGGGAGGCGGGTAGGGCCCACAGCGCGATCTGGCTCCTCGGAGCACAGGGATGGCATCGGGTCTTAGGGAAAGCAGGCGGCGGGGACCGGCCAAGCCCCACTGACCGCTGTGTCTCTGCCCCCCGCAGACACGTTCGCCAGCAAGGTGGCGGCGCTGCAGGATCAGTGCGCGGACGCGTCCATCGGCAACGTGACCGGCTCCAACGCCGTGAACGTGTTCCTGGGCCTGGGGGTGGCCTGGTCGGTGGCCGCTGTGTACTGGGCGGTGCAGGGCCGCCCGTTCGAGGTGCGCACTGGCACGCTGGCCTTCTCCGTCACGCTCTTCACCGTCTTCGCCTTCGTGGGCATCGCCGTGCTGCTGTACCGCCGCCGGCCGCACATCGGGGGCGAGCTGGGCGGCCCGCGCGGCCCCAAGCTCGCCACCACCGCGCTCTTCCTGGGCCTCTGGTTCCTCTACATCCTCTTTGCCAGCCTCGAGGCTTACTGCCACATCCGGGGCTTCTAGGGTATCCCCTGCCCCGCCCTAGAGACTCGGCTGCCCCCGCTCCGGACCCTCGTCTCCTTCGCGCTCCAGAGACTCAGCCTCCTCTCCTGGGACTCAGCCTCCCTTCCTCCTGGGAACTGATATCCCCTTCCTCTGTCCCCACTAACACCCTCCTTCTCCCTTCCCCTTCAGGAGTCACCCGGAGGGACCCGCAACTGCGACCCATCCCTGTTAAACACTGTTCACACCCTGGGCACAGTGCCACCTCGAGGCCTGGCCCCAGAGAACCACTCCCTACCCAAAGACCTTCTGGAGAATCTACCATCGGTCTTCCTAGACACCGAGGCTTTCCCTATCCCTTACGACCCCCGTCCCCTAGTGAACCCCCCCCATCACTACCACCCTGTGCCCTAGGGCCTCGGAACCCAGCCCCCCCAGGGGGACCTTTGAAGGAGGCTGATACATCCCAGGATGTCCCCGATCTCGGCCCTTCTCCCCAACCCTCAGGGAGCTCTGTTCAGCCCCTCCGGGATGGGGCGGAGGAACAGGTAGGTGCGTGCATAAGGGGGCCACACCTTCCTTGATTTCTCCACTCAGGCCCTTGGGAGGACACTAATTCTCGAGGCTTGGAGAAGGGAGGGGAGAAGTTTGGGGTTTCAGAGCTGGAGGAGGCACATTTGAACCTGCAACTTCTCACATTCCAGCGCCCCCACTTGCCTCCACTACCTCTGAGAGCCCAGCCACACCTTGGAAGGAGGGGAGGGGGCCTGTGTGTATATATAGTGTGTTTGGGGGAGGGGGGACGAGGGAGGGTGCATGTCTTGGGGAAAGGGGGTGACAGACTTTCCTTTTGTGAGGGCAGCAGACTCCCCCAGCCATGAGAATTGGCTTTGGGGAAGAGGCCAGGAATCAAAGGGAGTCCAGCCATCTCCCCTGACAATCTAGAAGGCTCATTTTGCCCTCAGTGCCAGCCAATCCAGGCAGGACCCTCGAAGAGGAGACCGAGGGTCCCAGAGGACCAATGCTACAAGCCAGCAAATGCTGCCACATCTCTGCCTGATGGGGAGCAGGGGTGGGTGGGAGGGTGGGACTGGGGCCAGGGGGTCTGGGTGGGCATTTTTAACTTTGGAGGCCACCCGTCTGTAGGTAGGCCATCTGTATTTTCTTATTATTGTTTCCTGCCCAAAGGACACACTTGGGGTGTGCGATGTGCTGCCCACTGCTTGGGACCCTGAGGATCACCCTGCAACTCCCGTAACACCCTGCTTCCCACAGGTTTTTAGCGTTCTGTCGTCCTGTTGCGCATCACCCCCAACATCCCAGACCTGTTACCCACTCCCTTTTCTCTACTCCTAGCTCATCAGCACCAGTCGCTGTCTCTTCTCTGTGATTTCTGTAAAAGTTGCCATAAAAATTTGAAATTCTGCCTGAAAAACAGCCTTCCCGTGAGAAGTTGGGATTCTAGAGGAGGGAGCTAATGAGGTCTCTGGCTGAGACTTGGGCAACTGTGGAACAGACCAGGTACTCTGGGTTTTTCCATGCCCCGCATTCTCTGAAAGGACACCCACATGCACCAGCCATACTGAAAGTCCACACTTGCTTCCCGTATCCACACCCCCCTTCACCACCCAGTTTTCCCTAGCCACGCCCCTACGCCGCGCCAGGGATCTTTTAGCCACGCCCCCACTGGCCACCCGGTACTCCCTAGCCACGCCCTCACGCCTCGCTCGGGAGCTTTCCTAGCCACGCCCCCATCCCACCAGCCACAAACTATTCCTCTTCACTGGCCGTCCTGGGAGCACAAAAGAGGACCCAGATTTGTCTGATCAGAGGAGATGGGGTTGATGGGAGTTTCCTGAATAAAGCAAGTGACTTTTCTCAGAATCCTGAAATAGGAGAAGGGGCGTGGGTGTGCGTGTGTGCGCACGTGTGGAAAAGGGCACAGCCTATGTAAAGGTGTACAGACTTGTGAGTTACTGGCTTTTTCATACTCCTGCCAGTGGTTAGCATGAATGGGGAATGGGTGTATGGGGGCAGGGAGTGGAGGGATCTCAGGAGACCTTATCGCCACTCTAAGGAGCTTGGAATTTATCCCAAAAGCAAAGGGGAGCTTTGGAAAGGTGTTAAAGAGGGGGCAGGCAGTTGATGTCTGATTTACATTTTTAAACTTTCCTTCTGGAGTAGGGAGATGGAGATGTGAGGGGACG
The DNA here is from genome assembly GCF_009829155.1 of Mustela erminea. NCBI lineage: Eukaryota > Metazoa > Chordata > Mammalia > Carnivora > Mustelidae > Mustela > Mustela erminea. Next base: position 3,784,830 of record NC_045632.1, on the reverse strand, counting down.
GTTTAGAAGATAATGGATCAGGCTGGATGAGGGGGTTCAGGGAGAGCCTGCAGGCAGGGCCCTGGCAGGAAAGTTATGGGCGCAAATGAAGTAGGGGGGGGGGGAGTTTAAGGAAAAGCTATTAAGGGATTAAGGGGCGGGCAAGGTCAAGAGAAACAAGCCTGGGGGAAGGCGCAATACCCCGGGGGGCCAGCAGTAGAGGGAGCAGTAACCACCCCGGGCTTGAAGGTGGTAGTACCTGAAGCTGTTGAGCCTTGAAGCTGTAGGTTTAGTGAAGGCCAGGAGTGTAGGCACCCACGTCCCACACTGAAGAGAGAAGGGGTCTGGAGAGTGAACACCACCTGGCTCTCCTCCCACCCACCAGGCTCCTGCTGGCGCCTCCCATTGGTTGAACTCAACCCGAAGCCAGGGGTTAATATTTGGTGCATTATAGATCAGCCTCCCCTGGGGGAGATGGGTGGAGGGTGGAGACAGGGAGGGAGTCAGTGTGGAGACTATCTTGCAGAAGCAGTGAGGTCTCCCCGGGGTTTGGGGAATGAAGGTGGGGATAACTAGGGGCGCCAGGTTTGGAGAACATGCCGGATTCAGGTGAGTACATGCTAAGGGTGATGCCTCGGGGACATCCAGAGAGATGTCAGGGAGGGGGGACATCCAGGGGACATATGGGACAGAGATTTGGGGATCTGCTGGCAATGCCTTATCACCAAGCCACGGAGGGGGTGGGGCACAAGGAACATGGGATACCTGCAGATGGAGAAGAACATGCCAGAAAGGTAGGTGGGAAACCAGGAGACTAAGACACCTGAAGCCCAGATAAGAGTTTCCAGAATGAGGGTGCGGTTGACAGGGCTGAAAGGTGGAGGAAGGTGAGCAGCAGGAACGGAACGGACCAGAGCAATTTGGAGAAGGATGTGGGGGAGGGGTCAGGCTGGTCTAGAGAGAGGAGGGAGCGGAAGGCGGCCAAATGGAGGGAAAACATGCAGTCCCTCCTAGGGTCACCCCCCTTCTACAGGTGTGGAAACAGGCTCAGAGAGGGGAAGCAACTCACCCAAAGTCTCATAGCTTGGAAGGCAGGGATGGAAGAGGATGAGGGCCAGAGCACCAGATGGGACAAGGACACCTCTGTCTTAGCAGGTTGAACAAAGACAGTGGGGTAGAGGCAAGGAAATGGGTGAGCCTGGGCTGGGGACGATGAGTAAGATCTCAGCTTTCCAGAGAGCATATCCAGAGCTTGGGACGTGGATGAGACGAGGTCCGTCCCATCCCAAAGTCACTGTTCTTCCCGCATGCTAGGAGTTCCAAGAGAGTCAGCTGGGGAGTGATTTCAGTTACTTGTCATGGCAGGAAGCAATAGCACAATGATTTCCTTTCTTCGTGCCTCAGTTCCCTCATCTGGAAAATGGGGACAGGAACAATAATGATGGGGATTAGTGGTGCAGGGTTCTACTGAATTATATATATATCTTAGGATAACACCAAGCACATAGAGTGCAACAGATGGAAAAGTTATACTTTCTAGATATTTCCAGCTTGCCCACTTTTATAATTTATATTCTCTCTCTCCCCTCCCCAATGGCACGCACCAGGATGGCCATCCTAGAACAGCCCCAGAAGGGCAGAGAAATGCAGACTCCATATACACCTGCTTTGCCACCTGAGACTTGGTTCCTAAAAACCCAAACCCCGGGGAGACAAAATGGGGACTATCCCTTCCTCTCCCTCTAGCCCCCAGATTCTTCAATCCCGTATATCCAGTACATGCCTGCTCTGTGCCTGGCCCTCTGCTGGGGCTACTGCGGGGACCACAATATCCCTGGGACATGCTCTCGCCCAGCTCGCAGGGCAGTGGGGGACATATGCCAAACAGGGTGCAAGAGGGGGCGGTCAGGTTGGGACCTGTGAGTGGAAGGACTCTAGCAGGACACAGGTGGGAGGAAACTGGGGATGCTCTAAGCCAGCAGGGTGTAGGGAAATGGACAAAGGTAGATGCAAGCCTCTGGGGCTGGCAGAGCTGAGAGCTAGTAACGCCCAAGCCTGAGGGACAAGGTGTGGGGACAGTGACTTCCAGAAGCTGGAAAGGATGGCCACATGGAGAGGGCTACCCCCACAGGAGCTGTGACTCTGGTATGGGCATGTGAGTGGACCCACACCCATGGGGCGGGGCCGGGAAGGGAGGAGGTGCGAGGGTGAGTGCCCTGACCTCACTCCAGGGCTCTAGGAGTCCATAGGACAGAACCTTCGGATGCATTCCATGTGGCTTCATGGAATAACAGCCCCCCAGCAGGTCCTCTTGCTAACCCTCAGAACCTGCGGATAGGTTCCTTTCCGCAGCCAGAGGGACGTCACCAATGTGATCAAGGCCGACATCTTAGGAGGCGAACATGACACTGGCTTATCTGCGTGGGCCCTAAGTGCAACCACAAGGGTCTTCCGAAAGGGGGAGGGGGTGGCCAACAGCAGGACCTGTGACAGGGGAGGAGAGGTTGGAGTTCCTGGGGAAGGGCTCAGGCACTTCTGGAAACTGAAGAAGACAAGGGACCAGCTTCTTCCCTAGAGCCTCCAGAATGAGTGTCCATCACCTTGATATTGGACCTCTGGTCTCTAGAACTGTAAGGAGAAGCAGTGTGTCATTCGAGGCCCCGAGCTGTAGGTAATGGGTTATAAGAGCAACAGGAAATGAGTACAGAAGCTTGCTGAAGCCTCCTAGTGCCAACTCCCATCTCTCTCTGGACCTCAGTAACGTGAGCACACAGTGGAAACTTCTCGTATTTCTGGCTCCTAAATGCACACTCACTATGCGCGGGGACATTTCCAGCCTGGGAAGTTCGTATCCACCAGAAAGGGCCATAGAACTCACCTTCCCAGCCTCCTTCACAGCTAGGACTCAGAGCGTGACTTGGGGGGGGGGGGCAGACTCGCCAGCAGGAGTCCTCAACTCCAAAGGCAGGACTGGCAAAAGGAGACTCTGTAGGGGGTCCATGGAGCTGGTGAGGCTGGTGTGGCAGCGGCCCCCTCTGGCTTGCTAGTTGCAAGAAGGGGCACAGACACACAGGCAGCATCTGTGCTGGGGGGCAGGCGCGGTTATGCCCCGGACCCTGCAGCAGGACAAACTGGGATGACGCAAGACCCAGATCTGCCAATGGCCATCGAGGTGGTGTCCCTGTTGGGTCTGTCCTTGGCATGGTTTGGAGCTCTTTTCTGGAGCCTTAGCCTCAGGACCAGCTCTCCAGGCCACTCAGTGCTTCTGGGCGCCCCTCATACCTTTTTTCTTAAGTTCCGTATAGTCAATTGTATTAGCATTTGCTAAATTCTGTTTGCCTTCCCTGTGGGAAGACTGTGCATTCCCAGGCCTTTGAACTCAGTAGTGACCAGGTGACTTGCCGCAGCTAAAGAAAGAAGGCAGAAGGGACAGGAGGCCCTTCTGGGTGGAAGCTTCCAATGCCGGTATGTGCTCTACCATGTCTCTTTTTCTTGAGCCGTGGTGAGCTATAATGTATGTAGGGACCGCTCTAACAGCCTGGGGTCCTAGAGTGAAGGTGTTATGTACCCGACTTGCTGTGGGCTTGTAGCTGGATCAAGAAATAAGTCTGGGAGGCCTGGCTGGCTCAATCAGTAGAGCACGCCAACTCTTGATGTTGGAGTTGTGATTCGAGCTCCATGTTGGCCATAGAGATTAGGAAGGAAGGAAGGGAAGGGAAAGGGAAGGTCAGGTCTTTATTTCGTTCAACTGAGATTTGAGGGATATTTGTTACTGTATCACCCAACCTAAGCTGACACATACACTTGGCTTCTGTGGAATCAGTCAGTCACCTTCCACTGTGCGCATCCAAGACCACAGACAGGTGCTGAGGGAATAGACTGCATGAGGATTCTCAAGCTGGAGTCCACATGTACTAAGACCGGTGGACAGCTTTCAGGAACTTTCTGAGCTCATGTGCAAACTGCACATATGGGAGCCTTTTCCCAGGAAAGGGCCTGTAGCATTCACTGGACTTTCAGGTCAGTTAAAGACTTAAAAGACTCAAATACGTTGGTCCTCGAGTAAGAGGACCTGGGTTCCAATCCCAGCTCTACCACTCACTGGCTGTACCCCCTGGACCAAGTCACTTAACCTCTCTGGGCTTGTTTCTTCACCCGTAAAAGTGAAAAGAGATTGGAATAGTGCCTGACATGTATTAAGCCCTTGTAAAGGCTAACCAGTAATATTTTCACTGATAGTAGGTAGATGTGGGTTTAGATGTGAATAATGGGGATCCAAAAAAATAATGGGTTCAATAAGGTAAGAGCTTATCTTACTCTCATGTGACAGTTGCATCTGGAATAGCAAAACTATTTCACTGGGGCAATAAAATCTCAGGTTTCTTTTGTCTCGTTTCTCTGGCATAGCCAGAGTGTGGCCCTCATTAGTTAAGCTCAGGATGGGCTCATGTCTGTGGTATCAGCCCAACCAGAAGGCTGGGGCAGGGAGGAGTGGTCTCGGATCCACCACTCCCTGTAAGGCTATGACCCAAGAATGATACCTATCACTTCCTTCCGCATCTCGGTGGCCAGACTTGACTCACGTGGCCATGTCTTGCTGTGAGAGGAACTGGAAAAAAAAATGTAGTTTTTGTCCTGAGTCATCCTGCTTAAAATCTCCAAAGATGTTTCAGGAAAACTGGGAGAATGAATGTTGAGGGAAAATGAAAAATGTCTTCTGCAGAAACGTCTGAGGGAGTGTGCGGCGTGGATGCTGAGAAACTCAAAGCCGTCAGAGTAGGGGTGTGGGATGAAACCGACATCAACACCAGAGGGTCCTGGACCCTTTGCATCACCTGTTCAGAGATCAAGGTCCCCATCCAGACCCAGTCCAGACCCTCCAAATGGCCCCAAACTTGAAACCCCTATTTCCCCAACCTCATCTTCCCAAACCATTCCCCAAGTCCTTAGCCTGTGTCTCCCAATTAAATCTTCCACCTAAGACCCCCCCAACTCCCCCGTGTCCCACTCCTCACCCAACCTGTCCCTGACCCTCCAAGCTCCCTGATCTGGATGTCTGTGGCCACAGAGCAAACCACCCCAAGACTTAATGGCTGAAAATGATCGGTCCATATCTTCTCCCACAGTTCAGTGGGTGGCTTGGCTCCCAGGGCTCTATGGGTTGACCTGGGGCATCTTTGCTTGGGGTATGTCCCGAGACCACAGTCAAAAGTCCGCTGAGGCTCCAGCGATCTGAAGGCTCAGCCCGGCTGGGCTGGTGTCTCAGGTAACGCACTCATGGGGCTCATGGCTGGTGCTGGCTGGGGGGCTGAAAGCCTGGCTGGGGCTTCGAGCCCCTGACTCTCCTGATGACTTCTCTGCCTCTTGTCTCTCCACTGTTGTCTCTCCCCACTCTCCATCTCCAAAGTTCTCTTTTAAGCCTTACCTTCTCCACCTCTCTCTTGTCTCTGTCTCTCTGCTTTGCTTTCTTGATCTGTATCTTCCCTCCCTCTCTATCTGTTCCCAAATGTTGGCCCCCCACCCGAGCCCGTGCGCGCGCTTGTGTGTGTGTTTCATCAGTCACCTATTGTGGAGTAAGAATCCACTTGGAATTTGGTGGCTTGAAACAACGCTGCATTATTTCTCACATCTCTGTGCATTGACATTGGCTCTTCTGGTCCACCTTGAGTTGGCCAAGGTCATCACACGGCTGTATTCATTCGGGAGCTCGGCTGGGGCTGGAATGTGCGAGATGCCCTCCCTCGTGGCTGGCAGTGGGCGCTGCCTGTGGGCTGGACCACTTTGCTTCTCCACGCAGACCCCTCCTCCCTAGTTGGTTGGAGCAACTTCTCCACCAGGTTGCAAGGGAGCCTCTATAGAAGCTGCGGGGCCTTGGGTCATGTCTACCACAAGCCATTTGCAGGACTTCAGAAGGCAGGGAAGTCCCCACCGCCTCTTTGATGGGTGGAGTGCGAGCCTAGAGGGCGGGGAAGAATTGTTGGCAGCCATTCGTGGCATGCTGAATACTAGCGCCCCCGAAGATATCCATGCCCTCATCCACAGGACCTGTTGAATGTTACCTTGTAGGACATTCAGGTGGGATTTTGCAGGTGGGATTAAACAAAGGGTCTTGAGATGGGTCGATCATGCTGGATAATCCTGGACAGCCCTAAATGTGGTCTTAGGCATCTTTAAAAGAAGGAAGCAGAGGGAGAGGATACTAGACACAGAATGGGGGGGGGGGGGGTTGGTGAGCACGAGGCACAGAGATGTGAGGATGTTGGTACTTCGAGACAAGCGTCACGTGGCCACAAGCCGCCGGAAGCTGGACCACAAGCCCCTGGAAGCTGAACTACAGGCCGCCGGAAGCTGGACCACAAGCCCCTGGAAGCTGGACCATAGGCCGCCGGAAGCTGGACCACAAGCCGCCGGAAGCTGGACCACAAGCCCCTGGAAGCTGGACCACAAGCCCCTGGAAGCTGGACCACAGGCCGCCGGAAGCTGGACCACAAGCCCCTGGAAGCTGGACCACAGGCCGCCGGAAGCTGGACCACAAGCCCCTGGAAGCTGGACCACAGGCCGCCGGAAGCTGGACCACAAACCCCCGGAAGCTGGAAGTGGCAAAGAACGGATTCTTCCCTGGAGCTTCCAGCGCTTGCCGACACCTTGATGTAGGCTCAGTGACTGGTTTCGGAACGCTGGCTTCCACAGCTGTGAGAGGATAAACCTGAGTTGGTGGTAACTTGTAACGGCAGCTTCGGGAAGTTAAAGGTAATAAATATGCTGTCTTTAGAGCTAACTCACCATTGCCTCTTGTCCCCTATCTTCTCGGTGTCTCTACCTCTTGAACCCCTTTCTTCCTTTTTTTTTTAAAATGGGGGGGGCAGAGGAAGAGAGAGAGAGAGCCCAAGCGGGGAGCGGCAGGCCCAGGGAGCCCAATGCGGGGATGGATCCCGGGACCCTGGGATCATGACCTGAGAGGAAGGCAGACGCTTAAGGACTGAGCCACCCAGGGGCCCCTAGATAGATTTATTTTAAAGAATTAGCTCATGCAACTGTGAGAGCTGGAGAGTCCAAAGTGTGTAGGGCAGGCCAACTGACTGGAGACCCAGGGAGGCGGTGATGTTGCAGCTCAAACTGGAAGGCAGTCTGGAAGTAGATTTCCAGCCTTCCCAGGGGACATCTGTCTTTTACTCTAAAGGCCTTCAACTGATTGGGTGAGGCCCACCCACTTTACATAGGATTATCAACTTTACTCAGAGTCCCCTGATTTAAATATTAATCTCACCTAAAAAACACCTTCACAAGCAACATCTAAGCTGGGCACCACCATAGCCTAGCCACAAGGACAGATCTGATTCTCAGGGGATCTCTCCTCCCCTTACCCACTTTCAGTGCCTATCCACCTCGCCCCTTGCCTGGCCACTGTCTGAGGCTGGACTCTGCAGAAGCTGGCCCAAAGCAAGGATGGGAGGCAAGTGGCTTATCTGGGAAGTGATTCCAGGAGACCCTGGGGGTGGGGGTGGGGGTGGGGGAAGGAAAGCATTAAGGATGTGTTGATTAGCAAGTCACCCCCTTCGGGAAACAGGGTCTCAACCCTGCTGGGACCGCTCAGGGATGGTGCAGAATCCTCTTTAGGGTGCCCGACCTCAGGGTGAGGAAATTGGGGTGTTTATCCACTACGTCCAGACTGCTGATGAGGCCTTCCAGGGCTTGGCTCCCAGCACTTCTGATGGGTGCAGGTGCCAGTATGGGAGCTGGTGGTGGGTCACAGGGGCATGAGTGGGGCACCTTTGCCCCACACGGCCCTATCCTCTCCCTCGTCCAATGGGAAAGTGCATGGGCACTGAGAAGGGAGGCCTGGCTGTCCCTCCAGGGGACAAGGAAAGGCTGGCTCCTGGTTGTTCCTCTAAGGATCGAAGTTAGGGAGACCTTCCTGGCACTGAAGACTGGGGGAGAAAAGGGGTGGGCTTCCCAGTTCTCAGTGTCTCCTCAGGCCCTGGCCCTCTTGCCCTCCCCGCCCCCTATAGTTGGCCTCCCTGCCCCCCTGCCCTCTGCCTGCAATTTTCTCCCCAGGAGATGGAGAGAAGGAAATGTCAAGGATGATGGATTGAAAGGGGCAGTTGGGGTCAGTAGAGGAGGGGGCCACAGAACAAAGCAGAGACAAAGACCAAGGAGAGACGGGAAAATTAGACAGGGAGAGGGGAGGGCAGAGACTTTAAAATGCTGTGTGGAAGCAGATGGGAGAGAGAGGGAGAGATGGGGCGGAGATGGTACAAATGGGGCGGAGATATTACTAGAGGGTCAGAGCCCCTTAAAGGCACGGGATGCCAGAGAGCTGTGGACCAGGGAGCAGACAGAGGGGGACCAGAGCAGGGCCTGGTGGGGGTGAGGAAGATGTCGGGGAGACACAGAGACCGGGGAGAGTGAGGGTGAGAGACAGAGAGATCATCCAGACAGAGAGACTGAGACAGAAAGGAAAAGATGGGGAGAGAGAGACAAGAGACAGACAAATGGACAGACAGACACACTCAAGACAGGGAGGCGTATGGTGAGCGAGAGGGAGAGAGGGACCAGGGGGACTGAGAGGGAGAGGAGGAGGGGGAAGAAGGCGAGGAGGGAGGGGGAGGGGAAGAGGGCGAGGAGGGGGAGAAGGAGGGGAGAGAAGAGAAGAGCAGAGATGAGACCCAGAAAGCAGACACTAAGGCAGGGAGCAAGGCTGGCAGAAGAAAGCCGATTGGAAGAAAAAGGAGGGAAGGGACAGGAAGACAGGAGTGGGGTCGGGGGTGGGAGTCCTGGCCAGCGCCCCTCCCCCACCTGGGTCAGGCCCGTCCTGGTGGCCTCTGCTGAGCCATGGCTAATGGTATGATTGCTTGGTGGGGCAGCAGGCGGCAGTGACAAATGAGCTGCCTGAGTCGTGGGCTCCGGTGATGGATGGGCCCAGGAGGCCGGCAGAGGGGTGGCGGCGGGGGGGGGGGGCTCCTCCCCCCAACAAGATAAATGTTTCCCTCTCCTGGAGCCAGACAGGGGAGGCACTGGGGATTGGGGCGATGCATCTATGAAGGGCCTGGGCAGAGGGTGGGGGGGCGAGGGAGAGACACAAGAAGGCAGAAACCCAGGGCCACGGAGTTGGGGGGGTTGGAGGGGGACGAAGAAGGAGAGGAAAAAGGGGGCGACACGAAGGCTGAGAGACAGCAGTCCCCAGAGACAGAGATGAGCTAGTGGGAGGGGGAGGCAGAGAGACCATCCAGAGAAAAGGAGACACAGAGACAGATGACAAGATGGAGGGAGAGACAGGTGAGACAGACAGATGGAGACATACCCAAGACAGAAGGAGACACAAAGGACCCTCTTTTAGGATCCCTTCATCCTACCCCTGAGCAAAGATTCAGATCCTTGCAGAGAGGCTAGGATGAGGAAGGAGAAAGAGAGATGGAAAGACAAACCCCGCGCTGTTGACAGAGTGGAAACTGAGGCAGAGAGTTTGTAGGACCACGACAGAAGACAGGGGGGGATCCCTGAGCAGCTCCTTGCTCCCTCCATCCATTTAGAGCTGACTGTGGGGGATGCCCCCGGGTCCCTGGGAAATCACAGCCGCCTGGTGGGCAAAGCCCCAGAGAGGACAGAGCTGAGGGAGAAGGTCCTCCCCAGCCGCCATGGAGAGGTTGGCGGCCAGGTGGGGGTAATCTGCATTGCCAGGACCTGGAGGTCCCCCAGGGCTACTCATAGAGGACTTGATGGGCCGGGGCTAGAGAGTGAGACCCCCTCCTGTGCTCGGGGCTCACCTGGGTTGGGGGGGGTCTGTGTCCATGCTGAGCCACACACACTCCCCATACCTGTACCCAGGGGTCCAAACACCGCCTTCAGAGAAGTGACCACACCAGGGTCAGTGAGCGTGCCCCCCCCACCAGGATCCAGGCCTGGACCCCACCTTCTCCCTCCCCTGGGAGACAAGGCAGCTCAGCTCTGCAGAGGAGGCCGGAAGTCAGAGAGAGAGAAAGAGAGAGAGAGGTGGGAGACTGGGGTGCAAGTGTGTCTGTCTGTCTGTCTGGGGGGGGGCAGGGCAGTGAGAAAATTGCAGACCTCCTTCCTTCCCCTCCCTCCATCAGTTTTCCAGACACTCCTACTTTCCCCTTGCCAACATCTCGCTCCTCTCTTTAATTAAAAAGATTTATACCCAAGAGTCAGAGGCCCTCCTCCTTGTTTGGGGGGGCTGGGGTGTCCTCTGAGCTCAGAGCAATGGCAGAGATGACTCTTGTCTCTTTCTCCCTCTCTCTCCCCCCTCACCCCCTACCCTGTCTGTAACTCAATCTGCCCCCAGCCCTTCCCTGGCTCTCTCCACGATGGTTTTGCCTGGTTCTCATTCACAACCTCCCATTGGCCTTCCTGGGACGCCCCACCCCAGTGAAAACGCGGTTGCCTCTCTCCCTCTGTCCACGCACTCCCCACTGGGACTGTCACATCAGGCCACACGTCTTGTTTTCAGAGTCAGCTTGGGGAGCAGACCTCAGCATACCCCCCAAGATGTAAGGCGAGCCTGGGCGTCCACATCCTAGGCCCTCCCACCCTGAACCTCAGCTGAAGGCAGTTGTGGGGGGCAGACAGAAGAGCTTTGCATCTTTAATTAAAAAGTGATTTAAATTAATTTTCTGCTCCAAAACCCCTATCTGGGGGGCGGGGTGTGTGGCAGTGATGAAAGGCTCTCCCGGCCCCCTTACCCTCCCTTCCGCCATCCTTAAAGGGCCAGCGTCACCCCAGGGACAGTTGCTCCCAAGAGCCTCAGGAGCAGTGCCCACTGGCACAGAGGGCCCCAGAGTCAGCCAAGGCTCTCCAGGTCCTGGCACTCTCTGCTTTAACCATGCCCCCTCCTCCCCCCTCACCAAGCCCCTTGCCCATCCTGCCCATGGGGAGACAGACTGAGAGGAGGGGCCAAGGTGGGTCTGGACCCCGGGTTCCTGGAGGACACCCAGAGATGGCCAGGCTGGAGGGCTGGTGGTGGAGTCAGGGACAGAGAGACAGGGCCCGAGGTCCTGTGTGAGACAGAGTGAGGGAGTGGGAGAAGGTGACCCAGTGAGAGAGACAGAGGAGGGAGGGTTCTGGAATGACACCAGCTGAGCCTGGGGTGGGAGAGGAGGGGACCTTCCCAGGAGTGACAGGGACGGGGTCATCGTCCTGTCCTTGCCCTCCTCACAGCCCTCTGCTCCCTAGCCCTCTCCCACTGGGAAGTGCTGCTGCTCTCCTAACTTCAATCCCTCCTGCTTTAGCTGCCATGGGCTCACTGCTGCCCTGGGTGGTTTTGTTTCGCTTCCACATGATGGGAGGGTGGAGAAGCAGATCACCGCAGAGGAGAGCTGTTTATGAGGGTCATAAAAATATCCTTAGCGAGCCCAGCAGGGGTGAGCACACTGCCTCCGCCCCTCTCTCACTGCCACCCCTGCCCCGTCTCTTTCTTTCTCGAATTCTGTCCCCCCTCCTTCTGGATCTCTGTCTCCCTCTTTCTGGATCTCTGTTGCTCTCCCCCTTCCGTCTGGATCTCTGTCTCACTTCTCTCTGGCACACTCACTCAGGAGTGATGTTTGGGTAACTTTTGGGGATCCAGTATACCTTTATGACAATAGGATGAAAACAAGGGGCCATTTCCCTGGGAAAGGAGCACACACGGGCACCCAGCCCACCATTTGCAGTTTCACAGCATTCACAGGCCTCCAGGATGTGCATGAGCACATCCTCTCAGGAATTTGAGGGCACCAGAAGATAAAGACCCCTAATGTAGAAAAAGCCAGAGAGATGATGAATCCAAGGTGTCTGTCTCTCTTCTCCTACCTGCCCTCTGCCGTGGTCACCCTTGCTGACCTCCTCACTGTTTCTCCAACGCACCAGACACATTCCTGCCCCAGGGCCTTTGCACTTGCTGTTCCTCTGCTTCTGGGTTCAGAAGACTACATGGCTCCCTCCCTCACCTTCGGGGTCCCTGCTCAGATAGCACCTCCTCTGAGGGCTTTCCACATCCCCTTATATTATCTCTGTCCTTGTTCTGCTTTGCTTCAGAACACTTGTCAACTCCAGGCATTATTTTTACACTGATGCACTTACTGGTCTACTCTTCCCCAGACCTCCCCAAGAGAACTCAAGTGCCAGGGGGCCAAGAAGTTTATCTTTTCTCCCTGCTATGTCTCCAGGACACTCCCCCCACCCTGCCCCATACACAGTTAGAGCTCAATATTAATTTTTTTAAAGATTTTATTTATTTGACCCACAGAGACAGAGAGGTCACAAGTAGATGGTGGGGGGGGGGGAGCAGGCTCTCTGCTGAGCAGAGAGCCCAATGTGGGGCTCCATCCCAGGACCCTGAGATCATGACAGCCGAAGGCAGGTCTTAACCCTCTGAGCCCCCCAGGCACCCCTCAATATTAATTTTTGTTGCAGAAACCTCCTGTGTCTCATTAGGACCCTAGTTGCACAGGCTTTCTGGGTCCCAGATCCTCCAGGAGCCAGATAAAAGCTCCAGACCTGCTCTGAGCAGGCCCATGGTTTACCCTCAACTTTGCACATTCCACAAACTGCCCAAACCCAGGGCGGGGGAGACCCCTGTGAAAGGCCCGGGGTCAGAACTGGGCAGAGAGACACAGGAACACCTCCAAGCCTGCACACCTGTGCAACCCCCCATGTGCACACACACGCACCACCCCCCCAAGTCGGGGGCTGCCACACCACCGTGGGAGGCCTGATGCTGAACCGAGGCAGACACCCCCCCAATGGGCACCATATTTAGAGACAGCAATAACCCTGCATCATCCCACAACCAGACACACACACACACACAGCCTCAGACACAGGCCCATGAGCATCCTTGGCTCCCAGAGGAGGGAAGTTAGGGGACCCGGAGCAAGAACAGAAACTAAAATATGGGGTTTGGTTACTTCCAGACTCGGGTTCTCTTCTCTGTCTGCTCATTCGTCTCCTAGAGACAGACAGACGGACAGAGTCGAAGAGAGAAAGACAAAGAGACAGAGAGGCCAAAGAGAGGCGCACCGGAGAGAAAGGGAGCCGGGAGCAGGGGCCAGGCAGGGCGGACAGAGACCTGTGGCGGCCGCGGGGCGGGAGGCCGAGGAGGCCCCGGCCGGGTGCGGGGAGAGGGCGGCGCGGACTGGGGCGGCCCGGGTGCGGACCCGGGAAGACCCCGACACAAAGGCCGCCCCGAGGGCGGCGGCGCGGGAGGAAGAGGGGGAGAGGGGGTGGGTGGGGGAGGGGCCGCCCGCCCCGCCCGCGGCCCAGCCACCGGCGGACAGCGGGTTAAGCATCTCGATGTGGAACTTCCGGATGTGACCACAGAGAGAGGGAGAGACCGGGAGAGACCGGGAGAGACCGGGAGGCGGGGAGACACCGAGCCACCCAGCCGCTGGCAGCCCTCCGGCCCGCTGCCGCCAGGACCCCCCGCCGCCCCCGCCCCCCTCCCTTTGCCCGCCCGCGCCCTCTCCCAGTCTCTCCACCACCACCACCCCGGTCTCCCCAGTCTCCGGGTCCGTCGGCCGCGGGCCGCCCCGATCCTCCCGGGACCCCGGGGGCGGGGGGGGGAAGGACTGGGGGCCTGCCCCCCGCTCACCCCTGCCCCCGCCGTCATGAGCCCCTCGCCCTGACCCCCGCGTGGGGGAGGGCGCCGGGGGTCCATGCGCGTAGCCTCCGCGCTGCCCGGCGCCGGCCACTGACGGCGGCGGGGGTGGGGGGGCCGGGCTCCCGGTCTCCTGCCCCACCCCCTGGCGTCCGCACCGCGGCCCGTCGGGGGCCGCTGCCCCGGGCTGCGCCCGCCCTGCCGGCCAGGCCCTGGAGGGACCCGGGAGCTGCCACCGGCATCAGCCCATGGCCCGGAGGGTAGGTCTGAGGGTGGGCACCCCGCGTCCCAGCCCGGCCGCGCACCCTGTCCCTCCGTCGTCCCCGCTCCGGCTCTCTGGCCCCCGTCAGCCAGTCCCGCCCTCTCCACGTCTTTCTCTGCCTCCCCTCTCTACCCCTGGTCTCTCCTGTCTCTGCTCCGGGTCTCCTCCTCTCTCTATCCCCGGATCTCCTCTATCTCTGCTCCGGGTGTCCCCCTCTCTCCACCCCTGGATCTCCTCCTCTGACTATTCCCCGTCTCCTCTGTCTCTGCCCCGGGTCTCCCCGCTCTTTCCACCCCTGAGTCTCCTGCTCCATCTCAGGTCCTTTCTCCTACCCCCTCCTTCCTCTTCTGCCCTCCCCAGTCCTCCCCGGTCTACTTTTGTTCCAAGTCCTCCCGAGGATTAGGGGTGGGGACAGTACTGGGTAAGGGGTTCTCACCAGGCTGGGCCGAGGGATTCTATCCTCTGTGGTCCTGGGGATGGGGCAGTCGGAGGGGATCGGGCAAGGAGGTGAGTACGCACCTTTGGGGGTGGAGGGGGTGGGAACATGGCTGGCTGTGAGGGCCCCATTGCACATCTTAGGAACAGTTGGATTCAACTTCAGGGCTCAGAAGTTAGGAGAGGAGGAAGAGAAAGAGATGGCGAGGGGGACATACACACACAGAGCCCTCGGCACACACCCGCTAGGGGCAGGGGCCCGGGCTACCCAGGGGAGGAATGTCTGCATCCTTCTGTTTGAGTCTCTTTGATTCTTTGAGCCTGTTTCCTCAAGTCCAAGGAGAGGGTTTGGCCCTGTGGATTAAGGCCCCTCTGGCCTCCCCAGGGTGCGTGCTTTTGTGATGATAGTGCTTCACTTTGGGGCGGATCGCACAAGTGGGTTGTGCAGTTGTACGGGCTTACACTTCGGTTCAACAAGTGTTTATGAAATGTGTGCCAGGTGCTGTGCTGTATGCCTCATTCATTCATTCACGCATGCGCTAAATACCAAGCTCGGCCATTCACGCATGCGCTAAATGCCTCATTCATTCATTCACCCACTCATTCCTTCGTTGCTGTGTCTAGAGTTTAGTTCTTGGGGGGCGAAGGGGGCGGACTCACATGGTGAGTGGGGTGTGACAGGTTGTTAAGGCAGAGTCAGATGTGCTTATTTGACAACTGTGGGATGAAATTGACGGGGGGGGGGGGACAGTGTAGACATACATTTATGCATAAATGACGTGCTGTGCTGCTTTTATGGGAAGTCTCCCGTCAGTGAGTATCTCTCTCCTGTATTTTCTCTCCTCCATCCCGCTCTTTCCCCTCCTCTGTCTGTCGACTGTATCTCTGTATCTCGTTCCTAGTCTCTCTCTGAATCTCTCCATGGCTCTCTCCCCTCCTTGCTCTGGGAGGAGCTGGGAGTTACCATCAGCTGATCCCTGACCCTCAGACCTGAGACCTGGGTCAGTGTCTCTCCTCTGGACCCTCGTGCCCACACATCAAGAATCCCTGATGGAACATTTTTCATAGGCCAGGGGTATAAGAGAAGACCCTGGCGCGGGGCTCTCAGACCCACCCAGACAGTTCCATGGGACATCCACGGTCTAAAGGTGGCAGAACTCAGACCCAGGGAGTGAGAGGGCTGGTTCGGGGAGGCAAGGAGAGACATCTGGGTGCCAGGGTAGGGAGGGTGCCAGGGTAGGGAGGTTTCCTGATGCCTCCCTGTTGTTCTCCCCTTCTCGCCTCCCCCCCAGTACGATGAGCTGCCCCACTACCCAGGCATTGTGGACAGCACTGCAGCCCTGGCTGGCTTCCCAGAGGCAGTGCCCTCGGCACCGAGAGCCCCCGGGCCCTATGGCCCCCATCGGCCTCCCCAACCCCAGCCCCTGGGCTTGGACAGTGATGGCCTGAGGAGGGAGAAGGATGAGATCTACGGGTGAGTGGGGACAGGACTGAAGGCTCTGTGGGGTCTTGGGATGCGGGCCCCTTTCTTTGAGCCTCAGACTCTCGTGCTCTGTCTTGGTCTTTCCATCTCTTCCCTGGGTCTTCTGTCCCCTCCCAGGTGCTTCCATCTTCCGCTCGTCCCCCGCTCTCCCCTCATGAACTTTCTGTCCTGCCTCCCCCAGACACCCACTCTTCCCGCTGCTGGCCCTGGTCTTTGAGAAATGTGAATTGGCCACGTGCTCCCCCCGGGATGGGGCCGGTACTGGGCTGGGCACACCTCCAGGTGGTGACGTATGCTCCTCTGATTCCTTCAACGAGGACATTGCTGCCTTTGCCAAGCAGGTGGGCATCCCCATCTACTGTGTGCCAGAAGAACCAGGGAGGAGGGGTGGGCAGGAGACAGGACGCCCCTCCCCGGTCTCTCCCTTCCTCCCAGGTGCGCTCTGAGAGGCCCCTCTTCTCCTCCAACCCGGAGCTGGACAATCTGGTGAGATCTCTGCCCTCCTCCCAATGCTCCTTCCTCCGCAGGGGTCTGCTATCCCACCCTCCATAGCCCTGGGGTTGGTTATGGGAGCAGACAGGAGGTCATCAGACCCACTTTCTCAAACAATGGTAATTATTGCCATTTTACAATGAGTACAGCCTAGAGTTTGAGAACTGGGACTGATGGCCTGAGTTCAAATCGGAGCTCTGCCACTCACTAGTTCTGTGAACCAGGACAAGGAGCTGAATCCCCTGTGCCTTGGTTTCCTCATCTGTAGCTAGTAGCTATTCCTATCTCATAGGGCTGTTGTGAGAATATAATGAGCTAACAAGAGTTGAACACTTAGAACGGTGCCTGGCACAGAACAGAGACCGAATAGGCATTAGCTCGTCTATCAGCCAGGACAACAGAGCCCATGCCGAGATGAGTGTAGGGGCTCGGCTGCCAAGGGCAAAGGAGAGAAGAGAGGGAGAGAGGAGGAGAAATACTTTGCTTTCCAGCTCCAGCCAGGGCTTCCTGTTGCGTGACCCCTTTGGCAAAGGGGTCTGGGAAATGTAGTTTACAGTCAGAGGGTGGGAAATGGAGCAAGGGGCAAGCAGGCAAAAGATGGGGTATTTTTATTACAGCAGACATTCATTCACTTCTCTTGCGATGGATCCTTTCCCGTCTCTTCCACCTCTTGCTTCTCTTTCTCTGTCTCTGACTCTCTGGCATTTCATCTTTCCTTAATTCGGGGTCTCTGTCTCTGTTCCCTGTCGCTCTCTGACCCTGTGGTTCTGTCCCTCTCTGCCTGTCCTCTGTCTTTGTCATTCTATCTCACTCTTTCTGTTCTTCTCTCTCTCCTTTTCTCCCCTTTCTCCTCCCTCCTCCTCCTTCTTTTCCTCCTCCTCCTCTGGTCCTTCTCCCTCTTTCTCTCTCTCTCTTCCCCTCCTCCTCCCCTCCTTCCGTCCCTCCTTCTCTCCCCTGCTCTGTCTCTTCCTGTCTCAATTTTCAGATGATACAGGCCATCCAGGTGCTCCGTTTCCACCTGCTGGAGCTGGAGAAGGTGAGTGCTTCTCACTTCCCCTCACACCCTCACTTCCCCCCCCCCATCCCTCCCCTTCTCACCCCTTCCACCCCTCCTCAGGCCCTCTGCCCAATGGAGTTGGAGCAGAATGCTGCCCCATCCCTGTACACCCCAGCCCTGGCTCCCGGGTGGCCCCCCCAGTACCCCGGTGCCCCCTCAGGTCCACGACCTGTGCGACAACTTCTGTCACCGCTACATCACCTGCCTCAAGGGAAAGATGCCCATCGACCTGGTCATCGAGGATCGGGATGGCGGCTGCAGGGAGGACCTCGAGGACTACCCGGCCTCCTGCCCCAGCCTCCCGGATCAGGTGGGCTGGGCATGGGGCACCAGGCATCACCCCGCAACCATAGCTGTGAGCGGACACAGCCAGGCTACAGCGTGAGGGTGCCCCCACCCCCCAGCCTCAGCCAGCTATGCCTGACCACCGGGCATGCGCCAATGACGCAAGAGCGGCTGCGCAGACCAGGACACACCCAGATGGCAGCACATGCGCACACATGCATACACGTAGACTTAGTTGTACCCGCACAGCCTCAGACACAGCCACGCAAACTCAGTCTCCGCCATTCTCGCTCGTGGCTAGATGAGCACATATGCCACCTACTCAAACACACGCGTCCCAGCCGCAGAGCAGCATCATACGCTGCACACCCCGAGTGAGACCTGCACTTCTAGAGCAACAGCCACCACGACAGACGGAGCCAAACGGTCCCAGATCCTGCCACCCAGATTCGGACACCGCAGCACTTAGACCCAGCGCGGCACGAGTGCAGGGCCTGCGCACACACAGACACGTGCCACCTTCACCACACGACAGCCAGACCGCAGCAGGTACCCACGCTCCGTGCCGCGCTTGGTACCGATGGACAGTCACGTAAGAGCAGCGCAGAGCCTGACCCGGACCACCCCCACAAGGGGGTCACAACTGCCCCCAGATACAGGCACATGGCCGTGCCCCGGCACAGACTCGGGCAGGCTGCCCACAGCAGTCACAGACGGGCCTCGAGGACCCTCTGCCATACAACCCACGGTCTGCACATGCGCAGCGAGAACCCCACTCTGAGGCTTGGCGGTGTTCCGCATTTTCGCGGCGTCGCCAATACACACCCGTGGCAGTCGTCCGGCCCGGTGTAGTCACGAAGCCACGCGTGCAGTAACCACACACACCGTCTCACAGAGAAGACAACCCATTTCTTGAACAACAGACGCAAACTTAGGACACCATGGGCTCGTGATCTCAGGAAGGTACACGAGGTCATCTCAGAGAGGGACGCAGGCGTGAGTGCACTGACCCGGGCCACACCGCAGTCTCAAGGCAGCTTCAGGCACACCGCTGTGGACACGCACCCAGGCGTCCCATCAGACCCAGCGCTAGAAGAGCCCCAGAAACCTCTGCAGCCAAGATCAAAAGCCTTCGGACTGATGATCCCACCGTTTGCACACCCGCCCACCATGCACTCAAATACACAGTTCCATACAGACATGCCACACCCGGGGTAACCTTCTCTGAGCTGTGGCATCTCCAGCCTGGCCCCCCCAGGATACAGATGAGATACTCGTGGTGGGCCATGGCAGGCTGCGGTGGGGCCGGGGTGGGGGTGGGGGTGGGTGTCGGAGTCGGGGGGCTGCTTACAAAGCAACAGGCAGGGTCCAGGGCAATCAGGACAGGTGGAGTGCCCTGGGATTCAACAAGAGCTGTAACCCTCCCAGTCCTCCTCCCAGCAATGGAGCTGAACCTTAAACTGAATGACAAAGAGGGTTTGACACAGTGTGTGCAGGTAGGTCAGGCGCCTAGGACACAGAGCTGGGGCCGAGGGCTGATCTAATGCATTGTCCAGTTCTTCAAAGTGTATCAGAGTCTAGATAAAGCACAGCCTGAACCCTCCACCCACCCTGCAATTCGGAGACACCTCCCCACCCCATCTTTGAAAAACAGAAGTTGTTTTTTATCCCCCCTAAGTTTAGTGCAAACTCATTTGGCAGCTTAGTCTGACCTGAACTAATGAGAGGCTATTTATAGACTTTATTTATTCCACTTAGTTAAATATTCATCCATTTTGCTGCAGAAATGTTAATGAGTCTGATGAGGAGGTTAAGCCCCAGACCCTGCTGGGGGTGTCATGAAATACACAGTGTGTGGGCAGATTTAGTGTCTACAAAGGGGAACCGTTCTATGGGCACCCGCCTGGCTCAGGCAGTAGAGCTGCGACTCTGGATCTTGGGGTCTTGAGTTGGAGGTTACTTTTAAGAATAAATTTTAAAAAAATTAAAATGTGGAAAGTTCTAAATTCTGAAACACTGCTGGCCCTCTAGGATTTCAGCTAAGCTGCTGTGGATCTCTGTAAGCTCACGTTTATGGGGCGACTGCTGTGTGTCTACGTGAATGATCTCACCGAGTCCTTTCCAGGCTCTGTGAGGTGGGGACAGTTGTTGTCTTCTGTTTTCCAGTTAAGGAAACAGAGGCACAGAGAAGTGAAGCAACTCGCCCAAGGCCACACAGCCAGGAAAGAAGCAGAGACAGGATTTACACTCAGGTGTCCCAGCTCCAGAGCCCATGGTCTCAGTCACTGTGCTATAGGGCACCCAAGCGTTGCACTGACTTTTAGCTCTTGTTTTCCAGAATAATACGTGGATTAGAGACCATGAGGACAGCGGGTCTGTACATTTGGGGACCCCGGGTCCATCCAGTGGGGGCCTAGCCTCCCAGAGTGGGGACAACTCCAGTGACCAAGGTAAGAAGCCTGGGAGGTGGAGGGGAAATGTGGGAGTCAGTCTGAGGATTGAAGTTAGACAGCAAGTAGGACTTCCAGAAGTGCAAGGATAATAGGGGTGTGGAATGGTCTCTTGGGTAAGGGTTCTGGGTCCCTCTGATCTCCCTGCTTGCTGCCCACAAACACAGCTTGCCTGTCCTCCCTCAGGAGATGGACTAGACACAAGTGTGGCCTCTCCCAGTTCCGGGGGAGAGGACGAGGAGCTGGACCAGGAGCGGCGGCGGAATAAGAAGAGGGGGATCTTCCCCAAGGTGGCTACTAACATCATGAGAGCATGGCTGTTCCAGCACCTCTCGGTGAGAGCCCTGGGGCCCGGGTGCAGGGTGGGCATAGAGAGAGAAGGAGAAGGATGGCCACACAGAGACTGAGGCCCCAAGAGAGACCCAGAGATGGGAGACTGAGACTCGGGGGAGATACAGAGGGTGAATTTCAAGGGATGGGGCCTGACTCGAGCAAGCATCTGTGAGTGCTAGCTGCCTGCCAGGTGCCATTAGGGCTCAGTCCTGCCCCCAACCCACCAGCCATTCACATCCCCCCCACCAATCACCAAACAGAGCCTATGAGGTTGGGGCTGGGAGGTTCCATTCTGCAAGCGAGGAGCCAAGAGGTCTCCTAGCCAGACGTGGGTTCAGATACAGGCAGTGGGCAGTTTGGGCTTCTCGAGTGCAACATGCTGCCTTGTGGAGGGAGCTGGGAAAATACAGGAAGAGTGAAAAAAAAAAAAAGTCAGGGAGAGACGGAGTCCCAGAGGGACTGAGACCGGGACAGTGAGAGACATGCACTGACACATGCACTGGGACCCTGATAGAGACTCAGACAGGGCCCGTGCTGGGCTTTGCCTCCCTTCTGGTGCTGGAGCCCCCACCCTGAGCTTTGGTCTCCCTAATGAGAGCTGGCCAATTAGCCCCTAATTGCTAGAAGAGGTGGGGGCGCCCACAAGCATAATTGCCCGAAGCTTGGCTCCGATTCCCTCCACTGGCCCCTGGGGAAGCCTGGAGCCGCTTAGACAAGCTGAGTCTCTGGGCCCTGCCCCAGCCTGGGCTCGCCATCCCCACGGGGCCAGGCCCTGGAGGTCAGATGGCAGCTGGGCAGGCAGGGTGATTCTCTGCTGGTGGTCACAGCACCCATACCCCTCGGAGGAGCAGAAGAAGCAGCTGGCGCAGGACACCGGGCTCACGATCCTGCAAGTCAACAACTGGTGAGTGACCCAGGAGGCTCCTGTGAGTCCCTGGGCCAGCCTGGGTGGGAGGCCGGGCGCTGTCCATGGTGCTGAAGGAGGCCCCGAAGCCCCCGGGAGCTTCTCCTCTCCCCTCCTCTGTCCCGTCCTCTTTCCAGCTCCGTCTCCGTGTGTTCATTTCAGCCTCTCTCCTACTCCCTCTTTACACCCTCCTCGGTTTCCACAACCCCCTCCCAGGTTCATCAACGCCCGGAGACGCATCGTGCAACCAATGATCGATCAATCCAACCGCACAGGTACAGGGAGAAAACGGGGAGAGAGGGCCTAATGTTCCCCGGGGAGTATCAAAGCTGGGGCCCGCATAACCCGGGGCTCAGCCTGCACCCCTCAACCTCCTTCCCAGGGCAGAGTGCAGCCTTCAACCCAGAGGGCCAGCCCATGGGGGGCTACACCGAAGCTCAGCCACACATGACTGTCAGGCCTCCAGGTAAGTCCCCGCCCCTTAACTAACCCTGCCCCCAGCACACCAGGCCCCTCCTCTCAACGAAGATACCCCACCTTCTGGGATCCAGTTCAAGAATAATGCAGTAATTCATTTGCATAACAGTGGAGCTGGGGGGACCATCACAGATTTCCTGGAGCCCACTTCTTAGCTGAGCTTGTTTCTTCCAGGCTCCGCCCATCCTCTGGAAGGTTCTACTTAAAGGACTAGTACCTTTTTAAAAAAGATTTTATTTATTTATTTTATTTGAGAGAGGCGAGAGCGCACACACGCATGCATATGTACACGCACACACACACACACACAAACGCTCGCACGCAGGGTGGGGGTGGGGTAGGGGTGGAGCACCAGAGGAAGAGGGACAGATGGACCCTGCGAGGAGCACAGAGCCCACCGTGGGGCTCCATCTCACAACCCTGAGATCAGGACCTGAGCTGAAACCAAGAATCAGAGGCTCAGTGGACTGAGCCACCCAGGCGTCCCAGGTCTAGTACTTTCTTAAATGATGACTCAGTCTGTCTTGATAGTGGGATCCCCTGGGGAGGGAGACGGTGGGAGGGATTTGGGGCATATGGGAAAGTCGGGGAAGACGCACAACCCTCATCTTTTCTCTTCCAGGGTCGATGGGAATGAGTTTGAACTTAGAAGGAGAGTGGCATTATCTATAGATTCAGGACAAATGTGAGTGTCCTATCTCTCGGGGTTCTGGGTTGGGGGTTATGTAGATCTCAAAGCTCTGTAAGGCCTCCAGATTCCAATACTGCGCCCACCTGGAGGGGGTCCTCGTGGGTCTGCAGGGCTCAGTGGGAAGATGGTTTATCCACCCACCCGCTCATTCATTTGTCTGTACGTGTCCATCCATCAGTCATCCACTTACCCACTCTCCATGCAAACACACATCCACTCAATCCGTAGTCATCTGCCCGCCCACCCACCTGGTCAGCCGTCCACCTCCGCACCGATCCAGCCGCCCACCCGTGAGCCACCCATGCCTCCGTCCACCACCGGTCCTCCAACCAGCAAATACATCAACCCAGTCTTCCACGCCCATCCACACTGATCCGCCCCCTCCAAAGCTTCACCCGCCCACCTGCCCACCCAGTCAACCGCACACCCATCTGTTCACACACCTCCGGCGGACATGAAGCCCTCTTCCGGATCCTGACCAGTCTCAGACAGGGTCCTGCTCTTGAGAAAATTTGAGCTTTGGAGGAAGTGAACATCAGAAAGGAATGATGGTCCAGAGCAAGAGGTGGAACAATACAGAGCTTGCTTGGAGGAGGGAGACGTCCCCTGTCCCTGAGATAGCAGGAAAGACTTCAGAGAGGAAGTAACTTCTAGGTAGGGCATTGAAGGATGAATAGGAGTCCACTGGGGAGAAGAGGGAGGGGCAAGAGAGTAGGGTACATTCTTTCACTCTCCCAGGTCTTAAGATTTCAGAGCATCTTCCCACTTAGTCTTCATAAAAAACCCCCAAGAGGGAGAAATTATTATTTTTGTGTTACAGATGAGAAAAATTGATGCTCAGAAAGAAAACTTCACTTGTATAGGTTCACTGAGCTCAGAAAAGTAGAGGGAATAGTGTGTGCAAAGGCCCAGGGTTCAGGAGCTGCCTGCAATTTCTACAACACGAATCAGACCTTGACTGACTCCGAGTTAAAACTCTTCTGTGGCTCCCTAGTGCCCTGTGGTGAAGTCCAGAATCTTCAGTTCAGCACCTCTACACTCCCTTATTTAATGCACATTCCCTGAGTACTTGTGTGCCTGGCCCTGGGCTGGGTAGTGCACACAGCAGTGACCACAACAGCCCAGCCCTGCCCTCACAGGGCTTATTGTCCAGTGGGGGAGAGTGTCTTCAGACAATGATGCCCAAAGTGGACAGGGCTGGGATGAGGGAACCCAGGAACTGGAGGAGCCCAGAGGGAGTATCAGACCCAGGCTGGGAGGCTTCAGGGAAGACTTCCTGGAAGAGGGGACTTGGGAGCTGAGACCAGGAGAACGGAAGGTGTGACGCAGGAAAGGAGGGAATAGCATATGCAAAGGCCCAGTGCACTTAGCAAACTCAAGGCTATGAGACAGCCCTATGCCCCCATCACCACTGCCTCCAGACCGATGAGGGGGAAGGAGGACTGGCCTGGGCTGGCACCAGCAGGCAGGCTGGCAAGTAGTGAACTTGGGGCCAAAAAAAGGCTGGGAGATGGGAGTGGAGACCTAAGAGAGCTTAGGCATGGAGCCTGGGAAGGAGAGGTGGACATTTGTCCAGGGCCTGGCAGGTCGGTAGGGATCTCAGCTCTGCCCCAACCAACCAAGGATGGGTGTGGCCTGGTCTGAGTGTCACGGGACCTCAAAAGAGGTGGAGGGGTTTCCCAGTCTCTCTCCTTGTCTTCTTTTCTCTTTCTTGGTTTTAAGAGTCTTATCTGTTTTTTCATCTCTCTCTCTGTTGCCTCTATTTCTATTCCTCGTCCTTCCCGCCCTGCCTCCCTCTGCACTCCTCTCACTGTGGGGCTGATGTGGGACCAAACCCCTCCCCACTTCCTGACTTGGCCTCTCATCCCCTCTCCACAGACCCCAGCCTCCGGACTGTGACCACTAAGCTCACACCTGGTTCCGGTCCCCGCCTGGCCCCCTGACTTCAGGACCCCACCTCCTAAGGTCCCCAATGCAATGCCTACCTCCCTGGGGCCCCACCGGGACATGGGGGCCTGAGCACCCACTCGAGGGTCTCTCAAGGACAAAGACAAGGCCCCTAGGCCCTGCGCCCCACTTCTGCCATCACCTCTGCCTGGAGCCCAAACTGAGATCCCAGTCCCGGGTCTTAAGAAGATGGTGGCTGGGGGGGTCCCCTGCCTCCAGGCTCGAGAAGGGACTGGCAGTGGGCTGCGGAGGTCAGGGAAGGAGGGTCAGCCAGATCCGACATTTGGAAGAGCCCCCTCGTCCTGCCGGCCCACTGCCCGCCCCTTCCCTCCCCTACCTCCCTTCACGGACGTCTTCTACTTTTTTTTTAATGATAAAATCTTTAAAAACAAAAAGCCGCCAATCTGAGTTCTTGTGTCTCTTTCGAGATTCAAATTCTCATCGATTTGAAGCTCATGAACCACCAATTATAATAATTGATACTCTTTTCTTTAAAAGATTTTATTTGTCAGAGTGAGAAAACAAGCAGGGGGAATGTTAGAGGGAGAGGCAGACTCCCCGCTGAGCAGGGAGCCCGATGTGAGGCTCCATCCAGGACCCCGAGATCATGACCTGAGTCGAAGGCAGACACTTAACTGACTGAGCCTCCCAGGTGTCCTAATAATTGATACTCTTTATCCCCACTCTCCCCAGGCACTCTGTATCAATTAGCTATTGCTGTGTAACAGACCATCCCAAAGCTTTGTGGTTCACAAGGCCAACTCTTTTTTAGCTCGTTGTGCTATGGGTTGGCATAACTAGGCTCTGCTGGGCAGTTCATGTGACTTGAACAGGGCTCTGCTGTGTATCTGTGGCCAGAGATGGGTCAGCAAGAGGGCTTTGCTGGCCGGCAGCAGGGGCAACAGGAGGTTGTCCTGTTCATTCACACAGAGGCTCAGCTGGCCCTCAAGAAGGAACAGAAGGGCCCAAGGCCTCCGGAGGTCCCAGCTCAGGTCTGACTCCTGGTTCTCTGAGCTGCATCCTCTTGGTCACAGATCTCAAGGCCAGCCAGATTCAAGGGAGGAGGCAGAGACTCCACCCCTTACAGGGCGGGGACGGGAGCCTGCAAATTCACAGCGCAAGAGATGGGGACTCGGATGAAGAAAAATGGCCCCTTTTGCATCAGTCTTCCACACAGTGGCTCCAAGATGACTTTTTTCATTTGTCCCATGGGACACAAATGCAGTTACCCCGGGGTGTCCTTGAAAACTCTCATGTGTGGCCAACAGACCACCAGGCTGCACAGCAGGGAGGTCATGAACCAGACTCTAGCCCCAACCTACCTGGGTTCAAATCCCCATTTGCTCTGTGATACTCACTCTCAGGACTGAACAGACCTGAGCTTGGAAGGGTGAGACCCCCAGAGCCCACCTCCAAACACCACTCACTCACATACTCATCTTTTTTTTTTTCAAAATTTTATTAAATAGAGAGAGCATGCCTGTGAGGGAGAGGCAGGGGCGGGGCAGAGGGAGAGGGACAAGCAGACTCCAGCAGCGAGACTTCGTGGGGCTCCTGACCTGAGCTAAATCAGGAGTCCGGGGCTATACCTACAGGGCCACCCAGGAGCCCCTCATATATGCACCTCCTAACACGGCGGCCTCTGGAACCTCCTAATGCAAACACGGAAACTGAGGCCCTGTGAGGCCTGTGATCCACAGACGCCCTCACCCTCCGCAACAAGGTGCACGTGGCTCAAATCTCACTCACGGGTCAGTTGCCAACTCCAAGAGCTGCCAATCCTGCTGTTTTGTTCCCGAGCTGCCGTGGAGCTCAGTGCAAACTGTAAGTTGCTTGGGTTTGGACCCTTGTCTGTGGCAAATAGCTCAGTCCCCCTTCTGCGCCTCCGACCTAGGCGCTCCCTTTGCCCTGGATCACCTTCCCCTGCCCGGAGTCCCCTCGGCAAAGATTCAGGGGCAGCTAAACCGAGGCACCCCGCTTCAGACTACCTGCTGCTCCTTCCTCGTCCCCTCCCTGGAATTCTCTCCGTCACTATTTCATTATTGGCTTGAACCTCAGCCCTGGCAGCCTTGGGCGTGTCACAAGTGCCCAGGGGACAAGAGGCAGCTGAGCCTCATTCACTTGGCCCGGGTGTTTATGAGGTCTGCAGTCTGCGCTCTGGGCAGGTCTGTGAGCAAGGCGAAGACCCCTGTCCTCAGGAGCTGGCTTCCTAGTGTGGGGGGGCCCCCACAAAGCGCCGAGCAAATGAGCACTTGGTTTAGACTTTGAGGTGATAGGAGATCGTAAGTAGAGCAGAGTCGGGGTGGAAGTTAGCTGCTGCACCCTGGGGGCCAGGCTCTGAGAGGCTCCACACCGACACACCTGGTTCACCCTTAGGACTAAGGAAGTGCAATCGCTGTCCCCATTTCCCGGATGAGGAGACTGAGGCCCAGAGTGGTGACCTTGCGCCGGCCCAGGGTCACACAGCTGGAGAGCGTGGGTCTTCATTCAGACCGGCGTCCTGAGGCCTGTGGGCTAACCACTCCGCCCGCGCGGCCTCTTATTTAAAAAAAAAAAAAAGAAGAAGAATTCTAAGAGTCTGTGATTTTGAAAGGACCTAGCATGACTTATTCTCTGTGTTAGATATGATTTTGGTGACTCGGAATCGTGTTTATCTCCCGCCAGCTCCGCGGGACTGAAGTGGGTTGGACGGGGGCTAGAAAGCAGGAAGGACGTCCAGGCCCCACTTTGAGGGCAGGTCGGGGAGGGCAGGGAGGGGGCGGGGCCGGGCCGAGGCCTGAGGTCGGCCGTGGGGGAAGCTGGCGCTGCCTGTAGGGGTGGGGGCGGAGGAATGGGGGGACCCAGGACCCGGGCGAGGGGGGAGGGGCAGCTCCCCTCCCCCTTCCCCACCTGCTCGGCGACTGGAAATGCCTCTCGCTGAATCCTCTCTAATTAAACCAATTGGATGTGCCACCGGGGAGGAGGGAAATTGGGCAGGAGGTTAATTGTAACTAAAAATACCTCCCCCGTTTCCTAGGGTGAGGAAGCCGCGGCCGCCCGGGTTCGGACCGGGGAGGTGGGGAACCCGCCGGGTCTCCGGGGCGCCCGCGGGGGGCGGTGGGGGTTTGTGAGTGGCGGGCCCGGCGGGCTCGGGCCTGTGCGGCTGGGGGTCGGCGTCGGCGGCTGAGCCTGTCCCTGCGCGGCACGCATGTGTCCCCCACCATTGCCCGGGTCCCAGGCTGCGTCTGTCATGCCGTGCCTCGGTCCAGCTCGTGCGTTTGCGATTACGAGACTCGGGGCGTCACTACCTGAGTCTGGCGGGGGTGGGGGGATTGTGTGGGTAAGCGGGTCTCCTTCATAACTGGGGGCCTCCTTGAATGAGTCCGGCGGTGTCTCTACGTGTGGCTTTGTAGGGTCCTGGGAGCTCTGTTTGCAGGACAGCGAGACAGCGCGGCTCCGGGTCATTCCAGCTTCGGTGCGGGTGAATGTGGGGCAGGCAATGAGCCCAGGCTCCCTCCAGAGGGCGCTGAGGAGCCGTGGAAGGCGGTTTTGTCTGCAACCTCTTCATTGAGATGTAATTGACTAACCTTAAAACTGTCCCATTTAAAGCGTGCGGTTGGATGGCTCTTGTCTAGTGACAGAACTGCGCAGCCGTCACCATAATCAACTGCACGACATTTTCATTACCCCTAAGAAAGAAACCCTCTACCCTTCAACAGCTGCGCCCCCGCCACCCCAACTCCCAAACCGGGGCAGCTACTAATCCACTTTCTGGCTCTGTGGATTTCCCTGTTCTGGGCATTTCATAGAAATGAAATCTATAGGGTCTTTTCTTTTTTTAAAGATTAATTTATTTTAGAGAGGAGGGGGAGGGGCAGCAGGAGAGAGAGTCTCAAGCTGACTCCACACTGAGTGCCATCCCCATGTAGATCTGATCCCAAAACTCTGAGATCAGAGCCTGAACAAAAACATCACCCCCCCCCACCTCCCCACCCCCACAAACACACACTTTATGGTCTTTTGTGTCTGGCTTCTTTCACTCAGCATAGAGCTTTCAAGGTTCCTTCACGTTGTTGCGTGTCTTGGTGCTTCGTTCCTTTTTATGGCAGGAAGTTATTCCATTGTCTTGGAAGGATTTTGAGCAGAAAAAGGACAGAGTCGGGTTTGTGATTTGCGTGAAGCTGCCGTGCAGAGGGTAGATTATGGACGGGGGTGGGGAGGCAGTGATATGAGTTGGTTGTGTCTCCCAAAAAGATACACTCAAGTCCTAATTCCAGGACCTATGAATGTGACCTTACCTTATTTGGAGATGGGATCTTGACAGACGACCCAGGTAAAATGAGGTCATAGGGTGGAAGAAATTGAAAAACCAGATATTGACTTGGGGGGAAATATTCACTACGTGCATGACATGTATATTCTATAAAGGACTATATATATATTATAAATACATAAACTATGTATTTTTTTAAATTTTATTAGTAAACTCTACACCCAAGCTGGGGCTCAAACTCCCAACCCTAAGATCAAGACCCACCCACTCTACCTACTGAGCCATTAGGCTCCCTGTAAACTATATACATAATAAAAAGAACTCCTTCAAATCAGTAAGATAATTCCTTCATAAGAGTCAAAATATTGGATATAAATGACAAAAAGTAGGGGCGCCCAGGTAGCTCAGTGGGTTAAAGCCACTGTCTTTGGCTCTGGCATGATCCCAGGATTCTGGGATCAAGCCCCACATCCCCACATTGGGCTCTCTGCTCAGCAGGGAGCCTGCTTCCTCCTCTCTCTGTGCCTGCCTCTCTGCCTACTCCTGATCTCTATCTGTCAAATAAATAAATAAAATCTTTAAAAAAAATAAATGACCAAAAGTAGATAAACAAATGGCCAATAAGCCCATGAAAAGATACTTGACACCATGAGCCATTGTGGAAAATGCAAGTACAATGCCATAAATACACAATAAATGTCATCTGCGTAGGGGGCGCCTGGGTGGCTCAGTGGGTTAAGCCTCTGCCTTCAGCTCAGGTCATGGTCCCAGGGTCCTGGGATCAAGCCCCGCATCGGGCTCCCTGCAGGGAGCCCACTTCCTCCTCTCTCTCTGCCTACTTGTGATCTCTCTCTCTCTCTCTCTCTCTGTGTCAAATAAATAAAATAAAATAAAATAAAAAGTCATCTGCGTAGCTAATGGGAGGTCTCACGCATGGCTAGTAGGAGCACACACTGGTACAACAACTTTGGAAGACAACTGCAAAAAATCTACCATCACCGAACCCGTGTGTGTCCCATGACCCTGCGACGCCACTCCTGGGCTCGAACTCTGCAGAAGGGCACAGATGGGCTCACGCAAAGCCACACGGACTGTGTGTTCACAGTGGCATGAACCCGGCCAGCCGCCCATCAACAAAAGAACAGATTAAACAAAGTGCGATGAATTCCCACGACAGAATGAGTAAACCACACAGCTCCATGCACCAGGATGTTAGCCAAAGAAGCCAGACACGAGCGAGAACATTTTTATGAGGTTCTAGAAGGGGCAAGGCTAGGCGACAGTGTGCGGACTCAGGGTGCTGGTGGCCCAGGGGGGCCCGGGCTGGCTGTGGTTTGTTTGTCTGGATGCTGGTGGCCTGGGCGTGTTTCATGTTCTGTGGAAATTCAAAGCCATTCCCTTACCATCTGTGCCCTTTTCTGTGTGTTACGCTTCAAGAGAAAGTTTTATTTTATTTATTTTTTTAAAAGATTTTATTTATTTAATGGACTGAGAGACCACAAGCTGGCAGAGAGGCAGGCAGAGAGAGAGAGGGGAGGAAGCAGGCTCCCTGCTGAGCTCAATCCCAGGACCCTGAGATCATGACCTGAGCCAAAGGCAGAGGCTTTAATCCACTGAGCCACCCAGGCGCCCCTAAGAGAAAGTTTTAAAAGGTGTTGAGTGATGCGTACACACTGCATCTTGAAAGCTGCTGTGAAATCCAAGTACGAAGTCCCCTAGGGGCAGCTGGAGGTGCCCCTCTCCCCAAACCCTTGCCCCAGGGGAACCTTATCAATTTTTTTAATTTGGGCCAGTCTGGTGGGTGGAAAGTGAGGTGTCCGGGAGCCTTATTTCCTGCTGTTGTGAGAATGGCCAGGCTACAGCCCCACCTGGAGTTTCTGTGCACATTTTGGAGCGGATGTAGTGCCCTAGGTGACCGGCCGGGATATGAAAACTTCTCAGTTTGGACAAATGCCCTGGAGGCTGTATCTGGGTGTTGAGTTTTCTCCCTTCCTTGGGTAGGGTCCTTCAGACTCACCCCCTAGAGTGGTTTTAGAGGGTCGGAGCCCAAGGGGTGCTTGGATCTTTTTGGCAGATGCTGGATAGCTTCCATTTTAGCACCTCCCTGCCCGTGCACATGCGCGCACACAAATAAAAACTGTTTCTTGCCAGTGGGACATTCCTTTATGTTTTAACATGAAAAAGAGGAAAAGCATTCATTTATGTTTTAACATGAAAAAAAAGGACTTGTCAGGAACAGTCCTGACAAGAAGTAATGTTCTAAGGAGACGTGGCTGAGCAGTGGGTGGGAGCAGCTCTGAGTTATTTTCTCCCATAAACCGGTTATTTCCCTATTCTTTTTATTTTTTTATTTTTATTTTTTTTAAGCTTTTATTTATTTATTTGACAGACAGAGATCACAAGTAGGCAGAGAAGCAGGCAGAGAGAGAGGAAGGGAAGCAGGCTCTCCACTGAGCAGAGATTCCCCACGCGGAGCTTGATCCCAGGACCCTGAGATCATGACCTGAGCCGAAGGCCGATGCTTAACCCACTGAGCCACCCAGGCATCCCCTTATTTCTCTATTTTTAATGCCTTGGATCAGGGAAGACATTTTCAGGGATCATAACGGGAGAGAGATTTGGCCACCATAAAAAACTTCAAAATGTTGAGTAAAGCCACCAAAAACAAAGCCAAAAGAAAGCAGCAAAGTGAGAGAAATGTTCCTAACATCTATGATGCTTAAGATCCAGAATATATAAAGAGCTACCGGAGACCAATAACAAAATGACAATGAGTCTAGGATTTGAGCCAACAGAAGAGGAAATACCAACGGTACAGAACATGCAGTGATACTTGGGCTTGCTGGCAATCAGGGGAAATAAAAATAATGTTAAGTCACTACAGCCTGTACGGAAGGACAGATAGGAAGGAGAATCCATCAAATGACCTATTAAAACGTACCTTCCCTTGGACCAGTGATACTCCCAGGGATTTAGCCTATACACACATATCTGGAAGTGACCCACGTGCAAGGATATTCATGCCAGCTTTGTTGGTAGGAGCAAAAGATTGGAAACAGCTTAAATGTCTCTCTGTACGGGTCTAGCTAAGAAAACGTTCGGCCTGTCCGTGTGATGACTGTATCGGTATACAAGATCTCCCAGCACTGTGCCCGGCACACAGCAGGCACCATCGAGGGTTTGCTACTATATCGAAATGCATGCAATTCCCCTTGTAAGTCGGACCGAAACGTGGGTGGTTAAAAAGGAGGGGAAATTGGCAGTCTGTGCCGAAAATTCCGCAGAAATGCTTTGTGGGTGTGTGTGTGTGTAAGTGTAACGTGCTCCTTTTTTGCTCCACAGTGTCAGGTTAGTTTGGGGCATACAATGTAGTGTGCTCATCGCGACAAGTGCGCTCCGTCAGAGCGTGCGATGGAATATTACTCAGCCTTATAAAAAGGAGGGAAATTGTGTCCTTTGCAAGGACGTGTTTGGAGCGAGAGGGTATAATGCTTAGCGAGATGAGCCAGTCAGAGAAAAGACAGATAGCATAGGATCTCACTCACTGGTGGAATTGAAGAAACAAAACGAGCAGAGCCGGGAAGAGAGAAACCGAGAACAGACTCTTCTAGAGAACGCACCGAGGGTTGCGGGGGGGCGGTGGGGAAACGGAATGGGGAGGACGCTCTTACCTTTTGACCCACTAATTGCTCTCTCGGGAAGGCCCTAAGGAAGCAGCCAGAAGCTGGGGGAGAGGCACCATGTGCAGGGGTGGGGGGTGCAGAGCGTGGTGCAGAATGGAAGGAAGCGGCTTATGGCTCCGGGCGGGCCCCACCAACGCCCGAGGGGACTGATGCGCAGGTGATAAGCGGCTTCTGTGTCTGTGCTGATGCTTTGTGCAAAGAAGCTGACAGGATCCAAACCCCCTGGTGCCCAGGGTCTCTCAGGTGGGGAGGGATTCTGAGGGATTCTTTCCCCTTCTATTTCCAGTCTTCCTGAATTATCCATAATGGGGAGAGCCTTTTTAAAAGGAGGAATTCAGAAGCAGACAGAGAGGCCCTGATGCAAACAAAGGTGTCCACTATTGCGCTGTTTGGGAATTAACAGACAAACAGTCCAGACACGCAAGGGCAGGACACAGGTATTTACGAGTGGGGTGTCTACACTCGGGCCATTGCTCCGCCATTCGTGAGGAGTCCGCTTTCAGAGTAAAGTGCAACAAGCTGGGGAAACACTTAGGATCTGTCTCCCAGAACCATTCAAGGGGCCAAGG
This sequence comes from Mustela erminea, assembly GCF_009829155.1. NCBI lineage: Eukaryota > Metazoa > Chordata > Mammalia > Carnivora > Mustelidae > Mustela > Mustela erminea. Next base: position 3,751,943 of record NC_045632.1, on the reverse strand, counting down.
GCACCGCAGGACGTTGACCAGTTTGTAGCTGTCTGGAAACACATGCGCGGAGGAGGAGACTGGAGGCTGTGCCCCCGCAGGTGGATTGCAGGGGGTTCTTCCTCCTCCTGTCGTGGTCCTGCACCTCCTCAGCTTCCTCCTGTGTTGCCCATGCCGGGGGCGCCGGGTGGGCCCGCCTGACCCCCCGCCTCTGGCAGCAGAGCCAGACTCTGGCTGTGGAGCAGGTGCCAGCAGGCAGACCCCATCCAGACACACAAGGAGGCAGAGGACACCCAGGGTCACGGCTGGGGCCTGGCGTGTTTGCACCCAGCGCTCCCGGCGGCAGTGGCCTCAGGGTCCTGTCGTCCTGGGGGTCACTCCTAAGGGCCTGACAGGAGCCCACAGCTCCAGCCTCCCAGGCTGCCGTCGGCACCCCCATCCCTCTTTTAACCCCCTTCCTGTTTAATACCCCTGCAGTGGCTTCATTTAGGCTCTGATCCCGGCCCCTCTCCTACTCAGGGAAACAAAATTCGAGAGCTTTCCTGGATTTCCAGATGCAAATGAAGCCTCTGAGGCAGACAGAGGGTGGGGCTGTGCTCATTGGTCAGAGAGAGAAAGGGCAGAGCACAGCAGAGAGGCTGAGGGTCTCCCCAGGGCCACGGGGTGTTGCAGTTGTCTGATGCGCTCAGGTTTTAATATTAGAATCCCGCGGGCTGGTCTTCAAAGGTTAAGCCAACGCTGTTCCTAGAACAAGGCCCCCCAGGCCATGACGCACTTGCTGTCCTTTCTGTAGACCCCCGACTGGGGCCGGCGGGAGCCTTTCCCGCTGCTCCGGTCCCGCGGGGACCACGCTCACGCCACAGCTCTCCCTCCCTCCTCTGCAGCGAGCGTTGGTCGCCTGCATCTTTCGCTTTTCTCTTTCACCTGAGCCGTGGAATTTGCCAGCATCAAGGTTCACGGCGTCACCCTCCGGTTCTTAGGCATGCAGCCGTGTGGGGAAGGAGGGGCGAGTGAGACCTGCTGCAGACCCACAGCGGGAAGGGCCCTGGGCACCGCGGCAGACGTGGGCCCATCCCAACCCCCTGCCCCGTTCTCGAAGCGGATCGTGCGGACGGACAACACGCAGGTCTCCCCCATCTGAGGAAAAGCAGGGCCTGTGAGGACAGACTTGCGTGGGGGGGGGGGGGCGGGATCAGGGTCCTCTGCCTGGGAGCTGAAGGCCCCGCTGTCCCCATGGGCCCCGCGGCGCCTTGGATCAGCAGATGGGACGAGAGCCTGGGCGGGGGAGGACCAATGAGGGAGGCTCGAAGGGCAGAGGCCACCTAGGAGACTTTATTCGCATGTTCACACTCCTCTCCGTGCCAGGCCAGCCCAACCAGAGCACTGAGCCCAGGCTGCGGTTCGGGCAGGAGTCCCGGAGCCTCGTGGGGGTGACAGGTTGGCAGGTGGGGCTCCTGGCCCCACTCACACGTGCTGCCTCCTGTGGCGCAGCACCTCTGTTGGCGTGAACAGAAAGTCCTTCTGGCAGGCCTCGCAGTGGTAGGGCCTCTGCAGGGCAGACGTCTTCTGGACGGGTTCAGGGGCGGCTTCCTCTGCCCCTACAAGATAAGTAGGCTGTTGGGGGTGGGAGTCACCCCTGCGTGTTCCCACCCCACCCTCCAAGTCCCAGGCACCCAGAGGACTCAGGCCACCTCCCAGTCTCTGGGGCCTCTGGTTCCACCTCCTCAGGGAAGCCTTCCTTGATTAACACACACACACACACACAAGCAAGTCTCTACTCTGTGTGTCTCGTCGTGTCTGTCTCTGTCAGCCCCTGGGACACACAGACTGAGGAAGAGCGCATCCTGGCACGGGGACCATGGGGTCCCACTGCCACGTCCCACACCAGCCCCGGCTGCTGTGGTGGGGTCTGCCTGCTGTGGCACCCCCTGGGTGACAAAGGGACAGGATGGCTGAGCCAAAGACAGCAGCCGGACAGAGAAAAGAACGAGAGACACAGCAACAGACAGAAACCGAGGCAGACAGAGTCAGCCTCACATGGAGCCCAGAGAGACAGACACAAAAGAATGAGAAAGAGGCGATGTTCTGGGCCCTCCCGTCCCTGGTTCCCGGTCTCTGTGACAAAACCCGATGTGGCACCAACTAGAGCCAGAGGGCTGAGGTCCTCAGTCCCCAGACGGGGAGCGGATGAAGGCCCAGCCTCGCAGTAAAGCCGCACAGGAGGGGCGGGTGGACACAGCTGCCCCAGCCTCCCCCACGTCCCTACCTGGCGGGCCGTCCTGCGGGGCCTCAGGGCACGTGTTCTCGTGGGCGATGCGCTCCAAGGGCGTCAGGGGCAGGTGCAGGCCGCAGTGGGGGCAGGTCCAAAAGGTGCGGAGACAGTCACTGTACAGGTCCGTGTCACTCTGGGGCAGGAAGTCTGCGTCAGGATGTAGCCCCCTGCCCCACTCACCAACCCCCTGCCTGCGACCTGTGCTAGTACCCCTCGGGGCTGGCGGGCCCCACGCCAAAACCACCTCCTGCCCTAAGCTGGGATGTGGCTGGTCGCGGGGAGGCCGGGACTCCCTCTGTTTCGGGTCAGGGGTGGGGTGATGGGCCGAGGTGGGGTCCATGCTTACCGCAAGGCAGTTGTAGGTGAGAAAGTCAGCGACTGCGTAGCCCCCTTTGGTGGGGTGGGGGGAGAGGGTAGAGCTGCCAAAGAGACCCGGGAGACTGGGGGCAGCGGTGATGGTCTGGGGTCCCACATATAGGTTCTGGACTTCCAGCCCTGTGAGCCGCCGGAGGCTGTAGGGAACCTGGGGAAGGAAAGAGAGACAGACTCAAGGAAACATTGTTAGGGCACCTGGATCCAGCTATGCCTGAAATTGGACCCAGGACAGGGCCAACTGCTCAAATCAGTCACAGCACGGTCTCAGCCACTGGCTGTAAGAGGCTGGTCTAGCATCCATGCCGGTGCCCCTTTTCTGCTCCCTGTCACCTGTGGGACAACAACCCAACCCACCATCACCCAGCACGCTGGTCCATCCCCCCTGCCCTGGTTCCCCAGGCCTGCAGCTCTGGGAAGCCACCCTGGTGCACACCCTTCTCTCTACTCCATCTGCATGCAGACCTGGGAGCAATTCCCAGCTGCCCACTTACAAGGTGGGGAATGGACCTCACACCTGCCCCGCCCAGTTCTTCCCTGGGCCCTCTGTGAACAGACTGCTTCTTACAGCTTCCCTCTCTGGCCTGCACACCCTTCACCCCTCGTGAGAGCACCTCACAAAGCATGTGCAGTGGTGCTCAATAAATGCACACAGAACTGCGCGGGTTGGGGGAAGGGGCCCCGCAGGGGCTAATGGCTCGGCCTCTGCCGCTGGGTGCCTGGGGTCAAATGCAAACCCCAAAGCACGACCAGGGAAGGAGGGGGAAGACAGGCCTTCCGGCCTCTGAATGTGGGCACAGCCATGCAGGCAGCACGGACCTCAGATGCCACGAACCGCAGCAGGTCCCGGCTCAGGTCTGCCACCTCCCTGCGGTCCCCCGGAGCCGCCGCGTCCTCCCCTTCGTCCACCTCTGGCCGCTGCCTCTGGGCCTGATGGGCCAGCTGCCGGTCCAGGATGCTTTCCCATTGGGTCCGGAGCCGCACAGAAGCTGCCAGAAGCCGGAGCGCGCTCTCACTGTCCGCAAGCTGGAGCTCCAGCCAGCCGTCAGCCACCACGCGCGAGCAGTCGCCGTTGGTGTCTAGGGACCGGCTGAAGAGCAGGAGGGACTGGAAGGGAGGGGACGAGAGGCAGACGGTGGGGTGGGGTGCGGGGCAGGACACCAGCTTCGAGAGACCCTGTCCACCCCTCATTCCCCCCACTTGTCCGTTCACCCGCACCCCCCACCACACCCCCCCCCCGCGTGCCAGGCCCCTTCCCACCTTGGCTGCAAGCGAGCGTCCCTGCCCCCCCAGCACGAACACTGTACTTGGACAAACAGACCAACCAAAGTCAAAGCGTAAACTGCACTACATTCTAGGAAGTCCGGGTCCTCATCCAGTCTCGCCAGTGGCGGTGACCTCGCAGACGCCTCTGTCAAAGCCGCCTCAGACAGGGTCCCTCCCATGTGAACAGTCACTATTTATGCTTTCCCCCTAGCCTCGCTCCTCCGTAGAGCGGGAAGGGAGGGCGGGCCTCGGCCGGCAGGGTGGTGTGCGGAACTCAGGAGGCGGGGCAGCTAACGCTGGCAGGACTCTCCCTTCTTGGCTATAGACATACACACCAACCTATCCACAGCCCACACGTGGCCCCAGCCCCCACCCTCTCCTGCCAGGACGACTACAGTCGCCTCCTCGCTGGGGTCCTGATACTGCCCTGCATCAGACCCTGTTCCAACCCTACTCAAACCCTCCCAGGAGATGGGGAGACGCCCCAGCCTCTCGGACCTCCTCTCTCTGACCCCAGCTCCAGCCACTTTCCCCTTCACTACCTCTGGTCCAGCTGTTCCCTGGGCACAGTGGGCATGCATGTGCCTCAGGGCCTTTGCACTTGCTGTTCCAAGACACTCTTCTCCCTAAGTACCCTGGTGGCTCCTTCCTTCGTTCCACTGCACCTTCTCAGCGAGGCCCACCCTGATTGCCTTCCTATTACAGCCTGTTCCCTACCCTCACCCCACCCTAACCCCTTTACCCTATTCTTTTCATTTTCCCCAAGTCCTCCTAACCCGCTAGCATGTCTGTCATTACTGCCATCCTCCCCAGCTGCATGTGACCCCTGTGCCAGCAGGGACCGGGGCTGGTCTTACTGCCTGCTGGGTTGTCGGTGCCTAGGCCAATCCCTGGCACCCAGCAGGCGCTCAGCCAAGCGCTTACTGGATGAATACTCGAAGGCAGAGACAGCAGCCAGTGGGGGAAGGCGGCTCTTCCGCCCAGCCTGGCCTCCTGCCCCAGGGACATGGTCAGGCTGCGTGGCAGCTGGGACACACCTGCAGAGCAGGGACGCGGACACAGTTCACCAGGTAGGGCTTGTTGGTCTCCAGCAGCGAGACGAAGACGAGGAGCTGGTGCTTGCTGCTCACCTTGTCCTTGTCATCTGCAATGGTCCAGATGGAGGCTCAGGGCCCCCCCCGCCACCCGATCTCCTGCCCACAGCAGCCCCCGCTGGTCTGTCCCCCCAGGGCCATTTCCATGCGGTAGGAAATACTGCTGATTTCACCAGGCATCACAGCAGCGAAAACACCAGACCTTGTTTTATGCTTCTCAGCGACAGGCCTGGGACCAGATCCCAGCAAAAAGGAGCAAAACGTAAGGTGACAGAAGACACAAGGTGGCAGGAAGCTGGGTGAGGCTACCGAGGGCTCGTCCCATTCTTCCCCAGGAAGGGGTCTGGGACTTTTCAAAATGAAAAAATAAAGGAGGAAAACAATGTAACAAGAAGAGAGCGGACTGTCTAGAAATTTACAGCTGTTAAAGATTTGAGGGGAAGGTTTCAAATTCTACCTTCACCATTTAAAATTATAAACCTCAGGGGCACCAGGGTGGCTCAGTGGATTAAAGCCTCTGCCTTCGGCTCAGGTCATGATCCCAGGGTCCTGGGATCAAGCCCCGCATCGGGCTCTCTGCTCAGCAGGAAGCCTGCTTCCCTTCTTCCCTCTGCCTGCCTCTCTGCCTACTTGTAATCTCTGTCAAAATCTTTAAAAAAATAAAATAAAATTACAAACCTTCCCTTTTGGAGTTAATGTTCACAATTTACCGTGGTTACTTTGTTTATAAACAAGGACAGAGAGCAGCTATCCCAGAACTCACACAGGGGGCACCCTGACCAGGCCCCTGCCTGGCCCAGGGCTTGGATGCTGCGTTCCAGGCCCCAGCGGCCAGGAGGGGCGCCCTGGGGCAGGACCAAGCTTGGACGCTCATAGAGCCCCTGGGACAGGTCCTCCCTACTTGCTAAAAGCTCTGGCCTGGGGTGTGGCCACAGCGCCTCACTAGTCACCATAGGGAGGATGGGGCTCAGCGTGGGAGTGAGTCCCCACGAGGTCTGGCTCTTGGGACCCCAACACCCCGACACCAGCCGGGTCCCGGGTCCCAGCTGACAGGTCCCACGTCAGCAAAGTTTGGGCGGGAGCCAGGAGGCAAGCCCCGATGGTGAGGGGCCCCTGACGTTATCGTCCCCCCACCCCTCACTCCCCTCCCAAGGGGGTTTTCTCTCCCTGCCTAGACTCCCAGTACCTCGGCTGGCTTCGCCGCCCCTGGCCGCCTGCTCTTGCGTGTGCAGTACCTCTGGGCTGTTGGCAAAGATGCAGGTGGGGTGCAGCACGGTCCCCTGCTTGGATTGCGTGTGGAAGATCTGCAGAGGCAGACGCCAAGTGACAGAGGCCCTCAGACCTACTCCTCCGCTGCCCACAACCCTTTTCCTCCACTCTCTCGGCCAGATTCCCCAGCCACGTCTCCGCTCAGGAGTCCCCTCCTCCAGGAAGCCTTCCCTGACACCCCCACCCCTGCCCCGGTGCACTGGAGCCCCATGAGGGCAGGGCCAGGACTGTTCCTGTGTCCTTAGCACCGAGCACGGCCAGGAAGGTATGCCGAGGGGCGAAGCGCCCAGAGGAGGCCCACCTGGTCCGAGTCCTTGCGGCTGCTGTTGAACGGGTCCGGGACGGCGAGCTGCGGGTAGAGGCCCCGGCCCAGCACCATCTTGAGCAGCGCCATCTGGTCCCGTGTCAGGTCTTGGGCCGAGCTGGTGGCTGCCTGTAGCTGATCCAGGCTGTGTCGCAGCTGAAACTTCACATCCTGCGAGGGGAAGGTGGGGGGAAGGCAGGTTCCTGGGGGGCCAGCCCGGTACCCGAGGGGCTGCCACTAGGACCCCAGGGAGCCACAGAGTACGGGGGTCAGGTCCTGTCTGTGCCCCCCGACCCCCGGCACCCACCTGGATGTCCACGCCATCACCAGCCCCCCGGTCCTCGTCGCTGGAGCCGCCGTCCACGCCCTCCTGCAGCCGCAGCACCTTGCGCCGCCGCCCCCCGCCCTCCTCATGCTGGCGTTTCAGACGGTACAGCTCCCTGCGCTCCCGGCGTTCCTGCAGCCGGCGCGAGCTGTCGCCTGGTGTCGCGGCCTGTGCCCGGGCCAGCAGCCCGTGGTCCTCCAACAGCTCCTGGGGATAGGCGGAGCCCGGGTGAGGGACACAGGGCAGGCTGAGTCTGGGGCTCCGGTCCTGGGCCTGCCACTCGCCGGCCCCTCCACTTCAGAGGACTTGGGATATCGTGTGCGACACAAAGAGAGGAGCCCCGGCCTTTCACCACCCTCTCGGACTCTGCAAGCCAACCAAAGCCAAAGCAAGGCCCTGGAAAGCCGGAGATGCCAAGAACAGTCCAAGCATCTGCAGTCCCCGATGGGGGTGGGGATGGGGGGCATCTCCTAAAATTGCACAATAGGCCATGGTCGGGTGACCGCCCCCTCTGGGCCCCAGTGTGGCCATGCACAACCACGGGCAGCCATGCCACTGGGGACTTACCCTGTTCTAAAGGCACTTTCGTCTATTAACTTTTTTTTTTAGATTTTATTTATTTATTTGACAGAGAGATCACAAGCATGCAGAGAGGCAGGCAGAGAGGAGGGGAGGCAGGCTCCCCGCTGAGCAGAGAGCCCGATGTGGGGCTCAATCACAGGACCCTGAGATCATGACCCGAGTGGAAGGCAGAGGCTTAACCCACTGAGCCATCCAAGTGCCCCTCGTCTATTAACTCATTTAATCCTCACAGGATGGCACAGAGGCCAAGGCCCAGGGCCGTGCAGGAACTTGCCCAGGGCCACACTGCTAGCAAATGACAGCTGGGACTTGCCACTGGGACATCCGCTCGGATCTGGTGTGCCAGCTGCTGCCCCCTGCTGCCTCCCAGAGCTCAGCACCCTGCTCCAGATGGCAAGGTTCTTTGTGAGGATATAGCATGTGACCATTGACCCTGTCCACTTCTCCAGAAAGCCCTCCTGGATTTCCACCCATGACTCACCCAGGCCACCCCACATCTGAGTGTCTGATGGCTGTGGAGGTGGGTATAGGGTGGGACACCGACTGCTCCATCAGAGAAAGAAAGGGGTGGGTGCCCCCGCACTAGCTCTCCCACCCCCACCTGGCCCCCTCCCCGGTCCTGAGCCTCACCTTGAACTGGCGCCGCAGGTTGGCCATCTCGTACAGCCGGTGCTCCTCTACACCCCGACGGCGGCACCACTTGCGTGAGTTTCTGCTCCGCTCAGATTTCACCTGGGTGGGGGACCGGACGCCGGGGGGTCAGGGCCTGGTCGGTTAGAGAAGGGTGTAGGGGCTGACCCAGCACCCAGACACCCCCAGCCGCCCCCAGAATGGGCCCAAACAGCAGTCCCTGGAAAAGGAGGCAGGAACACACGTGTTCTCCTTCTTCTCCCAAGTCTCGGTGTCACTGCTTCCTCCTACAGGAAGCCTTCCAGACTACACTGGGTCAGACATCCCCTCTGGGCACACCTAGCACCTTGGACTGCCATCACAGCCCATTCTGGGAGGTCACAGCCCAGGGACAGGTCTGCCTCCCTGCACAGGACTGTGTGACTCTGGAGGGCAGGGCCAAGGGCCTTCAGTCACCACCAGGTCCCTGGGACTGCCTGGCCAGAGCATGTGCTGGATACTAAGTGCCATCCTAGGAGCATTGGCCCTTCCTCTGGGCAGCAGTGGTCTTACTCAGTGCTTTGGAAACACTCCCCTCCCCTCAACACTGGGCCCCAGCACCTGCTGGTCCCATGGCCACGGGAGCAGATGGTGGAGACAGGGGCCTTCTAGTCCGCAGAGGGCTCAGGGTCCTCGCCGGGGTAGCGGGCCTCCTCTCGTCCCACTCGCAATGTCACAGACAGGAGCCCTACCACTGGCCTCACCTGCACCCAGGCGTTGAAGACGTTGAAGAGCGTGAAGGGGTCCCCGTGGTCACTCTCCAGGGGCCGCCGTGCCGCCGCACACTCCGGGTGGCTCTGGGCGCTGCGGGTGAAGGGTGACTGGACACTGAGGGCAGCCGCGATGGTGAGCACGGGCTCCGCCAGGTGGAACATGCAGCCCAGGATCAGCATCTTCCCTGGCGGGTCAGGGAGATGCTGAGCTGAGCCTCTTGGTGACTGGGACCGCCGCCCTCCCCGCCCTCCCACTCCCAGCCGGCCCCCCACCCCCTCCACCTTATCCGCAAAGGGCCCTGGGAGCCACAATGACAGAATCGAGCCCACACTCTGCCTCCCAGGCATGCAAGCTTGGGCAAAGCCTCAGTTTCCCATCTGTAGGTTGGGGGTGACCACAATCTTGCCTCCTGAGGCACCAGGTGGGCATGGTCGGAGGGCTGGTCCGAGCATTGCCCCTGCCCGTCTGGCTCCCTGCTCTACACCGGGCGCCCCCCTCCTGGCTTGGCTCTCCTTCCCCGCACGCCCCACTTCCTCTAGAAGGAAACTCCACTGGAGCCCTGACGGCCTGGCCTGCCTGACACACCACAGACTCCTGTGCCTCTGGACAGGTCCTCTCCTGCACTTTGCGTACAAGGTGGAGGCGGCGGACGCAGGAGCCGATGGAGGTGGGGAGGGGAGGAGCAGGAGAAGGGAAGACAGGGAGACATCGAAGCAGCAGGTCCCTGGTCTGGACCCCCAGGCCCTCGCCTGTCTGTCCTGTGGTCAGCAGCCTGAGTAACACGTTTCTGACTCATCCTTACCAGTCCCTTTGGCCGCCTTTCTGGAAAGTTCCTGTTACACATCTAACCTTATAAAATAAAACATGGCAAGAAAATGAGGCTGTCCCAGGGCTCTCTAGCTCTGTCCTTTGGGCAAGTCCCTCCCTCTTCCTGCGCCTCTGTTTCCCCGTCAGTGAAACGAGCCAACAGCCGCATCTGGCTGCCAGGAGAACAAACCGGGCTTCACCGGGGAAGCATCCGGCGCCCCACCTGGCACAGGGGAGGCGGGACTGAGCCATCTGGGCCCGGAACCTCCTGGCACTGCGTCAGCTGTGCCACCTGCCCCGTGGGGCTTGGGGACCGACAGTGTCCGCCCGGCTGCGGGTGCCTCCCAGCTCTGCCCACAGCGTGACCCTGGGCAAGTGACAGCCTTTCTCAGAGGCTGCAGTGAGTCACTCCCCTGTCACACCAGGTCCAGCCCAGGGCCTGTTGCCCGCCTGCTCCGGACCCTGGGGTGCAGGTCCTTGTCCCTGGCCAAGCTTCAACTTTCTCACCTATACAGAAGGGGTGACCAAATGCCCTTCCGTCACCAGATGAGAGTGAAATGATACAAGCCACACAAAGCCTTTCACTGACACACAGCGAAGGCCCACAGAACGTTCTTTTTCACTTCGGATCAGATTCCCCTGGCTCTAGCCCTGTGTCCTTCTAAAGCAAACAGAACCGTCTTCATAACCATGAGAGGCCCTCGGGGTCGGTGGTCCCCAGTCTCCTGTCCCCCCGAAGCTCCGGCTGGTGCCCTGAGGGGACGTGAATGATGGGAACACAGCTGGAAGGTTCTGTGGAGCATCACGCCTGGCCAACAGTGCCACAGCGAGTCCTGCTCGCCCGGGAATATTGGCAGGCCACAGAGCATCCAGCTCGTCACGAGTCACGAGAATCAAAGCAGGACACGTCGGTCAGCGAGCTTCTCAGAAGGGCCCGGGATGACTCAAGGATGAGCAGGAGGAAGAAGCGGGCTGTGTTGACATCCTTACGACACCAAGGAGGGGCCAGCAGGGAGGAGCTGGGAACAGGGTGTGCGGAGGAGACAGGGGCCTGTTGGTTTACTCCCACACCCCAGCGCCCAGAACCGTCTGGCACAGGGAACTTATGAGTGATCGGACAGGGCCCAGAGAAAGTACAGGCTGGCCTACGAGTCACGCAGGGCATGAATGGTCCCCACGGCCACTCCCAGCGCCCTGGGTGATCACCCTGGAGGACGTCCTCACCAATCACGACATCCACAGGCAGCTGAGCCAGCAGGGATCCGATGGGGGTAAGGGCCTCGGAGCTGTCCAGGGCCCCCTGGTCCCGGAGATAGAGGATGGCCGTTTCGAGGCTGGCTGGTGGCGGAGGCTCAATGAAAGGGAAGGTTCGCGGGTCCCCCATGCTCATGCTTTTCATCTGGAATGACAATTGAGCCCCCCAGGAATGGGGGACACGGGAGCTACTGTGCAGCACCGGCCGGGGGCTCACAGATCACAAACTCATGCTACCTTAAATCTCCCAATGTCAAGGCCACTGTACAGAGGCAGGGGAGAAGGGCCACTGGCTATCTGTCCAGCACCTCTTCTCCCAGACCAAGGACAGCAGCAGAAGTCCTTAGTCATTCCTAAGCCAGACCACCCCAAACAACGGATGTACAGCCTTGTGAAATCCTCTCTTTGGCTCGGTAGTTTGAGGTGGGCCGGCCTCCCTCCCTGCTGCCCGGAAGGATGCCCTGTGCTCATGAAAAAACCTTTACGTTAGAAGCTCTGGGTGTGGGGCAAAGGCCAGATTTTTTTATTTCAGCTCTCGAGGTGATTCCAGTGAGTGGCTGAGGCCAGAGGTCCCCTCTCTGAGTTACTCAATCAAGGCCACGGCCCCAGGCAGTTCCAAGTCAACCAGGAGACACCAGTGACCTAGTGCTGCTGACAAGACAGGGTGGGAGATCGGCCAGGGGCCTTCAGGGAAAGGTTCCCGGGGCCTTAAAAATGAGGCCTTGAGGGGTGGCAGTTTTGTCTGCCTCTGGATGGTAGCGAGGGAGGTGGTGACGCCATGGCTGCTGAGCCAGGTGGCACGTACGGGCCGGCATTGAAGCCCGACAGCCTCAGACAGAAACCTGCTGGGACACCTGCGGCAACTTAAATCCTCTCTGTGCGACTGGTTCCTTATCCAGAAATTGGAATAAGACTACCTGCTCCCTAGTATTTGTGGGGATCCAAACAGTTCTAGACACACAACACCAAGGGCGCCCGGCCCATAGGGAATGTGAGATAAGCGCACCATCACTGCCTCCACTGCTACGCTTGGCAGAGCTGATGACGAATGGAAGACAGAAAAGGCTAGAACAAGGGGCACCTGGGTGGCTCAGTAGGTTGAGCTCTGCCTTCAGCTCATGTCATGATCCCAGGGTCCTGGGAGTCCCGCATCGAGCTCCTTGCTCGGCAGGGAGCCTGCTTCCTCCTCTCTCTCTCTCTGCCTGCCTCTCTGCCTACTTGTGATCTCTGCTGTCAAATTTTTTAAAAAAGGCTAGAACAAGCCTGAGCCCTAGAGGACATCACCGACCCACTTCAATAACCAAGCCTTCCGCTACCCTGTCTGCAGACCGCGCCTCACATAAAACGGCCCATCGTCCAGATCGGGCAGGCTGCACGGGTCAGGAATGCACAAAGAGGATCCCAAGTGGAATTTTTGAAAAAACAAAATCTGACAGAAACCCTTGGGGTGCACCACCTGCGGGCAGGGGGCTGGTTTGTGCCCCGAGCCACTCCACCCTCCTGGGGGGAGGCTGCTGCTGTGGAAAGCCCCTCCCCACCCCCCTTGGCCGTCCTCTGCCCAGGCACAGAGCCCAGGGCCACGCTCTCCCATGGGGAGGGGTGGGCCCTGGAGTGAGCGCTAACGGGGCAGGGTGAGTGCAGGGGCCCTGGCCCTCACGCCCTCCATGCTCCTCCGCAGGCTGCACCAGGAAGGGGCCTGGGTCCCCCCAAGAAAGAAACTGCCCAGCACCCCGAGGACTAAGGTCTGTGTGTCGGCCACTCCACGAGGGGGCCCACACGGCCCTGCAGCCCAACCGTAGCAAAGCTGCCTGGGAGCCAGGACCAGACTGTCCCGAGAAGTCCCAGTTTCAAGAGCCGCTTTGGGGTGGACTGGCTGTCGCCGCTGAAAGCATTCCAATTGGGGTCCCAAGCCTGGGGACCCGGGGACAACCCTGCCCTTGCCAGGAGAGCAGACGTTTGGAAGTGCAGTGCTCCCCTGCCCCGCCCACCCGCATGGCACGGAGGGTCCCGCTGGAGGCCTCACCTGCAGCACCAGCGCATCCAGCGCTACCCTCCGAATCTCCGGGACGGGGTAGGGGGCGAAGGCGTCGTAGTCAGACTCAGCATAGAGCCGGAAGCAGACGCCGGGGCCTGTGCGGCCGGCCCGGCCCTTGCGCTGCTCGGCACTGGCCTGACTGATCCAGAACTCCTGCAGCCGGTGCAGCTTGGCCTGTGGGTCGTAGCCCATCTCCTTCACCTTCCCTGCGCGGGGACAGGACGGCCGGTGCAGTAGCCGCAGGGTCCCCACCTCAGGCTCGGCCCCTGCCGCCCCCGCTGCCTCCTCTATCCCAGTAACCCAGTAACCCAGTATCCCAGTAACCCTGACATCTCCTTGACTCAGCCTTTTGCTCTTCATTCACAGGTCTCGGATTTGCATATTCAGAAGCCCGGTTATCCAACCATTCTTATTAGGCACCTGCTGTATGCCAGGCTCTGTATGGGGCTCAGCTGTAAACACTGTCCCCAGCCTGATGGGGTTGAACAGAACAGAGGTCATCAATGCTAAGACCAGCTCTGGCCACTTTCATTGCCTCTGAAAATGGGACGCATCTCAGAAGCAATGACATATCCATATTTCATGGCCAGCATTTAAAAATTTCGATGGTGTGTAAAATTATGGGATGTTTTATCACGGACGGTCCCCAGATTCGGTAAGGTCACTGCTAACACCGAGGGTGCTCTCTGTGCGGGGTACCACCCAAAATACCCAGGGGAATGTATTCACTCACTGAAGCCTTCCAGCCCGAGGGAGGCTCTGCTATTACTGTTGCTTTACAAATGAGCGAACAGACACACACAGTCTCAGGGACGCCACCTCGCTCACACAGCCAGGCTGGCCCCAGCGTCTCCCAACCGCTACGCTACACTGACTTCCCAGAGAACCGTCTAGCTGGGAAGACAGAAAAGAAATAGACCAACAGATATAAAATATAAGGCCCATACTCTGAGGAACAATGGGTCTCATAAGGGAAGCTACAGCAGGAAGAGGAAGGGGAAATCACCAAAGCGGACAAGCTGAGCCTCTCTGATGGGGACACGTTTATGCAGGCCCTGAAATGAGATGAGGGGGTGAGCCTTGTGGATACCTGGAAAAAGACGGCTCTTGGCAGGGACACCAGTAAGTGCAAAGGCCCTGAGGCAGGAGCAAGTTTGGAATGTCTGACAAGATGCTGGCGCTGCTCCACAGCCCTAAAAACCACCTACTCTCTGCTTTGGCCTGGAGTCCCCCACTGCATTTACACATCTCCAGACCCCACACTTCTCTCTAGGACCTGAGGGGTGGCAGGGAGCAGCCCTTACCAGAATCGACAACAAAGCGGATCCCATCAATGGTGACAGAAGTCTCAGCGATGTTGGTGGAGAGGATGCATTTCCGAACTCCAGGGGGGGCCACATCGAATACCTGGGGGGGGGGGGGTGTAGGGAGGAGGTGACATCCGGGACTAATGGACCCTTGCTGACCCATGTCCAGTGGCCTCCCTGACGTGTCCTGGATGGCCCACAGGCATTTCACACTCACCTACAGTATCTCGAATAGCCTTAGCGCCTCCCACTGAACGCTTTCCTCCTCTTCGAGTTCCCATCTCGGAGATGGCTCATCACACACATGTGCCACAAACCTGGGCTGTCCTGACTCCCCTGCCCCTCCCCACTCCAGCCACACCTGCATGTTTTGAATGTTTCCGAAATTCATTCCATTCTCCCCAAACCCACAGCCCTGTCCTGGTCCAGGCCCTCTCTTCCAGCCCAGGTCCTGCCCCAGCCTCCTTCCTGGCCTCTGGCCTCCCACCCGTGATCACACACAGCAGAGGGATCTGCTAAAGGACAAACGGGCGCCACTCCCCACCTTGCTAGAACCCTCCTGTGCCTCCAGGAGCACTCGGGACAAAGCCCAAGCACCACAATGGGTCTTTGAGGCCACGCAGCCTAGGTCTGCCCACCTCTCACTAGCACCCAGCCTGCCTTCCCCATCACAGACCCCAGACGCCCTGCAGGTGGTCTCCCAGGGACCCCACCTTTCTCTCACTGCAGGCCCTTTGCACAAGCTCTTCTCTTGGGCCCAGGAGACCAACAGAGTGGACAAGAGTGGAGGGTCTGCAACTAGGCCTGGGGGCCAGATCCAGCCTCCTGTTTTTGTGAATCAAGTTTTAACCCAGCACAGCCTCACCTGTGTCGGTCTGCACCTGCCTTCCTACTGTGAATGGAATAGTTGTGCTAGATGTGAAATGGCTCACAAAACCCACAACTCTGGGGCCACCTGAGTGACCCAACTGGTTTAGTTTCTGACTTTAGTTCAGGTCATGATCTTGAGGTCCTGGGATCAAGCCCTACGTCAGGTCCCCCTCTGAGCGGGGAGTCTGCTTCTCCCCCTCCCTCTGCCCCTCCCCCTGCTTACGCTCTGTGTCTCTCTCTCTCAAATAAACAAAAGAACAAACCTACGACTTTGTGCTCCCTGGCCCTTTACAGGAAGTTGGTAACCTCTGGTTAACAGCGTGGGCTCTGGTGCCAAACTACCATATTCCAAAGCCTGGCTCAGCTACTTATGTGAGCTCGCACAAGTGCCTGACCCACTGTGTCTGTGTCTGTCCTGGGTAACAGCGGCCCCTGGAAGACAGGGCTGCTGGAAGGTCTCAACAAGGCAAGGCGCACACACAGCTGCCCGCTCCGACCAGCTCCACACACATTAGCCAAGACACCCTTCTCCCTGCCCCCTTCCTAGGCTGGGGCTTTCTCGGGTCTCAGTTTTGAAGTTTCTTCCTCCAGGAAGCCCTCCCTGAATCCACCACAACTGTGCTCTGCTCTCCCGTTTCCAGAACTTTTCTTATCATGGCTTGCCATCTCCCTCCACAGACCGGCAGCTACTTGAGGGGAAGGACCGTATCTTGGCTCCCAGCGTGTCCCAAAGAGCCCCCTTGGCGCGAGGGGAAGCACTGAGGAGGTGGTCTTTTCAATCAACGACTGAGGGTGACCTGAAGGGTCTCCTCCCCAGGGGATTGCAGTGGTCACCCTCCACAAAAGCCTCGATGCGGCCTGCCTCCAGGGATCCACACCCTCACCCAGTACCTTCCCCCTGATCAGAGCAGCCCAGGTCAGCTAACAGGACCCTGCAGACATGACGGCTGGGTTGTCCAAGGCCAGGCCGTGAAAGATGTTGTGGCTTCTGCTTGGTTCTCTTGGAGAGAGCCAGCCACCAAGCTGGGATGGCACTCAAACAGCCTACATGGAGGGAAACTGAGGCCCCGGCCAACAGCCTACTACCACGGAGTGAGCCATCTTACAGGAAGGCCCTCCGGCCCCGGGCCAGCCTTTGGATGGAAGCAGCCCCAGCCGACCCCTCAGCCGCACCCCCCCAAGACATACTGGGCCAGAGGCACGCCCCCACCCCTCCAAGCCTCTCGCAAATTCCCAACCTGCAGGAGCCATGGGAAAAGAGAACAGTACGCATTCGCCAGCTGCCAGGTTTGGGGGCTCCGTTACAAGGCAACAGACAACTACCAGGATGACCCAAAGGCCTCTCTGCCAGCCCCTCCCGTTCCGGCAGGGCAGCCTCTTGACCCTTCCCCACCCCTGGCTCGCAGACTCCCACCTCCACACCAGAGCTCGAGGCCTCCCGCACCCACACCCTGACGCCCTCCCTCCCTCGGCTACTCCAAGCCCTCCTTGTCCCGCAAAGCTCCACTCATGCCCCCTGCTCAACAGGAAGCTCACCCTGGCAATACTCCCTCGACCGCCCACAGGCCCCTCCTCCCTGCCCACCCCACCTGGCCTGGTCGCACGGGCCACGCGTGGTACCTTGTCCTGGTCGGCCACGGAGAGGGCGCTGTGCAGCGGCAGCACCACCCAGCGCTGGGTGCGGCCGGCGTACGCCTGGGCGGCCTCCAGGACCGAGCTGATCTCTGCCATGCCGCTGAGGAAGACGAGGACATCGCCCCGCTCCTCGGGGGGGTACTTGTTGTCAATGGCCTCCAGCACCCTGAGGAAAGGCCGGGGGTCCAGCTTCTCAGACTTGGATGCTGGTGGCTCGGCCTCCTGTGGCTGGTACACAACCTGCGGGGAGATGGCGGGGGCGCGCCTGTCACCCGAAGCAGGGGCGTCGGGGGGGTGGTGTGTGGCAGACAGTGCAGGGAGATGGCGCAGGCCCATCGAGCAGGTTAATGAGAGGAGGAGGTTCTAAAAGGACAGCATATCAGGGTAACCAGAAGGCTCCTGGGGACGTGTGAGTTTCGCATCTGGCCACTGGCCACATACAGGTATTGATGCGTGAAAACTGGCTGAGCTCCACGCACGACACGTGCTCTCTCGGGTTAGGAGGGGACCTTCAGCAACCACAGATTTTTAAAGGGTGGGGCCAGGACCAAAAGCCTAGAAAAATCACTTCTCAGACAGCATGCTCCCCGCTTCGTATTTTTTTTTTACGGCTGCCTGGAAGACAGAAGGATGGGTATTTGGAACCCCAAACCACAGGGACCGACCGGTGCAGTTCCTGGTGCTGGGAACTCCGGGGCTCCTACCAACTCCCGCTGCAAGAGGAAGGAGTGGCTTTCAAAACACAGAGAGAGCTGAGAGCGGGGGCAGACCGGCGTGGAGGGCCACTGGGAAGCCACGTGGGAGGGGTCCACGAGTGCCACCCAGGGTGGGAGGGTGGACACATACGGAAGGGGGTGCAAAAGGGGATCCGAAAGAGCAGAGAGAAGCTGTGGGCCCAGGTAGCGTCTGCGAGCAGGATTCCAGGCCCCACTCTGCTGCTCCACACCTTCCAGCCTCTGTCTTACCTCCAGGGGTGAAAACCCTGGCACAGGGCGCCCACGGCTGTGGTGGGGCCCCCATGAGTTTTCACTCTGCTTTCTGACAAGACCACCACACTAGCCACAGCAAAGAGGCCCGAGCGAAGGGAGCAAAGTTCAGGGCAAAAGTTTCCAGAGAACCTGAAGACCTGGGAAGGGAGGTCAAGGAGTATGTGGAGTCAGGCCTGGGCAGGACCGCTGTGGGCACAGGGTGAGGTTGTAGCGGGGGGACAGTGTGTCGAGTGGAGTGGGAGACCCACAGTGGCCCCAGAGACCCAGCCCCTTCCTTCCTGGGCACGCCATCCCCTAGCAAGAGAGAGTACCTTCCGGCCCCCTCACCTCGAAGTGGGGTGGGATGCAGAGAGAATGAGACAGCTGCAAGGTCATGTCCAACTTAAAGACAAAAGGGCCTTTTCCTGGACTGGGGCTCTCTCCCTCTTCCTGAAAGCTTTGACCAGACAGACCTGGTCAGCTCCCTAGGACAGCAGTGCTGGGCCGGGGTGGGGGGCACCCCCAGGGGCATTTGGTGACATCAGGAGACATCCTGGGCCATCACTCCTGGGGGAGGAGAACGCTGCTGGCAGCTGGGAGGAGAAGCCAGGGAGGCTGCTGAACAGCCTGCAACAGGCAGGGCAGTCCCCACAGAAGAAGAATTATCTAAAAGGTCAAGAGTGTGGAGACTGAGCAGCCCCACCCCGTGAGACAGGAGAAAAGAAGAGCCCAAGTCCCTGAAGGACAACATGCAACAGAGCTGCACACTGGCCTGGACCAGCAGGACTGTTACATAAGAGGAATATAAACTCGTAGCTTTCCAAGGCTGGGTCTCCTCCCCGGGGCACTGCGCACCTGCCCGGCAGAGTGTACACGCTCAGAAAACAGCAGCTTTAAAAGAGAGAGCGCGAGTGAGACCGCCTTTCACGGAAAGATGGGAATCTGAGCCGGAGGGAAGGGACAGGTCCGGGCTGGCCAGAGTGGGTGGGAGGACTGGAGGACGTGGGGGCAGCACTGACCGTGATGGGGAACAGCCTCCCGGGCACCTGTACCACCGGGGCATTGCCAAAGTAGCTGGAGAAGAGCGAGATGTTGATGGTGGCTGACATGAGGATGACCTTGAGGTCGGGCCGCTGGGGCAGCAGGCGCCGGAGGACACCCAGGAGGAAGTCGTTGTGGAGGTGACGTTCGTGGACTTCATCCACTATGAGGACCTGGTACTGGGGCAGGCTGGGCTCCCGCTGGATCTGCCGCAGGAGCAGCCCCACTGTCAGGAACACGATCTTGGTGGCCGCTGTCCGCGTGCTCTCAAAGCGGATCTGGTAGCCAACCTGAGATGGGGAGGGGGTGGGGGTCAGGGGAGGCGCCTGGACCTCAGCGCCAGCCCTCACCCGCTCACACTGAACATTCAAGCAAACAAACGCCCCCACTCCCCGGCCCCCTCAGACTCGGGAGTGCAACAGGTGTGGACCCCATCTCTGCCACTTAGTGCTGCTGACTCTGGGCGAGCACTTCCATACGCCAAGAGACATTTTCACCCCTAAATGCTGGGAGAAGGGGCGCCTGGGTGGCTCAATGGGTTAAACCTCTGCCTTCAGTTCGGGTCATGATTCCACGGTCCTGGGATCGAGCCCTGCATCGGACTCTCTGCTCAGCGGGGAGCCTGCTTCCCCCTCTCTCTGCCTGCCTCTCTGCCTGCTTGTGATCTCTCTCTGTCTCTGTCTTTCTCTCACTCTGTTAAATAAATAAATAAAATATTAAATGCTGGGAGAATGGGACGTGTTCATGCACATAAAGTGTCTGGCACAGAGCCTGGTGTCTATGCTAATTAATGATCATGGAGATAGTCCACCTTTCTTTGAGTCCCTACTCTAACCACTGAAATGGGCGTCCCCCGCTAATTTCATCCTCACAGCCACCGTGAAAAGAACCACTACTCTCACCTCACCGATGGGGAAACTGAGGTCACTCATCCAAGGCAAAACACAGTTCAAAAGTGGTACTGGGAGGAAATGATCTCTTTTTTAAAAATTTTATTGATTTGAGAGAGACAGAAAGCACAGTGGGGAGGAGCAAAGGGAGAAGGAGAGAGAGAATCCCAAGCAGCCCCAGATGGAATTCGATCCCACAACCGTGGGATCGTGACCTGAGCCGAAACCAAGAAGAGTCAAGATACTTGACCAGCTGCGCTACCCAGGCGCCCTGTGAGAAAATGATCTTAACCCCTACTTCACGTCACACACACATCAATACCTGACAAATTATAATTTTTTTTGTAAAGATTTATTTAATAGAGGTCACAGGTAGGCAGAGAGGCTGGCAGAGAGAGAGGAAGGGAAGCAGTCTCCCTGCGGAGCAGAGAGCCCGATACGGGGTTCGATCCCAGGACCCTGGGATCACAACCTGAACCAAAGGCAGAGGCTTTTAACCCACTGAGCCACCCAGACGCCCCAACAAATTATAATTTTAAAGGTAAATATCTTTAGGAAAAAACACAGGATGCATTTATGTCAAGGTAGGGAGATACTCCTTAAACAGAACCCGGAGTGCCAACCACAGAAAGAAAAATGACAGACTGGAACATACTTAAATAAAGAAACACCGTCATCAAAAGAAGCCTTTAGAAAATGGAAGACAGCTCACAGAGACAACACCTGCCATACAGAAATCCTACAAAGGACCTATTTCGCTCATCTTTAAACCCCAAATGTCAAGAAAAAAAAGACAACACAAAAGACAAACCGGGAAAAAGACCTGAACAGACACTTGGGAAAAAAGGATTTCCAGTTGGCCAACAAACGCGTTCAACCCTCAGTTGTCAGACTAATGCAAATGAAAACGTGCTACTGCGACCCACCCACCCAGAAAAGCCAGAACAAGAAAGAGTAACTATAACAGGGCCAGCTGGGAGTGTGGATGGGTGCGGCCACTTCGCAAAGCATTTTGGCAGCATCTGCTGAAGCCAGACGTCCCTGCAGATCTGATGAGCTGGCAGGCACCTTCCTGGCTACATCCCCGATAGAAATATGTACCGACAAACACCTAATGGCATGTTCTAGAATGCTGACTGCAGCACCCGCACATAAGAGCTGGAAACTGGAAATGCCCCGAGCTCCTGTCAATAGCGGAAGGGACGGATACCTTGTGGTGTCTTCTCAGGGGACACTGAACAGCAGCGACAGAGAACTGTGCACCCACACGCTCTACCGCAGACAAGACTCACAAGATTGGTACCGAGCGACAGAGGCCGGGCACCAAAGAGAACACACGTTTTGATTCCACTTATAAAAAGTAAATAAAAGAGGCAAAGTTGATCTGTGGGATTTCCTCTTTAACTCAGTTATCATGACGTAAGACGATAATGTATCACTCAGAACAGTGACCGCTCTTGGGGGCTCAGGGCAGTAACTGGGGCAGGGTGGGGGGGAGACAGAGGGTTTCTGGAGTGTTTACATAAATGAACTCAATTTGTGAAAATTCACTGAGCTACATAAGATACGCACATTCTTCTGTTTAGGGTATTAGAATTTCAATAACGATTCATAAGTGGTAGAGCCTGGATTAGAACCCTCGAAACCATTAGTAAAGAAGTATCCTCACTCTCTTTCTTACGGCTGCTAAAAACCAAATGATCCCTGGGACATTTCCAATTTTTTGCTGTCAAAAATATTACATGAGGGGGGCCTGGGTGGCTCGGGGGTTAAGCCTCTGCCTTCGGCTCAGGTCATGATCTCAGGGTCCTGGGATCAAGTCCCGCATCGGGCTCTCTGCTCAGTGGGGAGCCTGCTTCCCCCGACCTCCTGCCTGCCTCTCTGCCTACTTGTGATCTCTCTCTCTCTCAAATAAATAAATAAAATCTTTAAAAAAAAAAAAAAAAAAAAGAAGTTACATGGGAGGTGGGGGGCACCTGGGTGGCTCAGTTGGTTAAGTGTCGCATTCTTGATTTGGCTCAGGTCATGATCTCAGGATCACGCCCCACATCGGTCTCTGCATGCAGCCTGCTTGAGAGTCTCTTTCTCTCCTGCTCTCCACGCTCCCACGCTCTCAAAAATAAAATTTTAAGAAAGGGTTATGGGTAATGCTAGTGCCTTTCGCACTGGAACCACATTGGGGCCAATCTGCAGATCGAGCTCTAGAAGAATCCTTGCTAAGTGAAAAGGTAAGAGGTCTGGTAACCTTCACTGGTACTACGGTAAGGGCAACAACCTAGGCTCGAGGTCGTGCTGGGAAACCCAGAAAGCCAACGTGGCCCACTCACCTGTGAGCCGTACTGACTAAGGCTCTCGAAGCTGACACGCTTGGCCAGGGAGATGCAGGCGATCCGCCGGGGCTGGGTGCATGCCACGTGACTGAAGCCAGCGGCCAGCAGGTACTGGGGCACCTGGGTGGACTTGCCACAGCCTGTGTCCCCGGCCACGACCACCACCTGGTGCTCCTTCAGCGTCTGCAGGACCCGGTTCCCGTACTGGGCGATGGGAAGCGCCGCCCGCTCGCGCTGCAGTTTGGCCAACCGGCTGAACGCCTGCTTCTGGCCGAAGTCCAGGTAGTGCAGCAGGGCTCGGCGGAACTCGGCCACTCTCTCCGGGGGCTGCCTGGCTAGCCCCCGGGAGTCCCGGGTGTCGGGGCCCAGAATCGAGAGGTTGATGCGGTAGCGTGGGTCGTAAGTGCGAGGTAGGTCAGCCAGGGCTGGGATGCTGTGCTGGGGACGCGCTGGGGCTTTCTCCCCCTTACTGGTGGCCTTGAGATTCTGGAATCTCTGCAAGCGTTCAAAGAAGGCCCAGAACTTCTGGCACTCCTCCGAACCCTGACGTATATAATCCTCGTCACGGAAAAAGGCATCCTCGAAAATGCGTCGTGTCTCTGGACAATTCCAGTCCCATTTCTCGAGGGCCTCCTCCTCGCTGGGATCCCAGAGTCGGCCTCTGTGATCCCCGCCCTCCTTCGTTCTGGGAGGAGGCATGCTGTGGTTATCACAGCTCTGTCCTAAAGTAGCAGGGAGAGAACCACTCCCTCTTCAAAGAGACAATCTCCCTCCTCATTGATGGTCCAGGATGACCACGGGCAATGACAAAGGTGCCCAGGGACTGGCTCAAGCTGGTGATACCCAGGGCCCCTCACGACTCCTGCAGTGATTTCTGGGACAGATGCCAGTCCATCCTGGGTTTTCAGGTCCGGAACACCTGGAGGAGAGAAGCCACTCATTCGTTTTTAGAAACATTTCCTGAAAGCCTGCTGTTTTGTAGGCACTGGACTAGGCCACCCTGAGCCTTCTTATGTGGTCGTGGTCACAGGCAAGAGACAGACAATCCTGTGATGGGACTGTGGGAACCCACAGGAGCTGCCTGACCATGCTTGGTAATCTAGAAAAGGATGCTCAGAGATGTTTGACCTGAAACCTGAAGAAGGCGGGTCACAGGGACAATCAACAGCAGAACCTTGCCATGAGACAGTAACACAAGAGGGGTGTGGCACAAAGAAAAGAGTAAGGCAAGGGTTTCTGGGGTCTCTGAGCTTCAGGACGCCTAGGAACGCTTTGAAATCGAGTGCACAATTTTGCAAGTGTCAGATTATCCTCCGTCCTTGCTTGCCTGGCACATCCCTTCCTTTTCTGGTAACAGTACCCACTGGCTCCCCTGCCCTGTGAACAGCAGCCCTTCCTGGATTCCACCCAGCTCTGCTGGTCTTGAAGTCAGGCAACCCCTGATTGGGCAAGCGACAAAGGCCTGGCTAATCATGTTCCCCTCCTCCTTCAACCAGTGATTGGTGCGAGAAGTGGAAACATGACCCACAGGGGGCCAATCACAGCCTTTCTCTGGAATTTACACTAGGTTGCCGGGACAGAAAAGCCCTTATGGTACCTACTGTGGTCACAGGGATGACGTATAAACCTGGAGCTGTCCGTAGTAGCTCATGAACCTGAATCTTTCCTATAAATTTAGCCTAGAGAAAAGCCTGCCCTTGGACAGAGGGAAGGACGTGCCAGGACAACCACTGAGCAACTAAGTGGAAGAGAGAGGGAAGAAGCTTGGCTTGGTCCACTCCGACCCTCATGTCCCAGTAACACAAGAAAATACCTTCTTGGGCAAAGTTGGTTTTCTCTCAGCTGCCTAAGTCCGAACTAATCATATGAGAGCATAGCCTCGTAGCTACAATATTCTGGAGTGAAGCACCTCACTCAGATTCTTAAAGTTTATGACCTTAAGAGGATTCAGAGCCTTCCTTGGTATAGGTCTTGGAGTAAGGCAGATCTGGGTTTGAATCTCTGAATCTTCATCATTTGTTAGATGTGTGGCCACCTGCAAATTGAAAATGGGAATAGTATCTACTTCCAAACACTGCAATGCTTAGCACCTAGCCTGGCACAGAGGAGCTAAACAGTAACCAGAATTCAAGTACACTCTTCCTCCCGGTGATGACTAACATACGGAAATCAGTGACAGAAACCAAAGCATATAGCCTGGAAAATTACACTCAAAAGGCCACCATCTGGGGCTCCTGGGTGGCTCATTTGGATTAAGCGACCGACTCTTGATTTTGGCTCAGGTCATGATCTCAGGGTCATGGGATCAAGCCCCACACCAGGCTCTATGATCAGTGGGGTGTCTGCTTGAAATCCTCTCTCTAGAATAAATCTTAAAAACAATAAAGGCCACAATTCACCTTTTTCTGAAATGAGCAATGATTTCACCTACTCTCCCTTCAGTCTCTCGGTGCCACCCGGAACAGATTTCAGAGATTCGATCTCTGCAGTCCCAGGGGGATCTCGGGCCATCCTTGGGAGTTTATTAGAGACAGAAAGGGGGTTCCTGCTGACGAAGAACCTGTGAGCCAGCGGAGTGGTTTCCCACAGGAGCAGCAGCCCGTGATTGTCATTTTCCAGCAAACACCTGGGCTGGATGATGCTAGAGTGGCTTCATAGGGAACTCCTGTTGCAGGGGAGGCAGCAAGAGGAAAAAGCCTTAGAAGGCTGTTGATACTGAGCCTGGGATCCCGAGAAAAGGATCTCGAATGAAACAAAGAGCATTCCTCCCAGCTGCAAGCTGCCTATGAGCATGTGGGCCCAACTGGGCAAGTACCATGTTTCTCAAAGAGTCTCTTCTTGTAGGCAACCATGTAGATTTCCTGGGTCCCCTTGGTCCTCTGTCACAGTGTCTGTGACTATCTCTGGGTCTTGTGGCAGTGGCCTGCAGAGGTTTTCTTTGCTTCCCAAGCTCTCCCCCACTCTGGCTGTCCGTCCTCATGTCTCAGCCTGTCTTTTTCAGCTCACCGTGCTCAGCCCTCTTTCCTTTCAGAGACTGGTCCTGTCTCTCCTCATTTCTCTTATCTTCAGGTCTGATGGTCTCTCCAACAAGCCTTCTCCACCTGACCCTCTTCACTCCTCATCGGTAATCCATCTGACTTCCTCATTTGCTCGTTCAGTCGTCTTTTTCGGACGCTCCATTTTTGTCTCTCTCCAATTCCCAGTCTGTTACCACCTCTCCCACCACTGTGACCATTCATCTCCATTTCTCCACCTAACATTTTGTCTCCCAGTTCTGCTGCTTTGAAGCTAACAGAGCTCCCCATGGATCAGGTGCTATTCTACATCACACACGTCTATCTGTGTGCACAACTACATACATACACACATCTACACTTTCCTCGTGTTAAAAAGGGGCACCTGGGTGGTATAGCCAGTTAAGCGTCTCTTGGTTTCAATTAAGGTCATGATCTGAGGGTCGTGAAATCAAGCTCCACGTTACTGGAGGCTCTCTCTTTCCCTCTCCCTCTGCCCTTGTCCCCTTCTCTAAAATAAATAAATCTTTTTTTTTCCTAATATTTTATTTAGTTATTTGACAGAGAGAGATCACAACCAGGCAGAGAGGCAGGCAGAGAGAGAGGGGGAAAGCAGGCTCCCCACCAAGCAGGGAGCCCGATGCGGGGCTCGATCCCAGGACCCTGGAACCATGACCCGAGCCAAAGGCAGAGGCTTAACCCACTGAGCCACCCAGGCGCCCCTAAAATAAATAAACCTTAAAAAAAAAAAAAAGGTGCTATTATCACTCCTTGTCGTTGAGCGAACGACAGGTTAAGTACACAGTGCGACAAGGAATTCAAATCTAGGGAGTCAGGCTCCCATTTATTCCTCTTCATCTTAGCGGGAGTCTCCGTGGTCTGGCTTTATCTCCCCATTTTTAAACTTGACACTGTCTTTTCAGTTCTCTTTGCTCTCCAAGCTTACCAAATGCACTCGCTCTCCCGAGCCCCATGTTTCCACACTCGGACGGCTCTCTTCATCGGTCTGCCCAAATCACCCAGCTCCCATCCATCTCATTCACTTCCCACATCCGGCTTCCTCTCCAAGTCTCTTTCCTTGGAGGCTCTTCCCCTTTCTCAGTCCCCCCATCAGCTTTTGCCAGGTTCTCCCTATGTCACTGCCTCCGTCTCTGTGCATCTGTCAGTCTCCATTAACGAAGAGAAATCTCACTAAGATGGAGCTAGGAGGCTGGAAGGATGAGAGCTCTATGAGGATACCATCTGAGGTCAGTACAGGAACTGTCAATTAGAGGCTCCAAAAGAACTACCAGCAGGAAAGAATCATCAATTACAGGTGGCAACAGGGAAGGAGGTACAGCCGCATCTCCTACAAGAAAAGGACCACCCCACAACTCGGCCAGGGAGAAACCATCAACACCCTGAACTCTTGCGCTCTTCCAACAGACTTTCCATTCAAAACAACCCCTCCCAACTTCCTCCTCTTTCTCCATAAAATTATCTTCTCTTTTATTGGACTCGCCAATGATTTTTGCTGTAGCTGGCTTGTCCCAGACTGCAAGTCGCGGTTATCCCCCAAGTAAACCCATATTGGCTGGTAAAGTAACATTCTAAGGTCAAAGACAGTCTTGTTCCTCCGTTTGTCTACTTCTGTTCGGTGGCTTGCCCCCCACCCCCCAAGTTCACGGTGCGACCCCATTTCTCTGCAGCCTCTGGGAGGCGCCCTCGGGGGACCCCCATTAGCTCCCTGCGGCTTCCGTCCTCTCTCTGCCTCCTCGTCTCTCGGTCCCTCAGCTTCTCCAAGCTTCTTTTCGTGACTCCCATTCCTGCCAGTCTCGAGCTTCTGTGTCGCCCAGGTGTTCTCGGGGCGCTCAGGCTCAATCTCCGTCCGCTTCTCCCGGGTCCCTTGTCTCCTCCAACGCACGTCCTCATGGTGGAACTTCCCTTCTCACCCCTAGGCTCGCTCCCAGCTACCCAACCCGGTCCGACACCAGCCACCGCCGCCGCCACGGCCCCGCTCAGCCGCCCCGCCCCTCACCTCACTAGCCGCCGGGATCACTCCAACTTCCGGTCCCCAGCGCCCCTCACGCGCGCGAAGCCGGTTCTGCGCCTGCGCACGCCACCCTCACGGCCAGGCCCCACCCCGCTGCAAGCGAAGGAGCCTGGGCGCTACGGCCAAAACCCATTCTGCGCCTGCGCACAACATGCTTCAGCTCTTCCTCTCTTCAAGCTGAGCCATGGATGACGCTGCGCCCTCTAGAGGTCGACTGTAGCGCTGCAGCGGAGACTTGCAAGCGCCTCCCCCCTGCCCCTCCCCCGCCCCCAATGCATCGCGCGCGCTCTGCGCTCCCCCAAACTTTCTTTGCGCTGGATCGTCCCCACGCCAGAGAGAAAGCTGGCCAGAACCATATTAAACACTAGGGCTATTAAAGTGCTCCTGTGATTCATTCACTATAATCCATAATTATGATTCAGCTCAACTCCCCAGCCTCATGAAGGCAGGGGCCACTCTCGTCTTGGAGGTCCCGTGCTGTCCAGCGTCCACCACTAGGATCAGAGAGTTAGTCAATGTTTGTTGAATGCATGATTAAACAAATGAGAAATTAGAGTCCTCTCTAGTCCTAGGCACTCCAGTCATTGTGGGTCTGAGCCTCAGTTTCCATATTTACAACATGAAGATAATATCTGCTTTTCAAGATCGTTGGGGAAAGTAAGTGAAAAATGTGCACATAAGGTACATAAATTGCTTTTTCACTACTGTGCACCGTAGGCACTCAATAAATGTTAGATCTTTCCTTCTCCTTACAGTCTCCCATCATTCTCCTTTCTCCTTAAGAGAATGTTGCGGTTGAGAAGGTAGAGCCTTCAGTTCCAGAGCCAGTTCTAGGCACTGAGAATTCAGCAATGAACAAAACAGATGAAGCCGGGCTCCCAGGGAGTTCGGGTTTTAGTAGGAGAAACTGACCTTTAAATATTTTTATTTAAATAAAAATAAAAAGAATGTCAAGTAGTATCTCCAGGCTCTGTGCAGAAGAACAAAGCAGTAAAGGGGCAAGGAGTCATGGTATTTTAAGTAGCCTGGTTAGAGAGGACAGTTCTGAGGAAGTAGTAGTATTGGAGCAGAAATAAGTGAGGCAGCAAGCCATGGAGCACACCAGAGCTGGAGGAAATCACAAGAGCAGATTGCCATGGCAACATTGTTGGTGAGTTCAGAGGTCAGCAAGCTGGCTTGTGTGGAGGGGGTGAAAGTGGGGGAAATAACAGGAAATGAGGTGAGGAAAGGAGGAGAGTAGACCAGGCACACTCAGGTGAGGATTTTGGCTTCTCATCTGAGTGAGGTGGGAGCCATGGGAGGAGTTTGAGCAGAGGAGGGACCTCTGACCTTGCGAGATTCTGTTTCCCTTGGTGGGAAACGGATATAGGGAACCAAGAAGAGGAAAGAGGCCCTGGAAAGCAGCTGATGCAGTAAGTGAGAGAAGGCGGGGGGGGGGGGGGGGGGGGGACCACAACGACAGGATGATGGCTGAGAAGGTGGTGAGAAGTGCAGAATGGTTCTGTGCATACTTTAAGGCAGAGCCCGGAGGCGTTGGCTGACAGATTGGCCATTGAATGTGAGAGAAAGAGAGGCGTCAAGGATGAGCCCAACTTTTTTGGCCTCAGTGCCTGAAAATACAGAGTTGCTGTATTTTCCTGATCCACTGAGATCAGGAAAATAGAGGAGGGCTAAGAGAGAAAATCCAGAGCTCCTTTTTGAATGTATTCAGGTTTGAGTCATGTGTTGGACATTGAGTTAGGATGTCAAGATGGAAGTTGGCTGCAATTATTAAACCTTTGGAAAACAATCTGAACATAGAGAAGTCAATTCATATGCCATGATCAAAAGAAGAAGGGGAAGAAATTGACCAAGCATTGCTTGAACTTTCCAAAAGAGAACTCCAATTTCTTTTTAAAGAAAAATGGGAGGAAGTAGACAACAGATCCGACTTCACAATGTATGTCGCCAACTACCAACCCAAGGACTGAGTAGCAAACTTGAAATTCGTTCCTGGAAAAATATTAAGACCTGGTGCTTTGGAAACAAGGAAATCGATACGTTCAAAAAACAAATGAAATTAAGAGCAGAAAAGGGGAAGTTACAACAAACAAAAAGCAAGATTATTTTGAATAATCAGTCAGTTAAGTGGCTGCCTTCAGCCAGGGTCCTGGGATCGAGGCCTACATCGGTCAGTCTCCTTGCCCAGTCTCTCCCTCGGCCTGCCATTCCCCTGGCTTGTGTTTGCTCTCCAGCCCCCACATCCACTGTGTCAAATAAATAAAAAATCTTTTTTAAAAAATTGTAAAGGGGCACCTGGGGGGCTCAATGGGTTGGGCCTCTGCCTTCGGCTCGGGTTGTGGTGTCGGGGTCCTGAGATCGAGACCCACGTCGGGCTCTCTGCTTGGCAGGGAACCTGCTTCCCCCTCTCTCTGCCTGCGTCTCTGCCTGGTTGTGCGCTCTCGCTCTCTCTCTCTCTCTCTCTCTCTGTGTCAAATAAATAATAATAATAAAATCTTAAAAAAAAATTTTTTTAATCGTAAATAAAAAAGATTTTTAAAAAAGAAGAAGAGATAGCAAGAAAAAGATCTTCAACATTGGGGAGCTCACAGTCTAGTTGGAAAACAGGGTGTAGACAAATGAAGATAGTTTTGCTATTTCTCAGGCCTGGGATGGGTGGAGAAGAGATTAAAATTAAAAGGGCTCAGATGTTGCCATGGGGAATTTACAATGTACCTGGGAACTTGTGTTTCAGAAACTCAACCCAGAGAAGACAACACTATTCCCTCCTCAGAGGGGAATGAATCAGAGAGGACTCCCTGGAGAAAAGTGTCATTTGAGCAAGGCATGGAAGGAAGATTTCAGAGATAAGAGCATGGGCAGCAGAGTCAAGTGAACCCGGGATCAAATCTCAGTTCTACAATTTATTTGCTGTGTGATCTTGGGCAGATGACCTCCCCTCTCTGGGCTTCCTCTTATAAAAGGAAGCATCTCCCTTTACTTCCCTGTGTTGGTGTGGGACTTACCTTAAAGGAGAAGCTCTGTGGGAGATGCTGTCCTGTAGCCATGACCCTACATTCAGATGTCACTACTATGTGGCTTCAAAGATGTGAGCGGGAGAGATTCTCAAGTGAGATTCCCAAGCAACCCTGTCTCGGGAAACAGCCTGCACTGATGGAAAGATTCCAATCTTCACTGGCCCACCAGGGACTCCTGGGCTGGCTGTTGAGCTTCAAAACTAGCAGCTGGGGCTGAGAAACTCATTTTTTTATTTGAACTCATTTGCATCTGAGTACCACCGAGAGCTGGTGATTACCACATAAGGCACCACGGATCTGAAGGCCATTCTAGGCAGTGGCACCAACTTGAGAAAAGGCCTAGAGGCATGAAAATTATACAGCCCAGAGAATCTGTCTTTGTCTCCTGTGGCTGCTATAAGAAGTGACCATAAACTTAGCATCTCAGAAGAGTACAAATTTATTCCATTAAAGTTTTGGAGGTCAGGCACCTACAATCAAGGTGTCAACAGGCCCCTTCCTGAATTCCTTGGCCGATGGCCCTTTCCATCCATCACTCTGATAGTTCTTTCCTCTGTCAAATTTCCTGCTCGTGACTCTGACCCTCCTGCCTCTGTCTTAGAAGGATCCTTGGGATTGCCTTGGCCCCACCCAGATCATGTGGGAAGCTCTCCCCCCTCCTCAAGATCCCTAATCACACCTGCGAAGTTCCCTTTGCCATGTAAGGTCGCATATTCCCCGGTTCAGGCGTTTCGGATGTGGACCCCATTAGGGGCCCTGATTCTGTCCACTGCAGCGGTGTGAACATAAGTGCGTCCAGCAGCAGAGAGAAGTCTTGAATAGCAAGCTAAGGAGCTTGGACATAGACAGTTCCTTCAAAACAGAGCCATAATCTGTCACCTTCTCACCACCTCTGCTAGTACCCTGACCCAACTGTGCATCTCTTCTTGCTTGGACTGTGGCAGTAGTCTCTTCGCCAAAGTGGTAGCTCATGTTCCTTCCCCCTCTCCCATAGTCTGGTCTCCTATTAAAATCTAAGTCAGATCAAGACATGACTCTGCCCCAAACCAGGTTGCCTGATTTAGGAAAAAAAAATTTTTTTTTTTACAGAATGCTCACTTGAATTTGAATTCAGATAAACAACAAATAATTTTTATTTTAAAGAATTTTTCAAGATTTTTATTTTTTTCAAGACTTTTCTTATTTATTTGAAAGAGAAAACGAGCAGTGGGGAGGGGCAGGGGAAAAGGGAGAGAGAGTCTTCAGCAGACTCCACACGGACCGTAGAGCCTGGCTCGGGCTCCATCCTGATCACAACTTGAGCCGATGAGTCAGATGCTTAACTGACTGCACCACCCAGACACCCGTAAATATTTTATTTTTAAGTCATCTCTACACCCAATGTGGGGCTTGAACTCACAACCCCAAAATTAAGAGTCACATGTTCCACTGACTGAGCCAGACATGCATCCCCAACAACAAATACTTTCTTTAAGATTTTATTTATTTATTTATTTATTTATTTATTTATCAGAGAGAGAGAGCACAAGCAGGGGGAGCAGCAGGCAGAGGAGAACAGACTCCCTGCTGAGCAAGGAACCCGAGGATCCCAGGATCCTGAGATCATGACCTGAGCTGAAGGCAGAGGCTTAACTGACTGAGCCACCCAGACGTCCGAACAAATAATTTTTTTTTTAAGGATGTCTCAAATGTTGCATGGGACATACTCATGCTAAAAAAACAAACAAACAAACAACTTTTTTGCTGTTTATCTGAAACTCAAATTTAATTTGGTGTATATTTTATCTGATAACTGCAGCTCAGAACACTGCCATGGCTCTCTAAACACTTGCTGTGGCCTGGAAGGCTTTCAAATCCAGCCCCCCTGCTACCTCTCTCCCTCTGTCTCACCCTACTTTCCCTCTTGCTGCCTCTGTTTCATCCACATTGGCCTCTTTGCTCTTCCGAAGTATGCTGAGCATTTTGTGCCTCAGGGCCTTTGTACTTGCTGCTCCCAGTGCTTGGCATGATTTTCTGCCATATTTAAGCATGACTCCTCCCTCCCTTCCTCAGGTTTGGGCTCAAATATCACCTTACTCAATGGGCCTTGCCTAGCTTACTATATCCCTGCCCCACTCAGTCCTCTTTATACCTTTAGGTTAGCCCTTGCCACAACTTGTTATATTGCATATCTTCTCCTTTGCTTATTTCCTGTCTTCCTCCAGTAAAATGTCAGCTCCCTTTGTGTCTCTTGGTCACTGCTATTTCCTCAGTGCCTATAACAGGGCCTTACACATAGTAGGTGCTTAATGAATGTTTGTTGAATGAATAAAGTAAGAAATGATATCATTGAGCCACTGGATCCAGCTATGCCTGAAGCTAGCTTGCGAAATCCAAGGGTCGCACACAGACCAGTTTCCTTCTAGCCTACACTGCCATCTCTGAGACTAGATCATGGCTGGTGGATTTCTGGCCGACGGCATTTTCATCCTTGCTCTGTGACTCCTTTAGGGCCCGTCGACAGGCGGCTGGTAGTGATCTGCGCAGTTGAGTCCTCCCAAAATACAAGAAGAGCACAGGATTGAGACAGCTGTGAGCCAGAGCGAGGCCGTTGACCAGCGGTTCAGCCTGCAGGGCCTGGGCCAGGAGCCTGGAGTGTGGGGCAGCGGCAGTGATGACCAGCCCCAGCAGGTGGTAGGGGGCCCAGCAGACAAAGAAACCCACCACTACGGCCATGCCCAGGGGCCAACGGTGTCGGGCCGCACGGCACAGAAGAGCACCGTGGCAGCTGGCCACCACCACCAGCGGCCCCAGGAAGCCAAAAATAAAGCGGATGGCGGTCACCGTGCTCTCCAGCACCACAGAGCCACCGTAGTCCACCACGCACTCCAGCCGGTGAGGGAAATGCTCCTGGTGCAACCGGCGGTAGATGGCCGAGGGCACAGTGAGCAGCAAGGCCACGGTCCAGGCGACCCCGCAGGCTGCCTGCACCCTGCGTGCCCGCCCTGCCGCAGCCCCCCAGCTGGGCCTGAAGGCCAGCAGGCAGAGGTCCGCGCTGAGAGCGGCCAGAAGGAGCACGCTGGCATACATGGACAGCAGGATGATCGAGGGCAGCGCCCGACACCCCACCGCCCCATACGGCCAGTGGCCCCCGCGCGCTATGGGCACCGCCAGGAGGGGCAGAGACGCACAGCAGAGCAGATCGGCCACGGCCACATGTAGGAACCAGGTGGCCCCGACCCTCCGGCGGGCCTCTTTCCAGGTCACCCAGGCCACCATCACGTTGCCGGGCACCCCCACCAGGAAGACCGCGGCGTAGAGCAGAAACACGGCGGTGCGCAGTGGGTAGGCAGAGATGCAGGTGCCGTCCATGCAGTCCACGGGGAGGTCCGGAACCCCGTCGTAGTCCCCATACTCGTAGCTGAGAGAAGTGTTCTCCATCCAGGCCCCAGACACCTGAACGGGAGAGAAATCATGAAAACTCCTTGACAAACCCCTCAGGGTGTAGGAACCCCCACTAGCCGCTTGGAAGCTGGGCCAGGACAGCGTCAGAACTCCAGTGCGTCCTAATACTGGAATTCTAGAAGACTAACATCTTAGAACTCGCTGGGGAGCATCCTGGAATTCGAGAATAGGGCCCCATCAGAACCCAGGCAGGTCAGAAGGCTGGAATTCTAGAACACCAGAGGTTGAGGACACTAGCCCATGAGCATCCTGGGGTTCTAGAACATTGCAGTGCTAGAACCTGATCGTGATAAAGAAAATATTCTGGAATCCCAAAATAGTATACTATTAGAACCCCAGGCGAGGGGCGCCTGGGTGGCCCAGTGGGTTAAGCCTCTGCCTTCAGCTCGGGTCATGATCTCAGGGTCCTGGGATCAAGCCCCACACCCATCTCTCTGCTCAGCATGGAGCCTGCTTCCTCCTCTCTCTCTGCCTGCCTCTCTGCCTACTTGTGATCTCTCTCTCTGCCAAATAAATTTAAAAAAAAAGAAAAAGAACCCCAGCCGATTATTATTTGGAATTCTAGAATAGCATTGTGTGACTCAACATTGGTGTTGATGGAATTTTTTTTTTAATTTTTTTTAAAAGATTTTATTTATTTATTTGACAGAGAGAGAGAGATCACAAATAGGCAGAGAGACAGACAGAGAGAGAGATGAGGAGAAGCAGGCTCCCTGCTGAGCAGAGAGCCCCATGCGGGACTCGATCCCAGGCCCCTGGGATCATGACCCGAGCCGAAGGCAGAGGCTTAACCCACTGAGCCACCCAGGCGCCCCAATGGAATATTTTTTTTAAAGATTTTATTTATTTATTGGGGCACCTGGGTGGCTCAGTGGATTAAGCCGCTGCCTTCGGCTCAGGTCATGATCTCAGGGTCCTGGGATCGAGTCCCGCATCGGGCTCTCTGTTCAGCAGGGAGCCTGCTTCCCTCTCTCTCTGCCTGCCTCTCCATCTTCTTGTGATTTCTCTGTGTCAAATAAATAAATAAACCTTTAAAAAAAAAAAAAAGATTTTATTTATTTATTTGAGAGAGGGAGAGAGCCCAAGCTGGGTGAGGGGCAGAGGGAGAAGCTGACTCCCCACTGAGCAGGGAGCCTGATTCGGGACTCAATCCCAGGACCCTGGGATGATGACCTGAGCCGAAAGCAGTGAACTAACTAAGCACTCAGGCACCCCTAGAATTTAAAATATTGGAATCCGAATATCCATCAAGAGGGGGAAAGGTTAATACGTATTGACAACAAAAGTACTTGTCTTAATTCTTCTTCATTGGTGTTTTTGAATCTTGGTGCCATGAAAAATGTCTCTCCGGAGCAATTATGTCATTTTGTTTTTTACATAAACTCGATCATAAACCCAGACCACGAAGTGCACACATCATGTAGCACCAGCTCTCTGGGCTTCACAACATTATCACAGCCAGGAGGAGATGGGCACCAAGACCAAGAAACAGAATATTTCTAGAATCCTACTACAAGCAGTTTCTGAAAATCATGATGGCGTTAGGAAAACAAGAAAAATAAAATGTTGAATTCTCTGCCCAGGAGATTCATTCATTCATTCCTTTGTTCATTCCAGAAAGTTCCTGAGTACCTTCTCTCTTCCAGGACTGCTGCACACCAGGGGCCATGACAAACAAAAGAAAAAATTCTTTTCTCTTGGAGCCGACACTCTAGCGGGAAGAGTCAGATAAGGAAGAAATAAGTCAAAAAAGGAATACATAAGCGAAATACAGTGTCTTAGAAGGTGATAAATGCTAGAGCAAAGGAAAAAAAAAAAAAAACCACAGGGGATTTTAAATGAGTGGTCAAGGAGGGGCTTTCTTGAGCAAAGCCATAAAGGAAGTGAGGGACAATCTGAGAGGACAGAGTTCCAGGCAGAGGGAATAGCCAGTGCAAAGGCCCTGAGGTGAAAACATGATGGTCATGTTCAAGGAACAGTGAGGATGTCAGCGTGGCTGGAATGGAGTTGGTAAGGCAGAGAAGGGGAAGGTAAGAACAGAAAGATATCATGGACCATGGAAGTCTTTGTCAAGGCATTTATCTTTTATGTCCCATGAGATTGGGGCCATAGGAGGATGCTAAGCAGTGAGGTGAGGTGCTATTATCATAGCAATAATAATAATATATTATAATATTGCTATTACTATGATAATAGAATATATAGTAATAGAATACATAATAATGCTATTAGTAATATTAATATATTAATATTATATAATAGTAATATACTAATATATACTCATATATACTAGTATTATATATCAAATATATTAAATATTATATATTAGTATGTTATATATAAATATATACTATGACTATATTAGATAGTATATAAAAATATATACTATCTATAGTATGTTATATACTTACTATATATTATATATAACATAATATACTATATAAAATATATAATTAGTAATAGATTACTACATATCCATATAATACATATTATAAAATATTATTACTATGATAGTAATAAAATATATAATATAATAATATATTACTATTACTTACCATTATATTATTATTATTATTATTAGAAGCTGTCCTCCATTGAGCCCACTGTGTTATGTGTTGAGCACTGCTCCAGGAACCTTTAAATCTTAAATCGTTTGATTCTTATAACAACCCTCTGATTCTTTATTTTTAACTATTTTTTTAAGATTTTTTCATTTATTCATTTGACAGGCAGAGATCACAAGTAGGCAGAGAGGCAAGTGGGGGATGGTGAGAAGCAGGCTTCCTGCTGAGCAGAGACCCCCCCCAATGTAGGGTTCAATCCCAGGACCCTGAGATCATGACCTGAGCTGAAGACAGAGGCTTTAACCCACTGAGCCACCCAGGCGCCCCAACCCTCTGATTCTAATACTGTTCTTTTATGCAGGTTATTATTATACCCATTCTGCAGACAAGAAAACTGAGGCCTAGAGAAGTAACTTACCTAAGATCATTCAGGTAAGCAAGTAACAGAATTGAGTTTTGAACCGTGTCAGCCCCACTCTGGAACTCTGGGCCCCAAAACACATTCACCCAAAAACCTTAGATTCAGAAGACACAAGGTGGCACAGCCGGTGGCCCTGAGCAGACCCGGGCTCCGTAACTCGGTTTCACTTGGCTCTCTCTCTTGGTTTCCTCATCTGAGAAGTGAGTCACGGAGGTGAACCTACCTCACCAGTTTGGGGGAGGCCTCATGGAGGTGACGTGTGATAAAGCTCGTGGCACAGGGAAAGGGCTCAGGCGGATGGTGGGTCATCCCCCCTATGTCAGAATGGCCTGACCCTGAGGCTTCCTGCTGGCTCTCGTGGGCGAGCCAGCACTACCCAGGGCTCTAGGGGCATTGATGCAACAGGAAAAGCAGAGGGGAAGTGGAGCGTTGCCCTGTCCCCTCCTTCCTGCCAAGTAGTTGCCAAGAGGCCCAGCCACTTTGTGTGTGTGTGTGTGTGTGTGTGTGTGTGTGTGTGTTTGGAGTTTCGCATGATGCTTTCGTAGTATTTTTATCACTAGAGTAAAAGGTGTGCAGCCTTTAAAAATTCAGACCCTCACCAGCTGTGTGATCTTGGGCAAGTCACTTAACCTCTCTGTTCTTCAGCATCCTCTTCTGTAAAAAGAGAATATTACTATTCCTACCTTAGAGGTAATTCAGCAGGTGAATCGGAGTGGAGAGCTGGCTGGACCCAGAGAGCATTAGTCGTGTGGAAGTTGCTGGTACCTACTGGTACACAGACACACCCTCTCTCCCAACCCTCAGACCCTGCCCTGCCCAGCTTTTACTGGTCAAAATCCGGGAACCCTAATGTTGGCAGCTCAACCAAATGTGGTATTTCCCTTTGAATATCTCTGAGAGAAATGCAACATCCAACAGCTACTGTGTTATCTCCTTATCTTTTCCACATAACGAGTGTGTTTTCCATCCACTGCCCTATCTGCACACACGTCAGCCCTTTCCTGCAGCCGTTCGAGGGTCAGCCCACGCGCTGGATGGACCAGGCTCATGAACCAGCGTCAGACTGTAAATAAAGGACGTTTAATGATAATCACGAAGAGCCTTGTTATTTTATCATCATTTTGTACAGTAAATTAGATTCATGTCTACATAGAAAACACAATTACCATTATTATAATAATTATCATTTTATAATGTTTACGATAGCCGATGACATTTACCAAGTACCTATCACGGATCAGGCCGAGCCCTTATGACAAGCGCCCGAAGTTCGTATTCTTGTGACGCTCCATTTCCCAAACCGTCCGCGGCTTTGGGCTCTGCCATGTCCCTGGCATCTAGAAAACCACGCGGCATCCAGCAAGTGCTTTGTTGCTATTTAGCGAGTGAAAGAATAAAGAGGGAAACTGAGGCACAGAGCGGCAAAGGGGTCACTTAGGTTTCTCTCTCGGTTCCTTGAGCCCACAGGCACCCGTGTGCGTGCGCTTTGCATGGGTGTGTTTGTAAGTCACCCATTCTTGTTGGAACTTCTGCCTAGGGAACCGCGGGGCCAAATCCGCGGACACGTCGCCCCTCCCCCCAGAGAAGCACACACATGCTCCCCCCCACCCCAGAGAAGCACACACATACTCATCAAAAGACCCGTGCCAGGAAAGACTTTCCTATGGGAAGTCACCCAGTTGTCACCCCCAGGGGAATGCATAAACGTACCCTGGTATGGGGGTGCCTGGGGGGCTCAGTCGGTTAAGTGTCTGCCTTTGGCTCAGGTACTGGGATCGAGTCCCTCATCCGGCTCCCTGCTCATCAGGAACCTGCTTCTCCCTCTCCCTCTGCCCTCTGCCGCTCCCCCTGCTTGTGCTCTCTCCTCTCTCTCTTGCTCTCAAATAAATAAATAAAATCTTAAAAAAAAAGAAGAAGAAACCATAGCGTGGTGTACTCCGGCCGTGGAATATTCTATAGCAGAACAAAGCGCACAGGCGAATGTGGATGGATTTCACACAGACGCTGCTGAGGGGAAGGAGGCAGACAGACGCGCAGGGGAGGTGGCTGAGGGATACCATTCAGGTCAAGTTCAAAAACAAGCAGGAGAGGTCTGTGGGGGTGGGTAGCGGCGGGTTGGGGGAACAGGGGGCACATCAACACTAGGTCTGTGCTCTTCCTTGAGCCGGGAGCCTATTCCCTGTGCACACCCAGCTCGTGGAGACACACAGAGCTTCCCAGCTCTGACGTGTGTGTCTGTTATCCGTGGAACTAAAATTAAATCTTCCTTCTTAGGAAGCAGAATTGGTGAGTCAAAAGGCTAGTTCACTGGACAAGTGGCCGTTGGATGGATTTTCCAGAAAATGCAAGGGCTCCTGGAGTTTGGAGAATGGCCCTTTGCCCTACACCTGAGTGTGCCAGATGTGTGGACACTTTGACCGGAAGCTTTTCTGTTGGGCCGCCCACGAGAATGCCAAGAGCCTGGAATTCCAGTGTGGTGGTCATAAAATCCCACCTCTCCAATTCTCCATCTGATTCCAAATTCTGAAAAGTATTCGCCTTCAAAGCTGAGATGACAGGGCGCCTGGGTGGCTCAGTGGGTTAAGCCTCTGCCTTCGGCGCAGGTCATGATCTCAGGGTCCTGGGATCGAGCCCCACGTCGGGCTCTGCTGGGGGAGGGAGGGAGCCTGCTTCCCCCACCGCCCTGCCTCTCCGCCTATGTGTGATCTCTCTCTCTGTCAAATAAATAAATAAAATCTTAAAAAAAAAAAAAAAAAGCTGAGATGGCCCAATGCCATCCTCTCTCCCTCCGTCCCTCCCTCCGCCTCCTTCCCTCCATCCTCACCTTGACCAGATGCCACTTGGAAACCCTATCCGGACTCGCAGCCAAGACCCAGGAGGGCTGGGGTCTCTCCCAGCGTCCGACAGCTGGTGAATTCCTGGAAGTCCGTCCCCCTTGCCAGAGCTCCTACGGGACGCTGAGCACTGCCACTTCCTGGGCCCCAGCAAATCTTCACAAGCAGGGGGAAAATGGGAATGGCCTTTTCCTACTCCAAGGGTGTGTTTGTCCTGTATTCTTCCCATGACTCACACATCCCAAAATTACTGGGCAGCAAATGAAACTGGAGAGAACTCAGGTGGGTGGAGAGTTGACCCAGGGTCACCAACCCCAGCAGCAATGCCACCAGTTCCTGGAAGCTGGACCTGCATGCGGTCTGACCTCAAAGACCTGGGGGTCTTGGCTGGAACTCACTCCTCCAGGGGGCCCTCTGACGTCATCCTCAGAGAGCACCCACACACAGCCCGCTACCCTCCTCCCAGCCTCCAGCTGTGTACCAGCCCCCTCTCTCTGCCCTCTGCAGAGCCTTGAAGACAGATAAATATTCCTCCCGCCTTCTGTGGACTGAGGGAGACAGCTCAGGGTCACATTCCCAACAAAAAGGCCAAGGCCACCAACCACAGGGCAGACAGAACCACCCCCTCCATCCTGTTCCTGCAGCTTCCCGTCTCTGAAATGGGAACATGTTGACCATCGTGGTTCCTAACCTCCGTCCCAGCCCAGGTGCGGGGCCGAGAACGTGAACTTGAGGGCCAGAATGATGAGATTCATAGTCCAGGTCCACCATGGGTGAGACCGGGGGCCTCGGCCTCTCTGGGCCTCAATTCCCTCCTCTGTGCAATGGCCGTTCTGCCACCAGCAGCAAATGCGTAAAGAGATTTCAAGTGCTTCGGTGGGTTCGGGGCACATGGGCACATCAGCTATGCCTACCGACATTACTGACGTGTTGAATTAACAAGGATGAAAAGAATACAATGGAACTTAAAATTTCCATTTCAAGAAGGCTTAGCAAGAGGAAGTTGTTCTCCAGTTTCAGAACGCTTAGTCCGCGGTTCTTCTGTGTGTGTGGGTGTACCGTTGCTCTGTGCGTGCCTTGGGCTCGAGGGGATAGATTTACACATTTCCTTTGATGTTGTTTAGGGAATAAAATCGTGTTGTTAGAGGAAGTTATTTTGAGTCAACAAACAAGCTCACTATGTGACCTGTGACATGTCCCATCCTCTCCCATGGTGACAGCGTCTTGGCGGAGCCTTGTCCTGGCCCCAGACCCTCCCGATGAGATGACGACAGCAGAAGTGCAGGGTGGGGACTGTCCTTCATCAGCCCAAACTTCCCCTGATCTCAAGTTCACAGGGGGGTGTCTCTCAGATCAGTAGGGTTTCATAAACACCGCGGCCCCTGAGCCTTGGGGCGCACGTTTCTCACGTTTCTCAGATTCGGGGGTGGGGGGTGAGGCTTTCTGCCTGAGCAGAAAGTCAGATGCAAAGTCTCATGTGGGGCCCAATCCCAGGACCCTGAGATCATGACCTGACCCCAAGGCAGAGGCTTAACCCACTGAGCCATCCAGGCGCACCCCGGGGACACAGCTTTAATAGTAAAGGAGGGTCTGCTCTAGGGGTGGGATTTCTTTTTATAGCCACTCCAAAAGATCCAAGTACCAGCCCCTCATCATGGGGGTAGCTAGAAGAAGAAGATCTGAGACAGTGACGTTGACATGGAAAATTGCCATGTTGTGTGTCAAAACGGTTGTGGAGCGCCTGGGTGGCTCAGTCCCTTAAGCCTCTGCCTCTGGCTCAGGTCATGATCCTAGGGTCCTGGGATTTAGTCCCACATCGGGCTCCCTGCTCTGTAGGGAGCCTGCTTCTCCCTCTCCCTCTGCTGCTCCCCCAGCTTGTGCTCTTGCTCTCTCTCACACACACACACAACTAAAGAAATAAAATCTTTTATTTATTTATTTATTTGA
This sequence comes from Mustela erminea, assembly GCF_009829155.1. Taxonomy (NCBI): domain Eukaryota; kingdom Metazoa; phylum Chordata; class Mammalia; order Carnivora; family Mustelidae; genus Mustela; species Mustela erminea. Next base: position 3,710,687 of record NC_045632.1, on the reverse strand, counting down.
CAGAGAGATCACAAGTAGGCGGGGGGTGGGTGGGGGGAGCAGGCCCCCTGCTGAGCAGAGAGCCTGATGCGGAGCTCAGGAGCTTGATCCCAGGACCCTAGGGTCATGACCTGAGTCAAAGGCAGAGGCGTAACCCACTAAGCCACCCAGGCGCCCCAAGAAATAAAATCTTTAAAAAAAAATGGGTTGCATTCCAGCAAATCTGTAACGAGAAAACAGTTTAGCGGTTGCCAGGGGCTGGGTGGGGGGTGGATGGGGTTTTTTGGGGTGATGCAAATGTTTCAGAACAAGAGAATGGTGACAGTTGCACCCACCGGCAATGTACTAAATGCCATGGATGGTGAATTTTATGTGACTTGTATTTTACAATTTTTAAAGTAATGAATAATAAGTCATTACACCCCTTCACCCCAAAAATAGGATGAAGTTTGGCAGTTTCTTAGAGTTCAACCTAACCTAATTTTTTAAAAATTTATTTATTTATTTATTTATTTGAGAGAGAATGAGTGAGAGAGAGCGTGGGAGAGAAGATCAGAGGGAGAAGCCGACTCCCCAAGGAGCTGGGAGCCCAATGCGGGAACTTGATCCTGGAAGTCTGGGATCATGACCTGAGCCGAAGGCAGTCACTCAACCAACTGAGCCACCCAGGCGCCCAACCTAACCTAATTTTTTTTTTTTTTTGAGATTTCATTTGCTTATTTGAAAGACAGAGATCACAAGTAGGCAGAGAGGCAGGCAGAGAGAGAAAGAGAGAGAGGAGGAAGCAGGCTCCCCGCCAAGCAGAGAGCCTGATATGGGGCTCGACCCTAGGATCATGACCCAAGCTGAAGGCAGAGGCTTTAAACCACTAAGCCACCCAGGTGCCCCCCTAACCTAATTTTTAAATTAATTTATTTTTTTTAGAAATTTTCGTTTTAAGTAATCACTACCCATAAGGTGGGGTTCGAACCTACGACCCCAAGATCAAGAGTCACAAACTCCACCAACTGAGCCGGCCAGGTGTCCCGACCTGACACAATTATAGAAATCTGAAAGGATAAATGAATGCCTAATATGGGGAAACAAGTCCCTTTTGAACAATGTATATTATTACGTGATATTTGATGCACAGAAAAGAGTGTAGGTAACATCGTGTGAGCTGTCAAGATCAACCGTCAAACGAGCAATCGTAAAAACCACCATCAGTCTTCGAGTCTTTGAATCTCAACATCAAGGCTCAGTAAACTTTTTCAGTAAAATAACAAGGAGTAAATATTTGGGGTTTTGCTGGCCAAGAGGTCCCTTGTGGTCCCTGCCACAGTGACTCAATCTGCCGTGGTGGCATGAAAGTGGCCATAGACTGAATGGCCATAACCGTGTTTCAGTAAAACTTTATTTACAAAAACAAGCAGTGGGCCACATTTGGCCCCCAGGCTGGAGTTTGCTGACTCCTGATCTAGGTCAAAGACTCTGAAGTCTTGAAATTACAGACTCGTAGAACATTGGAACCCTAGGCTATTGGATCCAAGGGATCCAACAGTGTGAGTTGCAGACTATTTGAATCATGGGATTCTAGAACGTCACATTAGAGCTTGGGAGTGTTAGACAGATAGGGCTCCAGCTACTGGGTGTTAGAGTTTCATAGATGGTCTGGACATTAGTGAAGGCGTTCTCTCAAGTCCTCTGCTGTCCAGTATGGTAGCCACTGGCCCCAGGAGGCTCCCAGGCATTTGGAATGTGAGGGCCTCTGAGATGCTGTGAGTGGAAAATACACCCCAGACTTCAAAGATGGGTAAGAAGAACTAATGTGAGGGGCACCTGGGTGACTCAATGGGTTAAGTCACTGCCTTTGGCTCAGGTCATGATCTCAAGGTCCTGGGATCGAGCCTTGCATTGGGATCTCTGCTCACCAGGGAGCCTGCTTCCCCCTCTCTCTGCCTGCCTCTCTGCTCACCAGGGAGCCTGCTTCCCCCTCTCTCTCTGCCTGCCTCTGTGCCTACTTGTGATCTCTCTCTCTCTGTCAAATAAATAAATAAAATCTTAAAAAAAAAAAAAAGCAATGTGAGATCTCTTGATAACCTGCTCTATTGATCACCTATTAAAATGATAATACTTTAAATATATTTGGCTTAATAAAATATATCACCCCAAAAATAAAAAAAATAAAATATATCACCCAAATGCATGTTATCTGATTCTTTTGTTTGCTCTTTGCTTATCTCTCTTTGCTTAGCTGCTGGAAAAACGCAAGCTGCCTTCTGTGGCTCACATCATGTTCCTATCAGCTTGAAACCTGGAGTGACCTGATCCTGGAGGTCAGAGGTGTGGGGCCCGGGGAAGGTCACATAACACAGACGCAGGGGAGGAGGCTCTGATCCAGGTCCTGGAGAGCCTGGTCCGAGGCTTAGGTGGGTGGGTGTGTGGGTGACAGGGGACTTGGTGGTGGGGGTGGGGGTGTGGCCGGGGACGGACACAGATAACTCAGCCAAACCCAATTATCCACTTCCTTTCCCACCACTTCCTCTTCGGGACTTGTTGATGCAGCAGATCCCCCAAGCCCCAGATGTGGCAACGGCCTGGCCCTTTGGCCTACTTCCCTCCCCGGCAGGGCTGATCAACACCTCAGAGAAGCCACCTGGATCCACACTGGCTGGCCTCCAAGTGTTTCTAGAAGACCACTGTGGGATCTGGCACTAGGAACAGCATCTCCTTCCCAGATCAGAGCGAGGAAAAGACCTCACTGCCTACAGCGCCCCCTCCAGGAAATCTAACATCTGGCCAGGAACAGAGATGGAGAGAGGGCATGGGGGGAATGGGGGGTAGAGGAGGAAGTCAAGAAGGACTTCCTGGAGGAGGCTTCATCCTGACAGAAGGTAGAATAGGGACAGTGCCTGGGTGGCTCAGTGGCTTAAGCGTCTGCCTTTGGCTCAGGTTATGATCCCATGGTCCTGGGAGTGAGCTCCGCATCGGGCTCCCTGATCAATGGGGAGCCTCCTTCTCCCTTTCCCTCTGCCTGCTGCTCCCCCTGCTTGCTTGTGTTCTGTCAAATAAATAAAATCTTTTTTTTTTAAGATTTTATTTATTTATTTGGCAGACAGAGATCACAAGTAGGCAGAGAGGCAGGCAGAGAGAGGGGGCAAGCAGGCTCCCTGCAGAGCAGAGTGCCCAATGCGGGGCTCAATCCCCGCAGAACCCTGGGATCACAACCTGCAAAGGCGGAGGCTTAACCCACTGAGCCACCCAGGCACCCCAAATAAATAAAATCTTAAAAAAAAAAAAAAAAAAAAGAGTAGGGACAGGGATGATCTTTTAAAAACAGGCCAGCCGCCGGAAGACCAGACAGGAAGCAAGGCAGAGACCCAAGTCTGGGAAGATGGGGGAGCTTCGACCTGGAAGGGTGTTGGGTGTGAAGGGGGTGGCCTCCAGCCTGGGTCCCAGGCACAGGCTTGGTAACTTTGTGGACTGTAGGGCTTCCCTGGGATGGGGATTAGAGGGGAGGGGAAGGCTTTCAAGAACGTGACAAGGTCAACTGGAGCAAGGTCAGGGGGTTGCCCAGGGCACATCACAAGAGAGAGCCGAGAAGGTATCAGTGAAGCTGTAACTGGGGGCAGCATGTTGGAGACAGAGAACCCCAGAACGCCAGCCTTTAAGGGCTGAGGAAGAAACTCTGCCGATTGGAGGCAGCAAGAAAGGGTCTCAGAGAGAGGACACCCAGCTGTGGGAAGAGGGCGGGGAGGGATGTTGGCTGTCTAGCTAGAAGGGACATCCAAGGGGCGCCTGGGTGGCTCAGTCCTTAAGCCTCTGCCTTCAGCTCAGGTCATGATCCTGGGGTCCTGGGATGGAGCCCCGCATCCGGCTCCCTGCTCAGCGGGAAGCCTGCTTCTCCCTCTCCTGCTCCCCCTGCTCATGCTCCCTCTCTCGCTGTGTCTCTCTCTGTCAAATAAATAAAATCGTTAAAAAAAAAAAGGAAGAAGAAGAAGGGACATCCAAGATCACAGGGGTCTCTTGGGGTGGTACCAGGTGCCTCCCCCCAGACCTGAGGCTTCGGTCTCCGCCAACGACCGTGGTGCCTGGAGATCTGCACATGTCCTGACATTTATTACCAAAACCACACACAGCACCTTCTAGAAGCCCAACAGAGCACCTGTTCTACATGCTTAGAGAGTGTCTTTATTTTTTTTTAAATGTATTTACTTATTTGAAAGAGGGGGCGGGCACGCACGCACAAGAGCGCGCGCGCGTGCGCGCGGGGTGGTGGGGAGGGGCAGAGGGAGAGAGAGAGAATCTCAAACGGGTTCACTCCCTGCTCAGCAGGGAGCCTGACACTGGGCTTGATACCTGACCCTGATATCATGACCTGAGCCAAAATCAAGAGTCTGATGAGTCTGATGCTCAACTGACGGAGCCACCCAGGCGCCCCCGAGGCATTGCCTTTATATGAAAGTTGTTACCTGGGCAGATAGGACAATACTGCCCTAGCAGGATCCAAAAGCATTTGTCTGCAGTCACACAAGAACCCAGCCCAGCCCTGAGGGCTGTTCCTGGGCTCAACCTGCTGTTTCAAAGAGGAAGGATGAGGCTATACCCACATTGTCTGCTTTGGAAAGGCCACCAGCCCCGTGTGGCCGTGCAACTGAAATGGACCAGTCCGAATTGAGACATGCTGTGTGTGACACATACCCAAGATTTTGAAGACTTGGGGGCACCTGAGTAGCTCAGTTAAGCATCGGACTTGATTTTGGCTCAGGTCATGATCTCAGTGTTGTGAGATCGAGCCCCATGATGGGCTCCGTGCCCAGCGGGGAGTCTGCCTGGGATTCTCTCTCTCTCCCTCTGCCCGCCCTCCCCCCCACCCCCGCACTCACTTGCGCTCTCTCTCTCTCTCTCAAATAAGTAAATAAAATCTTTTTTTTATTAAATATTTTATTTATTTATTTGACAGACAGAGATCACAAGTAGGCAGAGAGGCAGGCAGAGAGAGGAAGGGAAGCAGACTCCCTGCAGAGCAGAGAGCTCTATGCAGGGCTCGATCCCAGGACCCCAAGACCATGACCTGAGCCGAAGGCTGAGGCTTTAACCCACTGAGCCACCAAGGCACCCCAGTAAATAAAATCTTTAAAAATATATTTTGGATATATTGTGTTAGGGAAAATATAGCATGACTGTAATAATATTTTATGTATTAAGTATTATTATATAATATAATAAAATATATTAGTAGCATTATTATTACAATACTGTATTAATATAGTGTTAATATGTTAATATACATTTTCTATATCATGAAATGCAATTAGGTTTCATATTATCTAATCACAAATATAATTTTGTATAACAATTATGTAACATTGTTATTCATAAAATACACAAATAATATATAATATTCATATGATATAATTAATATATCAGTATAATTGTTAACATATAATTAAATCATAAAATACATTACTATTATTTCATCTTTTAATTTTTTTTAAGATTTTATTTATTTATGTGAGAGAGAGCATGAGAGGTGAGAAGGTCAGAGGGAGAAGCAGACTCCTTGCTGAGCAGGGAGCCCGACACAGGACTCAATCCTGAGACTCCAGGATCATGACCTGAGCCGAAGGCAGTCACTTAACCACCTTAGCTGCCCAGGCGTCCCTCTTCTTAATATTTTTAAGTTAATGTATTTATTTAAGTCATCTCCACACCCAACATGGGGCTTAAGCTCACAACCTTGAGATCAAGAGGCTCACCCTCCCCTGAGTCAGTCAGGCGCCCCTGGTCCTCCTTAATTTTTTAGAGTAACAACTAGTAAATTGAAAACTACCGGGGGACTCGCATCATATTTCTGTCGGACTGTGCTGGTCTGTACAATATTTCTAGCCAATCCACACACAAGCACGCACACACACAAAACACCAGAGAAATGTTTTAAAGTTATTTATAAATAACATGACATTACGATGTTGTTGGTTTTTTAAATTTTCATTATTCAAGTGCTGCAGACTAGTTTTTTCTACTTTAAGAAGAAAAGCAGTGGGAGGAGCAGCGGGGGTGGGGGGTGGAGAGAATCTAGGCAGATTCCCCACTGAGCTCAGACAATGCCTCCTCCCAAAGCGGGGCTTGATCCCAGGACCCCAGATCATGAGCTGCCGAAATCAAGGGTCAGATGCTTAACCCACTAAGCCACCCAGGCTCCCCCAGACTTTTTTTTAAGATTAAGATTTAAGATTATTTATTTATTTGACAGAGATCACAAGTAGGCAGAGAAGCAGGCAGAAAAAGGAGGGAAACAAGCTCCCTGCTGAACAGAGAGCCAGATGCAGGACTCGATTCCAGGACCTTGAGATCATGACCTGAGCCGAAGGCAGAGGCTTTAACCCACGGAGCCACCCAGGCGCCCCCCAGACTTTTTTTTTTAAGTCGAAATGTTACATGATTGATAGAGCATTCCTTGAAAGGGCAAATGTGGAGAGCAGAATCATGGTTGTCAAGGGTCCGGGATAGGGCTGGGAGGCTGGAGGGACATGGGGGTGGCTGACAAGGGGCATAAAAGGGATGCCAGTGGTGATGAACATGTCCTGCCCCTCGAGGGTATCAATGTCAACATCCTAGTAATGATTTCTTTTTTAAGATTATTTATTTATTTATTTGACAGACAGAGATCACAAGTAGGCAGATAGGCAGGAAGAGAGAGAGGAGGAAGCAGGCTCCTACTGAGCAGAGAGCCCAACGCGGGGCTCCATCCCAGGACCCTGGAATCATGACCCGAGCAGAAGGCAGAGGCTTTACCCCACTAAGCCACCCAAGCGCCCCAACATCCTAGTAATGATCTTGTAACATCATTTTGCAAGAGCTTCCCATAGTGAAGCAGGTCAAGGGCACACAAGATCCCCTGTATCATTTCTTACAACTGCATGGGAATTCACAGCAAGAGCAAAATTCAAAGTTTCTTTATGTCTAAAGAAAAGTTTCTTTTCTTTCTTTTTGAGAAGTGCACACAAAACAGCAGTTTATGAAGTAAAAAGTCAAATTTCCCTGTGACCATCTTTCCCCGAGATCCCCAACCAATGTTTCCCAACCTCTCCTTCACATCGGCTCTCCACCAGAACATGTAACATCTTTGGACTTTATGCATTTTCTCAAAACCCAATTACATAACAGTTTAACTTGCTGCTTGTCTTTAAACCAATTCGCTGAGAAAAGCTTAGCCAGTGAATTTTGCCTTGTCCTTGACCAGAATATGTTTTGAGAGGGTCCTTACAGTTTTTTTCCCCATGTATTTATAAAATAAATACATCATCATCGTTTAAAGGTTGGAATGTTTCCATGTGTCTGTTTTCTCTGTGTCCAATGTGTTCTATTCACCACCTGCCCTTGCGCACGGACAGACAGAGGGGACACCCGTTGGGGGAGCTGCCAGTAATACTGGTTTCTGCTTGCTTTCCAAAGCCCTTGGATGGAAAGAAAAGTCGAGGGTCCCTAGAGGGGCCCGTTCATCCTGCAAGCGCGGGAGGACCCGTCTGGGAAAGATGGAAAGGAATGGAGGAACATTCACTCAAAAACATCAGCACCGCACCAAGGGCTGGGAGCAAGAGAGGCAGAGAGAGAAGGGACAGGCGGGAAAGAGGGGCGAGCACTGAGCAGATGGGAGGGAGGCTGGGAGGCCCTCCCCTCACACCGGCTGGCTCTTCGGGGCTGGGGTGTCCACCGTGGAGAGGGTGAAGGACTTGCTGTCCCTGCTCAGGGACTCCTCGGTCAGCACCTGCCGCAGCCTGGCCGGGAGGGACTTGAGGAAGCGGCTGTGGAATCCCTGGGCAGCCACCACGTAGATGATGGGGTTTATACAGCAGTTGATGTAAGCAAAGGCCACACACAGGGAGTCCAGGCTAGACACGGAGGTAAATTTCTCCGAGCTCTTGGGGAACACCGCCAGCATCAGCCCCGTCACCTGGTAGGGCAGCCAGAAGATGAAGAAGCTGGTCACCACGGCCACCACCACCTTGAGTGTCTTGGTGGAGCGCGTGGCCCTGCGGCTCCAGGTCCGGAACAGGAGGAAGGTGTAACAGATGGTCAGCGTCACCAGCGGCCACAGGAAGCCCACAATCAGCCGGAGGAGAGCCACGCCTCTCTCCACCAGGACCCCATCCGAGCCATAGTTCACACCGCAGGTTGTCCGCAAGGGAAAGTAGTCCGTGCGCACCCGGCGGAAGAGGAAGGAGGGGATGGTGAGCAGCAGGGCCACCATCCAGGCCACGCCGCAGGTCCCCCAGGCCAGCCGCGCGCCCCGGTAGTTCTGGCACCAGATGGGGTTAAACACCAGCAGAAAGCGGTCGGCGCTGATGGCGGCCAGGAGAAAGATGCTGGCGTACATGTTGAGCAGGATAAGTGAGGGCAGGATGCGGCAGGCGGTGCCACCGAAGGGCCAGTGGCCGTGCTGCACAGTGGCGGCAAACAGGATGGGCAGTGCCAGGCAGGACAGGAGATCGGCCACCGCCAGGTTGAGAAACCAGATGGCGTTGATGGTCCGTTGGAACTCGTACCTGGTCACCCAGACCACTAGGGCGTTGCCCGGCACCCCTATCAGGAAGACGACAGAGAAGAGCACCAGGGCGATGGTGTCGGGAACGGACAGCCTGCGGGTGCTGGGAGACTGGTCCACAGACATGTTGGGGTCCAGGGTGGCAGTGCCATAGTCGAAGTACTCAGAAGTGCTGTACTCCAAAGACGCCTGGAGGGAGTCAAAGAGGCAAAGGGAGGGTGAGACTGCGGGCCGGTGCAGGACACCTGGCGGAGCTCCGCTGCGGGGAGCCCCAGGTGTCTCCCCAGGAAAATGGGGGTGTTGAGGGCTGAGAGACTGCGAGGGTGTCAGACCACTTATAAGAGTGGGAAACCCCTGGGCGCCTGGGTGGCTCAGTGGGTTAAGCCGCTGCCTTCGGCTCAGGTCATGATCTCAGGATCCTGGGATCGAGTCCCATATCGGGCTCTCTGCTCGGCGGGGAGCCTGCTTCCCTCTCTCTCTCTCTCTCTGCCTGCCTGTCTACTGTGATCTCTCTCTGTCAAATAAATAAATAAAATCTTAAAAAAAAAAAAAAAAAGAGTGGGAAACCCTTCCACGCTGATGAGTCCCCCTGCTGTGCTCTTGCTGCCTGCTGAAGTCTCTGGATGGCCCTGTGATCCAGCAACTGAATGGTTAAAATCCAGTCCTGATTGCTCAGTACTCTAACACAGGGCTTCTTAGCTATTTTTACGGTCACCAACAAGCTGAGATGAGAGTACTAGGTAGTTACCCCATGGGCACCCACCATCGCCTCCGTCAGCCCCTTTTGCTGCCTTCCGCTCACTGAGGCAGCTCCCCAGAGAAGGCAGTGGCTCCGCAGGTCTTCATTGACTTGGGCAGAGCATATAAGGGAGGGGAAAGGGAGAACCAAAAACACTCAGTTTCGCCTGGGTGGCTCAGTGGGTTAAGCATCTGCCTTCGACTCAGGTCATGATCTAGGGTCCTGGGATTGAGCCCCATGTCAGTCTCCCTGCTCAGCAGGGAGTCTGCTTCCTCCCTCTCCCTCTCCCTCTGTGTGCTTTCTCTCTCTCTTTCTGTGTCAAATAAATAAATAAAATTAAAAAAAAAAAAAAGAATGATAGAGACATGTCAAAAGGACACAAAGAGAGCCTGGGAGAGACCCCTAGTTGAAGATGAGCCAATTTGAGTAAAGAAGGAGGAGGAGGAAGAGGAGAAGGAGAAGAAGGAAAAAAGAAATGAAACACATTAATATATAAAGAGCTAAGAGTTCAAAATTATAATAAAAACAAGCAAACTCATTGGTCACTTTTTTTCTGGAAAGGGAACAATTCGAGCATTTATCCTGCCATTTTTGCACAAGGTAAATTTCAGGGAAAGCAAGAGTCTATGGGGGAAAGCCATCCTTTAGAGGAAAACCTAACAACGATACCTGCAGAAGGAAGGACAATGCAGGAAATGATGGGTCTTGATGAGGACCATCAACATCAATAAAACCACCAGGTGAAAGGCTGGTGGGAGTTTTACAACAAACAGGCTGGGCTCATAGCCCAAACCAGCCAATCAACTTCAGTGTCTGGAGAAGAGAGACAATCAGACATTCCGTTCTATGTCGTGTGATGCTTTAGAAAGGACGCAGCACTGCCTTTGAGTAATTCTTGCCAAATGAATGACCGTGAGTCTAATCAAGGTTCTAGGTCAAAAACTACTGGTCTTTGTGCACCTGGGTAGCCCTGTCGGTTGAGCATCTGACTCTTGCTTTCGGCTCAGGTAGTGATCTCAGGGATCGAGCCCCATGTTGGGCTCTGTTCTGGGCATGGAGACTGCTTGGGATCTCTCTCTCCCTCTGCCTCTTCCCCTACTCTCTCTCTCTCTCTCTCTCTCAAAACAAAACAAAACTACAGTCCACAGGAAAAGTGGGGGAGAGAGGAACATGGTAAATAACACCATAGGGATGAAATCAGACCACAGGAAACTCTAAGGACAAATGATCTGTTTACTCCCACAAATAAATGGCATTGAGAAAGAAAGAAAGGGGGGGGGAGAAAGAAAAGGGAAGGGAAGAGAGGAAGAAAGAAAAAGGAAGGGAAGAGAGGGAGGGAGAAAGAAAAGAAAAGAAAAAAAAGGAAAGGAAAATGTCATTGATGAAAAGAGATTTAGAGGCAAATCAAGCAAAGGTAATACAGAGACCTCATTTGGACGCTGATTGGAAGAATCAGCTGCAAAACCAGACTTTTTTTTTTTTAAGATTTTATTTATTTATTTATTTGTGAGAGAGAGCAAAAGAGCACAAGAAGGGGGAGCAAGAGAGGGAGAAGCCAACTCCCCACTAAGCAGGGAGCCAGCTGTGGGACTCGATCCCACTACCCTGGGATCATGACCTGACCTGAAGGTAGACCCTTAACCATCTAAGCCACCCAGTTGCCCCTAAATTAGACATTTTTGAGACAATCTGGGACACTTAAAAACGGAGTGGGTATTTGACAACAGTAAGGAATCGGTGCTAGTTTTATTGAGGGCGATGTGGTTTTTGTGTTTATGCTTTAAAAAAAGGATGGGGAAGGCTGTTTCTTTTTTTTTTTTATAAAGATTTTATTTATTTGACAGAGATCACAAGTAGGCAGAGAGGCAGGCAGAGAGAGAGAGGGAGAAGCAGGCGCCCTGCCGAGGACCAGGACCCTGAGATCATGACCTGAGCTGAAGGCAGAGGCTTAACCCACTGAGCCACCCAAGTGCCCCTGGGGAAAAGCTGTTTCTGATAAAGATACATTGCTGGTAAAATACCATGTCTTGGATTCGCTCCAGCAATGGAACGCACCTGGCTGGCTTGGTAGGTGGAGTGTGCAACTCTTGATCTCAGGGTTGTAAGTTCGAGCCCCATGATGGGTGTAGAGATTACTTTAAAAAATTTTTTTTAACTTTGTTTTTCTTTTTCAGAGAAAGGGAGTGTGTCCACATGCATGCAGGTGAGCTGGGACTGGGGGGAGAGGGGCAGAGGGAGAGAAAGAATCCCAAGCAGGCTGCACACCCAGCCCAGAGCCCTACCTGAGGCTCCATCTCACAACCCTATGATCATGACCTGAGCTGAAATCAAGAGTCCGGCCCTTAACTGGCTGAGCCATCTAGGCGTGCCCTGCCTCCCCCTCCCCCCGGCATTTAAAGGTCTTTAAAAAAAAAAAATTTTTTTTTTCCAAAAAAACACTCCAGCAAAAGAAATCGCTGGGAAGCAGGAGACAGGACGGAGGAGTGTGGGTGACTAAGAACAGCAAAACACTGATAGATGTTGAGGTGGGGTCACAGGTCCCCTGAGGGTCACGGTATCATTCTCTCTACTTCTGTGTGTTTGAATTAAAATATATATATATAGTTTTATTTATTTTATTTATAGTTTTATTTATTTATTTGACAGAGGGAGACACAGTGGGAGAGGGAACACAAGCAGGGGGAGGGGCAGAGGGAGAAGCAGGCTTCCCGCTGAGCAGGGAGCCTGACGCAGGGATTGATCCCAAGACCCTGGGATCATGACCTGAGCCGAAGGCAGACACTTAATGACTGAGTCACCCATGCGCCCCTGAAATTTTCCATAATAAAATAAAATAAAGAGCAGAGGGGACCTGAGCCCTTCTTCCCAAACCGAGCTGTTCTGAGTACCATGTCCCCCAAAAGAGAGTCTGTGAGTTGCAGCAGAGCTGGAGAGAGCCTCATAGGCAAATCCGTGTTCCAGGGACACAAGACACAGCAGTGAAATCCCCATGGAATGATTATGCCGAAGCATCCAGCAGTTACCGGGCGCTTACCAAGCGCCAGACATAACATAACCTCTTCTGATCCTGGCCACGCCCCCTAAAAGTTGGTACTATTAATGTGCCCATTTTCTCAATGCGGACCTGGAGGCATAAGAAGGTGAAATAGCCTGTTCTGGGTCACAGAGTTTGGGATTCAAACCTATACAGGCTGGCATGCAAACCCGCGCAGGCTGCCCCTGACCATTTCCAAGAGGGGCTATGGATGGAGGAGGAAACTCCAGTGGCAAACTCTGTGGCCCTGGGGGCTAGCCCGCCCGTGAAGGCCACTTTGTCACCAACCTGGAGAAAGGGGACAGAGAAGAAGGGAAATGGTTGTTACAGAAATCTCCAGAGCTGGACACCTCGATTGACAGGCTTTGGTTCCTACCCCCCAAAACACCCACCTGGCGGAGTATTTAAGATGACAAACGTTCTGGGACCCGGGCAGCCAAATGCCTGGCGCTCCGCGTGGACACAGGAAAGGACAGCTAATACAAACGTTATTTCTCCATGTTATGATGATCAAGATCAAGCTCAGATCTTTCCCTGAACCACTTTTTTATTTCTCAGTCCCTTTATGTTGCTGGAAAGTGGGCCAGGCTGGTGGCCCCAGGGGGTCCTGGCTGGTATGGAACCATATCGGGGATGACATCATGACTCAAAGGGAAAGGGTCAGTGTCGGCTGAGGAGGGGAGGAGCAGCATGTGGTAGGTCCACCCCATTAAATAGGATTGAGCCCTAAAAAAGAACGAGGCGAGCCACCATGGGTGGCTTCAGGGGTGACTTCTTCTGGGGTGACGTTCTAGAAACAGAGCTCACGACCACATGACATAATGAGTGTCCTACAAACACCACTGGATCGTACACATTAATACAGTGAATTATACGTTATGTGAATTTTACTCAATTAAAAAAAAAAAAGCAAACAAAACAATGCCACTGTCATGAGCCCAAGGGAAGGGTGAGGGATTGTTTGTTCCTCATGAACGGGGACAACACAGGCAGGACAACCAAATGCCATGTGACATGCTGGGCTGGAGCCCAGGGCAGAAAAAACCCTCCGTGGCAAAGGGCGTGTTTGAACAACAGAGCGAGTCTGCACAGGGTCTGCAGCCTAGACACTAATATTCCACCAAATGTTAATTTCCCGACAAGGGTAACTGTGCTCTGTTCATGTCTGTGACGGTGATCGCTCTTGAGAAATGAACACTACGGTATTTGGGGGCCCAAGGGCGTGATGCTTACCCTTACCCTCAAACTATTCAGAAAAAAAGATGACCCCCAGACATAGATACAGATGATAGAGTGAGGATAAAGATGGGGAGACGACTGATTGATAAAGCAAATTTGGAGACTCTGGTAAAGACTAGATTACATGGGAGTTCTTTGTACTATTCTTGTTATTTTTCTGTAAGTGTGAAAATTGTTCAAAAGACAAAGTTCCAATTGTTGAGATATTTCTAGGGCTAAATAGGCCCGGCTGGGAGCCTTACACCTACCCTCCCCCACCCCCACCTCCCTACCCCAGTTCCCTGGCTCCTTCACATTTTCTTCTGGGACCCACCCACCCCCATCCCTCCACTCCCCCACCCCCATCCCCATGCTCCGTTTACTAAAGGGTTAACGCCAGGCACAGCAGGGGTCCACCGCCACCCCTCTCCCCACCCCCACCCCATCCTCCCCACCTTAGCAGCTGCTCAATACTGGGTACATGAAGGTTTTTTGTTTTTTTTTTTTTTTAAGATTTTATTTATTTATTCGACAGAGAGAGAGATCACAAGTAGGCAGAGAGAGAGAGGAGGAAGCAGGCTCCCTGCTGAGCAGAGAGCCCGATGTGGGACTCGATCCCAGGACCCTGAGATCATGACCTGAGCCGAAGGCAGCGGCTTAACCCACTGAGCCACCCAGGCGCCCCTACATGAAGGTTTTGACTCAGACTCTAAACGGGGAGCATCCCTCCCCACACCCTGCTCTTGGGCTCCCCACTCCTCACATCAGCTGACAAAGTTCCTTCCTGGTGTGAGCTCTTGGGGCCCTTTTCCCTCCCCTGACTTTAGGAGGGCAGGGGGAATAAAAGGTGCTGATTCGAACACCCTGCGGCTTTTTCAGGATCCTCCCAGTGCAAGTGGCTTGAAATGTTGCGCACTTGCGGGCATCCCTACAAAGACAAAGAAAATAACCGGAGTGTCCAGCAAGAGGGAACTGGCTAAGTGACGGATGACACATCAGGAACAACAGATGCCACCATCTGGGAGAATGAGGGGTTGATGCATGGCTGGGGACAGAGCTCCAAGGTCCAGGGGAACCACTGCCAGAAAGCAAGGACCACCAGGGGCCCCTGGATGGCTCGTTGCCTGGAGCACACAACTCTTGATCTCAGGGGTTGTGAGTTTGAGCCCTACTCTGGGTATAGAGATTACTTAAAAACAAACAACAACAAAATATACATATATAGATACTTTTTCAATAAATAAATAAAATAAAATCTTAAAAATAATAAAAAGCAAGGACCAGACGGCGCATAAAGCAGCCAACCTGAAAAAGAGGACTGGCTTCCTCTCCCTCTCTCCTTCCCTCCTCTGTATCTCTGTCTCTACTTCTAGCCTGTACCTGTCTCTCTCTCTCTCTCTCTCTCTATCCCCAGAACAGCTCTAGAGGCAGATAGAGGAAGCTTGTACCAGTGCTTAGCCCCTGGGGGGTGGGGGGGAGGTGGGAAGTGGGGGAGGGCAAGGGAGCAGGGGGAGGGGCGGGGACTGGGGGGGGGCAGGCACTGGAAGGAAGCATTTCACCGTGTATATTTTTGTTCCTCTTGTATGAGGAACCATGCCTGTGCGTGCCCTGCCCGTTCTAAGAAACAGACATCATCGTACAGCAAAGATAAAAGAATTTGTGGTTCCATGGTTCTAGGCAGGGTTCTTTGCCACACTAATGTTAATCAGCTAATCAGCTGGGGGACCCTGACCCACCAGGCACCTACCCACAGAGACATTATAAGGAGGGATGAGTGAACCCCCAAGGAGCGAGGGCTAAGTGTTGTTGGAGAGCCCTGCACGGTGTGGGGTGAGGACGGGCTGTATCCCCAACCAATAAGAGCTTTCTGCACCTGTCCTTGACAGCAGCCACCAGCAACATATGGCCACTGGGCGAGTGAAAGGGGCTGACATTTGGGCGGTTTAATTAAATTTCAATAACCACACGTGGCTAGTCGCTGCCCGATTGGACAGCGCAGGTCTGGAGCTACAAAGGGGCCAGACACAGTTCAGAGCCCTTCCCAGGGGTTAGTTCATTAACGAACTCATAACAGTATTGATGTCCCAACATCCAGAAGCATGGGATACTATTGTTCCTAAGTCCAGAGGCCTGGGTTTCTTTCCCCGATATTTTATACTTAAGTAACCTCCACCCCCAACACAGGGCTCGAACCCTCCACCCCACAATCAAGAGCCGCACCATGTACCCACCCAGCCGGCCAGGCACCCCTCACCAGCCATGTTGAGAGGATGGTGGCCGTGAGGAGACGTGCACGGATCAGAGAACAGGGTAAAGGAGAGGCCACGGGACTTACAAGAATAGCAATCATCGTTCTCAAGCTCTATTCTAAGCCCTTGGTTTGTATGAGCTCATTGAACCCACGGAACAACCCTATGAGAGTTGTCACTGTTGCAACAACCATCTCACAGATGGGAAAACTGAGGCTCCTCTTAGAGCTTAAGAGAGCTTCCTGAGTTCTCCCCGCCAGTAGCAAGCGGCAGAGTTGAGAGAGAACTTCTGAGAGCTTGAGGCCTGAGTGGCTACATGGTACAGGGCACTGGGAGGGTCAGGGTTGGGGGGGCAGGGCAGTGCGTTCAAAGCCACAGCCACAGGTGAGAGCCAGGGAATGTGCTACCCACCAGAAAATGAAAGAAGGCCAGCGTGGCCGGCAGGGGGCCAGGATGAAGTTGGAAGGGCCACCCAGGCTATCCATGCTCAAGAATTTGTATCTTATCCTTGGGTCATGGGGAGCCATGGGGGGAGTTTGAGCTACAGAAGGGCTAGGTTAGTTTCAGTTTACAAAGATCCCTCTGGCCACTGTGAGACGGTAAGATGAGAGGCAGCAGGACCAGAGAGGAGCTGAGAAGGAGCTCCAGGTCACTGAAGATGGGAACGCAGATGGGGGGCGGGGGTTCATGGCCAAGAGGAGGAAGCAAAGTAGAAGGATTTGAAAGCACCGAGGAGACAGAGTCGTGCAAGTGGTACGCCATAAACTCTGCCCCAGGCCCTGGCCTCCCTCTCCTGGCTTCCTGTAGGGGATCCTTCCATCCACCCCCAACCTTCCAGGAAGGGAAGTCTTGCCAACCGTGCCCCCATGGAAGGAAAAGAACAGACCCCCTTAGAGATGCTGTCAGAGCCACAAAATCCACAGGAGACAAGGTCTGCTTCTCCCTCCCCTGCCACAAACTACAAACATCCTACAACCACACATCTCTGAATAATCCACCCACAGAACCCCATGGAGCCATCAGAGGTCGCATCCCCGGAGAAATGGGATATGAGAGTGAGGTGGGCATCTTGTCTCCGATCATTTTTCTTGAATTGCACAACCTCTGTGACCCCCCTCAGCGTTCACAGTTTTTAAACCCTGCAAAAAACACAAGCCTCCAGTCCTTGAGGGACACAGTGAACTGCCTCACGGGTTGGCAAAAATCAAAGAAGTTGGATGCGGGGGGCACACCTGGGTGGCCCAGTGGGTTGAGCCTCTGCCTTTGGCTGAGGTCATGATCTCAGGGTCCTGGGATCAAGCCTTGCTTCGGGCTCTCTGCTCAGCAGGGAACCTGCTTCCTCCTCTCTCTGCCTGCCTCTCTGCCTACTTGTGATCTCTCTCTCTGGCAAATAAATAAATAAAACCTTTTTAAAAAAAGTAAAAAAAAAAAAAGTTAGATGGGCAGGTGAGGGGGCAGGCAGACCCTCTCCTGCACTGCAGATGGGACATAGAAGCTGGGTGTGAATTTGGCAAGACCCGTTAGGATAAAAATTGCCCGTGGACTCAGCCTTGGCAGTTCTGGAGACCCAGACCTGAGGCCAACAATGTAACTTTGGCTTTAAAGGCAAAATATAGGAAACAACCAAGATTCTCCATTGAGAGGGGATGGACCCACCCAGTAGACTATTATATGGTGGATAAAAAGACAGAAGGAATTCCCTGGAAATACACAGAGATGATAACAGCATCTTCCTCATAGATGTAAATGCAAAGAGTCTAGCACAGGGCTGGGGCATACAATAAGTGCTCAATAAATACTGCTTAAAGATACTCTATGTTAATCATGAAAAAAAAAGCAAGATGTAGGCTAAGGTGCAGAATGTACTTCTACTTGCAGGGGGCAGAAAGGATAGACACATCACAAGCGTTGAGCACTGACTGTATGCCTGGTAAGAGCTTTCCGAGTATTATTTAACACTCTCAACGAGCCTATGATGTTGGTTCTAATACTGTAGGATTGTTACCCCCGTCTTCAAGGTAAAGAGAGGGAACTCCAAGAAAGGACTCGTGTTTTGCACAGGAGAGGCAGAATTTGAAGCTTATTTCAATTTGATACCCTGGCCAGACTACCGGCTACCTCATTCCCTGCACCTCTGTCCTTGAGCACCTGTAGACTTTCTGGAAGGATCCCACACAAGCCGGTGTCCACAGTCGCCTCTGGGGGCCGTGACAAGGAGTCCAAGGCTCTGGGCTGGGCAGGGAGAGTGACTTCTCTCTGAACACCCTTTGGTATTTGGGATCATTTTATGGAAAGGAAAAGAAGGCAAAGCCCTTAGCTGGTTTCTCAAAGTCCAGTTGGTCCTGGTCAGGCCTCCAAAGTGGGATGAGGCAATGCCAAGCCCCTCCCTGGTCAGCTACTATGTCCTCTGTTTCCTCTTTCACCCCGATGAAGCAAGACAAGAACCAGACAAGGTACCAAATCACAGCCCTGCCTCTCTCGAAGCCCGTCCTGGGGGGCACAGGTGCACATGGCAGGGGGAACCTCTCTGAGCCTGGAGACCATCTCCCTCTGACACCCACAGAATCCACGGGACAGCCTGGGTCAACCACAAAGGACCCGGGCCATTTCTGCTCTTGCCTGAGCCTCAGATTCCCTGTCTCTACAACTCAGAACATCTGAAGTCAGAATGAGTCACTTTCTTTCTCCCAAGTCAGCTCTTTTCAGCCCCCCACGCTTCCCTCCTGCCATTCCCAAAGCCTGAAAGACCTCCTCTGGATCTCTCCACTTGAGGAAGGGCGTCATCCGTTCAGACCCAAGGCACGCGTGTCCTGCCCTGGGGACCTTTCGGATTCCAGCTCTAGGGCATCTTGGTGTCTCTATAATCCCTTGATAGTCCTTCCTTCTTAGCTGCCTCCCAGCCCCGGGGGAGTCTGAGATGAGGGTCAGGGAGAAGGGAGGAGACGGAGGACAGAGAGAGGAGGACGGAGAGGGAGAAAGAGTGTGAAGGGGAGAGGTGGAGGGGGGAGAGAGACCCAGCAAGGAGAGAGGGAGGGAGGTGGTGCCTGTGCCCATGATCCCTCTGGGGAACTCACCATGTTCAGGTCTCCCAGGGTCCCCGCTGATCAAAGGTCCCTCCTGCCCACAGACTGTGGTTTCTAAGCCCCAGGGGAGGGTGCAGAGCCAGGGAGGAAATGACCAGTCTTTCCCCTCTGGGGTTCTTATTGGTCTGTGTACTGGGCACCCCATCTGGGGCACTCACCCAGAGAGTTCCGAACACCTCCTTCCAGTCAGAGGAGGGAGGCTGGGCTTGCAAAACTGAGGAAGTCCCTCGCCTGACAAGGGTGTAATCCAGATAAAAGAGCCCCTCCCCCGGCGTTCTAGGCTCAAGCCCTCTCTTGGCCTCAGTTTCCCCATTTGGGACCTTCTAGGGTCCCCGGTGGCTACAGAAAAAGCTCAGAGGTCCAGCTGGCTCAAATTCCTCCCAAGGGTTCTGGGGAGCAGGGATGGTGAGCCCCAGCCTCCCGGCCAGGTTGCTTTGAAGCTCAGAGAAGCAGAGCAGGTCTGTGGAGGCGACCCAGGCCTTGGGGACTGGTACATCCTCCTGCCTTGGGTTTGGAAGGTGGCCAACAAACCCAGGAATGTATCCTGTCACAGATCTGGAGGCCAGAAGTCTGAAATCGGGGCAGCAGCAGGGCTGTGCTCCCCAGTCCCTGGAGGCACTAGAGGGGAATTGGTTCCTGCCTCTTCCAGCTTCTGGGGACTTTGGTTGGTGGCCATCACTCCAATCTCTGCCTCTGGGGTCACATCTCGTACTCTCCTATGGTGGGTCCCAAACTCCCCTCTGCCTCCCCCTTGTGATTATATTTAAGGTCCCCCTGGATAATCCAGGATAATCTCCCATTGCAAGATCCTTAACAGCAAAGTCCCTTTTGCTATTTAAGGTCACACCACAGGTTCTAGGAATTAGGATGTGGACATCATTGGGAACCTTCCTGAGCCTCCCGCGATGAGCGTGGTTGTGATGATAAGCACAGAGACAGGCTCATTTTCTGTGTCTTCTCCTTTTTTAAAAAATTATTTATTTATTTACTTGACACAGAGACACAAAGAGTGTGGGAGGCCGCAATAAGGCACGAGACAAGGACCAAACCAGGCCCTGACTTGTGCCTCCTTTAAAGTCTGAATAACCTAACAAAAGGTTTAGGATGGGAGAAGTTGAGTAGCACCGAGAAAGGGTCTGTGCTATGTGTTGTGCGCTCGCCTACGTGACTCCCCACATGTTGGCTAAACAAATGAGAACAATTCGGTTGGGGTCAGAAGTTCGTTGCCGGTCCTTGCTGCCCTAGTACAGCCCATAAATCACTTTCAGGGTTGCTGTATCAATACAGAACAATTGTACTGGCATCAGCCATTTGGCGTCACGAGGTCTGCTTCTAGTTAAATGTGAAACTTATTATGGAAACTCGTGGTTGTTTAACTAGACACAGGTGTATTGCTTTTCCTATTATCACTATATATGGCCTTAGTGCTTTGAATAAACTTAGCACCGTGGGACATCCTCCTCAGTGCTCCTCCTGCCCCCATCTCTCTGCTTCTCGAGTTCTTCTCTTCATCCTCTTACTCTCACATTCCTGGTCGATTTGTAGCGCTGGCCAACGCAACAAGAGAGAGCAGGAGCAGGGGTAGGGGCAGAGAAAGAAGCAGACTTCCTGCTGAGCAGGGAGCCTGACCAGGACTCGACCAGAGGACCCTCAGAGCATGATTGAGCCAAAGGCAGATGCTTAACCCACTGAACCACCCAGGTGCCCCTTTCCTGTGCTCTTCAGCAGCTCTGGAATAAAGCACCCAGGTCTTTTCTCCACAAATAGCATTTTTCTCCAGCAGCCTTAAACCTTGTAAAATATCTAGCTTTCTTTTCATGGCAAAGGTAGTCCATGAGCACTGCAAACATTTGAGCAATGCAGAGATACACTACTCAAACCAAAAAAATTTTTTTTTCTTTTTTAAAGTGAAAAGTCTCCACTCCATCCTTCCGAAACTCCTAGTGAGCTTGGAGTGTGCTAGACTTTTAAAAGTGTGGTAATTGTATTTGGGGACAGACACGCAGGTGGACAATGTTCGGCAAGTTTTAATTGCGCTAAATGAAGCCGCGTGGGGGTTCTACAGGACTCAGCACGGATTTGGAAGGTTCCTTGGTGAGGTTTTTGTGCCCTTTGAGAGGTGTTGTTACACACTCTGGCCTCAAGGGGGGCGCCTGAGCTGGGGGAGACTCAGAAAGCCAGGTCACACCCCCTTGATGTTTTTTAGGATTTTGGAACAAAGTTGTGTATTGCCTTAAATTATGGGTTATTTTTCTTTTTTAAGATTTTATTTATCTTTATTTGAGGAAGTGAGCATGAGTCAAGGGGAGGGGCAGAGGGAGAGGCTGAGCAGGGCGAGTGACCAGGTACTTGATTTCAGGACGCTGAAATCATGACCTGAGCCGAACCGCTAACCCACTGAGCCACCCAGGTGCCCCACATCCCAGGTTCTTAACTTTTTCTATATCTTAGACCCTTGGTGAAGCTATCAACTCAGATTTTTTTTTCTTGCAACTTATTTTGATGTGATTTAATTGGAACTTAAATTGGAAGTGTCAAGGAGAATAAAAGCAACACCTGTATGCTCTTCACCCAGATTCACTCATTATTGCATTTGCCCCCCCCACCCCGGGTGCTTTCTTTACTATGCTCTCACTGTATGCTTGGGGGAAGGCGGGCTCTTGATTTCAGCTTAGGTCATGATATCAGGGTCAAGGGATCCAGGCCCCCTCCCACCCTCTGCCTCTGGCTGGGCACTCAAGGGGGAGTCGACTGAAGATTTTCTCTCTCTCTCTCTCTCTGCTCCTCTCCCATCTCTCTCAGATATAAATAAATAAATAAATAAATAAATAAATAAAATTTTAAAAGAAGAGCATACCCAGGCAGCTCAGTCAGCTGAGCAACTGATTTGATTTCTGCTCAGTCATGATCCCGGGGTCATGAGATGGAGCCCGGCATCTGGGTTCCTGCTCAGCGGGGAGTCTGCTGGAGATTCTCTCTCTCCCCCTCTCTCTCTCTCCCTCCTCCTCTCCCCTGCTTTCTCTCTCTCTGAAATAAATCAATCTCAAAAAAAAAAAAAAAAAGATGAAGGCAGTGGGGGAGGGAGGAAGAGGGTGGAAGGGAGAGATATTTGTCTTAAGAAACTGGCTCCCCCAATGGTGGGGGCTGGGAAGCCTTGGGAAGCTGACAGAGAAGGTCTGCATTAAAATCTATATATCTCGGGGCACCTGGGTGGCTCAGTGGGTTAAAGCCTCTGCCTTGGGCTCAGGTCATGATCTCAGGGTCCTGGGATCGAGTCCCGCATCAGGCTCTCTGCTCAGCAGGGAGCCTGCTTCCTCCTCTCTCTCTCTGCCTGCCTCTCTGCCTACTTGTGATCTGTCTCTGTCAAATAAATAAATAAAATATTTAAAAAAAAAATCTATATATCTCTATTTTTGCATTTTCCTCCAGAATCACTTGAGGGTAAGCTGGAAACCCCGTGGCTCTTCACCACAGGGCAAGCAGGAAATGTACTACTGATACAATCCCCCATCTTCCTTCAAATTTCCCCAGTTGTTCCAATAAGGTTCTCTTATCACTTTTGCTTCCCAAAGCATGTTTTTTTTTTAAATACATTTAAAAACACCTTTTGTCCATTTTTAACGGCATAACAAATCCATTCTTCGCTGGAAAGCTGTTTATTTAATCATTTCCCTATTGGTGGAATTAGGTGGTTTCCAACCCTTTTGTTCATACCACTGTGCACATCCTTATACACATACTTTGGTGCCTGTATACAAGCATTTTTTAAAGATTTGATTTATTATTTATTTGAAAGAGAGACAGAGAGAGAATGAGTAGTGGGGAGGAGCAGGAGAGAGGGAGAAGCAGACCCGCCACTGAGCAGGGAGCCTAACTCAGGACTCTCCCAGGACTCCAAAATCAGGACCAGAGTTGAAATCAAGAGTTAGATGCTCAACCCACTGAGCCACCTAGGTACCCCTAGACACCTTACTTAACACCCCTTAACAGTAAGGGGGAAAAGAAGGAGGGGCGCAGATGGGTGATCCTTTTAAGGGTGGGACTCTGTTGCTGCCCATGCTCTTCCTACTGCACAGCCTACTGGCTAGAATGTGTCACATGACCATGCCTGGTGCAAGGGAGGCAGAGAAAAGCCGCTGTGAGCTAGGTGTTCTTGCATCCTGTGAACACTCCTTTCTGGTGGGCAGATGGGAAGATACATTCTAGAAGACCACAGAAGTCAGTTACAAACAGCATCAGGAAGGGCAGCTTTAATTTTAAATGACAGTCTTATTTATTACTGCCAAAATAAGAAACCTAGAAGAGTATCGGGTGCCCGGCAGGCTCAGTCAGAAGGCCATGTGACTCTTGATATCAATTGTGAGTTCAAGCCCCACACTGAGTGTGGAAATTACTAAAAAAAATTTTAAATAAACTTAAAAAAAAAAAAAGATGGGACGCCTGGGTGGCTCAGTCAGTTAAGCATTTGCCCTTGGTCCTGGGATCAAACCCCACATTGGGCTCCTTGCTCATCAGGGAACCTGCTTCTCCTTCTGCCTCTCCCCTGCTTGTGCCCCCTCCAAATAAATAAAACCTTTTAAAAAAAATCTTAAAGAAAAAAATCTAGCAGAGGAAAATGTGTGAGAGAAGAAGAATGGGCCAATAAATTTCTTCTGTTATTAAGTCAGACAACTATGAGATGCTGAACGGTCCGCAAGACCACCCTCACTTCTGAGTCTGGAAACTGTTGTGCTCATGGTTACAGTTTATTACATGCAAAGGACAGAGACTGTAAACAGCCAAGGGAAGACATGCAGGGAGCAGAGATCAGGAGCACTTGGTACTCAGAGTTTCCACTTGTCCTCCCTCCACAGAGACACAGACAGTTCTTTCTTTTCTTTTCTTTTCTTTTTTTTTTAAGATTTTTATTTATTTATTTGACAGACAGAGATCACAAGTAGGCAGAGAGGCAGGCAGAGAGAGAGGAGGAAGCAGGCTCTCTGCTGAGCAGAGAGCCCAATGTGGGGCTCGATCCCAGGACCCTGGGATCATGACCTGAGCTGAAAACAGAGGCTTTAACCCACTGAGCCACCCAGGCGCCCCCAGACAGTTCTTTCTTAGCAACAGTGTGTGACGATACAGATTGAATGTTGCCTACCAGGATGCCCACCCAAGCTTTGATGTCCAGTCTTTGCCAGGGCTTAGTCACGTAAACCTGGTGGGTCACCACTGTAGCTGGTCTCAGTCTCCAGCCCCTCTGGAGGTCTAGCTGATTGACACCATGTGACCTAAAACCCCCCACCTTAAATCACATTGTTAGACCATCTGGAGTTGCCCAAGGCTCCATGTAAACCAAGACAGTCTTATCAGGCTTCATTCCAAGGGCTTCAGTTACCTTTTAGGAGCTGAGGAAAAGTCAGAAGTCTCTTTGGACACAGGTAAATGTTTTATTACCTATCAATGGATCATAATGATGGAGTTTTGGGGGGTTAAAAGTTACTTACATAGGGATGTCTGGGTGGCTCAGCAGGTTAAGCATCTGCCTTTGGCTCAGGTCATGATCCCAGGGTCCTCAGAAAGAGCCATGTGTGGGGCTCCTTGTTCAGCAGGGAGTCTGCTTTTCCCTCTCCCTCCTCCCCTCCCCCAGTTTGTCCTCTCTCACTCTCTGAGCAATAAATAAAATCTTTTTTTTTTTAAAGCTACTTACATAGGACACAACAAAATCTGAAGTTTTAGATGTCTTATAAGATTCCTTTGTTAAAAGAGTGCCTGGGTGGCTCAGTGGATTAAGTCTCTGCCTTCAGCTCAGGTCATGATCCCAGGGTCCTGGGATTGAGACCCGCATCAAGCTCTCTGCTTGGCCGGGAGCCTGCTTCCCTTCCTCTCTCTCTGCCTCTCTCTCTGCTTGTCTCTCTGCCTACCTGTGATCTCTGTCTGTCAAACAAATAAATTTTAAAAAAATTATTTTAATAAAAATTAAAAAAAATTAAAAGAGTTTCCTTTGTTAGAAATAGTATTTATAGGGGCAATTTTACGATGCAGAATCATATCTGCTTTCCTGAAATTATGGAGGAAGGATGAAAGATTTTTTTTTTATGTTGCTGATATTTGTTCTTATTAGTAGTTAGAAAGACTGGGAGTTTCAAAATAAAGTGCTGAGATTCTTTCAGTTTGCCCTGAGAGTAAAAAAAAAAGAAAGAAAATTGGTAGCAGGTCTGATGACTCAGAGAGTGCAAGAAGGTACATTATTTATCTTCAACGAAGGATTTGTACCTAGACTCCATAAAGAATTCACAGAGGGGCGCCTGGGTGGCTCAGACAGTTGAGCGACCAACTCTTGATTTCAGCTCAGGTCATGATCTCAGGGTTATAGGATTGAGTCCCGCTTGGGCGCCCTGCTCAGAGTGGAACCTGCTTGAGATTATCTCTCTCTCTCTCTCTCTGCCAGTCCTCCCTCTAAAATAAATGAATGTGTCTCTTTAAAGATTTTATTTATTTGACAGAAAGAGTCACAGCAAGAGGGAACATAAGCAGGGGGAGTGGGAGAGGGAGAAGCAGGCTTCCTGCTGAGCAAGGAGCCCAATGTGGGGCTCAATCCCAGGACCCTGGGATCATGACCTGAGTCAAAGGCAGAAGCCTAATGACTGAGACACCCAGGCACCCCTAAATAAATAAATCTTCAAAAAAAAAAAAAAAGTTCAAGGACAGACAAAACTAGATTTTGCTGTCATAAGCCCAGATAGACATTCTTGTTGGGGGGTAGAAATTGTAAGGGGTGTGGGGCTGAGTGGGTCTAGGGAGTGGAAACTTGCTTTTCCTTGATCTGAAAGGCAGAGGCTTAACCAACAGAGCCAACCAGGTGCCCTGAGACACTTTAATTTGTACTCACATCTCCTGGTGTCTGAAGTTGGCTGGGCCAAGTGTGTGGCTTGAGCCTCCATGGCCCAAAGAGGAGCAGCTGTGGCCAGCCACCACCCTGCCAGCTACCACAGGAAGCCCCAAGCAAGACACATGTTGGCCACTCACCCTGAGGCTCCCACGTGGTGGCCACAGGGTCCCCTGAGGAAGGATGTGGTGGCCCCACTGGCAGCAGTGGTTAGGCCCACACCCAACCAGGATCAGGATCTTCTGACCCTGCCCAGACTGAGTCCCAGAGCTTCCAGCCCCTGCTGAGTGGGGAACCAGGTGGTGACAGGAAGCCCAGGGCAGGGGCGGGGGGGTGGGGGAGGCTGGGAGAAGGCCAGGGGCCAAGCTGTGTCAGGCAGAGGGCCTCTGGAAGGCCGTGGGAAAAGAGCATCATCAGCAAGACAAAGTACCCCACACAATTCCCAAGAACCAAGCCAGATCACAATGAGAAGTGCCAGGCCTGACTGAATACAGAACATGGTAATTAGTACTCTGAACTTTCTAGAAGTTTCTAATCTTAAAATAGCACAGATGTGAAAAGTGTGAGCATCTCTGATCCTAAAATGTCAATTGTAAGATATTTTTGTAAAGATTTTATTTAATTATTTGAGAGAGAGAGCATAAGCAGGAAAGAGAGGCAGAGAGAGAAGCAGCCCCCCTCTGTGTGCTGAGCAAGGAGCCCAATGTGGGGCCTCTATCCCAAGACCTTGGGATCATGACTTGAGCTGAAGGCAGATGCTTAACTGACTGAGCCCCCCAGGTGCCCCTTAACATACCTTTTTTGTGTTCATTTATTTTGACGTTATTACAACACACTCCACTCTTTTGGACATGCAGTCCTATACATCTTGACAAAACCCTGAGCTGAATTACCACCACCACAAATGAGATCCAGAAGAGTCTCATCACCCCCAGAAAAGTCCCTCAGGCTGCCTCTCTGTAGTCAGCCCCTCCCCAACCTGTAACCCTAGGCAACTACTGATCTCTTCTCCATCAGCGGAGTTTTGCCTTTTCCAGAATGTTCTATAAATGGAACCATACTGTACGCAGCTTTCTGAACCGACTTCTCTCACTTAGCACAATACATTTAAATTTCATCCCTGTCACCGTGTGTAGCAAAAGTCCCTCTTAACCTTAAGCGGTATTCTGCTGTACTGATGGGGGACAGATGGTTTATTTGTTAGTCAGTCTGAAGGACATTCGAGTCATTTCTGATTTGGGACGATTACTAAAAAAGCTGCTGTCAGGGGCACTTCAGTAGGTGGAGAGTGCAACTCTACATCTAGGGGTTGTAAGTTCGAACCCCATGTTGAGTGAAGAGATTACTTAAAAATAGAATCTTCCGGGTGCCTGGGTGGCTCAGTCATTAAGCATCTGCCTTCACCTCAGGTCATGATCCCAGGGTCCTGGGATCAAATCCCAAATAGGGCTCTGGGCTCAGTGGGAAACCTGCTTCTCCCTCTCCCACTCCCCCTGCTAATGTTCTCTCTCTCGCTGTCTCTCTCTCTCTGTCAGATAAATAAAATCTTTAAAAAATAATTAAAGAAAATGGTTTTTAAAAAAAAAGAAAATAGGGCAAGATATGGAAAGGACTCACAATTTTGCTTACATTTCCCCAAAAGCAGAGAAAATGACTGAGACAATGATTTAGGTGATGGTAGTTTATTTGGGGGTTGATCTCAGGAAGCAGGAGTGATGAGGTAGAGAACAGAGCCCAAGAGAAGGGCGAAAGGCCAATAAAAGATATGTTCGTCACCTCGGTACAGTTTGTGGGCACCGGGGGCTCAATGCTGGGGACCCTATGAGGAACCAGGCAGAACATGCCTCAGGATCTTCCCACGGAAGGATGGGGAAGCTGGGCATTGATGCCACCTCTCTGATCCTGCTTTGGGTATGGGTTGCCCCAACTTGGGAGATCGTAATCTCCTCCCACTTTGGGGGCTGCACCTGAAGTCCAAATAAGTTAAAGCCAGAAAAAGCTGAACTGAGAGGCTCACTCTGTGCTGGAAAACATCAGCCCCAACTGTGGGTGAACCAAGGTGGGGACAGGGATCCACAGTGTCTACCACACATGGTCCTTGACAATTTTTCCCTTTTTTAAAAAAACCAGAAAATTGTCTCTTCTCTGGCCAGATGCAGTAATTCGCTCTCTACCTACTTTTTTTTTTTTTAACAAATAGAAATCAGTTTCTCTGCTTCACTTCTAAATCAATGCTCAAAGAAAAATAATGTAAAACTATCAAGTTTAAAGACGACTGAATGGGTTACCTTTTCCGAAGCACCAAATTGTCGGCATGCCCGGGAGGCTCGCATATTTCAGCCAGGCGTGGAAGAAACAACACCCAGTGAAGTGGAGCTAATGGGGCAGGTAAAGCAAGCATAATAAATATCCTCAGAGAACTAAGGGAGGTTATTGAAAATTCCAAGCCAGAAGAGGATGTTATGAGGTAGAACCTAACTGGAGACAAGGGATATCAACACTATAATTGCTGAAATAAAGAACTCAATAGGTGTGTTAAATGGCAGGATAGACACAGCTCAAGAATAAATGAGGGAGCTCAAAATGCTAGCCCTGAAGGCATCCATACAGGACAGAGGGAGGGAGAGACTCAAAGTAATAATATGAGATATGTGGATGATATAAATGAAAGTTCCGGGGCGCCCAGCTGGCTTAGTGGGTGGAACATGGGACTCTTGATCTTGGGATCCTGAGTTTGAGCTCCACCTTGGGTGTGGAGATTACTTAAGGCAATAAAAATTTTAAAATAAACAAATAAATAAGGGGCCTGGATGGTTCAGTCGGTTGAGCATCTGCCCTTCAGCTTGGGTCATGATCCCAGAGTCCCAGGATCAAGACTGGAGCCCCCATATAAGGCTCCCTGCTCAGCAGGGCATCTGCTTCTCCCTCTCCCTCTGCCCTTCCCCCTATTCCTGCTCTCTCTTTCTCGCTCACTCTTTCTCTCTCTTAACTAAAGAAAGAAAATAATAATTAAAATAAGGTAAAATCTTTTAAGAAATAAAATTAAGTTCTAACTTCTATCCTATAGAATCTCTCTGGAGAAAAGAAAGAGTAGATAGGGACACACTATTGGAAAAAAAGTGTTAACTAAGAATTTTATAAGTCATATTAATATTACAAATAATAACTAAGAATATCAACCAAGAACTAAGGACACAATGCCTCATACTGAAGTGTTTATTGTATGATAAGCAAGAAAGATTGGGTGGGGGAGATTAAAAAAATAAATATTAGCCAGGTTTTAAAATATCAAAGTATTAGGGAAAACCACAAACGTCTCCAGAAAAGGGAGACTCTTTTTTTTTTTTTTTTTTTTTTTAAAGAGTACGGGGGTGTTTGGGTGGCTCAGTTGGTTAACCATCTGCCTTCAGCTCAGGTCATGATCCCAGAGTCCTGGGATCGATTCCCATAGGCTCCCTGCTCTCCTTCTGCCTGCTGCTCCCCACTTTGCTCATGCTTTCTCTGTCTTGCTCACTCTCTCTGAAACAAATACATAAAATCTTACAAAAAAAAAAAAAAAGGAAATCCCCCTCCCACAAGAAAGAATACAAATCAGACTGTCATCCAACGTTTCCACACCAACTCTAGATGCTAGAAGATAACACAGTAACATCCCCCATGTGACGAAAGACTGAACAAGGATTGTATAACCAGATGAATGAAGGGGATACTCAAAAACTCGGAAAACTCCCCTCCCATAGACCCTCTTTGGAAGAACTCAGGACAAACAAGAAGAGGAGTTAATTCAGGAGGAAGTGACAAGTTTTAGAAACAAGGTGAGAAACAAAATAAGTAGTGACCACAAAAATAAATGCTTGTCCACACAAGTGCAGATAAAACTCACTGATGTCAAAACGGGGGAGTTGCAGGATGTAGATGGAAGGATGGCCAAATCACACTTAGACTCTTATCTTGTTTGGGGGAGGACATACATACTGATATGCATCAAGCACAGATAAGAGGGGCACCTGGGTGGCTCAGTCAGTTAAGCATCTGCCTGGGGTTCAGGCATGACCCCAGGGTCCTGGGATCAAGCCCCGAATCGGGCTCCCTGCTCAGCAGGGAGTCTGCTTCTCCCTCTGCCTCTGTCTCTCCCCATGCTCATGCTCTCTCCCCCTCTCTCTCAAATGCACTCTTTCTCTCAAGTAAATAAAACCTTAAAAAAAAAAAACCTCTCCCTTTTATGACAACACAGATGGACCTTGAAGTCATAAAGCTGAAATGAGTCAAAGACAGACAAATATTGCACAATCTCATTTACATGTAAATATTTTTTAAAATACAGGAAAAAAAGACTGGTGGTTGCAGGGAAGCAGGGTGAAGGTGGTCGAAAGGTACAGACGTCCAGTAATAAAATACATTAAGTCCCATGGATTCCAGGTATAGCACCATGAGTATAATAGATAATAAATAGTGTATTATAGGGGTGCCTGGGCAGGCTCAGTCCATAGAGTACGTGATTCTGGATCTCATGGTTGTAAGTTCAAACCCCATCTTGGGCATAGAGACTACTCAAAAATAAAATCTTAAAATAATAAGTAATAATTATTATTATAATTATAATAGATTATATATTTGAAAACTGCTAAGGAAGTAGATCTTAACAGTTCTCATCACCAGAAAGGAAAAAAAAAATTGTTAACTATGTATGTATGGTGACAGATGTTAACTGAACTTATTGTGGCAATCGTTTTTACAATATATACAAATACTGAATCGTTAGGTTGTACAGCTGAAACTCATGTAACATGATATGTCGATTTTACCTCAATTTTAAAAACAGAATTCCAAATTCATGGAGGTCTTTGCAGGCAGATAAACCTTTGTATGTGACTGGACAGGTTTTTGACCCCTCTGCACCCATCCCACATCTATAAAACGAGGGCAAAAAATATATAGTGCATAGGTTTGTTGTCAGAATGTTATGATCAAATGAGAAACACCTCACCATAGTAAAGCTTTTTATTTATTTTTTAAAGATTTATTTATTTATGGGGGGGCAGAGGGAGAATTCAAGCAGACTCCCCTGCTGAGCATGGAGCCAGACACAGGGCTCGGATCCAACAACCCTGATCATGACTTGAGCAGAAACCAAGAGTCCAACACTCAAGTGACTGCATCACCCAGGTGCCCCCATAATGAAGCTTTTTACGTGACTGTAGTGCTTGTGGAATTGAGTGAAAGCTGAGGATGCAAAACCAAAGCAAGACATGTAATTTGTTTCTTGCTAAATCCATTGGAGTATATAACAGAATTGCTATGTGCTATTTTTTAAACTTCATTAAAGTAGAATTGATGTGCCTGCCCTCAGCACATCTCGAGAATGAAATGTGTGAAACCTTCACCACAGTCAGGTTAACAAACATTTCCATAATGCCCAGAAGGTTCTTTGGGCTTCTCTGTAACTGATCACTCCCTCCACCCTCCGCCCTCAGGAAACCACTGATCTGCCTTCCAGCACAAGGGATTAGTTTCCATTTCCTAGAATGTTGTACCTGTGCATAGAATCAACCAGGAGGAGGGGATTTGCCTTTCCTGGCTTCTTTCATTCATGCTCTGGTCATCCATCATGGTTCACGTATAGCCCATTCCTTTTTCTGGTGAAGCTGTAGCCCACTGTAGGGGTGGTAGGCAAAAGCATGGCCCCCCGGTGCTCCCTGCCCTGGTAACTGATCCCCCAACAAAAGCTCCGGATGCCGAGGCTCAGGGGAGCCTTCCTGGTTGGCAGTACACCATGTGCGTGTGGTCACATAATGTTGCCAGGAAAGGTGCGCACTGTCCCCATAACTCTGTGGGGATAGACAAGCAGAAGATCACGCCTGGTCTCTCCCAGATGCTACCCTGCACACCCTTCCCCTTGGCTGACTCGAACCTCTCTCCTTGCCCTGTGATAAGTCATGAACACGATGATAACAGCTCTTCCAGGTTCTGTAAGTCACTAAACACAAGCATTGTCTTCGGGATGAGCAACAGATGCTCCTGTCTTGGGGGGGGATCTCTCAGCTTCTGATCCTCTCAGAATTCCCAAGCTTTACCTCCATTTGCTCTCCATCTTCAGCTTTCTTTCCACTCCCCAAACCCAGATATCACCCACCCCCCAGGACTTCCCCTCCCCCAGTTTCCTTGTCTCCTTCTCTCTCTTCTCCACTTCCCTGCCTCACCCCTTCTCTTCCCAGCCAACACCACTCCACATGCTGCTCCATTTCTTGGTTTGGCTCTCTCCATGGCTAACTGCACACCACCTGCTTGTCTCTTTCTCAGAATTCTCATCCCCTCTCTTCTTCTGCGTCGTCCTCCTCTAAGTCAGCCCAGATTTCAGCATTTCCTTCTCTCCATCCCTCTTCCCTTGGCCTCTGTCCACCATCCAGCCTCTCGTTCCTCCTCCATCCAGGTCTTCCTTCAGCCCCAGACCTCCTCCCTGCTCCGTGTCACTGTCTCTCAGTGTCCTTGCCTCTCCCTGGGTTCCCCCCACCTCCCTGTCTCTCCTTCACCCAGCCTCTGGGGGGCTCTCCATACCCTCTGACCCTCGCTTGCTTTGTGTCTCTGAGCCACTTCCAGGGAACTCAGGCCCTTCCAGCCTCATCCCATCAGACCCACCATCTGTCCTTCTCCCTTCTACCTTGGCATGTTCATCCCCTTCTCTCTCTTCACTCCATCTCTTCTTCTTTCCCTTATCCTCCCTCTCCACCTGTCAGTCTCCTGTCTTCCTCCTGATTTTTTGTTCTGTTTCTCTCCTCCTCAGCCCCTGACCACTTTTCCTTTCCATATCACAGCCCTTCCTCCACTCCTCTCTTCAGTCTCCCTCCTTCCCAACTCTATAAGGGTTCTGTCTCCCTCGGAACCTCTCTCCCTCCACTTCTCTCCATATTTCCATCTCTCCATCTCTCTCTTTTTTTAAAGATTTTATTTATTTATTTGAGAGGGAGTGAGGGAGCATGAGCAGGGGGAGCAGCAGAGGGAAAAGGAGAAGCAGACTCCCTGCTAAGCAAGGAGCCTGATGCAGGACTCGATCCTGGAAACCTGACATCATGATCTGAGCCAAAATCAAGAGTCAGACGCTCAGTCAACTGAGCCACCTAGGCATCCCTCCATCTCCCCATCTCTTGACATCTCTTCACACCTCCATTTCTCTTTCACCTTTGGCCTCAGAGACTCCCCACTACCCAAGGTGCCACAGCCCCCTTCCCCCAATGTCTCAGTGCCAGCTCAGCTCCCACCCTCCCACTTGCACCATCCCCTGTCACCTCCCTGCCCCCTGCCTGACATTTTGCCTTAAGAGCTTCCAGAGTTACAGCTGTCCCTTCTCTCTTTACAAAAACATTTGATTCTTCTTATCACAATGAAGTGGGGGACAGAACATCGTCAAGCAGAAAGCAGATAACAAGAGACACTCCCCTTGGTCCTTATCAAATTCAGAGCAAGCGCTTCCTAGGTGGTCACCTACATTGCTTCTGTCCTCTGATAGAAAATTTTCAGTGACCCACAGTCCCGAGCCCCAGGCATCCTGGGCAGCAAGGATAGACAACAGAGAGATTTCTCAGGCTCTGGGCATCTCCCTAAAAGAGAACTGGATGAAAAAGGCTAAACATGTTGCCAGACCTTTACTGTCGCTCTAGGAGGAGCTATGAAGAGCCCAGGGTGTATCAGTTAACTATTGCTGTTGTTATAGACTGAATACTTGTGTCCCTTCCCACATTTGTATGGTAAAACCCTATCCCACAGTGTGATAGAATCAGGAAGCAGGGACTAGGGGGTGATGAGATCACAAAAGTTGAGCCCTCATGAATGGGATCAGTGCCTTTATTTTGTTTAAAGATTTTATTTATTTTTCAAAGATTTAATTTATCCAAGAAATCGTGCATGCACAAGCAAGGGGAGGACCAGAGGGAGAGGGAAAGAATGCAAGCAGACTCCACACTGCGCACAGAGCCCAATGCAGGGCTCCATCCCATGAGCCTGAGATCAAGGCCAGAGCCAAAACCAAGAGCTGGACCTCAGCCAACTAAGCCACCCAGGTGCCCCCCAAATTTTATTTTTTTAGGTCACTTTCACACCCAACGTGGGGCTCGTACTCACAACGTCAAGATCAAGAGCCACACGCTCCACTGACTGAGCCAGCCAGGCGCCCCCAGGGTCAGTACTCTTACACACGAGATCCCAGGGACTCTCACTCTTTCTGCCACTGGAGGACACCACAAGATGATGGCCGACTGCAAAGCAGGACGTGGGAACTTGCTGGCATCCTGATCATGGACTTCTAGCCTCCAAACCCATGAGAATCACAGGTCTGTGGGTTAGCTGGATGGGTCTTTTGGTCTTGGATGAGCTCATCCACCACATATGACCTCAGCTGGGGTCTGGAGGTGGCTCTGTCTCTGGGAGTTGGCAGGATATCAGCTGGGTGACTTAGGACAGTCTCTTGTCCTCCAGCAGGTGAGCCCAAAATGACTCCCATGACAGTGGACACTTTCTAAGAGAACAAACAGAAGACACAGACTCTTGAGACCCAGAATCAAGACTGACACCATATCACTTTCTATTGATCAAGGCCAGCCCAAATTCAAGGGGTAGGGAAACTGACTCCCCACATTGAGGGCAAGAACTGCAAAGTCCCAATGCAAACGGTGTAGATGGAGAGGGTGGTTTGGAACCAATCTTTTTGTTTTACTTGTGCCACTGGTGGACAGCTGTGATCCTATTCTTTCATATAAATCTAAGGAGAAAACAAGCCCAGGGTGCCTGGGTGGTTCAATCAGTTAAGCGTCTGCCTTCAGCTCAGGTCGTGACCTCAGGTCCTGGGATCAAGCCCCGAATCGGGCTCCCTGCTCAGCAGAGAGTCTGCTTCTCCCTCTCTCTCTCTGCTGCTCTCCCTGCTTGTGCTCTCTCACTCTCTCCATCAAATAAATAAAATCTTTAAAATATATATATATATCACTCTAGGTATTTTAAGCATAAAGGGATCTAACACAGGGAATTTAGGGATTTAAAAGGTCATGGGCTACAGCTCCTACAGAAAACAGGCAGTCCCTCAAAAACTTCAGCATAGGGGGCGCCTGGGTGGCTCAGTGAGTTAAAGCCTCTGCCTTCAGCTCAGGTCCTGATCTCAGGGTTCTGGGATGGAGCCCTGCGTCAGGCTCTCTGCTCAGCAGGGACCCTGCTTCCCCTCTCTCTCTCTACCCGCCTCTCTGCCTACCTGTGATCACTGTCTGTCAAATAAATAAATAAAATCTTCAAAAAAAAAGAACTTCAACATAAAATTATTATATGACCCAGCAATGCCAGCCCTAGATAAATAACCCAAAGACTTGTGCAGCGTTGTTCACAATAGCCAGAAGGTGGGAACAACCCAAGTGTCCATGAACAGAGGAATGGATAAACAAAATGAGGTATAAATAAATTATCCCCCCATAAAAGAGAAATAAAGTTCAGATATTTACAATGACATGAACAATCCTCAAAGACATCATATTAAGTGACATGAGCCTGACACAGAAGAATAAATATGATATGAAACATTCTACTTAAATGAAATATCTAGAATAGGCAAATTTGGAGCACCTGGGGGGACCCAGTCCGCTAAGCACCTGACTCGATCTCAGCTCAGGTCTTGATCTCAGGGTGGTGAGTTCAGGCCTCACACTGGGCTCCACACTGGGTGTGAAGCCCACTTAGGAAGCAAGGAAGGAAGGAAGGGAGGGAGGGGAGGGAGGAAGGAAGGGGAAAAGGCAGAAGGTAGTTGTTTGTTTGTTTGTAGATTTTATTTTTAAGTAATCTCTCCCTTCAACATGGGGCTGGGATCATGACCTGAGCTGAAGGCAGACCCTTAACCAGATGAGCCACTCAGGCGCCCCACCAGTGGGATTTCCAGCCAGAGTACCTATACTCGGGCTTTCCATATGGTTTGGGCTGAGAAGCAAAAGGAGCAGGGAAAAGGGAAACGGGCCCGGTGTAGAGTCAGACTGCCTGGTTTTCATCTACGCACACACGCACCCTGCGACACACACACTTACCGCTCCGTCAATTACCCTTTACCTCTCTGGGGTGCGATGTTAACCTCAGTGCCTTTTTACACCGTCCCTGCCCGGACGCCCGGACTTGGATTCTCAGTTTCAGGTTTGAGCACAGCGTCCTGGTCCTCCCATCCCCCTGCCTCCCCCTAGGACAGCCTTGGCTGGGATGGGTCCATCTGCGCAGCTCAACTTACTTTCACAAGTAGTCATTCCATCCATCTCGTCTCCTTGGAAGGAATGTACTTCCCACTCTTTATACCAAGCGGCCGTGCAACTTGCTTGGCCAGCAGGAGGAAGACACACAAGACCCAAGCAGGGGCTTGAAATGCAGTTGGGCTCACACAGCTGCTGTTGCTAGAAGAACCTTCCTGGGATAGCCTGTGGGTCCCATGCTTTGGATGCACCTGCCAAGGCTAGCCAAGGTCAGCCTACCCACCAACACCTGAGAGAGCCTAGCCAGGATCATCAAGCCACCCAGCTGGAGCCCAGACCCAATCAGTCAAGCCCCAGATAACCTCAGATTTAGAGGAGAGGTCAGCCAAGATCAGCAGAGCCTTCCAAGCACGATCAGCTGACCCTCAGCCGACCCCCCAGATGCCTGTGCTAAATAAACATCCGTATGTGTGGGTCACACACAGGTTTTCATTCTTGATCACCCAATGAGGAAACTGACAGTTACCAGCTGTATACCCACAGACTCAACATCATTACATAGTGGCAGCGTGACTATGGGACGGCCAGATTATTTTATTTAGGATCCATGGGCCACATAGCAAGAGGGTGCTGGGAATGTTGTCAGAAATTGTACCCAGCGCCAGATGTTAAATGTACAGGATCTGGGTGACTGAAGGCGGTTTTACAACTGTGTAAGTTTCAGGATGATGTGGTTGGAGGGTTAACAGGCTTGGAAAACCCATTCTCGGGACTTCCCATGACTTGGCTGGACTTCAACCAGATTCTTCCGGAGGCTACATGACTTGTAACATTGCAACAGATCGAATGCAGAAGCAGCTCTGAGAATCCAGTTGTCTTTTATTGAGCTAGACATTAAGTATTCTCAAAAATGTGAAATAATTTAAAAATGTGAAATAATGCCACTCTTCTCATTAAAGTTTTTTGTTTTGGAAAACAGCACTTTTCTTTCTTTTTTTTTTTTTTTTTAGATTGTATTTATTTATTTGACACAGAGAGAGAGCACAAGCAAGGGGAGCAACAGGCAGAGAGAAAGGGAGAAGCAGACTCCTCACCGGCAAGGAGTCAGACACTGGGCTCAATCCCAGGACCCCAGGATCATGACCTGAGCCAAAGGCAGATGCTTAATCAACTGAACAACCCAGGCGCCCAAACATAGCACTTTTCATTTAAAATGTTGTTTATGCTAAAATGCAAGGAGTTTCCAAATGTCCAGCAACAGAGGCACCTGGGTGGATCAGTTAAGCGTCTGACTCTTGATTTCAGCTCAGATCATGATCTCAGGTCCTGGTATCGGGCCCCACATCGGGCTCTCTGCTCAGCGGGGACCTTGCTTCCCGCCTCTCTCTCCCTGCCTTTCTGCCTGCTTGTGATCTCTGTCTGTCAAATAAATAAATAAATGTTTAAAAAACATTCTCTCGTTCCCTCTCCCTCTGCCTCTCCCCCCACTTTGCTCATGCTCTCTCTCAAAAAAATTAAAAAAATTTAAAAACAGATGAATGGATAAACCAAGTGTGATACATACATTCAATGGAATATTACTTGGCCTTAGAAAGGGAGGAAATTCTGACACATGCTACAGCTTGGATGAAACTTGACCACAGGATGTTAAGTGAAATGAGAAAGATACAAAAGGACAAATATTGGATTACTATGAGGTACATAATATGAGGCTTATATGAGATCATAGGACAGGCAAACTCTGAGGCAGAAAATAGACTAGAGGTTACCTGGGATTGAGGAAGGGGGGAGGGGGAATGGGGAGCACTGTTCGATGGGTACAGAGTTTCAGTTTGGGAAGATGGAAACATTCTGGAAAGGAATGGTAGTGATCCTTGCACGGCAGTGTGAATGTTCTTCATGTCACTAACTGTGCACCTAAAATGTTTAAAATGGTAAATTTTACGTTACATATATTTTGCCACAATAAAATATTTACCAAAAATGTAATGAATTTATTATGGTTATTTTAAATGACTCCATAAGTAAATTTTTTAACTTCTCGGTCTTTTTTTTTACTTTTATGTAATCTCCATACCCAATGTCGGGCTCAAACCCACAACCCAGAGACCATGAGCCACTGGCTCCACCCACTGAGCCAGCTAGGCGCCCCTTGAACTTCTCAGCCTTAATTTAACACTAAATATTAATAGGCACAACTCACATACACAAGAGCTGTTTGGGGTCCTCAATAATTTTTAAGGCTGTAGGAGGGCATAGGTGGCTCAGTGGGTTAAAGCCTTTGCCTTTAGCTCAGGTCATGATCCCAGGATCTGGGGATCAAGCCCCACATCGGGCTTTCTGCTCAGCAGGAAGCCTGCTTCCTCCTCTCTCTGCCTGCCTCTCTGCCTACTTGTGATCTCTGACAAATAAATAAAATTGGGGCGCCTGGGTGGCTCAGTGGGTTAAGCCGCTGCCTTCAGCTCAGGTCATGATCTCGGGGTCCTGGGATCAAGTCCCGCGTCGGGCTTTCTGCTCAGCGGGGATCCTGCTTCCCCATCTCTCTCTCTCTGCCTGCCTCTCCGTCTACTTGTGATTTCTCTCTGTCAAATAAATAAATAAAATCTTTTTTAAAAATAAATTAATTAATTAATTAATTAAATCTTTAATAATAATAATTTTTAAGATTGTTAAAAAAAATCCTAAGTGGGACGCCTGGGTGGCTCAGTTGGTTAAGCAGCTGCCTTCGGCTCAGGTCAGGATCCCAGCGTCCTGGGATCGAGTCCCACATCGGGCTCCTTGCTCCGCGGGGAGCCTGCTTCTCCCTCTGACTCTGCCTTCCACTCTGTCTGCCTGTGCTCGCTCTCGCCTTCTCTCTCTCTGACAAATAAATAAATAAAATCTTAAAAAAAAAAAAAATCCTAAGAGAAACAAGTTTGAGAACTTCTGCTCTGTGAGCAGCTGAGCTGAGCCTGAGCTAACTGTCCCTGACACATCTCTGCCAGAATCAACCAATTCCCGATTAAAAGGCAAAAAAATGTAGTTTTATGTTTCTTCCGGCCGAAGCAGACAGGCGACACCTAGTGGAAGTACGAGGTATTACTTGACGGCGCGAAATTTCTCGGTAATTTTGTAGCGGACACAACTCAGTGCTCTCTCACAAACACACACACACACACACAAGATCAAACTCACACACACACGCACACGGTCAAACACGCCTTCACACACACAAACTCTCATACAGACCCATATACACAAACATACACAAACACACACAGCAATACTGTAACACAGAGACCCAGCCTCTCATATGGGCACACAGTCACACACGCATACACACACGACACTAAAAATAGCATGATTAACAAAAGGCACTTAGTAAATTACCCCCATTCTCTCTTTTTTTATTGTATTGGAAAATGAGTTTCTTCCCAAAGCCATTAAATAAATGTTGAACAAGTAATTAAGATGAATCTAGGTTTGGCAGCATGCCCGATTAGAGGTCCACGATCCCTTAGCTGAAGTCCTTGGGGACGGATGCATTTCAGAACTCAGAACTGCTCCAGTTTTAGAAAGGCAATTCTGAGCTAATGCTATATTTTGCGTAACACTTCCAGGGGCCTGAGGCAGCCCCCTCCCCATCAGACATGTTCATATATTTGCAGCAAAACACGTGTGAAAATTCACACCAAAAGGAGATAAAATAAAGAGCGTAAATAACTCCTTTAGTTCACCTGCCACCACGTGGGCCAAAATTACCCCCAAAGAAATATTTCTCGGTTGTCACAGCTTTTACGAATTCGGAACTGTGGATAAGGGACAAGGGGTACTGTTAGCAGACCCCTCGCAAGTGCAGGCACTTAGATTCCAGCTTGGATTGTAAACCTGGGATTCCATACCCGGGGAGGTGGCGACTGGGCAGACGGCGACCCTTCGGCGCCCCCTCCTGGCAGTCCCACCCCTCGCAGCTCGGCTGCAGAAGGGATGTCTACTGACTTTGGCCTGATCCAGCGATGGGTCCTGATTGGCCTAAACCATCCGAGTAATCCCGCCTTCACTTGCCAGTAAAGTGGTTGAACCCAAGGCTTAACCAACCGCACCTGACCGTTGGCTCAGGCTCAGGCATTGGCTCCAGGTTTGTCATGTGACATGCACTGATCCAATGAAACTGAAGGAAGGTCCTTCAGTACACCAATAGGGGCCAGGCCTCCGTCCCCCCGAGGGATGGGAAGGAGTTCAGGGAGGCGCCCTGCGAAGCCGCTCGGGCATGAGGCTGACTCTATACACAGAAAGAACCAGAAACGGTTTGCTGAGGGCCCAGCTGTCCGACAGCGCCACCGTGCTGGGGCCAAGGCCATGCTTCCCTGAGGCTCCTCCCAGCGACGGCATGGCGGGTACTAGTGCCCGCCCGCTACCACCCCACCCAGCACTCTGATGGGCAGCCTTTGCTTGAGGACCCCGAGAAACAAACCGCCACCCCGACTCCCTCGGGACCCTGTGCCAGCCTCAGGCCCTCTGGCCCAGTCCCTCCTTCTCTCCCTCCTCTCACAGCAACCAGAGGGGTGGAGGCGCGATGGTTGCAAAACCCTGTGCTCCATTAAAATGGTTTAAATGGTACTTTTATGCTTCGTGTACTTTACACACACCACGGATTTTGACCACCCACTTTTCTTCCAGGCCACCATCTTATCCTGATCGACCCACCATTGGCCACCACCGTCCCTCCCTCACCTGAACCACGGGAGTGGCTCCCCCCTGGGCTCCCCACTTGGCTCCCACCCTCACCCCGTACCGCTCCTTCCCACCCCGCAATGAGAAAGTCCTGTTGACAGCTAAGCTGGCTCTGTCCCTCCTTAGCTCACAGACTTCCCATGGCTTCACCTCACTCCAAGCAAAAGCCGAAGCCCTCAGGGCAGCCCGCAAGGCTCTGCACAATCAGCCCCCTTCTTCTCTCTCTGCTCACCTCCTCCTGCTCTCCCCATCACTCACTCTGCTCACTCACTGGCCTCATGGTGGTTCCTTGAACAAGCCAAGCACCTGAGCCTAAGGGCCACCGCACTTGCTGTTTCAACTTCCTGGCACAAGCTAACCTCAGAGATCGGCAGGCCCTGCCCTCACTTCTGCCCAGTGACCAGCAACTCCATCCCACTCTGTCACCTTGACCCTGATGATTTTCCTCCTTGGTGCTTCTTATGACTGAACATAACGTATATCTAAGTTATTAATCCTATTTTTTTGTCTGTATCTCCTATAATATGTCAGCTCCCTGGAGAGCAGGAAGTTTTGCCTGTTTTGTTCATGGCTGTGATCCCAGTGCCTAAAATAATGCCTCGCACATCATAAAGGCGCAGTAAATGTTTGCTAAGCCTACAATTAAGAGACAGTGGCCAAAAAAGAGACTGAGAGATCATGAAGAGAGACCAGCACAGGGGAGGCGATAGGGCAGAGGGGGCTAAACCAGGGAAGAAATGAGAAAGTAGTTTGGGTGGGAGAGCAAGGTGGGCCTGTGGGGGCAAAATGGGGGAGGGAGAAGAAAGGGAGAGAAAAGCAAGAGTGTGAGTCAGAGAGTCGAGTGAGGGACAGAGGCCAATACTACACTGAGACAGGTCAGGGGAAGACAGGCAGAGACACATGAGAGGAGGGCGGGAGAGGATGGTAGAGAGGGAGACACAGAGACAGGAAGAGAAACGGAGGGATGGGGAGAA
The DNA here is from genome assembly GCF_009829155.1 of Mustela erminea. Classification (NCBI taxonomy): domain Eukaryota; kingdom Metazoa; phylum Chordata; class Mammalia; order Carnivora; family Mustelidae; genus Mustela; species Mustela erminea. The sequence continues at coordinate 3,669,104 of NC_045632.1, read as the reverse complement.
ATGGAGCTGGGGAAAAGAGGGCAGGAAGCTAGAAAGACAGCCCCGGGGGAACAGAGAGGCAGCAGCAGTCTCCACCTCCAACTCACCACTTGCTGGTCTCCAGAAGCTCCAGATTGACTTGATGTCCCTTGGGATCCAGGCTGGAGTTTTTGAATCCCTGAGGGACAGAAGCGGGTGGAGAGAAAGAACATGTGATGCTGTTCAAAAGGCTCCAGGCAGATCACTAGCTTATTTAATCCTCACTGAAACTCTGTACTATTATCATCTTCGCTTTACAGGACCAGAAAGGTTGAGGAACCTGCCCAAGGTCACAGAGCCAGTGAGAGGAGGAAGAGCGGGAATTTGAATCTGGGCATCTTGGCCCCAGAATCAGTGCTCTTTAACCATCACCTGTGCTAACTATAAAGGGGCACTGTCTTCCTGGGTTCCCCTTCCATCTGGAGACCCCCTCTGAGAAGTGGTGCTGGAAGGGTAGAAGGGAGGAAGGCAGGCAACCAGAATGACTGACATTCTCAGCCCAGTCCTCATCCACAGATGTCCCAGCCTGAGGGAGGAGGCTAAGCTTCACTCTTCTGGGAAAGTCCCAGTTCAAGGGACGAGGCTGGACAGGAAAACTGCTTCCTGCCTATAGGGTCCAATGTTCTGCCCAGAGCCAGGCCTCAGTCTTCTGGGTAGGAAGAAAGACTAAACTACCTTTGACTCTTTCAGCAGGACCTAAGTTTCTCTGCCTCTGTCCACCAGGAGTGATGGAGACCAGGGAGGTTGTACTCCTCTTCAAAGGCAGCACAGCGCTGGTAACCTCCTCTGTGATTTCCAGGGAGGCAGAGAAGCCCACTACCACCCCTGTCCACCCTCCTCTCTCAGCCCCCAGGATGAAGGCCTCAGTCCCTTCCAGTAGCATCCTGACGTCTCAGGGTGACTGAGCTTCTATCCCTGACATTGTAATTATAGTAGTCACAATTCCCCAAACCCTAATTCTTGCCTGAAATCATCCCATCTCTCCCCTCATCTCCTGTGTTGTAATAGGAGGGCAGACCCTCTACCTCCCTCCAGACGCCCTCCTCTTCTGCCCCAAGTATCCGCAGAGCTGTGAGGTCCTTCACACTGTCTGACCTTCAACCGCCCCATTGCAGAGAAGCCTCCTCCCAGGCCCAAAAACCACATGATGGCGAGAGAAGAACACCCACCTCACCCCCACCCAGGTCAGGGGAGAAGCCACCCGATCCACCCAGGGAAAGAGAGATGAAGATCAGACGCGGGTAAGGCCTTCCCCTCACAAACTTGAAAGTAGAGCCATCTCGCAAACAATACAACACAGCACCGGGCAGTTGGGGCTGGAATTTATTGCACAGGGACATGGACACGGAGATTGAGACAGGAGGGCGGTGGGCTGTAGGCTCTATGCTCAAAATACTAGGGAGGGTGTCAGGAGGCAGAGGTCAGGATGGGCTCTGCCAGATGATGGAGGACCCCGGCCTGACGGCAGAGGAACGAGGCCCCGGGCCAGCTCCCCTTGGCGCCCCCACCCCCATTCTTCTGGATGACGACTCCGGAGACGCTAGGCGATGTCATGAAGAGGGAGCCCGGGCCCAACCGTGTAACGGAGCATCCGCCGTGGGGGCGCGGGCTATCGAGAGGCGGCGATCCAGCTTGGGTTGGAAGGGAGGGTTACCCGGGTCCTCGCCCCCCCGCAGCCTCCGGCGTCTCTCTGGGTGTCTGACGGTTCGGGCGGCGGCTGGGGTCGCTGTGGCGGCGGCGGCGGCGGCTGCGCGGCAGCTCGAGCTGGGGTCGTGGCCCGCCGGGGGCTCCCAGGAGGCAGGAGACCGAGGCAGCGGCGGGCGCCGGGGCAGGCGGCACGCCCGGACGGGCGGCGCACGGAGGGGACGGCGCGCTGGGCGGCGGGCCGGCAGGGCCCGCGGGGGGCCGCGTGGGAACCCAGATGAGCCCGTAGTAGACGGCGAGCAGCACGGCGGCCAACGAGACGCAGAGGAAGTAGGCGCAGACCGGGGCGAGGCGCAGCCAGCGGCCCCGCGGGCCTTCGCTCAGCCCGGCGCCACCCGGGCTCTCGCCGCCGCCGCCCACGCAGCTCGTGCCCCGCATCCCCGCAGCCCACTGGGCCCCGCGCAGCAGCCCGCGCAGGCCCCGCCCCCGCGCCCTGGCCCGCCCCCGCCACCCACCCCCTCGGAGGACCGCCTCCGCGTTCTAAATCTCCCTCGTCCAACCCCGCCCCCGCCAGCATGGTCACGCCCCCAAACGGGCGGGTCTCCACCGAGCTCTGGGTCCGCCCCCTCCCCAGTCTCTAGCCAACCATCATCAAGCTAAGGCTTAACTAGCGTCCCGACCCCACCCCTCACTTAGCTCTGACCCCGCCCTAGGCCTGCAAAGCTAGCTCCCTGCGCTTCCGACTACCGCCAGGCTTCGGTGTGATGCCCACCTCTTACCGGAGAGCCCGCCCAGAGCCTAGCCCCGCCCTCCCCTTTCTGGCCTCCTCCCCCAGCCTTAACCCCATCCCCTTTCGGGATTTAGACTTCTCCCAGGCATCCAGCCCCGCCTCCGAGCTCCACGGCCTTGCGAGGTTCAAGCCTCACAAAGCACCCCGGTCCTTAGCCCGCAGGCCCTCTCCGCTTCTAACTTGCCTTTCTCCGAAACAGACTCGAAATCTATTGCATTCGAAGCCACCCTCTTCTCTCCCTGGACTCGCGCTCTCTAGTCCAGGCTCCACCCCTTTCCTCCGCCTCACTCCACTAGTTCTAGCACCGTACTGAACACGCCCCCGACCGAGGGCTGCACCCCACACCCGCATTAGGAACGCCCATCTAAACCCGCTCTCGCCGCTCCATCCACATCTAAGGCCATCCTGCGCTCTCACTCCGTCCGCCAGACTTCTGGCCCAGCGCCGGCATTCTAACCACGCCCCCGGCGGGACCTCCTCCGTACTTAGTGTCCTGAGGCCTAAACACCCCCGAAGCCCCAGCTGGGCCCCACAACCCAATCACGCCCCTTCCCCAACTCCTCCCCACCACCCTCTATTTCTCCCTCTCCCTAAAGTCACGGGATTCAGAGCGGTCTCCGGGGAGGAGAGAGCGCAGCCTGGGAATCCAGACTAACCCCCTCCTGCCGCCCCCACCCCATCAAGGCGGGGAAGCTTCAGTCCCCTCCCAGCAGCGTCTTCAGGAATTCGGGGAGGCCTGCGGGAGGAGGGGAGGGGAGGGAAGACGTATCAGGGGGGTGGAGAAAGGAAGACCCCCTTCCTCCCGCCTCTTCCGCCACGGAAAAGCCCGCCAAGCATAGCAACCCAGCCTGCCCTGCCAGAAACACAGTTCAAAGGTTAGCGGAAGCACTGCGTTTAATAGGCGACGGGGCCCGGTAATTCCGAGTCCAGTGGAAGAGTCACCAGCTATCTGCCAGGCCCCAGATGTAAACCGGGAGGCAGCAATCTAGGCCCGGGGACCGGCATCTATCACCCCATGGCTTCCATTAGGTGGGTGATTAGGGGCGTCTCAGCCCTCCCGGTGCCACGGCGCCCCCCGAAGCGTGAGACTGGACTATTGCCCTGGCCCCACCCCGTTCACAGTCCCTGGCTCCGCCCCCCTTACATTTAACCCTCTTCTGGCGGGAGTGTGACGGAAGCAGAGGACAGAGGCGCAAGGCGGCAGGAGGTTAGTGCAGAGCGCGGAGGCCGCGGTCGGCGGGCGCGGTCAGCGGGCGGCCCCCGGTGGCGGAGCGGCAGCCACCACCTTGCAGAAACGCACCCTCTGGAAGTCGGTGATCTCCGCGGTCTCCTGGCCCTCGGTGCCCGCCTCTGAGGAAAGAAGAGGCAGTCAGCAGAGGGGACGGTCTCCCCAGCCCTCCACTAGGACACCTCCTCCCCCGCCCGTCCAGTTCTGTCTCTGATCCCAACTAAGCCCGGCTGCAGTCGCCCCGTGCTAAATGGTTTATGGGTTTCTGACTCCCCTCATCTTCGCAAAGGACCCACAAGCTGCGTGTACCCCAACAGAAGCCTGTTTACAATCGATGAAATCATTGTAGTCACCCTAAACTCTGTCCTCGCACACCCCAGCCGCCGCCCCCCTCACACTCCCACAGGCATAAACTGACTCCCATCACGCCCGCCCTATTGGACCTGTCCCTCTCTGCCCTTGCCCACGAAGAGTGCTGACCAGATCTCCCTTGGCTCTGCCCCAAACTCTAACCCCGCTCCTGGGGAGGTCCCTGGATCGCAACCTAGTTTGATGGAGGTGGAAGCAGCCTTGGGCCCAACATTCTCATGGGGGTCTGCGTTTCTATTCTAATTTATCCTACGTGGTTAGACCTCAAAAAGCCAATCCTGCCCTCAGCTAAATCTGTATTTCTACCCCTCTCCTATTTAAATTCCTAAATTTGCCCTCAGCCCCGCCCCCTTGAACCTAGCCCCACCCCATTACTTTTAGAGGACATCCCCAGACACCGGGGTCTGCCTCCAAATCCCAGTCCCATCTCGGCTCCACCTCCTCACAGCACCCCCCTCCCCCCTCCACTCAATCCCCAGCACGAGATTCTCCAGTTAGCTCCACCGCCTTGACCTTGGCCCCAGTCTCGCAGGATCCTAGCACTGTAGCCTCACCCCCACGTCCACAGCTATGCCCCACATACCCAGCTCCACTCTTGTCCTACTCTCCCCAAACCCTCCCCTCAGCGCCAGAGGGAGAAAAAGAGGAAGGAAGCTGGCCCCGTTGGGGCCCGTCCACTCCCCCACCTGGAGCTGCGTCAGACCTTTCCTCCTCTGCTTTCTGGGTTCCTGGGAGGCTGGGCCCACTCTCCAGGGAGGCAGGGGCTGGCTGGTCACCTCCTGGGGAAGGAGGAGGCCCAGTCAAGTCCCTACCCCTCCCAATTCTCCCCCACCCTGAGAGAGAAGGCCCTGGGGGAGAGAGGGGTGTTCAAGGACACACTTGGGGAGTATCATTTGAGAACTTGAACTCTTTATTGGGGACGGGGCATTCCAGAGACAGGCATGGACTGTCTTCCCAGCCACCAGGGCGGTGGGGCACCCATGGTCCCAGGGCCCAGCCCCAGACAGTCCCCACGGCCAGTGCACCCCCGGAGCGCGTGCGTACACACACAAGCAGCTAGCTTCATGCATTTCCAGAAGGCCAGGCCTCGCCCAGGGACAGGACACCAGCCGGGTGGGCATCCCGGGGAGAATTCAGCTCCATCTCTTCACCCCAGTCAGACACGGGTTGGTGGTCCCCAGGGGGTGAAAAGGGGCTAGAAGGCGTGGCAGGGGCCTGGGGCAGTAGCGGGGGCTTCTCTGGCCTGGACGGCTCTGTGTCAGCCTGCTCACCGGTGGGACTTCCGGTGCGGCTTCCCGTAGGGCTTCTGGTGGCCTCTGCCTCCGGAGGTTGGTGGTCTTGGGCTGGTTCTTCCTCATCATCAGCCTCTTCTTCTTCCTCGACCTCCTCTTCTTCCTCCTCCTCCTCCTCCTCACTCACATCTTCCCACTCCTCATCCTCCCCCTCGTCCTCCTCCCCCTCGTCCTCCTCCCCCTCATCCTCAGGGGGCCGGTGGGCAGGAGGAGCTGGGGTCTCCAGCGGCTGTGGGGAACACAAGGCAGATCGGGGAGAGGAGGTGGGCCCCGAGCACCCCCAGGCCCCCTCCCCAGCGACGAGAGCCCGCCTTACCTGCGTGGTCGTCTCCTCAGGGGCAGTGGGCTGGGGGGCCTCAGGGGCCGGGGACACTGCCTCCTTCGCTTCCCAGCGGTCATCATGGTCACTGGAGGGGACAGAGGAAAGAGGTGAGGCCCGGGTGGCCAGGAAGAAGGGGCATCTCACCTCCAGGTCCTCCCCTGGAGAAAAGCTGCCAAATTCAACTCAGGGCGCAAGGGGGCTGGAGCTTTCCAGGAGCGAAGCCAGCACATGGGAGAGCCGAGGAGGAAATGGGGGGGTGTGTCCCCAGGTGTCAGGGACAGACAGATGGAGGGGCAGCAGGTGGCAGAAGAGGAGCAAATGGAGATGAAGGGAGAGATGGAGGTAAAGCAGAGAGCTAGGCCTGAACTCCCCAGAAACAAGAGCCAGACCCACAGAGAGTCAAGCACTGAGAAAAGACAGGTGCGAGACAGCACAGACATGCCCCCACGTGCAGGAGTCAGAACCACCACGGATCAAGCCAGAAGCCCTGCTGGGGGTGCGAGGATGTGCACACACCAAAGGAAGGGGTGCCCCCACCTGTAGGCACGAGGGGCTGCCTTGGTCTGGGGTCGGCTACTCTTCCTCCTCCTGCGGCTGACCTCAGCTTTGTGCTGGGTCAGGAACTCCCTGAAAGTGGGGGGCTTGGGGGGCCGCGTCCAGGCCTGGTCATCTGCAACAGAATCCGGGAGGAGTCGGGGACAGGGGCATGGCACAAAGTCACCCCTGTGCCGGGCCCTGCCAGCTGCACCCCCCGCCCCAGGACACCCACTCACCATAGCGGTGGGATGGTTCAAGCACAGCAGCTGGGCCATCCTTGAACCTGGGAAAAAGAGAAAGGGGGTGAGCACGCAGCTGGGGGAACAGTGGGAGAAAGAGGGGTGGGAAGAGATAGGGAGACAGATGGGGGCCGGGGTCAAAAATCAAGATCATAGAAGAAGAGATGGTCAACCAGAGGAGGTCACTGATTAGAAGGCAGACAGAATCAGGGGATGGGCAAGAGGCAAACTTGGCATTGTAGTGACAAATAGAAAAAAGTCAGTATTTGACCCCAAAAAAAACAAAAATTTAGGAAGTACATGATCTCTAGCTTCCAGTCTGCCCTCTGTTCCTATCACTGTCTCCCATCTCCCTGGCTAAACAGAGTCTCCTACCACAGAGCTCCACCTCAGGGCCTTTGCACCTGCTGCTCTTGGGACACTTCCCCAGACTTTTCTGTGGCCTGCACACTCACCTCCTCCAGGCCTCAGCTCAGACCCTCCTAAACCCCTAACATAATCACATGTTATTTTACATATATCACCAAAGTCTAAAACAAGAGCCTCCATCCCTCTCCATATTCTTTGCTGTTCTTTTCTTTGCTGTTCTTTGTGACCTGCCCCTGGATCGAGTTTCTACCTTTCCAACTCGACTCGAGGTTCCCTGAAGGCAGAAGTGTTTCGTTCATCACTGTATTGCCATCACCTTTCATGACACAGATAAGAGACTCAATAAATATTTACTGACAGGGGCGCCTATGTGGCTCAGTCGGTTAAGCATCTGCCTTCAGCTCTGGTCACGAGCCTGGTGGAGTACCAGATCAAGCCCTGTGTGGGGCTCCCTGCTCAGTGGGGAGCCTGCTTCTCCCTCTCCCTCTACCCTCCACAACTAGCCGTGCATGCTCTTGCTCTCCCTCAAAATCTTAAAAAAATTTTTTTTTTTGCTGGGGCGCCTGGGTGGCTCAGTTGGTTAAGTGTCTGCCTTCAGCTCAGATCATGTTCCCAAGGTCCTGGATTCGAGCTCCACATCGGGCTGCCTGGTCAGTGGGGAGCTTGCTTCTCCTTCTGGCTGCTACTCCCCTGCTTGTACTTTCTTTCACTATATCTCTATCAAATAGATAAATAAAATCTTAAATAGTAAAATAAATCTTAAAAAATAAAATCGTAAAAAAAAAGCTATGGAAATCAAAGCACGCACGGGCTAATGGACCGACTGCAAGCTGCCTCAGAGACACAAGGGACGAACCTTGACAAGGTCTCCCTAAAAGCCGCCAAAGGGTCAGCTACAGTATCTGTGCAACGTAGTCCCGCACTTGCACAAGCTCTGCCCCCTGATCCAGAAATGAATGCTCCGCACACTGGGCACACAGCCAACAGCCTCTCTATCCAGCCAGCGCCAACCGAACAGGGCCGGCGTGAGAACTTCCGGAGCAGCGGGGCAGGCAGCGGCATAACAACGACAATGGCAGGGGCGCCGGGGGTGGGGGGTGCTCAGTCTGCTGGACGTTCGACTCTTGAGTTCAGCTCCCGTCATGATTTTGGGGTCATGGGATCAAGCCCCACGTGGGGCTTTGCACTCAGCAAGGAGTCTGAGTGAGGACTATCTTTGTCTCATCCTCTGTCCCCACCCCACCCCCCAAAAAATTAATAAATAAATAAACTCCAGCTGCAGATCTAACAATGACTGCTGGCTGGCTCTTCGGTCCGGAGACCAGCCCTCCTGTCAATGACACAAGGAAGAGCTTCGCCTGAAGTTGGACTAACGGGTTGCTTCCTGGGGCCCGAAAGGGGACGCGGCCAGATAAGGGTAAAGGTGCCCCCCGGATGAGGGGTGTGGGTTCGGGGGGCGGGCATGCAGTTTGAAGGTCCCATCACCGGCCGCCCGTCCTTGCACCTTCCCTATTTAGAATTTCCATCCGTGCCCTTAGCCAGGGCACTGCTGCACAAACCACCAACTAGATCAGCTTAGTTTCCCGCCACAGCAATGCCGCCGTCGCCAACAGGGCAGGGAGCGTGTCCCCCTCCCTCCCGCACACCTGCCAATGCCACGCCCAGCACTTCTCCAGAGAGCATCTGCCACCTGAGCCCCAGAACGAACCCACGGGGAGCCAAGTGCAGCCTGCACCAGGGAGCCAAGCCCGGCCGGGATGCCAGAGACAGAGACAGAGGGAAGTCAGGGTCAAGGCCAAGGAGCCAAACGGGGGTGAGCAGAGGGGACACTCACATCCCGTCGGTCTTCTCGGCATCCCACTCCCGCCGCCACTGGCCAGTGGGCTTGCGGTGTCTCTGCAGCCGCTCCTGGTCGATCTTCTCCCTCTCCTGCTTCCAGCGCAGATATTCTGACCGCTCCCGGCCCGTCATGGACAGCGTCATGTCACCAGCACTGCCTAGGCCAGCCCGGCGGCCCTGCCCACCCACAGACAGGCAGTCAGGGCCCCATTCCCCAGGCCGGCCCACCCAGCCCCCATGTGCCTGCTGCACTCAGCAGTAGGGCCATGCTCAACATAAGGGGCGACAGGCTGGAGGCTAGAACCAGGTCAGCTCCAGAGGCACCTCTGCGGAGAGGCCGTCCCAGATCGCTCCCTCGGTAGCGCCCTCTCTAGTTTCTCTCCCTAATGGAGTTTTCTTCACAACCTTTTGCACTACCTGACACCCCACTGCAGGTTGGTTTACACAGCTCCCCCTCCGCCGAATCAATTCCACTGGGGCAGTAGCTTGGCCCTAAGACAGTCCCAGTGGGCACCTGAGTGGCTCAGTCATTAAAGTCATTGCCTTCAGCTCAGGGCATGATCTCTGGGTCCTGGGATCGAGTTCCCAGCACAGTGGGGAGTCTCTTCTCCTTCTCCCTCTACCAAGTACCCCCGCTTGTGCTTGCTCGCTCATTCTCTCTCCCTCAAATAAATAAAATCTTAAAAAAAGAAAAAAAAAAAAGAAAAAAAAGCCCTAGCACCTAAGTCCATATCCAGCACCCAAAATGTCCCAAAAACACTACTGACATTCGCAAGAGGACATCGCCCAAAGGCTCCATAAAGCTAAAGAGGAAAGCACGACGGTGCCCAAACAAGAACAGACCATCAGCTCGAGGCTGAGGCTGCCCCCACACCCGCTGTCTTGGCCACCCTGGGCCTGGTGCTCGGGCACGCCCCTGGCAACCCCCATCAACAGTGACTGCAGGAAAGACAGGCCGTTGGCAGACGGGGGCTCGACCCAGGGTGCCCCGGCTGCCGGCACCCACCTGCCGCTCCTGCTCTAGGCCGCAGCGCACCCGCTCGAAGTCAGGCCCCCCCCAGTTGCGCCCATGCCGGCGGCTGCCTTCCCGCCGGTCCCGCTCAGGCTCCTCCAGGGGCCCACTGCGTCGTCGGGGGTCATCCAGGAAGTTCCGCACCGGGTTGGGCTCCAGCACACCTTCCTGCGGGCACAGGGAGTGGGGGAGGAGGGGTTGGAGAGCTCACGGGGGCCCAGGCGGCTCCACCCCGCCGCAGGGACACCCAGGGCACTGACCCGCTGGTTGCGCTCGTACTCCGCTATCTTCTCCATCTCCTCATTCATCTTCTCAATGTTCTGCCGGCGCCGCTCCTCCCACTCCTGGGGGCAGGCAGGACACAGAGACAGGGACACCGGGAGTCAGCATCCACACAGAGAAACAACCACAGCAGGCCGGAGACTCTCTGCAGACGGGCCTGCTCACCAAGCCAGCTCTGGGCTGGCATCTGGGCATTTGGCTCCCGGCACATCCCCGGGCAACGGTTAGCTACGAAGGGAGCTCAAAGCACCTCAGCTGTCTGTGCCGATGGTGTGGCATTTACTGGGCGCCCGCTTTCCTGCTGGGGTCTGGAACTGGGGTTTGTATAAGGCAGAGGGGACCTACGGAAACCCCAGGCAGGGAGTCCCTGGTAGGCAGCCCTTTGTCATCAGGATTCAATACTGGAGGAATTGAGGGCACCGTAAGGTGTGGCTATAACAGACCAGATCACTTCTGAGCCCACATTTGATCCCCTCCAGATGTAGTCCCCTCCGCCTCCTCCCCTCCGTTTCCCACTGTAATAGATCTCAGCCGCCAATCTTTCTAGGGGACCCCTGCACCCGGAAAAGGAGCCAGGGACCACAACACCCCACAGCTGTCACAGAAATGATGTTGTAACAGCAGTAATAACCTGGCAGATGGCGAGGTGCCCCCCCTCCGCCATACAATCCATTCTCCCCTTCTTCTATGGAATAGAACTTTAGATGAGCACACAGCCAAGTTGCCAGAGAGGACATTTGCGTTCCCACAGCTTGGCATACGGGGGAGAAATAAACTTCCACCCGGGTTAAGCCACGGTGTCCTGAGGTCTTTTGAGGACAACAGCTTAACGTGCGCAAATCATAAACACCCGCAAGTAATGTTCTTGAAGTGCTTCCCCGGAGGGCTTCGATGCCTGATGTCCCAGAATGTTCGCAATACCCTTGAAACCTGATTCTTATTACTCTCCTCAGAAGCTCCCAGGGGGAAGTGAGCTGCCCAAGGGCAGGGAATTAATTGAACCAAGTTGACCCCAAGTCCAAGGTGGGCCCTGAGCCACTCTGCTAGACAGTCTCCCAGCCCCTGACCCGCGCATCTGGGAGGGAGAGCAGTTGCAGGTACATCAATGCTCCCCACGAAGAAATCCAGCTGCGAGATGGACAGAGTAAGAGAGTGAGCGAGCGCACACGGACCGGACGGAAACGTTGCACCAGAATAAGCAACATGAGGGGAGATAACAAAAAAAAAAACCAAAACAAAAACAGGGAGAGCACACGAAGCACCCATCAGGGGGAGGGAGGGAGGAATGAGAGCGAGAAAGAGCAGATGGGGGGACTGAAAAAGCTGATGGAGAGGTGGAGAAAGACAACAAACAGATACCGGTCCACGTTGAGAGTAGGACCAAAGAGCAACGAGACGGTAAGGGTAAGGGCCTCTGCTGGATGACCCCGGCCTATCCCGGGATTCTACCTTGGATTTGCGGTCAGCAGCTGAGGCATCTCCAGCTCCAGAGAGATGAGGGGACCCCCTGGCCCGGCCCCTCCTGCCACGGCCACCAGCTCCTCCTCGAGGCTGCTCCCCAGAACTGGCCTCCCAGCTACGGGCTGTCCGGCCCATGCCTGCCCGCCCTCCCTGCTGGGGGGGCATCCGGCCTCCCTTGCTGGCCCCTGGAGGTCGCGAGGTCCCAGGAGACCTCCGGGAGGGACCCAAGCTCTTCTCCTGGAGGAGGGAAGGGAGGAAAAGTACAGTCACCGGGATGAGGAGACTGGGACCCCCCAAACCCTGAGAGCAGCGGTGAGATTGGAGACGAGCCCCAGGGCTGAGGAAGCCAGCACAGGAGAGCTCTCAGGCCGCAGGTCTCCATGCTCACCTCCTCTGTCCTGAGGAGTCCCCCACCCCAGTGCGGAGCTCACCGCCTCCACTGCCATGTTCTCCTTCTCCACTGAGCGGCCTTTCCGGGGAGCTGTCACAGCCACTCCCTCGAGTTCAGCTTTTTTCCGGTCCTCCTCAATTTCCTAGAACCAAACAGCAGGAGGAGAGTGTCAGAGGTACTGGTGCCAGCTGGATTCCCACAGCCCCCTGAACTCCCCCCAAGACTAGCTCCCACCTAGGCCTCTCTCCTGAGCTTGACAGGAAAGCTGGTCAGTTCAGCATCTTCCCCACCACTGCCACATCACGCTATTCTCTAGCTCAGAAGCCTCCTAGGGTACCCATCTCTTGAGTATGACCCAAAGGCTTCCCCACAACCTATGGGGCCCTACAGGGTCCGGCCTCATGACCACTTGACCTCATCCCCTACCCTCTCCCCCTTCTTCTCCCCCTCACTCACCCTGCCCTTCTCACTGTTCCTAGAACATATCAGGCTCAGACCTGCCTCAGGGCCTTTGCGCCTACTGCCCCCTCTGCTGGGAACACTCTTACCCCAGAGAGCCTTTAGTCCCTCATCTTCAGGTTTCTGCTCCTGAAATGTCCCCTTCTCAGAGAAGCCTTCCCTGACCTTTCCTACCATTCTCTTGGCCATTCTCCTGTTCACTACCCGGCATTACATATATCTTGCCTACTGTCTGCCTTCCCCCATGCAACAGATACTACCTGAGGACAGGAATATCTGGCTCTTTTGTTCACTGATGTATACCCCAAAGCTAGAATCATCCATGACACACAACAGAAACTCAATATGCCTCTTTTTTTTTTTTTTAAGTAAACGAATGAATGCATGAAAAATGAATAAATGAAACCCATTCTTCCTCTCAGGCCTCTTCTCAGGAAGAGCTCCACCAACCACCCTGGCACTTTTGACAAAGACCTGGGCCGCATCGTGACCTCTCGCTCCTCACAGCCTGTCACTGAGCCCTCCCAAAAGCCCTGTCCCATGCCCGGCACCTCCTCTCCTTCCTCCTTGGTCTCTGGGCTCCAGTATCCCCTCCTCCCAACCAACACCAGACAGCAGCCAGGGGGCTCTTCCTAAAAGGCTACTCTGACCTGATCCTGCTACTGCTCCAAAGCCCTCCAGGGCTCCCCGGTACCCTCAAGAGAAAGTCCAAACTCCCAGTCTGGCTGCCAGGGTCAATATCCCTCCACTGACCTTCCAACCTTAAGCTCCGAGTTTCTACACAAGTTGTTCCCTCCGCCTGAAACACATACGGCTCTTCTTTCCAGCTGGCTAACTCACCCTTCGGGTCTCAGAATCTCCTCCTCCAGGAAGCCCTCCCAAGTATCCCCCACACTGGGTGAAGAGCCCCCTTTGGCTCCCGCCTGACCTCTAATCTCCTGCGGTTTAACCCAGCCTACTGCGGGTCATCACTGCCTGAGGAACGGCCGGTGCTCCTACTGGACTGTGAACTCTGGACTGTAAAGTCTGGAATAACCTCACAGATGTCTCAGTCACAGCTGTGTGTCCAGCCACACTCAGCCTAGAGCCTGGCAGTGAAGGCCCCGTAAGTATTCCTGCATGAACGATGGAACGATGGAATGAAAGAAGGAATGGCAGGCTAAGGCCTTTGGCTTTTATCCTGAGAGTGATGGGGAGCCATGAAAAGATTTGAAGGGAGAGGTGAGGGAAACTCACTGCGGGGAGGAGAGGGGATGGGGTCTCCCAGGGCGGGGCTAGGGCACCTGGTAGCGCCGGATGAGGGCCTCATTCTTTCGCCGAAGAGCCTCGATCCTCTTGTCCAACTCGGCATCCTTCTCCTCCTTCGATTTCAGATCCAGTGTGGCTGACTGAGAGAAGGAGACAACTGAGAACAGTAAGAAAAACCTATACCCAACCCATTGCCATTGGATCCAGGGTCTGAGTCCTGGGTCCCCTCCTCCCAAGCCCCTGACCCAAAGCGTAGATTCTAGAGAGTCCAGTTTCCATCTCACCATTCCACTGGCAAGGTGGGGCCAGGGTCCCAGCAACCTTCCCCTGTAGAATCTGGACACAGCACTGGGGGTTCCTGAAGGCAAAGGGAACAAAAGGACTAAGGCCAATGGCTCCCCAATCTGCTTCCGTCTCACCCATACCCAGGATCCTCCCAAACACACATGCACATGAACAACCCCAGCTGCACCCACAAGAGAATTCTAGTCCTCACCACCATTCCCTCTTCTTGTGCGAGCCCGACCCCTACCGGGAGAAATCTAGAGTCCACCACCTTCTGGACATTTGTGCCCATTCCCTACTTAAACACTAGAGTCGCACCCACCTTGGGAAAGCTCTGGTCCCACCCTACAGCTTAAGGAAACATCCAACACTGCTCCCTTCCAAAACAAGATTCTAGCCCAGCCTCTAGACCCCGGTGCTGGGAGTTTTAACCCAGGCCTCCATCTCCGGAGTGCTTTAAACACATCCTCCCGCTCCCTATCTGTACAAGAAGATTCTAAGCCCACCTTTCTTTGCCCACTCCGGTGCCCCTCCATCCCCGTGAACCGTCTAAACCCACCTCTTTCCCAGGAACGGTTCAAAATAACCCCACACAAAAACAAGCTCGAACCCTACACCTTGCCCTGACCCTGGGAGAGCACTTTAAACCCAGGCCTCCCTGTGGGATGTCCAAGCCCCGCCTCCAACGTCCGGAGAAAGGTACCGCTGCCTCCCCAACAACCCCGCAGATTCCCAAAACAGGCCCGGTGTCCACTGGCGAGGCTTCCTGGGCTTGGCTCAACCCAGGGAATACTCTACCCGCCCCGACGCAGACAAAACTTCCCCGCCCGCGCGCGCCTTCGCAGGGAAAAGCTCCAGCCGGGTCGGGAAGGCCAAGGCCCCGCCCCACCCCAGGACCAACTTTCTCCGCCCCGCCTTTCCCGCTAATCCCTTGACCCCGCCCACACGCGCGTCTCTAACCAGACCCTGCTTCTGACTCTCCCAGCCCTCCCCCAGGCCCCTCCCCCTGGGCCCCGGAGCAACAGCCTGAACACGCCCCCTACTCTCGCGTTATTACACCGGCCCCGCCTACGTTTTGCCCAGCCAACCTCCCGGTCACGCCCCCTGCCTCCCAGCCCCGCCTCGTCGTGTCAAACTATGGCCCCGCCCCCAGTACCCCCTCCGAGGTTCTGGCCCCGCCTCCAGCGTCCGCGCGGACGCTCAGACACCCGGCAAAACTTTCTGACTCCACCTTCAGCATGCCCCGCCAGCACCCTGGCTCCGCCCCTGCCACCCACAACTTTTTGACCCCGGCCCCACCCTCGGAAGTCAGGGCCGACGATCTGGAGCCACTTCATGCTCAGGCAAAACTTTCTGGCCCCTCCCCCAGCACTTTCGGCCAGAATGCCAGCCCCGCCCCCTAGCTCTCTGGGCCACACTTTGGCTCCGCCCCCAGCACAGGCAAAACTTTACAGCCCCACGCCCCGGCCCCACCCACAGCCCGGCCCGCCCGGGTCCTGCCCACCCGCCGACGTCCCGCCCCACCTGGGCCCCTCCAGCTTCCCATGTGGGCGTCCTGTCCCCGCCCCCCCGCAGAGTACGCTGCCCCGCCCGCACCCACTCCCTCTCCCCCCACGTGGGACGCCAGGCCCCGCCCCCTCCGGGAGCGCTCCCGACCCCCTCCCCCGGTCACCTGTCCCGGAGACCCCGCGGCGTCCGCTACTCCGGCTCCGTCGGCCTCCGCGTCCGCAGCTCCCGGGCCGTTCGCGTCACTTCCCGCCCGCACCACGTGAAGAGGGGAACTAAAGAGGGCCACTTCCGGTCCTGCCGGCCCGTTTCCGGGAACCTTAAAGGCGCCGCGCCCCCTCGGTTGCAGGTGGGCGTGTGTCTAGGTGGTCCGCAGGGGTATTCTGGAAGCTTGCTCAACTTCGTTTGGCCTAGATTACCTCCTTCCGGGGAAAGGAGACAACAACCCCTTTCCGGCTTTTACCTGCTTCCTCTTTCCTGGTTCCAATAAATAGATACCAGGCACGAGGCAAAGACTCCTGATGCCAGATTGTGCTGGGGGTGGCTGGGGAATCCCTCATGCTCCTGCCAATGAAACCTTAGAGTAGAAGCTTAAAAATTTCAACCGATTGGGACGCCTCGGTGGCTCAGTTGGTTAAGCAGCTGCCTTCGGCTCAGGTCATGATCCCAGCGTCCTGGGATCGAGTCCCACATCGGGCTCCTTGCTCCGCAGGGAGCCTGTTTCTCCCTCTGCCTCTGCCTTCCACTCTGTCTGCCTGTGCTTGCTCTCACTCTCTCTCTCTCTCTGACAAATAAATAAATAAAATCTTAAAAAAAAAATTTCAACCGATTGAATCTTTCCTGCATTCTCTAAATCTGCACTGAGTGCCAGGCTGGGGGAAGGTGCAGTGCATGGGGAGGAAGGGGGTCAAAGAGATGAGCTGGTGAGGGGAGGCACAAGTAAATACGAAATAACAGATACAGAAATGTGGGAGATACCTTACAGAGAGGCCTCCGGATAACAAGCGGTGGCTGTCCAGGCCGACAACACGGCCTGTGCAAAGGCCCTGTGGTGCGTGAGTGTCTTGCATTACAGGGACTGAGGGATCCGCTGGATTTTGTTACAGAGGCCAGGGGGTTACACGCATTAACCAAAAATTCGATGTAATGAACCTATCATTACAATTGATAAAAAGCGTTGACAGTTAAAAGTGGGCAGACCAGATTCCCTGAGGTTGCTGGCAATTTTATCTTGAGACTCAAAACAGGAAGAGTAGAAGCACCTTCTAATCCCTGGTCCCTTACAAGGTTACTGTTAACAGCTTTTCAAAGACCTTTTCTACATATATAACCGAATTTTTTGGGAAGTCCCCAAATTTCTGCCAAGTTCACTATCTACTGCTTCAGGTCTTTATTCAGATGTTAGCCCCACTTAACAGGCCTTCCTTGAAGCTGCCTGTCTGGAGATTGCAAAATCTCCCATCCCTTTTCTTCTTCCCACTCTAGTTTTCCATTTTACCATTCACCCTCTAAACTACCCAGTGTCTTATTTCTCTTCTTCTCTGCCTGTCTGCTCCCCTGTATCTCCTCTTTTTATAACTTGCTGCATCCCCAGTGCCTTCAACAGGGCCTCATACACAGTAAGCTGTCTCCTCCCCACACAAAAAAAAAATGTATTTATGAATGGATCAATCTCTGTTACGACTATTTCCTCCCTTCTTATGAAACAAAACCAGATATACTACGCTGAGATCATCTATCTTTATTTAAGCAATGGATGGTTGACAACCTTTAAAACTTCTGTGTGATATTCCGTCCTAGAGATGGGCCATAATCCGCCCTGCCTGGTCTCATGGATGTTTTGAGTTGTTTCCAAATTGGGGAGATGGCTGACAATGCTACACTGAACTTCTCTGGGCACACATCTTTGTAAGTGCATGACCCATAAGCTTGCTCAAAAAGGACTCCTGATATCATGATTAAGACCACAGACTCTGAAACCAGAAGGCCCAGATTTGAATCTCAGATCTATCACTTACCAATCACATGACCTTGATCTATCACTTACCAACCGCGTGACCTTGAGCGACCTATCAAACTTTTCTGGAGTTCAACTTCATCTGTGAAGGAGATACCATAACACCTCCCTACTGGGTCTGTAGTGCAGAAGTGAGTGGATTAATGAATGAAAACACAGAAAGTGGGGCGCCTGGGTGGCTCAGTGGGTTAAGCCACTGCCTTCGGCTCAGGTCATGATCTCAGGGTCCTGGGGTCGAGTCCTGCACTGGGCTCTCTGCTCAGCAGGGAGCCTGCTTCCCTTTCTCTCTCTCTGCCTGCCTCTCCATCTACTTGTGATTTCTCTCTGTCAAATAAATAAATAAAATCTTTAAAAAAAAAAAAAAAAGAAAGAAAAAGAAAACACAGAAAGTGCTTGGCGCGAGGCCTGAGCCATTGTTAAGGTCTCAATACATGGAGACCATTATTATGACTTCTAGGTAGACAAATTCCCAGATCAAAAGGTAATTTACATTATGATGTTTCAGTAAAAATAAACCACGGTGGACGCAGGTAGTTTAGGGCCTGAAGTGTCTACAAGGTCAGAAGCCCTCTTGAAACAGAGAGTGAAAAAAAGTATAAGACAAGAGCACCATCCAGGGTGTTGGACAGAGTGCTGGCTCTGTTGGACGAGACATCTGGGGGCTCGTACTTCATCTGCCTCACAGGACAGCCTCGTCTGATGCTGGCGGCTCAGCAAAAAAGCCATGCCCACTTCCACTCACCCAAGCGAGGCCAGAGTGCATGTTTCCCCACAACCTCGCTAACACAGTGTTTTAACACTTTCAGTCTTTCCCAGTTCAATGGCCTAAGATTTATGTAGTCTGAGTCACCTCTCCCTGGCTAAAAAGTGGCATTTTCACACACATGCATATATGTATATATCCGTTGCTTGTGGGGGTGGAATGAAAGAGGGATGCTGAAAAGTACAGTAAGATTCTGTCTTTGGGGTGCCTGGTTAGCTCAATGGGTTAAGCCTCTGCCTTTGGCTCAGGTCATGATCCCAGGGTCCTGGGATTGAGTCCTGCATCGGGCTCTCTGCTCGGCGGGGAGCCTGCTTCCCTCTCTCTCTCTCTCTGCCTGCCTCCCTGCCTACTTGTGATCTCTCTCTGTCAAATAAATAAATAAATAAAAATCTTTTTTAAAAAAAGATTCCACCTTCGTTTGTATCTGTGTTGTAATGTTAAAAAAAATAATAATCTTGAGATAAGGCGAAGATCCTGGACCATTTCAAGGAGCCCACTGTAATCCCAAGGGTCCTTATAAAAGGGAAGCAGAGGGAGGGGCAACATATCATGTGGCTGCCACTGAAGATGGAGGAAGGACCCACAAGCCAAAGAATGTGAGGAATGCCACTGGGAAAAGTTTCAAAAAGGTCAGGGGACGGATTCTCCCCAGAGCCTCCCCAGGGAGTGCGGCCAGGCTGACACCCTGATTTTGGCCCAGGGAGGTTGCTTCTGCAACCTCTCTTACAGAACCTCTCTTACAGCTGTAAGAGAATAAATGTGTGTTGTTTGATGACAGCAAAAGTCTCTTAGAACAGTGTCTGGCACACAGTGGGTATGCTTAACGTTACTCATTTTTTTTTTAAGATTTATTTATTTAAGAGGGAGAGACAGATGGGGGAGGGGGGATGGAGGGGCAGAGGGAGAAGGAGAGAGAAATTCCAAGGGGACTCTGGACTCTGCCCTGAGCACCAAGCCCTACACGGGGTACGATCTCATGACCCCAAGATCACGACCTGAGCTGAAACCAAGAATCAGTCACTTAACCCACTGAGCCACCCAGGCGCCCCTTAACTGTCTTATTATTACCTGAAACACCCCTGGCCAGACCAAGGCCTCTGGCGACAGGTCACAGTCACAGACATTTGCTGCCTTATTGGTTAAAGGGCTGCTCCCTTTGCATCTACCTCACGGTCTGATAGGCCTTGTTGATGCCCATTTTACAGAGAGGAAGACAGGCTCACTGAGGCTCCCCTGCACAGTGGGTCACAGCTGCTTGGTAGTAACCAACAACCACAAACTGTATGACTTACACCAGCATAAGTGGGGCACTCAACAGGGATGGGCAGGAGGGGAGCACAGTGGGTGAAACATTGGACTCTTGGTCTGGGCTCAGGTCATGATCTCAGAGTCCTGGGATCCAGCCCTGCATCCAGTCCGCGCTCAGTGGGGAGTCTGCTTAGAGACTTAGAGATTCTACCCCCTCCCGCCTGTACCTTCCCCTCCCCCCACCCACGTGTGCGCGCGCTCTCCCTTTCACGCTCTCATAAAGAAAGAAAGAAAGAAAGAAAGAAAGAAAGAAAATGTTTTTAAAAATTTAGAAATGGGGCGCCTGGGTGACTCAGTCGGTTAAGCCTCTGCCTTCAGCTCAGGTCATGACCCCATGGTCCTGAGATCTAGCCCCGCATCAGGCTCTCTGCTCAGCGGAGAGCCTGCTTCTCCCTCTCCCTCTGCCTGCCGCTCTGCCTACTCGTATTCTCTATCTCTGTGTCAAACGAATTGAAAAAAAAAATTATAAATAGCAGACGTGTATCTCTCCACAGTTCCAGAGGCCACAAGTCCGAAATCAAAGTGTGGGCAGACTTGCCCCTTCCCTAGGCTCTGAGCTAGGACCTGTCCCAGGCCCTTCTCGGTGGCTACATGCATCACTCCCATCTCTGCCTGGGTCTTCACGTGGCCTTCCTCTCCGCGGCTCTGTGTCTCCTCCTTTTATGTCTCTTCCAGGGACACCAGTCGTGGGGCGTAGGGCCTCCCTGATCCAGGATGATCACTTCTCAAGATCCCTAATTGAAATTCACCAGCAAAGGCCCTTATTCCAGAGATGGTCCCATTCTCAGGTTCCTGAGGAAGGCATCTTGACGACAGCAGCGGCAGGGCCAGGATTGGAACCTAGTCCCAGGGTCTTGCAAGCCTTCACGTGGCCCAGCCCTCCGTAGAGCCCCGCACACCAGAAAGATCCAAAGGAATCAATCTTAAGGAATGTTGCTCCAGGCCCACGGAACAATGTTTTGGGTCCTGGACGGTGGCACAGGCTAGTCCTCCTGCTTGGAAACCTCTTCCACAAGGCTCAGCGCTAAGGTCACTTCCCCCAGGAAACCCTCCTACCCCCAGCTAGGTCGGGTGCCACTCTGGGCTGTCCACCCCCCCACACCGCCCTGATTCTCACATCCCAGTCCTGCCCACCCCAGTCCTCACTGCCCAGGGGCAGGGCTGGGGTTTTTGCTGTCACCACTGAGTCCCCAGAACCGTCCAGCACAAGGCCATAGTAGTTCTCAATACATATGGAATCACTAAAGCAACCTCGTTCTCCCAGAGCTTCGGTGTCCCCAAACCATTAGCCCAGCAGGACCCAACTCCATCCTATCCCAAATATGCTTTATGACACAAACTCCTTGCAAAATACCGCTTGTACTCCCCTCTAAATGAAATGCCTACACAGTATGTCCTACCTACATACATCTTTTTTTTTTTTCGTTTTTAAGATTTTATTCATCCTTTTGAAAGACGGGGAACGAGGCAGGGAGAGGGGCAGAGGGAGAAGGAGAAGCAGACTCCCTGTTGAGCAGAGAGCTCGATTCAGGGCTCCATCCCAGGAACCCAGAATCATGACGTGAGCAGGTCGATGCTTCACTGAAGCATCCCATTTTTTTTTTCTTTTTTAACTTAAATAAACCCTACCCCCAACCTGGAGCTCGAACACACGACCCCAAGACCAAGAGTCGCATGCTCTTCCGACTGAGCCAACCAAGCACCCCTATACACATCATTTTTAATATAATAACCTAAATTGACCATAAAGGAGAAATTACAGAAATCGAAGGGAAGAAATTTATAATAAAGCAACACACGTGAACCCTGGAAATCGTCAAGAAGTAGTCAAACCAGTAGTCAAACGCTTTCAGCTCTTACAACGAATAGGCTTGGGTGTTGGAACGCTTGCTAATGAAACAACATCCTTTTGCGGGTAGCTGAGATTTCTAAAAAGGGCTGAGCGCATGCGCAGGCGCGTGTGCAGCCCAGCCTTCCATGCGTGTCTTCCCGGGGACCCTGGAATACCGCAGCTGGTGGCTGTGGTGAGCTCCTCGGGTGTGACTTTGACAGCAGGAGCAGGGTTGCAGGCGTGACGTGATGATCCAGAATGATGCATCACCCTCGGTTGATTTCTGAACACAACGTAGCACAATTTTCCCTCGACGCAAGTAGGGGACTCCCTGGAAAATTCATGCTATACTGAAACCCTGCAAATAACACTTTGTGTCTACCCACAAAAGAATGTCTCAGGTGCAAAGGCCTGACAAGGTCAAGCGGTCGTAAAGATCGTGTGCAGCCGCGGGGACCCTTGCCCACGGCTGGAGGGGGATACAAAATGCCGCTGCGACTGTGGGTAACCTCTGGGCAAGTTCAGCTATGGTTGGATGCGAACACTCACCCTAGGCGCCAGCAAACACACTCGTCAGGATCGACCCAACAGAAATGCATGCACACATTCACCAAGCAACATGTCACCTATGAGAATGTTCATAGCAGCGGGACGCCTGGGTAGCTGGTTTGGGCTCAGGTCATGGTCCCAGGGTCCTGGGATCGGGCTCTCTGCTCCAGGACAAGTCTTCTTCCTCTCCTTCTGCCTGCTGCTCCCCCTGCTTGTGCTCTCTCTCTTTGTCAAATAAATAAATAAAATCTTTTTTTTTTTTTAAAGGGGGTTAGGGTGCCTGGGTGGCTCAGTGGGTTAAGCCGCTGCCTTCAGCTCAGGTTGTGATCTTGGGGTCCTGGGATCGGGTCCCGCATCGGGCTCTCTGCTCAGCAGGGAGCCTGCTTCCCTCTCTCTCTCTCTGCCTGCCTCCCTGCCTACTTGTGATCTCTCTCTGTCAAATAAATAAATAAAAATCTTTTTTTAATTTTAAAAAAATTAAAAATAAATAAAATAAATAAAAAGGGGGTTAGATGTTCATAGCAGCTTTAACATAATTGCCCCTCTGATGGGCTGATTTGTGTCCCCTCCCCATTCAGGTGTCAATCACCCAACCCCTGCCCCAGGGCGTCAGAATGTGACCTAATTTGGACATCGGCCTTTTACAGAGGTAATTCAGCGAAAATGAGGTCATTAGGGTGGGCCCTAATCCCATGTGACTGGTGTCCTTATAAGAAGAGATTAGTATACACGCACACAGAGTATACAAGCCCGTGGGAGGCCACAGGGAGAAAACAGCCATCCCAGAGCCCAGGAGAGAGGGCCGCAGAAGAAACCAAGCCTGCTGGCTCCTTGAGGTAGGACTTCTCGCCTCCAGGGTTATGAGAAAAGAAAGTTTTGTTGCTTCATGCCATCCAGTCTGGGCTGCTTGGTGGTGGCCGCACTGAGCAAAACTGATACCACCCCAAATCAGAAGCAACCAGAACGCCCATCAGCGGGGCAATGGATATTCTCACTGCGGTGTCTTGACACAGGGGGAGACCATCCAGCAGGGAAAATGAACCATCTTTCCCCACGCTCAGCGGCATGCACGAATCTTAGGAACATTATGGCGAGTGACAAAAGCCAGACGGACACAAAGAAGCACATACCATGTGATTCTACTGATAGGAAGTTCTGGAACAGGCAAAAGTCACCTCTGCTGTTAGAATCGGGGATAATGGGGCTCCTGGGGGGCTCTGGTCATGATCTCAGGGTTCTGGGATGGAGCCCCTCGTCGGACTCCCTGTTCGGTGGGAAGCCTGCGTCTCCCCCTCCCACTCCCCTTGCCCGCATTCCCTCTCTCGCTGTCTCAAATAAATAAAGTTAAAAAAAAAAAAAGATTTGAGGATAATGATAGTCCAGGGGGGAGGGACTCAAAAAGGCCTCCTCCTGGGAAGAGGCTGGAGCTTGTCAGGTTTTATCCCTTTCCCTGGGGAGCTGATGACATGGAGTTTTACACTTGGGATTTGTGGGTTTTAGGAAAGGGTGTATGTTATGCCTTTGTCTCAACAACGTTTTAAAGAACTTTGGAAATAGGGGCGCCTGGGTGGCTCAGTGGGTTAAAGTCTCTGCCTTCCGCTCAGGCCATGATCCCAGAGTCCTAGGAGAGAGCCCCGCATCTGGCCCTCTGCTCAGCGGGGAGCCTGCTTCCTCATCTCTCTGCCTACTTGTGATCTCTCTCTGTCAAATAAATAAATAAAATATTTAAAAAAAAAAAGACACCATTAAAAATACCTTGTGTTTGTACGTGAAATGGAGTTAAGTTCTAGCATCAGTACATAGTTCCCAAACTACGTGAAGATCTGGTAGGAAATTTGACAGCCAAGCGGGCCGACTTTCGCGGAGCGAGTTTCCCGCTCGCCACCAGGAGCCGCTGTGGCGCACTCCTTGCCGCTTTACACGCGGGACAAGCATTCATTCAACGAACAGTACTTGAACCATGAAAACCCTCTCGGTGCCCGGCCTCGTTCTGGTTTTCCGACTGTGAAACGGAGATCAGAACGTACAGCTGTCCTGGAGGCTTGTCCCTGTCCCCGTGGAGCTCACTTTCTCCAAGAGAAGACAGACCCTACATAGCTAAACAAATGAATATGTTAATAAGAGCGCTGCGGAGCAAAATAAGGCTGGGTGACAGGACAGAGATGGTTCCGGAAGGCTTCTCTGAGGAGGTGACGTTTGAGCAGAGACCAGAGTGAAACGTGGGGGCAGACAAGCCATATGAATACGGGGGCGATCCAGGTGAAGGAAAGAAAGACGGTGGCTTCGTTCACTAGCAGCAAGGTGGAAAGGGAGAATCAGGTAGACCCAGCCAAGCCCAGAAGGAAGTAAAGAGTGACATATTCTCTGGCGCAAACACCTCGGGCTGAGGTACCTACAAGATGATCTCCTATGAGGCTGGAGAGAGGCAAGGAAGCAACCAGCGCGTCCTGCCTGGATGAGGTGACACAAGATAAAGGCGAGTATTTGTTTTATCATGATTGCTTTAAAGTCCCAACTGGCTTGCCTACAGCCACATCTCCCTGAAAGAGAGTCTGTGCTAATATTTAAACAGCATATATTTACGTTTTTATTTTAATTCCAGCTAGTTAACCTACAGTGCTTAAAGAGCATTTTCTACGTGGCGGCCTCACTTTTGTTGCATGAATTATCTTCTAAGCACATCCCAAAGCCCTTCTAAACAACCACTCTACAAAGCAGGACACTAAAGCCCAGAGATGCTGTGAGTTGCCCAGGGTCACCCGTCCAGCTGGGATTCGAGCCTGTAGGGATCTTTCTGACTCCAGAGCTCACTATACCACCTCTCTGACAAGTCTATTACAATTCTTAGCAGTATCGTGCTAGGCAAGGTATTAATCTTTCTGTGACTCAGTTTCCCCATGTGGAAAATGGCACTCATGATAACATGCCATAAGGATTATATAAGATAAGTGCCGGGAACAGTGCCTCACACACTGCATGTTTTTGCTGTTACTGCAATGATCCATTGAATCTGCCAACAGCTACTGAGCCAGTAATGTAGACTTCACTTTCAAAATCTATACATCTGAATAAATCCAGAATCCTACCAAATCTCCTACCTCTACTTCCTGCCTTTCAGGATAGTCATAGGATTTAACGACGTCGTGTACACAGTAGGTGTGTCATTATTTACGATTGATATTTCTCTCAGTCCCTTCCTCCTTCCAGCTGCTCCGGCCAAAACCTGGAGTTGCCCAAACTTCTCTCTTTCCTTCACATCCACACCCAATGCCTCAGCCAATCCCATCGGCTCCCCCTTGGATCTGACCCAAGGATCACCTCCTTGCTGGGCTCCCTGCTTTCTGCTCACAGCCTGTTTCCCACTTGACCGCCAGAGGACGCCTGTTATGACTAAATCAGCTCACCTCCCTCTGCTCAGAACCCTCCAGAGGCTCCCACCTTGTCAGAGTAAAAGCTAAAGTCTTCATCTGGATTTAACCCCCTCTCAGACCTCGACTTCCATCCCTCTCCCCTTCTTCACTCACTCCCAGCTCTTCCCAGCTGCAGAGGAGCTTCTCACCATCCTGGACATGCCCACTCTGGTCTCAGGACCTTTGCACCTGCCCTTCCTTCTGTCTGGACACCCCTTGCTTCTTCACCTGCTTTGGGCCTTTACTAAACTATCACTTCCTCAGTCACCCTTGAGAATAAGACCACCCTCAACACTCTTGAGCCCTCTCCCCTGCTTCCTTTCTGGACTTCGAGACTCCCTTTGCATTCTTTTTTTTTTTTTTTTAAGATTTTATTTATCTATTTGACAGAGAGAGATCACAAGTAGGCAGAGAGGCAGGCAGAGAGAGAGAGAGGAGGAAGCAGGCTCCCTGCTGAGCAGAGAGCCCCATGCGGGACTCGATCCCAGGACCCTGAGATCATGACCTGAGCCGAAGGCAGCGGCTTAACCCACTGAGCCACCCAGGCGCCCCTCCCTTTGCATTCTTATTTGCGTTCTTTATTGTCTGTCTCCCCTAGACCAGAGGTTCAGCCTCATGGATTGGGACATGGGTTTTTGTCTGTTCTGTTCACTGTTGTATTCCCAGTGCCTTCAACATTGCCTGGCCCAGAGGAGGCCCTCGATAAGCCTCTGCTGAATGAATGAATGAATGAATGAATGACCGACCACAGACATCCTGGTGGTCTTACCCATTCCCTTCTCTCCCCATGTAAGCCCTCAGAGGGCTCCATTCACCAGCTGTGACCTTAGGCAGCCGACCTCAGTTCTCTGACCTCAGTTTACCCACTGTAAATGGAATTTAAGATGGTCTCTTCCCCAGCGGGGTCGTTGTGAGGATTAAATGGGTTCTTATTTGCAGCGTTCATAACCCCGCGGTGGTCAGTGGCAAAGGTGGACTTTTTGCGCGGCACCTGTGCTTCCGCATTTCGCCGCTCGGGGGCAGCAGGCGCCCGAAGGATTCGCCCGCGCGGCCCGCGCGGGAAAATGAGCGGGGGTAACTCCAGCAGAGGAAGCTGATGAAATCCAAGCCAACTAGCAGTGAGCTCATCCCGCCCGGGCGCCTCCGGAAGCCACGGGGCCGCCAGGCCTTTGCCTGGCCAGAGCGATAAAGCTCCGGTGCTGAACCAGGGCGGGAAGTCCTTCCTGAAGTCTGCCCTGCGTGGGGCCCGCTGCCAGAATCCTAGGCCTGCAGGGAGGGGCGAGGATGAAGTCGCGAATAGTCCCCTGGCTGTCTCCGCAGAATGAAAAGTGAATTCTGAGCATGGCTGTGGGAGTGAGAGAGAAAGGGGATGGGGGAGGGCGGAGGGGGGAGGGAAGGGGGGAGAGTCAGAGACAAGAGGTGGAGAGACAAGGGAAGGGGAGACGAAACTGGGGAGACTGAGGCAGAGTTAGGGGGAGACGGAGACTGAGGAGACAGCTCGGCAAAGTCAGAGGGAGGGACAGAGATGGAGAGAGACAGAGACAGGAAGAGCGATGGGGAGACAGAGAGACATCAGGACTTGCAGAGATGGCGAGACAGACCCTGGAAGAGACAGAGACGGGGTGTGGGAGACAGAGGCAGAGAGAGCGCGACGGCAGGGGCACAGAGGGAGCGAGAGAGCAACGTGGGAAAGACGGAGCCGCGCCGAGACCTAGCGAGTGGCAGAGACGCGGGAAGCCGAGGCACAGAGCCCCGCGGGGAGATGGACGGAGTCCCGGGGACAGAGCCGCAGACTGTGGGCGCGCCAGTAGGGAGAGGGTCGGCTGCAAGGGCGGGCCGCGCGCGGAGTGCGGCGAGGGGAGGGCCCCTCCCCACCCCCCATCCCCGGGGCGGCGGCGGCGGCGGCGGCGGCGGCGGCCGAGTTCCCGAGTTACCAAGTTACCGCAGGATTCGCGAGCTTCTCACTGGCGAGGCCGCAGCCAATCAGAAGGCAGCGCCGCTGTTCTCGGGCAGGAGGCCCGGAGACGCGCGCACCTTCCCCCGACACCCAGCGAAGCACGCGGACACACAATCGCAATAGCTCGCACACACACACTGTCCCAGGGACGCGCAGCATCGCCCCCACACGCGCGCACCATCACCGTGACACGCACACAGACGTGCACACACCGGGTGCACGCCGAGACCCACGGCATCGCAGGGGCACACCGAATCTCACTCGGCAGACACAGTCCCAGGACATACACGAGCACTGCCCGGACCCACAACCACAACGACACACTTTAGGCCAACACACAACCGCATCCGTGCAGTCTCTATGACTTAGTCCCTAGAACACACAGTATCAGGGACACACACACACATACACACACACGATCACAGTGACACCCTCATAACCCCACAGCCAATTTATCCCCGTGACACACAACCGCAGTGACACACTCAGTCACGGTGGTTCACAACATTGCGGAGACACCATTTTATTAACATATATAGAGTCCCATATAGAGAGAGACACACATCACCCTGACAACACAACCACAATGACACAATTACAACGACACACATACTCACAATGACACGAAGAGTTGCGTGGATGCACATATGCTCAGTAATGCATGGTGTCATGAACACACAACACTTCAGATACAATGACAGTGTTACACACACAATCCCACCATATACAACACTGTTCAGACACACACAGTAACAGTGACACGCGTGCACATCTCTTGACACACAGCGGAGCGCAGTGGCACACAACAGTGACACAACATACCCAGCACACTTCACCACAGTAATGTTACACCAATGCATCCTACCACATTAACACAAGGGTACAATGACACAGCACTTTCACAAACACTTCTACTAACACACATGATTCCCACACGTAGACAGTCCCCATGCCACACCAACACAATCACACAGACACATACCATCATATACAATCCCCATGTCATGCCAACACAATCACATGGACATACACTGATGTTGTGTCCACAATCACATGGACACACACCATCTCACCTATGCACACCAGCCCACTGCACAAAACAACACATTGACACAACACACAGATACACCATTGCACTCACGCACAGCACACCAGAACATCACACAATAGCATACTGATGCACAACTGCAGTCACAGACACCCAGTGGGACAAATGTAGCAGGCTGACACACCATAGCACCTTCCTGACACACACAACCGACGGACACACAATAGCACACTAACAGTCACACACACCCACATATCGCACCCTGACACAACCACCACCCTCATATGTCAACCCCTTGACAAACAGCACACTGACCCAACAGAGCTCCAGAGAACTCTCCAGCACACACACGCACACAAACACACAGTCACACAAACACTGCCCCATCCTTGCCCTTGCCCCAGTAAGATGTGTGCAGTGTGGGATGCTGGAGGGGGTGGGTGTGCTGAGTGGGCTTGTGTGTGTGTGTGTGTGTGTGTGCTTATGCCTCCTCTTCCCGGCCCTTCTTGTGGGGCGGGGCCATGCGGCAGCCGCTGTTACCGGGTAAACTTCCCCGCCCCCCCCAGCGCGGCCATTAGTCAACCCCCCCCAGGATGATGTCATCGCCTCATTCTGGAGGCTGAGTAATCCTCGACTCCGCCCCCCCCCCCAGGTACCGGGGTAGGGGCGGGCCGCACCTGGGCTCACAGGGTCTGGAGCTAGGGGCTCTGCTCCCTGGGTTTCCCTGGGGTGGGGACTGAGGAATCTGAGCCGCTCTGGAGTGGCCTGGGGACTCACATCAGGGTCCCTTGAGGCTGGAGGCTCTCAGTCCTGGATCCCTGGTGGCCAACTAAAGGCACTGGAAGGCTGGAACTTCCCGATCTGGGGTCCAGAGCATCGGAGGGTCCTGGAACTGGGAAGAACGCCCCTGCACCACTGTGAGGGGCTGGGTCACCTCTGCAGGTGTCTGGGGGAGTGTCTGAGAGACTTGGAGTTTAGACTCCGAAGTCCTTGACACTGTGAGGCTGGTACCCTGGGGGCGGGGGCTGGGCGGTGGGTGTCAGGGAGTAGAGGGAGTGGCTGTGGGGTCAGATGCCTGGCTCCTGGGAAATCAGCAACCTGACGCTGGGGAAGAGGGCTCAGAAGGGAGGGAAGCTAGCAGGTCTGCACCCTGGATCTGGGCAGATGGTCATCCGGATGAGTTGGGACACATGAGGGTCTGGTGACTGTTGGGGGGGGGGGTGCTTCCAGTACCAATACGGGTGAGGGCCAGGATGCCCAGGGTCTCTGGGCATCCCAGGGCCTGAGGTCCAAAGGCCCGAGTCCCTGTTTGGGGAGATGGGGGGCGGTGGGGGGAATGCTGCGTCCTAACTTTTATTGCATCAGACAGACCTGGAGTCCCCTTTTGGGGGCACCCTCAGTCCTTGTTTCTTGGGGCTAGGAAACTAACATCCTCCAGGGTGAGGAGGCTCATATCTCATATGTCACAGTAGAGGGCATGCCTGGGTCCTTTGGGGAGGGCGGCGTCACTTATGGGGTCGGGATGCTGGGTCCTTTTCAGAGGAGGGGGAAATCCTCAGCGTCTCTTTCAAGATGCCTGAATCTCGTTCTGGGGTGGGGGTGGGGGGACAAACAGCCCCTGCCCTCGTGAAGTCAAGACGCCCACGTCTCCTCTGGGAGGTGAACGCTCAGCCCCTGTGTTCACAAGGCCAACTCCAGCGTACCTTCCTGGCGGGGCGGAGGGACAGGATGCGCAGCCCCTGTTTCCAGCCCATCCCAAGTGCCCATCCTCGCCCCGAGATGGGGTGGGGTGGAGGGGGGGGTGGGGTGGGAGGATGGGACGGTGCCCAGCCCGGGCCTCACCCCAGCCCCGCAGACTTGCAGGCCTTGTGCCCGGCAGCTCCCCGGGGCCCGGTTCCCCGCCCCCCGCGCCTAGGGCTCCCCCAGATCCGGGCGGGCGGGCGCGGCGGCGGCCAATGAGCGCGCTCGCCGTCTCCGGGAGCCGGGCCGGCTCTGCCCGCCTGGCATTGGGCACGCGGTGGGCAGCGGCGGGCGGGGCCTGGGGGTCCTCGCGCCTGGTTGGGCCAGGCTTGTTGCTGGGTAACGGGGCGGCGAGTTTCCCCTGGCAACGGCGGCGGGTACCGCTCACTGGCTGGCCGAGAAGGAGGGGGGGCGGGGGCGCAGGCAGGCCCCGCAGACCCCAGCAACAGCGCGCGGCCCCCGCCCCGCCGGGGAACGGTAACCTTCACACACGCCGGCCGCTCGGACCCTGCGGACACCCGCACCCCCGCCCAGCCCCCACGCGGCTCCGGTCCAGCCTCCGGGCCTGGGAGGCCGGCTACATCGAGGAACCCAGGAGGCCCCCTCCCCTCCGTGGAGAGCCAGGACTTAGGCCCTGCAGTGAAAAGTTAAGTCCTTCCCAACTCCCTCTCCCCGAGCTGCGAAATCTACTCACCCAGAATCGCATACAAGATACCGCGGAAGCTGATGGGTCGCCAGTAAACCAGCTGGGACGTTTATTTTCTTGAATCGATGATTCACACGGAGGCTACTCCTTCGGGCCACTGTTCTGAGTGTGTTACAAACAGAAACCCACGTAATCTTCACAGTTCCTTTTTGGGTCCCGCGGTGACCCTCTTTCTACAAATAAGGAAACTGAGACAGAGAGGGAAAGCTACTTGCTCAAGGTCATCATTTGAACCCGGCAGTGGGGCTCCAAAGTCTGGGTCTTTTATCACTTTACTGTGCTGAATGTCTCTCTCTCAGAGGCATTCATATTCACAGCTTTCTTTAAAATTATTTTTTATCATTTTTATTTTGTTTAAAGATTTAATTTATTTGACAGAGAGAGACACAGGGAGAGAGGGAACACAAACAAGCAGGGGGAGTGGGAGAGGGAGAAGCAGGTTTCCTGTTGGAGCAGGGAGCCGGATGCAAGGCTCCATCCCAGGACCCTGAGATCATGACCTGGGCCGAAAGCAGATGCTTAATCCACTGAGCCACCCAGGCGCCCTTATCATTTTTATTTTTTAAGTAACTCTTTGCCCCTGATGTGGGACTTGAACTCGTGACCCTTAGATCAAGAGCCCGTGAGAAATTGGGTGAAGCAAAACCCACTAGTGGCTGGCCTGTGGGCCCCTGGTTTGAGACCCCTGCCCCAACTTGAGGGTCTTAGCTTAAAGTCCTTGTTTGGATTCTCATAGAGTCAGTGCACTCCCACATTGGTAGTATTCGTGATGGGTAACATGTATGAATCACCCACTAGGCCCCAGGGCTCTCTTTTTCTTGATCTTCTTACTCTGCTAAATCCTGTGAGGTAGGGACCTGTGCTGTCCCGACACCAAGAGGAGGAAACTGAGACTCAGGCACATGACTGCTGAGCCAAGGCCACACAGCTAGCAGGCGGCAGAGTGAGGGATTCTAACTCAGGCCATTGAGAACGTAGTTCATTCTCTTTGGTGAGATCTGCAAGCAACTTTGGTGGGGATGGGCCACAGCTGTGGGGATGCTGATTGAGTGCTCTTAGCCGACTCTCCACAGCACGGAATCATCTGGGCCCAAATAGAGGAGGTTGAGAACCCCCGGTGTATGCCAAGTCCGACTCCACCACCATCACAGCCGCCACCGCCACCCACCGCCTCCCCATCAACCACCTCACCACCAACCCCCAACCCCTTTCATCTCTCCAGCTGATCTCTCTCGCTGTCTCTTTCTGACTTTCTCCACTTCCCTGAGCTGAGTGTTAACTGTCTCTGTTTGTATCTCTTTTTACCTCTGCTTCTCACCCTCTATCAGGGGTGTGGGTGAGCCCTCCAATCTTAAGAGACCCTTGTCCCCCCCCAAAAAAGAGGCCCTTTTCCCCTATCCAGGGGAGCAGAGACCAGAGGCAGGGTTGGAAGGAGCCCCAGAATGCTCTTCCAGGAACCTAGAGAGGAGGGAGTCCCTTGGTCCCTCAGGAGACCCGGTAGAGGTCGAGGTAGGGATATGTAGTCTGGAAGATGCAGGTGGGGCCTTCTACGTCCCTGTGCCCTAGGGTAGGGGTCTCCAAAGGGCAGCCCTCAAACTAGTCACAAACATTCTTGGCCACACAGCGTTTAATCTGGAGTTTGTATGTCTCTAGAAGGAAAAATACTTGTTCCAATTAGCCCCAGTCCCCACCATGCCCTATTGTCTGACCCTGGACTCCTTTCTCTCATTTATTTAATCACGAGGTTGAGCCCCCCCCGGTCTGGGGTTATAGGATGCCAGAATTTGGAACAGGATCTGGACTAGACGGTGAGAAGAATCATGACCGGTGGCAGTGCTTATGGTGCTTATGACTTGCTAAAATTCTAGGCCCACTCCTCTGCCCACCAAGCCGGATTCCTAGCATTCTTCACAGTCATTCCTTACTCCCATCCCCACCCCCGGCTCAGAACACTCTAACACATCTGGTCTCCTGGTGTCCAGACTTAGATTGGGCAACCAGATGGCACAGACCCATAAGAAAGGGGTACAGGATAGACTGGGAGCTAGCCCAGGGCTGGGGCCTGTCTCCCAACTTCATTAGTGCCAGGCACAGAGCGAACACCCACAATAATTAGTTATACTAGTGATAATAGCTACCATTTATTAGGTGCTCAGTCGGTGTCAGACAACGCACTCAGTAACTTCCATGCATGACCTCATTTCATAAACGTCCAAAGCAGCATCTCTCACACACCTTTAAACTTGGTCTACAGTCAAAAATATGCTTTCTCCGTGACCTGATATGTATTCACTAGGTATAAGCAATGTTTCCACAAAACAGTATTTTCTTTAACTTCATGATTTCTTTAAAATGATGTCCTATTTTATATTTTTGTTTTTTTAAAAGTCTGGTCAAGAGCCCCTCAAGTCATAGGTAGAAGGATTGATAAGAAAGGGGCACCAGGGAAGTATGGGGTAGGGGTGACAGAAATGTCCCAAATCTTGCTTGGGGTGGTGTACAGTCATTTACACACATGGCAGATATTTGTCACAACTCACCAGACTGTGCACCTAAAAAGAGTAAACTTCATTACATGGATATATGTCTCAATAAAGTTAAGTAAAAAACAGTAAGATCCACAAAAGTCATTTCACAATGCATGGTTTACTCATGACCCACAGTTTGAAGAGCACTGGAAGGAAGGAAGGGACGAATGAATGAGGGAAGGGAAGGAGAGAGGGAGGCTGAGGGAGTCCCCACTATGTATGTCTGCATGTATGTATTATGGAGGTAAGTAAGCTCTACACCCACTGCGGGACTTGAACTCAAGACCTGGAGACGAAGAGTCATGTCCTCTAGGAACTGAACCAACCAGGCCCACCCCCAACTCCCCTATATTTAAAGTAGGAAGATTTCACAGATGTGCACCTCCGGCTCCTCTTGGGACATGGGGGGATCTGGGCCCGGAGGGAACCAAGTAAGTCCGAGAACCTGGAGAAGCCCACTTTCCGCTCAGGTCTGGCATCCTTTCTCAGCCAGCCCATGCCTCCCGAGGTGCTCAGATGACTGGCCCTGTGTGACCCGTTTCGTGACTAGTAGGTTGGGCTAGAGGTGTGACATAGAGGGAATGGAAAGTGCATAGGTGCCTGAGCTCCTGAGTCCTGGGGAGAGGGAAGGAGATGGGGTCACCACCGCAGAGCGAGGAAAGACCAGCAAGGAGTAACTGAGAAAGGGAAGTGAAAGCCAGGAGGCAGGGTGCTAGCACAGCCCGCAGGGGCAGCCTGCCCGGGCATGTCCCATCTGGTGCTAGGGGTTTCCTTCTTGCCCTGAGTCCCCTGCCAGCCAGATTTGTGGCAAGTGTGGCCAGGTGTGCCTGCTCCAGAGAGTGTCCCCGGCAGTGGGCCAGTTACCAGGAACCTGTGACAGGTGTGCTTCGGGACTGTTCTGGGGGGTCCGTTTCTGTTTGTGTCTGACTTGATCTGTATCCCTGAGGTCAGTTACTGACAGCTGTAATGAGCCAGTTGTGAACTGGTGTGGGTGCGTTTGTGTGTGTCCCTGTAGGAGCGTCACCTAGATCAAGCTCTGTGTTCAGGTGTCCCTGTGACAGGTGTGTGCGTGTGTGTGCACGCGCGTGTCCACCTGCACCTATCAGGAAGCGTGTGTTTCCTGAGAAGCGCTCAGCCTCAGCCCGTGACTGCGTGTGTGTGCTGGGGTGCCCGTTCCGTGGCAATGTTGGTGAACACAGTTTGTGGGTGCCCTGTGCTTATCAGTGTGCGCGTTTGTGCAACACAGCCCCTTCCTTGTGTCCGTCCGCGTGTCCCGGGGACCCTGTCAGCTAGCCGGTCTCTTTGGTTGTGTCTGGGTGCAAGACTGTGCGCCCCAGTCAGCGTGGGAGCCGGCATATCCGCTGCCCGGTCCAGGGGGTGCATTTGTGCGAGTGTGGCCGTGCGCCTGAGAGTGGCTTGTCGCCGTGGCCCTGTCAGCACGTGACTTTGTGTACCCTGGAGCGCCAGCCGGTCAGTTGGCGTACGCGTCTCTAGGCGCGTGTGTCTGCGGGTCCCAGTCAGTGTGTCAGTGTGTCAGCGCGTGTGTCCGGCTGTCCCGCCGGCCAAGCGGCCCGGGTCCGCACGCCTCGGTCCTCCTCGCCGCGGGCCAGACCCCGCCCCGCCCCCGGCTGCAGGGAAACCCCCGCGCTGAGGTAGGGGGGCGCGGCCCGCGCCTGCAAGTCCCGACTTGTCCGCCGCGGGCGGGTGGGCGGGCGGGGCCGTGGCGTCACGAGGGGGCGGGGCGTGGGACCTGCCGGGCGGGGGCGGGGCGGGGCGGGGCGGCCGCCGAGCGGGCAGGGGATCCGCCGGGCGGCCTGAGACGCGGCGCGAGCCACATGCGAGCGGGCGCCTGGCGGCGGCGGCGGCGGCGGCAGCGACGGCGGCAGCAGCAGACTCGGCAGCGGGGGCCACGACGCGGACGCGCCTACAGCCCGAGCGGGAGCAGCAACAGCCACAGCCACAGCAGCCGCCACTGCAGTTAGAGCAGCAGTAGCAGCCGCCGCAGCAGCAGCAGCCGCCGCAGCGAGCGGCGTTAGGCGGGCGCGCCCTCTCGAAGGAAGCCGCCCGCCCCCCATCACCGCCCCCTCCGGCGTGTTCATGCCCCCGGGGTGAGTGTGCGCACCCCGAGTCCCCGCGGGCCGCGACTGGCCAGGCCGGGTGGGCTCCCTGGAGGAGGTGGCAGGAGTGCGCTGGGAGAGCAGTGGGAGCGCGCTGTATCCCCACCCCGTGCCTCCCTCTCTCCCCACCCTCCATCCCACGAACGACCCCGGGTTGGGGTCGCTGTGCCGGAGGCACTAAGGGTCCGGGAGCGCAGGTGCCTCAGCGGTCCGGCGGGTTTGTTTACAAACAATGGGGCGCGGGCTCGGCAGCGCCCCCTGGCGGCCAGTGCGTGCCCGGGGAAGTGAGTCGACCCCGACTGCCCCGGCCCCCGCAGTCCGGGAGGGGCGCGCGGGGGGGGGCGGGCGGCTGGTAGAGGCGGCCACACCCCAGGCGCGCGCCCGCTGGGGGCGGCGACGTGGGGGGGGCGGCTCGCGGGCCGTGAAGTCTGCGGCTCCTGCGGGCGGGGGCTGCGCCCCAGCAACAGCCGGTTATTGGCCCCTCGCTCGCCTGGCGGGCGGGGCGGGCGCACGTGGCGGCGGCGGGGTGGGGGGGGTGTGCTGTGACAGCAGAGGGGGGCGTCTGGGCCCGCCGTGGGAGCGCGCGTGTGCGGGGTTGTGGATCTGCAGGTGTCTCGCCTGGGTGTGTGCATGTGTCTGGCTCGAGTTAGTACTGGGGTCCGCAGGGGGTGGAGGTGTCAGTCCGGGGGGAATGTTGGGGCTGTGGCCGGTCGGGGTGTGTGCTTGAGTCTCCCCATGTGTGTTTGTGTGATGGTCTGTGTATGCCGTGCCCGAGGGCTGGGTGCTGTTTATGCGTGGTGTACCTGCGTGTGTGTGTATGTGTGTGTGTGTTGTGTGTTCTGTGAGAGTTGTCAGTGGGTGCTGTTTGGGGTTGATTCCCTGGGTCTGTGTTGCCTGCGTGAGCTACAGTATGTGGCTGGGATGTTTGTGTGTTGCTTGAGTGAGCTGGGTGTGAGGGTTTGTGTGCGCGTGTCTTGCCCGATGTGCTGTTTGTGTGTGCTTGTGTGTCTTGACTGTGTGTACTGTCTGTGTCGATCTCTAGGGCATGTGTTTAGGGCTAAGCATTTGCGATGGTATGCCTGCTGAGCGCAGTGGCTGTTTTCTGTACAGGTGCGTGAGCACGCGTGCGTGTGTGTGTGTGTGTGGGGGGGTGTCTCAGGCTGTGTTTGGCTTGTGTGTCTGGCATCCGAGTCTGGGAATTGAGGACTCGGTGGGGTCTATGTGGTGCTGTCAGTGGTGTTACTGGCAGTCCAGGGCTGTGTCTGAGCCTGTGTGTGTCGTGTGTGTGTGTGTGTGTGTGTGTGTGTGTGTTTGGTCTGAGGGGCTTGTCTCTGTGATCGGCTGGCTCATGTGTGTCATGTGGGCTGCGTGTGTGGAGTGTTTATGTCGGTCACGTGAGACCAGTGTTTTCTGTGGGTGCCTGAGGTGTGCGCGCTGCCACGGTTGTGTGGGATTAGAGTTGGCTGGGGTGTGTGCGTGTGTGCATGTGTGTCCGAGGCTGACAGTTGGGGATGGTGTTTTGAGGTTGGTGGTGGAGGGTTAGCTGAGGTCTGCTCTTCGGCGTGTGTGCTGACGCGTCTGGGTCTG
Source organism: Mustela erminea (assembly GCF_009829155.1). Lineage (NCBI taxonomy): Eukaryota > Metazoa > Chordata > Mammalia > Carnivora > Mustelidae > Mustela > Mustela erminea. The sequence goes on along the minus strand of NC_045632.1, from coordinate 3,632,252 downwards.
ATGACAGGAGTGTGTATGTGCCTCATTTCCATGCGTCCTGGGATCTGAGAGTTGGTGATGGAGGGGTCATATTTCGGGTGTGTTGGTCTCTGTGTATGTCCACGGATGTCCGTGGGGTGTTGGTATTTGTGTAAGCCCTGAGGTGTGCAGGTCTGACCTCGTGGGTGTGTGTATGTGTGTGTGGGGAGGGGCATGTGTCTGAGAAGGGGGACAGTGCCTGTGTGGTGTGTCTCTGTGTTTGCGATGGCTGCATTGTGCGTGTGTGTCCACGCGCATATCAACAGTGGGTCAGTGGGTTCTGACAGTTTGTGTATGTGTGTGCACAGGGATGGAGGGGCTGGGATGTGGCAGCCCATCTGCATTCTGATGGTCTGTGTGTATGTGTATGTCCATGTTTTGGTCAGGGTGTGTGTGTGTGTGCATATGTGTGTCCTGTACTGAGTAGCAATCTCAGAGATCAGAACCATTTCTGTGCCAATGGGAGATGAGGTGGGAGGTCAGGCTGGCCAGTCCCAAGGAAGCCCTTACCTGTGTGGCATGTACCCTTCACTACCTCCCTCACCCCTCCCGGAAGTAGTATTTGCCATTGAGGTCCTGCATGAGTCCCTGTGCATGGCCATCGCTGTGTTCCGGAAGTCAGCCCCACCAGCCCATGCTCTGGGTGACTCCCAGGCTGGGTGAGTTTGTGTTCTGAGGCTGTCTCCCCTCCTGCACACACACACACACACACACTCCTGACAGACTCCTCCATCTGAGTCCTGTGTGAGCCCTTGGACTTGCTGTGAGAGCTGTCCTGTGCCTCCTTGACCGTCGTGGGCTCCCATCACCACGTGCATGGGAGGCGGTCCCCACCTGGGGGGCCCTGCAACAGACCCCCGGTGGCCATCTGTTCTGTGGGACCATCGCAGCTGCCTGCAGCTGCCCCGTCTGGGCCCTGTGTGTTGGGAGACCTTCCCTGGACCCCTGCCCCACAAAGGTGCTGGTGGCTGTGTGCAGGAGTGAGTGGGGGTGTCCTGTGTGCCCCCTGCACTGCCTGCCTGACCGCACCCCTCTCCCCCTATCCTGCAGGCCCCAGGGAGCGCCATGGCCCGAGCACGCCAAGAGGGCAGCTCCCCGGAGCCCGTAGAGGGCCTGTCCCGCGACGGCCCGCGCCCCTTTCCCCTCAGCCGCCTGGTGCCCTCGGCCGTGTCCTGTGGCCTCTGCGAGCCCGGCCTGCCCGCCGCCCCCGCCGCCCCCGCCCTGCTGCCAGCAGCCTACCTCTGCGCCCCTCCCGCCCCTCCCGCCGTCACCGCCGCCCTGGGGGGCCCCCGCTGGCCTGGGGGTCCCCGCAGCCGGCCCCGAGGCCCGCGCCCCGACGGTGAGTGCCGCCCCACACGGGCGCCCTGGGATGCGGGGAGCCAGGAAAGAGACATTGAAGAACTGGAGAAGTGGGAGCGAGCGGGGGGAGGAGGTGGCGAGCCGGCCGGGCCACAGGGAGGGTGTGGCCAGTGTGGTCTTTGTGTTGCAAGAAGCAGGAAGACTGAGTGGGAGGCTGGGGGTGGGGGGAGGCGGGGTGGGAAGTCCCTCCTGGAATCTGACTGCAGTCCCCGAGTTGCAGCCCACGGCCTTTTCCGGGCCGGGGCAGCAGCTGTTTCCCAGCCCCCACCTCCCCGAGTCTGGGTCTCCTTAACCTCCCAGAGGACGATAGTTGGAGGGAGTGTGGGCAGAGCGAGAGGACTGTCACTTCGGGACTTGGGGGGTGGCCTTTTGCCTTTATCTGCATCTCTCGCCAGGGCCGCCCTCTCCGCAGTCTGGGAGGAGGAAGGAGAGGGGGAGGGGCCATTGTGTGGGGAAAGTGGGGGTGGGGGAGGCCAGAGTGGGAAAGTGAGTCTTGGGGAGGGAAGGGTTAAAGGTCCCCTGCCGGATGGGCTGTTAACCCTGTGGTGCCCTGCCAGCCCCATCCCAGCCTATGCTCGGTGGCAGGGAAGATCGTTCCGCTTTCCCTCTCCACCCCAACCCCTCACCCTGAACCTGGAGCCCGGGGAGATCAGGGGAGAGAAAACTTCCCCGGTTGGGCTCCCCAGCAGCAGAGGCAAGAGGGGACCCGATTTCAAGACCACAGACACAGCTGTGGAAACTGAGGCCCCCGTTTTAGGCCTGAGGATCCCCCTCGCCAGGACCTGGTGTGGCTCTGGAGAGAGGCAGATAACTGCGGGGCGGCCCAGAAGGGGTGGGGCAGGAAGGCATATCCCGAATCCCAGCCCCCCCAGGCCCGGGCTCGCTCGGAGGCAGCCAGTCTGGCCTTCTGGTCTCTGTGCCCCTGCCACATCCGGGGGTGTGGCTTCGCTGTGGTTGGACACCAGAGGGCAGGAGACCTGAGGCTTGTGACTGCGTGTAGTCAGTCGCCGTATCCCTATGTGACCTTGGGCCACTTCTTAGGGTGGGCCTCAGTTTCCCCATCTGTTAAGTGGAACAGGCAAAATTTGGTCCCGTTTTGTAATAGTTGGGTCTGATAAGAGGGAGATTTCCAGACTAACACGGGCAGTGGGGGAGAGGGGTAAGCTGGCTAGCCAGGTAACCCCGAGAGAGGCCTCCCCAGGACATCCTCTTGCTTTCTGGCGCCTTTGGAGCGGAAGCCGAGAAACCTGGCTTTTGGAAGGGAAAAACAGAATCGCTAGAAATGAGGCGGGGAGCAGAAAGGAAATTGGGAGGCTGGAAAAGGGAGAAGCGGGCCCTGACTAATTGGTCCCGGGGCCGCCTCAGGCCCGACAGGGGTGGTGGGTGCTGACCACGCCCCCCCCCTTCCCGGCTTTTCCCAGGTCCTCAGCCCTCACTCTCGCCGGCGGAGCCGCACCTGGAATCGCCGGTGCCCAGTGCCCCGGGGGCCCTGGCGGGCGGCCCCACCCAGGCAGCCCCGGGAGTCCGGGGGGAGGAGGAGCAGTGGGCCCGGGAGATCGGGGCCCAGCTGCGGAGGATGGCGGACGACCTCAACGCGCTGTACGAGCGGCGGGTGAGTGCTGGGGGCGGGGTAGACGGCAGGTGGGACTTCCCGCCCCGGAGGGGGCTGCGGGCGGGCCCCGCCAGATGTGCGGCAGCTGCTGCCCGGCGCGGCGGGGTCGCGCTGGGGACAGGCAGGTGGGAGGGGCGGCGGGCCCGCGGACCTGCCGAAGGGCCCGCGCCGTAGCGGCTGGCACAAGCCGAGTCAGGGCCAGGACCGCCTCGAGCGCAGCGGCGCGCCCGCGGCCCGCGGCCGCGGGGACTGAGGGCGGCGCTCGGCGGAGCGGCTCATATATCCCGGGCTATTTATAGCCGGTGAGTCAGCAGCGGCGGCGCGGCCGCGCCCGCCCCTCCCACCCGCCCGCGCGCGCGGCCTGCAGCGCGCCACACAGCTTCCCGGGCGGCCCGGGATGGGCGGGCCGTGAGCCCCGCCCCCGCGGGAAGCCCCGCCCCCAAGCCCGCGGCTCGGCCTCTGATTAAGACAAAATCTTGCGAGCTTATGGCGTAGAATAGAGAATAACAAATATCAGGGCGCCGAGCACCCAGCTCTGTCTAATCTGAATATTACACCCGCGCTGCTTGCTTATTGAAAGAAAAACAAAACCCGGATGTTGTCAAGCCCCTCGCTCCCCCCCAACCCTCTTCTCCTTTCCAAAGGAAACCTCTTAAGTTGGCGTGTCCCATGACTCCGCAGGTGTTGATCCCTCTACAGGCTAGTGATCAGGCCACAAACAATGCTTAGGTTGGCGGGATGTTTTTGGGCTACATATACGAGATGTGGTGTGTTTCTCTCCAAACTTTTCCCCTCCTGTATTAGGCTTTGAGATTGATCCGTGTGGGCAAAGCGTTTTCGCTGTTTCTGTAGCGTTCTGTTGGATCAACATACAGTATCCTTGTTCATTTTCTCATTGATGGGTATTTAGGATTTAAAAAAAAAGAATGCTTCATATTTCATCAACTTGTTTTTTGTTTGTTCGTTTTGGTTTTGGTTTCTTCCTGAGGATACACATTTTTGGTGCACTTGTGTGTACCCCACAGTACAGACGTGGCTGCTTGGCTTTACCTGGTGATTGCTAGATTGCTCCCAGAGATGACTGTGCTGGGCAGCACCCCAAAGCAGTGAAACATTGGCGGGCTTTCCCGCTGATGCCATTCTGACATGCCCCCTTTGCTACCTCCCAGCTTCTAGAGTTGGTGGGGAGTAAGGAGAGGGCAGGGATTGGTACAGGGCATCCCACAGCCTGGAACCAACTAGGGTCATAAGGATGGTTTATCTGACTTTGTTCTCATCGGTCGGAGGAGCTTCCCATCCTTTCACGGGGATGAGACCAGGGGGGCTCTGCCTGTTAGCAGTGGGCCTGGCCCTGCACTCAGGATAGGGAATGGGAGAGAGCTACAGCTTACCTTTCCTTTGTACTGGGGGTAGGGGGAGTCTTTTCTTCCATGTGGCTTCCTTCGTTCTCACTTGCCTAGCAATGTGGAACTGAGAGGGTCCTAGAGGCCACCACAAACTTTCATCCTGTTGCTGGAAAGAGGGCACGGGTTAGCTTTGCCTGCACAGATTTCCGTGCAGCCTCAGCACAGAAGGTGAACTGTTGTTCCCAGGACTTGTCATTCCACGATCGTTCTAGAATCACTGAGACTATAGGCTCCCTGCTCCCTTCTCTGTCACTTCCCAGCCTTTGAGGGGAGGGCAGGACAGTCTGCTATCCAGCCGCCCCCCAATCCTGCCACCCCCCCAGTCCTGGCTGATTTTGGTCCGGAGACTAAGGGAGCACTTGCTGGGCTCAGGCACTGTGCTGAGGACACTGGGTCTGCAACCTTGCCATCCATCCTATTCTGTTCTAGATGAGGACGCTGTCCTCCCTTGAGGTGACTGACTTGGACCCTGGTGGGGGGAGGAGCGGGGATATGGACGCAGTCAGCAATGGTAGTGCCCACCGCTGAGGGCTGGTAGCTTATCCTTAGGAACCTGCCTCCCTCATTCTGGCCCTTGGGCCTAATCACCCACACGCCCCTGTCCCCCTGTCGGAAGCCCACTCTAACTTCCTCTTTTCCCTCTCCCTAGAGACAAGAGGAGCAGCAGCGACACCGCCCCTCCCCCTGGAGGGTCCTGTACAATCTCATCATGGGACTCCTGCCCTTACCCAGGGGCCGTGGAGCCCCAGAGATGGAGCCCAACTAGGTGCCTGCACCCGCCCGGTGGACGTCAGGGACTTGGGGGGCAGGACCCTCCCACCTCCTGATGCTCTGGCCAGCGCGGGGGACTTTTTCTGCACCATGTAGCATACTGGACTACCAGCCCTGCCCGTCCCAGGGGCGGGCCAGGGCCGCCACTCCAGCCCCAGTCCCGGCCCAGCCTGGGGACACTGATGGAGATGTGGACTCCTGGGTCCCTGGCTGGGAAGCCAGGGGAGAGAGGGCTGACGGACTCAGCGTCTGAAGGCAGCGGTGACGGAGAGGGTGGGGACGGAGCCACCCGTCTCTGCCGCCCACCACCATCTCAGGAAAGGCTGCTGGTGCTGGCTGCCCGTTCCAGCTGCAGGGGTGACACTGGGGGCAGGGGGAACCTCCCTCCCAGTGCTCCTTCACTTTGGGCCTAGCCTCAGGCCCCTGGTGCTTCCCCCCCTCCTCCTGGGGAGGGGGCCCGTGAAGAGCAAATGAGCCAAACGTGACCACTAGCCTCCTGGAGCCAGAGAATGGGGTGGTTCTGATGGCTGCCCCAGCCCAGCGCCCAGCCATCTTCCCTGAGCCAGCCGGCGGGTGGTGGGTATGCCTGCCTCACCTTCATCTGGGGGTGGCCAGGAGGGGCCCAGACTGTGAATCCTGTGCTCTGCCCGTGACCACCCCCCGCCCCCATCAATCCCATTGCATAGGTTTAGAGAGAGCACGTGTGACCACTGGCATTCATTTGGGGGGTGGGATATTTTGGCGGAAACCGCCCCAGCCTTAGTCCCCAGGGCAAAGCGCTGGGGGGAAGATGGGGAGTCAGGGAGGGGGGGAAATCGCAGAAGAGGGAGGAGTCTGGGAGCGGGGAGGGATGGCCCAGCCTGTAAAATACTGTATATGCGCTGCTGTAGATACCGGAATGAATTTTCTGTACATGTTTGGTTAATTTTTTTTGTACATGATTTTTGTATGTTTCCTTTTCAATAAAATCAGATTGGAACAGTGGATACTCTTTCTGCTTTCTTTCCCCACGGCGTGGTCTGGTCCAAGCCTCCGTGACCCCTCTCTGGGACGAGGTGGAGGTGGGAGAGGCAGTCCACCCACAGAGCCCATCAGGCCCTCCAGCTGTATCCAACGGGAGGCTGAGGAGCACAGGCACCACTGTATACACCCGGCCTCCATGCATCCCTATACAACTCCCCATAAAAGCAAAGCCCTAGAAGAGCGGAGCTTCGTTTTGTCTTGTTTAAGAGTTCAAGTCATCTCCGCACCCCACGTGGGTTTCGAACTCGCAAGCCTGAGGCCAAGAGTCCCACGCCCCACTAGTGGAGTCAGCCAGGGCCTCTGAAGGCAGGGGGTAGGTTTCTCTGGTGCTTTATCCTCACTTTATCCCCACTGGATAAAGAACATCCTGGAAGCTCCATGTTTGGGGAATGAATGAATGACCTAGAACTTCTAAAGAAGCGCCAGCAGGAATCCCAGGGCGCGTGTCAGCCATCAGGCTGCCTTTGTCCCCACCCTCCGGGACGGAGAGCATCTCAAGCTATGACCCTTCTAAAGGATCGGGGTAAACGGGCACGATCACTTTGGAAAGGAATCTGGCAAAAGCTTGTCAAGCAGGGGAGGGGCATTATCTGTGCCAGCAACTGGCTTCCTGGGTGCCCTCCCTTAGAAATGCATGGGCATGAGTGTCCAAAGGTTGGCAACTCGAGAAAACAACTCTACGTCTCCAGCAGCAGTTGAAAGGGTCTCAAGTCTGCTCTAGGAATGCAACAGAATAATGGACAGGGGGTAGCCGGAATGAACTACAACTCTACCCATAAATAACAATTAACAGTGAGCAAAAAAAAAAAAAAAAAAAGCGGGTGGCAAAATGGTGGCAGGTACCTGGGTGTTGTTATATTAATCTCTGTATTTTCTGTTGGGACTTAAACGCTGTGCACAGAGGCCAAGGATAGGGGCGTTCACACCCAGTCCTCTGTCTGGCTGCTCCTCAGCAGAGAATGCTTCCCACGCGGGCAACCTAGGGCTTCTCCTTTCCAGGAACAGTTCGTGGAATCACTGATATAGTGGAATTAGGTCTATCGATTTTTTAATTTGTTTTCCCTTTTCGTTCCGGTTTCCGCTCTCCTGCCTTCTCTTGGATTATTTGAATACTTTTTTCCAGTTATTTTTGAGATTTCACTCTCGGCAGCTCGGTCTCTAGTATTGCTCTAGGGACAATGCCCGCAGGTGCACTCTTTCTCGGTCTGTCTGGAGTCCGTATGGTGTCATTTCACTTCCAGCAGAATCCACCACCACTCAGGCCACACGTCCTTGCCATTCCTCTCACTGTTCTGTGCTGTCGTTGTCACATGGCTTACATCTCCACTCACAAACCCCTCATGGCAATGGCATAACTTTTTTTTTTTTTTTAAAGATTTTATTTGTCAGAGAGAGCGAGCGAGCACAAGCAGGCAGAGTGGCAGGCAGAGGCAGAGAGAGCAGGCTCCCCGCTGAACAAGGAGCCCAATGTGGGACTCGATCCCAGGACTCTGGGATCATGACCCGAGCGGAAGGCAGCGGTTTAATCAGCTGAGCCACCCAGGGATCCATAGCTTTTTTTTTAAAAGATTTTATTTATTTATTTGACAGACAGAGATCACAAGTAGGCAGAGAGGCAGGCAGAGAGAGAGGGAGGAAGCAGGCTCCCTGCTGAGCAGAGAGCCCGATGCAGGGCTTGATCCCAGGACCCTGAGATCATGACCTGAGCTGAAGGCAGACGCTTAACTGACTGAACCACCCAGGCGACTCATAACTTTTGCTTTAAAACCATATACATTTTAAAGAAATGAAGCAGCTAGATAGTCTTTAGCAATCTGAGTTCCAAGCAATCAGCCTGAGTTCCAAGTTTCTCCTGGGATAATGTCCCGAACACCTGAAGAACTCCCATTAGCGTTTTGTGTAGTGACTTTCTGCCAGTGACAAGTTCTCTTAGTCTTCTTTTATCTGAAAATACTTGTTTTTCAAGTATTGAAAAATACTTTTTCATTGGTTATAAAATTCTGGGGTCGTTTTCCTGAATCATGGTTGCCCTGCTTGTAATGTGTTATTTCTGTCAGCTGCTTTCAAGACTTTATTTGAAAAACCTTTGTCTCTTTTTGAGACTGGAGAATTCCCATTAATATATTTCCCACTCATGGAGTCTCTCATCCCCATTCTATTAGGTCTACCAGTGGATCTTTAGAATCAGATATTGTATTGTTGGTGTTAGAACATCCATTTTGTTAACATTTTTCTATTTCTCTGCTGAGATTTCCTATTTTTCAACATTACACTTTTACCTCAATGAGCACAGTTGTAATAACTGCTTTAGAGTCCTTGCCTGCTAACTCCAGCACTTGTTTTTTTTTGTTGTTGTTGTTGTTAACATAGGCTCCACACCCAACATGGGGCTTGAACTCATGAACCCGAGATCAGGAGTCGCATGCTCTACCCACTGAGCCAGCAAGGTGCCCCCCTAACACTTGGGTTCTCTTGGTCATCTTGTCTCTTCCCTTGAGAATGAGTCACGTTTCCCTAATTCTATGTGAATTAGGTAATTCTGCCTTGTGTCCAGATGTGTTAATGTTGTAGACGTTCTGGATTCTGTTATATTCCTCCAAAGAAATGTGAAAGGTCTTGCTTTAGGGATATTTGTATTTGCTAGACTCAACTTACCGTAGGGGGTGATGGTGTAAATCTGGATCGCTTCAGCCATGCTCGGAGTCAGCCCCACAGATCCACAGCCTGGTGATCAGCAAGAGACTTGGGCTGAATTTATACAGGTCACTTGGGGGAAGGGAACCTCCCTGGCGCTCTCCTTTCCAGTTGCTGTGGTTCCTTTAGGCTATGTCCTCTGATTCTTCAGGCCAGGAAGACAGCTGGTTTTCTACCTGAGTCTTGGCTGCCCAGCTGTGCCGGGACTGCAGCCCGCCCTCGGGGTGCACACACCAGAAATGAACACACACCAGACAACTCACCCTGTGGTGAGCTCTTCTTGCAACTTTCAACTCACCCTCTCCCCAAAATCCACCTGCTTTCGAGCACTCTCGAGAGCCTTCCAGTAGTTTCGGGTTTTTTTTGGGGGGGGGCTTGTTTTTAGCATTTTGTCTAGAATATATAGTTTATTTGCAGAGGGGTGGGGTCGGTTGTCTGTTAGAAATTTACTCCACCACACCAGAAACAGAGCTTCTGTATTTTGACAGACCTAAACCTATTTTTTTTTTAGGCTCCCTGCCGAGCAGAGAACCCAATGTGGGACTTGATCTCAGGACCCTGAAATCATGACCTGAGCTGAAGGCAGAGGCTTAACCTATTGAGCCACCCGGTGTCCCTAAACCTATTATTTTTTAGGTTTGAAAGTGGAGAACCCTACTCCGCTACACAGGGTAGATGGAAAGAGCCACAGACCCAGGGACAGTCCAAGTCAGTGACGGCCATATTTTATTTGCAAAGTCCACAGGACTCTGATAAAATAAGAGAAGGATTAGTTTTTCCAGGAGGAAAGGAAACACGTAAAGTCATCTCTGCTGGCCTCCTCTCTTGGAACCAAGATGCTGAGTGGCTCTCTGACTTAGCAAAGCAGATGCTCAGAGCACCTGGCAAATGAGGTCCAGAGCCGAACCTCTGCCACTGGCAAACCGTGCCCCCCCACCCCAGCAAACTAATCCCAACTTGACTGGCACTCCTCAGCCGCCTCCAGTAATTCCACTCTGCAATGGTTGCTTCTGGAAGGGAGAGATTTACTTTTCATTGTTTATGTTGCATCTTCTTTCCTTAAAAACTACGTCTGCATGTCTTTGTAAACCTTTCAATTCTGCACTACGCACACCTATTATCTATCCAAACAACAAAGGATATGTAAAAAAACACTACCACGCCAGTCTTTTGGAAGGAAACAACATCAAGTGCATTTATACACTCTGTACATAACCGTGGCCTCAGGCTTTGGGGAGTCTTTCCCAAGGGTGTGCAAAGGGAAACAGCTGAATGTCACTCAACAGCAGACTGATCAAACAGCTTACGGGTTCATCTGTGGTTTTGGAATTCAATGTCCAATGCACTGACAAGGATCTCCAAGACACAGTGAGAAAAGGCAATTTGCAGAGAAAGCTATGCATAATAGCAGCTAACACGGAGCAACTTCTCCTCAAAGAATGTGTTCATTCGACCCCCACATTAACAGAGCAGTGTACTGCGATTACCCTGTTTCACACACGGGGCAACGGAGGCACAAAAAGGTCACTTGCCCAAGGTCGCATAGCAAGTCGTGTGGTCTGGGCTTAAACCTGACAGTCTGGAAAGATTCACTGTCAAACGCTGCCAAGAGTGAGCTCTGGGAGGTATGTATGAAAGTGGATACAGCTAACATACCCAAAAAGCATCTCACTTTTCTCCCCAAAATCCCGAGTTTAGCTAGGAAGTCGGCTGCTCCTGCTATGTGGCCGACATTGAGCTGCCAGGCCCTATGAGGCAGCTGGGAGGGATCTTTTCACCCCTGTATGTGTGTATTACTTGAACGTTTTACTATGAGCTTAAAAACAAAATATACCTGTCCTTCTGTGCGACCCGGTCCTGCCTGCTAGGTTTTCAGGGGCGACTACTAGATCTCAGAACCTTGGGAAGGTAAAGCATGAGTCTCTGACAAGTATAGGTGCCACTAAGTAAATGTCCACTGAGTGTCTTGTGGAGAAGCCTCCCCGTCAGCCCACATTCTGCCCCTTCCTTGTTGGGGCACGCTGTTCCCTCTTCTGCAGTATGAGCACGACAGCAGCATCGACCCCCACGGGGCTGCTGTGAGGGTTCAAACAATTTAGCTGAAGTGCAAGCATTCTGAAAGGGGCCAGGCAGGCGTGCGAGCAAAAGTGTTAGCTATTGGGGCGCCTGAGTGGCTCAGTTGGTTGGACGACTGCCTTTGGCTCAGGTCATGATCCTGGAGTCCCGGGATCGAGTCCCACATCAGGCTCCCAGCTCCATGGGGAGTCTGCTTCTCCCTCTGACCTTCTCCTCGCTCATGTTCTCTCTCACTGTCTCTCTCTCAAATAAATAAATAAAATCTTAAAAAAAAAAAAAAGTGTTAGCTATTATTAAACTCTTTTGACTTGCCAACTCCAGCCCAAGCCTCCATTCTTCCATCTACAAAGGGCAACCAGGACATACCTCAACAGACACACACATTTGTATTTACCAAAACATACGCAAGAAACTGACATGCGTCTACACTGCAAAGGAAAACCACAGAACGTGAGGCTCTGATGGGACTGAGAGCTTTTTAACATTGTAATGTTAACCTTTGCATGTTTTTTTTTCTTTTTTTTTTTGAGTAGCACCTATTCCACTAGAATGTTTTGAGGCTTCGACTTAACAGGGTCTGGCTACTAGATATCACCCTCAGACAACAGAAGTGGGGTACGGAGCAGAGAAACCTGGCAGCCCCAAAGACAGCCCCCTTCCTCTCATTTGGAAACTTGAGCATCCCGAAAATATTCGTTACCTTCACAGATTAGATCCTCCTTCCCAAGTAGCTACGAATCTCCTGGAGGTATGAGAAGCCACAGGACGATCACTGTGCTCTTCCTGGAGACTCGGCGAAGTCTATTTTTACGATAATATGAACGTTGAACATGGGAGAATATGAGATTTGAAGAAATGAGAATTGGTTTTGGAATTCAATGTCCAATGCACTGACAAGGATCTCCAAGACACAGTGAGAAAAGGCAATTTGCAGAGAAAGCTATGCATAATAGCAGCTAACACGGAGCAACTTCTCCTCAAAGAATGTGTTCATTCGACCCCCACATTAACAGAGCAGTGTACTGCGATTACCCTGTTTCACACACGGGGCAACGGAGGCACAAAAAGGTCACTTGCCCAAGGTCGCATAGCAAGTCGTGTGGTCTGGGCTTAAACCTGACAGTCTGGAAAGATTCACTGTCAAACGCTGCCAAGAGTGAGCTCTGGGAGGTATGTATGAAAGTGGATACAGCTAACATATCCAAAAAGCATCTCACTTTTCTCCCCAAAATCCCGAGTTTAGCTAGGAAGTCGGCTGCTCCTGCTATGTGGCCGACATTGAGCTGCCAGGTCCTATGAGGCAGCTGGGAGGGATCTCGCCTGGGGCTGGCAGCTTCCAGCGCCCACCCCAGATTCCCAAGGGGTCTTTTCCGATGACTCAATTTCTGCCATGAAAGGTACAGGGGTGGAAAAGTTTGAGAAGCTTCCGGGAAGATCCTGTGATGACAATTTTGTTTTTATCCATCCAGACCCACCTGCTCCCCCTTGTGACCAAGGCCCCACACTGCAAAGTAAAAGGTATCGTCGGCTCCATCTGTCAAAGACAGGGTGAGAGTCATGAATTGCTAAAAACACTGCCCTTAGTGCCCCTGAGTTGACACTGGCGGGGTCAGGAAAGGGGCCCCTCCAGAAACACAGTCTTAGTCTCACTCAGGGAGGAGGAGAGGGGACCGAGGGAGGGTCAGGGAATTAAGTGCCTCCTCTCTGTGGAGACCTATTTTTTTTTCTTTTCTTTTCCTTCTCAGCAGGACTGAGATAGGAAAGGAGTTTGTTCGAACTGGCCAGACTCACAGCTCACACAATTTTACAAGAAAGAGAAACCCCAGGACGATGGTGCGAGCTGGAGCACACGCAGGCTGTCAACTCAAAGACAAACCCGCCATCCCCAATCAGTGAAGGCATTGGACCCTGCCAGCTGTGGGACTTGCGGCACATGACTGAAGTGTCACTTAGCTCTCCTACGGAGCCCCTGCCCACTCGGACCGCGCACAAGGCCTACTGCACAGGGGATCCCCACGGAAGGCAGGATCATATCGCATCTTTTACTTCTTCTCCATTAATTTAACTCTTGTCACCGAGAATAGCCACTATTGAACTGAATTAGACACAAGACAGTTGGAACAAAAAGCTTCTACGCAATCTAGAATTTGAGCCACCTGACTCTTGCTGCATTACCCAGAAAAACAGTGGCAGGAATGGTGACAGAGGGAGGAGTCTCTGCATCACACTGAAGCATCCAGTGATTTTTCTTTAGGTTAGAAAAGGCAACTGATAGGATCACTCCCTCATCACCGGAAGGCGCTTGTAATGTGGAAAAATAAATAAACAAATCCTAAAGCAAATAACTTTATTTCTATCATTCCTTCTTAAAGAACCAAGGAAACGTAGAAAATATAAAAAAACAAAACAAAACACAAAGCTGCAATTTGGGGGGTAAAGGAAGGACTGACATAGCCCTCGAAAGCAACGGGCTCCAGGACGATCTGAGTTGCATCAGGGATGGGGGGTGGACAGGGCTCTGGTAAGACAGGCTCCTATGTCCTAGCTGGGGCCCCAATACCTCAGAATCCTCAGGAGGTGACACCCTGGAATCTGCCTTTTTAAAACAAGTCTTCCCGCTAATACTCACTTTGCAAGGTCTCGCCCTAATGCCCAAGGGAACTCTGGTAACATTTCCTCTCTTCCAAAATCCAGGCTAAAACCCAACTAATCCTGAACTAAAACTTAAGAACAGCACACCAGAGGCCACCTGTTGTTTTTCAGGATCTCAAACTCTGGAGGAAACACATTCCACTTGCCCTGTCTTTCCCTCTCTGGGGCACCTGTCTGCATGTGGAACTGCGGCTCCACTAGAGTTTCACCCGGCTCGGCCTCGTTCCCCACCTGGAGTCATACTCTTCTCCGCACGACATCAGGCAGGGAATGAGTCCACGGAGGTGGCGAGAAGATCCCAAGCAACAAGGTGTGCCTGTCCCTGGCAGGCGTCTCCTGCGGAAGCTCAAAGGACTGGTGATGCTGTGGTGGCCCCAGGACAGGGAGATGCGTCAGAGGGGGTGTACAGGTGACGCTGGCACGAAGCCCTCGACGGTGTGGGATGGAGACACCAGTTCCTAAGCCCCTTGCTGAGCAGCTGCTGGTGCATGGAAATCACACATCTGGACAAGCTCATTGCTCGCAGGAAATGGTTTGTACTAGTCCAGTGGCCTCACTTTCCCCCCGCTTGGAGCAGCCTTCGTCGGGGGGAGGGGACAGGGCACACGTGCGGTCAGGCTGCAGGTCAGTATCTCCAGGGTAGCCAAGTCTTGGGTTCACTTGGGGCCGAGGCACTCCACAATCCCACTGCCCTTCATGCCATCAAAAAAGAAGAAGTTGTTGTGAGGAGGGTCCCTCTGAGACAGGGCCTGGGAAGAAAAACAAGACAAGGGTTCAGCTCAGACGCTTAAAAAAAAAAAAAAAGAAAAAGAAAAAGCCCTCAAAAACCAGATCTTCTAGAACTTGGCAGCAGTCTTCAACAGAGGCTGGTTCTTCTCCCCAGGGGGTCACTGGCTACGTCTAAGCCACGACCATGTCTAAGCCACAACCGTGACTGCCACGTCTCTCTGCACTGTCCCCAATCACTCGTGTCTTTGGACAGATCGTTTAGCCTCTCTGAACCTCATTTTCCCTGTGTGAAATGAAAACAGCACACGTGCTGTCCTCGGCATTGAGAGATGCTGCTCCTGAGCCATGTGAAACGGCGCCCCACCTGGAGCAGCGCCGGGAGCTGCAGGACTAACTGCGCAGGGCTGTCCGACTGAGGACGGCGGCGCCCCATCAGCTGCGGGACACACTGGAAGAGCCAGACGTGGATCTTCTAGAAGGAGACATGCTGCCTGCCTTTGTCTGCAAGACAGGCCAGGGCTGGCTGGGATCCAGAAAACCTTAGAGGTGCCATTTAGCCTGGAAATGGTGATTAACTTGTGGGGTTAAGAGAAGCACAGGGCATTTTAAAGGTGCAGCTAGACCTCCTGAAATCACGTGCTGAATCATGTGTGTACATGTGTGTACTGGAGAAAGGACTCACGGGTGTCAGTGAATTTTCTAAGAGGTTCTTAACTCAAAAAGGGCTGCCATTTAAAGACGAGGACATCGCCCAAGCGCGCCCCTGGGCAGAATTCAAAGGCCTGTCATTCACGGGGCAGGACCGCTTCTACAAGGTTAGGAATGTACTCCAAACAGCCTGAACTTCGCTTTGAATCGAGCACCAATCTCAACCTGTTTCTTCAATTACACCTCCTTCAAGTGTTATTCATCCATCCGTCCATGGAAAACTTCTAGAGCATCTACTCTGTGCCCAGTATCCTAGCAGGTACTGAGTTTTCTAAGACATGGTTAAGACAGAGGCCCGCTTCTCTGGGCTCACATGCAAAAAGGCAAATCAAGAGCACGTGCCTACTACAGTTTTTGGTGAACATGAGATGCGATCGAGCTTGCGACGAATTCTCCAAAAGTGCAAGCTGCCAGGACCACCAGGAGCCAGGGGTCCCTTACCACAATCTGAGGACCCCAAGTACCCAGCCAGGTGGAAGGGCCCAAGAGCCCGCATTCGGAACTCCTAGACCCTAGGACTCAAGTTATAGGACATGACACAGTAGAAGCCAGTAGTGCTGCCGCCACCACCGTCAGCACTATACGGCAGACTGGGAGGCCGAGCGGGGACAGTGGGAGACAAAAGGAGGACTGACACATAAGGAAGCACGACAGGAAGGGGATATGGATGGAGTATGTGGTGTTTGGAATGATGGAAGGAAGAAAACCAAGAGGATTCGGAGGGAAGGGAATTATGTTTGCCCTCCGTCCCCTAGTTTACTTGTTACGGATGGTCAGATTGTCCTCAGGAGAGGGAGAGGGTCCTGCAGCCTTCAGACTGTGGGACCCTGGTGCCAGCTGGCTGAAGGCTGAATCGTGTTCAGTAAGAGGCGGGGGTGGTGGGGACAAGACACCAGGCCATGCGGTGAACATGGGGCAAAAGGTAAAGTGCTTCCCAAGCAAGATGGGGGTAGGGGGAGATTCCAAACACACCCAGCAACCAAGAATGCAGAGTCCTCTGGCTGGCTGGGATAAACAGAAACAAGATGCGGGTGACAGCTGTCCCCAGCAGGCAGGAAGGAGGGGGCTGCATTAGAGGTTAGGACTGGGACGCAGGAAAGCCACCGCAAACAATGGGGTCAAGGCCAGCCGCCCTGACCCTTAATCTCCATCCCACATGAAAATCGCAGGGAGCAGCTTCTTGGTGAGATGTACAATGTGAGGCTGAAGGCACAAAGATAGTGCCCAGGCCCAGAGACCAGACTGCCTGGGCTCAGATCCTGGCTCCGCCACTTGTCTGCACCTCGGCTCTCCCTTTACGTAGCAGGTGCTCACAGAAGTCCTACCTCAGAGGGCTCTTGTGAGGAAAAGACAAGTGTATCCTTGTGAAGAATACAGGGCAGGCATTTCAGTAAGCACTGCTACTGTTTTTGTCACTGCAGGCTACAAAAATGATTATGTTCCCTTATGATTCTCCCATCATGGCGCTTCCTCCTCCTGAGTCTGTCCATAGGCAGCCTCAGAATCCTTCTCCACAGTCTCCTGAGCAGCCACAGCAGACTTCTCAGACTGGGCACAGGATTTTCACAGCAGTCTGAACTAAGCAGAAGGCATGAAAGGAAACAGGTGTGGCCATTGCATCCCTCTATTCTTCTCCCTCTGAATCTCCTTGGGGCTCTAGTCCCTATTCCCTATGACATAGAAAGCCGGATTTAGGGAGAGAATTTGGTCCAGAGAAAAGGATCAGGAAATACAGAGAGAGAGAGAAAGAGAAAAGAGCCTTAAAGAAGGCAGGACTATCAAATTCAGTCAAATGTCTCTAGAGCAAATTTACTGACTTCAAGAGAGAGTAGCGAGAGCTGGACCTCCAAATGGTCCCCGTGAACTCAAACACATCATATAAATGAGCATGGAAAATCACTCAACTAGGCACGACTCTGCTCCATGAAAGAAAAGGACAAACCATCATCGCAAATCTAGCGAAGCAGTCGAGAACCTACGAAAGGCAGACTGAGAGTCTTTGGGCAAATATCAAAGCCCCAAAGAAAGTATCTGGGGACATGCTATCATTCCGACGACCAAAATGTTCCAGAAGAGACTCAAAAGGCTGGCTGTGCTTGTTATTGGTTACGTAAGCCCAAGTGAAATATTTCACTTCTGAGAGGGACAATGACACCAAACCTAATGTGGTCAGAGGTCGCCCTCTCCGGAGCCTTGTGGGGCTGCTGGGACAGTACACATGCCCCATTGGTACTGGGTGCCCCTTCTGAACTCACGCCCCGGCTGTGCGCATCAATGGGAGGGAGCTCTGATGCCGCGGTCACGGACAGAGAAAAGCCACATCAAGGAGGAGTTAAGAGCACAGGTTTTGGCACCCATCTCCAGGCCTCAGTGTGTCCCCCGCCCCACTTTAAATGGTGATAGTGACAATATCCATTTCACAGAGCTGTGAGAAGCAGAACACACAGCACACCCCATAAGTACCATGGAGCTCACGACTATAGTCCGGGGAGAGTCTGCAGGCAGGACCTGAAGGACACCGTGCCCAGCTCTGGGCTCGGCACAGAGGAGACGTGCAGAGATCACTGCCGTATGCTCATCTGCATGGGCTGGACAGAACAGGACAACGTGCAGAGGCGAAGAAGGGAAAAAGGCAGGGCATGAAATGAGAATGACTGGGGTCAGAGAAACCAGGCAGCCCTCCGAGGCGGCCGTGGATTCTCCCAGTTGGCGCACGGACAAGGTCATGTTGGAGCAATGATCTTCGGCTCCAAAGGGTCTCTTTACCTTCACAATTTCCTGGGCCAAGATTCCTCCAACCACTGCACACACTGGGGCCATCTCGGAGAAGCAGTACCTAGAAGAGAAGACAAATGAACTGGAGCCCCGAGGAACAGGAAGGCTGGGAGGACATCTGACAAAGGTCGGTAGTGGGCTTGCTTGAATGGAAACACCTCCTACCAGGAGGAGTCAGTTCAGACACCAATCCTAATGCTGGCACCAAGGCGTGAAATCGGCTCCAGGAGGTAGCTGGGAAAGACCTCTGAACCTTGCGAGGCGGGCACGAATTGTTTCAGGTTTTTTTGTTTAAGTTACAATTTTTTTGTTTAAGTTAAAGGAAACGCTATATCCGTGCTTCCTAAAAATAAGGTCGAACAAATATCAGATGTTTCAGTGCCCTGGTCACATTCTCGCAATTCTTCTTACCCACAATGGGCAGCGGGCTTCTATCTGCTATTCCCAGACAACTGTCAGGGAGAAGGCCTATGTTAACATGCAGGAGGCATGGGAAAGCTGGGGCCTGTAATGAAGCATGGGGGCACAAAGCCTCTGCTACTCACAGAGATACCAACCCTTGTGGGCTGGGATGGGGCATCCAGAGGACAAATCTTAGCTAATACCGTCACCTGCCCCTCCAAATTACTGCTCCTGGGTAGGACAACCCACTTCCACCCCCTCCCCAGAGGAAGTGAACTCTGCCAGTTCCCAGCACTGAACACAGAAGGTAATTTTTAAATGAGCAAAGTGGAACACAGAGAAGTTAAAGGGAAAGCTTCCCTAAGACACTGGAAGACACCTCCAATATTCCCAATGTGGTAAATTTTAAAAATGTGCATTTTTTAAAAATGCACATATCTAAACATATAATTTAAAATCCAAGTAATAATAATCATTATTCACTCTGCTCTGTACCTTACTGATGGATATTTAAGCTGCTCAACATTGCAAACATACATCTTTGGCATAGGTGTCCAATAATTCCCTTAAAAAAAAAAAAAAGAGGGGCGCCTGGGTGGCTCAGTGGGTTAAGCCTCTGCCTTCGGCTCAGGTCATGATCCCAGGGTCCTGGGATCGAGCCCCGCATCGGGCTCTCTGCTCCGCGGAGGGCCTGCTTCCTCCTCTCTCTCTCTGCCTGCCTGCCTCTCTGCCTACTTGTGATCTCTGTCTGTCAAATAAATAAATAAAAATCTTTAAAAAAAAAAAAAAAAGATTATTTATTTATTTATTTGATACAGAGAGAGAGAGTGTGAGCAAATGAGCATAAGCATGTGGAGTTGCAGGCAGAGGGAGACAGAGAAGCAGGCTCCCCAATGAGCAGGGAGCCTGATGTGGGGTTTGGTCCCAGCACCCTGGGATCACGACCTGAGCCAAAGGCAGACACTTAGCTGCCTGAGCCACCCAGGCGCCCGGTGTCCAGTAAATGCTTTATGACAAATTCCTAAATAGAGAATTTTGGGGTCCTAACACACTGTGCCAAAATCCCCTCCAGAAAAGCTTTACCATTTCAACTCCCACCAACCGTGTGTGAAGCTGCCCATCTCCTCACACCCTGGCGGGACCAGCATTGCCATCTCTGGAACCACGGAGGTTAACTTTTCCTCTGGATTATCAAGTTCCTTTAGAGAACATAAAACTAATAGAGAACTATACCAATGGTGCCTGGGTGGCTCAGTCATTAGGCCTCTGCCTTTGGCTCAGGGTCCTGGGATCAACCACATCAGGCTCCCTGCTCAGCAGGAAGCTTGCTGCTCCTTCTCCCACTCCCCCTGCTTGTGTTCCCTCTCTCGCGGTGTCTCTGTCAAATAAAAAAACAAAATCCAAAAAAAGAGAGAGAACGAACTATACCAAAGAAAAACTGGTCACTCATAATCCCACTACTCAAAGATAATCAAATGTGGAAATATTCTTCCTTTAAAAAATATTCCTATATTCTGTGCAATCAGACTATACAATTTAATATTCTGCTTTTTTTCTCTCAAAAAGCATATCATCTCAACAAAATGCTAGAGAACCTAACCAGGAACATACAGAAAGGATTATACACCATAACTAAGTGGGATTTACAACCAGGAATGCAAAGTTGGTATACTATCTGAAAAATCAATGTAGCATTGCCATATTACACAAATAAAGGGACAATAAACACATGATCATCTCAAGTGACAGAGGAGAAAAAAAAGCATTTGACAAAATCCAGCACCACTTCATGATAAAAACACTCAACAAACTGGGAATAGAGGAAAATTCCTTCAACCTGATAAAGGGCATCCATGAAAAAATCCACAGCTAACATCGTACTTAATGGTGAAAGACTGAAAGCTTTCTTCCTAAGATCGGGAATAAGACAAGGATGTCTGCTCTCACCACTTCTATCTGTCATTGTAGTAGGGGTTCCAGCCAAAGCAGTCAAGGAAAAATGAACAAGACTGCCAGACTGGAAAGGAAGAAAATACATATTCACAGATAACACGATGTGGCATATAGAAAATACTAAGGAATCCACAGAAAAATTACTCTAACTATTAAATTTATTCGGCAAGGCTACAAGAGACAAGATCAATATACAAAAATTTAATTGTATTTCTATACATTAGAAATGAACATTCAGAAAATGAAATTAACACCTCCATTTACAATACCACCCAAAAGAATAAAATATTTAGGAATAATTTAACAATAGTTCTGTAAAACTAATATCCTGTAGACTAAAAAACACTGTTGAAAAAAACAAAAGATATAAATAAATGGAAAGATATCCCATGTTCATGGATCAGTACACTTAACACTGTTAAGGTGGCAATACTCCCCAAATTTAATCTATATATTTGGCACAATCCCAACCAAAATTCTTGCTGCCTTATTTGTAGAAATGCAAATTTCTACATCCTAAAAATCCATTTGGGAATGCAAGAGACCCAGACTAGTCAAAAGAGTCTTGAGAAAGAAGAAAGCTGAAGAACTCACATGTCCCAATTTTACAACTTATTACTACTACTGCTGCTACTACTACAAATCAACAGCAATCAAGACAGTGTGGTAACTTTTTTTTTTTTTTTTAAAGATTTATTTATTTGGCAGAGAGAGAGAGATCACGAGCAGGCAGAGAGGCAGGTAGAGAGAGAGAGAGAGGAGGAAGCAGGCTCCCTGCCAAGCAGAGAGCCCGAAGGGGGACTCAATCCCAAGACCCCGAGATCATGACCTGAGCCGAAGGCAGAGGCCTAACCCACTGAGCCACCCAGGCACCCAACACTGTGGCACTTTTATCTATATGGAAAGACATATATATCAGTGAAACAGAAATTTGAAAATCCAGAACAAGAACTACATATACAGTCAACTGATTTTTTTTTTTAAAGATTTTATTCATTTATTTGACAGAGCTCACAAGTAGGCAGAGAGGCAGGCAGAGAGAGGAGGGGGGAGCAGGCTCCCTGCCAAGCAGAGAGACCAATGTGGGGCTAGATCCCAGGACGCTGGGATCATGACCCAAGCTGAAGGTAGAGGCTTTAACCCACTGAGCCACCCAGGTGCCCCTGGTCAACTGATTTTTGACAAGGGTGAAAAGACCATGAAGAAAGTCTTTAACAAAGAGTACTAGAAAATTGGGTCTCCACATGCAAAAGAATTAAGCTGAATCCCTACCTCACATCATGCACAAAAGCTGACTCAAGGGTGGGAACCAGGTGGTGGGTATCAGAGAGGGCACGGATTGCATGGAGCACTGGGTGTGGTGCAAAAACAATGAATACTGTTATGCTGAAAAGAAATTTAAAAAAAAAAAAAAAATAGCTGACTCAAAAATGACTTATGGTGGGACGCCTAGGTGGCTCAGTGGGTTAAAGCCTCTGCCTTGGCTCAAGTCATGATCCCAGTGTCCTGGGATCAAGCCAAGCCCCACATCGGGCTCTCCGCACAGCGGGGAGCCTGCTTCCTCCTTTCTCTCTGCCTGCCTCTCTGCCTACTTGTAATCTCTGTCTGTCAAATAAATAAATAAAATCTTAAAAAAAACCTTTTTTTTTTTAAAATCTTTTTTTTTTTTTTAAGATTTTATTTATTTATTTGACAGAGAGAAATTACAAGTACACTGAGAGGCAGGCAGAGAGAGAGAGAGAAGGAAGCAGGCTCCCTGCTGAGCAGAGAGCCCGATGCGGGACTCGATCCCAGGACCCTGAGATCATGACCTGAGCCGAAGGCAGCGGCTTAACCCACTGAGCCACCCAGGCGCCCTTAAAAAAAACCTTTTTAAAATGACTTATAGGACCTTTTAAATGTAATAGCTGAAACTACAAATTAAGCAATAAGCTTCCTAAATACTATATTAGGAAAAGCACATGTGAAAAAACAAAAAACAAAACAAAACAACTCCAGATACACTGTAGTCATAAAAATTAAAAACCTGCGCTTCGAAGGATACTTTTCACATCAAAGAGAATGAAAACACAAGTCATGGAATAGGAGAAAATTTTTACAAATCATGTATCTGATGAACGACTTGTATTCAGATCCTACAGAGAACTTTTTTTTTTTTTAAAGATTATTTATTTGAGAAAGACATAGAGCAAGAGTGACACCAAACATGAGCCGGAAGGAGAAACAGAGGGAGAAGCAGACTCCCTGCTCAGCACGGAGCCC
The DNA here is from genome assembly GCF_009829155.1 of Mustela erminea. Taxonomy (NCBI): domain Eukaryota; kingdom Metazoa; phylum Chordata; class Mammalia; order Carnivora; family Mustelidae; genus Mustela; species Mustela erminea. Next base: position 3,609,812 of record NC_045632.1, on the reverse strand, counting down.
AACGTGGGGCTTATCCCAGGACCCTGCAATCATGACCCAAGCCAAAGGCAGATGCCTGACTGAGCCAAATGCTCAGGTGCTCCTCTACAGAGAAGTCTTATGATTAACAACAAAAAGATAAACCAAAAAAGGACAAATGATCTAAAAGACATTTTGCTGAAGAACATATATAAACGGCCGGTAAGCACACGAAGAGAGGCTCTACACATCATTAGTTATTAAAAGAATGCAAATCAGGGGCAGCTGGGTGGCTCAGTGGGTTAAAGCCTCTGCCTTTGGCTCAGGTCATGATCCTACATCCTGCATTGGGCTGTCTGCTCAGCGGGGAGCCTGCTTCCTCCTCTCTCTCTGCTTGCCTCTCTGCCTACTTGTGATCTCTGTCAAATAAATAAATAAAATCTTTAAAAAAATGCAAATCAAAACAACAGTGAAATACAATTTATTACTCACTAAGGTTAAATTAACAGACAAATACACTTGCTGGTAAGGATGTGGAGACACTGGAAGCCACACAAAGTGCTGGTGGACTGGTAAAGTGGAAGACAGTCTGACAGTTTCTCAAGACGTTAAACATAAAATTACCATATGAATCATCGATTCCACTCTTAGTTCTACACACCCAAGAGAAATAAAATCTTATGCTCACATGAAAACACGTAAATGTTTATAGTGGCTTTAGTCTCTAATTGTCCCAAACTGGGAACAACCCAAATGCCCTTCATCTGGTGAACAAACTGGTACATCCATGTAGTGGACGACTGCTCAGCAGCAAGAAGAAATGAGCGATCCATTCATACAACATGGATGAACTTCAAGTGAATTAAGCTAAGTGAAAGAAGCCAGACTCAAAAAGTTACGCTTGCTGAATGACTGCATTTTATGTTACTCTATTGGATAAGGGAGAACTACAGGGATAGAGAAAAGATCAGCTGCCTTGTTATCAACGCACTACAAGGGAATTTTTTAATTTTTTTTAAAGATTTTTATGTATTTGACAGAGAGAGACACAGAGAGGGAACACAAGCAGAGGAGTGGGAGACGGAGAAGCAGGCTTCCTGCTGAGCAGGGAGCCTGATGCAGGGCTCGATCCCAGGACCCCGGGATCATGACCTGAGCTGAAGGCAAACGCCTAACAACTGAACCAGGAGCCCCTGAATTCATGGAACTTTAAAAACAAAACCACCGACAACTATACGGTCAACTAATCTTTTGACCAAGCAGGAAAGGATATCAAATGGAGAAAAGACAGTCTCTTAAGCAAATGGGTGATAGGACTGGACATCAACAGGCAGAAGAATGAAAGTGGACCACTTTCTTTCTTTCTTTTAAAGATTTTATTTGCGAGACATCCTGAGACAGAGTGAACACAAGCAAGGGTGGGAAGAACAGAGGGAGAGGGAGCAGCAGAGCAGGGAGCCTGATGCGAGGCTGGATCCCAGGAGCCCAGGATCATGACCTGAGCCAAAGGCAGACGACTGAGCCACCCAGACGCCCTTGGACCACGTTTTAACACCATACACAAAAATAAATTCAAAATGGATGAAGGACCATCAAAATCCTAGAGGAGAGCATAGGCATAAACTTCCCCGACCTCAGCCATGGCAAAACTTGTGACTCCATCTAGATGAAAAGTTTCTGAGCAGTGAAGGGAACAACAAAACTAAAAGGGAACCTAGGGAATGGGAGGAGGGGTTTGCAAATGACACATATGATCAAGGGTTAGTATCCACAATCTATAAAGAACGTAACCAAACGTTCTTTTGTACCAGATGGCTACACATGAAAAGATGCTCCAAATCACTCATCGGTAGGGAAATACAAGTCAAAACCACGATGAGATACCACCTCACAACTGTCAGAACGGCTAAAATTAACAACAGAAGCAATAACAGGTGTTGGTGAGGATGTGAAGAAAGGGGAACCCTCTTGGTGGGAATGCAAACTGGTACAGCCTCTCTGGAGAAGAGTTTAGAGGTTCCTCAAAACGTTGAAAATAAAAATGACCTATGATCTAGCAACTGCACTACTAGGTATTTTCCCAAAGGACACAAGAATACAGATTCGAAGGGGGACACGCCCCCCGATGCTTGGAGCAGCATTATCGACAATGTCAAACTATGGAGAGAGCCCAAGTGTCCATCAACTGATGACAAGTAAAGAGGATGTGGTGTGCGCGCGCATGTGCGCGCGCACACACACACACAGACAGGAATATTATTTGGCCATCAAAAAGAATGCTTTCTTCCACACGCAATGACGTGGACGGAGCTAGAGTGTATTCTGCTAAGTGAAATAAGTCAGCCAGAGAAAGACAAATACCGTATGATCTCATTTATATGTGGAATTTAAGAAAGAAAACAGATGAACATATGGGAAGGGGGAAAAGAAAAAAAAAAACAGAGAAGTAAACAAGCCATAAGTGACTTTTTCTTTTTTTAAAGAGTTTTTATTTATTCACTTGAGAGAGAGACCAAGAGAGCACAAGCAAGGGGAGAGAGAGAAGCAGACCTCCCCACCCCCACCCCGCTGCCGCTGAGCTGGGAGCCTGACGTGGGGCTCGATCCCAGAACCCTCGGATTGTGACCTGAGCTGTGGCAGAAGCCCAACCATCTGAGCTACCCAGGCACCCCACCGTAAGTGACTCTTAACAATAGAGAACCAACGGAGGAGACGAGTGGGGGATGAGATAGATGCGTGATGGGTATTAAAGGGGCAGCTGGAATGAGCACTGCATGTTATATGTCAGTGACGTATCACTGAATTCTACTCCAGGAACTAACATTGCACTATATGTTAACTAACAAAATTTATATTAAAAAAAAAAAAAAAACCAACCCTGGGATATCTGGGTGGGTCGGTTGGTTAACTGTCTGCCTTTGGCTCAGGCCTTGATCCCAGGGTCTGGGGATCGAGTCCCACATCGGGCTCTTCGCTCCGCAGGGAGCCTGCTTCTCCCTCTACCTCTCCACTCTACTCATTCTCTTAAATAAATAAAATCTTATTTTTTTAAAGATTTTATTTATTTATTTGACAGAGATCTCAAGTAGATGGAGAGGCAGGCAGTGAGTGAGAGAGAGAGAGAGAGAGGAGGAAACAGGTTGCCCACTGAGCACAGAGCCCGATGCAGGACTCGATCCCAGGACCCTGGGACAATGACCTGAGCTGAAGGCAGAGGTTTTAACCCACTAAGCCACCTAGGTCCCCCAAATAAAATCTTTAAAAGCAAAACAAAACAAAACACCCCCCCCCCGCCACATACAACTCACAGAACATTTATTCAAGAGAGCGAGAGAAAGAAGCAGGCTCCTCACTGAGCAGGAAGCCTGGCGTAAGACTTGAATCCAGGATCTTGGGATCATTACCTGAGCCAAAGGCAGATGCTTAACCGACAGAGCCACTCAGGCACCTCTGTTTATAAGTTTTTTTTTAAAAAAGATTTCATGTCGGGACGCCTGGGTGGCTCAGTTGGTTAAGCAGCTGCCTTCGGCTCAGGTCATGATCCCAGCGTCCTGGGATCGAGTCCCACATCGGGCTCCTTGCTCGCCAGGGAGCCTGCTTCTCCCTCTGCCTGCCATTCTGTCTGCCTGTGCTCGCTCTCTCCCCCTCTCTCTGATAAATAAATTAAAAAAAAAAAAAAAAAAAAAAGATTTCATGTCATCTCTTATGTATGGATGGATGTCACCTCTACACAGAGGATGTCTACCTCCAACGCGGCTCAAATTCACCAGATGAAGAGTCCCAGGCTCTTCAAACTGAGCCAGTCAGGTACCCTGCTGTGTATGATTAAACAAACAAAACCACCAAAAATACAAACAAACAAACAAAAAAACCCTACTGACAAAAAAATAAATAAAAATACCACTAAGGAAACAAATCTAAATAATAAAAATTAAACAAGACAAAACAAGCACCAATTGAAGAAACAATCACATGAATCCAGAATACAGGACATTCTATAATTTAACTGGCCCAGACTTCAAAAAAAAAAAAAAAAAAAGTGGTAAACTGTTCTAGATTGGGAGTTGGAAAATGTTCTCTGTAAAGTAATTGACAATAAATTTTTTTTGGCTTTATAGGCCATATGGTCCTTGTTTAAACTCTTTAAGTCTGCTGTTAAAAGAGTTGTAAAAACTCTACAAAAGCTGTCACAGATAATACATAAATGAGTAGGTGTGGAATAAAACTTTATTTACAAAACCAGGTGGCAAGCTGTAGTGTGCCAGCTCCTAGATGAAAAGAGTCAGAACCAAATGCAACTGACGAACTTGGATGCATCCTTAAGCATCACGTCATCAGTATGGCCCTTCCCCTAGAAGAAAAAGCAAAATATTAACAACTGAAGCTAGCTGAGTATATTCACTACTGTCTGATTTATTTTTCTATATGCTTGGCGCTTTTCATAATAAACATTTATCTGCACTGTTCTGTGTCATTAACTCCTTAATGCCTTTCCAATTTCGCTTTTAAATATGATAATAAATATTTATTTAGCTACACACTAGCATGGAGCCCCACGCAGGACTCAAACTCAAGACCCTGTGATCACGCCCTCAACTAAGATCAAGAGTCAGACGCTTAACTGCTGAGTCACCCCACACGGCCCATGAATATCCTCTGTACCAGAAATACTTGGTTCACATTATTTCTTCAGGGTATAGTCTCATTATCAAGGAGAATGACTGGGCCCAAGAGAGAACACTGTAATGACTCCTGATATGTATTTCCAAACTGCTTCCTAAAAAGATTGCGCCTTTTCCCAACACCCTTGTGAATGACTATATGGGTCTTCTAAAAAAAATCTGCAAAGGATTTTGTTGACTTTATATATGCTAAGAAAATGTGTAAGAGGATATAATAACAAAGGATCAGTGGTTTTCCCTGGGTAATAGAATAATGAGTGATTTTCATCTCTGAATTTATTTGGTACTATATCAGATTTTCCATAACATGCATACTATTTCTGTAATTTAAAAAACCAGTAACTTCACAAAAGGATAAATATGGTAGGATTCTGCTTACATGAAATACCTAGACTAATTAAATTCATAGAGACAGAAAGCAGAACAGAGGTAATTACCAGAGGCTGGGGGAAGGCAGAAGTTATTGTTTAATGAGCAAAGATTTTTAGTTTAGGATGAGGAAAAAGTTCTGGAAATGGACAGTAGTAATGTCTGCACAACAATGTGAATAAACTTAATGCTGATGAATTGAACATTTTTTTAAAAGATTTTACTTATTTATGTGACAGGGAGAGATCAAAAGTAGGCAGAGAGGCAGGCTTATGGGGTAGGGGGAAGCCGGCTCCCTAGTGAGCAAAGAGCCGGATGCGGGGCTCAATCCCAGGACCCTGGGATCATGATCTGAGCCGAAGGCAAAGGTTTTAATTCACTGAGCCACCAGGAGCCCCTTAAGATTTTAAGTAATCTCTGTACTCAATGTGGGGCTCAAACTCACAACCCCGAGATCACTCCACCAACTAGAGTTGTACACTCCACCAACTAAACCAGCCAGGTGCCCTCGAATGTACATTTAAGAATGGTCTGGGGTACCTGGGTGGCTCAGTCAGATAAGTAGCCAACTGTTGGTTTCAGCCTGGGTCATAGTCTCCAGGTGGTGAGACTGAGCCCTGCTCTGGGCTCTGTGCTCAGTGGAAAGTAGGCTTCAGGACTCTCTCGCGCCCTCTGCCCTTCCTCCCAGGCTCTCCCTCTAAAATAAATAAACCTTAAAAAAAAAATGTTTAAATGGGGGCACCTGACTGGCTCAGGGGGCAGAGCATGAGACTCTTAACCTTGTGGTTGTAAATCTGAACCCCACACTGGGTATGGAGATTACTTAAAAATTAAAAAAGAAAAGAAAGGGACGCCTGGGTGGCTCAGTTGGTTGGACAACTGCCTTTGACTCAGGTCATGATCTCGGAGTCCCGGGATTGAGTCCCGCATTGGGCTCCCAGCTCCACAGGGAGTCTGCTTCTCTCTCTGCCCTTCTCCTCACTCATGCTCTCTCTCCCTGTCTCTCTCTCAAATAAATAAATAAAATCTTAAAAAAAAAAAAAAAAAAAAGGCATAATTTGCTTTAAAAAAAATTAAAAAAGAAAAAAAAAGGTTAAAATCCTACATTTTATATTGTGTATATTTTGCCAAATTAAAAAAAATTTAAATAAAAGTTATATTACATATACAAATTATGAATGTTTATAATAGTGACAAAGTATCTATAACTTAAACACCCACCAACATAATGGTTAAGTAAATTACCAGCTATCCCACAATGAGACATGGAAGCACCAGTGAGGCTATTGATCTGTGTGTTTGCCGCAAACAGGCCCATGATATGCTGAAAAAAATAAGGCTATCATATATTAAGCATGATCTCATTTTGATATTTAAAAAGAGAAAAAAATTTATGAATAAATAGTAAATAGAAGGGCGCCTGGGTGGCTCAGTGGGTTAAGACTGCCTTCGGCTCAGGTCACGCTCTCAGGGTCCTGGGATCCAGCCCTGCCATCAGGCTCTCTGCTCAGTGGGGAGCCTACTTTCCCCTTTCTCTCTCTGCCTGCCTCTTTGCCTACTTGTGATCTCTTTCTCTGTCAAATAAATAGATTAAATTAAATTAAAAAATCTTTAAAAAAAAAAAAAAAGTAAATAGAGAAGCCTCTGAGATAAAACCCTGAAACATTACCAGTGGCCACTTCTCAACAGTTGGGACTATGAATGATCCTGTTCTTTTAATACTTTCTGGAAATGGGCAACTGTTACTTTTTTTTTTCTTTAAAGGTTTTATTTATTTGACAGAGAGAGAGAGAGAGACAGTGAGAGAAGGAACACAAGCAGGGGAGAGGGAGAGGCAGACTCCCACTGAGCAGGAGACTGATGTGGGGCTCGATCCCAGGACCCTGGCATTATGACCTGAGCCGAAGGCAGACGCTCAACTGAGGCACCCAGGTGCTCCCAAACTGTTACTTTCATAATCAGAAAAGCAATAAAACTTTCTGAAAGAGAAAAAATGACCTGACATAAAGGACAGTGTCTGAGAGCACAGACAGATGAGAGGAAAGAAGGCTTGTGCACAGCTTTCCAGATTCAAGTGGGCATACCTTGCTCAGAGCTGGCCGCCGGCAATTTGTGAGGGTAGCTCAGCTGCCAGACGGCGGCTCATTTCCTTGCCAGCATCCCGGGTCCATCTCAGGCCTCATCTCCACCTATCTATCCACAGATACTCCACGAGGCCACCAAACACCTCTTACTTACAGGGCAGCGGAAGCGCCTGAGCGCACAAGGGCCTGGACAATGGAAAGTGGTTTCTGCTGAGAGGCGGCAGAGAGAACACCTGGAGAGAAAACTAGCCAGCAGCTAGTTAGGCTCCGGCTTTTTCCTTCTGGGGAGGCGAGGCTTGCAGTGCACAGGCAAGCCGTTCTTCACTCAAGGTGCCCCAATCAGTTCACGAAACTGCATACTCACAGCCAGGCACCCAGCCCCGGGCAAGCCTGTGGCCTAGCCCCACCTCCCACTGTGAAGCGCAGAGCGGACACCACTTGCTTCTTACACACGTTCTTCCTCCCCCAACAGACGCATATCTGGCTGTTAGCAGGAGACGGGGACCCCACTGCAGCCTGCAGCATCTCAGCCCCTGACCACACACTGCCAACCTAAAATGGCTGTGAATGGCTGCCTCTTTTTGGCTGATGGCTTGGCAGGTGGTTCAAGGCCCACTGCTGGGCCTATACTGGCTGGGCTTTGGTAGGGTCTAAATCAGATTCCCCTGGGGCGCGGGGGTGGCTCAGTCATTGAACGTCTGCCTTCTGCTCAGGTCATGATCTCAGGGTCCTGGGATCGAGCCCCGCATCAGGCTCCCTGCGCTTGCTTCTCCCTCTCCCACTCCCCCTGCTTGTGTTCCCTCTCTCACTGTGTCTCTCTCCCTGTCAAATAAATAAATAAATAAATAAGGTTCCCAGACACAAGTAAAGTTAAGTAGGGACTAGGAACAGAAGGGACCCTGATTAACTTTATTGTTGAAAAGAAACCAAGGCAGCAGTGAGGTTAAGACCTGGGTGTGACCTCTATCATTATATACTATATATATGTATGTGTATAGATATAGTGGACTATATAATAAAACCTTGGGTAAGTGATAATATCTTTCTGAGCATCAGTGTCTTCATTTAACTAATGGGAAAACAGTTAGAATTTAATAATAATAATAATAATAATAATAATAATAATAATAATGCGTACTTAAAGGGATGAATTTGACAGTTAAATGTGGTGGTACGGGGGGTGCCTGCCTGGCTCAGTCAGTTAAGCATCTGCCTTAGCCTCAGTTCATGATCTTGGGGTCCTGGGGTCAAGCCCCACATCAGGCTGCCTGCTCAGTAGGGACAGTAGGGAGTCTGCTTGTCCTCTACCTCTGCCCCTTCCCTCCTCATGCTCTCAAATAATAAAGAAAATCTTTTTTTTTTTTTTTTTTTGGTTTTTTAAATTTTATCCATTTATTTGACAGAGAGACAGCCAGAGAGGAATACAAGCAGAGGTGTGGGAGTGGGAGAGGGAGAAGCAGGCTCCCACTGAGCAGGGAGCCCAGTGTGGAGCTCAATCCCAGGACCCTTAGACCAGGACCTGGGATGAAGGCAGACACTTAACTACATGAGCCCCCCAGGTGCTCCCTTCTCCAAGCTTTGATTTAACTTTTCCTCACCTGTAAAATGGGTTGCTGTGAAGGAGATCATGTCCAGAAGAGAACGACCACAATGCCCGGGACATAACTGTTGCTCAATAAACTCAGTCCAGCTGCCATCACTAGCGCCTCCAGCTGGAGGCCTTCCATGCCCTCCTCCCAAAGACACTGAAAGAATGAGTGTGACAGGATCCCAGAACAGCCTGGATATGGGTTCCTGACACAGTCACCATCTGGACCTCTCCTATTAAATCCTAAACCCGCTGAGTAGGAGAGCAAAAGACTGGTCGCCTAGGGCGAAGGCATCCCAGGATCCAAGGGCGTGGAAGCTGGGAGCATGGATGCTCTTGCTGCTGATGGCAGAAACTGGTTAAGTGATCATGGAGGGCAATGGGGTCAAATCTACCAAATGATAAAACCACAATCTTCTGACCCAGCCACTCCCTTTCCAGAGACGGATCCTGCAGCTGTACCTGCACACCTACAAAATGATACGCACAAGGCCCCGCACTAAGTGGTAACAGAAGCCTGGCCACCACCGGAGTCTGTATGGGACGGGTTCAATAAACTGCAGTGCTCCCATGCTGAAACACCACAGGGCAGCAGACACAGAGGAGGAATCTAGGTACCGATCTGGAAATAGTCCTAAAAGATAATGCAAAGTGAAAAGAGAAAGGCAGAGAGGAGTGTATATAGATTTCACATTATCTTGAACTTTCAGCCATATGAATATAAATGATCTATGACAAAAGATAACCTCTCTTCCGGTTTCACACATGGTGCTATATCAGAGACCAATGGGAGTAGGCAGAATGTGGCGAAGGAGTCTCTTCTCGGTACTTTCGTTCTTAATAAGGGATCTGCACAAATTAAGGCAAACGCTGAAAGCAGACATTTATCAATCCAGGCTAACCTGTGATAAACACCGAGACTAACCTGACAAAGTCTTCAGGAAGCAGGTCAGGACTAACACCCAGGGAGTCAAGCACGTCGTTTCGAATCTGGAGCAGCAACTCAGAATCTTCCCCGAAGGTATCAGAACTAGGATCTCTTCCTTTATCTGTGCGGAACTTCAGGAGCACTAAGAAAGGCAAAGGAGGCAGGTTAAAAACCAAGTCCTTCTTTCTTCCTTTTTTTTTTTTTTAAGATTCTGTTTATTTGAGAGAGAGAAAGAGAACAAGAGCAGAGGGAGAGAGAAAAGCAGGCTCTATGCTGAGTGTAGAGCCCAACGTGGGGCCTGATTCCCTGACCCTGAAATCATGACCCAAGCTGAAATCAAAGAGTCTGACACTCAGCCAACTTAGCTACTCATGCGCCCCCAAAACCAAGTCTTTTCATTAACAAATGCTTACGGATATTGAGAACGTAAACACAGAAAGTGGTACATTAATTAAAATGAGGGCCAAGTGAAAGATAATCTACTTTCATTTATTCACAAACACAGAGCAGCAATCGAAAATTACAAAACTAACTAGAATTACTGTGACGAGTGCCACAATAGCGTAACAAGAGGATCTGATGTCCTCGGTGGGGTGGTGTCAGGCAAGGACTCCCAAAGGAAGTAGTAACTGGGTCGCGTGTGTGTGAATATAGGGGTAGGGAAGTAGGGGAGAAGCCTCAAGCAGAGGGAGAAGATCCAATTACGACCCACAAGACAGATCAGGATCGGGAGGCATGCGTTCTAGGCATCAGTTCAAAGGGCTGCTTCAGCCAGAAGGTCAGCCAAATGCTCAGACTCATCAGACAGGCAGGTCATTATAAACAAAACCTCCCTCGGTACAGTAATTATGTCAACCTCTAGAAACGAATGTTTAATTTTGCTTGTGAACCAGAGGAAAGGTTCAGATGATGGCAGCAAATCAGAGCTACTGTGTAATGAGAGCCTAATAGGGGTTGAATTTTTAACCCCAACAAAAAGACACAGGCAGGAGCCTAAGACTGATTAAAATACCAGCACCTTCTACTGCCACCACACCTTGTCCAAGATGTTCACTGCATGCTGGGGGCATGATGTCCTTATTCCCTGCAAGCTCCCCAAGGTGGCACAGAGCTGGCCTGGAGCCCCATCTCTAGGGCAATGCCTCCCCCAACCCATGACATTGCCGCCTTGAGTGCGGGTGGACAGAGATGGGGCCTAGTGTTCTGGGACAGTAGCTCAGGCCCCGAAGGGGCTTCCCAGTTTAAGAAGTGTTTCAAGTCTTATCGAGAACTGCTGACTGGAAAAGTGAACTTGTTCAACAATATTATACTCTCTATCCGTACAAGGGGCTCTTCCCTAAAAATTAAGGTGGACTGGAAAATGATCTAACTGCTACGAGGCTCTTTAAAAATTCAAGGATTTGGAAGCCACCCTGGACTAAGGAATCCATCCTTCTCCTTGTTTTCTTTTTCTTTTTCAAGATTTCATTTATTTATTTGACAGAGACACAGCGAGAGAGGGAACACAGGCAGAGGGAGTGGGAGAGGGAGAAGCAGGCTTCCCGCTGAGCAGGGAGCCCGATGCGAGGCTCGATCCCAGGACTCTAGGATCACGACCTGAGCCAAAGGCAGACACTTAATGACTGAGTCCCCCAGGCGCCCCAATTTTCCTCTTTTTCAGAACACAGCTCCAGGGCACGCGGGTGGCTCAGTCAGTTGAGTGTCCAACTCTTGATTTCAACTCGGGTCATGGGATTGAGACCATGTGGGGCTCTGCACTCAGTGTGGAGGCTGTTTGTCCCTCTCCCTCTGTTCCTCCCCATTCCCCGCGTGCTCTCTCTCAAATAACCACAATCTTTAAAAAAAAGAAAGGAAAAAAAAAAAAGACACAGCTCATAGAATCTTCAAAGCTACTGGACCACTTGGCAGCCAACTCAGAGCTGATGACCATTTGGATGCTGTCTAAGACCAAACCGCTGTCACCTAAACCTCACTTAACTCAGCAGACGTGTTGCTGGGATTCCAATCTGGAGGAAATAAATGCAATCAAGTAATAAGCACTTGGGGGCAGGGCAGAGAAAAGACTTTAGACCAGGACTCTTTTTCAACAATGTCCTGTGAAGAAAAAGGAATCTGGAAATTGCTGGTCAGGCCCAAAAGAGAAGATACCCTGGGCGGACTGTATCGAATGACTTCGCTATTCCTGTCAATCACTCCCGAGAGTGAATAGGGACAGACCCAGAATGAGTATCCGTGTCTCCCGAGCAATGACGGAGGCAATGCTGAGGGCAAGCTATTCGCACTGCACACCCCAAGGCCCGGTGGCAACTGTGTGGGAACTGCACTAGCCGCCTCCTATATGATCCTCTCCTTTCTGTGTCACTGCAACAGAAGCACCAACTGTCACGAGGGACGGAGGGGAGGGCAGCATTTTTCCAGCTCCGCCACAAAGCTTTTCATCTTTTGGTTAAAAAATACAGCTCTTGGAACAAAGCTCAGACCATTATAATAATCGGAAAACAAACAGTGCCTACAACGTGCCAGGCACTGTTCTAAACATTTAATGGGCACTGACGCTCATCCTCAACGACCTGGTGAGATAGGTATTGTGCTCCCCGCTGCACTGATGAAGAAACTGAAGTTCAAAGAGATGCGGTGGCTTGGTCAATGTGACTGTCAGTAATCAGCAGTGGGGAAGAAATGCCAACTCAGATCTGGCTTCAGAATCCGTGTTTCTTAACCCTAATCGAATCCAGGAGAAATGTTAAGACAATCAGGAACGCAGGCCTAAGGATTCTAAGTGGTCTGGCTCCCTGCCCTGACCTCAGGAGGACTCCTATTCAATCACATTTTTGTGAGATACATTTTCCAGATGGGTCCTGCCCTCTCCCAACTGTTCCATTAATTTTAAGTTGCTAGTTCAGGGGGGTGAGAAGTGGAGGCAGAGGCCATACAAAACCTTGCCCATCAATCTTCAGAGTGGAAGAGCAGCTCTACCCCAGAAAGAAAGAAGATGGTGCGAAGAGGAGGAGAGCAAAGGCGGCCAGCAGCTGGCCCTGCTGTTGCTCTGGGCCCCCTGCCTGGTCCTGGTGCAGGCTGCCTGGCTGAGGGCCGGCAGGCTGGCACCGTCCAGATACCTCGCTGACCGCATCTGAAGTCCTCTCAGGGCCTCTGGGAAGGGGGCCAGGCAGTCCGGCCACTTACTTGCAGCAAAGCAAACAGAAGCTGTATTTTTCACTCTTTTTCAAATGTCAGCACTCCAGTCAGCAGGGGTGGGGAGGACAGGGAGAAGCCCATGTCCTGGACAGGCAGCAGCCCCAGAACTGACCCTATCCCTTAACAAGCTCTTGCTTATTAAATTCTCCTCTTTGTTCTGCTTTTCACCCCTCCCAAACCGCCAGACACACACACACACACACACACACACACACACACACCCCACTGTTGACTCTGCACTCCTGAAGTGCACCTCCTCACCAGTTTCCAGATTATAAAACTGTTCTGTTAAGATCAAATATTGTCAGGGATGGAGAGCTGCTCTGCCAAAAGATGACTCATCGCATCATATCAAAACACTGCACAAAATTAGAGTTCCAAACTTGATTAACTTCATCTGAACCTTTTAATTAACTCAGGTTGTTAAAGTCTAAGGGAATGACATTCATCGCTACAGATGATAGGCTAGTGTCTCTGCCCAAGTTCAGGACTTGCCCGTGTAATGGAAAAAGGCAAACTTCAAAAAGGAGAAACCAAGCACCTTTTCATTTGTTAGGAAAAAAAACTATGTACATGTGAATATACTACCATTTTGATAAAAAGAAATTAACATTCAAATTCAAATTTAAACTGAATCAGAGTATCAGATTTGTGTTGTAACAGAAATCTGGAAAGCAGTACTATTAATCACTGTATTTTTCTACAAATTTCTATTACATTTAAACAGAATTATATTTAGCATAATCAATAAGCCCCCCCCCAAAATAGCACATTTATAGGGGAGAAAATGAAGTTAATGTTCCAAATTAGCCCTAAATCAATTGTTGTCCCCCAAAATAGCTCAAGTGAGGGGGTAAAAAAACAAATCTACACAAAACCTCCTATGCCTGATACCTAAAAGCTTCTCTGTACCTGACACCCCTGCTCCAATCTCTCTGGAGCTCTCCAGACTCCCACAGACCTGTTCTCCCCAGGCTGGCTCACTTAGTGGAGACTCATTATCTCTGAGAATGGCCTAAAGATCGGCTGGACTCCTGGCTCACATATAAAAAAGAAAGGAAAGGAAAAGAAGAGAAAAAGGAAGGAAAAAAGGAAGGAAAACAAAGGAAGAAAGAAGAGAGAAAGGGAGAAATGGAGAAAGGAAGAAAGGGAGATAGAGAGAGAAAGAAAAAAAGGAAAGTTATCCTCCTACCCTACAGCCCCCCCTCCTTTTTTAAAGACTGTGTTTATCTACTTATTTACTGAGAAAGAGACAGAGCACGAGTGCTTGAGCAGATGGAGGGGCAGAGGGAGAGTCTTAAACAGACTCTGCACTGAGCAGGGCTTGATCTCACAACCCTGAGATCATGACCAGAGCCAAAATTAAGTCAGATCCTGAACACGACCAAGCCACCCAGGCACCCCCACTCCCCACAGCCTTTTAAGCCAAAACATGAGGTCTCAAGGTTGATCAACTGTTCTTCTCAATAAATACATACCAAGGATGGTAATAACTAGAATTATTGTGATAATTTCACAGTGCATACAAATGTCAAATCATGTTGTAACCTGAAATATAGTGTTATAGATCAAGTACATCTCGATAAAAACAAATACATAAATCTATAATGAGCACCGACTGTGCCAGGCCCTGAGCAGCACAGGGGAAAGCAAAACGCATACTCTGCTCTCTCAGAGCATTCAGGGAAGGTGACAAAACCACATACAGAGTTAACAAAAGCTGGGAACCAGCAAAGGCACTCTGAGAGCATCACTGGATGGAATGGGGTAGTCTCACTGGGTGGAACCAGCTCATCCCCACTGGCCACCAGGCCTGAACACTGACCCTGGGCACACTCACCCCCGGCACATCCACATGCTGCTCCTCAGAGCCAAGGGGGTTTTGAAATGGGCAGGGAGCAGCAGTAGGGACCACAGCGCTGGAGCCAGACTGCCTGGGCTGGATCCCAATTTTCCCACTTACTGTGACTTTGAGCACGTGACAACATCCTTGAGCCGCCTCTGTAAAATGGGAATCATAAGAGCACTTCCCTTACAGGTTTTAAGGACTCAGGGAAGTAAGCAGTCCCCGTAAAGCATCAGGGACAGTGCCGGGTGCAGCGTGAGCACGGAGTAAAGGACAGCACTCCAGGACCCCCACTCCTCCACAATCGCCGTAAGCTCAGCTTGCACGCCCTCAGAGAAACGGGACAGACTTTGTGCCGAAATTCCCCACTTGACTCTGCCACCCTCACTAACTTAGCTGTGCACTCTGAGGACTACAGGGACTCGGCTCTGAGCAATCCTGGTCCGCAGCACATCCCCTGCCCGCTTTCCTCCAATGCCCGGATCTCAGCATGTGATTTTACAGTCATTCGTGTAAATTCACTTGTACAAGGACCGAATCTGTCTCCTCAGCTGGATTTTTGCGCTCGTGGGACAGAAACCATATCCTCTTTGTTCACTATTCTCTACTTAATGCCCAGCACAGGGCATGCCCTATAGTGGGCACTGAGAAAATCTCCACTCCGTGGGAAGCTTCAGTGTTTGGCAAAGGATGGGAAGCGGTCACACATGAGTGGGGAGAAGGGCTCCCAACAACTACACAGGATCCTCACCCATCCTAAACAGGCCTGCTCTTCTATTAAGAGAATTGAATAGAGTTTTCAACATACCCAAGATGGAGCTGTTCCTTACAAACATGGCAGATCTGGAAAGTCCAGCAAGAAACAAAAAACCATATACAATGCACCGCATGTGTCCTCACAAGAGAAAGGAGATGAAATCTGGCTTTCAAGGCCTATCTGAGGGCTAAAGGTGCAGAAAAGCCGGCCCGCAGGCATGAAGCTCAAAGAAGGGACAGAGGTGGGTTGGGGAAGCCAGTGATGTTTTAGGGAAGTCACTGTGAGTTAGACTCTCGCAGCCTTCTGCCTTTTGAGGTGCCTGGTCATCTGCTCAGCTCAGTTCCACATTACCTGCCCCTTCTTGTAACTCACTCTTTAACCACAGAAACTTACAAGTAGGTGTGTGCATGTATTCATTCATTCATTCATTCATTCTTCCATCCACAAACACTTCCTGAGCACCCGCACTCCACCTGTGCTGAGTTGTGCTGGGGACCCAGAAGTGACCCAGACAGTCCCAGGTCCAGCCATCCACAGAGGGCATGTTCATAAGTCTTGTCACCATGGCCGCACACTACTTTGATCTCACTCTCCAGAGAGCCTAACCACTGCAGTGGCCTCCCAAAGGACTCGCTCTGATATGCCCCCTCTGAGCTCCAAGCCCTGGCCACCCTTTCACCTCTCCAGTGAAACCTGGTGTGGGACCTCATCACAAAACAGCTCAAAACAGAACAAGAAACCTGTCTCATGTTATTTACATCTCACTCTCTTCTGAAAAGAATTTGAAACAGCCGCATAGAAGTTACGGATGGGGGGTGGGGGATGGGGGTGGGGGAATGCTATTTCTCAGAAGTGACCTGAAAACAAGATGCCGGGTTTTGCCTACCAAATTAAATGCCAAGATTACTCACCTAAGCAAGAAGGCAGAGGGAACTGCTTTGTCACAGAGCTCTTGTGGGAGGGTAAATGCTTAGTAAACCATAAGAAAATGTGGTACAGAGGATCTTTACAAAGGGTCATGCCCCTTGGCCAGTGATTGAATTATATATAAATGGTCCCTGCCATGTTATTTATACCACAGAAAATCTGGAAATAATCTCACATCAGATAGTAGGATGGTTACATAAAACATATTGACAGGTTGGAATATTATTCATCTATTAAAATTATATTTCAGCAGGTTTTAGTCAGGCGCACCTGGGTGGCTCAGCTGGTTAGGCGTCCGACTCTTGGTTTCAGCTCAGACCACCATCTCCTGATTTGTGGGATCAAGCCTCCTGTCAGCCTCCTCACTTGGCAGGGAGTCTGCTTGAAAGATTCTTTCCCTCTGCCCCTCCCTCCCACCCCCTCTCTCTAAAGATAAAGAAATCTTAAAAAAATTTTTTTAGGGGCACCGGGGTAGCTCAGTGGGTTAAAGCCTCTGCCTTTGGCTCAGGTCATGATCTCAGGGTCCTTGGGATCAAGCCCCGCATCGGGCTCTCTGCTTGGCGGGGAGCCTGCTTCCCTTCCTCTCTCTGCCTGCCTCTCTGCCTGCTTGTGATCTCTTTCTGTCAAATAAGTAACTAAAATTTAAAAAAAAAATTTTTTTTTTTTTAAAAAGCATGTTTGGTACTATGTTTTTGGCAACATTTATGTTAAAAACAAAAAATTCGGGGCACCTGGGTGGCTCAGTGGGGTAAGCCTCTGCCTTCAGCTCAGGTCATGGTCTCAGGGTCCTGGGATGGAGCCCCGCATCAGGCTCTCTGCTCTGCAGGGAGCCTGCTTCCTCCTTTCTCAGCCTGCCTCTCTGCCTACTTGTGATCTCTGTCAAATAAATAAATAAATAAAATCTTTTAAAAAACAAACAAACAAACAAAAAATTCTACAAGGGCACCTGGCTGGCTCAGTCAGTAAAGTGTGTGACTCTTGATCTGGGGGTTGTGAGTTTGAGCCCCACACTGGGTGTGGAGCTTACTTAAATAAAACCTTAAAAAAAGAAGTCCTATAATATCCTGTATTTGGAATGCACTCCACTATGTAAAAATAAAGCAGAATGATGTAATATGGTACAACTGTTCTCACCCCATTCTAGAGGTGGGAAACTGAGGCTGAGGACAGAGAGGCTCAGGGTCACAAGGGACACTCAAAGGTTACCATACTCATAACCTCAATGCTATACTGCCTCCCTAGCAGTATAGACAAGATAGGAGACACCCTAGTTCACAAAATAAAAATCACTTCAGATAGATCTGGCTTCCCACCCCAGAGCCCACCAGTTTAGAATAATGCCAACTACTCGGTCAGACTCTTGTCTGGCCAAATACGGGTTCTCCTCTAGAAAATGTGAAGTGATCCCTGAGCTTGACTCTTACCTTTGAAGTAGAACACTTTGACTATTATGCAAAGACTGTAACTTGCAAAAAGAAAAGGACAAAGCAACTGTGAAACGCAGAGACAATCACACAGAGGGCAAGAGATGATCCACAGCCGCCCCCCCGCCTCTGGGCCCCTTCTCTACCAGCTCCACCGACAGCGCCCTCGACTCACAGAGCTGTTCTGACAGAGCCCTCTGCATTCACACTCACCCTGCCTGGTCACAAGCAGCAGGGAGACAGGGGCTTTTCTCTAACCCAGCACTTGAGTGGCACATGACCTTGACTCTGGGCATCTGCTGCTCTCTGCCAACCACTCTCACCGAGTGAAGATGGCACAGGACATTCCCGTGACTGTTGTCTGACAGTCAGAGAAAAGATGGGAGGCGTTGAACAAGGACTGCAGCTGGGCTGGGGGCCCGAGAGGAGCTCCAACACAGGCTAATGCGAGGGGCGGGGCGGGGGGGGGAGATGGAGGGCTGCAAAGCAAACGAGCAGGCAGGTCTCGCTGACAATGCAGCCCATTATTGCAATCTGCTCTTGGGGGCGTCAGGTTCCCAACTGCCAGACTGGAATAAGGAAATGTCCCAGGGCTCTTGTGAAGTTCAGAATTGTTAAAATGGACATAATGCCGTTACTGGTAATGCTAATACAGTCAACCCTTGAACAACACAGGAGTTTAGGGGCACTGACCCCTCACTCCAACTATGAACTCGAAAATCCACATATAATTTGGGTTCTCCAAAAACGTCACTACTAAGTGCCTACCGCTGACCAGAAGCCTTAGTAGTAAGAGAAACAGTTGATTAACAAATACTCATGTTAGGGGCGCCTGGGTGGCTCAGAGGGCTAAGCCTCTGTCTTTAGCTCGGGTCATGATCTCAGGGTCCTGGGATCGAGCCCTGCATCAGGCTCTCTGCTCAGCAGGGAGCCTGCTTCCCCCTCTCTCTGCCTGCCTCTCTGCCTACTTGTGATCTCTCTCTCTGTCAAATAAATAAATAAAATCTTAAAAAAACAAACAAAAAATACTTATGTTGTAACTGTTACATACTGTATTCCTACAATAAACTAGAGAAAAGGAAATGTTGTAAATAAAATCAGAGAAGAGAAAATATACTTTACAGTACTGTACTATATTTATAAAAATAAAAAATTCATGTGTGTGGACCTGCACATTTCCAATCTGTGTTGTTCAAGGCTCAGCTGTCATTAAAACCTGACTGCGTTGGGCAACATTTAGACACTTACTAGGTTTGGTGACCCTGGACAAATGACTTGGTCTGCCCAACAGTCAGTGTCCTTCCAGGACACTGGGCAATCATAGTAAGATCTGCTCTCCAAGGGAGTTATGAAGATAATTGGGATTGTAACACATGTAAAGCCCTTAATCGACAATTATGAATGTACAACATGGGCCGGGCCTCTGTTTGATCCCTGTGGCCCATGAGGCAGACTCAGGGTTATGCCCACTTGTCACACTGAAGAGCGGAGCAGATGCCTCACCAGGACGGTTTTCTCACCAGGTTATGCGCTGATGGCCGTGAGGCACTAGACTGCACTTATGGGTCACCTCTGCCCTTCCCCTCACCTCTCTTCTCTCACATGGCACTGCCTTCCTTTCTGAATGGCTGCGGTCTGTGTTCTCTACCACTGATAAGGCAGTGGCACCAAAAAACCCAAACAGAACAACAACCACCAAAAAAACCACTGCCTTTTTTTTTTCTTTTGCCCTTCCTACAAATTATTTTTAAACATCTGTGGTCATGACAGCAGCAAATCAACAAGTACTTGACAGCCACCCCCTTATCAGAAACCACTTCCCTGTGGCCATCTTCTCCTCAGTGGTCCTTGTCACTGCTGGACACCAAAACACCCAGTGGGGAATGCCAGACCCCAACAGGAACGGCTGCCCTTGACCCGGTGTGCAAAGGTCTCAAGTTCTAAAATAAGAAGTTCCTTCTGAACAGAACTGATCACCAAATCAAGCTGAGGCCTGGAGACAAAGACAATTACAAATCATCACAGCAGGGACGTAAGTAAGGAGTGTGGTGAGGGCAGGGAGAACTGAAGCGGGAGGTATGAAGTAAGTTTTCTAGTCTACAACAGGAAAAAAATTATTTCAAAGCATCCACCATCAAGATACTTTGCGAAAGATTCCACACAGAGAGGAGGAAAAATGGGGTATAAAATACCAGAAGTTCTAGGGGCGCCTGGCTGGCTCATTTAAGAGCATGCGACTTTCAATCTCAGGATTGAGCCCCAGGCTGAGGGCAGAGGTTACTAAAAAGTTAAATAAACCTTTAAAAAACAAAGTTCTAGGGGCACCTGGGTGGCTCAGTGGGTTAAAACCTCTGCCTTCGACTCAGGTCATGATCCCGGGGTCCTGGGATCAAGCCCCACATTGGGCTCTCTGCTCGGGGAGCTCTGCTCTGCTCAGGGGAGCCTGCTTCCTCCTCTCTCTCTGTCTGCCTCTACTTGTGATCTCTGTCAAATAAATAAATAAAAATATTTAAAAACTAAAAAAAAATAAAATAAAAAAGAAAGTTCTAGGCGCAAACACAAGTAATGGCAGTTTCCTCTGAACTTACCCATATATTTTACTAATCTGTCTCACTTTTACAATTTAAAAAAGGAGAAACAGAACTACTTTGAAGGCTCTTGTATATATGATCATCGCGAGAACAAAGTTCTCTAAAACTTCTCCATCTCTACAGAGGACACGAAGTAAAGGGATTTGCTTAAGGTCAAGAAATACATAGCACAGCTGGGACCTAAACTTCTTTCTAGATCCAAATCTAGAGACTTCAAGGCATAGGTGACTGAGAACATTCTACTGACAGGAGAAAAAAAACGTGAACCCCAAACTTGTCTGGCTAGACCCAGGGGGCGCCTGGGTGGCTCAGTGGGTTAGGCCTCTGCCTTCGGCTCAGGTCGTGATCTCAGGGTCCTGGAATCGAGCCCCATTTTGGGCTCTCTGCTCAGTGGGGAGCCTGCTTGCCCCTCTCTTTCTGCCTGCCTCTCTGCCTGCCTGTGATCTCTCTCTGTCAAATAAATAAATTAAATCTTTTTTTCTTTTTTAAGATTATTTATTTATTTATTTGACAGATCACAAGCAGGCAGAGAGGCAGGCAGAGAGAAAGGAGGAAGCAGGCTCCCTGCTGAGCAGAGAGCCCAGTGTGGGGCCTGATCCCAGGACCTGGGATCATGACCTGAGCCAAAGGCAGAGGCTTTAACCCCTGAGCCACCCAGGCACCCCAATAAATTAAGTCTTAAAAAAAAAAAAAAGATTTTATTTATTTGACAGAGAGAGAGACAGCGAGAGAGGGAACAGAAGCAGGGAGAGCGAGAGAGGGAGAAGCAGGCTTCCCACTGAGCAGGTTGCTCACCCGATCCCAGGACCGAGATCATGACCTGAGCTGAAAGCAGACACTTAATGGCTGAGCCACCCAGGAGCCCCTAAATAAATAAATTTTTTTTTAAAGATTTTATGTACTTATTTGATAGAGATCACAAGTATGCAGAGGCAGGCAATGAGAGAGGAAGGGAAGTAGAAAGCACGGAGCCCAAAACGGGGCTCGATCCCAGGACTCCAAGATCATGACCTGAGCCAAAGGCAGAGGCCTGACCCACTGAGCCACCCAGGAGCCCCACAAAATCTTTTTTAAAAAAATTTATGAGAGAGCATGAGTTGGGGGGCAGGCAGAGGGAGAAGCAGACTCCCCGCTGAGCAGAACCCAGTGTGGATGCGGGGCTCCATCCCAGGACGCTCGGATTGTGACCTGAGCCGAGGTCGGATGCTTAACCAACTGAGCCACCCACTCACCCCAGAATTTTGCTAATTCTTAACCTGTGGCTTCATTAGTTTATTTTAGGCTCCTGTAAAGCTGCCTAGATGGTGCTAATTTGCCTGATTCCTTTTCCCCACTGTGCCATAAGACTGGCAGTACCTGTAAGTTCTAGATTTGGCTGCAGGACTGTGCTGTAAGCGTATAGAGGACGGAGAACCCCCTGGGTCCAGGGAGCAAGGGCTTGTTAACAACCAGCAGCTCCTCTCTCTGCTAGGACCTGGTAAGGCCAGGGCCCTTCACTGGGGGATAAGGCTCTTTTCTTTTCTTTCTTTCTTTCTTTCTTTTTTTTTTTTTTTAAGATTTTATTTGTTTATTTGATAGAGAGAGAGAGAAAGAGATCACAAGTAGGCAGAGCAGCAGGCAGAGACAGAGGGGGAAGCAGGTTCCCCACTAAGCAGAGAGCCCAATTCGAGTCTCGATCCCAGGACCCTGGGATCATGACCTGAGCCAAAGGCAGAGGCTTTAATCCACTGAGCCACCCAGGCGCCCCTAAATAAATAAAATCTTAAAAAAAAATTTCATAAGGGATGCCTGGGTGGCTCAGTCGTTAAGTGTCTGCCTTCAACTCAGGTTATGATCCCAGGGTTCTGGGATCGAGTTCCGCATAAGCCTCTCTGCTCTGTAGGGAGCCTGCTTCTCCTTCTCCCTCTGCCTGCCACTCACCCTGCTTGTGCTCTCTCACTCTCTGACAAATTAAATAAATAATATCCTAAGGAAGAGAAAAAAAGAAAGAGGAAAAAAGAATTAGCAAAACTCCTCAAATGTGGCACAGGTGGCCTCAGTAATCAATCGACCCACACTGACCAAGCCCCTGTTCTGCATCAGGCCACTGTTGGGACAGTCAAGAGACGAGGGGGCCCAGAAGACAGTCCTCAAGTCAGCTCTGTTGTCTGGGCGGTGGCATGGGGATTACAAAGGAAGGAAACCCAACTCAGATAAGGGGGGTTAGGTTCCTGGACCTAGCACTGGAGCTGAGCAATGGCGGTTAAATGGGAAGGGCTATGACTATACTAATAGGTAAACAAATATGTAAATAAATGGGGGTGAGAGGAAAGGTGTGTTTTTTGTTTTTTAATTTTTTTTCTAATATTTTATTTATTTATTTGACAGAGAGACTGAGCAAGAGAGGGAACACAAGCGGGGGAGTGGACAGGGAGAAGCAGACTTGCCACTGAGCAGGGAGCCCAACATAGGGCTTGATCCCAGGACCCCAGGATCATGACCTGAGCCAAAGGCAGATGCTTAACTGACTGAGCCACCCAGGCACGCCCTGTTTTTGTTTTTTCAGTAGAAGGATAGAGTAGGAGCGGTGAAGATTTTAAAAATCTGTATGTGACCATCACCATGGCAGTAAAAATTGTTTCAGTCAAGAATCCTTGATGGATGCTAAAACGAACAGGAAGGTTTGTTGTGAAATAGAAGAGATAATCTCTTCCCAAGCTACTTTTTAACTAATTACAGAGACTTTAGAGAACCCTGGTGGATTGTCCCTCAACCGAGAGATCAAAGTTGATATTCCAGGAACGGGAGAGAAAGAGCTCATGCATCCGGAGAGGGCGCACTGGGGAGGACACGCCACCACGCCAGATTCCCTGTCCAGAGTGCGTAGTGTGAGTCCGGTTATGAGGAAGCGTCAGACCAGCTCGAATGGAAGAATATTCTGTGAAGTAAATTGTTTGTTCTCTTCAAAGTATCACAGAGAACTGAGGAATTCTTGTCCCAGATTAAAGGAGAATAAAGAGATGCAAAAACTAAGTAGAATGGAGAATTCTGGATTGAACCCAAGAGTAGGGGAGGGTTTTTATTTCTTTGGCTTTCAAGGACATTAGTGGGACAGTTGATGAAATTTGAAAAAGGTCTGTAGATTAGATATACTCTATCAATGTTAATTTCATGGTTTGTGTAATTGTTTCATGGTTTGTGTAATTGTTTCAAATACTCTGAGGTATTTGGGGGCAAATGCTGGATCGTTCAGGAAGAAATGAGTATGTACAGATACAGAGAAATAACGATAAATGTGGTAGGATGTTAACTTTTGGGAAATCTGGATGAAGTTATACAGGAATTCCGTGTACAGTTTTTCTGTATGTCTAAAATTATTTCAGAAGTTAAAAATAAGGGCACCTGGGTGGCTCAGTCGGTTGGTTGAGCGTCTGACTTTGACTCAGGTCATCTCCGGGTCCTGTTATCCAGCCCTGCGTCGGGCTCCCTGCTTGGCAGGGTGTCTGCTTCTCCCTCCCTCTTTCTCTCTCTCTCTCCCCTTCTCCCTTTGCCACTACCTCCAATTGTGCTTGCTCGGTCTGTCAAATAAATAAATGAAATATTTTTTAAAAAGTTAAAAATGAGCTAAAACAATCTCCAAACACACTGCTTCTCAACTCCTAGAAAAATGCTGATTTGGTAGCTGATAAGTAATACTTGCAAAGGGCTTACTGATGACATCTGCAGGGTCCATAGAAGGGCGTATTTTAACAGCACATCCTTATCATCTCTTCGGGTGGTGGGGGGGTCTGAAGCTGGTCTTCTGTAGGTACAGTTCGTCTGCAAAAGAGCTGTAGAGGTTCCCTAGATTTTCAAGGGTGCCTAGGGGCCTTTGCTGTGGGAGATACACCGCACATCACCAAACAACAAAGCCTTGATGAATCAGGTAGGAGATGATGAACCAGTCTCCCCGGCCTCCACTATGGGGCTTTGCTCTGCAAAAAAGAATTTCCTCTGTCGAACAGTAGTGGGAGGCAGACTGTAGGGGGTGTATTTGCATGTAAACAAGTTCCACTCACCTTCTGTCTGGAGCCGGGTAGGAACTTACTAAAAATACAAGTGGGGGCTTGGAGGCAGGTACTGGGGGGACAAAGGGCATAGATATAGTGGTGGCTTCTTGTAAGTCACTTCCCCCTGCTGAGCCTTATTTGTTGTAGGGTGGATTAAAGATGAGGTGCTCTAATGCGCTGTCTATGTATACCCAGAGCCAGAATGAGTCTGTTCAAAGCCAGTGCTCCAAATTAAGCTGTTAGCTTTGTTCCAGCCTGTTTGCCATTTTCTCTTCAGCAGAGCATTCCTGAAGTTCACATCGTTGATTGGCAGCTTCTTTCACCTAGAGTCCCAGCCCTGCCTTCTGCGTGGTGCTCTCTGGGACCCTAGCTGGACCCCTCCTGATCTCCCTCTCTCCCTTTCAGATGACCGTGAGTTTTCCCGTAGGACTACCTCTCACCATAGGACTGCCTCTCTCCGGGAGCCTTCATCAGTGCTGTGGCCCCTTTACCAGCCTCTGCCTTCAGAGCTCCTCCTTCTTACCCATTTTCAGTGACCAGACTAATCTGTCTAAAAACTGAAACCCTTCTGTGAATCTTTTTTGCCATCAAGATACAATTTAAACTTTGTGGCTTGGCATTCTAGACCCGCGACCTGCTGATTTCTTTTCTCCTTTCCATTCCCTCTGCCGTCCGTGAGCCCTACACTTCTACTGAACTACTTGCTGTCACCCCATAGCGTCATCCTTCTCATTTCTTTCTTTCTTTTTTTTTTTTTTAAGATTTTATTTATTTGACAGAGACATAGTGAGAAAGGGAACACAAGCAGGGGTAGTAGGAGAGGGAGAAGCAGGCCTCTCGCCGAGCAGGGAGCCCGATGTGGGGCTCGATCCCAGGACCCTGGCATTACGACCCGAGCAGAAGGGATCGCCCAATGACTGAGCCACCCAGGTGCCTTAACCCTCCCCATTTCTATACACATTTCCATTTCTTCTACCTGGAATATCCTACTTTAGCCCTCTCTAGAGTGAGAGCAGCCTGCTCCATGGTGTCCCAGATCTCCCCAGGAGGAGCCCCTTCAAATTGGCTCCTGCGTTCCTCTGACATCACCCATCATTCTTCAAGCACATCCTTACTTTCTGGCACAGCAGGATATTCCAAGCTCACCCGTGATGTTCCCACCCAAGCCCCAGCATCAGTCATTTCTCCAAGACAACATGGTTCTTATGAGATTATTAACAGGCAGGATCTGGGCTGAGGTGTACTCATGGCTTGCTACCAGAGTACCCTTGCTTCTAAGCCCTCTCAACAAACAGAACTAGGAAATACATACGCATAAACATGAAGACACACGCATCTACACATCTATGTCTGTATCTGCACAGAAAAACCATGAGTTCATCTGGTGACTCCAATGCCCATCTGACCTCACAGGGTTCCTTCTAGCCTTTCCCACCTTCCATACTTACAGGAACTCCCGTTTCTGGCAATTAAAAAAAAAATCTGACTCTCATTATCCACAAAATATTTACCTATCTGCTCCATTCTAGAACAGTAACTAGTTTCAGAATTGCTAACCCA
The DNA here is from genome assembly GCF_009829155.1 of Mustela erminea. NCBI lineage: Eukaryota > Metazoa > Chordata > Mammalia > Carnivora > Mustelidae > Mustela > Mustela erminea. The sequence continues at coordinate 3,583,875 of NC_045632.1, read as the reverse complement.
TATACCACTGTGAAAAACAAACCTACTAATTAGAGTTCAGTATTTGTTTATAGTTCTTTTTTCTTTAGTCTGAGGGTATATATTCAAAAGCTACATGGGTCAGTTCCTTTTTCCTGCCTCGGTGTAGTAATGGCCTCATTTGAAATAAATACTTAATATGCTGTAAAGTAAGAACACAAAGGAGCTCAAAGCTGTGACAAAGCACATGAGTACCCCCACCCTGTGACAGTTGCCCTCTAACTGGCTGGGGACTCAGAAGAGGGGGAGCTTTACAAATATAGAGATGCCAGGCTCTGCTAATTATTTTGATACAATAAATCTGGGCTAGAACCAGGTAATCTGTATTTTTCAAACGTTCCCCAAGTAAATTCTGGTATCCTATCAGTTGGACAAAGATCGGCTATAAGAAATAAAGCTAGAGGAGTCTGGCTGGCTCAGTCGGAAGACCATGTGACTTTGGATCTCAGGGCTGTGAGTTTGAGTCCCACGCTGGGTGTAGAGAGCACTTAAAAATTTTCTTAAAATATTTTATTTATTTGAGAGAGAAAGACACACAGAGAGAGGGAATATAAGCCGGGGGAGTAGGAGAGGGAGAGGCAGGCTTCAAACCAAGCAGGGAGCCCGATGCGGGGCTCGATCCCAGGATCCCGGGATCATGACCTGAGTTGAAGGCAGAAGCTTAACGACTGAGCCACCCAGGCACCTCTTAAAGATAAAATCTTTAAAAAAAAGAAAACTGTAAGAATAAAAGGCTAAAAAGAGCAGGGCCCCAATGATCTCTCCAGCCTCACTGTGTCATGGTCCTGGCACCACTGGTCCCGTGAAGGATCCGCATCTCTGCCTGCAATCACCTTGCCTCTCTCCAGTCCCTAGCAAATCCCTCTTCTTTACAAGCAAGCTCAGATGTATTGTCCTCTGTGAAGACTCCTCAGCTTGCCAATTACACCCAGGCCCCCAGTTCCCTGAGCTCCACGGTAGTTTATTATGAAGCAGTTCACAGAAGCTGAGAAACAGAACAGGACAACACAACAGCCTTCTCCAGAGCCCTGTTACTCCTCACAGGGAGAATGGTCTGTGTTTCTCTCTTCCACTGGCAAGGATCTAATGAGGATTCCCAGGCAAGGGACCTGGCATATAGCAGGTACTCAAACAATGTTTGGTTAAGATTATTTTCAGCTTTAATTTTGTGGCTCAAAAATGGCCCAAGTACTTTTCCACAACTCATCAGAACAGAGACTGAGAACTTTCAAGAAAGTTCACATTGCCAAGGATTCTATGCTAAGTATTCTCATCTTGCGATAAAGCCCATTTCTTCCTGCTCTGGGCTAAACCTGCGTGTTATTGTTCATGCTGGTAAGTGAATGCTGTTTCCATACTAGACCCGGTATTTTTAGCACTCCTGTTATGATAAACTCACAGTAACCTCAAAAAGAACAAATCAAAGTCAACTTTTTGTCACAGGAAACCAGCTCATGCTTAATGTTTTGCAACATGCCATGGGAGAATAATAAAAAGATGAGACCTTTTGCTCACAGATGGTGAGGCCAACTCTCAAGATAGTGGAAAAATGCAGCAGGAAGCATGCAGTCTGGCCGCTATCTTATTAGGTAAACTGGAAAAACACTCGACACCCAAACAAGGCAAACGCACACGCACACACCACAAAGCAGCTGCTTCCCCAGGGGCTGAATTGTGAATGGGGCAGTAAAACACCTACGTGTGAGGGCCAGGCCAGCACGATGTTGGAATCAAGTCTGAAGGGTGCCAAGAGAACAGGGCAGGCAAGAAGATCCTGCAGGGACACCATGGAGCAGGCTGCTCTCACTCTAGAGTGGGCCAAATGTCCAGACAAGCAACAACCAGTCACTCGGGCAAAACATACTTACTTACGGAGTAAGTGTTGTGTACTCTGCTGGGCGATAGTGAAATAAACTCAGGGTCCCTAGGAGGTCTCTCGGGTGTGCATCACAGCCAAGCAGGCACTGTGTCCTTACTAGGAACTCCCGAGGCATCATTAGGTGTAAAGGTCACCTTCCTAGAAAGGCTCTTGGGAACAGATTCCAAGGACCAGGAAAAACTGAAAACAACTTCCATACCTTTCAAGATGAAACTGGTCACAAACCACGCTACACCCAAAGGAATACATCACACAGCCAACAAGACATATGAGGTCACTCTATACATGCTCCAAGATCTTTCTGTACCACTGAAGACCATCAAGTGTAAAGAGCGAAACTGGCTTAACAGTCTGGTTTACACACACACATGCATGGTTATAAGTGTTAAATCAACTTCCAAGATAGGCCCTTTCAAGACACGCCCCCCCTTTTTTTCAAAAACATAAAACTCAAATGTCTCTTGGGGGAGAAGAAAGACTATCTGGGTCAGAATTCAGATAATCTTTCTGTCTAATACATATTTGAACCAGGGTTTTCTGTATTGTGGTGGTAATTCTATTTCTCTAACATGCAGGGCTCCTGATTTGAAATTTAACAAAATTACTTAGCTCGGAGGTGCATTTATAGATGTGAGGAACACAGTGCAGGGATCAAAGAGACCTCATGGTCTAAATCCTGGTTCTGTCTATAAAACCAAGCATATGCCCAAGCAAGCCACAGCCATGCTCAACCTTGGTCTCTTCAAAGAAAATGGGACAGCAACTATATTTTGAAGGCTGTCACAATAACTTGAGAATATGTCAGACGCTTAGCACATTGCCAGGTAAAGCAGCAAGCAGTGTCCAGTACCCAATAACCATTCTTACACGCCACAGGAAAACCACAGTAATGCCTGAAAAGTTGACCACTCAACCTGGATACTCCCCAAGGCCATCCTACTTCCGGAAGTCAGACGTGAGCAGTGTTTAATTTTATAATAACAAAAGTAAGGCCATTTTAGAATTGTATCAATTTCAGGTGTGCAAACCTCGACTTAAAAAACCAACCAATCAACCAATCGGGGAGCCTGGGTGGCTCAGTGGGTTAAAGCTTCTGCCTTCGGCTCAGGTCATGATCCCAGGGTCCTGGGATGGAGCCCCGCATCGGGCTCTCTGCTCAGCAGGGAGCCTGCTTCCCCCACCCCCTCTCTCTCTGCCTAATTGTGATCTCTGTCTGTGGAATAAATAAATAAAAACTTAAACAAACAAACAAACAAAAAAACCCAATCCTCCTCCTCAACATGTGACTGGAATATGTTCGGAAGAGTCAAAGGAAAATACTAAACAGTCTAGAAGCTGTGCCCCGGCACTCATCTTTCATATTCGCCATCTCAGTACCTCTCTTAGAGCCAAGGGAAGGCAGAGTTGTCTGCTAGCCCCTCAGTCCTAAGTCAGGAACCCAGATCTGAATGAAGCTCATACACCAAAGGTTAGGCCTGCTGATAAGGGGGAGGAGCTGTGATCTGAGCTCAGCTCTGTCAGTCTCCAAAGATCGTGGTTTTTCCAGGAGATGAGACTGCATCAGTCTCTACTCGGACTCTACTTTTACTGCCATGGTTAGCAATCAAAACAGGCTGGGCAAAAAGAATGGTTCTAATTAAAATCAAACTTTAGGACTATGTGGAGGATATTGTTTAAATTAATGAATTAATTTAAAAAAATAAAAAAAATAGCCCTTCCCAAAACAAACAAACAAAAATTTCTAGAATTTATTAAAAGAAATACACTTACACTAAGTTTTTTTTTCTTTCCTTTTTTTTTAAAATGTATTTGACAGAACAAGACACATTGAGAGATGGAACAGAAGCCGGGGGAGTGGGAGAGGAAGAACCAGGCTTTCTGCTGAGCAAGAAGCCTGATGAGGGGGGCTCCATCCCAGGACCCTGGGATCATGACCCGAGCCAAAGGCAGATGCTTAAGGACTGAGCCACCCAGGCGCCCCTAAACTAAGTTTTCTGGTGTAAGTCATAAATCAATAAAGTTATATAAGTCTAAAAGTAGAGGGACACCTGGGTGGCTCAGTCCATTAAGCATCTCCCTTCAGCTCAGGTCATGATCCAGGGTCCTGGGATTGAGCCCGACATGGGGCTCCCTGCTCAGGGGGGAGTTTGCTTAGCTCTCTCCCTCTGCCCCTCCCCTTACTTATGCACTCACTCTCTCAAATAAATAAATGAATAAAATCTTAAAAAAAAAAGATACAAATATAAAAGAGAAATACAAGCCACAAGAAGGGTATTTTATTAGATTCACTGATTATTTGGACTCAGAGGGGCCCGCCTGAGTGGATCAGTCATTAAGTGTCTACCTTCAGCTCAGGTCATGATCCCAGGGTCCTGCTCAGCAGGAAGCCTGCTTCTCCCTCTCCCGCTCCCCCTGCTTGTATTCCCTCTCTCTCGCCATCTCTCTCTCTCTCTGTGTCAAATAAATAAATAAAATCTTAAAAGAAAACATTTTATTTTTCAAGACAGGTTGGCTGACTTAGTCTTACCATTTTATTATATGTGCTGCCAAAGCGAGCACAGTCTTACCATTTTATAAGCAAGCAAACAAAATCCTAGAAAAGCAAGTTATCTGCCTAAAGTCACAAAGACAGTTAACAGCCAGTGTATTTGCAGAAGGCAACTTCACATGTGGAAGCTGCTATGCTTTGCTGCATAAATCCATTAAGGTCAAATTACAGGAGAATCCCATAGCTCCATGAATGGCTGAGCAGAAAATCAAAAGGAGTATTTCCCTGGGTGTAAGATCAAGATGACACACCCACAGAGGATCAACTTCATACCTATAAGTGGAGGATTCTAAGCTGCTGGTATAACCTGGGAGAGATCACAACAGCCATTTCCCTCTACCTCCAGAACTTCAGCCCAGCAGGCAGTGGAGGGCATTAATAAAATTAAGTATGCATTCATAGAGAAGCTCCCAGAAGCCAAACCAGGCCCTCTGGCTCACTGCATTTGGGGCACTCCCAGTAGCTCCAGCCTCTCTGGGAAGATGCATCAGAGCCTAGAGAGACCAACGGAACAAAAAAAATCACCACTAGGAATGTGTTGTAGGACACCACACAAGAAAGCCTAGAACCTGTCACCTGCTGCAGAGAGAGGCTCAGGAAAGGCTGTGTTGGATATCCAGAAACAGCCAGAAAGAGCACTGGAGTGGTATGAAGGAACTAGCCCCTGGCAGAGTCAGGGGACTTGGTTGAGACGTAGACTCTACCACTAATTTGTTTTATGATGATGGCAAGTCACTTCCCCTCCTGTGCCACTGGGTTCTGAGGTTTGGGGAAAGTGGCCTGATGATCTGGACTTGCCAGCCATCGATGAGGGTCCTTCAGCCACGCACGCCACAGGTGAGGGGTGTGGAGGGAGGAGCAGAAAGCCCCTTCCTGCCACTCCTGGTCTAGAGGGCATATGGGCCTGCCTCCTTTTATAATTCCATGACTGCAACAAAACCATACATGTAAAAATCATTAAGATAGTAAATTTCATGGTATGTGTTTACTATACTTTTTTTTAAAAGATTTTATTTATTTATTTGACAGAGAGAGAGCACAAGTAGATAGAGAGGCAGGCAGAGAGAGAGAGGGAAGCAGGCTCCCTGCTGAGCAGAGAGCCCGATGCGGGACTCAATCCCAGGACCCTGAGATCATGACCTGAGCCGAAGGCAGAAGCTTAACCCACTGAGCCACCCAGGTGCCCTCATGGTATGTGTTTCTTACTGTAACAAAAAAATTGGGGGGCATCTGGGTCGCTCAGTGGGTTAAAGCCTCTGACTTCGGCTCAGGTCATGATCCCAGGGTCCTAGGATTGAGCCCCACATCGAGTTCTCTGCTCAGCAGGGAGCCTGCTTCCCCCCACCCCACCCCGCCTGCCTCTCTGCCTACTTATGATCTCCATCAAATAAATAAATAAAATCTTAAAAAAAATTTATATGACTACTGACTAACGAACATCATTTTAATCACCAAACCTGAAGCCCTGAAATTGAAACTGAAAAAGTAGTGAGTGCCGTTTAGAAAAGTAAACATATGGGATGTATTATCCAACAAAATGTCACAGGCAGAAAATTAAAATCTAGTAGGATTGCTGCCATGATAATACCTACTCAAATATGGAATTAAAGGAAACTGAGTCAGGGCGCCTGGGTGGCTCAGTTGCTTGAGCGACTGCCTTCGGCTCAGGTCATGATCCTGCTCAGACTTCCAGGATTGAGTCCCGCATCGGGCTCCTAGCTCCTTGGGGAATCTGCTTCTCCCTCTGACCTTCTCCTCTCTCATGCTCTCACTCATTCTCTCTCAAATAAATAAATAAAATATTTAAAAATAAATAAATAAAAAATAAAGGAAACGGAGTCAATCCCAAAATTTCTACACAGTTGCAAAGTACTTGTGTCAAAACACAAAACCCCAAACAAAACAAAACAAAACCCCACAACTTTACAGATAACACAGGTCTCTAGGACTTCCGTGCTCTGTGCTGAGAGTGTGCATACTATCCAAACCTTACAAAAATGCCCTTGAGGCAAGTGCTATTAACACTGTGACAGAGAGGAATATGAGTGAGCTTTAGGGAATTTAACTCTGTGGCTCAACATTACCCACCTAAAAAAAAAAAAAAAAAGACAGAAGCAGGACTGAAAAACCAGATGTTTTGATTCGAAAGCTGCTGTTCTGAACAACCATGCACCAAGTCGGCCATTTGGGTCAGTAACAAGGCTACTGCTTCTTGCTCAGGCTACTGCTTCTTGTCTACATCCCCTGCCCCTGTAACATCTGCCAGTGCTGGCCAGCAGCGGCCTGATGTGAATTACACTTTCCCCCATACTGCTGCCTCCCACCTCAGTCCTGGGCTCCTGAGGGCAGGGATGGCCACAGGCCTGGGTCTTAATCAGTCCTTTTTTAAAAAAAAAAAAGAAAAATTAAAAAAAAAGATCTTTTTTTTGACAAAAATTACAAGTAGGCAGAGAGGCAGGCAGGCAGAGAGGAAGGGAAGCAGGCTCCCCGCAGAGCAGAGAGCCCAACGTGGGGCTCAATCCCAGGACCCTGGGATCATGACCTGAGCCGAAGACAGGGGCTTTAACTCACTGAGCCACCCAGGCGTCCCTGACTTTTTTTTTTTTTTTTTTAAGATTTTATTTATTTACTAGATTGAGAGAGAAAGAGTAAGTGAGCACAAGCAGAAGGAGACCAGGCAGAGGGAGAACCAAACTTCCTGCTGAGCAGGGAGCTGGTTGTGGGACTCAATCCCAGGACCCTGGGATCATGACCTGAACTGAAGGCAGATGCTTAACCGACTGAGCCACCCAGGTGTCCTTGTCTTTTCTTTTTTCTTTTTCTTTATTAAGATTTTATTTATTTGACAGAGGGAGAGAGAGACAGAGAGAGAGAGAACAAGCAGGGGGAGTGGCAGAGGGAGAGGGAGAAGCAGACTCGCCGCCAAGTAGGGATCCCAATATGGGACTCTATCCCCGGACCCTGAGATCATGACCTGAGCCAAAGGCAGATGCTCAACCAACTGAACCACCCAGGCACGCCCGTCTGTATCTTTTAAAACACCTATAAATGGGGGAACAGCAGCTAGCCCACATGGCTGTAGGGAGGATTCCATAAGCCAACACCTAGAGAGCACGATGGAGGTAGGCTGCTGTGTCCAGGTGTTTCACACCGCCTTAGGCTTCAAAGACCTGAGCGGTTCAGGGCCCCAGCTCCTTTGCCGTGGCCAATCTGTATTCTCTCAGGTAAAACACTGAGCCTCTCCTGGTCTCTGTTTCCTCACCTCAAGGAACCAAACTGGGGAGAATTCCCACCCACGCTGTGTATCTCACAAGGCTGCTGCGTTGATGAGCTCAGAGGAGAAAATACTCGAGAAACTGCAGAGGGTTAGAACAGATGTCTTGCCCTTGGTACTACTGACACTGTAATATTGTGGGCCAGATAACTCTTTGCCACAGGGGCTGTCCCGTGCCATGGATATTTAGCAACATGCCTGACCTCGCCCCACTCCACCTGCCCATAGCCTGAACAATCAAAAATGCCTTAATACTGCTCATGTCCCCAGCAAGCAAAACCACCTTCGGTTGAGAATCACCAGATTTTGGTAAATTCAAATACCAGTACAAGCAGCAATAAGAACCACTTGGGTTATAAGCCCCAAAACTGCAAATTAACGGCTACTGTTTACTGAGGGCTCTCGATGTGTCAGGCAGAGCAATCAGCTTCTCCCAAAGGCCCATGCCCCATGCTCAGGCTGGACTACAGACAGCACTGCCTTGCGACCCTGTCCTCATCCAAAGGAGTATTTTCTGAATCCTAGCACACTCATTCCTAAGACTCATTCCTACCTAACGCACTGGATGCCCTCCCTTAACTCCCCACACTGGATGATTTCTAGACAAATGGATATTAAGTGCTCTAAACTAGTTTCTCCCAACTCTCCCCAACCCAACCTGGCTAACACCACTAATTACAGGAGGAAGGCTTCATTCCTAGCCTCATCTGATTTTTCAGTTTATTAAGGAAGTTTTATGTAGTTTTACATATTTCCTTCTGAACCAATATACATAGTGCCTGCGGAAGGAGGAACTGTGTTCGCTATCACACACAGCCACCATCTGTCCTGACTTGGGGCAGGGGGTGTTCCTGGAGTCCGCAGAGACCCAGTCCTGGAGAAAGGAAGGCTGAAGACTATCCAAATGCAACCAAAGGTGCTTTGCAAATTTGACAAATAAAAGCGACATCTCTACCCCCGTCTCCTGAGAACGGGTGAGGCTTATGCAGAGCTCAATGGGGGGCCACATCTCCAGCCCAGCCAACAGGATGTTCTCGAGTGGTCACGGAGAACCAGCTCGTGAAGAACTAGACTGGGGCAAACATTAAGAGAGCCCTGGACTCTGCAGCTGCAGTTCCGGAAAGCAAAGCACAAAGCGCCCACTGGGACGCTCTGCTCAGGCTCCTCACCTTGAAGGAGAAAGTAATCCGAGGTTGTGCGCTTCAGAGCTGCCTTCGCCTTATCACTTCTCCAGTCCACTTCCAGTGCGTCCTTAACGGAGCAAAAGACCACCTTCTGTTGAGAAAAAGGCAAAATTGCTTAGGGAGAAAAATGTTAGCTTTAAATCGCAAGGCAGTAGCTCCTCACCATCTAGGAGAAATGTCATTATTTAAGGCTTACTGTTCATTAATAGCAGCTGAGGACCACGCAAACCCAATAAATGTTAACTGAGCACTTACTGTGTGCACCTCTGCACGCTGGGGACACAGCAACGAGTGACATACACTCCCTGCACCGGAAGGAGTCAGAGCAAAGCTAAAGACCCAGTTCCACTGTGGCTTTAACTCTGGCTGTGCTCACACTGCAGAAATTTTTGCACAAGTGAACAAGACTGTGTGTCTACAGATAGTCAATAAAACATTCTTTGTTATAGCCAACAAAAACATTAAATGTGTCTCATCAGAACAATGGTTTGAGAATAAAAATAACAATAAATAAGAGCAAGAAACACAAGCAACGGTTATGAGACAAAATCTCCAGGCTGCGGGGCTGGAGAAGGCATTTGTAAAAGGCCTGTAGTGAAAGGAAGCATGGCTGTAACCTATTAAAGCTAAATAAAATGATCTCAAAAAATGCCATTCTGTATCTGTATTTTAAAATATAAATAATTAAATATGAGTAAGAAAGTGACTTTCCTTTTCCTTTCCTGAATCGTTCAGTCCAGAAACCATCCACTGGCACTTAGGAAGGGCAGGGAAGAGTGTGTAGAGGTGCTGGGTGACTGGCTGCAGGGGACAGAGCAGAGCTGGGTGGGAAAGGTGGCATCCTGCAACCGGGGGCGGGCGGGGGCGGGGGTCGGCTCAGGTAGTGGTAGACTGGGAGACTCACTCCCACCAAGGACTTCTGCAACAAGTGAAAATAGAGAACATAGGTTTCTCACTGTCAGAAAAGAGAATTAGAATTGCGGAAAGGGAAAAAAACCAGAATAAAGCCTGTGGTGGGGTTATTAGTATGAACTCATTTTCAATATATACAGCACGGAAGTAAGTGCAGACACAAGCCTGTGTGTACATGTGTACAAACACTGAGCAGCCACGTCCACAGACAAAGCATCAAGGCGATGACGCCCTGAGAACAGTCAGTACATCTAACCCCCAGACCTTGGGATTCTAACCCCCCACTGAGAAACATTTCTCTTTGGAGAAACAGCTGATTTCACGGCTAATGCAGGAAGAGTATGATAGGAGCCCCAAACATCTTACTGCGCCTGAAACAAAGTGTGCACAGAATGATGGGGGTGTGTCCCGAGTAAATAGGAGCCAACCAACATAAAGGAGCTCCCACTGGTCAAACTGGAACACTTTATGGAAAAAAATAAACAGTAAGAGATTTTTTTTTTTTTTAAAGATTTTATTTATTTATTTGAGAAAGAGAGACAGTGAGAGACAGCATGAGCGAGGAGAAGATCAGAGGGAAAAGCAGACTCCCCATGGAGCTGGGAGCCCGATGTGGGATTCGATCCTGGGACTCCGGGATCATGACCTGAGCCGAAGGCAGTCGTCCAACCAACTGAGCCACCCAGGCATTCCAACAGTAAGAGATTTTAACACTTCAAATGAACTAGAATCCTTTAGTCTTTGATCTAAAATCGGCTAATTTGATAAAGTCTGATGAATAATGAGGTTATTTACATATTTTCAAAATACCTCTCCAGGGGCGCCTGGGTGGCTCAGTGGGTTAAAGCCTCTGCCTTCGGCTCAGGTCGTGATCCCAGGGTCCTGGGATCGAGCCCCGCATCGGGCTCTCTGCTCGACAGGGAGCCTGCTTCCTCCTCTCTCTCTGCCTGCCTCTCTGCTTATTTGTGATCTCTCTCTGTCAAATAAATAAATGAAATCTTTAAAAAAAAAACAAACAAAAAAACCTCTCCAAAAATTATTGGAGGGGAAATTACAGGGAAAAGAGGAATTGTTTTCTTTCTTTTTTAAGATTTTATTTATTTATTTGACAGAGAGATCACAAGTAGGCAGAGAGGCAGGCAGAGAGAGAGGAGGAAGCAGGCTCCCTGCTGAGCAGAGAGCCTGACGTGGGGCTCGATCCCAGGACCCTGGGATCATGACCTGAGCCGAAGGCAGAGGCTTTAATCCACCGAGCCACCCGGACGCCCCAGAGGAATTGTTTTCAAAGGAGAAATCTGGCAGGCATAATTCTACTCAAATGACCAAAATTACCAATGTCAGTAAAGCAGCATATGGAAACCAGCACCAGACCGCAGGATGGGATGAGGAGCAACCCTGCTATGGTACTTTTGCCAACGGTGTGAAGCTGGAATCTAATCGTGACGGAACAGCAGACGAACCCAGACTAAGGAACAATTTACAAAATAAGTGGCTTGTAATCTTCAAAAGCATCATGAAAATCTAGATGCGCACATGATCCAGAACTGAATCCTTCTGCCATTAAGGACATGATTGGACAACCGATAAAATCTGAATAGGGTCTCAGGGTTAGATAGTAGTGATGTATCCATTTGAATTTGGATTTTGAAGTTTGGTTTGTGACTACAGAAAATGCCTTGTTTGAGAAAACACAGACTGAAATATTTGGGAGTGATGAAAGGAGCACGGTTTGAAACCTTATTCTCAGATGGTTCAGGAAAAAAAAAAGGTTCTCAGCACTAGCTACTTTAACGAAGTTTAAGATGGCTACGTGTGGGGGGCGCCTGGGTTGCTCAGTGGGTTAAGTCGCTGCCTTCGGCTCAGGTCATGATCTCAGGGTCCTGGGATCGAGTCCCGCATCGGGCTCTGTGCTCAGCAGGGAGCCTGCTTCCCCCTCTCTCTCTCTCTGCCTGCCTCTCCATCTACTTGTGATCTCTCTCTGTCAAATAAATAAATAAAATCTTAAAAAAAAAAAAAAAAAGATGGCTACGTGTGGGACGCCTAGGTGGCTCAGTCTGTTAAGCGTCTGCCTTCGGCTCAAGTCGTGATAATCCCAGAGTCTTGGGTTCAAGCCCAGTCAGGTTCCCTATTCAGCAGGGAATCTGCTTGGGATTCTCTCTCCTTTTTCCTCTCCTCCATCCCCCACATGTGCACTCCTCACACTCTCTCTCTAATAAATAAATAAAATCTTAAATAAACAAACAAAAAAGATGGGGGCATCTGGGTGGCTCAGTCAGTTTAAGTGTCTGCCTTTAGCTCAGGTCATGATCAGGTTCCATGCTCCTTCCTCGCTCTCTGCTCCTCCCCCCACTCATGCTTGTACTGTCTCTCTCTGAAAAAAATAAAATCTTTAAAAAAAAAAAAAAAAAAAAAAAGATGGTATGTGAGTATGTATAAATAAATTCAAACTTCCTGAGGTATGGGTCTCTTTTTCTCCCTCCTTCTTTCACCACATATACATACCACACACCCACCCCACTCCCCCAACAAACGCCCCAGATATTTAAGAAAGAAAAGAGACGACAGTATAATTAGGATGCTAAGTGAACCAAGACCTATCCGCTCCCAGGCAGTTGACGCTGCTTGCTAACGACCAAAATGGAAATGACAGATGAAAGCTCAAGCACCTAGTGAAGATGAAACAGTCATACGGTTTTTAAGGAGGTTTTCTATGTCCCCATAATCACTCCTTTGGGATTTCAATCCACTGTAAGAATTGGTATACGAAATGTTTGTACTGTCCTCCAACTTTTTGGTCAATGAGTCTGTCTGACCTCAAAAGTCAAGTCAAACAGCCCCTGAGTGACATTTACTGCTTAATACAGACTGCTCGACCCTTTTGAAGGAGTCTCACAACACAGATCAAGCCATCAGCAGTATGGTCTGGGAATGCCATCACACGAGCAAAACAAACTCTCATGAGGTTTCATAAACTACCAAGATTTTAATTCAGAATTTTTGTAGTTCACCTGGCTAAGAATCCACTGATTTGTTAGGTCACGACGCTATGACAAACGAGGAAAAAAAGTTCTGTTTCATGGTCTCAGTCCTACGAAGGCCCACCTCTAAACTTTCAGGGCTTGGGGTGAAAGTACAAATGGAAACCCATATACCACTTCTACATATTTGTAAGTATAAATCATACGAACAGGCTATTAAAAAATAAAGTATATTATATTCTCTTGCCTTAACAAATATATTTTCTTACTACCTGGAAGACTAGGATCAAATTTGGAATTCTCACCCTCCTTGGGAGTTCTGTGCCAGAATGGGGTGCACTGCAAAAGGTGGTCCTCTTTCCCTCTCTCCTCCCCCCTCTGGCTCTCACAGCTCAAGAGGCTCTGCATGTTGAGTGTGGCCTCCCAGACCATCCTTCCCCCACTACAACAACTACTCCTCAGCCCTAGGCACATGGACATTGTTGCCAAGGTTTGCACTCTGGAGGAAGATGAGGGAAGAAGCCCACAAAAGCCTGGGAAGTAAGCCTGGGGTTGTCTGGGCAGGAGATTCCAGGAGTCCCAAGCATCCACAATGTGGCCCAGAACTGAAGAGGTGGGTTAGTAGGGGAGATGGGCCCAGGTGGACATATCTCTTTAATTCCATGGAATCCTCATTCTACTAGGGGAATGGCTGGAAGGAGACCAGAGTGGAACCTTATACAGCGCTAGGACCAAGGACAGAGGCCCTCTTTCCTCCCCAAGTTAAAGGGCAGAACTCACCGAAATTTTGCTGTAACTTGTGAACTCAGACAAATGAATTTACCTCTCTTAGGCCTGTCTCTGGCAGGCAGCCTTTAGGGAAGTTTTCTGAAATTTGGGGAGGAGGACCCCAGTAAACCTTGTCTGAAATACGTAGCAGCCCTCCAGCTACAGATGACACAAAGCCAGACGCGGGCACATGGCTCAGGCCACACCAACCAGATTCTTTCTCCTGGGAACTAGGAATATGAAAGCTAGAAACAGAGACACACTGATGACCAGAAGGGCTCTTTAGAAAAAAGCTAAATTCCGACTGTCTCCAAGTCTCCCTAGCTGGCCTGGTCTTTATCCTTCTCGGGTCATAGTGGCTGTTCAATGCTTCTTGTGCTACCGCATTCCGCCTACAATTAATGTCCCATTTTTCTGGTTCAAACTACCTAAAGCCTATCCTCTGGGTGCCTGGCTGGCTCAGTTGGTGGAGCATGCGATACTGATCTAGGGGTCATGAGTTTGAGCCCCATGTGGGATGTAGAGATAACTTAAAAAATAAATAAAAAACCGAAAATGATGTCCCCTAATCTATAGTACGTACAAATGCAGATTAGTGGTACCCGTCTTACCCACCTCACGGACACTGGATTTATAACCAGAAAAATATGCTTAAAAGCATCCTCAGAAAATGAAGGGTCTTCACGAAAAGCCCCCAGCAATATCTGCCAGGCAGCTGCAACCACAACGAACACCCTAAAACAGGTCACTTTTGCACCTCACTCAGCCCTCCCTCCTCTCCCCGCCCTCAGCTCATGGATCCCTCTGGGTATAATGCCTGACTGACTTCCCTCCACTATCCATTTCCTTTCCTGGCAATTCTGAGCCTTAAGGATTTCAATCTGATAGTCTAGTTAAGACTAATAAGAAGCCCTCTTACACCTCTCCCCAGATGGGGATAAGCTTCCTGAGGCAGGGACCACAGTGGAAGACGCAGCACTGCACAGAACAGAATGTCAGTAAGTATCCGTGAGTTGATAGGGTCCAATCTGCTTTTCATTTGCCAAAAAGCCTGACAGTAAATACAAAAGATGAATTCTCCCACCCAGTCTGAGAGCTGTCAAACTGCAGGGCTGAAAAAAAAAAGGGGGGGGGGCGCGCCTGGGTGGCTCAGTGGGTTAAGCCGCTGCCTTCGGCTCAGGTCATGATCTCAGGGTCCTGGGATCGAGTCCCGCATGGGGCTCTCTGCTCAGCAGGGAGCCTGCTTCCTCCTCTCTCTCTCTCTGCCTGCCTCTCTGCCTACTTGTGATCTCTGTCTGTCAAATAAATAAATAAATAAAATCTTTAAAAAAAAAAAAAAATTGCAGGGCTGTGCTGAGCCACTCCGAACAGTGGACAAGTGCAAAACCCTCACTACAACATGAGCTGGTTTGATGGACTGAGGCAAGGCAGCAAGAGAAGTGACACAGCCTCTTAAAGCCAGAGCCTCCAAAGTGGACTATCTGCTCCCAGGCTTATGGGAAATACATTGCACGAAGAAAGCAGAAGATGGTACTTGTTTCCATCACATAGATTAGATCACTATGTATGACTCGTGTGTGCTAATGGATGTTCATTAAAATTTCAACTTCATCACATATGTGAACGAGTAGAAAGAACACTGAAAGGAACACGACAGTCATTACTGGGGAGCAGGGTTCACATTATCTCAACTTGTTCTGTATTTTCCACATTTGGGACTGTAAACACATTTTACTTTTTTTTTTTTTTTTTTAAAGATTTTATTTATTTATTTCAGAGAAAGAGAGAGAGACAGAGAGCACAAGCACAAGGGTGGAGGGACAGAGGGAGAAGCAGGCTGCCCGCGGAGCAGGGAGCCCAACTCGGGACTTGATCCCAGGACTGAGGATCATGACTTAAGCCAAAGGCAGACACCCAACCAACTGAGCCACCCGGGTGTCCCAACACACTTTACTTTTATTTTTTTGTTGAAGATTTTATTTATTTATTCGACAGAGAGATCACAAGTAGGCAGAGAGGCAGGCGGGGGGAGGGGGGAAGCAGGCTCTCTGCTGAGCAGAGCCCGAAGTGGGCCTCGATCCCAAGATCATGACCTGAGCCAAAGGCAGAGGCTTAACTCACTGAGCCACCCAGGTGCCCCACACACTTTACTTTTAAAAAGCTGAACATCTATAACAAGGAAGGGATACAGCTCTGGCTGTAAAGCTAAATGTGAATCAGAATTGAAACAACTTTGAAAACCAGATTTCTAGGTTGGACTTCCACACCTACTCACAGGAGTCTATAGTTTTCAAAAGCATTCTAACGAATGACAACTGCAATCCTAAGACAAAGCTGTCACACTCAGCAGAGTGGCAAAAGAGCCTGAAGTCACCAAATGTTACCGTCACATACTGCTGATTCTGGACTGTGACCTGACAGAACTACTCAAGAGTCATTTAGCAGGTTTGGTTAAGTTGAAACTGCACGTACCCTAATTTCCCTCCTAAGTATACACCCCAGAGAAATCACACATTTACCCAGAGAGATTATCTACACACACACACACACACACACACACACACACACACACACACACACTTTCTCTCTCTCTGTGACACCATTTGTAACAAAAAAAACGTACATGCCCACGTGCCCATCAATAAAAGATTCGATAAACAATAATGCTTTCACACAATACTCTACAGCGGGGAAAAAAAAAGACATAACGTCCTGCAGGGCTGTCCTAGAGAACTCACGATGATGATGGCAATGTCCTGAATCTGTATTTGGGCTTCACAATACAAATGCCAACAGCCACACATGCTTGGTGAGCATTTGAAATGTGGCTAGGAGAATGAAGAAAATTTTTTATTTTAGTTAATTCTAATTTAAATAGCCATATGTGGCTAGTGGCTAACCACAATGGAGAGCAAAGCCCTAGACCTGCAGACAAACAGACGGCCTCACAAATATAATGGTGCTCTTAAAAAGCAGGTGGTCGGGGCACGTGGGTGGCTCAGTGGGTTGAGCCTCTCTGCCTTCAGCTCAGGCTGTGATCTTGGGGTCCTAGGATCAAGCCCCGAGTTGGGCTCTCTGCTTGGCAGGAAGCCTGCTTCCTCCTCTCTCTCTGCCTGCCTCCCTGCCTACTTGTGATCTCTGTCAAATAAATAAATAAAATCTTTAAAAAAATAAAAAATAAAAAGCAGGTGGCAGCACATATACAATATTAAACCTGAGGGGCACCTGGGTGGCTCAGTGGGTGAATCCTCTGCCTTCAGCTCAGGTCATGATCTCAGGGTCCTGGGATCAAGCCCCGCATCGGGGTCTCTGCTTAGCAGGGAGCCTGCATCTCCCCCACAACTCCGCCTGCCTCTCTGCCTACTTGTGATCTCTGTCAAATAAATAAATAAAATCTTTAAAAAAAAAAATATTAAACCTGATTTTTAAGATGTTAAAAAGCATACCAAACAATTCTATATTGCTGGGAAATACATAAGTAGTAAGAAGAAATGGGTGGGAATGAGAACCACAATTGAGGACGGAGGTTACTTATATTGGAGAGAGACAGCCAGTGGACCTTGATCATGCTAGCAAAGAAGATTTATGTATCTATTTTTAAAGATTTTTTTGTTGGGGCGCCTGGGTGGCTCAGTGGGTTAAGCCTCTGCCTTCGGCTCAGGTCATGATCCCGGAGTTCCGGGATCGAGTCCCGCATCGGGCTCCCAGCTCCATAGGAAGTCTCCTCTCTCTAACCTCCCCTCTCATGTTCTCCCTCTCTCTCTCTCTCAAATGAAAAAAAAAAATCTTTAATTTGTACTGATGTCATATTATTTGAGAGTATCAAATATCATAATAAAAAATACACCGGACTGTGCTCTGATGCTGGGAGAGACCTCTTGCCTCAAGCCTAAAATGCCAAACCCCCACCGCCACCAGCCACCCCGCCATATCTGTCCTACCTGGAAAACCTGCTGTCGGCACTCTACCCAGCTCTGCGATATGCACCCTGTCTCTCCTGTCCCCCACCCCAAACCAAGTGATTCGGACAATCAGCAGGGCTTTGAACACCTCTGGCCTAAAGGTCCCTGGTCTAGGGAACCCAATGACCTACTTCTTAATATTCCTGGCCAAGTCCCTTGTCCTCTCCAGAATTCTGTTCTCTCAGCCCAGCTCAGGTAACGTAAACCACAACAACTAATGTGCCAGGCGGTTAATTAACCCACTTGGTTGATCACAAAGAAAGTCAACTCAGTAATTCTTTTTTAAAATGACAATGATCTCCAAAGCTGTCCTATGATGTGGCAGGAGCAGCCACAACATAGTGACCAGACATCTCCCGGGGACTGTGCCAGGAACTGCACCAGGAGCACAGCGGTGAACCAAAGTGCCTAGCCCTTCCAGAGCCTAGACTCTGACGGGGAAACACTGACAGGATCCCTCAGCATCACGAACCAAGGTGAAGAAAGAGAGTGGTCAGTCCCTGGAATGTTCCCTTCAGCTTGGGGGCAAGAGGAGATGAGTCGTCCAGAAACTGCTCCAAAATGGGGATCAAAATAATGAATCACTCGTCAACTGTGGAATTTCACAACTGATTCATGACAAGAGCATTAACGGTGCCCAAATTAGTCCCTTACTATTTCAGAAACAGAGGTAAAATTAAATCTGTATTTCTTAGCATGTCAAGAACAAATCCTATGTTGTGTTTAATTTTTAAAGAGCCGTGATGGAGGGGCGCCTCGGTGGCTCAGTGGGTTAAGCCTCTGCCTTTGGCTCAGGTCATGATCCCAGGGTGCTGGGATCAAGCCCCACATCAGGTTCTCTGCTGAGCAGGGAGCTTGCTTCCCTTCCTCTCTCTCTGCCAGCCTCTCTGCCTGCTTGTGATCTCTGTCTGTCGAATAAACAAATAAAATATTTAAAAACAAACAAACAAACAAATAAATAAAGAGCTGTGATGGAAAGTAACCACTCCCGGGCATCTACTCGCATCTGGCAGCCCTTAACAGTAAAGAAACAGAGCAGCAGCAAGGGAGCATGAGGGTGACCTTGTACCCTAAAGGCTTTTCCAGAAAGGTCCCAATCTTCACATATTTTATCTCATCATCACCATAAAACTTCAAATTATCCTAGAAACTCTAAGGGAATTCACACTTTAGGCGGCAGGGCAAGCCTGTGGCCTCGACCGTCTATGTCCTCCCCCTCCACTCCGCCTTACACGACCACGGGAGCTCGGGCAAGTCAAGGAACTTCTCTTAGCTTCGGCAGCAGCTATAAGGAGACTGGATGCGCTTCCCTGCACCCAAGAGAATGCCTCGCACACAGTAGGCATCTTGCATTTCAAAGATAAAGAAAGAGCTGGCTGCTTTGGGGAAAAGGAAGCCAGAGTCATTCTGTTCCAATGTCTGCCTTTCAGCTGATCCCACTTCCTGTGACTAAATGCCAGTCCTGGCTTCAGTGCTCCGCAGACCTGCCTTCATGTGCCAACTCTGACAATTCTTCCTCTGAGAAATCTTTCTGGACATTTCCTTATAAAACTACTGCCCTCTCCTTTACCTACTTTGTACTGATGTCTCTATTAAACTTATGCCCGAGACCTGATTCTGATGAACTCTGTCTCATGACTTTTCCTGGGCACCACAGGAAGCCAACTACTGAGCACCTACCTCTGGGCTACACATTTTCCCACTCTCGTATTTATCATGATGACACATGTGCTAGAAAGGCCCAGTATCCTCCTAAGCGGTGTGAAAACCACAGGTCTATTTTTCCTCTTTGTTTTTTAACGTTTCTAATTTAGGAGCACAATGTGTACCTTGAAGCAAAAGTGGCTATACAACATTTGGTTGAACCTAAGGAAAGGGGGCGGGCGGGGAGGGAACCCTAACCAGAAGCCTTTCGCAGGAAACAGGAAGTGGTTGCCTCCCCACCATCCTGCACTTTGAGCATAACCCAACTACTTATTCTGTACAATTCAGGCGAAGGGGCATAATCTCAATCAAGGAATTTCTGAGTTGGAAGAAAACTTCAAAATCCCGGAGCAGTCTCTGCCAAAATGGATGAGGCCTATTATTATGAGGTGGCAAAGCCCGAGCCCAAACCCAGCTCACACCCGTCCTTCCACAGTGCTCTTAGTGAGGCCGCACAAAGACAAGGTTTGGAATCCCAGGGATTGTCATCAGGAATGCACTGAATGCCTCACAACCTTAAGGGCTCGGGGTTGGAATCCAGGCCTGAATTGTCCAAGTGAAACAGCTGACTAACAATGTCAGCTGGGGAATATTTTGATACCTTCAAAATCGGCCCCTGCAGGAAGAGGCCGCACAAAGAGCTCTGTGACTGAAGAGCCCAAGGAATGGTACGCAAAGGCCACCGGGTGCCTGGCTGGGCTGCCCACATTCCCCTCATAGCTCCATAAAGTGGCTCCCCAGAGCGGTTTCCAGATCCACCCCAGTGGGCACCATCAGTATTGAGTCCAGGGGAAGCGTCCAGCTGTGAAGGGCTAACAAAGCTGGGAGCTCTCTCCATTTGAATGTGAAAGACCCGCCTCAATCAGAGAAGGCCCTTAAGCCATAAAACCCTTCACACCAAGGCCAAGTGTCACACTTGTAAGAGGGTGTGATTTATAAATTGACAGCACCCACAAAGCTGCTTTTGTACTCCTCCGTTAGTTAACAATTTATCTCCCCCCACCAAACTCACGGGGCTATTCAGATAAAGCTTGACTGGGCCTCAAAAAGAAAGAAAAGAAGGGAGAAAGAAAAGGACCCAAGTTTTGGCCAAAACACCAATGTTCACTCTGGGTAATTATGGTCCTGTGAATAGACACTAAAATTAGGGCTTAATAATTCCTCTGTATCACACTCACAGCAATCAAACTCTTCCAATACAAACATAAAGAGCAAGAAAACGAAAATCTCTGGCCCAGCCTTGCTGGAAACTCAAAGAGTTCCACTTCTGTGGTTTCTGCAGTCTCTCTTGTGGTTTCTGCACTCTTAGAATCCCCCCTTTAGAGCAATTTTAACTTGAAGCTCTGACCAGCTGTTTTTCTTTCTCCACATTTAAATCTACAAAGCAAAGAGTAAATATGGGCTCGGTCATCTCTCTCCTCAGTTGGACAAAACCAATTCTGGCCCCTTCATCTTGTCTCCCCCATCGCGTGACCCCCTTCTCAGATTCCAACACGGGCTTCAGAAGATCCTCTCCTGCCGAGTCCCCGCCCCTCCTCTCGCTGTAAAACGAACTTAAATCTCTGCGCCAACTCCAGTACAGCCTACATCCCTACAAACTATGTTAGAAAGTACACAACGGATGATAACACTTGTCAACATTGAGGACTTTCTTCCTAAAAGGTTATCTGGTGGAAAGCTGACCCCAAAACTTCATCTTAAAGAAGAAAAGCATAAACAATTCAAACTTTAAACTGTATTCCTGCCCACTTAGGTAGGATTTCCCTAAATTGTCTGTCTATCCAAAAAACTTTCTTTTATGCAAGAGGCATGGCCTTTGCTCCAAAACAGTTCTTCTGCTACTGCTCCAGATACCAGAGGCCCCCGTCGGCCCACAAACCAAGTAAGCCCTGCAAGCATGTTCTCTTTAGCCCCTGCAGGGTGAAAGAAGAGCATTCAAACCAAAGTGGTGTTAAAAAGTTTGGGAGTAGGGGCACCTGGGTGGCTTAGTGGGTTAAAGTCTCTGCCTTCGGCTCAGGTCATGATCCCAAGTTCCTGGGACGGAGCCCCGAGTCTCAGCAGGGAGCCTGCTTAAAAATAAAGTTTGGGAATGGCACCTGGGTGGCTCAGTCCATTAAGCATCTGCCTTTGGCTCAGGTCATGATCCCAGGGTCCTGGGATCAAGTCCTGCATCGAGATCCCTGCTCAGCAGGGAGCCTCTCCCTCTGCCTGCTGCCCCCCAGCCCCCACCCCCGCTTGTGCGTGCCTGTGTACTTTCTCTCTCTCCAAATAAATAAAATATTTAAAAAAAAAAAAAGTTTAGGGGGGCAGGTGGGTGTGGGGGAAAAAATAGTTTGGGACAGAACCTATTAAAAAAAATCTATTTCTGACTCTGTTAAAAACTGATACCTGGCATCACTGCATCCATCCTCCTTCATGGCAACAGCTGGCTCCCACTAAGCAGCAGCCACCCCCTCTTTGAGTGGGACAAGCACTGGCCCGGCTTGTCCGGGCCCCTCCCGTCAAGACTACATGCTTGCTCGTCCTGCTTGCAGTTGTGACTGCCTGTCCCCCATAAGGCCCCAAGGCTTCTGATCATTCCCCCCTCAGAGTACACATACCTTTTTGACCATAGTAGTTTCAGATGAATCAAGCTTTGCTCTCTTGGTATCAGGTCCGTCTTCCACCCCTTGGCTAACTTTGGCAACTTTGGTTTTCTCCCTAGAGGGTGACAAGGGAAGGAATTGAGCTCTACTCTCTGAATCACGCCGAAGAGCCTCACCAGCTCACGTGAAGGGACGGTGGCTAAGAGCAAAAGCTTGGGGCGCCTGGGCGGCTTAGTGGGTTAAGTGTCTGACTTGATTTCAGCTCAGGCCGTGATCTCAGGGTCATGGGATCAAAACAACGTCAGGCTCCAAGCTCAGCAGAGTCTGCTTGAGGTTCTCTCCCTCTGCCTCTGCCCCTCCTCCCCCAATGTGTGCTCTTTCCCTAAAATAAATCTTAAAAAACGGGGGGGCAAAAGCTTTGCAGTCAGGTATAGCTGAGTGGTTTCCAATCCCAAAGTGGCTAATGATTACCTGATCAATCAGGTATGTGAGAATAACAATCCCTGACAGAATTATTTTAAGATAAGAAATAACGAATTGCTTAGCATACATTGCCCAGCACAAGGTAAGCTCTCAAAAAGTCTTTATAAATTTCACTGGAATCATGAAATAGAGCCAAACTTCGATTTCTCCCCTCTGCCATGGTGAGCTCACATTAAAATAATCTGGGCGTGGAGCAGAGGGTTAAGCCTCTGCCTTCAGCTCAGGTCACAGTCTCAGGGTCCTGGGACAGAGCCCCACATTGGGCTCTCTGCTCAGCAGGGAGTCTGCTTCCCCCACCCCCCGTCTGCCTGCTTGTGATCTCTGTCAAATAAATGAATAAAATCTTTAAAAAAATAAAAATAAATCTGGGCCTGTTTTTCTCCAGTATGCCTTCTTCATCCATTTACAGCGTGCCCAAAACACTACAGAGTTTCTGAAAGCCATAAAACACCAAAGTTACGAGAGATCTTGAACATGGCTGTCCTTCCCAGATCTCGATTTTACAGAAGAGGTATGTGCAGACCAGGGCAATTTCAGCGATCTAAGAAACTGAACAAAAGAAAGCAACTCTTGACCCTTGGTAGGGAGCTTCACCTACCACACAGTGCCTCTCTTTACCTCTTATTAGCAAGGGAGGTAGTCAGAAATAAAAGCCAAAACCCCACCGCAGGTAGTTTTACAATACTGGTATCATCTGCCATCTTTCATCTAGAACCTGTAAGTTCCAAACACTGCAGGTCCCATCATGTGAGAAGCACCACGCTCTGCAACCCTGATACTCAAACTGAGAGGATAAGGTCTGTTTGTTCCACCAGCGCAGTCTCTGGACTTGGAAGCTTTCCCAAGACAGATTCTGGCTGACTGTGCCTTCAGAGTTACCCACCTGGCTATTTTGTACTCATTTTATTACCAACCTGGAAACACAGAGGCCAAAACTGAGGTGCACGTGTTTACAATCCAAGCAAGAAAGCCTTCCCTAATCAGATGGTGTGGTTTTGCCACCCGAAGCCCAGGCTGCCCAAACACCCACCGGGTGTATTCGACTGTCGGAAGAACTCCACTTTAGATTAGACCATCATTTGGGAAATGGGGGCCACACCTGCTATAATTCTCAACACACAACCTACATAATCAGTAAGCTGTTAATGAACTGGTTTCCAAGTGTTCTAAGCATACTTTCCTTAGATGGGCTGTTTCCTACTGGTAAATAAAACTGTATTTTTTTCTGAAAATGTTACATTCTCCCCTCCTCTCCCAAAACTTACTCTACGAATTCATGTTCTCCAAGATTGGCAAATGTGTATCCATGGTAGCCAAAAACATCTCCTGTAAAAAACTTGATGCTATTTTTGTGGCAGATCTGGTCAACTTTGATTATGACATCCCTGGAACAGCAAGTCAGGCAAACCTGCAGAAAGGAAGAATTGGCGGGGTGTGAGTTTTGCAAACTGTGAATCACTGCCCTGATGTCTACATAAATCTTGGTGAACAGTCTCTCTGGGCATGTCTAAAGCCAGTTTCCAACTGGTATAACAGGTTCTTTGGATCCTATGGTTAGAAGACAAAAGAAAAGTTGCAGGTTTCACTAAAACTGTAAATTGTGAGACCTCCACTTACTGCAATCAAAACAAATGGGTTTAACTAGAAAGTAAGGCCATTCCACGGATTTATCTCCCCTGTTCTATGAACACATATAAACCACATCTCAAAGTTTTCGTGAAAAGACAGTAATAACTTAGCGTAAGTTATTTCTAAATTATTTAACCTGTTAAAATCTGCATAAGCTATCATGAGAAGCACAACCAGTTTTAAGTGACCCAGGGGTCACATTGAAATTCGAGGGCATTTTCCCCCCTTCTTTTGATTGATATGTTAAGGTAAAGAAGATAAACAAGTCATGTTGAGATTATTTTTCCACAGTTTTCCACGTGCAACTTTATCTGAATTTAAGGACAAAAGAAAAGGTTACACACCAAGTGACCTTCCATTCAGACCTAGACAATAAACTGGTGATTCACTCAATAGACTTATCAATGTTGCTCTGAGGCCTCTAGGTTGCGTTCCAAAAAGTGGAGGTACTGCAAATAGCTAAATTTTACTGCATGAAACACGATCTTTTCAGGAAAACCTTTGGGATAAGGGTCACGAAGACAAGTTCTAAACTGCACGTTTTCTTCTGAACACAGAAAACACCCAAGGGGGAAAAAAAAATCAAGTCTAAAAGGCAAGACAGCCACAGTTGAACATGCAACGTTGACCAAATGGAACCCTGCAGAGTGAAAAATGAGGGTAAAACCTAAGAGGCCAGAAACACGAGGCCCCTGAGGCATTTATCCCCACCCCATGCACATGCTTTATACAACCCACCAGCCCGGGCTTCAGTTCTAACCAACCCTCTAAGTGCTAGAAATGCAAGGGACACCTAGAATTAACCAAATGTGGTTACTATGGATAAAGAAATGAAGAGAAGACTTATGTCCAAACAGAAAATGTTCCAATACTTGGGAGTTACAAAATAGAATGAATTAAATTAAAAAAAAGACAAAACGCACAGATGATCCATCATTCCAAGCACACATTTGAACAGATGCACATATGAAATGTAACAGTGTGGAAAAACAAACTACCCAGCCCAGACTCTAACCTCTCGTGTAACGGGCCTCTCGTTTAAAAACCAAGCAGATCATCTGTGACTATTCCACGGTTACCCAACATTTGTTTAGCTTTTCCTGGGTACAGGGAACCATGTCTGAAAGGTCACAAGTGCTGAAACAAAATTTAACTTATCCTTTCACCTCTGCATAGATCTGGCAGTGAAACCAAATGAGGCTGGATATGCCTCATTTGGCTTATGACTACAGGGAATGTGTCTAGTTATCCATGGCAACATGGTCAAAGTGGCTGTGTGAAAGAGACAGACATAGACCAAGATCAGGTGTGCTCTTTTTTAAGACAAAACACAAGCTGTAGTTTGATATTTCTAACAACAACAAAAAAAATGCCTCTACTACAGAAATTAACCACCAACTTGTTTTCCAGAGAAAACACTTGCAGTAAAATGTATCGAAGCTATATGGAAAGATTCTGGAAGCAGTACAAACACCAATGATGAAACCTGGTCTTGAGGGAACATATGCCCAAAGAAGAAACCAGCAGACAGCAAGTCACAAACAGCCACAGAAGATCCAACAGACTGCATCCACTACCAACACAGTCAACACGGAAAGGCACCACGCTAGCAAGGCATGTACACCGAGGCAATGTCAGACTCAAGACTGCAATGTACTAAACCTACGGATTTTACACTCTTTATGGGACTTACAGCATCAAACTGAGTGAAAAATGACTCCGGCTTCTTTTCTATATTCTCAGTGTCCACCTTCACGTCCACCATGGGGTTGAGATTCTGGGCCCGTTCCAAAGAGGCTTCAGCCCTGTTGCGTCCAATAGATCCAGTACGGATCAAGAACTGAGCCCCGGGGTCTTCTGGAGATACCTAGAAATAGCACTGTTTTAATACCTGAATTTTAGGGAGAAAACAAATTCTTGAAAACAACAAACCAGTCAGTTTTCAAGGATAGTGAAAATATCTAATTGTATTATTGTTCCTGCAGGAATTTGCCTAATGCAGACTCCCTACACTCCTTCAGAGGCTTTAAGTAAAGATATTGAACTTTGTTTACTTGGCATTGATAGTTAAAGAGCACCCCCTTGTGTTTATAAAGAAAATTCACTCTAAACAGAAAAGTCCACACTTTCTTCTTTAAATTTGTAACTGCTAAAAAAATGATAAAATTATCAGTGGTTAAGAATTTTCCAAATACCTACTATGTTCCCAATTTTAAACATCTGGAGACAAACAATAGTAGTTTAAAGGATGCAGTCTCTGGGGCACTTGGGTGGCTCAGTCAGCTGACCATCGGCCTTCGGCTAGGGTCATGATCCCAGAATCCTGGGACTGAGTCTCGAGGCAGGCTCCCTTCTCAATGGGGAGTCTGCTTCTTCTTCTGCAACTCCCCCTGCTTGTGCTCTATCAAATAAATAAAATCAGACCAGTGCCAAAATCAGTCACAATTAAGAATGCCTGAAATTAACTCTTAAATTCAATTAAAGTTCAGAAAGGAGGAGAGATGAGAAGGGCTTAAGTAAATGGAGGATTTCACCCACAAGGCTGGATGTCAGCAGAGAGCCTCAAAGACAGATGATAAAATCACCTGACAGGGTCGTGACGGGGTGGCTCAGTCGATTAAGTGACTGCTTTCAGCTCAGGTCATGATCCCAAGGGTCCTGGGATGGAGCCCAACATTGGGCTATCTGCTCAGCGGGAGCCTACTTCTCCCCCTCCCTCTGCCTGCTGCTCCCCCTGCTTGTACTCTCTCTGTGTCAAATACATAAAGTCTTCTAAAAATAAATAAATAAAATAAAATCACCTGATAGCTGCCAATACAATTACAGATTCCATTCCGTTCACAGCATTTCTTCACATATCCAATATCTAATTTAATAATTAATCTCTAGTATGACCTTGCTACCTTCACCAAGACAATACAAGCAGGGTGCCTGGGTGGCTCAGTGGGTTAAGCCGCTGCCTTCGGCTCAGGTCATGATCTCAGGGTCCTGGGATCGATCCCCGCATCGGGCTCTCTGCTCAGTGGGGAGCCTGCTTCCTCCTCTCTCTCTGCCTGCCTCTCTGCCTACTTGCGTTCTCTCTCTGTCAAATAAATAAATAAAATCTTAAAAAAAAAAAAAAAAAAAAAAGACAATACAAGCAATCTCCCTCCTCTCCTCCAGCCAACTATCACTTACCACCTTTTCTTCAAGAAAATGAGCTGGTCTTCCTCCCATTCAAGGCCAGCCCTCAAACAGTATAGTATCCTTGACCCATGCTGTCCTACTTCTTCACGGATCTCATTACACACTGAGAGGTGGACATCATACTGGTTTAAGAGCAAGACTCTGGAATAATTCAAGTCGAATTCAAATCTTCGATTCAAATCCTAGCTCAGCCACTTACTCAACTGCGTGAGCACAAGCAAGGGTATGGGAATCACAGGGGAAGTGAGGGTAAGACAAGCAGTACACTTTCTATAATCGCTCTGAGTGCCACTCTATTCTTCCCACACTGGACAGCCAGTCTCCATGTGGACCCTCCTGGCTATGGTTTCCCCTGAACTCCATCCCAGAATCATTCATATCTCCGTTCTCCACAGCTCCATAAACTCACTACCTCTAGTTTCTGCTGGCATATCTCGAACTGTTCTTACAGGCACAGATTGTTTCCTTGTCCATCAGAGTCTAACTGCCCACCAGATATCTCCTCCTGAATATTCATATTCAACTCCTCTATTTTCTGGTCAATTGATGAGCCCACCAACCACCCATCCAATTACTTGAGCCAGAAACCCCAATCTTTATAGTCTCGTTATATCCTTGATAACAGCCACCCGATGATGTAGCTAAGAGCACAGGCTCTACCAAGAGTCCGACTCCCGGGGTGCTGGTCATACCACCATCTACTATGACCTTGGTGGGCCAGTAATTCACTTCCCTTTCTTCAGTTCTCTTATCTGTAAAATAAGGATGACAATCTCTGCATCTCAGAGTTGAGGACTAAATGAGATACAACTACAGCTCTTAGCACAGTATCCAACACCTGCCGGAAGCATCCACAGGTGCTTGCTTTCCCTATGCTCCCGTGTATGATCCCACTGATTCTACCACCTCCTGTTTTTCACCTCTGTGTGCTTCTTATCTTTTCTACCACTAGTGCTATTATTCAGACCCTTTTTATTTTTTACCTAAACTACTAAAGCAGCCTTCTAGGTGGTCTTCAGCCCGTTATCTTGTACAGATCATATACAGTGACTAGTGTTCTACAGGAGGCCTGAAACTGACCAAGTCACCCATCCCATATTTGAAACTCTTTAACGAATCCTTACCACCCAGAGGATTGAGTACAAGCAAGGCTTCCTAGCAGGGCCTTCATGATTTGGACTTTACCGACAACCTGCAATCCCCCAACACACACACACCACCACTTTGGGCTTCTCATTCTAAAAACACCAAATAGCACTGCTTGTTATATTCTACTTCTGCCATTCTGTTCTATGCCACTGCTAATGTTTCCGCCTAAAACACCGCCCTTCAACTTGAGAAATCTGTTTGTTCCTTAAGATCACAGCTCCAGCAAGCCTTTCGTGTCCCCCTACCACAACCTGAATCTAGGAGCCTGCTCTGGTTTCTAAAGAAATCTTGAGAATAGGAACCCAATTTTGTGCATCTTTGTATCACCAGTGTCTAGACAGGGTAGCCTACAGGTACTCTAGGATATTTGTTGATGTAAACAAAACACTCTGAACTTTGAAGGACAGGAATTAACATCCTTGATTTATAGATGGGAAAACTGCGGGGCACCTGGCCTACTCAGTCGGCAGAGCACGAGACTCTTAATTTCAGAGCTGCAAGTTTGAGCCCCACACTGGATATAGAGATTACTAATATAATTAACTAATTAATTAATTAGCAAGCTGAGTCCCTGAGAAGTTAATAAAGCCTCTCGCCCAGCTTGAAGATGTGGGATTTGAGTCCAAATCTGCAAAATTCCAGAGCTTTTGCACTAGGTAGAACAGTCTCCCTGGGATGTTCCTTGTCAGGGGGAAAAAAAGCACAAGCAAATTCCAAAAGGCAGAACCATCAAAGTGTGTCCATGAATTTATGAGCTAAGAGTCAGGCTGGGTAAGCTGACTGGGCCCAGTTTACATGAAGCAAGTGGTTCTCAACTCTCCCTGACTTTTAGACTCACCTGGAGAACTTTTATTTTTTTTTATATTTTAGATTTTTTTTTTAAATTTATTTCACAGAGATCACAAGTAGGCAGAGAGGGAGGCAAAGAGAGAAGGAAGCAGGCTCCCCGCTGAGCAGAGAGCCCGATGCGGGGCTCAATCCCAGGGCCCTGGGATCATGACCTGAGCCGAAGGCAGAGGCTTTAACCCACTGAGGCACCCAGGAGCCCCAAGAACCTTTATTTTTAACAAATCCCCCAAATACTCAAACCACAGATGGGACGGAGAACCGCTATATTAGGTCTTTAAAACCAGTCAGAGGAATTAGGCATTTCATTTCATTTCAGTACATGGAAGGCACTGCAAGTCCTCAAAGTGAAGACGGCAGGGGTAACAGTCAACCTGTTCACTCCAACACTGGGTGGCACCCATCGCTGTCCTGCGGCAGTAACAGCACTCCGTCACGCCTCAGTATTCTATCATCGTTCCCCATTCTCTGAGTCCTGCAACCAGATGAGGAAGTCATCATCCCCATCTGGTTTCAGTTTCCCAGACTACAGGCCTCCACATTTAGGAACCATCCTTCCCTGGCTCTCTCTGCTCTGACCCTCTCTAAACGGCAAACAAGTTCTCTCTCCAAAAGCCTCTAGGGGGCACTGTGGTTGGGGAGATGTCATCAGGGCAACTGCTCCGCCCGCAGTTTGCTTCCAAGAACTTTCTTTCCTTAGAAGGTTTTGAATTCAAATCAAAAATCAATTTGTGATTGATATTAAGTGAGGCAACCCACATTTCTCTTCATTGCAGGAGAACTTCTTTTAAATCCTGATACTACTTTTCTCCTGAAACCCAGACAGATGAGCTTTAAAAAATTTCATCAACATCTGCTTTCTTCCACAGAGCCTATACCTCACTGTGTGGCTCCTTAGCATGTTCATCGCCTACAAGGAAAGACACCAAGAGTATCATGTGATGACACAATCTTTCGAGTATTTCACCTTAAACAACAACATGATTTCTAGAATTTGCTTTAAAATACTGTCCAAAAAAATAGACCAAAAAAAAAAAAAAAAAAAATACTGTTATCTGTAGAAGTCATATAGATGGGGTATCCAATGTTATTCTACTTCTGCATATATTTGGAATTTTCCATAAAAGAAAATTAAAACACTGAAGCATGAGAATGTAAGAGAAAGAAGTTATTTTCACCTTGGAAAAACTGGTCAGAGAAATCTACATAGGAGATGAGAATGACTACCATATCTTCAATTAAATGGTATGCCATAGAATTATTATCAGATGTTTATTATGTGTGAGCACCATGCTAAGCAGTCTGCATCCATTCTCTCCCACCCACTGTTTTCCAAACTCATAAAGCTCTCCTGAGATACCTCTCAAATGTTACATAGTCCTGAGCCGCATCTCAAACCTTCTAAAGCAGGATCACTGTGGGGTAAAGGCCAGCCAGGTACACCATAACAAAGCCCCGAGGCTTTGTGCAATTTTAAGTAGTCACGCAGGCGGTTTATACGTATGAAGTAGAAAACCACCCCTCTCCTCCTCAAAGTCACCCTCCAAGGGAGAGACTAACTATGCTTTAAAGCGCCAGGAGGAGACAGGAGATAGGAGCTGACCACCTAGGACGTGCCAGGGCCGTGAGGCCACAGCTCCACTAATGCCAGCCCTCCTTTCACAAGCCTGCAGGGGCACCCAGAAATTCACGACACCTCCAAGTGTTTTATACTGAAGAGGGGAGACCATGAAGGAACAGTGAGGAAGTGGCCAAACATCTCACCTGTTCAGGATCCAACATGGTCAGTCCTTTCACTCCTGCCAGAATGAGATTCTTGGCAATTTCAGCCCCGAGTCCTTTCATGCCGACAAGAAGCACCCGGGAGGCCCGCAGCCTGTAAGGCAGACACTGTTAACCAGGTGACAGAGAACAATGAAAGTTTCACCGAATTATTGAAAAACAGAACAAGTCACAATAACAGCGAAGTAATTTTGGTTTTCATTAAATGCAAAGAAGCATCATGGATAAAATCCAGGAAAGAGGCTCTAATCCATCCTGCAAAGAACAATTCATACAACAAATATTTATTGAGCACCTACTATGCCAGGCACCCCTCTAAGGTATAGAAATAGAGCAGTGAACAAGACAGACATAATCCCTGCCCTTGTGGAGCTTTTATTTTATGGAAGAGACAGACAGAGATATAGGATGTCAAAAAGTGATGAAAATCAGGGAGGCCTGGCTGGCTCAGCCTGCAGAACGACTCTGATCTCAGGGTCGTAGTTCAAGCCCCACACTGGGCACAGAAGAGCTTACTTAGAAAAAAATAAAAAAAGAAGTGATGGAAATCAAGCAGGATATAGATCAAGAGTGTTGGAGGATGCTATTTTACTCAGACGGATCATGAAGACCTTTCTGAGAAGGTGCTGAGCAAAAATAAAAATGAAATGAAGGAGAAATATACAAATATTTGGGAGAAGAGCAAGTACAAAAGCAGCAAGTATAAAAGGCCTGAAGTGGAAGAGTTCCTGGCATGTTTTGGGGCCGGAAAGGACAGTAGCTGAAGAACAGTGAGCAAAGGTAAGAATGGTAGGAAGTGGGTCACAGACAGAACCAGGACCATATCACCAAGGCTCCTACAAGCACTGTAAGTGCTGAATTTTATCTAAGCACAACAGAAAGCTTTGGCAGGGGTGGGCCGGATTCCTGGAGGGATAAGGGTGTCACAGTTAAGGCGAGAGAGAATGAAGGCTTGGACTAGTAGAGCAGCAGAAGAAAAGGTGAAAAGGGGTAGTATGAGCAAAAACAGGGTGGCATTAAAGAGGGTGTATTTGGAAAGTGTTTGATCATCCTAGTCTATAAAGTCACAAAAGATTGAGATTTTAAGAAAGTCAGAGGTCCAGCTATCTCAAAAAGTCTGGGGGTGCCTGGGTGGCTCAGTCAGTTAAGCCTCTGTCTTTGGCTCAGGTCATGATCCCAGGGTCCACGGATCAAGTCCCGCATCTTATTCCTTGCTGGGTGGGGAGTCTGCTTCTCCCTCTCCCTCTGACTGCTGCTTCACCTGCTTATGATGTCTCTCTGTCAAATGGATAAACAAAATCTTAAAACTAACAAACCAAAAAAGTCTGGACTTAGGGGAGCCTGGATGGCTTAGTCAGTTGGGCAACTGACTCTTGATTTCAGCTCAGGTCATGATCTCGGGGTTCTGAGACCAAACCTTGAGAGGGCTCCATGTTCAACGAGGAATCTACTTGTCCCTTTCCCTCCCCCTCTGTTCTTCCACCACACACTCATGCATGTGTTCTAAAATACATAAAATCTTTTTTTTTTTTTTTAAAGATTTTATTTATTTATTTATTTGACAGAGATCACAAGTAGGCAGAGAGGGAGGCAGAGAGAGAGGAGGAAGCAGGCTCCCCGCCGAGCAGAGAGCCTGATGCGGGGCTTGATCCCAGAACCCTGAGATCATGACCTGAGCTGAAGGCAGAGGCTTAACCCACTGAGCCACCCAGGCGCCCCTAAAATACATAAAATCTTAAAAAAAAAAAAAAAAAAAAAAAGTCTGGGGACACCTGGGTGGCTCAGCCAGTTAAGCAGCTGTCTTAGGCTCAGATCATGATCCTAAGGTCCTGGGATGGAGTCCCATCCCGCTCCTTGCTCAGCGGGGAGCCCACTTCTCCCTCTGCCTGCCATCCCCCTACTTACACGAGCTTGCTCACTCACTCTATCTGGCAAATAAGTGAATAAAAATTTTTTAAAAATTTATGAAATGAGTAGCTTTTCAACTTGCACTAATATTAAGGAGAACATGAAGCAGCTCTTCTAAATATGGTTCTAATAATTATGGATACTTGCATGTAATTAGACTAGAGATCTTTAATGAGGATGGTGGCTGACAAAACAGGATGCCGCACTCATCCTTCAAATTCGCAAACACTGGATTTCTTTCGCTAATACAACCCAAGGGTAAAATGAGCGGGGAGGGAATATTGACAGTATTTCCCTCAAAGGCGTATGTCTAGGTCTCAGCTTCTCCATTATGGCTTTTCTTCTATGGGGCCTTTCCACTGCCATCCACAGGCTAGCAGACACAAGCCTTTAGAGAGACAATCCCACTTCTCTAAAAAAGGAGGGAACCGGGAAGAGGGCTTACAAGATAGAAGCAAGGTAAATAACAGAGATACTAGCAATGAGTACTTCACTCATCACAGATTTATACCAGTGAGCGGAAGGAGGAAGAAAAGCTATGTCCTTCCAGAGGAGCTCCTATCCCTCCAGAATCAGCACATTTAATAGGCCATGTTTCCAAAAAGAATACAGTACACAAACCAAACCTTTTGACATCAAAAAGGTTGACTGAATTTAGCTGTACCTTCCAGATTTCTGCTGTCACTGTTAATCTCTAAGTCTTCCCTTTACCTGGACCCGACACTGCCCCACCTGGAATTCCAGGGTGCCAAGTTCCAGGGTTTCTGTCCTGCTTGGCTGCTCCACTACCTCAAAGATACAGCTGGAATAGCCCAGCTCTCCCCTGGGAAACTGTATCTTCAAACAATAGGCCTCCTAATCCCTACACCCACTAAATTCTCACACTCTATTCTCTTCACTGTTCCTTCAGCAATAGGACACTGCCAATCACTAAATGACCTCTAGGTCTGAAGAATTAGCTCTGAATTCTGGTTCTGCCACTTCCCAACTGGGTGATCTGGGCAAAATGCATAATCTCTCTAAACTTCAGTTTTTTCAGCTGTAAAATGGGGACACCAATTGTGACTTCATGTCGATTAATCCCCTTGACAACCGGTCAAAATGTGTGTGCGAACGCATCTAGCATTATCCCTGGCACATGACAGATGCTCAACGTGTATTACTTGGACTTACTGAACTTCTCAATCCCATTACCTTAATTACAAAAGGGCTCAGTGACGTGCCCGAGTGGCTCAGACAGTTAGGTGTCTGACTCTTGATCTCAGCTCAGGTCTTGATCTTAGGGCTGTGAGTTCAAAGCCCACACCGGACTCCATGCTGGACTTGTAGCCTACTTATAACAAGAAACAAGGGGCACCTGGGTGGCTCAGTCTATTAAGCGGCTGACTTTAGGCTCAGCTCATGATCTCAAGGTCCTGGGATCTGTCGCTGGGCTCCACACTCAGCAGGGATTCTGCCTGTCTCTCTCCCTCTGTCCCTCCTCCTACTGGGGGTGTGTGGGCAGAGCTTCCCCTGCCCACACACCCCCATCCCTGTCTCTTAAATAAATACAAATCTTAAAAAAATAATAATAATAACAATAGTGCCTGGGTGGCTCAGTGGGTTAAGCCTCTGCCTTCGGCTCAGGTCATGATCTCAGGGTCCTGGGATGGAGCCCTGAGTCGTAGGGCTCTCTGCTCAGCAGGGAGTCTGCTCCACCCCCCCCCCCCCGCCTCCCTCTCTGCCTACTTGTGATCTTTCTCTGTCAAATAAATAAATTCTTTTTTAAATAAAGATTTTATTTATTTATTTGACAGAGAAAGATCACAAGTAGGCAGAGAGGGAGGCAGAGGGGGAGGGGAAGCAGGCTCCCTGCTGAGCAGAGCGCCCAATGCAGGGGCTCCATCCCAGGACCATCTCCCACCTGCCAACTTTAGATCACCACATTCTACACACCTGCAATACACTCCTCCTCTCTAGGCCTAGCTGAGCTTTTCCCCAGACTTCAAAACCCAATTCAAATCCCATTTCCTCAAAAAGTCCTTACCGCAGCCGACTCAAGTGAGCACCCCTTCCTCTGAGCTCTTAGAGCACTGCAACCTATAAATGCCTCTGACAAAAATCACATTTAGCCACGTGGCCTCTCCACAATTCCTACATCCTACAGAACTCTAGACTCTGACTGCTTCCCTTCCCCTAAAGATTTTACTTACTTATTCATTGCCGGGGTGGGGCGCAGGGGGGAGCGTGAGTGGAGGGACGGACAGAGGGAGATGGAGAAACAGACTCCCTGCTCAGAAGGGAGCCCTACAGCTGGATCCCAGGACCCCCCCCCTTTTCTTTTTAAAGATTTTATTTATTTGAGAGAGAGAGACAGCGAGAGGGAATACAAGCAGAGGGAGAAGCAGGCTTCCCACTGAGCAGGGAGCCCGACATGGGCTCGATCCCATGACCTGAACCTAAGGCAGATGCTTAACAACTGAGCCACGCAGGAGGCCCTGCTTGGGATGTTTTTTTCATTCAGCTGCCATCAACACTGAATATCATGTTTGTATTTTTAATCCTTAACTATGCTAGAGATCCTGAACTTACAGCTAATGTATGGCTCAATTACACGAAAAGCACTTAAAATAGGACCTGGCACACAGTCAGCACTTAGTAAATGTCAGCTAGTGTTATTCATACTCTTGACACAACAGTTCCCCTTCTAGGAACGAATGCTGCGGAAATCCTCCGGTGTCATGTACTGATGTGTTCACAGCAGCAGCACCCACCCACTTCCCCCCACCCTCACAGCCACCACCATTTCTCGCCTACGGAACTACGACAGCTTTATACCTGGCCTCCTTGTTTCTACTCTAGCCCCCTACAATCTGCTACCCCCAACTCAGGAAGAAAGAGCTTTTAAATCAGATTATGCCCCTCTCCTGCTCCAACTGTTCAGTGGCTCCCCCTGCAAGTTCCTTACCTAAAGCCCTGGGACAGGCTCATCGCACTCTTCGAGCTGCTTGTTTGCCTACACCCCAGCTCCCGCCTTAAAACTTGACCAGTAGTCAATTCTTTAGGTCTCAACTCACCACCTTAGAAGTCCACACTGGCCACCTAATCCCAATTTATGTCCGCATCCACTTCTATCTGGAATTACACTCTGTTTATATGTTCACTGCCACCTCCTTTTAAATATAAGTTCCAGAAACCATCGTATACCTAGCATCTATGTGCTTACAACTTATTTTACTGGAACAGTATGGAATAGACACACCAAAAGAAACCCAAGTGTCCATCACCAGAATTACATAAATCTGGTACATAATAAAATAATAATAGCTAACATACATTGAAGATTCACCACATGCTACACACTTTTTTTTTTAAGTTTTTATTATTTGGCAGATCACAAGTAGGCAGAGAGGCAGGCAGAGAGAGTGGGGGGTGGAGCAGGCTCCCCGCTGAGCAGAGAGTCTGAAGCAGGGTCATTCCCAGGATCCTGGGATCATGACCTGAGACGAAGGCAGAGGCTTTAACCCACTGAGCCACCCAGGCACCCGATGCTACACACTCTTTCTGTGTACTGTTACATAATTCTCATGACAATCTTATGAGCTGGTATCTCCTTATCCCTACTTTGCAGCTGAGAAAACAGGCACAAAGAAGTTCCCTGGGGGCGCCTGGGTGGCTCAGTGGGTTAAAGCCTCTGCCTTCCGCTCAGCTCTGGATCCCAGGGTCCTGGGATCGAGCCCCGAATGGGGCTTTCTGCTCAGCAGGGAGCCTGCTTCCCTTCCTCTCTGCCTACTTGTGATCTCTGTCTGTCAAATAATGAAAACAAAATCTTAAAAAAAAAAGAATTTCCCTAGCTTACCCAAGGACACGCTTACCCAAGGACACGCTTACCCAAGGACACACAGCTAGGAAGTGGCTAATAATCGGCTAGTTGATCTGGACAATAATAAGGGAGAGCGATTCAGATAGTGGGCTCTGAGGCCACACTACTCTGGTGCACACGCACCACGGAAAACGAGGTAGCCATTAGAAAGAGTAAGATAACAAAAGGTAACACTTACTGAACTCTAACTGTATGCCAAGCACTGTTCTAAGCAATGTATGTGTATTAACTCTTGCCAGAAAGGGGCGCTTGTGTGGCTCAGTCGGTTGGGCATCTGCCTTGGGCTCGCGTCATGATCCCAGTGTTCTGGGATCCAGCCCCACTTCTGGCTCCATGCTGAGCAGGGAACCTGCTTCTCCCTCTCCCTCTGCCTGATGCTCCCCCTGCTTGGGCTCTCTGTGTCAAATTAAATAAATTAATAAACAAATTAGTAATAATAATAAAAAAACCTCTGTCAGAAAGGCACTAGGGGCGCCTGGGTGGCTCAGTGGGTTAAAGCCTCTGCCTTCGGCTTAGGTCATGGTCCCGGGGTCCTGGGATCGAGCCCCACATTGGGCTCTCTGCTCAGCGGGGAGTCTGCTTCCTCCTCTCTCTCTCTGCCTGCCTCTCTGCCTACTTGTGATCTCTCTCTGTCAAATAAATAAATAAAATCTTTAAAAAAAAAAAAAAGAAAGAAAGAAAGGCACTATTGGGCGACTGGGTGGCTCAGTGGGTTAGGCCACTGCCTTCAGCTCGGGTCATGATCTCAGGGTCCTGGGATCGAATCCCGCATCGGGCTCTCTGCTCGGCACGGAGCCTGCTTCCCTCTCTCTCTCTCTGTCTACTTGTGATTTCTCTCTGTCAAATAAATAAATAAAATCTTAAAAAAAAAAGAAAGGCACTGTTAACTCTCATTTTGCAGGTAAGAAAGCTGGAGTAAACAAACTGTGAGCAACCTTCCCTACCCCCACCCTACCCTCAGAAGTCCATGCTCTAATCCCTGGAACCTGTGAATAAATTATTTTACATGACAAAAGGGACTTAGGTGTAATTAAATTAAGATTCCGAAATGGAGAGATTAATCTAGATTATTACTTGGGTGGGTCCTTATAAGAAGGAGGCAGAAGGGTCAGAAGACGCTGTGCTGCTGGCTTTGGAAATGAAGAGGCCACCAGCTATGAAACACAGTTGGCTTCTTCATGCTCTAAAAGTCAAGCAAAAATACTCTCCCCTAGAACCTCCACAGGGCACATGGCCCTGTCAACGCCTTGATTTTAGCCCAGTTAAACTGATTTCAGACTTTTTTTTTTTTTAATTTCAGACTTCTGACCTCCAGAACTGCAAGATAACAAATTTGTATTGTTTTAAGCCACTAAGTTGGTGGTAATTGTTACAGCACCAACAGGAAACTAAGATACTGAGAACAGAGTTGTTAAAGAACAACTATTAAATGGCAAAGCAGGCATCAGCTCGGAAATACTGCTCCCAAGTCTGTACTCTTCAAGTTATACCGCCTCTCAATACCACAAAAATAAATGTAAAATCACATCGTGACAGGTTATGCAGAGAGTGCACAGGTAGCCACAATGGCAGTAATGACCAGCTACAGAGGGCTCACTAGGTTCGAACTAGGTATATTACATATATTACCTCACTGAAACCTTGATTACTGGGGCACCTGGCTGGCTCAGTCAGTAGAGCACATGACTCAAGCTCAGGATCCTGAGTTCAAGCCCCACATCGGGTATGAGGCCTACTTAAAATAAATTCAAAACAATAACTTTGATTATGGTTCTTCAATGTTTCTTTTGGGGGGAAAAAAGCATACACACCCTAAGTACTACATACAATTTCTCACTCTAGAAGTCGAAAGGGCTCCACAGACCCCAGAGTAGGCCATCACGTTTCCATAGGAAAGGAAGGCCTAGAGTAGAGAAAACTGAGGCTCAGAAAAGGTGTCCAAGCTCTCACAGCTGAGTAGCCAGACTGGAACTGGAATATAGAACTGACCATAATCTATGATTTTTCCTCTTTCAATGTCTCCCTCCATGTTGTCTTGTACACAGTATGTTCTAAATAAATATTTGCTGATTAGGCTCTCTCATCTTTACCTTTTACTGCCACAGGAATACCTTTTAAATTTCTGAGGAGGAAGGAACCAGAGCCTTTTTTATTACAACCTTTGAATTCCCAATACATACTGCAAGTTAAGTCAAGCCAACTGAATTCCACTCATGATTAAGAATTCCTAAGACTGGGGGCGCCTGGGTGGCTCAGTGGGTTAAAGCCTCTGCCTTCAGCTCAGGTCATGATCCCAGGGTCCTGGAGTGGAGCCCCGCATCGGGCCCCCTTCTCGGCAGGGAACCTGCTTCTCCCTCTCCCACTCCCCCTGCTTGTGTTCCCTCTCGCTGTGTCTCTACCAAATAAATACATAAAATCCTTTAAAAAAAAAAAA
Organism: Mustela erminea; assembly: GCF_009829155.1. Classification (NCBI taxonomy): domain Eukaryota; kingdom Metazoa; phylum Chordata; class Mammalia; order Carnivora; family Mustelidae; genus Mustela; species Mustela erminea. The sequence continues at coordinate 3,544,784 of NC_045632.1, read as the reverse complement.
AAAGACTGGGGCGCCTGGGTGGCTCAGTGGGTTAAGCCGCTGCCTTCGGCTCAGGTCATGATCTCAGGGTCCTGGGATCGAGTCCCGCATTGGGCTCTGTGCTCAGCAGGGAGCCTGCTTCCCTCTCTCTCTCTCTGCCTGCCTCTCCATCTACTTGTGATTTCTCTCTGTCAAATAAATAAATAAAATCTTTAAAAAAAAAAAAAAAGACTATCTCAAGTAGGGTAAGCACCAAGTCTCTAGGCCGGAGAGAGGTTCAGCATATTTGAGAACAGAAAGAATCAAGAACTTGAATGAAGTGAACCAAGGAGATGCAGGCAAGATCAGACAAGGCAGAGCATGAAAGGCAATGGATTTTAAAAGCTTTGGATTTTATTCTGAATATAAGAGGAAATCACTGGAAGGCTTTATGCAGAGAACTGGCTGTGATCTGATTTTTTTTTTTTTAATCAATCTGGCTGTTGTATGGAGACTGGATTATACAGTCAAGAGTGGAACAGAGAACAGTTGAGGGGACTACTGAGGGTGTTGTGAGAGATGATGAGCGTAAGCTGGACTTAGAAATGAGGAAAGGGAAAAAAAAAAAAAAGAAATGAAGAAAGGTTGGTCCACCTGGGTGACTCGGTCAATTTAAGCGACTGCCTTCAGCTCAGGCCATGATACTGTAGTCCGGGGATTGAGTCCCACATTAGGCTCCCTGCTCAGCATGAAGACTGCTTCTTCCTCTGCTCCTCGCCCCACTCTCATGTTCTCTCTCTCAAATAAACAAATAAAATCTTTTTAAAAAGGGGGGGGGCACCTGGGTGGCTCAGTGGGTTAAAGCCTCTGCCTTCAGCTCAGGTCACGGGCCCAGAATCCTGGGATCGAGCCCCGCATCGGGCTTTCTGCACAGCGGGGAGCCTGCTTCCCCCTCTCTCTCTGCCTGCCTCTCTGCCTGCTTGTGATCTCTGTCTGTAAAATAAATAAATAAAATCTTAAAAAAAAAAAAGGAAATGAAGAAAGGTGACTGAGATAGTATGAAGCGGAGCTGACAGGACTTGCCAACAGATGGGACATAGGAATAATGGACACAAATGAATAAAGAATGTCTAGATTTGGGACGCTTGGGTAGCTCAGTTGGTTGGGCAGCTGCCTTCGGCTCGGGTCATGATCCTGGCGTCCTGGGATCGAGTCCCACATCGGGCTCCTTGCTCTGCGGGGAGCCTGTTCTCCCTCTGCCTCTGCCTGCCATTCTGTCTGCCTGCTCACTCGCTCTCCCTCTCTCTCTCTCTCTCTCTGATAAATAAATAAAATCTTAAAAAAAAAAAAAAAAAAAAAAAGAATGTCTAGATTTCTAGTCAGTGCAACCAGGTAAATGATGAGGCCAAACACATTTGGCAGATCAGACCATTTTCTCCTTCAGACAGAAACTCATCTTCACTTAACTAACTGTAAAGTACTTTTCATTTAAATCTACAATCTTGCTCCATCTAACTACCCATTCATTACATTTCCTTCAGTGTCTTCCAGAATCCAAAACAGAACTTAAGACTGTTGCCCCTACAATCTTCCTCATTCTTCTGGAGTCTCCATTTGTCCCACTGATGTTTACTTTACATCTGCCTTATTTATCTCAACCTATTTCCTATGTAGCTTCCCTTCTTTTGTTGCTTATGATTTATACTTGTCAAATCATTGTAGCTGTAATTTACTGAGTGCTTTCTGAGCATAGGCACTATTCATGCATTATCTCATTTCTTGTGTCTTTGTTTATTAGGTAGTCTCTACACCCAAGGTAGACCTTAGACTCACGACCCTGAGATCAAGAGTCGAGTCCCCTTCCAGCTGAGCCAGCTGGGTGCCTCCACGCATTATCTCATTTAATTCTCAACAATCTTATAATATAGATTCTATTATCTCCACCTGACAGATGAGGAAACGAAAGCACAGAGAAGGAATGTATATCCAAGGTTAAACAAGAATTTCTGCCATTGAGATTCAAACTCCATCAACGGCTAGCAACACTACAATAAACTGGTCCTTACATGAGACGATCAGGTTTGGCCTCCACAACACAGTGAATCCTCAGTTACTATTACAGCAAATGGGTGCCTGCAGAACCAACTGAAGTTCTTTTGAACAGCAGCAGAATTGGATAATGAGTCTCAAAACATGGAAATTTTTTTTTAAGATTTTATTTGTTTATTTGACAGAGACACAGCGACAGAGGGAGCACAAGTACGGGGAGTGAGAGAGGGAGAAACAGGCTTCTCGCGGAGCAGGGAGCCGGATGCAGGCTCAATCCCAGGACTCCGGGACCATGACCTGAGCAGAAGGCAGACGCTTAACCACTGAGCCACCCAGGCACCCTGAACACACAGAAATTTTTGAGGTCCCTTTTTGTAAAGTCAAAATTTCAGAGTTGAAAGAGTCCTTAAAAATGTAGTCACCTGGGGGCGCCTGGGTGGCTCAGTGGGTTAAGCCTCTGCCTTCAGCTCAGATCATGATCTCGGGGTCCTGGGATCAAGCCCCGCATCGGGCTCTCTGCTCAGCGGGGAGCCTGCTTCTGCCTCTCTCTGCCTACTTGTGACCTCTGTCAAATAAATAAAATTAAAAATAAAAAAAAATGTAGTCACCTGGGGCACCTGGGTGGCTCAGCGGGTTGAGCCTCTGCCTTTGGCTCAGGTCATGATCTCAGGGTCCTGGGATTGAGCCCCACATCAAGCTCTCTGCTCAGTGGGGAACCTGCTTCCCCACCCGCCCCCCGCCTGTCTCTCTGCCTACTTGTGATCTCTGTAGAATAAGTAAATAAAATCTTAAAAAAAATATATATATATACATATATATATATGTATATATATAGTCACCCTCATCCCTCCTTTTTGCAGATGTGGAACTAAGGACAACAAAATGTGTGACTGACCCAAAGTCAAGAGAGCTGGTTAGAACTGGGAACTGAACCCAGGTTTCTTGATTTCCTATGTCTTTGCAAAGTACAGTCATTTCATCTAACAAATACATCTAAATGTCTACAAACTTGCAAGCACTAGAAACTTAGTAAGACCAGTCAAACCCCTTTTGTTATCAGACATTTATAAAACGCTTGTCCTTGGATGCCTGGGTGGCTCAGTGGATTAAGCCTCTGCCTTCCGCTCAGGTCATGGTCCTGGGATTCTGGGATAGAGTCCCACATCAGACTCGCTCGGCGGGGAGCCTGCTTCCTCCTCTCTCTCTCTGCCTGCCTACTTGTGATCTGTCAAATAAATAAATAAAATCAACAAATAAATAAAAACAACAACAACAAACCGCTTGGTCCTCTCTACTTGGTCCTCTTGGTACCTCATCTACTTTCCTCTCTTGAGTCACCCCCGCCCTTCCTCATGCTTAGATAAGGGGAAAACAAACTACTATTGAGCGATAGAAGAATCAGATGGCCCTACCTTGGGAAAGGCAATGCAGAAACTGCTGAAGCACATATTCTGAAAACATACACAGCTCCAGCTTCAACACCCTCCTTTACACTAATTTGACTGAAAAAATGAGCCCTTATTATCAAAAATGATCTGGAGGTGGGGAGGGTATGAACCTGAATTGAGTGACTTAGATTCAACTCCTACTTCTATTTGGTCCATGACTTGGGAGTCTGTTCTGAACCTCATCCATAAAAAGGGCTATGTCCCATAGCAAGAAATGCAAAGTCACACGCTGACAGGAGCCAAGCAATTATGCCAAATGAGTGAAGTTGAACTGATAGGGAGGATCCCTAGAGAGAATGCTGTGCCATGTCAGAGGTAGTCCCTATTTAGCTCCAACCAATGTGGAAGGTCTGACTTTTCTATTCTTCAAGAGAAGACAGAAATCAGAAATTGCCAGACTGGGGCATGAGGCTGGGGTGCAGTGGGAGGGAAGAGATTCACATTTCTTTCCCAACTTTATTTTTTCTTTTTAAGATTTTACTTATTTAGGGGCACCTGTGTGGCTCAGTGGGTTAAGCCTCTGCCTTCGGCTCAGGTCATGGTTTCAAGGTCCTGGGATCGAGCCCCGCATCAGGCTCTCTGTTCAGCAGGGAGCCTGCTTCTCTCTCTCTCTATCTTCCTCTGCCTACTTATGCTTTCTCTCTGTCAAATAAATAAATAAAATCTTAAAAAAAAAAAAAAAAGATTTTACTTATTTATTCAACAGAGACACAGCGAGAGAGGGAACACAAGGAGGGGAAGTGGGAGAGGGAGAAGCAGGCCTCCCGCTGAACAGGAAGCCCAATGCAGGGCTTGATACCAAGACCCTGGGATCATGACCCAACCCGAAAGGCAGCCCAGACACCCCCCTTTTCCCAACTTCCCATGATAAAAACTTAAAACACACAGAAAATAAAAAGAATAGTTTGCATTCTGCTAGAATGTGCTATCTCTAGATGTGCTATTACCACATCTAGAAAATAATTCTCAAATATCACCTAATAGGACTGACTATTCAAATTTCCACTACTGTCTAAGATGCTTCTTTATGGGTTTTCTTTTTTTTTTTTTTTTTTTTTAAAGATTTTATTTATTTATTTGAGAGAGAATGAGTGAGAGAGAGCATCAGAGAGGAGAAGGTCACAGGGAGAAGCAGGCTCCCCAAGGAGTTGGGAGCCCGATGCGGGACTCGAACCCGGAAGTCCGGGATCATGACCTGAGCTGAAGGCAGTCGCTCAACCCACTGAGCCACCCAGGCGCCCTATGGGTTTTCTTTTTGAACCAGGATCCAGGCAAGGTTTACATCTTACATGTGGCTTCACCTCTTTATGCTCTTTTAATCTAGAACACTCCCTCCCCTTGTTTTTTCCATGACATTGACTTCTGGAATAGAACCAGAACAGTTGTCTTGCAAAATGTCCTGCATCCTGGACATCTAATCATAACCTCAGTGTTCTTTAATTTGTTCCTCTACTCTCTGAAAGCATGATTAGGCTAAAATACAGTCAGCAGGAAAACTTCAAGGTGACACACTGAAGTTCTTACTTCACAGAAAGCACATTATTAATAATCACTTCCAAAGACAACAAACTCGTTTTTCATTTCTTTGTTTGAATATTTCCTTGGCCTTATGGATTCTAAATGATTAAGTATTATTAAGTCCATCTATCTCTCTCTTTCTCTCTCCTTCCTTCCTTCTTTTCACTTGATTTTTAAAAGTCATCTCTACATCTAACATGCGGCTTGAACTCAGAACCCCAGTATCAAGAGTGTCAATGCTCCACTAACTAAGCCAGCCAGGCACCCCAATTTTTTCCTTTTGATGCTCAAATGGTCTCAAATGTGGCCAATTCTCTAAACTTTTAAATGTTGGCAACTAATTTCAAAAAATTTAAAACAGTGTATGAAAGATACCACCCAGTTTTTAACCTCTAGACCATTACTCTCCTTTCCAGTTCTGATCACCTAGATCCAGTATCACACAGAATCAGCAACAAAATGTTGCCAGAACACAACTGGCTGATTCCTAGGCCACCTTCTATTTTACAAAAGAACCCCAGACTCCAGAGTTCTCCTATTCCATCTGGAGTTTCCTTAGAGGCAAGTCAATCTGCTTTGTGGAGCCTCTTTCCGGTGGTACAGGGGAAGTCACTGCCCTTCCTACTTCAGAACTGATAGGAGCTGGTGGACATGAAGGCACTTTAACAAACTCTCCAAGATTGTCTATAAATACAGATATCCAAATTAATGATAACCCCTTCCTTTCCTCCCAAGACCCTCAATCAATCCTCTTCAGGTTCTGCACTGAATTCGGTACCTCTCCACTCCCTCAAAATAATTCCCATTTCCCAAGAATTCCATACCCTGACTGATTTGTCCCGTAGGCCATCTCCTCTTCAGCAGCTCCCATCCATTCTTCACTGCTCCTCAGAGGAACCATTCCTCGGACAGTTCTCTCACTATATTTCAGCTTCATCTTCACCAACTTTGCCCTACCTTAAAACCACCTGCTGCCCCCACCCTTTCCATGAGCCCTCCTAATACACTTAGGATCTCTTTCCCAACCCTTTTGGACCTCCTAACACTCAAACCTACTTCAAATATCAGACCCTAAAACCAATCAGTCCCACCTATAATCCTCAAGCCCATTTCCACCATTTAATTCCCAATATTCCACTTTAGACCCCTTGGATCCTCAGACCAATGCTTGCTGATGCCTCACAATGCCCCCTCCAACTGCATAAAACCCCACACATCTGAGATAAGCGTGAAAACTCAGGTTCACCCCACCTCACCCCCCCACACACACATTCTCTTTCACCAAAAAATTCTAGAAACTCCCACCTCTCAAGCTAAATTCTCTCCACCTGCCTGCCTCCTTACCCTAGATCAATTAACTCTACTCTGGACTCACATCACATACCTCCCCACCAATCAGACCTCAACTCTGAACTCAACCATTCATACTTCTACTTAGACATGAATAACCACCTAAAACCTAAGTCCTGGGGCACCTGCATGGCTCAGTCGGTTAGACATCTGCCTTCAGATTGAATCATGATCCCAGGGTCCTGGGATCGAGCCCGGCATCTGGCTCCTTGCTCGGTGGGGAGCCTGATTCTCCCTCTCCCTCTGCAGGCCATTCCCCCAGGCACCCCAAGAGCGATCCTTTTAAAATGCAAACCTGATGGGGCGCCTGGGTGGCTCAGTGGGTTAAGCCTCTGCCTTTGGCGCAAGTCATGATTCCAGGATCCTGGGATGGAGCCCCACATCAGGCTCTCTACTTGGCAGGGAGCCTGCTTCCTCTTCACTCTCTGCCTGCCTACTTGTGATCTCTTGCTGTGAAATAAATAAATAAAATCTTTAAAAATAAAATAAAATAAAATGTGAACCTGATCGCTTTATTCCTAGGCTCAAACTCTCCAGGGGGTTTCCCAGAACACTGGAAATAAAAAAGCTCCTCATTTCGTTCCACCACCTTGCTTCTTTCTCTCCTTTGCCAAGCAAGCTCCGGCCCCCAGGACTGTACACCAGCTGTTTTCTCTCTACATGGCTCTTTTTCCTTCACACAGGTCTGAGGCTCAATGTTACCTCTTCAGAGGCTTTCCCCGGCCTCCCTATCAAAATAGCTCTCCGACCTCAGCACCCTTTACTGACCCTGGTGTGAGGGTCAATACTCTACAGTTTTCCTCTCCCTGGCACTTGCATTACCTATTATATTATTTACGTTTATTGTTTCCCCCACCAGAAAGTACACTGCATGTGGGCAAGAAGTCCATCCAGTTCACTAATATATGTTCAGTGCCTAGAAAAGTGCTTCTGGCAGGTGCTCAATGAATATCTGACCTCATGTCCCCCAATAACTATTAAGTACCCCAGGTATCCCCAACCCTAGTGTCCAGTCCTCTCAAGACACACACACACACACACACACACACACACACACACACCCCGTTCCTAGGAATAAGCAACCTCTTCGGATAGCTCCAGCCCCTAGGCTCTCCGGGCCTCTCAAGATTCTCAGTAGAGGGCGCCTGGGTGACTCAGTGGGTTAAGCCACTGCCTTCCGCTCAGGTCATGATCTCAGGGTCCTGGGATGGAGTCTGGCATCAGGCTCTCTGCTCAGCAGGGAGCCTGCTTCCTCCTCTCTCTCTCTGCCTGCCTCTCCGTCTACTTGTGATCTCTGTCAAATAAATAAATAAAATCTTAAAAAAAAAAAAAAAAGATTCTCAGTAGAAATAACTGGCTCCAAAACTCCTCAAAAAACATTCGGGACGCCTGGGTGGCTCAGTTGGTTAAGCAGCTGCCTTCGGCTCAGGTCATGATCCCAGCGTCCTGGGATCGAGTCCCACATCGGGCTCCTTGCTCAGCAGGGAGCTTGCTTCTCCCTCTGCCTCTTCCTGCCATTCTGTCTGCCTGTGCTCGCTCTCTCCCCCTCTCTCTCTCTGATAAATAAATAAAATCTTTAAAAAAAAAAAAAACATTCATTCTTTCCAGTTGGCCCATCCTTTCGAAGCCACAAGAATGTAAGCTCGCCCGTGTTCGGTGGGTAGTCTCCCCAGCGTCCAGCAGAGAATAGGTTCCCACAATCTCCGAATGAATGAACTACGCCCCCACTTCATCCTTCCCTTGCACCCTCCTACTCGCCAAGCGCTCACCACCACCACTCCCTTCGGGCGTCTGCGTCCCTGAGTTTGAGTCTTCCTGATCCCTCAGGACTCCCCCACCGCCGCTTCCAGAGGCTTCCCTCGGAACGACCCTCCCCACCACCCTGAGAGGCCCCCGCTTTCCACATCTTCCAGAAACACCCCTAACCAACCCCTCCAGTTCTCTCAAGAAGGCCGCCCTCCCAGGGCACGTAATTCCCGCCTCCTCGCTTCAAATCAGATCCTCCGGCTCCATGAGGGCTGCGAACGCCTCAGGCCAGACGCCCCCTCCAGACCCTCAGCCCCACAAGCCGCTCTGGCCCTGACCGTTTCTGGGCCTCCAATCCCCACAGACGGATTTGCCGGTCATACTGCGCCGCCTCCTCCTCGCTGATGCCGCCGCCAGCCTCCTCCTTCTCCACCATGGCGCCGGCTCTAGCTGCCTGCACTCGGGTCCTGCCCACGGCAACCACCCGCCAGCCCCAAACGCCGCCAACCGCCGCCGGCCGCGCGCCCGGGCCGCCTCTGCGCCTGCGCCAGGGACCGCGCCGGCGCAGGACCTCCTCCACGGCCCGCCCCGCCCCTAGAGCCCAGGACCACGTGGACCTCCCTAGCCTCAAAGGCGGGCCAGCGGGACTGTTCGTCACGTGATGGGGCTTCAGCCAATTCTGTCCCCAAAATGGCGCGGTTTAGCAACCCGAGACAACAGTTACGCAAATGTAGCTTTATGGGGCTATTAATTCAGCAAATATTTATCTAATACCTGCTGAAATCCCAGCATTGGGGGTGTTTTGAGCAGCGAATAAAATAGACAAAGCCCTGTCCTCATGGAGCTTACGTTCTGTTGAGGGGAGCCCAAAGAAGAATGGAAATCAGGCCGTGATAAATGCTGCGGAGAAAAATAAAGGCAGATACGGACCTTCAGGGTTGCAGGAGTGGCCAGAGAGAAGGTCTCTCAGAGAAAGTGATACTGAATAGAGATCTGAAGGGATCGAATAAACAAGAATAACTAGGAGGTGGAGCATTTCCAGTCAGGGTAAAGAGCACGTGCAAAGGCCCTGAAGCTGGAATGTGCTAGCATAGTCGAGGAACTATGGAGAGGGCAAGGTGTCTGGAGCAGAGAGAGAAGGACAGATTGTAAGAGGTGAAATCGTAGATGAAGCGAGTGGTACATCCAGTAGGGCCTTGTAGGCTAGTATTACCTTATACCTATTTTCCTCAGGCAGTCTTTTTATTATCCATTCAACAAATACTTACCGAGCATTTATGTGTCAACGATTGATCTCAGTGCTAGGCTCGGTAGAGCCCTGTAAAAAAGAAGTAACTGCTTTCCCACAGAGTTAAAATGGGCTTTGCCCAAGTTCTTTCTCTATGAGATTATGAGATTACTTAGGGTTTGTTTTTTTTTTTTTTTAAGATTTTATTTATTTATTCGACAGACAGAGATCTCAAGTAGGTGCAGAGGCAGCCAGAGGAGAGAGACAGGAGGAAGCAGGCTCCCCACCTAGCAGAGAGAGCCTGACGAGGGCCTCCGGGACCATGACCTGAGCAGAAGGCAGAGCTTTAACCCACTGAGCCACCCAGGTGCCCCTAGAATTTTTTTTGTTTTGATTTTTTAATTTTTTTTAAAGATTTTATTTATTTATTTGACAGACAGAGATCACAAATAGGCAGAGGGGGGGAAGCAGGCTCCCTGCTGAGCAGAGAGCCCGATGGGGGACTCCATTCCAGGACCCTGGGATCATGACCTGAGCTGAAGACAGAGGCTCTAACCCACTGAGCTACACAGGTGCCCCCTCCCAGCCCCTTGGTTTTTTGTTACTATTATTTCACAGCTGAGGGGTCTAAGGGCCAGAAAAGTTAAGTATTAGTAGCCTGAACGAAGTCTTACCTTAGAAGTAGTGAAACTGGGATTCAAACCCAGGTGGTGTGGCTCACATGCTTCATTGGAGGTATACTTCTGGAGGTATATTAAGCTTCTACCATGTGCTCCGATCTTGCCCCTGAGGTACATACTCTATGAACCTCAGAGATGGATATTTCATCCCCTTTTACAGACCACAACTCTGGGGCTCAGAAAGGGGTAGGAATTCATCCAAGATCACAATATCACTCAAAAAAAAAAAAAAAGTTTGGCCAATGCTTACTCTTGGTTATAGATGTGAACAAATCATGTAAAAAATTAGAGACTTAACAATAAATGGTTATTATCTCTTATGGTTTCTGTGGGTCTGGGATTCAGAGCAGCTTATCTGGGCTGTTCTGGCACAAGGTCTTTCATGAGCATGGGGTCGGATGTCAGCTGGGGCTACAGTCATCTGATGGCTTGTGATGAAAGATCCCTTTCCAAGGTGACTCACTCCTTATGGCTGGCAAGTTGACATGGGCTGATGGCTGGGAGCCTCAGTTCCACTCCACGTGGGCACAACCGCCAGGCTTTGTGAGTGTCCTCATGACATGGGGGCTGGCTTCCCCCAAACTGAGTGATCCATGAGAGCAAGGTGAAAGTAGCAATGTCTTTTATTTTTTTTTAACATATTTATTTGGGAGAGAGCATGAGCAGGGGGAGCAGCAGAGGAAGAAGCCGACTCTCTGCGGAGCAGGGAGCCCAGTGCTGGACTGGACCCCAGGATCCCAGATCATGACCTGAGCCGATAGCAGACACTTACCAAATGAGGCACCCCATCAATGTCTTTTATAACTCAGCCTTGGAAGTCACACACTGCCACTTCTGTAAAATCCCATGGATCATACACAGCTGTATTCATTATAGGAGAGGACAATACAAGGACATGAATATGGTGAATAAAAGAAACATGGGGGCGCCTGGGTGGCTCAGTGGGTTAAGCCGCTGCCTTCGGCTCAGGTCATGATCTCAGGGTCCTGGGATCGAGTCCCGCATCGGGCTCTCTGCTCAGCAGGGAGCCTGCTTCCTCCTCTTTCTCTCTCTACCTGCCTCTCTGCCTACTTGTGATCTCTCTCTGTCAAATAAATAAATAAAATATTAAAAAAAAAAAAAGAAACATGGATCTGCCCTGTGTTGTGCTGACCAGCTAATAAGGAAGACAGGAAGTATTTTACCAGCAAAGGAATTATTCACTAAACAGTCTTGAAAAATATCTACCATATCCCTACCATGTTTTTGACTTTGTGCCAGGCCCCAGGGATACAATAATGATAAAAATGGACATACCTCTGCTTTAAGGACAGTCATAATCCAGTGGGAGAGATAAAACAGCCACATAAATATAAATAGAAACTTTGTGAAGTGCTGTGAAGGAAAAGAAGAAAGAGCTATGACAGTGTTTGACTTCATGCTGGAGTCAGAAAAAGGATATTCTGAGAATGTAAACTTTCTGCTGAGCTTTACAGAGTCAATAAAGTTCAAATAACAAAACATGGGAAGAACCCCAGGTGGGAAGGATGGCTGCACCTGCTGTGACCCAGAATTTAAGCTCATTCTCTCTCTCTCTCTCTTTCTAATTATTTTATTTATTTATCTGATAGAGACAGACAAGGAGGGGGCCCAGACAGAAAGGGAGAAGAAAGCTGACCTCTGGGCAGGGAGCCCATAGAAGGGCTCAATCCCAGGACCCTGTGATCATGACCTGAGCCAAAGGCGGACACTTAACTGCTTAACCAACTAAGCCACCTAGGCACCTCTCATTCTTTCTGACTCTGCCTCCCTGAGGGTATCTCCTTGACCCTTACTCCTCCACCCCACACACTCTGTGGGAAGTTTAAAACAGGCCCACAAATCTGGGGCACCTGGCTGGCTCTGTTGGTAGAGCATGCGGCTCTTGATCTGGAGGTCTTGAGTTCAAGCCCCACGTTGTGCCTCAAGCTTATTGAAAAAATAAAAAATAAAACACGCCCACAAATCCTTTGATATTCTTCAATCCTTTGGTATTCTTCAACGATATTGAGTGGGGGGAATCAAAATCCCCGTCCTTGAATCTGTACTCTATGATGGCTTGCAAGGAATAAACGCTGAACCAATTTCTCCATCCAGGCCTTAAGAAACACGCAGCTTGGGGCGCCTGGGTGGTTCAGTCAATTAAGCATCTGCCTTTGGCTTGGGTCATGATCCCAGGGTCCTGGGATTGTGTCCCTCATTGGGCTCCTTGCTCAGTGGGGAGCTTGCTTCTCCTTCTGCCTGCCTCTCCCTCCCCTGGTTCTTTCTCTCTGACAAATAAATAAATAACATCTTTTAAAAAAAGAAAAGAAAGAAACGAGATCATGAATGATTTTTTTTAAATACAGAGAATTTGGGGCTCCTGGGTGGCTCAGTGGGTTAAAGCCTCTGCCTTTGGCTCGGGTCATGATCCCAGGGTCCTGGGATGAGAGGAGTGCATGCTTCCTCCTCTCTCTCTCTGACTGCCTCTCTGCCTACTTGTGATCTCTGCCCATCAAATAAATAAATAAAATCTTTAAAAATATATAAATAAATAAAACTGAGAATCTATAAAGATTTTATTTATTTGACAGAGATCACAAGTAGGCAGAGAGGCAGGCAGAGGGAGAGGAGAAAGCAGGCTCCCTGCTGAGCAGAGAGCCCGGTGCAGGGCTTGATCCCAGCACCCTGATCCCAGGACCTGAACCTAAGGCAGAGGCTCAACCCACTGAGCCACCCAGGAGCCACTGGTAATCTATTTGTTAATTACAGTATATGACCGTTGTACTTTGAGGCAAATAGAGAACATAAAAAATCAGGATCCTGTCAGCTAAAGGAACAAGTCCAGAGTAAACATCACTTTGCTTAGAATGATTTGAGGTTCTCTTTGAAATGATCATGTCTGGGAGGCACATGCCTCTTCAAATCTGTATTGTTTCTTCCAAATATTTCTTGGCCCCCAGCAAAGGCCCGTTCCTAACTCCTTTCCTGATCTCCAATCCAGCCTCCAACCACAACCTTACTGTTTTTTTTTTTTAAGATTTTATTTTTTTGACAGGGAGAGACACAATGAGAGAGAGAACACAAGCAGGGGGAGTGGGAGAAGGAGAAGCAGGCTCCCTGCAGAGCAAGGAGTCTGGTGCGGGGGCTCGATCCCAGGACTCTGGGATCATGACCTGACCCGAAGGCAGCTGCTTAAGGACTGAGCCTTCCAGGCACCCCTGACCTCATCTATAGGAGGAGATAAGGGTCCAGATGCCTTGAAGTTCAGGAACACAATGAGAATAGTTGACACTATTTGATAACTTTATGTATTTATTTAGATTTTATTTTTATTTATTTGTCAGAGAGAGAGAGAGAGATCACACACACATGGGAGGAGCAGGCAGAAGGAGAAGCAGCCTTCTCGCTGAGCAGGGAGCCCAATGTGGGGCTCCATCCCAGGACCCCCTGGGACCATGACCAGAGCCAAAGGCAGACACTTAACTGACACTTAACCAGACTGAGCCACCCAGGCGTCCCTAACTTTTTATTATTTTATTTATTTATTTTAATTTTTAAAAAATGTTTTATTTATTTATTTGACAGACAGAGAGAGAGAGAGAGAACACAAGCAGGGGGAGCGGGAGGCGGGGAAGCAGGCTTCCTGCCCAGCAGGGAGCCTGACGGAAGCCACTTGACTGAGCCACCCAGCTGCCCCTATAACATTTTTAAAAAATATATATATATTTTTAAGTAAATTCTACAGGAAACACGGGGCCCTGAGATCAAGAGTTGCAGGCTCTACCAACTGACCCACCCGGGTGTCCCATAGACTTTTATTTTGAAGATTTTTAAGCTTACAGAAAAACAGCCCAATGAATATACATACATCCTTTGTCTAGATTCATTAACTTGAAGTTTTGGCACATCCTCTCTGTCTGTCTGTCTGTCTCTCTCTCACACACACACACACACATTTTTTGACTAAACAACTTCACAGTCACTCCAGGTCTTTAAATCAATGCAGGGAAAAACCGGGGCACCTGGATGGCTCAGTCAGTTAAGCGTCTGCCTTTGGCTCTGGTCATGATCCCAGGGTTCTGGGATCCAGCCTGGGATCCATCTGAGTCAGGCTCCCTGCTCAGTGGGGAGTCTGCCTCTCCCTCTCCATCTGCCTCTCCCCCAGCTTATGAGCAGGAGCTCTCTTTCTAGTCTTAAAAAGAATCAGTGCAGGGAAATATTTTGAGCATCAGTAGGCCAGGTTCTCTTAAACACTTCCTGCATATAAAAATCCAAATATGCACAAATTCCTTTTAAACCAAAACATTAATTCCAGAGGTCGGAGCCACTTCACAATTTCTACATTTAACTCCAAATATTTCCAGGGTTAAATAATGCCAACTAAGGAAATAATTATGGCAACAAAGGGGGGTTCGCTAAGTCCTCTCGGTTATCTCTACGGCCCATTGCATTTTGCACAGTTGGCTACAGCAGTATCTCCCGTTCTTAGAGATAGTTGTTCATTTTATTTATTTGACAGACAGAGATCACAATTAGGCAGAGAGGCAGGCAGAGAGAGAGGAGGAAGCAGGCTCCCCGCAGAGCAGAGAGCCCGATGCGGGGCTCCATCCCAGGACGCTGGGATCATGACCTGAGCCGAAGGCAGAGGCTTTAACCCACTGAGCCACCCAGGCGCCCCAGTTTGTTTTTTTTTAAAGATTTTATTTATTTATTTGAGAGAGAAAAACAGAGCAAGCGAGAGCATGAGCTGGGGAGAGGGAGAGGCAGAGGGAGAAGCAGATTCTCCACTGAGCAGGGAGCCCGATGAGCGGCTCGAACCCACAACCCTGGGATCATGACCTGAGCTGAAGGCAGAATGCTTAATCATCTGAGCCACCCAGGCTAACCCTCCATCTTCTTTTTCAAGGCTGAATATGAATATATTCCATTGGAAGTAAACACCACGTTCGTTCTGTTTACCCATCCATCCATTCAGTAGACATTTGGGTTGCTTCTAACCTCTCAACTGTTGTGAATAATGTTGCTATAAACAAATGTCTACAAATATCTCTCAGAAACCCTGTGGAGACCATGGCATATATACCCATGGGGCAGCTTGTTTTTCAGCAACAGCTAATCAGAGAAGCTGCCCAAACTGAGATTTTTGTTCACTTCAAGGGGGTGGAAAGCAGTGATTCCATAGATCAGGCCCCTGGGTTTCAGAATTACATAATTACTTCCACCGAGGTGACTGCTCACCATTAACCAAGGCAGTGGTTCCCAGTCCCACCTGCATATTAGGATTATCTGGGGAGGTTTGCAGCAAATATAGTGCCCAGATCCCACCTTCAGAGACTGATTAATTGGTCTGGGGTGGAGCTGAGACGTTGGGATTTTTACAAAATGCTCCCCAGATGATTCTAAAATACAGTCAGAGCGGTGAACCCTGGAGCAAAGATCCATGTGGTGTTTTTCAATTCTTTTCCTGCCCTTCCTGCTAGAACCAAAGACCTCATAGGGTTGTTTAAAAGACATCAGTTAGGGGGCACCTGGGTGGCTCAGCAGGTTAAGCCTCTACCTTTGGCTCTGGTCATGATCTCAGGGTCCTGGGATCGAGCACCACATCGGGCTCTCTGCTCAGCAGGGCACCTGCTTCCCGTCTCTCTGCCTACTTGTGATCTCTCTCTCTGTCAAATAAATAAATAAAATATTAAAAAAAATAAACATCAATTAGGGGTGTCTGGCTGGCTCAGTGGGACATACGACTCTTGATTTCAGAGTCGTGAGTTCAAGCCCAACATTGGGTGTAGGGCTTACTTAAAATATATATATATATATATATATATATATACATGGGGCGCCTGGGTGGCTCAGTGGGTTAAGCCTCTGCCTTCAGCTCAGGTCATGATCCCAGGGTCCTGGGATCTAGCCCCACGTCCGGCTCTCTGCTCAGCAGGGAGCCTGCTTCCCCCTCCCTCTCTCTCTGCCTGCCTCTCTGCTTACTTGTGATCTCTGTCTGTCAAATAAATAAAATCTTTAAAAAAAAAAAAAATATATATATATATATATATATACATACACACACACATGGGGTGCCTGGGTGGCTCAGTGGGTTAAGCCTCTGCCTTCAGCTCAGGTCATGATTCCAGAGTCCTGGGGTCAAGTCCCGCATCGGGGTCTCTGCTCAGCAGGGAGCTTGCTTCCTCCTCTCTCTCTCTCTCTCTCTCTTTCTGCTTACTTGTGATCTCCCTCTGTCAAATAAATAAATAAAATCTTTTAAAAATATATATATATATACATGTATACACACACACACACACACACACATATATATGCAGGCACCTGGCTAGCTCAATGGAGCCCCTGACTCTTGACCTCAGGGTTGTGAGTTTGAGCCTCACATTGTGTGTAGAGTTTACTTAAAAATAAATAAACTTAAAAAAAATGCTTAAGTCGGGATGCCTGGGGGGCTCAGTCAGTTAAGCATCTGCCTTCAGCTCAGGTCATGATCCCAGGGTCCTGGGATGGAGTCCAGCATCGGGCTCCCTGCTCAGCGGGGAACCTGCTTCTCCCTCTGTCTATCTCTCCTGCTACTTCTGGGCATGTGCCTGGGCGGGAGCGCGCGCACGTGCTCTGACAAATTAATGAATAAAATCTTTAAAAATAAATAAATTGGGGTGCCTGGGTGGCTCAGTGGGTTAAAGCCTGTGCCTTCAGCTCAGGACATAATCTCAGGGTCCTGGGATTGAGCCCCATCGGGCTCTCTGCTTAGTGGGGAGCCTGCTTCCCCCTCTCTCTCTGCCTGCCTCTCTGCCTACTTGTGATCTCTCTCTGTCAAATAAATCTTAAAAAAAAAACGTTCTCATCACAGGAAAAAAAAAATCTGTGAACAACAAAAAAAAAAAAACAAAAAGTGAACAGGGGCACCTGGGTGGCTCAGTTGGTTAAGCCTTTGGCTCAGGTCATGATCCCTGAGTACCGGTATTGAGTCCTGCATCAGGCTCCCAGCTCCACGGGGAGTCTGCTTCTCCCTCTGACCTTCTCCTCTCTCATGCTCTGTCTCATTGTCTCTCTCAAATAAATAAATAAAATCTTAAAAAAAAAATAATAAAGTGAACAGGGGCACTGGGTGGCTCAGTGAGTTAAACTTCCGACTCTTGCTTTTACCTGGGGTCACTATTTCAGGATCCTGGGATCAATTCCTGCATCCAGGCCTCGAGGGGCATGGAGCCTGCTTGGGATTCTCTCTCTCCCTTTCCCTCTGTTCCTCCCTTGCTCTCTCTCCCTTAAAAAAAAAAAAAAAAATTAAAGTGAACAGTTTGGTGGTGTTCAGTACACTTAACAGATTGTGCAACCACCACCTCTTTCTAGTCCCAAAACATTTTCATTACCCCAAAGGTGGTAGCACACATCTCATAAATTCCCAGGTCTGACATGACCTTGGTATGCACACAATTCCACAACTGGAAAAGTCCAGCATTACAGTTTAGTATAAGTTAGTAAAACAGTTCTTTCCAGAGGTGCCTGCGTGGCTCAGTGGGTTAATGCCTCTGCCTTTGGCTCAGGTTATGATCCCAGGGTCCTGGGATGGAGCCCCATACTGGGCTCTCTGCTTGGCAGGGAGCCTGCTTCCCTTCCTCTTTCTCTGCTTGCCTCTCTGCCTACTTGTGATCTCTCTCTGTCAAATAAATAAATAAATAAAATCTTTAAAAGAAATACCAGTTCTTTCCAGAATTTATTTATTTATTTATTAAAGAGTTTTATTTATTTATTTGACAGTCAGAAATCACAAGTAGGCAGAGAGGCAGACAGGAGGAAGTAGGCTCCCCGCTGAGCAGAGAGCCTGATGCGGGGCTCCATCCCAGGACCCTGGGATCATGACCTGAGCTGAAGGCAAAGGCTTTAACCCACTGAGCCACCGAAGCACCCCTCTTTCCAGTATTTAAAAACTATCACTAATTTTGTTCATTAGAGGATCATTCATTACCAAGGTCATGTTGCAGATCCCTGTTTTCCAGCACCAGTAACAAGCCTTCATTATTGTGATGTCCAAAAAAGTCCCTGCAAACTTCCAAAACGCTCTGGAGGGAGCAATACTGTCCGCATTGGAACCATCTGACAACCTCGAAATAAACACAAATTTCCCACAATAATTCCCAAAATGTCCTCCAGGGGGCAACATCATTTCCTTGAGAACAGAGCAGACGCAATGATCTAGCCTGGACTTCATTACCCCTTACCCAGGGTTGGATTAGTAAGAAAGAAAGAGGAAATAGGTATTGGTTTGGCAGTCAGCAAGATCCCACATACCGTAATGCTGCTCTTTGGCCAACAGTCTCCTCCTTTCTTCCCTAGTTATTTCCAGAGGCTGGAGCCAACTTCTGGTGTTTCTTCCACATGGTGTAATGACTTCTGTGTAAAGCTCCCCTCATTTACGGTGAAAGGAACACATCCGAGAGCCACCCCCGTAAGTAGAAAAATAAAATCCTTTGCCAGAATCATGATGTTCCCAGAGTAGAAACAGGCACCAGGAAAGCATTGGTCAGATGCAGGGCCATTACAGATTTTGTCTCGGAAAAAATATAAGTGTCTGCCAAGCTTAGAGACATTTTGGAGGTCCAGAGGAAGAATTTTGGAATTTGGGGGATAGTTTCTTTACTAAAACAAAGGTCAAGTTGCTAAAACTTGCAATCTTCTTGCTCTTACTCATCAGCCAAGAAAGTTCTAAGGCTGTGACGCTTAGTGGCTCAGTCTGCTTTGTCTGCTCAGGTCATGATATCAAGCTCTTGGGATCAGCAGGGTGTCTGCCTTTGCCTCTCCTTCTGCCCTCTCTCTCTCTCCCCCCACCCCACCTTGTGCTCTCTCTCTGATAAGTAATTATTTAAAAAAAGATGATATCGGGCGCCTGGGTGGCTCAGTGGGTTAAGCCGCTGCCTTCGGCTCAGGTCATGATCTCAGGGTCCTGGGATCGAGGCCCGCATCGGGCTCTCTGCTCAGCAGGGAGCCTGCTTCCTCCTCTCTCTCTGCCTGCCTCTCTGCCTGCTTGTGATCTCTCTCTGTCAAATAAATAAATAAAATCTTTAAAAAAAAAATAAATAAAAATAAAAAAATAAAAAAAGATGATATCTAGGGGCACCTGGGTGGCTCAGTGGGTTAAGCCTCTGCCTTCAGCTCAGGTCAGGATCTCAGGGTCCTGGGATCGAGCCCCACATCGGGCTCTCTGCTTGGCAAGGAGCCCGCTTCTCCCAACTCCCTCTGCCAACTTGTGATCTCTGTCAAATAAATAAATAAAATCTTTAAAAAAAAAAGTGATATCTAGAATGTCAGAAGGGTTTGACAGACAGTATTAGACAGTATTCTAGTGGGACACTGAAAAAGCGTGGAGAAGTCTTTTTGCCTCACGGGATTTGCTGATGTTCTCATTTTCTTTCCTTTTTTTTAAATGTCTGTCTGTCTTTCTTTCTCTTTCTTTTATTGGACAGAGATCATAAGTAGGCAGAGAAGCAGGCAGAGAGGGGGAAGCAGGCTTCCCACTGAGCAGAGAGCCCCATGCGGGGGGCTAGATTCCAGAACCCTGAGATCATGACTTGAGCCCAAGGCAGATGCTTAACCCATTGAGCCACCCAGGCGCCCCTCATTTTCTTCATTACCTAAAAGCACATGGCCGTCTAGAATTCTGGAATGGCCTGCAGAAGCTTCAGAGATGGCACCAGCTGGAGACCACAGCTTGAAAGGACGGGGTCCTGTCCTCCATGTGGTCTAAGTTCTCACCCAGTGTTGTTTCATCCATAACTAGAACATAGGGCATTCAGAAATCAAGGCACGGACGAGGAAAGAGGATTTGCAGCATTTTCTTTTCCATTCTTACAGCCCTGCTCTACTAATCTTGTGTTAAAGAAAACTTCTGGACAACTTAGTTAAAAGCATGTGCCAACATTTTATTACAACCATGCATGAAAGGGGGAAAAAAGATCTCTTGTGGCTGAATTAGAAAATTTATTCACAGTAAGGACACTTGATGGGAGAAGAGAATGACTAATTAATCATCATGAGATTATAGACTAGATCCAGAAGAAAAGAAAAAGATTGAAGGTTGTGAGTCTTGACTGGCAGGCAGTCTGCTCTTAAGCGGGTGGACCACTGGTTTCTCAGGACAAATTTCATACCATCAAAATTCATTCACAAACGGCTTCAATATTTTTATTAGAAAAGCAAATTACCTCACTGAGCTTGTAAATTACTCTTACAAAAAGCTTAAGTTGCAAACCACGTTTGGGACAATTTCTTCTGTTTGGTAGGGTTAATATACCAGGAAGTGACTTGGTGCCTTCACCTCCAGGTTTATCTTTCACACCGCTTGAGGCATTTTTTTTTTTAAGATTTTATTTATTTATTTGACAGATCACAAGTAGGCAGAGAGGCAGGCAGAGAGTGGGGGAAGCAGGTTCCCTGCTTAAGCAGAGACCTGGATTTGGGGCTCAATCCCAGGACACTGGGATCATGACCTGCGCCAAAGGCAGAGGCTTTAACACACTGAGCCACCCAGGGGCCCGGAGGCATTTTTTAATTATTTATTTTTCCTTTTCCGGGAACCTAAATGCTCCTTCACTTGGCCAGGTCTGAAATAAACTATTTCCGCCCTCTGGAACTTTCTCTTCTCCTTCCTATCTCAACTTGAACAACTCTGCCCAGGGCGCCACCACCCTCCAAATAATAGAGTCTCCCTTCTAATCACCAGTCCCTCCCAGCCTCCCTGGCCACCCCAGGGCGTTATGGGTTTTTCAGCTCCAGGGAGATAGAATGTTCCTATCGCGGAGCTTGGCACTGTACAAGAAGCTCATAAAAGCACTAAACAAAGAGCCTTGGATGTAAATAGGACTGAACGAATTTTTGGAGGAGGCAATGGAATGCCGGCACTGATTAAAATTCCTGAGACTATGTCTAATACTATGATTTTGAGACAATTATTTAAACACTAGGAATCAGTTTGCATCCCCGGAATGGGAGTATCAGTTCCTCACTGCATAGCTGTGAGGGTCAAAGGACTTTACGTCTGCACACTGGTTGAACCCGGTCTATAGCTTTCTTGTGGAGCGTTTATTGTGAGCCTTCCCGGTACCGCGCTCCAAGTTCTGAAACTTCCTGGAGGCAGTACCAAGGTCCGCCCCTTTCGCACCGCCCCAGAGTGACGTCAACGACCGAGGTCTCTAATGACGTCAGCTCCGGGCCGGCCTGGCTCCATCCTCCCCTACTCCGGAAACCTACAACTCAGGGCACTCGGCCTCCAGCTTTCGGTTATTTTTTTTCTCTTCGTAGCCCGAATCCTTTTCCTCCCACTCTCCCACCTAAAACTTTCGGCTCTTCCCGCCTTCCCTCAAGCTGGCGATTTTCGGTTCGCTTGCTCTCGGGCGAATTTCCCACTCTTTTACTCCGAATCGCCTCCCGAGCTCCGCCCTTCGGCCTTTTCCGTCTAAATCCCTCTTTCGGCTAGTTCCGCCTCCTGCCACCCACCTCGGACGCCGCCTTCGGCTCCTTCCGGATCGTCTCAGTTCCTTGTTTTTCTCCCCCGCCCAAACCCGGTCCTCGGCCACTTTGGCTATCTCCGGCCCCCACGACTTTCCATACATCCTTTAGCCACACCCGCATCGCCACTTCGGCTCTTTCCGCTTACCCCCAGTCTCCCGCTCAGCGGCTTTCGGCTCTTTCCGCCGGCGGTCGGGAGAGGGCCTCTGCCCCTCTCCTCCACGTGACGCCGCCTCCGCCTCCACCTCCCAGTTCCCCCTCCCACCTCGCCCTTCCTCCCGCCTCAGCCTTTAGGCTCCTCTGGGCTGAGCCGCCATTTTGTGTGAATTTCTGACTGCGGCGGGGGCCGAGCAGCCGGGGCACCTAGGGCGGGCAGACAGACAGTCGGCCCGTCTCCGCGGCCCGTTTCCTCTCTCCTTAAAATCCTTTTTTTTTAACCCCCTCGCTCGCTCTCCTCTTCTCCCCTCCCCCTCGCTTGCTCCATCGCGCGCGGCCCGCGCTAATTACACCCAACCACCCACCAGTGTCCGTGTCCCCCGGGTCCCCCACCTCCGGGCCCGCGGGGGAGGTGTGTGTGGGGGCTCTCGCCCCGATGAGGGCCCCGCGCCCGTGAGCGAGTGACCCCAGGGGCGGGCTGCGGAGAAAGGCGGCGAGCGGCCCGCCAAGGCCTAGGCCGCGCGGCCTACGCGGAGGTCGGCGCAGAGGTGATTCCGAAACCGAAAAAATATATACCCATTCCTATCAGGAGCCCTCAGAGCTGAAGTGTGCCCCTCCCGCCACGCCCAAGCAGTCCTTTTTCGTGCATTAACATCCCCTCCCCCCCAAAGGAACTATGGAGGCCGCGCCCGGGACCCCCCCGCCGCCACCATCAGAGTCGCCGCAGCCGCCATCGCCGCCGCCGCCATCAACGCCTTCGCCTCCTCCGTGTTCCCCCGACGCCTGCCCGGCCACCCCGCACCTCCTCCACCACCGCCTCCCGCTCCCTGACGACAGGTCAGGCCCCCGGCCCGGCCGGGGCAGCGTCCCCGGGGGGAGGAAGAGGAGGAGGAGGAAGGGGGGCGGCCGCCATGTTGGGCCGGGCCGCGGAGGAGGAGGAGGAGGAGGAAGGGCGGGGTCGGTGGGTGTCTCTCGCTCGCTCGCTCTTTCTCGCTTGCTTTCTCTCCTGGCCTCATGCGTTTCCCCCCCCTCGCGGCGCTCGCCCGCTCTCCCTCGCTCTCGCTCTGTCTTTTTTGGGCGCCATGCTGAGGGGAAGGTGAGGAGGCGCCCCCCGGACCCCCGCGCCCGCCCGCCCGCCCTGGGGAGGGGGCGCTGGGGGGGGGGCTGCGAAGGCTCACGGGGGTCCTGGCTGCCCCAGCGCCCGGAGCTGGCAGCCATCGGCCAGCCTGCCCGTCGCCTGGCTTCGGGGAAGGGGATGGGGGAGGGGCTCCCGGACCCTTTTGGCGGGGGGGGGGATCTCGAGCAGTAGCCCCGCTCTTAGGGGTTTGGAGTTGGGGTCTCCCAGTCCCTGGCAGTATCCTTTCTTTTGCGGGAGGTGTGCCCTGCCCTACTTGGAGAGGTACCCTAGTTTTCTTAGGCAGAAAGTGGGGGTTCGTTCAGTTTTCTCTCCATCCTTTTGGGGGGGTGCTTTGGGTGGGGGCACTCGCACTTTTTTTTGGCGGGAGGTGTTTCCTAGCTCTACCCTAGAGAGCAAAATTGGTGGGGGGGCCGGATCTCAAGCCCCCTTGATGGAAGCCCCTGCCCTCTTTGGGGGAGAAGCCCCTTCCCCGTGTTTTTCTTAAAGGCAGGGGTCCTCTCGTTTTTCGTAGGTAGGTGCTGCGTTTTTGGCGGGGTTGGTGGGGGGGATGGAGGTTTGGTTTCCCTGCCTTGGAGGGGAGAGGAAGTTGGTCTCTTCTTTCTCATGGGGTTCCCTCCTCTTTCGGGCTAAAATGGGGCGCCATCCCTTCCGGGAGAGAAAACGAGGTTTTTTTGTGCTTTGGCAGGGGGTGAAAAGGAGCGCCCCCCCCTTCCCCTTTATTAAGTGCGAAATGGGTTTGCCCCACGCCCTTTTTTGGAGGGTGATAAAGGCGCCAGCCCGGCGCATTTCAGGGCAAGATTAGGGCCTCGGTCTCTTGCTCCAGGGGTTTGGGGTGCAGGGTTTGCCCTCCCTTTTCCTGGTGGGGTAGGGGAAGAGGTGTCTAGAGAGTGGATTTGGAAATGGAAGGAGGTTTTCCACCGGCAGGAAAGGCAGTCTGAGGAGGAGTGGGGGTGGGGAGGGGAAGAGATCGCGCTGGACAGATGGCTGCCCCACAGCAGCCCGGGCTGGGGAATCGCTTTCAGGACCTTCCCCTAGATAGGGGTCTCAGCTAGGGCTTCCTTGCCAGGTACCACGGCCCCTTCTCCCCACTTCCACCTCCCCTTTTCCCTTTCTCCTTCACAGACCATACTTTGCCTTTTAAAAGAAATGCCACCCACATTCAGAGACACAAGTGCAGCAGTTTGGTGAGCTTTTACAATTTTTTTTTTTGTTTTCTGTTTTGTTCTAATTAAATGTATCGTCCTGGGAATCGCAGCCCATCGCAGCCTGCTTCCAGTTCAAGGAAATAAACAGATTAGCAAAGGTCTGTGCGTTAAGCCCACGTTGGGCTTCCGGGCCCTCTCTTGGGGGCAGGTGCATTACTCAAAGGTGCTTACACGCTTTATTCGACCTCTAAGGAGTTCTCTTATGTCAGAAGTGTATGTCTTACAATGGGTTGGGATGGTAAGTAGCCTC
The DNA here is from genome assembly GCF_009829155.1 of Mustela erminea. Classification (NCBI taxonomy): domain Eukaryota; kingdom Metazoa; phylum Chordata; class Mammalia; order Carnivora; family Mustelidae; genus Mustela; species Mustela erminea. The sequence continues at coordinate 3,520,556 of NC_045632.1, read as the reverse complement.
TTTTATTGAGTAATTCAATTATCTCCCTCTTTTTGTCCCTTTCCTGCCTGCCTTCCTCCTGCCTTTAGACCAAAGTGATGCTTGAGTGAATTTATATGTTCAAATCAGGATTCTAAACCCAGTTGAACCCTTTAAGACTTGCACATCCTTTTGATCTTTAGTTTTTTTAATTTGTCGTACACAGTTTTCTCAAAGGAAAAAAAAAGCGTTACTGTAACGTGACAAAAACTTACGTAAAAGGCCCATGTTTTCAAGTCCTTGGTATCCCTCTCTCCATTTCCGTCCATTGCTTTGTCTCCAGCCTTCATCTTTGAAGAAAGTGGATACTTCAGGTCCATTTGTAGGAGACGAGGTTAACTAAATTTGGTTTATGATATTTGCATTCGAGTTAAGGTTCTCCCTCCCTCCCACCACCCCCCCCCCAAAAGATTGTGGTTCAAGTAGATCCAATTTGCTCCTTTTACTCCAATGTCTCTTATGGTGATGGACGTTTAAATTAAGCAAGTCATTTGTAAGTACTGTTTAAGCACCAAATCTGTAACGCGTGTCAAGCCCCAATCTCCTCTCTCTGTCTCCACTGTTCCTTTGTTCGAAAGCACATGCCTGACCGTGAAAAGTTGATGCAAACACGCCCAGTCATGGTGGAGAGAACACTTCCTCCAGCCCCCTGCCCCCCCACCAACACATACAAGATAAAAACAGCAACAGAAATGACTTGCAGAACCAAACACTACTTCTGATGTGTTTTACAAGCATAAGTTCTTCCGTTAAAAAACAAAACACGTTGAAGTTCCATTTTCCATCTTGCCCACTTTGGGTCCCTGATGTACTTTGGTAGTGAAAACTTTTTATTAACACACAGCCCAGTTTTCCCCTCCGAAAGATCCTGTTTCCTTTTTTTTCCCCCATTCTTAGGAGAAAAAAAAAAAGTTCACTTACGTTGGGATGAGGAACCGTAAACTGCAATTAAGTGGGGCCACTGGTTTTATTCTTTTCTCTCCATATCCTCACAACCTAACTGCTATGAAGTGGTGATCTTAGGTATGTAAAACCAGTTGTGGGAGGAAGAAGTGTCCACACAGTACAGTATCCTGCAAAAAAAAAAATAATGTCTGAAGCACAAACTGAACACACGATCAAGTGCACAGGGTCAGCCGAAAACGGACTGCATTTATCTGAAGTTTTCCCTCCTTGGTGAAATTCCTCCTCCAGGAGCCAAGTGCAGAAACTGGATGCTAACAGAGGAACCTTCCAAGTTTCGAGGGCGACTAAGTTGTCGGAGGATGCTTGTTTAACTTCACTTCTTTTGTAAGTGAAAATTTTAGCAGTCATTCATTGAACTTAAAAGTATTATCCCAAACATTTAGAGAGTACTCAGGCATATCAACACAAGGGTTTATTGTTTTTTTCCGTTTTCAAAGGACTCTCTCCTGAAAACCAAGAAGCCCCAGTAATTATGTCAAACTGTACTTCGATAGTCTTTGTTTTTGAAATGTCACAGTACTGCCTTTTTTTTCCCCCTAAACTGATGTACCAGTACTAGTTAAAATTCAAATTAATGGATGTTGCAAAGAAAGAGAAAAAAAAAGGGTGTCACTCAGAATCCCTGATTTAACAGCACCTCTTAGACACTTGAAATCTTTAAAATTGTTATATTCTCTGGGGAGAGGCTTAATGGGAAAGCAAATTAAAATATCCTGGTAGAAATATAACCAATTGTGACCATGAAAACAGGGATATTCTGGTCCTAAAACCCCTTCATTTTTTACTCCTCAAATTTGTTCTTCAAAAGAGAATGAGGATTCCTCCCAACAGGGCTTTCTGATTCACAGACTGTCCTCTGTCTTCCAGATTGGGTTTCTATTTGCTTGGAAGGTTAAGTTTTTGATTCTTGACAAGTCAAGATTTTTAAGTATAGTGAGCTATTCTAGAAGGACAACCCTGTGGCTTTTGCTTGGCCAGGAAGGTTGATCCCAAGGGGGAACTTCTGCACCTGTGGAAGTGAAGGCTTTCCCAGCCATTGGCCTACCTGGCCCATTAGAGCTGAATGGTTGACTCTGAGTTTGTTCCATCCAGTTGAATGTAGACAATTCCGTATTGGGCTGACTTAGTAGTTTATCCTTAAATAATGCCTCCACTTCTGCTCCTTTCTCTTAGATCTTTCCCCTGCCCCAGTAGGGGAGGGATGGATGTCTCAGGGTGGCCTTATTTGCTGTTCCCCTCCGCTAGGTTTTTGTGGCTTTTAAGTCCCTAGAACCATCTTCTAGAAGCCAGGTCCAGTTACGGCAAATACTTGCCTGGTGAAAATTACTAATTTCCCACCTCTGTGGATAGCTCTAGGTCAAACTATATTCCGGAGAATCTGCTTTTTGGTCCCTGTGGACGAAATTGTCTAGTACCAGAACAGGGGGTTCTGACCCCGGGATAGGAAGTTGAGTGACAGAGTCAGAGCAAACAGTGAGTGAGTGGTTGCGTTTCTAAGCGAGCAAGGTTCTTGCCTGTACCTTGGCAACAAAGCTTCTGCCACAGTGTGAGACAAAAGGCTGATTTCTGGGGTTCCTGGTAGTTGGCATTTAGGAAGTTGATTCAAGCCTCTGTAGGAGCCGTCTGCTCATTGGTAATGGGAGTCTTGTCAGAATCAATGATTTGAGGCTGGTTTCATGATTAAAACCAACTGGAAAGAGTGAAAAAGCTGCCTGTTTGGGTGGGCCTCTAAAGTTCATTTGGTTAAGTCCAAAGTAAAACCGGGACTGTCGGCGGGGAGCGAGATTTTCCCGGATTGGGCTTTCCAAATTTATCAGCCACATCTTTGCGACGCAACGATTTTGCTCTGATGGTTGCCGAAGACAGCGGTCCTGGGAAAAGGGTGCAGGGTTTCTTAGCAATGGTAGGAGCCTACGTGGGCAGTTTTCACATTTCTGCCTCAATCAGTTGATGACAAAATGAAGACATGGGCCCTCAGTTCATGTAAACCCAGTCACATCTTGCTGTTGGAATAATTTTTTATTCCAGTACAGGACATTTGCTGGGAGCGTAGTTTGTGTCTCTTGGTGAAATTGCTCAGAATAGAGAATCTGTCTCATACTTTTTTTTTTTCCCTCCGTGTGTATTTTATTTACTTATTTTGGTGCATTCCTATCTGTGTGAATTGGTGACTCAGCTCCTATTTGTAAGGCAAGTGGTGACATCTGAACGCGGGAGGTGGCAACAGGATAGGAAGGAACAGTGTGGCCTTTGGAGACAGATAAGGTTGTCTTCAGGCCTGGCTCTCCCTACAGTGGGCACTAAGGATAACGGCCGTTTCTCAGGGTCATTGCAGTCAAGTGGGCATACATGGACACCCGCACAATGCCTGGCATTCAGCGAATCTTGGTTTCTTTAGCTTTTTGCTGTCCCTACTAAAGGAAAAAAAAAAAAAAAAACCTGAGAATTTATTGTCTGGTGTGTAAACAGAAGCAAGCCTAACATCTGTGTTTTTGAGGGAAGTCGGTTTATCTTCCAGCTCAGGTTTCTGGCCAGTTTATTTCATTGCAGGGAGCAGATCGGGGTGGAAACTTTGTGGAAACCATCTTAAGGCATGTCTTGCTTTCTCAACGCCCTTATTACAGATGCTGGAACAGCCTGGTATCTTGAGCTTTATGCTGACGACCTTCCCGTGTTCGTCTTTGGCAGTTAGGATCCGTAGTTGTGCTCCGACTGTGGTAGGCTTCCTGAGAGCTGAGCGCACAGGGCTGTAGCACCTAACCCACTGCTCACTGGTCTCATCCCCTTAATCTTAGTCCTTGACCATGGCTCTTCAGAGTCTCCAGAAGGCAGCAAGGCCTGTCCCAGCTCCACAATTCCCCTGCCCCTCCGTATTTGGGCTGAGTCTGTCAAGGTTTTGTTCATTCAGCAGTCAGGCTTGTCCCGTGCTTTTCTTGGAGCAGAAAAGTTTTCAGAGTGTGCAGCGTGCTCTTCTCTCCTGTGGACTTTATTTAGATTTGGGCAAAGGTTGTTACTGCCTGTAGCAGGCCTCGGATTTCCTTCCCATCTCTGACGCCTGCAACTTCTGGCCACAGTCAGGGTCAAGGGTTTGCTGCCCCTGTGGCAGCTCTCGGTACCCACCTGAGAAGAAAGTGCCTTAAAAATGAACTGCAGGGTGAGGCTGAGTGGCTGGGTCACAGGCTGATCCACCAGTTCGCTGAGCACCAGATTCCCTTGTCCCTGTCCTTGTCGAGTGGTCCTGGAAGCCATGAACTCCGGAAGCATAAAGCCTAGAAGGGCATGGGTTTCCATTTGTTTCCTCTAAGCTGGGGTCGGTCCCCTTCTGGAAGAGAGGTGATGGGGAGCGGTAGACAGCGTGGATGTGATACTCGTGAGTCATTGACTTAGTCTTCCCAAAGATGTGACAGGGTCTCTTGTCATAAGAAGGGCAGGGATGACCTGCCAGGAGGGACCTTCAAAGTGCTTCCAGTGTGATAGCTCAGCCTCAGCCCTACCCTGAGAATGAGAATTGGAAGCAGAAATGAAGTCACTTGTCCAAGGTCACAGAGCTAGGGGGTGTGGAGACAGAGTTAGAATTAGAACCCTGGGCAGCCTGTACCCAGACCCCAGCTCTCTACCCAAATGCGTCTTGGAGCTGACATTTTCAAACTGCGGTGTGCAGCCATTAGTAGGTTACAAAGTCCCATGTATTGATTTGTCTCCTGCATTTGAAACACAAAGAAATGAGAGAGGATAGAAAAAAGCAGAGTGCGGTGGAGTTTTAAACCCTGAAACTTTCTGAAGACTTGTTTGAGAGGAATGTAAAGGAGGAGATGCGGGTCAAGGTCAAAGTTTAAAAGTCACCTCTGATAGGACAGGGGTGGAGAGAATGTGGCTCTCCCATCAAAGCCTGCCCACCTGGCTTTTTTTTTTTTTTTTTTTTTTGAATTCGGAGTAAAGTTTTATTGGAACACAGCCACGCCCATTGATTTATATGGTCTGTGGTTGCCTTTGTGTTGAACAGCAGTGTTGAGTTGTTGGGATAGAGACTTTGTGGCCCTCAAAGCCTACAGTATGTACTCTTCGGCCCTTTAAAGAGAAGGTTGCTCCCACCCTCTGCTGTGATGCACCTACTACCTACCCAGCAGCTGCCGTGATTTCTGTCGTGGTGGCGGAGGTGGTGGGAAGGCATGCAGGGAATACAGGTACTCCTTTAAAGTTGGTCCCGACTTGCTGGCCCAGTCAGTAGAGCATGCATCTCTTGCTCTTGGGGTGGTCAGTTCGAGCCCCATCTTGGGTGTAGAGCTTACTTTAAGTTATTTAAAAACAAACAAAAAAGCATGCCTCAGAGAGAGAGAGTTGTGTTGTCCCTCCATGACCCGGTAGCTCTGTCTGCCCTGTGTTCCACTCCTTCCACTGCCCGTAGAGGCCCCGAGCCTGGCCTTCCGAATCTTAAAATGAAGGGATTTTCATTTATTAGAAGTAGCCGGAAACTTCTTGAAGCTAGTGTGGAAGCCGATCACAGCTGACACATCCCTCTTAGGGCCCGACACCGGGGAGCCGGGGCAGACTTGAGTGACATTGGCTCGATGTCCTTTGCAGGTGGCTTGGGTTATTGCTCTCCTCATTTTCCTGACAGACACGAGGGTTTAGGTTTCCTTGGGATTCCAGGCCCTCCCTGCCATTGCGGGGCACACAAGGGCAGCCCCAGGGACCTTAGCTTCTTGGCAACAGAGGTGGGCCCCCTCCCTGGGGAGTGCTGATGGCTGGTCACTTTCACGTGTAGGCTTTGTCCCCCTCTGGCCTCTTGGGGCCCTCGAGAAACACTCAGCAAATGAGTTTTCCATTAAAGACGAGACCTCCATCACCTCCTTAGAGTTTTACCGTGATCCAGGTTACTGTCCAGTGTCCGTGTTGATGCAGCTGGCCACGAGGGTGTGCAGTGCTGAGGTTGCTGCTGCGTTTGTGTGGAATACATCACAGGGGCCCAGCCAGTCTGAGCCTGGCCCTGTGCTGCGCCCTTGGAAAGTCAGGTGACTGTCAGCCTCTGCTGTGCCCTCCGGGAGCCCACAGTTGCCTGGAAGTTCACAAAGCATTGCGTATGGGTAATTACAGTTCTCCTTCAGCTCTTGAGCGGTGTGTGAACACGGAGTCTTAGTCATCCGAGGCCCAGCTTCTTTTGAGTTGAAAATACATCCTTTGTCTTAGTTGAACGTACGTTGAGTGGAACCAAACATTTCTCCAGAAAAAGTTACAGACAAGTGTCTTGGTTCCCAAGTTCAGTGATTTGATTTTCCTTTCGGGAATAATAGAAATCAGACCTCCTTTAAAAAAAAAATCAGGCCTCTTTGGATGAGAACCAGCATCTTAACAGCTGTAAGCAGTCTAAAGTATGGCTGGTGTGAGAAGGTGATTAGGAAACTGTTGTGGGGAGCCTCGGTGGCTCAGTCATTTAAGTATCTGCCTTCAGCTCAGGTCATGATCCCAGGGTCCTGGGATCGAGCCCTCCATCATCCCTGCTCAGCGGGGAGCCTGCTTCTCCTCCTACTCCCCCTACTTGTGTTCCCTCTCTCACTGTGTCTCTCTCTCTCTGTCAAATAAATAAATAAAATCTTAAAAAAAGAAAAAAGGAAACTGTTGCCGAGAAGCCAGTTTCAGAGATTTATCTGACAGGAGGACTTGGATCAGAGAGAGATCTTTATCAGGAACAGGAGCCGTGTTAAGAGTGGGAGTGGAGTGGAGCCGCTCAGGCAAAGGAAATGCCCCTTGGTTCCTTGACTCCTCCGGCAGGCCAGGTTTTTTCTCGATGGGTTTGAAGCTCTGCAGAAATGCTCCAAAAGAGTTTGTGTGCTTGGACTGACCCCAGTACGACGCTGCACCCTTTGGGATGAAGCATTCCTTCTGGTGTTGGATGATTCGGGAATTTCCTTCTCTGGGATTCCCCTTGCTTTCTGTCCTTCTGGAGAGAAGCCCCTTTACTTGGGTTTTGGCTAGGATTCCTTGGACCTTTCTGTGTCCTCATTCCCTGAACTATCCAAAGGCTTTGGTCAGAGTTCTGAATGTCCCAGTTTCCTGTATTTGATGTTGGAAGGACTGTATGTGCCTCGTGTCTTCACATAACAGTTTTTCCTCCTAATAGAGGGAAAATAGAGGTTTTTCTCCTAATAGTTTTTCCTCCTAAATACTTATTCTGGGCCAGGGTAGTGCTAAGTACTTAAGTCACATGGTCTCGGAATTTTTCCCGTGAGGATTCATCTGTTTCAGAGGTTCTGTCTTTGCCTTCACTTGGCAGGTTTATTTATTTATTTATTTTTAAAATACTGTCTTTATTTACATGAGAGAGGCAGAGGGAGAGGGAGAAGCAGACTCCCTGCTGTACAGGGAGCCTGACCCGGGGCTCAATCCCGGGGTCGTGACCCGGGCAGAGGGCAGCTGCCCAACCGACTGAGCCACCTGGGCGCCTCTCACTTTGCAGTTGAAACCCCCCCCCCCATGCAAGAGTGTTAAGGACCTCGCCCAGTCTTAATATTTCATTTTGGCTTTTCTTGGGATACTGTTTCATTTAATCCATTTTCTGTGCATCAGTCTTATTTTTGCCAGCCTAGTTAGGAATTTCAGAGCAGAAATTTTGTCGGTTGGCCCGTTGAATTAATTCTCTTTCAGATAATTTCTAATTATCTCAAAGGTAGAGGTTCTGAGTTGGGCCTGGAGCCGGAGAGCCTAGGACTTGGTCCAGTTTCGTTTCTTCCTGTCTTGACCCTACAGGCAGATTTCTTCTCTTCCAGCCTCTCTGTAAAATGGCATGCTGAGGACCCACGACCCATGTAGGTTTGTTACTAAGCCTTGGTGTGAGACAAGTAGACGGGAGCTCAGTAGTATGGGACCTGGCTTGGAGGTTGCTAATACAGAATGTTTGTAATGAATACTTCCTATTGCTTTTGGTGTCTAAGACCCTCATGTATTCAGGCAGGTTTTGTCATTGTGGAAATCAGAGCAAGAGGTAAGGACTTGATGAGGAATGAAGAAGCCTCCCCCCACCCCCTTTTCCCTGACCCCAGACTCTAGCTCTCTGCCTTCCTTGACAGCCTCTCCTCACCTTGCTGAGGTTGTCCCCACCTAGGCCATTGTTTTTCTTTCTTTCTTTCTTTCTTTCTTTCTTTTTTTTTTTTTTTATAACTTACTATGGAAGTTTTCTGGCATTTTCATGAGAGGAGAAGGGCCATCACCCACCCAGTTTCAACAGTTACATACATTTTGCCAATTCTGCTTCGTCTCCCTACATCCTCCATCTGCCCTGGGTATTTTAAAGCAGATCCCAGATTTCACCTCATCCCACCTGCAGAGTCTTCAGCGCATATTTCTAGCTTAAAGATCTTTTTAAAAATAGAACCACAAAACCGTGATTCTCTCTAACAAGATTAACAGTAATTACTCAATATCTGAAATACCCAGACCTGGTTCACATTTCTCGGTTATGGCGGTAGGTGTGTTCCTGGCTGAATCCCAACCCCGGGCAGGCCCTTCCACTCACGTTGTTGAAGTGGGGGGCTCGGGGTGCTGGTGGTCGTCAGGCTTCTCTTCTCCCCCGCTTGGTTTGTGCTTGTCTGCTCGGGTGAGGTGGTGTCTGTGATGTGGGCATGTTACCATGTTACCATGGTGTGATGTCACAGTCTCCTGCGACCCCACCTGAGAATGTTGAGGGAAAGGGAGACACAGCCCATTTGTTCTCGATTTCTGGTTGATGAACCTAGGTAGTAAGGACACTGAAAAACATGTGCAAGACCCAGAGGCTTATTTCAAGAATTTCCTGCCTCTGAAAATCCCTCAGTGAGGTTCCTCCCCACCCCCGGGGCTGTTCCACCTCCTTGTCAGTGGAGGGAAAGGCTCTGTGCCTTCACTCCTTCCTAGTAAACAACTACCCCACACGTCAATTTGGGGACTTTGGGGACTTCTGCGTTTAGGCCTGTCGTTAGACATTTGAAGAGGCAGAGCCTCCTTGTAATTTTATAATTTTGTCCCTAGTTAATAGGTCATTCAGAGCCTACCCAGGCAATTTGTTGAGCGCTTGGGCAGTTAATGATCATAACCCTGACCTTCACATTAACCTAGCCGTCTCTTGTCAAGGGCTCTCATGATCTTCAGGTAACAGCCACTGTTCCCATGAGTTTCCACCTTTTCTTTTCTTTTTTTTTGGGGGGGCGCACTCCCTTCCCCCCTTTTATTTCGTAAACCAGATTGAGCCACAAACCCGGGCGCCTTGCAGCTTCCATCCAGATCTCTTGTCTAGAGAATTTCCATGTTGGGCAGCTTCGTTTGTTTTTGTTTTTGTTTTTTTAATATTTTATTTATTTATTTATTTGACAGAGAGAGAGAGAGGGAGAGCGATTACAAGCAGGCAGAGAGAGAGAGGGAAGCAGGCTCCCCACTGAGCAGAGAGCCCGATGTGGGACTCGATTCCAGGACCCCGAGACCTTGACCCGAGCTGAAGGTGGAGGCTTAACCCACTGAGCCACCCAGGCGCCCTTTTTTTTAGGGGGCCACTTGGATACTTTAGGGTCAGCCACTTGGTTACTTTCTCTTTCCAGCTAGATCAGAGCTGAGGAAGGAGATGTTGGTTTGTCAGTTTCAGCAGCGGGATTTGTCGGGAGATGACTGTGCATGCGCGGTGGGGCCAAGTGAAGTGGGGACTAGCTGGCCAGCAGTTAGCAGTGGCCCCCAAGGTGGTGGGGGGAGATGCTTTCCAGTGAGCATTTGGGCCAGTTCAGGGTTATCCATGCAGAGGCACGCTCATGGTAGCTGGTTCTTGAAACCAGTAGCTGCTTTTCATTTGGTAGTTGGTACTTTTCTCGTGTCAAGGGCTTTACCCATGTTATTTCATTTAACCCGAAAAATCCTTATAAGTACCACAGTTATCCCATTCCACAGATGGGAAAACCAAGGCTAAGTTAATCGTGCCAAGAGTGCTGCTAGGGAACAAGCAGAGCTGGTTGTCACTCGGCTGGCAGGACAGAGCCCCGTGCCCGAATCTGTAGGCTGGTGGCTAGGGCCCGCCTACTTTGAATCCTGAGGTTTCTTTACCCAGTTCTGTTTTGGCCAAGCCCATGGTGTATGATGAATTCAGCACTCTAACGTGCCCCGTGGAGGGGCCAAATGGGCAGTCCTTAGAATGGGCGTCCAGATCTGGTCTTTGACCCGAGAGGAGGAGCTGGCTGTCACCAGCTCTGTGAATGGAAATTTAAATGCCCTGGAAGCTTTGGTCCAGGAGGCACGAGACTGCTCTGACCCTCGGCAAGTCGTTGGCCTCTGCCCATTCCCTCCTGGGTGCCGATTCCAAGGCAGTCCCCCGGCTTGGTTGGCTTCCCGTCCCTAATGGCCCTGGCAGGCCAACCCCAGGGCAGCCATGCTGGGAAGTTGCCAGTCCAGGCTCTGGGAATAAGGTCGTCCCAGCTCTGGCTGACGCCGCAGGCTTTCTCCTGCATGCTGGTCTCAAGAGGGTTTGGCAGGTCTAGATTGAAATGATTAGCGCGACGGGGCTTCCCCCACTTTTCTTGAGGGATTATGTCACACTCTATTAGGCGCGCTCCCTCGGTGTTTAATCCCACTCTGACATGGGTTTTGCTGGCTGTCTGGGAAGTGGCACCACTGAAGCCAGGCTGCTCTTTGTGGAGACTGCTTTCGTGCGGGGCGTGTTTGTGCCCCCCAGGATTTCTGCCCCGGTCCCAGCGGGTTTGGTCGTCTTGTCTTTTTTTGTCCTCTTTCTCCTCTTGAAACAGATCCCGTATTCATGCAGGACATTGGGCGGCGAGTTGTGAGTTTCCCGTGGTAGCAGAGGGGTGACCCTGCGGGTGACCAGAGGTCAGCCCAGGGCTCTGAGAAGCTTGAGAGCACAGCATGGCCGGATGGTGCTGAGAATGCACACTGGTCACTGGAGTGTCCCCTTCTCTGTCCCCTCCAGTCTCCCGTTTCCCTTCGTAAGTCACCACCTGTTGGTTTTTATACTGTGTATTTCTCAGTTTCTCCCAGGTCCGTCTCAGGAAACAAAGTTCTGAGTATTCACCCCCATTTTATAAACAGTTGTGTGCTAGATTGTCACTGAGCCCAGGTGTCCCGGAGGTGTTGGAATGAAGAGACTCGCTCCTTGGCCCAGGGTCTTCATAGGGCGGATTTGAGTGCTGCCCTTCCCTGCTTTGGGAAGTGCTTTGGAATGAAAAGGCCGCCTTCTGGGATCATCCTTGGCCACCATCAAGGCTTTGGAGTTGCTTGGATGGTCTTTGTGTCCTTTCCCCAGGTGTTAGACAGAGACTGGCCTGCACTGTCCAGCAAGCTAGTGTGTGGCAGGAGGACAGGGGCGGTGGCCCCCACTGACTTTGGGCAGGACCTTTCTCTGCCCTGTCCTGGTGTCCTCCCCCCGAGTGGGCGGGGGTGAGGGAGTGTCTGGGCTGTCTGCTTCTGACAAGTCCCTTCACCTCCTCTCCCTTTGAAATCCTCCTTTCTGGAAACAAGAGGGTCGAAGGGGTCTTGCTATTGGAACCTTGTTTTCTGGAACCGGGGCTTCTGGGGGCCATTCTTGTCTTCCCGTGTTCCCTCCACCCCTGCTTGCCCTGGGCTTCTGGGTAATTTTCACCATGTCCCTCTGCCCTTTTTCCTGTCCAGACTGTTGTCAGAGTGATGCTCTTTTTAGCTTTTCTTCATGGAAGGTCTGCCTATGTTTCTGGTTTGTCTCTGGGCCTTCCTCTGCTCCGTAATGTCCGTATGTGTGGTCTGGCCACATCTCCCTGTGTTTTCTCTTGGGGTGTGGCGACTGGGCCTGCCCACGGTGTTCCCAGCAGGAACATGCATCGTGTTTGCTCCAGTAATAATACCACCCTCCTCGGGGTGTCCACAGCTCCAGGCAGCGGGGAGTGTGCCAGGCTGCCCTTTAACAGCCACTCCCTCTGGCTGGCTGGCTCACAGAAACCAGTTTCCCCAGTTGGTCGTACTTTGACTAAGGGCAAGGCCACTGCAGCCCAGGCAGCTCTGTCCCACACCCTGTTCCGTGGGCTGCACCCAAGCCCCTGCCAGAAGGTGCCTCACTTGTGAGGAATGCTGGCTCCTCCCAGCTTTGCTCCACATCTTCCTGTGGGGCTGACTTCCCCACCCCCCAACTTGGCGGTTTGCAAGGAAGCCACATGATGCATCCATTGGTCACCTTCCTGTCTTGTTTTCCTTTGAAACATCAGAGCAAATTTTGTGTCCTGCACTGTGTCTGTGGGAGCTGCCCTTGACCTCTGCTGGGGTATCTGTGAGTTTGGGACCACTTGGGTTATAAGCTGACCCGACCCTGTTGAATTGGGAATGAGAGTAAAGAGCTCCTCTTGTCTGCATCCTTGACATCTGGACAGAGGGGATGGCGCGAGGGCCTCTGGGAGAATCCCCAGTGTGGTTTCTTCAGTGTGCCCCCTGCAGGGGTACTGGGTGCCCACTCACGTGGTGGGCTTGTTCTCACACTGGCCCCGGTCTCGTCTGAGCAGTGAGGTCTTTGCTGCCTGATTCGTTCCGTTGTGGGTAGCCATTTGGGTCCCGGGTTCGTTACGCCACTATTTATGTTCTCTCCATCTTCATTTGCGGTCTTAATTAATAGAGAAGGAAGGATCTTTCATATTCTCACACATACCCTTCCCTGGTCATACAGGAGGAACTCTGGGAGGTTTTAAAAGATTTGAAAACTTAATTTATTTTTTTTTTCAACCAACTCCTGTACTTGTGTACGAGAATGTGTCCGTGGGTTTGGCTAAAAACTGGATTCTTTTTCCAGTTGCTTTTCTCCTTAACCTGATGCATCCCCTCACCTTCACCCCACCCTGCAGATAGTTAGACATTTAGAATGTCCTGTTGGCAGTGTCTGGAGAGTGCTCTTATTTTTTCAAGTACTAGGGAAGGGATGGGGGTCGCAGTGGGGAAGTGACAAAGTTGGGAAATCTGTAGGAAGGGGAGCCAGAAGGGATCCCTGGGTTCAGAGCCGTGGGGTGGGGGGACCCCTTCTGTGGGTACTCTCACAGCTAATAGGAGAGGACCTCAGGAGGGGTCTGGGACCCTTCCCTTACCCCTTCCCCTTCTCTAGCTGCTTGGTTGCCCCCCACTCCACAGCATAGAGCTGTGCAGCTAAGGGTGTGGCTCAGACTTGAAACCAGAGCTGATCACTCGCACTTCTTTATGGGGCTTTGGTAAAATACATTTCACATCCTCAGGCGCAGTCCAGGCCTGACCATGGGTAGGACCCTGGAGCGTGGGGGCCGCACCTGGTTCAGAGTCACGGCCCTGTCTCCACTGGGCCTCAGCTCCCAGGGCTTACCAGTGACCTCAGGCCACCGTGCCCCCCGGCACTTGGGGACCGTGGCTGGTCCGTGTCCCCTGAGATAAGCAGCCTCTGTGGCGAGTAAGCTTTGGAAATGCTCAAACACAGGGTTTTACAGGTTTCTTGATGGTAAGACATCTGGGAACTTCTGTTAGAGCATTAAGCACTGTGAAGCCCCAGGATGGGACTTTCCTCACCTCATTTGACCACGGAACCTTGTCACCTTTCTTCTTAGAACCCTAGTCCTTTGGAGCACGTTGAGAAATCGTGGCTTAGAGTTGTGCTGGTATCAGTGTCAGTACCTTTAAATTCCGATGTGTTGCTCCCCCCCCCCACCCCCAGCCAGGTGATATGAAAGCGGGCGCAGCCCTTTTTTGAGGGGGGAGGGTGCGGGCTGGGACGAGAGGCAGTGGCCCTTATGTCCTGCTGAGGAAGGCCTCCCTCACAGCAGCCAGGCTCCGTGTGCCTGTCAGCAGCGGGCAGCCTGGGGCCTGCGGACATCTCCTCTCACACCCTGGGTTCACCCTGGGTTCATATTGGCTTTGGGGTTGGTTTATAGGGAAGATGGTGAGTTGGAAGAAGGTGAATTGGAAGATGATGGGGCCGAGGAGACCCAGGACACCTCCGGAGGGCCTGAGAGGAGCCGGAAGGAAAAGGGGGAGAAGCACCATAGCGACTCAGATGAGGAGAAGTCGCACAGGAGACTGAAGCGGAAGCGGAAGAAAGAGCGGGAGAAGGAGAAGAGGAGGTCGAAGAAGAGGAGGAAATCCAAGCACAAAGTAGGTCCGGGAGGGCACGCTGGGGCCAGGCTACATGGCACGGGGCCTGGCCTGAGAGCCCCCGGGCCACGCTGGTCTCATAGGCCAGAGGCCACTCTTAATAGTGCCATTTATTCCTTCCCCAAATTAGATAAAGAGCTTTTTTTTCCCCTTAAAGAGTTGGTAGCTCACGCTCTACTGCCACTCAATGCCCCCAGGTGAGGTGTTTCTCTAGAGCGCAGAGCCCTCCGGCACATTCGAGCAGGGTTTGTCCCCAGGCTGACTCTGCCAGCGGGCCAGCCCGCGGCAGTCACTGAGCTCACTTCCCCTGTCACCGCAGCGCCACGCTTCTTCCAGCGATGACTTCTCGGACTTCTCAGATGACTCGGATTTCAGTCCTAGCGAGAAGGGACACCGCAAGTACCGAGAGTACAGCCCCCCGTACGCGCCGGTGAGTAACTGCTGCTCGGGGGCCCCGCGGAGCTGGGAGTGGAGGCAGGCCTGTGTTTGCCGAGCATTTGCTGTGTGCCGAGCACTCTTGCACGGCACTTTATATGGATTTTAAGCCTGCGAGATGAGATCCTGTTTTTATCCCCACTGTACAGGTGAGGAAACAGAGCTAGGAAACCAGCCAGGTCCCAGCCCTATAGCTCAGGAGCAGGGGTTTGAGCCCAGGCAGTGGCCGATTTCCATTGGCCACGCTCTTAAGACCCTTCCTCTCATGACCGGGGCGGGACTGAGGATGTCCCCGTCCCAAGAAACCTGCTGGTTTATCCCTGGTACGGCTGTCTGCCCCTATTCAGAAATGACCTTTCCTGGAAAATCAGGTAGAGAATGAAATGGTTTTACAGGAGTAAATGATCTCAAATGCTGCGGAGGCAGAAGTCAGACGTTTATGCTGTCGTAACCCTGAACTTAGACACACGGTTGAAGTATTTGGTTTGTGGGCTGTTTGCCCCCACGCCAGCAAAATCTCTGAGAAGAGAAATCAACATAGTTTTTCAAGTTTTCATGAAAAATGCTTTTAAAGCTAGTAGCTCTAGGGACGCCTGGGTGGCTCAGTTGGTTGGACGACTGCCTTCGGCTCAGGTCATGATCCCGGAGTCCCGGGATCGAGTCCCACATCAGGCTCCCAGCTCCATGGGGAGTCTGCTTCGCTCTCTGACCTTCTCGCTCATGCTCTCTCTCACTGTTTCTCTCTCAAATAAATAAATAAAATCTTTAAAAATAAATAAATAAATAAATAAAGCTAGTAGCTCTAAAAGATACCCTAAGTATCCCATTGTCCATCCTAACAGGTGATTACTGTACAGTGCTGTCGTTGACCTTGATCTGCTAACAGGGACTCAGACATTAAACCTGACCAAGACAAGGAATGCAGGGCACAGCACAGCTTTGATTGATAACTAGGGGCTGAGGCGTTTTTTGTTTGTTTGTTTGTTTTTAATTTTATTTATTTATTTGACATAGCGAGAGAGATCACAAGTAGGCAGAGAGGCAGGCAGAGAGAGAGGGGGACACAGGCTCCCTGCCGAGCAGAGAGCCCGATGCGGGTCTCAATCCCAGGACCTGACCTGAGCTGAAGGCAGAGGCTTTAACCCACTGAGCCACCCAGGCACCCCTGAGGCGTGTTTTTTTTGTTTTTTTTTTTTTAAGATTTTAAGTCCCCTCTATATCCATTGTGGGGCTTGATCTCATAACCCCGAGATCAAAAGTGTCATGTGCTGCCGACTGGGCCGGCTAGGCACCCTGGGGTTGAGGTGTTTTTAAGGTCTGCTAATGTAGTCACCAGTGTCTGCATATCTATGTTTTGTATTTTCTCGTTTTCTTCGTAATGAGTGTGGAGTTTTAGAAATGAATCCTTTTTTTTTTTTTTTTTTTTTAAGAATAGTTTTGTTTCTTTTTTTCCAACTTAAATTGAGAGAGAGTCCCTCATTCAGACTCCCTGTGGAGCTCAGTGGGGTCTTGATCCCACAACCCTGAGACGATGACCTGAACTGAAAGCAAGGGTCTGGTGCTTAACCTACTGAGCCACCCACGCACCTGAAGAGCAGTTTCAGGTTTCTAGAACCCTGAGCGGATAGTGCCCTACCCACCCCAGCTGATTTCTGCTCTTTTAGTGTGGTACCTTTGTTGTAATTGCTGAGACAGTTGCCACGTGTTGTTAGGAATCAGAGCCTGCGGCTTACATTAAGGTTTCCTCTCTGTGTTTTGCAGTTCTTCAGTTTTTTTGTGTTTTTTTGTTTTTTTTTAAAGATTTTATTTATTTGACAGACAGAGATCACAAGTAGGTAGAGAGGCAGGCAGAGAGAGAGAGGAGAAAGCAGGCTCCCCGCTGAGCAGAGAGCCCGATGCGGGGCTAGATCCCAGGACCCTGAGATCATGACCCGAGCCAAAGGCAGAGGCTCAACCCACTGAGCCACCCAGGTGCCCCAGTTCTTCAGTTTTTGACAAAGGCTTGACATTATGCATTTGTCATAGATCATCATATAAGAGTTTCAATTCTCTAAAAATCCCCTGTGCTTTATCTTCCCTCTCCTCCCCGAGCCTCTAAGCAACCAGCAACCTTTTTCTGTCTCTGTGGTTTTGCTTTTTCCAGAATGTTAGATAGCCAGACTTGTCACAGCATTTAATTTCTTCAGACCAGTTTCTCTTACTTACCAGTATGGGTTCATGGTTTGCCCAGGTCTTTTCATAGCCCCATGGCTCATGGGCTTGTTTCTTTTAACTGCTGAATAATCCTCCACTGTGGACGGACCACAGCTGGTTTTATCCATTTACCTACTGAAGGTGGTCTTGGTGCCTTCCCTTTGTGTGTGTGTGTCTGTGTGTGTGTCTGCATGTGTGTCTGCGTATCTAACTTCATCCGTATCGCTTGGCACTAGCACAGTTTGGAAAGCATCATTCAGAATGGCTTTCTAGTTTGGGTGCCAAGTAGGTCATTACTTGAATTCTAAGGCCCCAAGAAAAAAAATTTTTTTTTAAAGATTTTATTTATTTATTTGACACACAGAGATCACAGGTAGGCAGAGAGGCAGAGAGAGAGAGAGAGAGAGGAGGAAGCAGGCAGAGAGCCCGATGCGGGGCTGGATCCCAGGACCCTGTGATCATGAC
The DNA here is from genome assembly GCF_009829155.1 of Mustela erminea. Classification (NCBI taxonomy): domain Eukaryota; kingdom Metazoa; phylum Chordata; class Mammalia; order Carnivora; family Mustelidae; genus Mustela; species Mustela erminea. Next base: position 3,503,387 of record NC_045632.1, on the reverse strand, counting down.
CTGAGCCGAAGGCAGAGGCTTTAACCCACTGAGCCACCCAGGTGCCCCTGCCCCAAGAAAATTTTGACCAAGAAGCACCCCTCTTGGAGGGCCTGGCTTCCTCAGTTGGTGGATCATGCAACTTTTTTTTTTTTTTTTTTTTTAATTTTATTTATTTATCAGAGAGAGCGAGCTCAAGCATGAGGAGGGAGGGGGCAGAGGGAGAAGGAGAAGCAGGTTCCCTGTTGGGCAGGGAACGGGTGCGGGGCTGCGTCCTCGGACCCTGAGATCACGACCTGAGCCAAAGGCAGACACTTAACTGACTGAGCCACCCAGGCACCCTGGAGCATGGAACTCTTGATCTCAGGATTAAGTTCGAGCCCCATGTTGGGTGTAGAGATTACTTTAAAAGAAAAAAAAAGACGCCCCTGTTGCCTACTAGGCCTCCTCCCCAAATAAGATTGCTTTATATCCTTAGGAAATACCCCCTTCTCTTCCCTTGCCAGTTCTTATCGTGGGGTCTATGCATGTCTATTTTCTTACAAGCCATGGCCTTTTCTGAAGCACAGAAACATGTGGGTCCAATGCCCAGCTCTCACTCAGATGGGACCTAGTACCCCACAAGTGGCTGGGAGCCAGGTCTTGCCCGTGGCAGGAACACCCAGACAGATGGGTCAGTTTAGGGGACAGCGGGGACCTTGGCAGTTTGGACTCAGGGCCCTGGGGCCGGCTCACCCCCTCTCCCCGTCAGTCCCACCAGCAGTACCCCCCGTCGCACAGCACGTCCCTGCCCAAGAAGGCCTACTCCAAGCTGGACAGCAAAGGTTACGGCCTGTACGAGGACTACGAGAACGAGCAGTACGGGGAGTACGAGGGCGACGAGGAGGAGGACCTGGGCAAGGAGGACTATGACGACTTCACCAAAGAACTGAACCAATACCGGCGCTCCAAGGAGGGCAGCAGCCGGGGCCGAGGTGAGGCCCTGTGGCCATTGCGGGGCGTGGGAGCAGATGGGGTGGGGGTGCTGGGGCGATGCATTGTGGAGCAGGTTGGACCCGTTCGGCCAGGCCTGGCGTGTGGGAGGAGAGACAGGCGTCTTTCAGTGCTGAGAAGATAACTGACAGCTGGCTGCCCCAGCCTCCTCCCCCAGCTTCCCAACTCCTTTCGCACTGCTAGGTGGAATTGCCACACCTCTGAACCTTGAACCTGTGGCAGTTAGGAGGATGGCGGGGGAGGGCCTCTTAGAACCATCTCCTGCCCTCAAGGTTTTGCAACCCACGAGGGAGGAGGGCTCACAGGATCTTCTAGCTCAGCGGTTCTTAGCCCTGCCTAAGGTCCCGCTCATTGTCGAGTAGCTGTTCATTTAATCTTTCTTGGGCAGTCTTTCCTGGACACCTCCCTGGACAAGCCCTGTTCTTTGGGGAGATTCTAGACCAGAGTTCAATAGAAAACTTAATGGAAGTCTCCACATAATTTAGAATTTTCTAGTAGTTAAGTTAAACATGTAAAAAGGGGAAAAAAATTGAAAAAGTAAAAGGAAACGTTAATTTTAACAGTATATTTTATATGTCTAATACATTCAAAATCTTATTTTAACGCATTATCCAAACAGATGTGTTATTTCATATTTTCTCACTCTTTGTTGTCTTTTTTGTTGTTATTGCAAAGAGGTGGTTTTATTAAAGGACGGGGCCAGGACCTGTGGGCAGAAAGAGCTGCCTCTTTTTTTCTTTTCGCTTTTTTAAAGATTTTATTTATTTGACAGAAAAAAGAGAGAGAGAGAAAGCGCGCACGCTTAAGAGGAGGGAGAAGCAGGCTTCCCACTGAACAGGGAGCCTGATATAGAGCTGGATCCCAGGACCCTGGGATCATGACCTGAGCTGAAGGCAGATGCTTAACTGATGATGGAGCCACCCAGGCTCCCTCTCTTTTTCTTGTTCTTTTTTTTTAAGATTTTATTTATTTATTTGATAGATCACAAGGAGACAGAGAGGCGGGCCGAGAGAGGAAGGAAAGCAGGCTCCTCGCTGAGCAGAGAGCCCGACGCGGGGCTTGATCCCGGGATCCTGGGATCATGACCTGAGCTGAAGGCAGAGGCTTTAACCCACTGAGCCACCCAGGCGCCCCCTCTCTTTTTCTTTTTCAACAAAGTGCTGTAGATCCAATGTGTGGTCCCCCCTTACAGCATGTCTTAGTCTGGTTATGTTTCAGGGGCTCCGTAGCCACGTGTGGCTTGGGCCACAGTACTGGACAGTGAGTGCAGCTCTCAGTGGACAGGTGCCCCTGTGACAGTATGGCAGGCGCGCACCCAGGATGCTGAGGCCTGAGGCCCCCCACTGAGGGCATGTGGGAAAGTCAGGGGGGCGATGGGACCAGCTGCCTTGAGCTGCTAGGAAGACTCGAGGAGGAGATGACTGACCTCGGTCAGAAAACGGGCTGACTTCTCTCTTGCTGGCGGCATCTGCTCCCACTCGGGGCGCTCACCGACTGAATCCCCCCGCAGGCAGCCGAGGCCGTGGCAGGGGGTACCGGGGTCGAGGCAGCCGCGGAGGGTCTCGAGGCCGAGGCATGGGCAGAGGCAGCCGCGGAAGGGGCAGAGGCTCCGTGGGAGACCACCCGGAGGACGAAGAAGATTTCTATGAAGAGGAGATGGAAGTAAGCTGTCCTCCAGCCCCCGGGGGAAGGTGGGAGGGCTGGTGGGGAGAGCCTGTAAGACTGTGACTGTGGCAAAAGGAGAGTGTTTCACGCCAGGGTTGTGTGTTTCGACGTTTGTTTCTTATTTTGGATAAAGGAAATCATACGGTTCCAAATTGAGAAGGTACCAAAGCTATGAAGACATCTCCCATTCCCAGAAACAAGTTTCCCGAGTGTCTTCTAGAAAAGTTTTAGGCCTTTGCAGTCGGGTGCTTGCTTATGCACGCCCCCCACATACACATGCGCACGCGTACAGCTTCCACTTTCATCGTCTGTCCCCGCCTGAGACCTTTCCGTGCCAGTCCCCAGTGAGCCTGCCCTTTGTTACAGCCGCACAGCTGTCCCTTGTGTAGGAGGCCCCCTGGTGGGTTTGCCCCAGGATCTGAGAGTCCTTAGGAGTGAAGACCGCCCTGGAGAGCATTAGAACCCCCCACCCCGCTGTGGCTGTGGCCCATGAAGCGGGGGTAGAGGCAGGCGGCCCCGGGTCGCTCACCTGCCCATCTGAGTCTCCTGTTGACCTGCATGAACCAAAAGGCGTGTGTGGGCAGAGAGTACAGTTAGGGACAGGGCTAATTGGTCCCCGCATGACATTTGCCTTCTCTCCTTCCGGGAATCCAGTATGCAGAAAGTGAGGAGCCGATGGGAGAGGAGGACTATGACGAGTACTCCAAGGAGCTGAACCAGTACCGCCGGTCCAAGGATGGCCGAGGACGAGGTGGGCAGGGGCCCAGGTGGCGCTGACCCAAGGGGCACCTTCCGGCGGCTGCTGGATTTGGGTCCTGGAGAGAAGCAGTCGGTGAATGCCATCTCTGTCCTCTGCAGGCTTAAGTCGAGGCCGTGGCCGGGGTTCCCGAGGTCGAGGGAAAGGGATGGGCCGGGGTCGTGGTCGAGGTGGCAGCCGAGGAGGAATGAACAAGGGCGGAATGAACGATGACGACGATTTCTATGACGAGGACATGGGCGTGAGTTGACCCTTCACCCGGATCTAGTGTGTTTAGCCAAAGCCCCTTCTTGGATTTTTTTTTTTTTTTTTTGGTCTCTGATGAGTCGGCCTCTGAGGCCGATCCTGTCCTGCTTCCAACAACTGTTCCCCGCGGACTGATGAGTGCTATTCATCTCACGGGGGGCAGGGGGCCACATTGCTGGTGACCCGTCCGGCGAGCCTGGTGGTTTTACAGGAAGGTGCGCACACTGCCTCTGGGGGGACTTCGTTCCCGCAGGGGTGAGTGGTGTTGTACCAGGTGCGAGAGCTTTTCCCGTCTGAGTGCCGGTGCTCCATGCCACGGGCTCAGACCCCGCTCCGCCTTGGTGTTGGACGTGACCTGCTGGTCACTGCTCCTCTTCCGTGAAGACGCTTCTGTCGAGGGAGTGCTCGTCCCTGCTGGCCAGCTTCTCTTCCTGTCAGTCCCTCAGACCCCGTCTCTCCCAGTCTGCGTCGCCGTCCCCCACCCCCCAACCCCTCCTTCTCAGCCTCCTTTACGCTCACACTCTGTGTCCCTAACAGGATGGTGGCGGGAGCTACCGGAGAAGTGACCATGACAAGCCTCACCAGCAGTCTGACAAGAAAGGCAAAGTCATCTGCAAATACTTCGTGGAGGGGCGGTGTACGTGGGTAAGGGGCCAGTTAAAGTACCTGTGTGCTGGGGCAGGGCAGCAGCCCCATAGAGGATGCTCACGCCTCTGGGAATGTTTTCCAGGCCACCATAACGGGAGGCAGCAGTCGGGTAAGGGTGGAAGTGACGGACTAGTGAGACTCCGTTCTCTGGATAGTATTTTGATGTTTTTGTTTCTGGTTGGTTTGGGAGGTCAGAATTTTAAGCCAGTCCAAATGGCCTCAAATGTATTAAGGTTGATACTGATACCAAAGACAAAATCTATCTTGGTTAATTACTGAACTTTAACGTCAGAAAGGGAATTATTAAGATAGAAGAGGAAGTGGGGGAATCAGGCCAGCCTTGAGTTTCACAGCAGAGTTCAGCACTAGCAGCTGGGCCGTTGACCAGAGTTCTGAGGCTGTAACTGGGTATGAGTTCAGCCAGCCAGCTTTTTGTTCACGGATGATGGTGATGGGCAGATCCGGGCACACACATGCCCATGGACCACTGCACCCAGGTGTAGGCCATAGAAAAAATTACACATTTGAGACAAATGTATGTGTCTATAAGATGCTCCTCGTTATGGTCTCAGTTCGTGTTCTAGAAGCTTGCTGTAGATCTGCAGAAAGACGAGTAGCTACTCTGGGGAGTAAGGGGAATCCACTATACAGAATGGTTTCCGTATTTTGCCGCCCGGGTGTGTGTCCTGAGTGTGTCTGACTGTGCATGATGGCAGACTGAGCTCCACTAGTGTAAACACTCAGACGTTATCCCGCTGAAGGAGGTTGGTGCCCTGGTCACTGGCACTCTGGGGGGCTTCATACTTTAAGAGTGTCCGCCATCTTTGAGCATGTGGCTTTTGTCCTCATGGTTCCACAGTGGCTGCTGTGCCTCTGGCTGTCCCATCCGAGGGCTAAGAGGAAAGATGGCTAGAGGGATTTATTTTAATTGAGGCAGCATTTTCCTCCCTTGGGGATTTTGGCCTGCATTTCATTGGCCAGGACTTCCAGGGAGGCTGGGGGATGTACCTTTTTGGCTGGATACATTCTTCCCCAACAAAATGAAGGTCGCGTTAGGAAGGAAGAAGCGTGGTGCTGGATACTGGCTGCCACGCAGCAAATCAGGAAAAGTAGTGAATAGGTGCGAAGAGGGAGAAGGGGGAGAATAAGAAAGAAGTGCTAAGGGGTAGTGGAGTGGAGCCCGGAGGAATGGGGTCGTGGGCACAAGAGAAGGGAGCATACGCCGCGTCAGAACTTTCCAGTTGGTGGGAAGCCATGTCAGTGAGCCCTGCCCTTTCCTGTGTGGGGATTCGTGTCGTTGGTCCCTCCCAGGCTGCAGGTGGGCTTTGGCAAGGGCTATCGTACTTACCTTTCCCTTTCTTCTCTTCCAGGGAGATCACTGTAATTTCAGCCACGACATCGAGCTACCAAAGAAGCGAGAACTGTGCAAGTTTTACATCACCGGGTTCTGTGCCAGGGCTGAGAACTGCCCCTACATGCACGATATCCTTTGGTACTCACCTCTCACGGGATGCAGGGCTCATACCTCTTCCCTCCTCGCTGCTGATGGCAGCTCACCTTCGCCGCGCGTGCCGGCTCCTTGTGCCAGCGCCGGGCCAAGCTTCCGGTGTGTCTCGGTCTCATTGAACTTCCACATCTGTCTTGTGGCGGAGCCGCTGTCCACGTCCTGCAGATGAGGAAGCGGATACACACACATTTCCTGGTTTCTGTACACAGACTCTCAAGACTGGCCATACTCTTGTCTGTTATCTTCCGGAGGTTTTTCCAATAGGCTGTGCCAGTTTGGGCAAATCATTGACCTTCATTATTCCTGCCCAGTGAGGATCTGTAGACAACAAGCCCCAAGGCTGGTGTGGTGGGGCGGATAGCTCTCCGGAGCAGGAGTCTCGAGAACCAGGATCTCAACTCCAGTCTGCTGCCAACCTGCTGTGCAACCCCGAGATGGTCACTTTAACTCTCTGGGTTTCCTTTCTTCATCTCCAAAACAAAGGGGGTTGGATTCCGCCCTCGGGTGGGTTCCGGGAGCCAGTGCTTTTTGCCTTAACACGCTGTGAACGTGATTTTCCCTGTAAGTTGTACCACACGACTGGGAACTGCATTAATGGTGATGACTGCATGTTCTCCCATGACCCCCTGACGGAGGAGACCAGAGAGCTCTTGGACAAGGTAATGTCAGAGGTTGGCAGGGAGCCTAGGGCCATGTAGCTGCCTCCAAGGGAGCCAGGGGGGCGCACCTGCCACTGACCTGACCGGCCTGCCTCTCTGTCCCCCTGGCTTCTGTGCCGCGACCAGATGCCCCACCTGCCTTGATTGGGAGCTAGGCTGTTTACGGAGGGTTCGGGGCTGCATTTTTTTCTGTGGGGAGAATTGAGGTCCTCGCGCACGTGTCTTCACTCCAGCCAGGGCAGTTTGCTGGGTGGGGGGATGGGGGAGTGGGGTTCTACATAAAAGGAGTGTTGCCTGCAGACATGGACTGTAAGTTATCTTTTAGAGAGCCCTTGATGCCCAGGAAGGTGGGTTGTATTTTGATGGAAATGTCTAATGTTTCCTCCCGGTGCTTAAGGATTCTATTTCAGGGAGATTAGAGGTTCTCAGGAGGGAGAGGCCTCTGTGGTCTGGTGTGAGGCCTTCCTCCCCAGTCAGCTGGAAACCCCTCCTGGTATTGGTGGTTCTCCCTGAAGAGTCGTGCGGTCTCCAGGGGCCCCAAGTTCTTGTCCTTGGGTTCCTAATGTACACGCAGGGAGAGAAAGAGAACATGGGTCCTTCCAGATGAAGGCTTTCTGCCTTCCAGTGCACAGAAGATTTGAGGGGATTGCCTGGGCTTTTGAGAATGACAAGGATGGAGGCTTTGAGGGGCACGCGAGGCAGTCCATCGGTGACTGTCCTGTTTCAGTGGTGGCTGGGGCGGCCCGGGGTTCAGGGAGAAGCCTTGGAGAGGCAGAGCAAAAGAAGGCACACTGCTCACGGGCAGTGCAGTGGGAAAAATTCTCCTCTTACCAGGCCCTCTGGAGAGCTTGGTACCCTAGGAATGGGGTTTCTATCCAGTAGATCTTAGGAGCCTGCTGATCTGACAGGGTAAGGAGTGGGGAAGGTCATGGTTTCCCTTCTCACGTGGAGAGCCTAACAGTCACTGGCTCAGCACTGCCCCCTGCTGGACGTTCAGAGTTGGTGCTCCAAGCCAGTGCTGTCCAAGTAGGAACTCGACCACAACCAAGCCATGTGATTTAAGCTTCATTAAAGTAGGGAGAAACCAGCGAAGTTGAATTCAGGCAAGGTATCTTATCTCTGTGTTCAAAGTATTGTTTCAGCAAGTAATAATGAAAAGTTAGTAAAACATTTTGTATTATTATTATTACTATTATTTTTGCTACCATGTTTTTGGAATTTGGTGCTTATTTTCTACTTAGAGCCCATGTCGGTTTGGACTGGCTATGTTTCGAGTGTCAGTAGCCACACGTGGCCAGTGACCACCACTTTGACAGTCCCTAGCTGCCCTCAGAAAAAACCCAAAGAAAGCCAGGATCGCACATTTCAGCTTCCAATTACAAACCTTTTGGAAGCATCAGTATCCTCCCCGATCTAAAAGTACGTCTCAATAGGTGAAAAAGCATTGAACCTGAAAAAAACCATACCAGAACTGCATCTCAGGGGTCAGAAAGTGAGACGGAGGGCACATTCTGAGAAGGACCTAGGTTCACCCCAATGAAGGCATTCGGTCAGCCCTCGTGCTGCAGCTCGTCAGCCAGGGCTGGGGTCTAGGGCTCCAGGGTGGCCCCTGGGTGCAGGCTGTGGTGCCCCTCGCACCTGGGCCTCGGCCACCCTCTCCCGGAAAGTCTGTGTTCTTCTTCCTTCCTGCCTTTCTTCAACTCTATTTTCCCACTTCGCAGAGACATTTCTGTCTGTGCAGACACATGGGTTTCCAGCCGTCCATTCCAGGTTTGGAAACGTGCTTGCTTCCCCACCCGGAGTCCTCTGTTAGCAATATTTTGCCTCATTTGCTTTGTCACTTGATTCCATTTTATTTTATATACGCCTGTGCATCTTTTTTTTCCCTTGAACCTTGAGAGTAAGTTGTACACATTTTGGTTCTTTACTCTTTTTTTTTTTTTTAAGATTTTATTTATTCATGAGAAACAGAGATAGAGGCAGAGGAAGAAGCAGGCTTCCTTGGAAGCCCGATGTAGGACTTGATCTCAGAACCCTGGGATCCTGACCTGAGCCAAAGCCAGACGCTTAACCCCTGAGCCACCCAGATGCTCTTTGGTTCTTTACTCTTAAATCTTTCCTTCTGCTTCACTTTTTTATAGTTTGGTTTGTCAGGGTATGGTTTGTACCTGGTAAAATTCCCCATTTAGTGTGAAGGTCTGTGAGTTCTGACAAACACAGCCACCCTGGCATCTAGAGAGAGGAAATTCACGCCATCACCCCCCAAAACTCTGTGCCCCTATAGAGCATCCCCATTCTCCAGCCTCTGGTAACCACTAACCCATTTTATGTCCCTATAATTTGCATTTTTAAGAATGTTCTTTGAGTGGGGCACCTGAGTGGCTCAGTGGGTGAAGCCTCTGCCTTTGGCTCAGGTCATGATCCCAGGGTCCTGGGATCGAGCCCCGAATCGGGCTCTCTGCTCAGCGGGGAGCCTGCTTCCCCCTCTCTCTCTGCCTGCCTCTCCATCTACTTGTGATCTCTATCTATCAAATAAATAAATAAAATCTTTAAAAAAAATGTTCTGCGAGTAGGTTTATATATGTAGCTTTTAAAAACACATGTGTGTGTAATCTTCTGAATCTGGTTTCACTTGCCGTAATGCGTGTGGAATTCACATTGTTGAGAATAGTTCATAGCTGTTTGTTGCTGAGTAGTACTCTATCATATGGATGATCTAAGATTTTGTTTTGTTTTGTTTTTGAAGACTTAATTTATTTGAGAGAGAGAGAGTATGAGCAGGGGGAGGGGCAGAGGGAGAAGCAGGCTCCCCGCTGAGCAGTGAGCCGCTTGTGGGGCTCGATCCCCGGACCCTGGGATCATGACCTGAGCCGAAAGCTGACGCTTACCCGACTGAGCTGCCCGGGGCCACCGGATGATCTAAGTTTGTCTGGTTACTAGTGGAGCAGATTTGTCAGGTTTCCAGTTTAGGGCAGAAACTTGGGATTTTTAGCCAACTAATATGAGAGGATTACTTTGGCCTGATGAGCCTTGGCTCATGCGTGCCTTTGCGTGTCTGCAGGCATGACTGTCCTTTTCTGCTGAGAGGTTGCTGTTGACTTTTAGAAAGTTTTGGCATCAGTCAGGATCCTTCCTGGTGGAGGTGGGCCCTGGTTGTCTCGTCTGGTGAGAGGGTCCTGGGTACCCCTCTCTTCCTGGAGGAGAGGCCTGGAAACAGATGCACAGGAGGTCTGGAACAGACGTGCCTCTCTTTGCGTCTCTGGGCAAGGGCTGCGCAGACAGTTTGGGTTCAGCTTTTCTGGCGGGAATGTTGTTTTAATATGTTTCACGTGTCACTGTCTTGGCCTCAATTGCGGATCAGTCCTTGCTTTCGCAGCAATGCGCGTGGCCCAGGGTGGGAGATGCTGGGTAAGGAGATGAGCACGGGGAGCCAGTCGGGTCCTGGGCTGAGGCCTGAGTGAGGGATGAGGGAAGCGAAGTCGTGGGGTTGGGGTTGTGTGGTCCGCAGGCTGTGCGGGGAGAGCTGAAGCCCTGTTTGCCGAGAAGCTCAAGTCCCGAGTGTACAGGGCCCAAGGAGGTGTAAGAGCTCGGGGGAGGCCCGCTCACTGGGGAGCTGCAGTGCCCCTACCGAGACCAGCCATCGGGCCAGAGCTCCAGTTCCTGGTGTTAATCGCGAATTCATTAAACGCCCAGTATGTGGTGGCAAACAGTGGCACAGATGCCACCGTAGCCTCGCTCCCCAGAGCTGTTGGTCGAGAGGAGAAAGGGACGTTCCAGCTGATAGGTGGTGCAGAGAAGCCTGGTCTCCAGAGGCAGGGGTCTGGAGGGCCCTGAGGAAGAGGACAGCATTGAGGCAGCGCTGGGAGGAGGGATGGAGCGGGGCCTGCTGGGTGCGAGCTTGGGAAGCCAGGCAGTGTGGCCCTTTCAGTGGCCAGAGCCTGTGGCCCCTTCCCGTCCACAGCAGGGGAGGAAGTTGTGGTCAAAGTTGTTCCTGTTGAATGAGGTGTAACCTTGTCAGGTTTTGCCTACTGTTTGAGGGCATTGAGTTGCCATTGAAGGAAGCATCTCGAGGGACAGACGTGTGGCCATGTTGGTGGTAGTTTGCGCTGTTGGTGAGCAGAGTGGTGCGGGGAAACTAGAAACCACAGGGGTTGGAGGCAGGGGTGGAGTCTTGGCCAGAGGGCAGGTGGGCCGTTTGGGAGGTCCAGGCAATAACTCAGGAACAGTGTGTGGGAGAGGAACCCTGATCCTGTCTTGGGGCTCGGGAGGTAGAGGGGCCATCCTTCATAACAACCCCACTCGTGGCGGGTAGAGGGGGAGAAGGCTCAGGGACTGAAGCGCCTTGGGGCAGAGCGGATACCTGTAGCCTTGCAGGTAGATGGGTCTAACTGAAGCTTGAGGGTAGGCGGGACCTCGGGGCTGGGGTCTCCCCTGCATACTGCCGAGGTGAGGTGATAGTGCAGGGGAGACCCCTTCCCCTTGAAAAGCACACCAAATAGCAGAGCCAGGCCAGCTGAAGCTTTGAAGCTTTGACTTTGTGCCCCCAGACGGCCCAACCCCCTCACCTCTACCATCTTCTGCTCTGAAGTCCTGGGAATGCAGAGGGAGATGCGGCTCTTAGCTTTCTTTGCTTGCTGGTCCAGCAGGGGTGAGGCGGTGCCAGGCTCCTGCCGGACTCTGGCCTGGGCGCTAGGGACACAGCAGCTAGGAGATGAATCCAGTCCTAGGGCGGATTCTGATTACACACTAGGATTGGGGCGCTGGTGGGAATGTGCAGGGAGCCCAGAGGTGCTCCAACAAACTGACTTACGAAGGCTCAGTGAGCAGGTGACCCCTGGCCAAGTGACAGGAAGAGGAAGGAGGGGCATTTGCGGAGCAAGGGAAGCTGAGCCAGCAGCAGCTGCCCGCCCGGGTCAGGACCCAGAGGGGCCACCTCGCTGGGCAGGAAGCAGGCAGAATGTGGGGGCCTTGAGGCCTGCGGGGTCTGCGCCGGCCTGGCTCCCCACTGAGAGCGACACACTGTCTTCGCACTGCTCTAGGCGTTTGTTAAATGTGGTTCCGGTTCCCACTTGGACCGCACCTAGAATCAGCAGGGTTCCAAGGGACAGAAGGTTCCCGTTGATTGGTTGTCGGAGTATCCTAGCACCCCTGGACCCTGCTGTCTCTGGGCACAGGTACTGCTTCTGACATTGAGGAGAGAGAGAAGCTGGGAGCACCTGACGGCCTCCTGGAAGCCCTGCTGCCACCGCCCGCACTCCCGCCAGCCTCGGGTGCAGGAGCAGGGGGTGGTCTTGGGGTAGGGCCAACCCTGAGACACTAGCTAGGGATGGGCCATCTCTAAGCCCCATGTTAGGATGCACTGAGGTGTCTGTGCTCAGGTCCCCAAGATGACGCAGGACCAAGCAGGTAGCCACCACGGGCAGAGGCTGGAAAAATCAGGCACCGTCTTCCAAGAGTCCTCACCCCGTGTAGTCACGAGGGCCATGCTTTTAACCCTCAGGTTGTGACAGCACTTGAGGAATGTTCTCAAATGGGGGTGCATGGTCGGGGCTTGGTCAATGCCCAGGGTGTTGCCTCTGCCTGGCGTGCACCAAAATCCCAGAATCCCAGAGGACATGGTATGTTTCAGCGGCAAGCACGTTGTCCATGTGAACACTTTAGGCACAGTGAGCACCTCTTATTAGTTAGGGAATGTTAGAGGATCCCTCTCCCTGAAATCTAGGTGCCCAGACACCAGCCCCAGACCTTCCAAGGAAAACAGCCAAGACTGCTGTGTTAACTTTCTGCGCAGGGTCCTAATTGGTGAGACATTCTGCTCCAATAGCTCATCTCCTCTGTCCTCTGCCCGGGGTCAGTGGGGGACAGCTACACATACAGGCTTACAGAGCTCAGGCAGTGCTGTGAAGGGTGCTGATGGTGGTCCAGCAGTGAACGCAGAACATCAGGACAGTCACATTGAGTTGACCTTTAGTAAGAGACCCCACCATTTGGGGGACACAGAGCCACCGTTAAGAATAGAGGGGGTACGCCTGGGTGGCTCAGTTGGTTAAGCAGCTGCCTTCGGCTCAGGTCATGATCCCAGCGTCCTGGGATCGAGTCCCACATCGGGCTCCTTGCTCAGCAGGGAGCCTGCTTCTTCCTCTGCCTCTGCCTGCCATTCTGTCTGCCTGTGCTCGCTCTCTCCCTCTCTCTCTCTGATAAATAAATAAAATCTTTAAAAAAAAAAAAAAGAAAGGAAAGGGAAAGGTGGCGCAGTCATTGTGCATCTGCTTGGCCTCGGGTCATGATCCCAGGATTGAGCCCCACATCAGGCTCCCGGCTCAGCCAGAAGCCTGCTTCTCCCTCTCTCACTCCCCCTCTTTTTTTTTTTTTTTTTCTCACTCCCCCTCTTAAGTTCCCTCTCTTGCTGTGTGTCTCTCTCTCTGTCAAATAAATAATTAAAATCTTAAAAAAAAAAGAATAGAGGGAAAGACAGACACTCAGGAAGAAAGCTGGTTCCAGCCTGGGTACTGCAGAGGAAAGAACTCAGCTGTCCCCGGGATTGGCATGAGGCCGGGTCCTCAGGGTCGAGGAGCCCCAGGCGCCGCAGAAGCAAGTGAAGCCGAGGGGTGTGGCCCTGTCCTCCCAGACACCCAGCCCTGCTGTCAGGCCCTGTGGCTCAGGGTAGGGATTCGGGGTCTAATTACAAGTGTGGTGAGAGGCCCATAGGATTCCAACAGGACAATGGCATGTTAGCCCTTGTAGCATGCTACAGCATGGATAAACCCAGCGGGCGTGCCCATTGAAAGAAGCCAGTCACCAGAGGCCACAGGGCAAGAGTCTGGTTGTGTGACCTGTCCGGAGCAGGCAGGTCACGGAGATGCCAAGCAGATGAGAGGTTGCGGGGGGCTGGAGGTGGGGCTAACAGGTACGGGGCCTTCTTTTGGGGTGACGGGAAGGTTCTGGAACTGGTACAGGTGGTGGTTGTATAACCTTATGTCTGTACTTAATGCCACTGAATTTTTCAGAAGGGAAAACTAGTACCTTTTGTGTTCCGCATGTTTTGCTATGAATAGGAGCGGCGTCCCCCCCCACCCCAGCCGCCAGGGGTCACAGAGCAGGTGGGACAGCGGCGTGGGACGATGATTCTTACGCCAAAGAGGCTTTGTGCTCCTTGTCTTTATGCTTGTGAGGGCTACAGGGTCCTCGTGTTTTGAGGTTTTGTGTTCTGAGAAACTTTGGCTCCCTGCGTGGGAGGCACGTGTCCTACGTCTCCCTTTGTTCTCACATGCAGATGTTGGCTGACGATGCAGAAGCAGGTGCTGAGGATGAGAAGGAAGTGGAGGAACTGAAGAAGCAGGGCATCAACCCCCTGCCCAAGCCACCTCCGGGCGTGGGGCTCCTGCCCACCCCACCTCGGCCCCCCGGCCCCCCCAGCCCCAACCTCTCCCAATGGCAGGCCCATGCAGGGCGGTCCCCCGCCCCCGCCTCCGCCCCCGCCCCCACCCCCTGGGCCCCCTCAGATGCCCATGCCGGTGCACGAGCCGCTGTCCCCCCAGCAGCTGCAGCAGGACATGTACAACAAGAAGATCCCCTCCTTGTTTGAGATCGTGGTGCGGCCCACGGGCCAGCTGGCTGAGAAGCTGGGCGTGAGGTGAGTGCCCTAGGTCCCCCCACCCCCCAAGTTAGGCTTGGGGGTGGCTCTGGCCTCAGCCAGGCTCTTATGCTGGGGGCCTGTCACCATGAGCCTGGTCTGGAGCCCTCTGTGACCAGCTGCGTGGATGTCTCCGTGTCTCCTACTAGTGTGGCCACCGTTCTTGCTCCACAGTCCCTCTCACGAGCGTCATTTCTTCTCCCTAGGTTCCCTGGACCCGGAGGACCCCCAGGGCCAATGGGCCCGGGGCCCAATATGGGCCCCCCGGGGCCCATGGGGGGCCCAATGCATCCCGACATGCATCCCGACATGCACCCCGACATGCATCCGGACATGCACCCCGACATGCACCCCGACATGCCGATGGGCCCTGGCATGAACCCTGGCCCGCCCATGGGACCTGGTGGTCCCCCAATGATGCCCTATGGTCCTGGAGACTCTCCACATTCTGGAATGATGCCCCCCATCCCGCCATCCCAGAACTTCTATGAGAACTTCTACCAGCAGCAGGAGGGCATGGAGATGGAGCCTGGACTCCTCGGGGATGCAGGTGCGCGGGCCGGGCTGGGGGCCTGGGGGGCCGCCACAGTGGGCACTGGGGACGTAGTCGGGAAGACCTGGGTTTTTGCTTCCGTCCGAGTCTTTCAGAGCATGAATCCAACTCCATCTCTGTCCCATGAGTGCTTGCACGTTTTCAGTGACGGGGCATTCACTACCTGTTGAGGTTGAATGGAGTCTTGTGATCTTATCGCTGTAATTTATTTAACATTTTACACATTTTGATGGGTGTGCCTGGAATTGGGACCATGGGAAATCAGAGGGGTGGGTGTGGAGGGCTTTGGGCTCTGAGGCGGAGGCACTCTCTCCAGAGTGGCCTCTTTCCAGACAGTTCTGGGCTTGGGGCTGCTGGTGTTGGCCCTGTGCCTCTGCTTGTCCTGTCCCCGTGACTCACCATCTTTCTTCCATCTTTCCTTCCTTCCTTAAACAAGAGCATGTGTTGGTAACGACTCGTGCCTGCCAGACGAGGGCTTGACCGGCTGTGCCGTGGCTTTCAGGGGGCAGGGGTGTGCCTGCTGCTGCCACAGGGCGGCCGTGGTCCTTGCCTCAGCCGCACTATAGTTGAGGGAACCAGACCACAATGTGGAAGCTCATTTCAGCATCGATCGTTCCTCGAGAAAGCCTGGCAGGTGTTTGTGTTAGAGGGTGGGGCCAGACAGGTCAGGAGCGTTAGTAGATGGGGACAGTGTGGGGAGAGTCGGCAGAGGCCTCTGAAGAGGGGAGGAGGCCCAAGTGCAGAGCAGCCGCATAGCTCGGCGAGGGAAGTTGGGGGATCCAGGTCCCTGCATGAGACTCAGACGAGGTGGCCTCATGGGGAGAACGCTGGGGAGCAGGCAGAGGCATTCAAGGGTGGCGGGTAGGAGCTGCAGTGGAGTCAGGGAAGCTTCTGGGCTGCTGTGGAATCTTCTGGGCAAAGGTGGTGGCAATGGGGCAGGAATTGGCAGGGCTGGGCTTCATGGTGTGCAGATAGTGCCTGGGGGGGCCAGTGGGTCTCCTTGGACACGCACTATAGGGTGGGAAGGAGCGGTGCGGCCGGGTCCTGGCTGGAGGCTTAGGCCATCCCGGTGCCAGGAGTCTTCTGGAGAGAGCCAAGCTGTGGTGGGTGGGGAGCACCCCTCTTTGGCTGCCTTGTGAAGCAAGAGGCGCCCATCTGACCGCCGGGTGGAGACCTGGAAGGGCATCGGGGAGGTCCGCAAGCTGCGGCAGCTGCGGGGGCGTCAGCGCCAGGAGCAGGAGCTTCAGAGCTGTTCTTAAATCCATGTAATAATGTATGTGGAAAAGGGTCTGGCTGTGGAGGGCAAGCACGTGCGCAAGCTGGTGACAGCAGGTGTCTCTAGAGTAACTCGCTCTAATTCCCGTATCAGGAAATCCACCCTTTTAAAGCGTGTCACTCGGTGGTGTCTCCTGTGTTCGCAGTCGTGTAGCTTTCGAGGAATTCCTCAGGGCCGCATGCTGTGTGCAGGGGGACCTGGGGCCTTTGTTCTTAGGGCATGCCAAGCTCTGTGCTGGAGGGCCGCCCAGCATAGGCTTGCCACCAAGTTCATGTGTCCTGAAGTTCAGGGGCTAAAAGGAGGTGACCTTTCACTTTCCGCTTTATATGCTTTGTGGATGAAATATTCACAAATCCTTTGAACCCTTTAAGTTTAACCTAAATTACGGCACTGGCCACATTCAGACTCTCGGGGGGATAGGACAGTGGTGGGCGAGTCATGCAGTGCAAGTACGGAACACTTCCTCACTGCAGAGCATCCTGGGAGGGGGCCGTGCTGAGCAGACCTCTTCTGTCTCAGTCTGTCTCAGCGAGAGCGCACACACACACAGTCTCTGCGCACAGCTGCCCTGCCTGGGCTCTCTTGTGGCTGGAGTTTGTGGAGGTCAGCGGCTGAGGCCAGGCACCTGCCCGCTCTCAGGAGTGAAGGCAGACCCTTCTGCCTTGTGCTTCCTAGACGCTGTGTGGGAGCAGCGCACTTAGGAACAGTGTGCGGAGCTCGGGGACCCAGAAAGGAAGGAGGGAGGAGGAGGAATCTTCCAGGAGCCTCTGGCTTGACCTGTGGCCGTAGCCAGAGTTTGGTTATTGCCTTTTGTTTATAAGTCTTCGTTTGCCGTGGTTGAGCTTGTAAGATGAGCTCACTATGAGATGTGGTGTGTTTTTTTCCTGATTGTTACAAAGAAACCACAAAATGAATGCTCGTTGCCAGTAATTAGAAGAGGTCAGAAACTCGTGGGGTCAAAAGTGAAGAATCTGTCCGCCCTCTCTCCCAAATCTCACCCCCAGAGGGACTGTTTCTTGTCTGTCTTCACAGCCTGTTCTTTGCGTTTTGTAAACATCTGTCTGACGTTCTGTCCTGTTTTCACTTCATGAGCATTTGCCCGCATTACTAAATTATGCTGTGAACCCCATTTTCAGGGGCTGCATCCTGGGTGGGGACACCCTCGTTGCCCGCTCCGTTCCTTGCTGTTGGGCTTTCTGTGGGGACCATCCTGGGGTGGTGGGGGGGAGGGACGGGCTACACATCATCACCCATCACCATTGGGGGTGGTTCACCAATGAGGGGGCGCAGAGGGGGTTGGCGTTGGTGCCGCGAGGCCCTTCCCGACATGAACCCTCGGTTCTTCCCTGCCACAGAAGACTACGGGCACTACGAAGAGCTGCCGGGGGAGCCTGGGGAGCACCTCTTCCCCGAGCACCCTCTGGAGCCCGACAGCTTCTCTGAGGGAGGGCCCCCAGGCCGGCCGAAGCCGGGCGGCGGTGTCCCCGACTTCCTGCCCTCAGCCCAGAGGGCCCTGTACCTGAGGATCCAGCAGAAGCAGCAGGAGGAGGAGGAGAGAGCGAGGAGGCTGGCTGAGAGCAGCAAGCAGGACCGGGAGAATGAGGAAGGCATGTGTCCTCCCCAGGGGCAGGGGCGTCCCCTGACAGGCACAGGCCCCCCCGGGCCACTGTGCAGTGGAGAGGTGGGGGATGCCTAGGTGGGGTTTTGTGTCGGAAAGGAGCCTGTGGTCAGGGAGGACCCCTGCCCAGGGCCGTGAAGCCAGGCTGGGGCTTCTGCATTGCCTGTGCCCGAGAAAATTGGAAGTCAGGGCTGCCCTTTGTGTCTTGGGGGTCAGGAGAGACACTGATCCCGTAGAGGAGGGAGGTGGGCTGGTCCCTGGAGGAGACAGCAGGATTTCTGATAGGATTTCCCTTCTGCACCCTTTCAGAAGAGACTCAGAGTTGATGCTCACAGCTCCCCTTGCCCTAGACCACGTTCTCAGGAAGTCAGCAGATGACAGCAAGTTGCTGACATAAACCAGTGATAATTAGCCGTCACAGCTGGCAGGTTGCTCAGTGCCACACCGCGGAACTGGTGGCATCCAGCCCAGTAGGAAATGGGGCTGACAAATGGTGTCTAGAACCAGGAGCCGGAGGCTGCATATGGCTTTTGTAGGAGCCTGGGAGCAGGTGGGGACAGTGGGAAGAGCGGACAGTGCCCTCCCTTGGTGGCTCCGGCTTCACCTACTTGGAAGGTTTCTGAGTGAGCCCACCAGGGCCCCGTCTCTTCCCAGCCAGTGACTGCCCTTCCCCGGGGCGTGGTTAACGTTTTGAGGGGCCTGGGGGCCAGTGTCCGTGGGCCCTGAGTGCAGTGAGAGCGGAGTCAGTGGTAGCTGCTCCCAGGTACCCAAGGCTGGGCCTGCCATGCTGGGACCTCAGTCCACAGTGGGTGAGGACGAGGTGGCAGAGCCCTGGGCTAGGATTCTGAGCCCAGTCCCTGCTCTGCTCCCCATCTCGTGGCACTGTCCACACTTCTGCTTTCTGGTCTGTCAAATGGGCATGATAATAACATCACCTCTCGGGTGGTCGTGAGGATTACTAAGACAGCACTTAGAGCACTGCTGGCACATGGGGAAAGGTCTAGAAACATTAGCCAGGGACCTGCCAGTCCCTGTGCTCCACTGTTTGTGGCAGCCCGCGGAGGGAGGGGAAACTGAGGTTCTCAGAGGTAAGAGGCAGAGGAGCCACTCACCCAGAGGGCTGCTGTGGGGTCCAGGAGTGGTTGCCGCTGGTCACTCATGTTTCTCCTTCTTTCTGTTCTTTCTTAGGTGACACTGGGAACTGGTACTCCAGTGACGAGGACGAGGGCGGGAGCAGTGTCACTTCCATCCTGAAGACCCTGAGGCAGCAGACGTCTAGTAGACCCCAGGCTTCCGTTGGGGACCTGAGCAACAGTGGGCTGGGGGATCCCCGCCTCCAGAAAGGACACCCCACAGGAGGCCGGCTGGCTGACCCTCGCCTCAGCCGGGACCCCAGACTCACCCGCCACGCCGAGGCTTCCACTGGGTCTGGCCCAGGAGACACAGGGCCCTCCGACCCTCGGCTGGCTCGCTCCCTGCCCCCCGCAAAACCCGAAGGCGGCCTTCATTCCAGCCCTGCAGGCCCCAGCGGCACCAAGGGGTCTGGACCACCCCCTACGGAAGAGGAAGAAGGGGAGCGGGCCCTGCGGGAGAAGGCCATGACCATTCCCCTGGACCCTCTCCCGGGGCACCCGCTGCGGGACCCGAGGTCACAGCTGCAGCAGTTCAGCCACATCAAGAAAGATGTGACCCTGAGCAAGCCAAGCTTTGCCCGCACCGTGCTCTGGAACCCCGAGGACCTGATCCCTCTGCCCATCCCCAAGCAGGACGCGGTGCCCCCTGTCCCTGCGGCCCTGCAGTCCATGCCCACCCTGGATCCCAGGCTGCACCGTGCTACTGCCACGGGCCCCCCCAACCCCCGACAGCGCCTGGGCACCTCCACAGACCCCGGCGCACCCGGCTCCAACCTGCCTGACTTTGAGCTCCTCTCTCGCATCCTTAAGACAGTCAATGCCACGGGCCCCTCAGCGGCCGCGGGCTCCAGCGATAAGCCCAGTGACCCCCGAGTCCGGAAGGTACCCACTGACCCTCGGCTCCAGAAACCAGCAGACTCTGCTGCCTCCTCCCGGGCTGCTAAGTCTGGTCCCACCGAAGCTTCGTCTCCTGCCGGCAGCCCCAGCGGGGAGTCCTCCCCACCAGCCACCGCCCCCTACGACCCCCGAGTGCTGGCTGCCGGTGGGCTGGGCCAGGGCAGCGGGAGTGGGCAGAGCAGTGTGCTGAGTGGCATCAGCCTCTACGACCCCAGGACTCCCAACGCCGGGGGCAAAACTGCAGAGCCGGCTGCCGATGCAGGCGCCCAGCCCAAGGGCCCCGAGGGCAATGGCAGGAGCTCTGCCGCCAAGGCCAAGGAGCCCCCATTCGTCCGCAAGTCCGCCCTGGAACAGCCAGAGTCCACGAAGCCCACTGCGGATGGGGGTGCTGCCACAGCCACGGACAGATACAACAGCTACAACCGGCCCCGGCCCAAGGCCGCTGCAGCCCCCACCGCCACCCCGGGCGCCCCGCCACCAGAGGGCGCCTCGCCCCAGCCCGGCGTGCACAACCTGCCTGTGCCCACCCTCTTTGGGACTGTGAAACAGACGCCCAAGACGGGCTCTGGGAGCCCATTTGCTGGCAACAGCCCAGCCCGTGAGGGCGAGCAGGACGCGGGGTCCCTGAAAGATGTTTTTAAAGGCTTTGACCCCACTGCCTCCCCCTTTTGCCAGTAGTGTTAAGCTGGAGTCAAGTGCTCCCTGCACCCCACCCTGCCCAGGGCAATATTGAAGGGCAGCAACCGGAGTTGAGAACTTGGGGGGAGGGGGGGGCTCGGGTGTTTTTTTTGTTTTTGTTTTTTTTCTTTTTTTTCTCTCTCCATGTCTCTCTCGCTTTCTCTCTTTCTTTTTCTCTCTTTTTCTTAATAGTACTTTCTTTACAACGTATAAAATGTATATAACCATTTTCAGTCCGTTCTGGTCAGTGCTGCGGGGCACCCGGGCTCCCGCCAAGAAAACAAGCTCCTGCATGTAAACAGGTGTGAGTCCCCTGGGCCCCGGCCCCAGCTGGCACGTCCTCTGGCCTGGCTCAGTTCTCAGGGACTCTGTGAAGGCTGGAGCCCCAGTCTGGTGGCTGGGTGTCCAGTGGGTTTTCTGGGCAAAGCTTGGCCCCTCCTCCGCCCCTGCCCGCCCCTGAGGACAAAGGGAACTGTAGGTGTCAGAGGCACTGAAGGCGGCTCATCCCCCGCCAGCGAGGAGAGATGAAGCCGAGACAGCGAGCAGGCCTGGCCTGGAAGCAGGTCCAGGCGCTTCTAGAACCCCATCCCTTGTACAGGGCGCAGGTCCTGACCACCTGCTTCAGGGACCGAAGGAAGGAGACGATGTGAGAGAAAGGCAGAGCCCTTGGAAGCTGCCTGGGCCGGGAGAAGCAGAGGTGCCTGCTCCTGTCTGCTGCGGATCCGCACTCCGGCCTCCCCGCTGCCGTCCGTCCAGAGTTCGTCCTCAGATCCGCAACCCCACCCGCATCAGAAGACTCCAGGGTGAGAGATGGACCTGGAGGTGGCAGGGCTGGTGCGGGGCGGCCTGCCCCCAAAGCTGCCTCCAGGGGGGCAGGCTCCGCAGACTGCGTGTTTTCTGTCAGTATTAGCTCCTGTCTTGTCCCGTCCATTGCGGCCACGCCTCCTCCCCTCAGGCTGGGGGTCTTTCGTGGTCCTCAGGAGCCAGAGCACCCAGTGTGCCGGCCCCAGCCCCTCGGATAGCTCACGGATCCGTGACGTGGCCGCTCCCCCAAGGCTGCCGACAGAGAGCCCCAGGTGGTTCGTTCTTGGCAAAGTGTTTCCGCTCCCTGCTTGCTTTGAACCTCCTTGCATCGTATCTAACTTAGAGTCCGTGGTTTTGGCGTGTTTGGTTTTCTTCCCAGCTGACAAGTACGTGGGTTCAGAGGCGTGTCACGGTGTTGGATTTTGAGGGCTTGAGGAAAGGGCAGGAGACTAGCCAGGGCAGTGGGGGGTCTTGCCGGGCTCTCTCCCAGAGTGAGCGCAGCAGGACCCCTGCTTGCAGGTGGAGGGTGTGGAACCAGAAACCTGCATCCCGCTTCCCTCCTCCGGCTGAGCCGGGGTGGGAGCAGACAAGTCAGCACTGGGCTCTCCCACCTGCCCCAGGACCCTGGCTGAGGCCACTTGAGTAGAAACAGAGCCGGCTGTCTCTTGTCTTTTTCTTATCCCATCACCGCACCCGCCTTGCTTAAGGCCCCACCTATTCCTTGTTAATAAGGAGGAAACCTGATGACCCAGCTGAAGGGTTTCCCTTCCCACCTCGTTGCGGTGGGAGGTGAGTCAGGTTCTTAGACCAAACCCCTCTCCCCGGAAAAAGAAAAAAACAGTCGTTGAGTTTGGGGCCGGAAGCTAGGGCCGGAGAAGGCAGCCCACAAGGTCAGTGCGCCGTGATCAGGTTGGTTTGGTTTGTCTCTGTCTTTTTGGTTTTTTTTGTTTTTAAACAATCATTAGTGAGATTTTTCTTCAGCCACCCGTGTTGGCCTTGAAGCAAAGGGCTGTAGCCCTGGATGTTTGTAAAAATGAGAATACACAGTGTGGCTGTGGGTTGGTTTTTTTTTTTTCCCCCCTCCCTCCTTTGAAAATTTTCTTTTGTAAAAGCAAAATTAAATACTTTTTTAAAACCGAAATCTGTGGATGAAATAGACGCTGGAGCCCTCCTGTCGGAATATTCAGCCTAAGAACCTCATGGGACTATGAATTCCCCCGAAATTTCCATTTGCCATCAGGCCAAGCTTTTAAAAACAAAATGTTCTCTAACCAGGATTGTAACAAAAGTGTAAATACTACTTCAGAGTTGAGAGTTGATGGTGCAAATATGTATATAGCGTACTGTATTTTTACAATGATCATCGCATGACTGTCCCAGCTCCCTTTTTGTACTCCTTATCTGTCTTCCAGAAATGTCACCTGCCCTTTCTCCTGTGGTCTCTTAATCCAATAATTGTATTACTGCCATTAAAGGATGCAGTTATTTTAAAAATTCCCGCGGTCTTGCCTCTCCATGCTGCCCGCCCCGTCCCTCGCCCCCAGAATGAAAAACCCTGGATCTACTCTCTTGGTGGCCAGCCCCTGGGTGACATTCATGATGACACCGGGGGATCGGGGCCTCCAAACAGCTTGCACTTAGGGTTGGAACCTGCCTCCCAGAGTTTCCAAGCTCCCACTCTGGGCCAGTGTCAGCACTCAGAGTCACAGTGGTGAGCGCCACGGAAGGGGTCGGTGGCGAACAAGCAGGGCAACTGCGCCGGCTGCCAGGGAGCCCTGACCCCTACAGACTGGACGTGTATGTCTCCTCAAAATTCAGACGTTAACACACCGATGCCCCCATCGCACCCCGTGCCACCGTGTTAGGAGGTGAGGCCTCTGGGAGGTGGTGAGGTCGGGGGGTTGGAGCCCTTCCACCGGTTGCCGGTATAAGCTGGTAAGCTCTAAGTTCATGTCCACATTTCAGGATGCCATCTTTGAATTTCTCCCCATTCATCCGTATTGAGTGAGTTGGCGATTTCACCTGCAACTCAAAACTCCCGACTCAGCTGGCTTAAACAGCCGGGAGTTCGGCACCTTAGCGAGAAGGTCAACAGGGCAGTTCCGGGGTGGGTCACTTTGGAGGGAACTCCAGTCACACAGGTTTGGGCTGACGTTCATACTGCTGGTCGTGCCCTCCTAGTCGCGATTTGGCGAGGGCACCTCTGCCTCGCCCTGCCAAGTGCAGAAGCCAGGAAGGAACTCTCCCGGCTTCCTCATGAGCAAGGGAGCACTTCTGGAAACCCCTCAGCACACTTCTTGTCTGGTCTCGTCCGCCCTCCGTGGTTGGTTGCTGGCAAGGGGGACACTGGAGTCTCACATTCTGTGCTTGATCAAAGATCCGGCATCCTGAGGCCAAGCACATGAACACCCGCGTGGCTTGCAGTGCCGGGAAGGCACGGGGGTTGAGAGCCGCAGTGGTGACGCAGCCAGCAGCCGTGTGGTGGGCGGCCCTGGGCTCCAGCAGAGGCAACGTGCTGGCTGGGGCAGGGACCTGCACCCAGGAGGCTGGCAGGTCCTGAAGAGCCTCGAAGGCCTTGCTACAGACATGGGCAGGGAAGAGCGTGGAGAGTACGCAGTCGAGTAAGGACCAGACTGGAGGCTAGAACCTTCCTTCCAACAGGGGTGTGGGAAATGGATTGGCTAGGACGAGATGGGGGTGCGGGGAGCCTGGTGGGAAGACAAAGCAAGAGGAGTAGGGGGCTGGGAAACCAGAGGACCCGAGACTCAGGGTGTAGGTAGGAATTGGTACAGTGACACATGAAGGATGACAGAGATGGGGGGTCGGAGAGCATGTCTGAGCAGCCCAGTGGAGGGCAGCTCCCTCACTGAGATGGCGCTGGGGAGGACGAGGTGTTCTGGGTCGAGGCTGTGGGGGGGCCCCTGCATAGAGTTGGTTGACAGCTCGAGGGTAGAGCCCTGAGTGTCACTGTTGGAAAGAAAAACAGAGCCTGAGAACAGAAGGGGCCTGTGAGCATCGGCCAGTGAGTGAGGCCGAGAGCCATGTTGAGAACCTTCTACTTACAAGATGACTGGGGCTTCGGGATTGGCACCTGTGCCAGTGCCCTCGGGCACCTGACCCGACCCACCGCCCAGGCTCTACAGGTGTGCACGTGGGCCTATACTTGCTTTGTCAGAGGCTTGGCCATCTGCTCATCCGTCTCCACCCACAGAACACAGCCCCACAAATCCTACAGCGTGTGTGTCATCAACCAGAGTTCAGAATTCACATTCCTTTTTTTTTTTTTTTAAGGTGCAATTCCCATATCATGAAATGCACAGAACTTCCATGTACACTCGTGGAGCTTTGAGAAATGCGTTCAACTGTGTCCCCCAAACCCCAATGAATACAGAGAAAGTTCCCTCACATTCCCTCCGGGTCAGTCCCAGCACCGAGCCCCAGGACAGGAGACTGCAATTATTTACTTGCTCCCCCTGCTGAGGGACCTTTGGGGCTGCTCTGGATACAGCTGCTGAACACGTTTGCGGGAGGCCCCGGTGTGACCATAGGTGTTCATTTCTCAGGTAAATACTTAGGAGTGAGGAATCAATGTTTAGTTTTATAAGAAACTGCCAGACTTCCAAATCAGTTGTACCATTTTTTGTTCTCACCAGCGGTGAATGAGAGTTCTGGTTGCTCTATATCCTTGCCAATCCTTCCCATATAGATTTCTAATATACTAATATTTATCTATTTAATTGAGGTGAAATTCACATAACATAAATTAAACATTTTTTAAAAACTTTGTAAAGCCTAACCTTTTTATTTTATTTTTTTTTTTAAGATTTCATTTTACTTGAGAGAGAGAGAGAGAGAGAGAAAGCATGAGACAGGAGAAGGTCAGAGGGAGAAGCAGACTCCCCATGGAGCTGGGAGCCGGATGCGGGACTCAATCCTGGGACTCCAGGATCATGACCTGAGCCAAAGGTAGTTGCTGAACCAACTGAGCCACCCAGGCACCGCTAAAAAGATTTTTTTTGAAGTAGGCTCTGCGCCCAGCATGGAGCCCAACGCAGGGCTTAAACTCACAACCCTGAGATCAAGACCTGAGTTGATAGATGACGCCTGGGTCGCTCAGTCGTTAAGCAACAGCCTTCAGCTCAGGTGAAGATCCGGGGGTTCTAGGATTGAGCCCTACGTTGGGCTCCCTGCCTTGCAGGAAGTCTGCTTCTCTCTCTCCCACCCGCCCTGCTTGTGTTCCCTCTCTCCCTGTCCAAGAAATAAAATCTTTTAAAAAGTCCTTTTCCGGGGCGCCTGGGTGGCTCAGTGGGTTAAGCCGCTGCCTTCGGCTCGGGTCATGATCTCAGGGTCCTGGGATCGAGCCCTGCATCGGGCTTTCTGCACAGCAGGGAGCCTGCTTTCCCCCTCTCTCTCTGTCTGCCTCTCTGCCTACCTGTGATCTCTGTCAAAATAAATAAATAAAATCTTTAAAAAAAAAAAAAAAAGTCCTTTTCCTGACCATCGCAGGATCATCCCTTACTCATAAACAAGGTTCCACCAGAGATGAGACGCAAACATCAAATAATATCGATAGGAACGCTTTACTGAATGTTTGCAAGAGACGCACCCACTGCTGGTAGATGAGCTGCTTTATCTCACTGGTGTTTCCCATGTTGTGAGTCTGGTGAGGAACTCTTAATACTATGAAACCTTTTTTTTTTTTTTTTTTGGTTAAGATTTGGAGTTTATTTGTTGTGTTAGTGAGGATGGACAAGGTTCTGCTGCGGAAATTCAAACTTGCAAATCTCAGTGGCTCATTCCTGGAGCAGCCAGAAACTCCGCTAGTAGCACGGACTAAGGAAGGGACCCAAGCTCCCTGAGGCTCCGCCCCTGGGACCACTCTACAGTGGGGAGAGAAGATGGAGGTTTGCCCCAGTCCTTAAATGCTTCTTCTCCAAGGCCATGGATTTCACCTCTGTTGTTTTTCTTTTTCTTTCTTTCTTTCTTTCTTTTTTTTTTTTTTTAAGATTTTTGTTTATTTGACAGAGAGAGAGAGAGAGCACAAGTAGGCAGAGAGGCAGGCAGAGCGGGAGAAGCAGGCTCCCTGCAGAGCAGAGAGCCGGATGCGGGGCTCGATTCCAGGACCCCTGAGATCATGACATGAGCCACAGGCAGAGGCTTTAATCCACTGAGCCACCCAGGCGCCCCACCTCTGTTGTTTTTCATTGGCTAAAGCGAGTCATGCGGCCTGCTGAACTTCCAGGAGGATGGGGAGGTTCTGTTCAGCTGTGGGGTCAGGAGGCGGACAGCTGGGGCTACTTGGAGACCACCACTAAAGTCTCCCGCACCAGCGTTCCCAAGTTCTGCCAGGCGTCCCTCCTGGTTTGCAGGGGCCACGCCACGGGCTGCTGTAGCCAGCTGAGGAAGGTCCCTATCCACTGTCTGCCACCGCAGGGAGCCCCACTCCCTCAAGACCTGAAGGGTTGAAATTCACCCCTACATTTGCATGGAGGCCACGCCCCGCATAGCCCGCCCCAGCCAATGAGTGATTAGAGTGGGCATGGGGATGCCGTGGGCGGTTGGGTCCCAGCTGCAGCCGCAGGGAGAGAAGGCAATCCTGCCTCTTGGCTTCTAAGGCGCTAATCCTACGTGGTCGAGGCCCCACCCTACTCCTTCCTCACCTCCTTAAAGCCCCGTCTCCAAATTCAGCCACACGGAGGGCTAGGCCTACAGTGTCCGAGTCAGGGGAGGACACAATCCAGTCCATCGCACCTACTCTGGATTCCCGTATCCCCAATAGATGATTTGGTTTCGTTTCGGTTTTTGTTTTTGTTTTTTTTTTTAATATTTTATTTATTTATTTGACAGACAGAGATCACAAGTAGAGAGGCAGGCAGAGAGAGAGGAGGAAGCAGGCTCCCTGCAGAGCAGAGAGCCCGATGCGGTGCTCGATTCCAGGACCCTGGGATCATGACCTGAGCCGAAGGCAGAGGCTTTAACCCACTGAGCCCCCCAGGCGCCCTTGTTTCGTTTTTAAAGATTTTATTTATTTATTTGAGATAGAGCGCCAGAGAGAGAGCACAAGCCGGTGCGGAGGGGCAGAGACCGAGGGAGAACCAGGCTCGTCACTGAGCACAGAGCCCCACGCGGGGGCTCGATTTCAGGACCCCCAGAGGTCATGACCAGAGCACAAGGCAGACACCCAACCGACTGAGCCACCCAGGCCCCCCGCACCCGACGGATGATGTGAAAGGTAAAATCTCTTATACAGTCTTTCTTATTTATTCTGGCTGTTACTCCGTTTCCCTCTCTTTTTAAAAAATTAATGTTGACATTTTAAAAAGAATTTATTATTTGTTTGAGAGAGGGCGCAAGCAGGGGGAAGGAGAAGCAGGCTCAGCAGGGAGCCCAGGCCCGGGCGGGGCCTAAATCAGATCCCAGGAACCCGGTGTCATGACCAGAGCCTCAGCCCCACTGAGCCTCCCAGGTGCCCCTGTTTCTCTTAAAATATGTCAGCTTTAGGTGTTTTCGGCCAACTTCTCCCTTCCCTCTTCCTTACTTTCTTCAGGTTGGTCTTGTAATTTTACCTGCTGTGACACACTCTGTTGCTCATTCTCTCAACAAACCCCACCCACTAGAATGTTCTGCGGGGATGGAAATGGTTTCTCTCCTTGTTGTCTTACAGGGCAGCCTCTGGGCACTTATAACCACTAAACACCTACACCCCGCCCTGGATTTTACTTTTTCACTAATGTGAGTTTAAATTTAAGTGAAGGCATATGCGCCCAGCGGCGGCCATGTGGACAGTGCTGCCCTAAACCCTAGATACAGCCCAGGACTTTCCACTTGTTAAAAGGATCAGTTACAAATCACTCCCTTTCCTTTCCTCTCCAGACCTCCCATCTGCTGTCACCTGTATTCATGCTCAGGCTTGGTAACTGTGTTTGCTGCTGTAACAAATTCGCACAAACTTAGGGGCTTAAAAAGAAGGCAAATGCATTCTCTTATAATTCTGAAGATCAGGGGCGCCTGGGTGGCTCAGTGGGTGAAGCCTCTGCCTTCAGCTCAGGTCATGGTCCCAGGGTCCTGGGATCGAGCCCCGCATTGGGCTCTCTGCTTGGTGGGGAGCCTGCTTCCCTCTCTCTCTGCCTGCTTCTCTGCCTACTTGTGGTCTCTGCCAAATAAATAAAATCTTTTAAAAAATAATTCTGAAGATCAGAAATCTGAAATCAAAGTGTCAGCAGGTTGTGCTCTTCCTGGAGGGTTCGGGGAGACAATTCATTTCTTTGCCTTCTCCTCCAGCTTTGAGAATCCTTCTGCAGTGCTTGGCTCCAGGTCCATTCCTTACGATCCTCTAACCACTGGCTCCTGTACTCACATCTGCTATTTACTGATTCTCCTGCCTCCCTCTTCTGAAAGTCTCTATAGCGCACACCCTAATTCCTGGAACCCAAGAATGCTATATTGCTTTGCAAAAGGAAATTTGCCAGTGTGGTTAAGGGTTGTGAGATGGGGAGATGATCCTGCATTTTCTGGGTAGGCCGGAGGTCGTCACAGGGCTGCTCATAAGAAAGGCAGAAGTGGGGCGCCTGGGTGGCTCAGTTGTTAAGCATCTGCCTTCAGCTCAGGTCATGATCCTGGGGTCCTGGGATCGAGTCCCACATCAGGCTCCCTGCTCACCTGGAAACCTGCTTCTCCCTTTCCCACCCTCCTACTTGTGTTCCCTCTCTTGCTGTGTCTCTCTCTGTCAAATAAATAAATAAAATCTTTAAAAAAAAAAAAAAAGAAAAGAAAAGAAGGAGGCAGGAGATCAGAGTGGTAGGCTGGGAGTTCCAGCCTCTAGAAAGAGACCGCAAGCCAAGGAAAGCAGCCAGCCTTCGGCCCCTGCTTCCCACTGAAACCCCAAAGAACGGAAAGCAGGTAATTTCTACATGTGTGTTCATAGCAGCATTATTTTTTTAAAGGTTTTATTTATTTATTTGTCAGAGTACAAGCAGGGGGAGCAGTGGGCAGAGGCAGAAGGAGAAGCAGGCTCCCTGCTGAACAAGGAGTCCAATGTGGGACTCGATCCTGGAACCCTGGGATCATGACCCAAGCCAAAGATAGATGCTTAACTGACTGAGCCATACCAGTGGCCAGCAGCATTATTTATAAGAGTCAAAGAATGGAAACAACCCACAGGGCCATCTACTGATAAATGGACAAACAATGTACTATATTCCTAGAAGGGAATATTATTCTGCTGAAACAAGGAATGAAGCCTGGACCTGTGCTGCAACATTAAAACTTGAAAACATTAAGCTAACTGAAATAAGCCAGACACAGAAGGCTGCATTTTGTAGAATTGCATCTCCCTATGAAGTGTCCAGAATAAATCCACAGAGACAGAAAAAGATTAGTGTTTACCGGGAGGAGGGGGTAGGGGGAGGGTGGTTGTAGGGAGTTTTCTTTTCTTTTTTTTAAAAGATTTCATTTAGGGGCACCTGGGTGGCTCAGTGGGTTAAGCCTCTGCCTTTGGCTCAGGTCATGATCTCGGGGTCCTGGGATCGAGTCCCGCATTGGGCTCTCTGCTCAGCGGGGAGCCAGCTTCCCTTCCTTTCTCTCTCTGCCTGCCTCTCTGCCTACTTGTGATCTCTGTCAAAGAAATGAAATCTTTTTTTTTAAAGATTTTGTTTATTTATTTGACAGATAGAAATCACAAGTAGGCAGTGATAAGAACTATAAGGTATCTAGGAGTTAATCTAATGAAGAAGGCACGAGAACTTTCTGGAGATGTCAAAGTTAAAAAAAAAAAAAGAACAATCTGAGTCGAGGAGAAGTTTTATTCAAATTTTATTCAAAAAGACCATATTAGAGCATGTGACTCTTGATCTTGGGGTGGAAGTCCGAGCCCCATGCAGAGAGTGGAGGTTACTTAAAGATAACATCTGTAAAAATAAATAGAGAAAGAAAGAAAGACAGACAGACATAGCATCACCGTGGGGAGGCTGCTCTGACCTCCGAGGTCTGCAAGTGTGTCCAAATCAAAGAGTAAAGGGCATTGCTTTCCTCTGGCAAGTGGGGTTTGTAGTAGATGAAGCTGCGTATGTGAGGGGAAGTAGTAAGCAACGGGGTTTGACAGGAAATGTGTCCTCCTGTGGTCAGCCGGTCTCAGGAGAAGCTGATCAGCATTTCAGTTGGGAGGATGGGCTGTTTGGGGCCTGGGGTAGGGAGAGGAGGGAGGGGGCAGCCTGACTCAGGGTTGGTCGGGGCAAGACGGACGGGTGACCCGTGCACACGGGCGGGCGCAGAGAGGAAATGCTAGAGTTGTGTGTCAGGGCTTAAAGGGAACCCGAATAAATGCTGGATGGTTGGGTCATGTGACCTGCCTTATCCTTCCTCTCCAGATGTAAAATGTCCTGCCACAAAACCTAATGCTTTATCCAGCTCCCCCCACCCCTCCCCCCCACTTCATTGTTGTGGCCCCAGTTGGAACAGTGTCTGATATCCGGGGTCAGCTCTTCATAAAAATATGTTCTTTAAAAATTTTTTAAAAAATTATTTATTTATTTGATAGATGAGATCACAAGTAGGCAGAGAGGCAGGCAGAGAGAGAGGAAAGCAGGCTCCCCGCCGAGCAGAGAGCCCGATGCGGGGCTCGATTGCAGGACCCGGAGACCATGACCTGAGCCAAAGGCAAAGGCTTTAACCCACTGAGCCACCCAGGCGCCCCCCAAAATTTTCTTTATTGAGATGTAATTGACCTCTAGCATTGTGTAAGGAAGGTAGAACAATTTGATTTGGTACATAATTGTGTGTATGTATACATACATACACACAATTATATACAATGTTGTAATAGGATTACCCCTGGAGCCTTAGCTAACACCTCCATCATGCCACATAATTGCCATTTATTTTTTGTGGTGAGTCCCCATATATTCTGTAAAAGGATCCCAATGCCTGGTCATCCCTCCCATCTGCAGATACACCTGCATTGGTCTGGGGTGAGGCTGGAGCGTTAACGTCTAAGGCTCCTGGACAGTCGTGTATGAGAACGACTGATCAAATCCCAAGTGCAGAGGCAGCCGGCCAACCCTCTGATCTGTTTCTTTAAGGAGGATTTGTTTTCTCTGCCTTGACCCTTGCTGTCGTTCATTTTTCTCTCCCTTCTCATCAGCCTAAACCATTCCACGAGCCAAGAATGTGAGAAATGTGTCTCAAGTATTTTCAGTTCCACTTAATCCCCTTTTTTTTTTTTTTTTTTTTGTTTAAAGATTTTTTATTTATTTTTCAGAGACAGAGGGAGAGAGCACGAGCGAGCACAGGCAGACAGAGGCAGAGGAAGAAGCAGGCTCCCTGCCGAGCAAGGAGCCCGATGTGGGACTCGATCCCAGGACCCTTGGATCATGACCTGAGCCGAAAGCAGCTGCTTAACCAACTGAGCCACCCAGGCGTCCCGACTTAATCCCCTTTAATGCTTAGGGTTCACTGCCAGTAGCCAGGCTGTTCCAGCCCATTTAAACTCCCTCCCAAGTTTAACCCCCTCCAGAGTTCCCAGCTGGCCTCCCTCTCCATAAAGTCCAGGCTCTTCTCAGTGGGAGTTGAAGGAGCAGGTGAGGAGCAGCCTGGCCCAGCAGGTCTCGGAGCCAAGATTCCAGAGGGTGATGGAAAGCTATGGAAGGGTTTCAGCTGGGGAGAGACATCTTTAGATGTTCATTTAAAATAGCCTCTGGTGGGGCTCAGTGGGTTAAGTGTCCGACTCTTGATTTTTGGCTCAGGTCATGATCTCAGGGTCATGGGATCAAGCCCTACGTCGGGCTCCATGCTCAGTGGGGAAATCTGTTGGAAATTCTCTCCCTCTGCCCCTCCGCCAGTCCTGCACACTGTCTTTCTCTCTTTCTCTCTCAAGCAAATCTTTAAAAAAAAAAAAAAATCCTCTGGCTTCTAAGTCTTTTTTTCCACTGAGTAGTCAGCACCACCTTCTACAGATGAACGTCAGGCTATGCTACCACCCAGGTCAGAATGTCCTACTGGCTCTCCTCACACTTAGCATAAAATAGGAAGCCTTCAACATGGCCCCTGAGATACCAAGCACCGACCTCATCTGTCTCTTACTGTTTTGTCCCCTCTCCCCTTGCTCACTTTGCTCCAGCCACACAGGCCCCCCAGCTCTTCCTCCAGCATGTCAAACACACTGCAGCCACAGGGCCTTTGCACATGCTATTCTCACTGCTTGGAGCCCTCCTCCTCCTCTTCACCTCATAGAGGACTCCTTGTCACTCTAATGGCTACTCCAATGTCACATCCTCAAAACTCAGCAGCTTAAGATAAGAAACATGTATTATTGCCCATAGTTTCTGTGGATCAGGGAGTACCCACAGGAGTAGCTTAGCTGGGTGGTCGTGCCTTGGGACTTCTCATGAGGTTCAGGCCAGGGCTATGGTCGTCCAAGGACCTGACAGGGCCTAGAGGAATCTTCCAAGGAGGTTCACTCATGTGGCTGGCAAGCTAGTGCTGGCCATTGGCTTCTCCACAAGGCTGCTCGTGGAACACAACATGGCAGCTGGCTTCCCACAGAGAAGGCGATCCAAGAGAGCATGGCGGAAGTGGCAATGTCTTTTATGACTCAGCCTTGGAAGTTACAGTCGGTCATTTACACAGTATTCGCTTGGCCACACAGAGCAGTCCTGATTGGATGTGAAATGAAACCACACAAAATGTAAAGATGGCTGGCATCCTCCTAGAGGCTGGCTGTCATAGACTTTTGTCATTCTCTCCCTCATCACCTTGATTAATTTTCTGCATGGATTTGACATTTCCTGGAATTATATTAATTATTCCTTTGTCTCCCTTGCCCAGTGTTGTCATGCCCATAGGGGCCGGGACACGTCATTTTTCTGTCTAGTTCACAGCTATATCCTCAGTGTTTGTTTTGTTTTGTTTTAGTTTAGAGAGAGATAGGGGGAAGGCAGAAGGAGAAGGAAAGAGAATCTTAAGCAGGCTCCATGCTGGACGTGGAGCCTGACAGGGGGCTTGATCTCACAAATCTGAGATCATGACTGAGCTAAAATCAAGAGTCAGACACTTAACAGACTGAGCCACCCAGGTGCTCCCATATCCTCAGTTTCTTAAACAGAGCTCAGTACATAGTAGGTAATAAATATTTGCTGAAGTAATAAGTGGAGAATCTACCCTTAGGGGGTTCTGGAGACCAATAAGTGGGCTGGTTTCAGCTGTCCAGGTGAAAGATAGCAAGGTTTGAACTCAGGAAGGAATGGAGAGAGAGAGATAGCTATTGATGGGGTCACTTGTCCTCTTGCAAGTTTCTGATCTTTTCCTGATACAACCCAACCTTTGTAGGGAGGTGGTGTGATCCTTTTTTTTTTTTTAAGATTTTATATATTGGGGCACCTGGGTGGCTCAGAAGTTAAGTGTCTGCTTTCAGCTCAGGTCATGATCCCAGGATCCAGGATCAAGCCCTGCATCGGGCTCCCTGCTTGGTGGGGAGTCTGCTTCTCCCTCTCCCACTCCCCCTGTTCCTGTTCTCTCTCTCACTGTGTCTCTCTATCAAGTAAATAAATAAAATCTTAAAAAAAAAAAAAAAGAAAAGGAAAGGAAACCATTTCATGATGGTAAATAATTGTTTATGTTCAGTCTTCTGCACTCACTGTAAGCTTTGCTGGGCTCCAGATTCTTTCTGTAAGCCTCTGATCATGCTTTATCTGGTCCATGCCTACTTGGAGTTCAGGTTTCAAATCAGGCACTCCCTTGCTGACTCCATACCGAGGCTGGGTTAGGTAGCCTCTCTGGGCTCCTCTAGTCTTTTGGACTTTCCTAAGGATTTACTTATTTCGCATGTTTATTGCTTATTTTCTGCCTATCTCTCTAGAAAGGAAGCTCCTTGAGAGCAGGGAGTTTTCTAATCCATGAACATGGTATATCTCTTCACTTATTTAGATCTTCTTTAATGTGACTCAGCAGTGTTTTGTAGTTTTCAGTGTAGAAATCTTGCATATCTTTTTTTTAAGATTTTATTTATTTATTTGACAGACAGAGATCACAAGTAGGCAGAGAAGCAGGCAGAGAGAGAGGAGGAAACAGGCTCCCTGCTGAGCAGAGAGCCCGACATGGGGCTTGATCCCTGGGATCATGACCCAAGCCGAAGGCAGAGGCTTTAACCCACTGAGCCACCCAGGCGCCCCAAAATCTTGCATATCTTTTGTTAAAACATTTCTTAAGTATTTCTGGGTTTGATACTATTGTAAAGGAACTTATTTTCAATCTCATTTTGTGACTGTTTCCTGCTAGTATGTAAACATAAAATTGATGTGGTTTTTTGTTTGTTTGTTTGTTTTTTAAGTAGGCTTTATGCTGTGTGTAGAGCCCAAAGCAGGGCTTGAATCTATGATCCTGAGATCAAGACCTCTGCTGAAATCAAGACTGAGTTACCCAGGCACCCCTATTTTGAAGATTTATATCCATGTAAAGCAAGAGCACAGTGTCTGTTACATGGTTCGTGCCCAACAAACATCAACTTGTATTACCTCACTTTTCCTTCCCTATAAAAGAGGGAACATTCTAGTTCGCAACTCCCAGGGTTACAATGAGAATTAAATTATATCATGCACAGACTGTGCATAGCAGAATTTTTGGCACTGGGAAAGCCAGTGGTATCTATTTGTTTTTATTGTTTACCAAGTCCCCTACTTATACTGGGTTGGGGGCCATGGAGATGTTTCAGTCAAGTGCCCAGTCCACTGAAAGCTCACAGCCTATTGGCAGAGACAGGTAAGTATAGAGATCATTACCACACAGTGTAGTAGGGAGATATACAAAGCTATGTGTGGACCCAGAGACAGAAGCTGACTGCTGAAATTTGCAGTGGGATCAGGTCCCTCCTGCCTCAGACATAAGTTTCAACTAGAAAGGAAACAGCAATTGTTTATCATAGGGAAAATTGGAAACAACAGGAACGAGGATCCCCTGTGGTACCTACGTATAATGCATCTGTATGAACCATTAAACTTAGTGCCATGGAAGGGAAGATGGGGATGGTTGGCTGGGGCGTCAGGTGAAAATTATTTTTCATTAGACCCTTTTCTATCTTTTGCATCTTGGACTGTGTTCAAAATAAGCAGTATTTTTTTTTAAAGATTTTATTTATTTATTTGACAGAGAGAAATCACAAGTAGATGGAGAGGCAGGCAGAGAGAGAGAGAGGGAAGCAGGCTCCCTGCTGAGCAGAGAGCCCGATGCGGGACTCGATCCCAGGACCCTGAGATCATGACCTGAGCCGAAGGCAGCGGCTTAACCCACTGAGCCACCCAGGTGCCCCAAAATAAGCAGTATTTTTAATGTAAGAAAGTATGCTGTGAAAAGTATTCAATGCCACCAATGTTCACGACTTATTGTTATGTGAAAAAAAAGTTAGTCAAATGACATCTCGTTTTACATTTACCTAGATAAAAAGGGCAGGAATACAACTAAGTATTAGAACTTACTTCATCAGTAGGATTAATTTTAAGTTTTACTTTCACTTATAGACTCTTCCTGATTTTTCTAAGATTCTACATTAAGCAGAGTTTTGTTTTGTTCTTGTTTATTGGCCATGAGAATTAAAGTTCTTTTTTTTTTAAAGATTTTATTTATTTATTTGTCAGAGAGAGAGAGAGCGAGCAAGAGCGAGCACAGGCAGACAGAGTGGAAGGCAGAGGCAGAGGGAGAAGCAGGCTCCCTGCGGAGCAAGGAGCCCGATGTGGGACTCGATTCCAGGACGCTGGGATCATGACCTGAGCCGAAGGCAGCTGCTTAACCAACTGAGCCACCCAGGCGTCCCGACAATTAAAGGTCTTAACAAAAACTACAACTCCCAGCTGACATCGTGTCCCCAGCTTCTGAAGACCTGCCTCTTAATGGTGCAATGTTCGCTGGGATTCGTAGTCCAGTAGCAGAAGCTAGGTGGGACGCGCAGTACCGGCACAGATGACAGAGGAGGAATCATCACGGTGTTGACCAATGGACAGTAGGGGCCAGCCTGAGTGATGTTCACAAACCCAAATGGTGAGCCAATATGCCTGAGTGACGTGTTCTTCAGCCTACGGATGGCCTATGGGGGCGGGGTGGTGAGCGGCAGCCGTAGTGCGAACCATGGGAGGCGGCTGGTGGTGGGCTCGGGCCGCCCGACTGGCCCGGCTCCGCTTCCGGGGGTCGCTGCTGCCGCCTCCACGGCCCCGGAGCGGGGGTGCCCGGGGGTCTTTCGCCCCCGGCCATAGCCCCCGCGCCGGGGCTTCGCCGCCCCCCGTGTCCGAGCTGGATCGTGCGGACGCCTGGCTCCTCCGGAAAGCACACGAGACAGGTCTGAGGCTGGGGTCGGCCACGGTGGGAGACGGGGTTCAGGATAGCCGAGCTGTCGGTGGGCGCGAGTGGGGGGTGGGGGCAGGGCTCCTGCTGGAAACTGGGCTGGGGCTCCGGAGCGAGAAGGGCTTCCGTGTAAGCGCAGGGAAGTGCTTGCTGCAAGAGCGCAGTGTGTCCGCAAAGACGGGCTTGCAGATGGGACTGTATGTCCGGTGCAGTAGGGATCCAAGAGGTTAGTCGGGCTAGGACAGGCAGCCTTATAAGATTGCACTGCCTGGGGGAGAGAGGTGTCCAGAGAGCATTAAGGGGTGGGGAGTTGCCAACTAGAGGGGTCCGTGTTGGAAGAGCCAGTTCAGCTTGGAGGTGACCACTCTGCATTAGGCGGGAGCGGGGATCCCCACGAAGAGGGGGCGAGTTCCCAATTGGAGGGAGGAACAACCAATAAAAGCAAAGCTCTGTGCTGATTGGAGGGCCGGGTGATCCAGGCTGCAGCGGGCGGGGCCTCCCGTGCAGAGAGAGTAGATAAGACAGAGTAGATAAGACGCTGGGGTAAGGGTGTGGGGTTTGTAACCCCCACCAGCCGATTAGGGCCCCCGCAAGGGTCTCGAATGGATGTAAATAACAAGGAAGGACAACGCAGATAGTTGACGTTGGAGGGACACTGAAGGGGGTGGTGGAGAGCGCCCTTAAGTGAGGGAACAGTTTGTCCTGGAGGGAGATGCACGTGTATGGGGGTGGGACATGGACCAGGGTGACCTCTTGGGATCTGCCTGCCCTCAGATTTAGGTCCTGCATTTTTGGTTCCTAGATGCTCCTCCAGATTCTAAAGACTGTCTTGGCTCTTTGGTGCTGCGGACTTTGGGAGAGAGGGCTCAGAGTGGACAGGAGCTGACAGTTTGGAGGAGGGGAATAAGGTTAGGTGGAGGGCTGCCAGGACTAGGCCGGGATCCGGGGTGAGATGGCACGGTGGGATAACATTGGGCAGAATGGGGGTGGGGGCAGGGTTTGAGCTAATGCTGACTTCTTCCCCCCACCCCACCATTCCCCCTCCTGTAGCCTTCCTCTCCTGGTTCCGCAATGGCCTCCTGGCATCCGGCATCGGGGTCATCTCCTTCATGCAGAGTGACATGGGTCGGGAAGCTGCTTATGGTGAGTGCAGACCCTCACCCTGACCCCCCACTGGGGAGGTAGAGCCCCCATCTTCCCCAGTGGGTGTAGATCCCTCCCTGCCCCATCCCAGCCTGCCCATAGTTAAGTGTAGAACTCCTCATTCTTTCCCCTGCCAGAAGCCACCTCCCCCACACTTGTGTTGACTTTCCACCCACCCACCGGTACTTCGGTACTTCGAGGACACTGGATCACCGTCGTGGGTGCCCCCAGGGAGGGCTTTGGGTCCTTGCCCCCTCCTATCTGACTTCTCAACGGAGTCCTGACTGAGCCCCTCATGCTGGCTCAGCCCCAGCCCAGTCCCACCGCCGCCCCACAGCTCTGTTTTTGCTCTCGGCCCAGCTCCCCACTCCTCCTCTGGTCCTGAAGCCCACCTCCACATCCTAGACACCCCCTCTTGACACCTTCTCAAGCCCCTGAGCTTGGCTCTGTACTGACCCCTACCCTGACCTTGACTTTGTCCCATCCACTAACCCCACCTCAGTCTCCTGACCCAGCTCCGCCCCTGGGTAATCAGGTTCCCACACCCAGGCCCCCAGCCACCCCACAGCAGGCAGCCCCCGCCTGGGAGCTCAGGCCCTCCCTCCTGCTGACTGTGCCCCTCCCCCCACCCTCTCCCCGTGCACAGGCTTCTTCCTGCTGGGCGGCCTGTGTGTGGTGTGGGGAGGCTCCTCCTACGTGGTGGGCCTGGCTGCTCTGCGGGGACCCATGCAGCTGTCGCTGGGTGGTGCAGCAGCGAGCGTGGGGGCCGTGCTGGCCGTAGGCCTGCTCTGGGCTTGTGCCGTCGGCCTCTACATGGGTCAGCTGGAGCTGGACGTGGAACTGGTGCCCGAGGATGACGGGACAGCGGCTGCTGAAGGCCCCGATGAAGCAGGCCGCCCCCCGCCAGAGTGAGTGGCTGGGCCACGGGGAATGGCCGGGCGCTGGACGGCCGGGGGGCCTGAGGACCGAGACATTAAAACCTGACCCTTCGCCGGCTCCATGTTCCGCGTGGTGGTTCCTAGGACGGGGCGGGAGGTGGGGAGGGGCGGGCGTGGGAACCAGCGGAGGCAGGCGGAGGGAACCAAGGAGGAGAAAGAAAAGGAGAGAGGAGCCCCGAGGCCCCGGAGACAGAGCCACAGAGAGGGAGAAGGTGTTTAATTTTCCAGGCCCACCAACTGGGCTGAGCTCAGCCTTCTGGCGGTGCCCTCCAGGCCCCATCTGTCCCTCAGGGTTCGGCTCTGTACGCAGCCCTCCAGTCCTCAGTCCCCCTTCCGCTGCACCCGGGTCCCAGTGGTCCCCGGGTAGGACAGGCCCAGGGTGGGGTAGAAGGCCTCGGGGAGGGTGGGGCCCGGGGCCAACCTCTGCAGGTGTGGGTACACAAGGCCCAGCTCCGCGGGGCCGTAGCGGATGGTGCCCGGTGTGCAGAGGCCCCGCACGACGGGCGGCAGGAAGCCCGCATGGAGGAGGGAAGGTGAGGGGTCCCCGGGAGGCCCCAGGCCCCAAGGCCGCACCAGGTCCTGCTTCAGAGCCCCTGCCCGGATGACAGAAGTAAACTCGGGCCGTGGCAGGGCCAGATGGCCAGACGACTCCTCGTCCCCACTGTCCTCTGGGTCTTTAGCCTGCCCTGGGCCAGGCTCCACTTTGATGCGTTTGCCCCGGCTCCGGGGGGCCTCGTCCTTGTCTAGGGGGGCAGCCTGCTTCCCTTCCCCTGGAGGCTCTGGCTCTGGAAGAGGAAGATACGAGGGAGTGGTGTGTGCGTGCCCCGAGCCCTCAGTCTTCCCATCTGTGGAATGAGCTGAGCTCAGTGGTCTAGAGCTGGGGGTCTCAGCTGGGGCCATTCTGTCCCCCAGGGGGACACGTGGCAGTCTGGAGACATGTGTGGTTGCCACAGCTAGAGATTGGGAGTCCTGCTAAGTACCCTACAGTTCCCAGGACAAGCCCCCAGAGCCGAGAAGGATCTGGCCCTTGATAGCAGCAGAGGGGAGATGGACAAGTGCTAGCCTAGA
The DNA here is from genome assembly GCF_009829155.1 of Mustela erminea. Taxonomy (NCBI): domain Eukaryota; kingdom Metazoa; phylum Chordata; class Mammalia; order Carnivora; family Mustelidae; genus Mustela; species Mustela erminea. The sequence continues at coordinate 3,463,871 of NC_045632.1, read as the reverse complement.
CCCGCATTGCCCTACAGAACTTTCCTCGATGCTATTCCCTTTCTGTGTGCTCCAATGCAGTAGCCACTGGCTGCGGGAGACTGCTGAGCCCTTGGAACGTGGTAAGGGTGACCAAGAAACTCAGGCTTTCGTCTTTAATTAAACGTAAGTCACCACATGTGGCTAGTGGCTTCCAGACTGGAAAGCTCAGGTCCCCGAGACCCCTTCCCTGGGAGCTCCCCGGGGTGAGGAGGGAGGTGGGGCTCACCTGTGGGCTCCGGCTCAGGGCTGGAGGTGTCCTCACAGGCCACGCTGGCCGGAAGCTGGAAGGCATCCAGAGGGGTCTGGCCGCCCTCGGCTTGGCTGGGGACAAGACAGGTGGGGTAGAGTCCCCACCCCATGGTACTTAGGGCTCATCATTGGAACCCCAGACTCCAAGCTGGGTTCTAGCCCCTTAGCCCTGTCTGGTGAGGCCAGACCTGGGTAGCCTATGCCCCCTGCCCCTCGAATACCACCACCTGGGTGTCCCCTGGGTACTGCGTGCCCATCTCCTCTCAGCGTCTTCCTTTCAGACGGCGCTTCTCTCAGGAGCCCCAGTCCAGGCCATCAAAGCCAGAGATAGGGGGTGTGAGCGGAAGCCATGTCCCCTCCTCCACCGCACTGCCTGGCATTTCCCAGACCTGCCCCAGCCTCTGCCCTGGGCTCCCAGCCCCTGTCGTGTCCCGTGAAGTCCCCCACAGCAGCCAAGGAGGTCTTGTCACAAACTGGATGGGACTGTGACCCTCTCCAGCCTTACACCCTGCCATGGCTCCCCAGTGCCCCAGAATCCAGTCCCTATCTTCTGCCTGGGGCTGAGGCCACTTCAAAGCTGCCGCCTCACTCCTCTCCCTGCCCCCTGAAAGCAAGGTCACCCCACCTCTCGGCCTTTCCTCTTACTGTCCCCCTGTCTCCTTCCTGTTTTCAAAGCCTTCTGGGCTTGTCCTCTTTGAGAAGCCCTGCCCCCTCGAAGAGGAGCACCCCCCCAAGTTGGGGAGAGATGGCAGAGTATGTGGAGGGGTCCTGAGTCCCCTGTGGGGCCCTCACCTGAGCACGTAGCTGACCCAGAGCACGTGGCGCTCCCCGGGGCTCTTGCCGCTTACGGCCACGGTGGCCACGGACTGAAGCCACACGAAGCCTCCAGCCCGCTGCAGCCAACGGTAGTAACCGGTCATCACCTGCCCCTTGTCCAGCACTGGGCCCAGCCCCGGGGCCGGCGGAGGCAGTCAGAGACAGATGGACAGGAACATGGGGCGGAAGAAGGCGGCAGGACCAGGGAGGGGGACAGTAGGGAGGAGACAAGGGCAACAGTCCAGAGGGGGAGATGGAAAAAGACCGAGTTAGGAGGACTGAGCATTAGCTGGGCACAGGGGCCTTCTGGATTTTTAAGGGGGGGGGGGCGGCTCAAAGAGACAACAAAGCCCTTTTCTACGTGCCCCACCTCTGAACTGTGGCTCAGGGTGCAGGGATCGGGGCACTCAGGCCAGGGGTGCTGAAGGGCAGGGGTTCTTACGGTCCAGGTGGCTCTGGCGGATCCTTGCTGCGTCCTGTCCATGGACAAACTGGTAGCAGCTGCGACCCACGAGCTCCGACGGCCCCAGGTCCATGTGGTCGCTGACTCTGAGGACAGCGGGTGACAGAGAGAGGTGAGAAGGGGTCTGAGATCACGGAGGTCGAGGACAAGAGGTGGGACTGGCTCTCGAATCACCCTCGTACAAAAACCAGGCTCTGGAGTGCTTTGGGCCTCAGTTTAACCCTGGGTCAAATGGGCATAATACTCCGAGCGTGGGGACGACGGCCCCGTTTCATTTTCCCCTCTGCGTGGCGCACGAGACAGTGGAGGAGAGGAGAGGCAGAGAGACAAAGTGGGTCGGGGAGGGGTGGGGCTCCGCGAAGGGGGCCTCGGGTACGCCCCGCCCCCCCTCGCCGCCGGCCCCGCCCCAGCCTCCTCCTTCCGGTACCTCCGCCCTTAGTTGCTCTTCCGTGCCCCCCCACCACTGCCCCCCAGGCGCCCCAGCTCGGCTTTGACTGCCGCAGCCCCAGCTCTCCCGCGTGGCCCCATCCGCCCGCCTCGGCCCCCAACCCCGGTACCTGCTCTCACAAGCAAGGATGGTGAGACCCAGGCTGAGACGGAAGACGATCATATGTCCGTGTAGTGGCAGCTCAGCCAGTGGGGCGGGGGGCAGCGTGTGACCCAGAGCCACGAGGCCCAGGGAGCGGGCCCGAAGGCGCCCCGTGACGTGGATGACCTGCAGGCGGCAGGCAGGGTTGGAGCAGAGGCCTGGCGAGGCCCGGTGGGGGCGGGGGGGCACGGGCAGGAGGACCACAACGCGGCCACCGGGCCTGGCTGTGGCTGTCACCACAGGTGCTGGGACACAAGGACATGGCTGGCGGGACCGCGCGGGGAGGTCTCCCCAGGTGGTTGGGGGACTCCGGCGTCAGAAGCTGGGGCGGCAGAGCTCACACTCACCTTGTACCCCGAGGCCTTGACGTGCAGCCCCCTCTTGGTGAGGGTAGACTTCATGCGGATGAAGAAGGAGCGCTCCTGGACCCGGGAGAAGGGAGGCACCTCGGCCACGCTGGCCTCTAGGGTGGGGAGTGAAGGAAGGTTAGGGGGTCTGAGGAAGAGACACAGGCCCCTCCTGCCCCCCATACACCTAGCCAGACAGGGTCATGCCCACAGCCTAATGGGTACATGACCTCACTGAAGTCTATACCAACCTCCCCTCTGAGCTACAGCCAACTGGGTCTCTCTAAAGCTCAAATATAACCCTTTCCCTCCCTGCCCTGAAGCTGCCACAGCCCCCTAGGGGTTAAGCCCAGCTCCTCACCTCAGCCTAAAACTAGGGCAAGAACCGCCTCCCGCTGACAACCATCTCTAGCTACAAACTCCAGGTCTCAAGTGGGATAGCTCCTCCTCCAGGAAGCCCTCCCTGACCCCCAGGCTGGGTCATGCGTGCCTCTGGGTCTTCCACCCCAGCCCTGACCACTCTGGACCATCATTCTCAAGGGACTGGTCAGTCTTCCCCACCTGGACTGTGAGCCCAGAGGGTAGGGCTGGGGCTACTGTCATCGATGTGTCCCCGGCCCTCCCCAGCACAGAGCAGGGGCTCAGGGTATAGAAACAAGACCCACAAATACAGACTATAAATCCAGTGATAGTCTTACAACTGCTCACACCCAGACGAACCTGTGCCTGGATCTTGGGTGCAAACCTAACCCCACTCTCCCGTGGACTCCCGTGTATCACAAACATCTCCCAAGTTTGCACACACTGCTGATAGCTCGGAGGCTTTTAGTGTTAAGCAAACCCAATATAAGCAAATCCTACTTAACCAGAAAGTTCACCTCTAGTCCCCCAACATCCCAGTCCCCCAGCACTTCAAAAAGAACTTTCAGGGTACTCTCCCAACACTCTCCCTCACCAACATGGAGTGGAATTTTCCACTGGAGGAAAGGCCTGGGAGCGCAGATGCTGCAGCCAGAAGAACCTGGGCTGGAGTCCAGATTCACCACTGACAGCTGTGGGACCCTGGGGCAATGAACTTAACCTCTCTGTGCTGTGCCTCAGTTTCCACCTGTGCAAAATGAAGACTGTGATAGTTCCTGCAGGCGGGGCTGTGATTAGAAGTCAGTGAAACTATGCCCTTAAAGACACAGCACCTGTAAAGGCCAGGGAGTGTGCGCTGTTTTATTATTACCAAAGCCGGGCTCCAGGGGTCACCTACAGGCACCCATCTCCACTTGGCGGCCAGAGGGGGTCTTTCTAAAACTGAAGTCTTGGGGAGCCAGGCAAACATAGGCAGCTTAGGCAAATTTTAGGGAGCCAAGACCTGTTGCTTTGGTTTGGCTTCTGATCATTTTACAAAAATTTGCTTTGCACAGCTCAAAGGAGAGCGGGTTTTGTTTAAAGAAGAGATGGCTGGTTACCGTGTACCAGGTGTCCCTTGACCTACCCTCAGCCGCATTCTTGGGGGCCCTTGGAATTACCGATCTCAGGGGTGTCCGCAAGCGAGGAGGAAGACGAAGAGGAGGAAGAGGAGGGAACGGAGGGCGGGGTGGGAGGCCCCGGAGTCGGAGCCCGGAGCCCCAGTTGCTCCAGCACCTCGGAGTGGTCTCCGGGATGGATGTAGTCAAAGACGCTGCTACCCGTCAGCTCCACCTGTCGGCGGAAGAGGGGACCGCAGGGAGCGCGTAAGATGCGCGCGCAGTCATTCGCCCGGGCTTCAACCTTGCGCTCTCTCGCCTGTGTGGCAGGCGCGCTTCAAGCCAGTTTTGTGTTTTATTTTTATTTTTATTTTATTTTATTTATTTATTTTTTAAGATTTTATTTATTTATTTGACAGGCAGAGATTACAAGTAGGCAGAGAGGCAGGCAGAGAGAGAGAGAGGAGGAAGCAGGCTCCCTGCCGAGCAGAGAGCCCGATGCGGGGCTCGATCCCAGGACTCTGGGATCACGACCTGAGCCGAAGGCAGAGGCTTTAACCCACTGAGCCACCCAGGCGCCCCTATTTTTATTTTTTAATAAGACTTTATTCATTTATTTGACAGACAGATATCACAAGTAGGCAGAGAGGCAGGCAGAGAGAGAGAGGAGGAAGCAGGCTCCCCGCTGAGCAGAGAGCCCGATGGGGCTCAATCCCAGGACCCTGAGATTATGTCCTGAGCTGAAGGCAGAGGCTTTAACCCACTGAGCCACCCAGGCGCCCCAAGCCAGTTTTGTGTTTTTATTAGAATCTTTTAACCTTTACCCCCCCCCCTTTTTTTCTTTTTTCCTTTTTAACCTTTTTTAAAGGAGATACAAACTTGGCCTCTTATGCCTTCTCACTTCAAGGCCGGTGGTCATTAAGGATTTTCTGCACCTGCTTCCTCTCTAGAAGCCGTGAGCCTGCTTCTCACAGCCTCCCTTTGCCCAGCTCCCACCCCACACAGTGAGCAATGGTGCCCCGAAATGAATCACACGATATCCAGCAGCGGGGGCGACGAGGATACACGCAGTGGAATGGCTTTCTAACTCTTAGAGTTAGAACTTCTCAATCAGACAGACTACCATCCAGTTCACCCCCAAGTCTCCCAAAGCAGTCTCCCTTTGCTCCACACCTCCCCCAGTCCAGTCCAGTCCAGGTCCCCACCCCCCCACACCCGGTATTCCTGCCCCAGCGTCCTCCCTGCTCTTCTGGCTTTCAGTCTCCACTCAAATACGCCTACTAAGTTACTCAGCTGACTATGCCTCCCTCCCCCAACCTGAGAAACCTCCCAGAACTCCCACTGCCCCTGGGTTTGGGCTCACATGCTTCCCCTCTGTCCCTCATCCCTCCGAACTCGTGCTTATCAAACCCTTCCCTGCACCAGGGGCAAGCCTTTACTCCATTCCCCCCACCAAACCCTTCCCCTTATCCGTATTCCTCCTCCAGGCATCTCCCAATAATTCACTGAAAAAGTGCTCACAAAGGCCAAACACTGAGCACGGACTTTTCTAAATTTACCATTTGGTAAAACCTTGGTCAAAGCGATGGGAGGGTAGCAAATTGTGCTGAATGGACTGGGGAGGCCTAAGATGCCACCAGGAAGAGCCAGGCCCCCCAGGGGTGGCGATGTGCAGTTTCTGCTTTTAGCTCTCAGTGCCAGCTGCGGGAGCCGGGGCAGAAACAGCTGGCGGAAATAAAGACAAAACACAAGCCAGTGCACTAAAACACCACAGAAAATCTCCCACAGTTGCCAAAACCCAAGCCCTCCAATACAATGGCTGCAAGTCTCTATAATTGTTAAGCAAGTTTGGGGGAAAACGGTGCATTTGGCAAAAGCTCATTGACAAACTGATCTTTCTGCTGATCGGTTTTTTTCAAACTGACTTGTTACTTTAACATAACCACCACCTCCTGGGGTTCCCACGGGGTGCACTTTGAGAACCGTGGATCCAGTTCACTTTTTAGGCGGGGATGGTGAGGCCAGGAGAAAGGGCTGAGCCCATCCGGGCAGCCTTCCACAGGCCCCTTACCTGTGAGAGACCTAGATAAATGGAGACGGTCTCAGAGATGTAGAGGAACTTCCCTTCTTGGTTCAAGGCAAACACGAAGCCATCCAGGGACTAGAGTGGGGAGAAACAGGGAGAGGGGAGAGGAGGGCTGGGCATCTGTCTGTCCAGAGGGTAGGTGGTAAGACATTCTGAAATCTGGATCTCCACCTAGGATGGATTAATCCTGGGGCGGGAGGGCTTCCGTGGCGGTGGGAGCCCCCGCCCCCATGGATGCTGGAGAAAACCCTGCTGCTCTCCGGAGGTGGCCACCAGGTGGCAGCAAGGAGCAGCAGGCAGGGCGGGGCCTCACCTGCAAGATGTGTCCTCCCAGGTGCTGCTCGAAGACTTCCGAGACCAGCGCCACGCGGCCCCTGTGGCCTGGGGCTGAGGACAGAGGGAGGGGTGAGGCCGGGGCCGTTGGTATTCGAGCCAGTCTACAGATCTGCTTCTCCCCAGTCCTGGAGCTGTCTTGGGGGCAGGTCGGGGAGAAACTTGGGCTTGTGGGGAGGGGTGGAAGGGGTGGAAGCAGGCTGAGAGCCAGAGGCAGGGAGAGGCCAGAGGAAGCAGGGAGCCGTCCATCCGCCCATTCATTCGGAAAGTCTCCCTGAGCCCCAGCTGTGCAGCCGCCCCTGTGCTGGTGACACGGAGGCGTCCAGGAGGGCCTGCCCCTCCCCTCATGAAGAGCACACAACACTCAACATGCAAGAAACTAACAAATAAAGAATTATCATCCGTGCCGGTGCCTTGAAGGATTGAGAAGGTGGTGTGAAGTGAGGGCTGTTGAGGGAGGGGGTAGAGAGTAGAGACTAGAGACGACAGAAAGACAGAGAGACATTCGTCCAGAGAGCCAGAGAAAGAGAGCCAGAGAAAAAGAAACAGATATTGAGAGACAAAGACACCAGACAGACAAGCAGATGGACAGAGAGACATATAGAGGGATATAAAGGAATACAGAAAGAGAAAAGGACATTGCAACTCAGCAGAAAAAGGACAAGCAGGTTCGGGTGCCCGGCTGGCTTAGCCGGTGGACCAGGTGGCTCTTGATTTTGGGATCATGAGTTTGAGCACTGCATAGGGTGCAGAGATTACCTAAGAATAATTTTTTGGTAAAAATTTTATTTAGGAGCGGCAGAGGGAGAGGGAGAAGCAGACTCCCCACTGATCAGGGAAGCCTGATTTGGAGCTCGATCCCAGGACCCTGAGACCATGACCTGAGTTGAAGGTAGATGCCCAACTGACTAAGCCACCCAGGTGTCCCAAGAATAAAATCTTCAAAAAACAAAAACAAAAACAAAAAAACAAACCCCTAAACCCCAATGAGATGTCATTTCACACCCCACTAGGAAGGCTAGAATTCAAAAAGAAATGGTGGGATGTGGAGAGATCAGAAATCCTGTGCGTTGCTGGTGAGAGTGGAAAATAAGGCAGACGCTCTGGGAAACAGGATGGAGGTTCCTCAATAAGCCACACATGGGTGGCACCTGGGGGGGCTCAGTCAGTGAAGCGTCTGCCTTTGGTTCAGGTCATGATCTCAGGGTCCTGGGTTTGAGTTCTTCATCGGGCTCCTTGCTCAGCAGGGAGTCGGCTTCTCCCTTTCCCTCTGCCCCTTGCCCATTCTTGCTCTCTCTCTTTCTAGTGCTTGCTCTCAAATAAATGAATAAAATCTTAAAAAAAAAAAAAGTCACACACACAGTCCCCTGCCACACAACCCAGCAACTCCACTCCTAGGTATAGACTCCCAAAGAACTGGGAACAACCGTTGTAACAAATATTCCTTCCCAGATGTTCACAGGGGCACCATTCCTAACAGCCAAAAGGTGGAAACGCCTCAACAGTCCATTCATACAGTGGAATATTATTCTCAGCCAGGAAAATGAAAGAAGCGGGAAATGCGGGCTCTAATACGGATGGACTCTTACAACGTTATGATGGGGGCACCCGCCGGGCTCAGTCAGTGGAGTGTGGGACTCTTGATCTCAGGGCATGAGTTTGAGCTCCACATCGGGTATGGAACCTACTTTATTTTTTTAAAATTATTTATTTTTTGGGGCACCTACTTTTTTTTTTTTAAAGATTTTATTTATTTATTTGACAGAGAGATCACAAGCAGGCAGAGAGGCAGCAGAGAGAGAGGAGGAAGCAGGCTCCCTGCTGAGCAGAGAGCCCAACACGGGGCTCGATCCCAGGACCCTGAGATCACGACTGAGCCACCCAGGTGCCCCTTTGGCGCCTACTTTTAAAAAATGTGAAAACATTACATAAGAGGCCACACACTGTGTGATACCGTATCTATGAATTGTCTGGAACAGGCAAATCCACAGGGACAGAAGCAGACTGGTGGTTGGGGGCAGGGGTCATGGTGGCAGGAGGGAGTGGGGATGGGGAGAATCTGCTAATGTGGGGGGGTGTTTTTTTTGGAGGGGGGAATGAAAATGTTTTGGAACCAGATCGAATGGGGGCTGCACAGCCCTGTGACTGTACTGAGTACTGCTGAATTGTGCACTTTAATTTTAATTTAAGTAGGCTCCACACTGGAAGCCTTGATCTCACATCCCTAAGAAGAAGACCTGAGCAAGAGCCGAACGCATAACCTACTGAGCCACCCAGGCACCCCCTGTACACTTTTTTTAAAATTTATTTTTTAAAAAGATTTTATTTATTTATTTGACAGAGATCACAAGTAGGTGGAGAGGGAGGCAGAGAGAGATGGAGAAGCAGGCTTCCCACTGAGCAGAGAGCCTCATGCAGGGCTTGATCCCAGGACTCTGGGATCATGACCTGAGCTGAAGGCAGAGGCTTTAACCCACTGAGCCACCCAGGCGCCCCCCACACACACTTTTAAATGGTGAATTCCATGTTATATAAACTTTACTTCAAATTTTTTTTTTTTTTTTAGTATTTATTTTTGTGTGTGTGTGTGTGTGAGAGAGAGAGAGAGAGAATACAAGCACGGGGAGCAGCAGGCAGGGAGAGAAGAAGGCTCTCTGTTGAGCAAGGAGCCCGATCGGGGACTTGATCTCAGGACCCCAGGATCATGCTAGGCGCTTAACTGACTGAGCCACCCAGGTGCCCTACATCCAACTGTTGATTTTGGCTCAGGTCATGATCTCAGGGTCATGAGATTGAGTCCTGCGTAGGGCTCCGAGCTCAGAGGGCAATCTGCTTGAGATTCTCTCTTTCCCTCTCACTCTGCTCCTCCCCCCTGCTCTCTCTCAAATAAATAAATCTTTTTTAAAAAAGATTTTTATTTATTTGGCACACACACACACACACACACACACACACACACACAGATAGAGATTGAGAGATCACAGGCAGGCAGAGAGAAAGGGGGAAGCAGGCTCCCGCTGAGCAGAGCCCGATGCAGGGCTCGATCCCAGGACCCTGAGATCATGACCTGAGCGGAAGGCACAGGCTTAACCCACTGAGCCACCCAGGCGCCCCTCAAATTAATAAATATTTTAAAAGAGATAGGGACGGACATGTGGTCACAGAGAAATTCAGACAGAGACAGAAGACTGAGACACACAAAGAGATGGAGAGAACAGAAAGGAGATGCCCAGAGAGACATACAGAGAAAGAGAGTGACAGGGGACATGGAAAATGAGACCGCCCGTTCCCACTGGGGAGCCTCTCCCTGACCCTGCAGAGAACCACCTCCCAAGGGGCCCTATGTCCACACTGGGGAACCAGGGGACTCAGTGACCTTGAAGGTCACCAGGTCTGGTGCCAAGGGTCCAGGTCTGGGACCAAGCCCCAGGGCTGGCCCTCCCTGGCTGTGTGCCCTGGGACCAGTCCCTTTGCCTCTCTGTGCCTCAGTTTCCTCCTTTGTCAAGTGGCTTTGCAAAGAGCGCTAACCTCATGGGTGGATGAGCATTCAGTCAGTTTAAGGAACAGAAAGGGGCCCCGCCCACTCCTGGCACGCGGCAGGTGCTCCCAGACGCAGAGCCGGGATTAGTATTAATAGTGTGATTACTATTGTTATTTCCAGACCATCAAAACACCAGGCGGTCAAAGCCTGCCCCCCGCGGGCCCCTCGGGACTCGGCCCCCAGCCCCGCCCCCAACCCCCCCACGGCTTGGCCACGCCTCCTTCTCCCAGGAGCACCTCCCGCTGTTTGCACCCTTTTCCCACCCCTGGCTGGAGCTTCAGGAACAATAAATGGGGGGGGGGTGATGGGGACCCCTCCCCCGAGATGCAGCGCGAACCAGCGAACCAGCCGGGTGACAGGCAGGAACAATGCCGCCTGCTAATTGTCGCAATTTTCCCCTGTCATTTCTGCTAATTCCTTCATTTTCCCGCTCACAGGATCAGCCCAGGTCAGACTGAACGGCTGCAATTAACAGCCTTAATGGGCACGTCGGACGGGGGTGCGCAGGGGGAGGGCTTGCTGTTCCCCCGTTGGGACGGGAGCTTTGGGGTCGGTCCCCATCACCGGCTGATGCATCTTATCATCCCCCAGGCTCCCTCTCCCCAAACGCAACTCCCCAGACTCCTCCCCCTGCATTCCCGCCTCTCCCAGCAAATGCCTCAACTCCTCTGTCCCCCAAATTCCCCACGTGTGTCTCTACTGCTCCCAGATCTGTCCCCTCTTCACATCCAAAGCCCCAACCATCACTCACTCATTCAACAAACATTTCCTGCCTTTCTCACTGCAGCCTAACTGCTGGAGAAGAAAATTGTTGCAGTTGTCATCACAGAGCGGGGACTGAGGGGACATGGGGAGAAGGCTGCACCCAGGTCTTGGGGATCCAGTCACCTCCTACTCTCAACTGGCCGGAGAGAGAGTTTTGCTCTCTGGGGAGGGTTAAACTTGGCTCTCTGGGGGCAGGCCTCTGCATGCACCTCCTCACGGGGCTCCCTGCTTCTACCTTCAAACCTGCCACCTCTGTCACCTCCAGCTCCCCTCCCACTTGGAGTAACAGCCAAGTCCCCACCAAGGTCCATGAGACCCTGCAGGACCCGGTCCCTGCTGTCTACCTCCTGCCTCACCTATTCCTCTCTGCCTTATTGTGGCCTGCACCCAGCAACCTGATTCTGCCTGCCTCAGGGCCTTTGCACTTATTCCCTTAACCAAGACTGCTTTTCTCAAGGATTGCTTCCTCACCTCCTTCTAGCTCAAAGTTCCCTTCCTCAGATAGCTGTGCCTGATCTGATAATGAAAATGTCAACCCTCTTCCCCTCACTCTGTTCCATAGACACCCAACAAATACTTCCTAAGCTCTTACTGTGCCCCCAGACAGTGTTCTAGGCTCAGGGAACAAGGTGTCAAGGGGAAGAGACACAATGAACAAGAGAAAGAAGAAATAGTGTCAGATGACAATAGGTGCTCTGGAAAGAAATAAGGCAGGAAAGGGAGACAGGGAGCGCTGGTGGGGCCTTCCTGAAGAGCTGATGTTTGGAGGGAAGGGAGTTCTTGCAAGAGAGCACAGCAAGTGCAAAGGCCCTGAGGTGGGAATGTCTTTCTGAAGAACAGCAAGGAAGCCTGTGTGTGTGTTTGTGTGTGTGTGTGTGTGTGTGTGTGTGTGTCTGTCCAGGGGTGGGAGGGAGTGGAAGAGCTGAGAGGGGTAGAAAAATGAGATCAGAGAGGTGGGGGGCAGTGGGCCTCCCATGAAGGATCTGTAGGCCCACCCCTGAGGTCAGGGACTTTGTCCTGTCCCCGAGGGTGTCACTAGAACAGGGCCTGGCAGGGGGAAGGTGCTCTGTGGGTGTTGAATGAATGAATCCTGACCACTGACACAAGATCCAGGCTATCTCCTCCCTGCACTTGGAGGTCCCTGGCTAGCCTTCAACATCATTGTGCTGTTTCCACCCACAGCCGACTGAGGCCCAGAGACTGGGACCTTCAAGCTCTCCAGAGACCTATGAACAGGCCAAGTCTGGAGGCTGAGAGGGTGCTCTCTGAAGCCAGTCTGAATCTCAGCTGGGCCCAGCTTGGTTGACGAGACCCTGGGCAAAGAGCTTCAGCTCCTGGGGCTCAGTTTTCCACTTCTGTAAAATGGGAATCAACACTGCTTTTTCCTCCTGATGTTTTTTTGAGAGGCTTAAGTATGTTTTGTGGTTTGTTTGTTTCCACATTATTTGTATATACTGCTCAACACAGTCTGACATGGATTGGCTATTTTGGTATAAATGAGGAGGAGAGGGCAGCACGTGGCCCTTCAGAGTGTGGGAGGCATCCCGCTTTGCTCTGACTAGCTAAGATGCTGTCCTCAGTTTCCCCCCCAGGGGCGACTAAGGAAGCAGGCACTTGACCTCTTGCTGGAGACCCTGCAAAGCAGGAGACGCCTCCAAATTCCTACTTCGGGGGCTACAGGAGGGAGTCCATACAGTACCTCCAACACATACTGTCCTGGATGGTATGTGTTGGTACCCCCTGGGTAGGGGGGCCCTCCAGGGAGTAGGGGCTGGGGGCCCCCGGGAAGTCCACGGTCTGGCCCCTCAGGCCAGTGTCCTCAGCAGGCTCCGGTCCCCTTCAAGGGCCCAGCCAGGCAGTGGTGGTGGGGGGAGCTGGCCGCTGCCAGAGGGGCTCCCTCGGCACCCCCTCCCTTCCTTTCTCTCCCCGCGTTCGGGACAATAGACAAGATGTTTATCCCCCGCCGGCGCACGTGTTGTTCGCGGTAATGACAGTAATCAGCGGCCCTAATGCCGCATTCTCTCGGCGCCAGTCAATTCGCCTAATTACCGCCTGGGAAGCCGGATTATTTAAATTTAAATGGTGATTTATTGCGAGCTTAATCAATGCTATTTTCTCTCCCCCCACCTCCTCCCCTGGGACTGGGGCAGGAGGGGAATTGGAGCCCCTCCAACCTCACCCTAAGGACACCGGTCCCCTCTGGGGGGACTGTAGCCTGCGGTGCCCCCGCCCTGTCACCTGCGACCTCGGGTTAACACAATTCACGGTCTTCTCATCGTTGAGAGAAGCAATAATACGTCAAACAGAAGTAATAACAGAAACATAACACTCCTGTGCATCTATCAACGATAAAGTTGAATTATAATAAAAGGAGCTAGCTCTTTGTGTCTGTGTTTTACCTATCCTGTATTTTTACATAATGTCTATTTCATTTCTCGGTTTATCTCATTACCGGGTCTTGGCTACTAGGGTGTCAGCCTGTCGGGTGTGTGTGTTTGAATCAAGTCTGTTTTCTGCTGGATCCTGACTGCTCAGAGCAGCAGCGGGCACACAGTAGCTGTTTAATAAACCACAGGCCCCAGCAATTCTGCAAGGTCACCCCTGACCCTAAGAAGTCACTAAGTATTGACTGCACCTGGATCTTTACACGCATTACCTCGTTGATTTTCATCTCAGCCCTCTGGGTATGCTTGTGGACTTTCATCAGGATTCCCATTTCACGAGGCACAGAGAGGTCAGGCGGCCTGCCCCGGGTTACAACGCTTGGTGGTGGGGTGGTGTGTGTGGCCGAGTAGGGACAGGGACCCAGAAGTCTTTCTGAAGTTCTCCATCTTACCTGCCCCCTTATACTGTCTCCCTCCTGCTTTCCCAAACTGGGAATTCAAACTTCAGGGTCCTTGGGCTCCCTCCTGGGGCCCCTCAAGTTTGAGTGAGGGGGTTTCTTGTCCATGAGTGGATGGGGAGGCCCAGGCGGCCACCCCCGCCAACCCCGTCCGGCCCATGGAGTTGCGGACCTTCTTTGTGATAATAACGATTTATCTCCCCTAATAAAAATAACCGTATTGGCTAGTGGTCGGATCCCTGGTGTTCCCGGGGCGGGGGGTGGAGGGGGGAGCTGCTTAGTTGGGCCAGAATGCATGAAATCACCCCTACCTCGTGTGCCCGCTTTACAGATGAACAGACTGAGGCTTGGAGACTATCAAGTCTCCGGGTTCGGGCACACAAAATGTCTGGCTGACTCCCAACCCGGTGCTCCCTCTCAGCCAAGAAACTAGGCAAGGGCGGGCGGGCACCTCACAGTCCCGCGGTCTGGCCTTAGCTAGGGCCCTGGGACCCCCGCCCCCCGCGCATGCGCACTCACCGAGGCCGGCCGGGGGCCCTGCCGCCCGCAGTCCCCAGGGCGGCGCCCCGAGGGCGGCGAAGCGGCGCAGGCGGAGGTAGGTGACGCTGAGGCGTACGATGGACGCCTTGTCCAGCTGGCTCGAGATGGCTCCGGGCAGCGGGAGCAGCTTGGCCAGCTCGAAGAACTCCAGGTTCTCCTTTCCGCGCCGCGAGCGCGCCGCGTTCCGGGACTTTTCCTTGCGCTGCGCCTGCAGGCTGGGCGGGCGGCGCGGAGGGGGCGTCAGCCGGACCGCGCAGCTCAGGGGGCCGCGGCCTCGGGGAGCCCCGCCCTGGGGGCCTCGGAACCGGGCTGGACGTGAGAAGTGGATTCGACATTGGAGATGGGGGCAGAACCTGAGTGTGAATTCTGCACCCGGCCGTGGGGACAGAACCTGGGGTGTAAATAAATTCTGGAGGGAAGGAGCTGGAAGAGGGGAGAAATTAAATGTTGGGTATGAACTCAGAGGAAGGGCGGTGGGAACGGAACGCGGTGGGGGCTGTTTGTAGAACAAAGGTTGAGCTGCTCTGGGTAAGAAATTCGAGCTCCAGAGGGCGGGGCTGCAAGCTGAGTGTGAATTCTCCCAGGACGCCCTTGGGGGCGGGGCCACGGTCCGAGGGGGCGGGGCTTTGCTCACCAGGGTCCCGGAGGGGCCTTGACCACCAGCCCAGGCAGAAAGTCCCACGGGACGCTGCGGCCGCGACCTCCCCCGCACTTGACCTCGCCTCCGCTGCCACTGCTGGGGTAGGGGGCCGCCATCTCCGCGGGGGCGGGCTCAGGCGGGCCCAGAGCAGCCTGCGGGACTCGAGACCCGCGTCTCCTGCCGCGGAAAGGAGCCAGAGGCAGCGCTCGGTGCCCGAGGGGGGCCCCCAGGAGACCTGCTAGGGAAACTGAGGTCCGTGCGGGGTTCGGGGTCCCAGCAAGGAGCTGGGGCTGGATGGTGCCTCAGTTTCGCCTCCCCGGAGGCCCCAGGACGGATCCCGCTGTTCTCACCCTGCCCGGCCCCAGGCGAAGCTCGGGGCGAAGACGTGCCCCGCCGCTACCGCCGCCGCCGCCGCCGCCTCCCCCGCGCCGCCCGCCAGCGCGGCCGCCTCACGCCCGCGCCGGGCCGGCTCCCGCATACCAATAGGCGCACGCGGCGCGCATACGGATCCGACCGGCCCGCGCTCTGCGTGCCAAGCATGCCCAAGCCAGGCGGGCGGGGGGCAGGCGCCTCGCCGGGGCCCAGGCGCGCCCGGCTCCTGCCCCCAGAGCCCTCTGTCCCTGGGATCCGCTCCCCGAGTCCATCCCAGGAGTCCGTGTGCCCGCATCCGCGGTGCGCCCATTTCCCTGGCTAGGCTAAGGAGGTAAGGGGGCAAAGGGCAGGGACCCCACCCCATGCCCTGCCCAGGGACGCCCCCCCCCCCGCCCTTGGGGTGTGGCCATGTGTCCCGGCCGCCAAATATCCGCAATCACAACTTCCTTCGCGAAGACCCGGGCGTGCGAGCCACAGCCCCCGACGCAGTGGCCAGAGCATCAGCCAGAGGACGCCCGCAGGATGGACCCGACACTCGGGGCCCAGGTGTTCTGGTATTCAGATCCTCCAGAAGCAGGAACGTGTTCAGTTAGGTCTTCATCCCTCCGGGACTAGGCGTTAAGGATACCCTCTCCCCGCGCCCGCCCCCTTTAACCAGGCCGCCCCCAAGCCTCTCCAACCAGGTGTCCAGATGCCCTAGACCTTGGTGCCCAGGTACCCAGCCCCCTATATCTCCAGGATCCAAACATCCGTGTCCCCCTTCCCCCAACCTCAGGCTACCCGCGTCCCGCTACCCTAGCCCCCCCGCACACTGGAGTTCGGCCCCCTGTTTCTTCAGGACCCAGTAGTTCCAGGATCCCTCCTGCCTGCCTCCCGGCGTCCCCTCCCCGCAGGACCCACAGCGCCCTTACCTGGCCGCGGGGCAGGCTCCGGGCGCGGCGTGGGGCCGGCCGGGCGGCGCAGAGGGGTGGCCCCATAGACCCCGGGGCAGGCCGGGCTCCGCGGGGCGCGCGGGCTGTGGCGGCAGGTTCTCCGCGCCCACCGCGGCCTCGCAGACTTGGTAGACGCGCGGACCGCGCCGGCAGGCGGGGGCGGTGTCTGCGGAGCCCCGCCCACCCAGTCTCCGCCCCCTCGGGCCAGCCCCGCGCCCGCCTCTCCGGCCTTTGCCGGTTCCCAGCGAGGGACTCCTGAGCTGCCCCGCTGTCCGAGTCCTCTCCCCTGGCGACAGCTTCGGGGGGTCCCACCCCTCACCAGAATGAGCCTCGGAGCCGCAGCTTCCGCATCTCGAGAGGGGAACACCGGAGTCTCCATACTCCATCCGGA
This sequence comes from Mustela erminea, assembly GCF_009829155.1. Taxonomy (NCBI): domain Eukaryota; kingdom Metazoa; phylum Chordata; class Mammalia; order Carnivora; family Mustelidae; genus Mustela; species Mustela erminea. The sequence goes on along the minus strand of NC_045632.1, from coordinate 3,447,487 downwards.
GGAACTAGCACCTTAGTCCCCCAAGATAACCCCGTGCTCCAGCGGCCCCTCGGGACAAGGCGCGCAGCCACGCACCCAAGCTCCCTGTAGGGGCGGACACTTAGCCTTCAGTACCCGCGCTAGGGATGCGAATCCAGGCGTTCGAGACCCTCCTTTCCCAGGAGAGAATTTCGGGGTGTGAACATGCCCTCGACAAGAAGGGAAGTCCCGCACCCGAGACCCCTTCCCCTTATAAGGCCAGGCTTTGGCGTCCGGACCTATCCTCTCTTAGGGACTGAAACCCAGACCTCCGGAGATCAGGATCCTGGCTACTGCTACAGGATTTCTATTCCTCTAGTGCCCGCGGTTCTTGGTCACGCAGCTTCCAAAAAAGGAGAGGTAGACCAGACGAAGAAAAGGCTATTGAGCAGTATAGTACAAAGCTCCCAGAGAGGGAGGGGGCCCGAGAGGGTTGCCCTTGGAGTTTCTGTGTGGTAGGGGGTTTTATGAGCTCTTTCGCGGAACTATCTTAAGCAACCGGGTGTGCTCAGTGGGGTCAATCAGGGTTTTGATGGCTATCCGTCTACCTCCGAGCTTAATGCTTAGGTGGGGACGGTATTTTGGGGCTGACATCTGGGGGCTTATCTCATAACCGCCCTTTGCTGGTGATAATAGCAAACGCTTTGTGGTTGTTTAATATAGGACGTTTTGCAGAAGCGGTTTCTGCAAAGGCTGCAAAGCACAATGGTAGAGTGGTCCTCTCTCCAAGCTACAAAACAGGATGTCGGAGCTGTTTCGTCTTAGCTGTCCCGACTTCCTATTTTCTTGCTGGGGACCCTGGCCCTGACTCCCGCACTGTCCAGCTCACTGCTGACTTTATCTCCTTCCCCTCATCCCACCACAGGGACGGGAACCCCAACCTCTGAGCTCCTCCTAGGAGACCCCAGTGCAGTGCATGAAGATGGGGTCTTAGGAGAGCCAGGCAGGCAGAGAGGCCTGGACAACCAGGCATGGCTCTGCCTCTGGTTGGACAGATGGGGAAACTGAGGCACACACTTCTGAACAGTCCTGTGCACTGGCCGATAGAAACTAATTTTTTTTTTTTTTTAAGTAAGCTCTATACTCGGGATGGCAACTGCAAGTGTGGTCACAGTGGCTCAGTAGATTGAGCGCTTGCCTTTGGTTCAGGTCATGATCCCAGGGTCCTGGGATCCAGTCTGGCATCCTGCTCCTTGTTCAGCAGGGAGCCTGCTTCTCCCTCTGCCTGCCGCTTCCCCTGCTTGTACTCTCTCTCTGTCTGACAAATAAACAAATAAAATCTCACAGGAAAAAGAGTTCCGTGAGCTACCGGCTGAGCCTGCCTGGTGCCCCGATAGGAACATTCTTCAACCCACTCATGACAACCACAGCCAACAGCTCAGGAATCCCTTTTGTTTCCCTCATTCTTTTCTCCACAGCAAGGTTCTATTACGAAGCGCATTTTACATCTAGGGAGACTGAGGCCTGGAGAGATACATAGCTTGGTTATTGTTGGTCTCTTCAGCCAATAATATTTTCCTGTTTATCCCCAGAGAGACTGGATGGGGTGTCAGGGTGGGGATTCCAGATCAGATTAGCAGCTTCTGTCTCCTGACCTCACTTCCCGGCTCTATGGTCTGGACTGGTGCTCTCCCAGGCCGTGAGAGGTACACTCATGTGACTCAATTGATTTAAGAACACACACACACAGATTTTGTCAAGGGGAAGGGCCTGACTGCTGAGGTTCAAGCTGCAGGTCTGCCACGTGCTCCTGTGTGACTCAGAGCAAGGAACGTCCCCTCTCTGGGCCTCAGCATTTTTTTTTTTTTTTTTTTTTTTTGTAAAACGAAGTTGATTCCTACCTAGTATATACCTCATAGCACGGGTGTAAGCATTAAATAAGTTTATACAGAAGTTCTCGAAGCATGACCTGGGGACTGGTTCCCGAGACCCTCTCAGGGGGTCCGCTAGGTCAGATTTTCATATGGAGATGTTTTCTGTCTTTTTTCACTGCATTCTCGCACTAGCATCTGGTGGAGTTTTCTAGAAGGCGCATAGCATAGGGTATTACAACAGACTCAATGCAGGAGCAGCCTTGAGGATCCGGCTGTCTTCTAGAATACCAGACCTGATGGACATTAGCGAAAGTATAAAATAATGGCCCCTTCCCACTAAATCGTTGTGGATTGGAAAAGACTTTTTTTGAAAATATATTTTTCATAAAATGTGATTAATGTTAACTGGTAATAGGTTTATGATTTCTGTTTAAAAATAAATGTCATCTTCAAAAAGAATTCTCTGTCTTAACATCTAATAAGGCTTATCAATCAAAAATAAAAGCTCTTTGGTCTTCCCTAAGAATGTCGAGAAGCCCTGAGACCAAAAATCTGTGCCACTCACAGATTCACTGATAGACTCCCATGCACACCACTAAGGGCCTCTGCTTCCCATCTGTGAAATGGGTGAGTGGCCCTGGAGTATCTGCACCCTTCGGCGTCTCTGATGACACGTGTGGGAAGAAACAGGGCAGCTTCTGGGCCAGGCTGTGTGTTTCAGGCGGGGGCCCTCCAACTGGGAACTGAACATTTCATGAAAGGCTCTTGGCAAAGGTTTGGGAAATCCAAGAGGGCTGGTGCAGCACCCAGGGTAGGCAAAGCAGTGGGCAGTTAGCACCTGGGGCCTAAAGAGGGAGGGGAGAGAAAAGATGGTAGGGGATCCTAAGACTGCAGTGGCTGAGACCCTCATGGTCTCCTACCCAACACCTCTGCTAACCTGGCCTCCCCACCACTTAGTTGCATCTGTATGGCTCTCCATGGCCTCAACTCCACTTTAAAGACACTTCTCAAAGCAGCTGGGTAGAAGAGATGGGAAGGATAGTATGCCCCTTTGGGAGATAGTGAGCTCCCTGTCCCCAGGGAAAATCAAGGAGAGGAACAAGGATTTTGGTGGGCACTGAGAATGTAGTGTGTGTTTTTTTTTTTTTTTTTTTAAGATTTTGTTCATTTACTTGAGAAGAGAAAGAGCACGTACAAGCAGCGGGAGCAGCAGGCAGAGGGAGAAGCAGGTTCCCTGATGAGCAAGGAGCCCGATTTGGGACTTGATCCCAGGACCCCGAGATCATGACCCGAGCTGAAGGCAGTTTCCCAACTGACTGAGCCACCCAGGCATACCAAGTGTGTGTGTTCTAATGACTTCTACTTGAACATTCTTATTCTTCCCAGGTGGGAGGTGGAAAAGTGGAGAGCATAGGTTTAATCTTAAAAAAAAAAAAAAAAAAAAAAAAAAAAAGATTTTAGGGAGTGTCTGGGTGGCTCAGTTGGTTAAGCCACTGCTTTAGGCTCAGGTCATGATCCTAGGGTCCTGGGATCCAGCCCCGCTTCAGGCTCTCTGTTCGGCAGGGAGCCTGCTTCCCCCTCTCCCACTCCCCCTGCTGGTGTTCCCTCTCTCACTGTGTCTTCTATCAAATAAATAAAATCTTAAAGAAAATAATAAAAAATTTTAAAGAATTAGAAAAATAAAAAGATTTCATTTATGTATTTGAAAGAGAGAGAGAGAGCATGAGCCGGGGGAGGGTCAGAGGGAGAGGGAGAAGCAGGCTCCCCGCTGAGCAGAGAGCCCGATGCGGGGCTGGATCCCAGGACCCTGGGATCATGACCTGAGCCCAAGGCAGACCCTTAACCAACTGAGTGCCTCCAGGCGCCCAAAGAGCGTAGTTTTAAGGAGGTGACTCAGTGGGCTTAAGTTCTAATTCTGGCTCCACTTGTGTAGCTTGGGCAGCTTCTTTCCTCCCTGTGTCTCACTATCCTCATCTGTAAAATGGGGATAATCTAACAGTCCTTACCAAATAAATGAACCACACGAACCCTCCTTGCTACATTGATATGAATCTCAAAACTAGAATACTAGTGAAAGAAATAAGTACTAGAAGAATGAAAGCAGAATGAACCCATTTTTAGAAGGTCCACACACAAGCAAAAGACACAACCTATTACTTAGGGACGTGATCCCGGGCCCTATGAGAATAGCAAGTAATACATCAAGAGACTGGGAGGTAGCCCAGTCTCTCCAAAGACTCTGGAGGAAGAGGACACCGTTGGCCCGGGGGTGGGGGGCAGTAGAACGAGTCTCCCCGCCGATGGGAGATGGCGAGAATAGTAATAGTTACTATTACTACAACAAGGCAGCTGCGTTTTGTGTAATCTCTCGTTTGTACAATCTAGTTTACAATAACAATTAGGAAGTGGGGAAGGGAAGTATTATGGGTCGGCTTGCATTCCTCCCCCAATAAGATACATTTGGAGTATAATCCCCAGTACCTGGGGAAGTGACCTGATTTGGAGGCGAAGTCTTCACAGAGGTAATCAAGTTAAAATACCGTCATGCCACGGGTCTTAAACCAGTAGCACTGGTGTCCGTAGGAAGCAGGGAGAGGGGGACACAGACGTGCACACAGGGAGATCGCCCTGTGAACAGAGGCAGAGATCAGGGTGACATGTATGCAAAATTGAGGGACAAGGAAGATGGCCAGCAGGCCACCAGAGGCTAGAAGAGAGCCTAGAAGATTCTGGCTCAGCCCCGGAAGGAGCCATCCCTACCGACACCTTGATCTCGGATTTCTGGGCTCCAGAACCGGGAGACAGGTTCTGTTGGTTAAGCCCCTAGATATGTGATGCTTTGTTAAAGCAGCTGTAGCAAAGTAATATAGGGGGAATGGAATACTAGTTGTATAGGATTTTTGGGGGGTGGGGTGATCACAATATTCTAAAATTGACCGTAGTGATGGTCCCACAACTCTGCAACATGCCAGAAACTATTTTTCAAAGGCTAATATGGGGGCGCCTGGCTGGCTCAGATGGAAGAGTTTGTGACTCTTGACCTTGGGGTCGTGAGTTTGAGCCCCATGCTGGGTGTAGCAATTACTAAAAAATAAATAAAAATTAAAAAAAATAAGTACAAGGGCAAAAATGTATGATATGTGAAATATCTCAGTTACGCTCTTATCAAAAGCTAAACAGGAAAAAAAAACGACAAGGCATTCCTTTTGGGGTGCTGTCAACACTCAGTGAATTATTCCAACAAATATTTCATGAGCATCTATCAGCACTATATGCTGAGCTCTGTAATCCGGACAGAAATCCCAGACCTCCTGGGGCCAGCACGCATGCATGTGACGTGTGCATAGCACACGACAAGTGACTAACAAAGCTGAGCATTTGTCATTGTGTGGGCGGGTCCCGCCTTCTCTCCTGACATGTCAGAAAGGGGTTGCTATAAATCGTGGTGTTCCTCAGCCTCATTTCTCCAAAGGTGCTCATTCACTTATTCTTTCAACAAACATTAATGAATGAACAAGTACAATAAAAGGGAAAATAAACAACCTTGGACTACCAAGGGGCTGTAAACAATGTTAAATAAAACACTAGTGCCAGGATGGGGGGAAAAAAGATGCAAACTATTTAAGAGACAATAGATTGAGATTTATCATAAATAAAGAGTTCCTACCAATCAATAACAAAAGGGAGATGACTCAATACTGATAACTCAACAGAAAAAAAAGGTTAATACACACAAAAGCAAGTCATAAAGAAATGTCCATGACAAACACATGAGAAGATGCAAAACTAGAACTGTCATCTGAGAAACTGAAATTAAAAAGCCAACAAGTCATCCTTCTTTGCCTGTGGGTGGACTTCAAAACAAAACAAAACACGGATAATCTCCAGATTTAGTGAGATTTCAGGAAATGGGTTTTGTTTTTTTGTTTTTGAGGCAACTCGGTTGCAAGGGAAGATTTATTTTTCATCGTATGGCTTTCAGAATTCTTTTAATTGGACCATGGATGCATTTCATGAGAGTATATAAGTAAACATCATCCAGTTCTTCCATTCTAAAAAAGGTATGGATACCTACCATGTGCCAGGGGCTGGGGAAACATGGCGAACCAGACAGACCAGGTCTTTATGGGATTGGGGGAGGCAAACCAAAGGGGGCCATGAAGGATCTCGAGATAAGATCATCCTGGGTCATCCGGGTGGGCCCTAAGCCCAGCGACAAGTGTCCTCACAAGGGGCAGAGGTACAGGCTGGAGAGCTGCCGCCTCCAGCCACAGCGAGCTTGCAGCCGCAAGGGATCTAGACCACCCCCCACGCCTTTGGAGGGGTGCGCACGACCCGCCAACACCTCGATTTGGGGCTCCCGGCTGCAGAAACGTGGGAGAAGCCATTCCTGTTGCTGGTCACTGGCAAGGGCAGCCATGGAAAGAACCGAGGGCTTCCGGGTCCGAGAGCTGGCCTTCAAATCTTGACTGCCCCTCCCTCGCCGGTGAGTCCAGATAAACCACTTGGCCCTTCTATGCCTCAGTTTCCTCCTCTGGAAAATGGGGCTAATGATAACGACTGCGTCTTTGTGTAAAAATTGAGTTGCAATGATAAAAGATGATTAAAACCAGGCCTGCTGCCTTGTAAGTGTCCCCCCATCTTAGCTTTTATGATTTGCCTTGCCAGCAGTTACATCAACACCGGCCAGGGGGCCTGTGAGCCTGTATCTCTCCAACCCCTGCGCTCCTGCAACTCCAACCCAGTCTCTCCCTTTTCAAACCGCGTCTCTGGTTCTCCAGCACCCTGGGGACACACTTGGGGCTCACTAACCTGCCCTCCGAGGCCCTGTGTTGCCTGGCCCCCACCGCTGCGGCGGAATGACTAAACGGATCCCTGGGTGGATGGAGTAACGGGCAGTAGCTCGTCCACCTGCTTTTCGGGTCGCTTCCAACTGCATTTCTCAGAACCTGCCTCCTCCCCAGTCCCCGTGGGTCCCTCTAACCCTGGTTTCCTGACCGCCCCCTCCCTGAAGCCGCTACCAACCCGGGGGCCCTCGCGGCCCGGCTCAGCCAGGGCTGGGCAGGCAGCGCTCTGCTGACCCCTGGTGGCCGCGTGCAGCAAGGCCGCATTCTCCGCCGCGGGGCTCGTGAGCGCCTAGTCTGTGTGGGGTGCGGGCCTCGCTTGGGGAGCTGGCTCTGACCGCTGGGTTTCGCGGGGTGGTGGGGTGGGAGTGGGGGCGGGTCAGAGGGAGACCGGATGCCCGGCTGTGTCAGACCTCCTCTCTGCCCTTCCACGATCCCGCTCCCGGCTACAGCCTGGGTCTTACCGCTTTCTCCTTTTGCCTCAGGCTTCAGTACGGCTCAGCACTGTTACGAATTGTTTTTATCTAAAATTGTGAGCACCAAGGTTTTTTTTTGTTTTTGTTTTTGTTTTTGTTTTTTAGGAGCCCCTTAAGTTTTGCACCTGAAGCCAGTGCCTACTCACTCACCTCACCTTGGTCCCAGAGGGAAGTCTTCCTGCGCACCCTAAATAGCATTCCTGCTCCCCCAAATCCACATCCTTAACTCCTTATCCCTGCTTGATTGACAATACGGCACACATTCTTTTGCTTGTTTCCTGTGTTTCTTTCTTTCTTTTTTTTTTAAAGATTTTATTTATTTATTTGACAGACAGAGATCACGAGTAGGCAGAGAGAGAGAGAGGAGGAAGCAGGCTCCCTGCTGAGCAGAGAGCCCGATGTGGGACTCGATCCCAGGACCCTGAGATCATGACCTGAGCCGAAGGCAGCGGCTTAACCCACTGAGCCACCCAGGCGCCCTGCTGTGTTTCTTTCGCTAGACGTCAGTCAGTTCCCAGTTTTGTCCCCAAACCTGGCACAGAGTAAATGCTCAGGAAATACATGTTAAGTGGCAAACCGAGATGGTGCTCTTAGAGGAGACAATGTGTCTTTCCTTGAAAGCAAATGGAAAGCAAATGGGTCCATGTTGGTTGGGGAGGGCTGTGCTGAGGAAAGAGGTGGGCTGAAATAGAGGACAGTGTTCCAGGAGGGGACAGCCCTGCAGAAGACCTGAGGTGGGGGGGCCTTGAGGAGTAGAAAGGCTGGGAGTGCAGGGGGGGGGGGAAGGCTCCCCGGGAGGGTGGGCAAACTGAAATGTTGGGGCTTTCCTCTAAGAGATTTGGGGAGCCCTGGAAGGTGTAAAGGGAGGGGAGGCAGGGCCAGATCTGTTTTGAAAAGCTCCCTCTGGCTGCCTGAGGAGATGGGAGAGGGGTGGGTGGGAGGCTGAAGGCCAGGGACAAGGCTGGGACAGACATCTAGGCGAGGTTCAAACAGGATGGTGGCAGGGAACGTGGCGGAGAGTGGCCAGACTTGAGAGCTATGTACATGGAAGGTAAAGCAGACCTTGGAGTTGGTCCGGGTTGATGTGAAAGGGAGAGTGACAGGCGGAGGGTTCCAGGGTTTCTGGCTTGTAGGGGACAGTAGGGGACAGATGGTCAGGATTTTGGCTGTGGGCGGGCCACAGGCAGGTGGAGCAGCATGGGCTTCGGAGCAGAGGTCTGGGCTGCAGACGCACACTGAAGAGGTCGGCTTACAGATGGGGGAGCAAATCAAGGGTGAGGCTGAGACCACTGTGATCTACAAACCGAGGACCTGCAAGTTCAAGGCAGCTTGGGAGGACATGGTGGTGGGGGGTGGGGGGGGCAGTCACAGAGCCTGCCCCCAGAAGCCCTCCACTTGGAGGGATGGAGGCCGAGACCTGCAAGTATACTTCCACACACAACCTAAACACGGAGAGTTAGAGAAAAAAAAGATAGGTTTACGCCAGCACACATACTTAGTACCAGCTGTACACTGTAGAGAATTCTACACTGTAGAAGCATTTATGGGGAGTCACATGAATACTCAGGGCAAGCAAATGATAGATGTTGGGCGAATCATTGTGGGATGTTAGAAGAATTTCTAGACGAAGGCTAGCTTGGAGGGGTGGAGAGGGTCTGACGGATAGAGCTCACATTTGGGGGCATGAGGACAGAAGGAATTCCAGGCGGGGGTGGGGGGAACAGCCCAAGGAAAGGCCTGGATGTAGCAAGCAACCACGTGCATTCAGAGAACCTGAGTGACTGTGACGGACGCCGGGGATCTGCCGGGAGGAGCGTGGGAGACCGGTTGGATCCAGAGCGAAGGGTCCCAGCATGGCTGTCAGAGTGCCTGCTTCCCTGTGGGCATCTCTTTGAGGGACCCCCCCCCAACCAGAAGCCTATGCGAGCAGGTGGCCTCCCCGGTGCCCTGCTGATTGGCAGCAGCTGCCTGGCGGGAGGGGTGCTGGGCCCGAGCTCCATGGCGTCCTGATCAACAAGCCATGACTGCCGCGGGCACAGGAAGGGGGAGGTGTCTTGTACGTGGACTACTGCCCACTTCTGCCATAGCTAATGCAGAGCCAGGTCTTCCTTCTGGAATAACTTTGGGGTATGGGGCAGTTGGATGGGAAGGGGCAAGACTGAGGGCAGGGGGGCTGTGGGGCTGCCCATCAGTGGAACTGGAGCTTAGGCCAGAAGGAGGCACTAGGGACAGGAAGGTCATGGACCCGAGGAGCCAGTGATCCCTGGAGGCGCTGTCCTGAATGAAGGTGGTTAAGAGAAGTTTACCTTCCACAGCCCCCCAGGAAGTAAACCCCTGGCACCACCCCTGTGGCCTCAGACACCAGTTTGGCATGGGGTTGGACAGCAGGGCAGGAGCTGCTGACTTTGGTGTTGCCTGCTGGGTGCCTGTGGCCACAGGGGTCTGTGCATTGGGCTTTGGCTAAAAGAACCTGAGCAGCAACCCCCCCCCCAAAATACCTTCTCCTGGAGGTGCTTGGGGAGTCTGGTGCCCTGTGGCCAGAGAACAGACTCCTCCCGCCTGCTGGGCTTCTGAGGAGGAGCTGGGGGCCCCGCGGGGCCTGAGGCTGTGCCCGTTGCAGGAAGGACGCTCAGGGCCCTGGGGGGGGGGCACCTTCATCTCTCTCAGGTTTTGTTTTTTACAAGATTGATTTATTAACTATGATACATATCACATAAGGCCTTTTCAGTTTTTTACACCATTCCCATTGAGACGAGTACAATACTTTGTAGCAAATACATGATTTTAAAAAACAAAACCAAACAAAACCACCTCAGTCAGAGATGCCTCAGCCTTGACAGCTGACCATGCACTAATCAGTTTGGAGCCTCAAAAAATCCACGACGTGTTTAAAAAAAAAAAAAAAAAAGTCTGGAAATGAAGCAAACATTCCTAACACCAACTAGAAGATGTCCTGGTTAAAGCCCCTAAAATACAAAGAAATAATTGTTATACTTTCTTTACATACAGTTCTCCACTTTTGCTGCAAAACAAATTTAGGCACACGGCCAGACTACGAACACATTTCAATACCATTAATACGCTTTTTTCTCAGGAAACTCAAAATATTTGTTAATTCAACATATATAAAGATCATTTAACATGTGAAAATACAAGTACCAGAAAAATAAGCTGGCAGCAGCACTATTCCAAATTTTCAAACAATTTTTATTCTCATACATTGTTTTTTTTTTTTTTGTTTTTTTTAATGTACACAGGGGACAGGATATTTTTATGGAAACAATAACTTAGGCCCTGTCTCTACATGAAAATGTAACCTCACTGTGGTGGGCCCAGACCTGGCTCCCCGGGAAGGCAGGATCCCTCCTGGCCACAAGTCAGAACCTGCAGAGGGGAGAAGGGCCTTTGCCCTCACAACGCCCCCCTTGGCCAGCAGTCCCAAAGCGACTCCGTCCTTCCTTCCACCTAGGCGCAAACGAGTGGCTTGAACCTGCCAAGCAACAGGAGAGCAACTCCTCCACCGTCTGCGGAGTCAGGGGGCCTCGGAGCGAGTGCAGTGCCGGCTGTCCCTGTCCCCGGGGCACACTGTGCCCACTGCAAAGGACTGTGGAGACCAGCCCCTAGAAAGTCGCCCAAGTCCCTGGGGCTTCCTTCTCTTGGAGACACAGCAGCAGAGCAGAGCCCTCAGTGGCAGCGAGACGGTATCCACTCCTTTCTCAGAAACCCCAAAGCAGCGTAGCTGTCCTTGTGGGAGTGGGAAGGGGGCACAGAGGGACAGGGTTTTTACCAATGCAGCGTGGTTTTCAAGTTTCAGGGCTGAGGATGGACCACCCTCCAGGCCTTCCTCCCCACCCCGAGACCAGGGGACCAGGGCCCCAGGCACAAGGCCAGGGGAAGGCACACGCTCTGGGCCCCTTGTGGACAGCACGCTGCTCCTATGATGTCACCCTCTGTCCACCTGGCAAAGACCAACAAATTCTGCCAGAAGAATCACAGCCGGCAGCACGTTCCCACCTTACAGCAGAAGACCAAGGTGGCAGCCTGGTGGAGAACACAGGAAACAGTATCAAGTGTTTCCCAGCACTCCAGAATGTCAAGTGATGGCAAGAACGACTCAACGGAGAGCAGGAATAAATGTGCCGTGTGTGATCCCCAGTAGGCAACACAGCCAAGAATTCAGAGCTGATTCGCAAGCCCATGCCGCTCGATCTTGGACCCCTTCCACGGCGGAAGTGCCCAGGTCAGAGCCGGCATCAGCCCTCTGCTCCCAACCAAGGGCTGTTCATTTCCACTGAATACGGCCAATCCTATCTGTGGATGTCAAACACTGGCCGGGGAGAGAGCTCCCGTGGAAACCTATTACCTCTGCCGACCTGCTCTCCCACTCTGGCCAAGGCTGATTCCTGCCTGCCCTTCCCTCAATTCCAGAGCCGCGGGGGCCGCTAGCTCAGTGAGAATCGTAGGGGAGAGGACTCTTTAGAGCTTCGCATGCTGGATGGCCTTGAGGAGTGGGAGCGTCCCATTTAGGGCAGCCTGTCCCAGCACAGCCCCAGCGACCAGGCGCCCCCTTCGGTCCGGGTGCTAACCCCTGGCTGGGGACTGAAGGCCAGGGCCTACAATGACCACGAATGGCAGCGCCAACCCAGAATGACAGAGAAACATCCCCCAGTTCAAGTCAGTCTGGAGCAGAAAACTAGAAGCTAGACTTGACAGAGGAAATGGAAACAAGAGGAACCCCTGGTGCTTCCTGTCTTCAGCAGCTCTTTGGGGCATGAACCAGCAGCTCCCCCCTGGACACTCTTAAGCCTCTGGCAGGATGTCGAACCCAGCCAGGGGAATGGGTCCTGCGGCTCCCAAGCTGGCTGGCATGGAGTAAAGCTGGCCCAGAGGCTATCCCGGGGAAGCCGGGCTCCCACTACTTCGTGAGGGCAATGGCCCGCAGCCGGTGTCCCGCCGTCACCCACACACTCGGGAGTCACCACCTGCCCATCTGCAGTCTAAAGGGTGTGGGAGCTGGGGGGCTTGTCCAGTTGCTGAGGCACAGCCCAGGCATGCAGGCAATGGTGTGGGGGGTGGCCCCACGGAGACGGCGGGTGGGCAGGGGACTGGCTACTTCTATTTCGGTTCACACAAGGGGTGGTGGTCCCGGAGCACCCCCACCTGGTACCCTGAGAGGCTGCCCCGGGGCGGATAGATGAGCATGATCTAGAGGAAGGCGGCGATCCATTCAGCAGTGATTTCCTCACCGGCCTGGGGCTCAGAGCAGAGGGGGCTGGACCACCAGGACCGTGGGGCCAAGCGCAGTCACAAATGACCCATCACCTTCCTGCCGACCTCGACCGAGCGCACTGGGGCGCTGAGCCATGGAGACGCCCCCCCCCCAAGCACTCCCATCACCATTCAGGTACCTTAGGTTTGTGTTTTGACTAGTGTTCTTAAAAAGAGGCGGTAGAAGTTGCAGGGACAGTTTCCCAAGCACCTTGCCCTGGCTTACAGGAGCCACGAGCAGTAAGGTATCCAGCTTATTCGGAGAAGTCAGCGAGCGCACGGCCTCCCTCTCCTCCCGTGGCCGACTGTGAGAGTGGGACGGGAAGGGCTTCTGAGGCAGCTGTCACCCAGCCGAGGGGACCCAGGGCATCATCAAACCTGCCACAGGCGTTGCTTAAAGTGCGGAGAGACCTGGAGGCTGCATGGCCTATAGGACCCCGAAGCCCATGGTCAGGGCGCCTCCGTGGCAGGCTTTCCAGGGGCAGAGGCCACAGCCTGGCCACGAGGAGTGGGGGGCAGCCAGCAGCTGTAGCAGCCTTAGCACGATCGCTGCGTCTGGGGAAAGAAGGTGGGGCATGCAAAGAGTTCCCCAGCGGTCAGTGGGAGGGCCTGGAAGCTGAAGGGAAGGGCTAGGGAAGGCTGTGTGACAGGCAGGCCCAGCACCCTCCTCGTGACTCTGATAGCTTCTGTGACTTTTGCTCCTCCAGGCCCTCCTGGTCCTGGGAACACAAAGGATGTCCCTGCATAGGCACAGGTGACCACTCTTCACACATCGCCCACCTCCCACCAACTCCCCTGGGCTGGGGATGTTCTGCCGCCTGGGATGATGACTCCATTCCAACACCAAACACACGAAACTGAACCCCAGGTGCACCCAGAGTCCCCCAAGGTGTGCCCTCTCCAACAGGCATACACCCCCCCACGTGCCCACCCACTCACACATGTGCCCACCCCCACACAGAGTAGTGTTTCCGTAGCACTGTAGTGTGTTCCAAGGCAAACCAGGATTCAGGCTGGTCTGTGGGTCTCCCAAGCGCTTCCCACCAAGGGCTTTAACTGTCTTCTTGGGGAAAGGGGACCTGGTGACAGGGCCAAAGTGGGACCCCCACAGCTCCTCTGGCCACCACCCTCCGGCATCCTTGTTTCGCTGTGACCATCTGCTTGCCTCTCCGAGACGTAGGGGGAGGGTCAATCTTGAGGTCTGTAGTGTTTTCCTCTTTCTTTTGTAAGTTATTGTAGGGGTTTTTCCACATTTCTTCCAGTGTTTTTTTAAAGGGAATGTATCCCAAAACCTGTGATGAGGGACGGGCGTGTGGGAAGTGGAGGGGAAGCCACACACTTGTGGTCCAGGCGCAGAGCTGCCCTCCCTGTCCTGACCTGGCGGGCCAGCACTCGCAGCACTGTACCTTGGGCTGACAAAGCTGTGGCCTGTGTGTTCCCGAGGCTGTTGGACAGAGGCTCCCCTAACAGGGGCAGGGGTGCAGACATGAAGGTAGAAACAGACAGATGAAATGGACGGGAATTGTTCTCTGCAGGGGGTGCCGGCCCTGCCCCGGGGCGGCCCAAATCTCGGAGCCTCCTCCTGTTGGCGGAGGCCGGGGCTCTGTCCAAGCAGTGGGTGGGTGCCCCAGGGCTGGTACGTGGGGACAGGTGGAGGAGGTGGTCTGGGGAGCAGTGAGCGTGTGGAGGGCCACGGGGGCTACTGCCTGGCCAGTTCAGTCCTCAAAAGGGTCCAAGTCAAAGGACAGGGGCGCCCCCTGGCTGCTGCCTGTGAACAGCTCCAGGTCTGCAGCGCTGGGCTCAGGGGGCCTGACAGCCCTGCCCTCTGGAGACTGGGGCTGGTGCTCCTGCTGACTTCTTCAGAAGGTAAGGGGGAAGAGGGGACACTCTCCCCACCCCAGTGGACCTGGTTTTGTTCAAGGCCAAATGCCACCCCGTGGAAGAGAGAAGGTGTCCTTTTGCTCCAGGCCTTGGTGGCTCACAGCGTGTGTTCGGCTTGAAGCTGGGAGGGGAGCAGGGCCTGCATGGGGGACTGGGGGGTGGGTGGAGGGGACTGGGGGGGTGATGGCTGACTTGTGACAGGTGTGGAGGTGAGGAAGGGGACAGTGGAAGCCACGGCAGAGGGGGAGCTGGGCGTGGCACCAGGAGGCTCACTGATGGGCCGATTGTGGAAGAAGAAGGGGCACTGCTGGATGAAGAGCTCGATGATTGTCTGGTAGGTCCGCGTGGCCGTGAGGGCATCCATGGTGCTGAAGTCGGGTCTCATCAAGGTGGGCCAGAAGCAGATGGAGAGGTTCTCACTGGTCATGAGATTCACCTTGTTGTTGTGGCTGACTCTGTGGGAGACACCAGACTCATGGTCAGAGCTCAGCAGTGCAGAGGGCCCCTGCCCTGTCCCCTGTGTGCTCCTGGTCACCCTTACCCCGACTGCTCCCCCTGCCTGCCCAGCCACAACCTGAAAACAGAAAAGGCCCAAGCACAGGTCTCTGTGGCCTGGCCTGGACGTTGAGGTCTGAGACCTTCTGTGGCCAGTCATCTGCTCCCGTGTCACCACCAGGCCATCCCCTGAGGAGTGGCTCTTGAGGTCTTGGCTCATGTGATGCCCTCCATCCACAAATGACTCTCATCCAGACACCAAAGTGCGTCACGCCGCTCTGGCTGATGAGAGAGGGAGTGTGTACATCCGGAGCTAGAACTCCGTACAATACCACTCTGCCAAGAGAGGAACAGGTTTGCCTGGAAAACCCACCTTTTCTGTCTGTGAAGGAATGTGGGACACAGTCCATGGACAGGCTGCCTGCCCGCAGGTCCTGCACTTACTCGCCAGGCTTGAGGTTCTTCCCAGCGTTGCCATTATGCCCAGGGTTGTGTCACATACATAGAGGACTTGGGGCACACTCAGGGCTGCGTGGGACCCTCGGACAGGACCAGGATGGAAATGGGAGGTGGCGGCTAAAGGCCAGGGTACTCCCTGGGGAGCCAGACATGCCCCCGAGGAGGAGGTGTGGCAGTCCCTGCCGGGCCAGGCTGAAAACACGGCCCGGCCCCACCTCATTCTGTGGCTAGGGGGCCCTGCTTGGCAATTTCTGGAGGAAGACCAAAGAGCAAGCTCCGGGACATACTTGTTTAGGTGAGAGATGACATATTTGAAGACTTCGTGGTTTTCCTTTGGAAATTTCTTGAGTACCTCCTTAAGGGCATGTAACTTCTGTTCCCGGTCATTGATTTCTAAGGAAAGAGAAAACCAAAGACTTTCATGGCCATGGCTGGTGGGTATTATGGGCTCAAGACAGTAAGATACTGCTCCTGGGCAGGTGGTGAGGCTAACGGGCTGCGGGCCGCCTCGGGGTACACACAGACCAGGGGTTTCAGAAAAGGTCAATCCCAGTCTTTCCCCCGAAAGCCTCTGCCCAAGGCAGGCACACCTGGCAATGGGCACTGACCCAGCAGCCAGGCCTACCTCTGGGTCCCAGGCTCCTGCTGAAGGGGAGCACTGTGTGCCTGGGGCTTCCTGGCCCCCACTACAAGAGACTCAAGGACCACAGGGACGCCGCCATAAAGAACACCATTCTTTGCTCATCCGGTTGCCCCTGGAGACAGGCATCCCAAT
This sequence comes from Mustela erminea, assembly GCF_009829155.1. Taxonomy (NCBI): domain Eukaryota; kingdom Metazoa; phylum Chordata; class Mammalia; order Carnivora; family Mustelidae; genus Mustela; species Mustela erminea. The sequence continues at coordinate 3,431,457 of NC_045632.1, read as the reverse complement.
GCAGAAAGCCTGTGTGCTTCCTGACCAGACGGGTGAGCGCCGACACCCACCCACGCCAACAGACTGTCTAGGGAGGGAGTCTGTCACAAGACCAGGGCTCTGTCCTTTTCCTAGAGACACAAGGACCCTCTACACATCTCCCTATTGGAGGAGCTGATGCAAACAGTGGGGGAATTCTCATGCAGTTCATCAAAGGGTCTACATATCCCCTTCCCCCACTACCGCCCACTCTCTGCCCATCACGGAATCCTAATGTAGTGGGAACATGAAAACAGGCTAACTCAAGTTGGTGCTCATCCATACCAGGCCGGGGGTCGTCGGTGCCCACTGAGGGGGTAAGGAAGGTGAGGCCCAGAGAGACTGCAGGGCTTGGGAACCAGACCCCACTGACAGGCTGCGGAGCCTCGGTGGGGCCGGTCATGCCTGCTCCCTGGGGTCCTGCCTGGCCCTTCTCGAACATGCCTGGCTTGCCTGGGCTGGGAGGGCCGGCCCAGATTTCTCTGAGCATGAAAGACCTCCCTATACCGACTTCTCAGAACTGAAGGTGACACCTAGGACCCAGAGAAACCACAGTTGAGCCCAGGAAAAGACAACAGCTATCCCACCCTGACGGGGGTAGGGGTGGGGGAGTGGGCGGGTTGCTAAAAAAATATGATAGTTCCTGACTGGTCTGGGGTACAGACTCCATTGTGATGGATGTAAGCTCTGGAGCCTGTCCTCAAGCATGCTGTGTGCAACTCTGCCTCCAACTTCTGGAGGTTCATGGACTCCCCAAAACTCATCATTTTCCTTAGGAAACCTATGGCCTCCAAGCTAAGAACCTCTGCAGTACGCGATGTGGGCCCAGGGTCAGAGTCTGGGGAAGCGCGGGAGGAGCCTGGCTAGAGCCAGGCCAGGAGTGACAGGTGGAGGATGCACGGCTGGAGGGGATGGCGAAGTGCAAGGTGGAGAGGCTGCACAGCGGGTCAGCCAGGCAGTCCTTGGTTCAAATCCTGTCTCTGACACTGACCAGTGTGTGATTGTGGCTGTGTGACATTCTGCATGTGCACTCCTTGTCTGTACAAGCGGCTGATGACGGTGTGGCCACATGCTGAGAGCCAGAGCTCACACACAGACACACACTCAGCACCTAGAGGCAGTCTAAGGGGCAGGATGCGAGGGAAAGGGAGGCCGCAAAGATGGGCAGGGCTGGAGCGACCCCGAGTTTTGGCTGACAGGCTCACGGGCCTGGAACTGGTGAATCTTTCAACTCAAGAGTGGGACTTGATAAAAATCATGTTTTGCTAACAGCTACAGCTGTCTGGTAGAAAATGACCAAAAAGCCACAGGAACTAATTATGGGGGGCCATTATCACCTGCAGTGCTCTGCACCCAAACTTTATTTTAAGGGTTCAACCTCGAGAGTTTACTTTCTCACTGGCTGTGAATTTCAAAACTCTTTCCTGTTAAACTTCAGTACAAAATTTACTTACAGTAAGTTCACTGCCCTCATCAGGAGGAGTGACTGTCCTGACACCTGAGAAGCACGTGTGGGGCTCAGAACCTCCTTCAACAGAACCATCACACCCCCTTCCAGCTGCGAGTTCGGCCCAGGTCTCGATGGGCCGAGGCTGTGTGTTTTCGTTACGCAGTTGACCCCTGGGGCACCTGCGTCCAAGAGTGGGCCTCACTCGTCCTCCTGGCTAGAGGCCGGAAGCAGGGCTGGCAGTGACAGGGGCCTGGGCCCCACCGAGCCACAGGGATGTTTGCTGCTGCTGTTTTCCCTGGGAGGAGGAGGAAGCAGAAGAGGGAGTGTCGGGCCTGTTGTGACAATAACTCACGTGCTGTCCCCGGGAATGCCAGCCTCCCTCCTTACGTAGCGTGGCAGCAAGGTGCCCAGCAAGGCCCTAGAGGGCCCCCCGCCTTGTGCTTCCCCCCTCCTTTTCTCCAGCTGGCTTCGAGACGCAGGTGCTCACGAGTGAGGAGGACCACTGAGTCTGGCAGGAGGAGGTGGAGGGAGGACGTCAAGAAGAACACGAAGCCTCTCAGAGCAGAACCCAGCCCTGCCTCTGTCTCGTGAACCTCATGGCCCATCCTACTGACCTCACCTCCTCCCTCAAGCAAGGGAGCCTTCCCTCAGGTACTCGGGACACCAGGTTCTTACCTCTGGACAGTGCCAGAGTGCTAAGGGACAACTTCAGAGTCGTTCCAGCCCTCACCACACTAGGCTCCCCCTACACGCTGGCTGAGAAAATGCCAAGAGGCCGTGCCGCCGACGGGAAGACTAGGGAGAGGCATGGCGGGCGGGCACAGGCCATCTCCCAGTCTAGCAGGCCTGCTCGGGGTCCCTGGCCTTCCACCATGCTGTGGGGCGCTCCAACTTCAGGGACCCTCTCCGAGGGAAGACATGGGATGGCGAGGGCACCTCCAGAGGGCCAGGGCCTCCCTAGCTCACAACCTGTGCTTGTGAAATGAGGTCTCCACCGAGAGAGCAAGATAGGTTCTGGAGAGGCATTTCCAAGCCAGCAAAATCCGGACACAGACCAGGTGACTGAGAACACATCCAGAACTAGCAACACCCCCAGAACTCAGGAGGAAGCAGAGGCCACGGCTTAGAGGTAAGCTGGCCACTCCTCATGGCACACAGATCAACCAAGGCCCTGAGGAGTAAGAGCGCTGGTCCAAGGTCTCACAAGCTGCTGTCAGGGTTCGTGATCCCAGACACTGTTCTCACCCTGGCTGGGGCACTCTGCTGCCACCTTTAGTCCAGGCTCTAGGCTGCGATGTGCTGCTACAAAACTCAGGGCCTGGAGGAAAATCTCAGATGGCCTTTGACCATCTTACACACCTGCATCAGCAGAAAAGGAAAAGCCTGCCTCAAGGCCCTCTCACTTTCTTGGGGGCGCACAAAGGCCCGTATAGCATGGAACCCCCACCTCTCCCTCACATGTGAAACAAGTCTGAGGCCAAGATTTCACTCTGTTGGGCCTGGAATGGAAGATTCTGGGTGTCTTTCTCTAGGAGGCAGGACCGTGCCGTCACCTGTTCTGTGCCTCCTACCCCATCAGACCGAGGCGGCAGGGACCACACACTCATCCGTCCATGCCATCTGCCAGGTCCTACACAGGGTCTGGCAGGTGCCAGGCTGTGAGCGAGGAACACCCCGAGAACTGACGTGGTCATCTCGATAGACAAGAGGAAGCAGGATCTCAGAACTAGTTTATCATCTCTAGCTGTGAGCCGTGCCACCTCTCGATGGGATGGTGAGACGGTGAGCCAGTATCCTGAACCACCTGGGGCACCCCCCCCCAACAAGCTACTGAAAGCTACTGCTCTTCTCCAGAGACTAAACTGCGCACAGAGCTTCAGAAGCGGTAATGGGGCTAACGAGGCCCTAGAGCCAAAGGTCCTCGGGCTCAGGATGTCTGGGACAGCATTAGCTCTAGGATGCCATCTGGCATAGAAGACGGCGGAGAGGCCTCTGAGGGGCTGGCCAGACTGGAGAGAGTCCCCTCGGTGGTGTTGGGGTTGGCGGTGTCACGGAAGAAGGGAAAGACGTGGGGCAAGAATAAATGGTAAGAGATGCTGAAGGCCCGGGTGAGATGGAACAGGGAATGCAAAGCCCTTTTCTCTGCCTCCTGAAATCCTAGTTCTCCCTGAAGCCACAGCCCAGATGCCACCTCTTCCATGAAGCCCTTGCCCCTAGTTCCCTCTCACTGCATTTTCTGCGCTTCTAGCTCAGTTGGCTTCCTGCTGTCTGGCAGGTGACTGAAGCCTGCACACTGGGAGAGCAGAAACGATGTTCATGCACAGAAGGTCAAGCCCCAGCATGCCACTCCCTAAGCGGTATGGGTCAGGGGGCGGCTGCTGCTGTCACTCAGCTCCGAATCACCCACATGTCACCTTGAATACAGTAGGAAGATCACTGGCGAACAATCCCAAGTATCTACTGGTGGGCATATTTTCAGCAATATTCAATATTGTGAAATTCTGGAGCTAACAAAACAATTTGATAGTGACCTTGATATTTGTTGTGATGGGATCTGAAACCATTTCCAAGCCCAGAACACACAGACACAACAGCTCTCAGGTATTAAGTGGGAAGAGCTGGTCAAGTTGATGTTGCCATGGAAACCCAGCCAGGCTGGGAATACCTACTTTTGGGCTTGAGAATCTCCGTTTCATAACGTCCCTTAATACTAATGCTGGTCCTGCCTGGTTGGTGTCCCTGGCTCAGTGAACCGCCCCCCTCCGGGACCCGCACAGCACCAGTGGCCTTGGAAGGTGCCCAGTCAGCGAGATCCTCCCCCTACCCCCCACCTTCCACCCAACCCAGGTTCAAGACAGTGCAGCCCCAGCTGAGGAGCTCCAGCTGACTAGCTTAGGGCACAGGAAACACACAATGGGAAGAGGAAGCAGAAATCTCCACCCTTTTCCAGGCTGCAGGAGCAGCAAGAAGCTCCCTTCCTCAGCAGTGGAAGCCAGGGACGGCGCTAGGAAGTGCAGCTGATTCCCTATCAGTAACACCTCCCTCCCCTGCCCCCCCAGGCCCCTCCAAAACCCAAAAGGATGCTATGTCAGCAGCTCCTGCAGAAACAATGGGACTGCCAGGAACCAGGACTCTATGAGCCTCTAGATGGCGCCAAGTCAAGACAAATGCTGACAGGAATCCTCCCGCTTGGGCGCCTGCACCTTTTCTTCCTAACTTCCGCCCAGAGAGCTCAGGTGGAAAGCAAGCTGGCTCCAGAGGGAGAGTGCCCATGCGTTTCACATCTGGGCCAGCCTGGAGCCTGCGGGAGGAGGGATTGCTGGGAGGGCTCTGTCTCTGACCAGCAGGAGCGGAGCGGGAGCCCCACCCAACTGGTCTAGAGAAAGCCGGACTCCTGCTAGGAAAGAAGGCCAGACCACCAATGACCATGACTGTGCCAGAACTCTGCACTTCTGCTCCAGCCCTGACGGGCTCAGATGAGTTCCGGAGCCTCGAGAGATTCTGATCTGCTGAGACCATGGGATCAAGTATGGCCAAGGCAGTGCCCAGCTTGCAGGACCAGACGTCGCAGGAGTGCGGACCAGGGAAAGGTGGTGCGGTGTGTGTGTGGGGGTGCTGCAGTCCCGGCAGCAGTCAGGTTCCGATAGGGGCGCCTCTGCAGTTGGGGCTGGGCTGCTGTTAGCACCCCCATTTCCCAAAGTCACTAAAAAGCCTGTGATCCAAGAATTAAAATCCTGGTTTGTGACTTCCCCCAAACTGCTGCCCACACCATCAGCCTTGTGAGTAAATCATGCTGGCTTAAAACTCCCTCTTTTGAGGTGGGCAGTGATGAGACGAGACTAAGGTCCTGTGGTCTAAGGAAGGCAGCTCCCTTCACCACCCACCCCCGCCCCAACCTGGTCACTGGCCAAGACCCTCCCTTCTGCAGCTGCACAGTAATGGCTCCTTCTGGGGGTCTTGGCCCACCAGGCTTGCAAAGCAGGAAAAAGGGAAAAAGTGCCACAAGGTGGGACGCTGCAGCACAGCACCAAGTCCCGGGAAAAACTGCCTGCTGGGAAGGCTCCGGATACTGCGGACAAACGTCTCCCGAGAGCGGCAGGCCAGGGCAGAAATAGCTGTCAGGGCTGGCAGGATGGCACGCAAAGGTCGCCAGTAAGCCAGAGGGGCTAACCTGCTGGAGCCCCCAGGGATCATCTGGTAGGGGCAACTCAAGCCATCCCTTTCCCTCCAGAGTCTGGTTTCCTCTGAGGGGAGAAGAAAGGCCTGTTACAGCCCTGCCTCTAGATCTCTCCTTATTGTCCACACATAGGAGGAGGGGCTGTGTGGGAGGAAGCTCAGGGTCAGGGAAGGCTGTGCTTGCCACGCCTCCACTGGGGACAAGCAAAGGAGCAGGGACGTGACTCAAGGCTGATACAAACCCAGGCTCTTAACTCATGAAGTTTTGGGGAAACCTGAAACTCTCTTGACAGAACCCTTAGAAAGCCCCTCTGGTGTCATCCTGAGTTCCCTGCCCTTCCGTCCTTCCGTCCTTCCGACCCCAGCTGGAGAGCCAGAGCGTCTGCTCCCAGAGCACAGGACGCAGTCTGATGCTGTTGCAGCCCTGCGGCCTCAGTGCACCCCACAGCCAGCCCGGGCTGCCGGTACTCACTGTGCGCCTCCACCAGATCGATCTGCATGCTGTACGGGACCAGAGGGTCCGGCAGCTCTGAGAAAAAGCTCTTCATGGCCCCAGCCACGGTATTCACCGTAAAGTCCTTCTCTGCCAAGTCCAGGTTGTGGTCTGAAAGGAAGTTGGGAAAGTGAGGGCATTATAAGCTGGACAGAAGCCAAAGGAAAACCCAGTGCTTGGGGCAAGTCAGAGAAACCTCGAAGACCCTGGGATGCTGCCGAGGGAGGGCCTGGGGCCAGGGCAGGGACTAGGGATTATCACAGACCGAACAGGAGGTGCCATCCCTGGGCACTGCTAAAAAAAGCAAAACTGTGAGACCTGCAGATAGAGGCTGACACCCCATACCTCCGTCCGGGTCATACTCTGTATAGAGTAACTGCACCCTGTCATTCCGTGACACCCAACTCCCCTTGTCTGGCTGAGATATGATGCTACATTTTCCTCACACCCTCCCCTCTGGAAAAAACAAAGGACTTCCCTGAAAGGTTGGCTCACTTTTCATGGCAGGTTACAGAACATTACCAACACTTTTGACCGCTGCCTCTATCCTTGGTTCCTTAAAGCGGCTGAGTAGACTCATCTTTCTCTCTCTGGCCCCTCTCAGCCTATGGCACTACTGACCTCTGCGGTCTTCACTTTTTTTTTAATACTTCACTGCATTCCTGGTTTACAAGAAATCACCTACTGTTAGACATGAGCTGTTTCCATTTTGAGGGGGTATGATCTGTTAACAGATTCTTGCATATACACAAGTACATACCCAACTGTGTGGCTACACCCTCATTTTGACCTCATGTTTCCGATCCTGCAAGATACACAGGTGTTTCCCTTCCCCAGGGCATGCCCACCCCCCACCGCCAGCTAACAGAGACTGGCCATGGCGCATCCAAGTGCTGTGGCTCCCCAGGAGCTCGGGGGCAGGATGCCTGTTCCTGGGTGCTGCCCTGTCCTGTAGGCCCCCACAGGCTGCCTGGCTTCAGAGTCTGGCTTGGTTTCCTCGGGCCCTGCCACATGCTGAGTTGGACCCTAGTTGGATCCTCAGCTTTCTTTCCTCTCTGGCTGGTGACATCTGAGAACTTCTATTGCTTTGGCTCATTTGCTTCTGGCAGCAGTGGGCGCGACTTCTCATCCTGTACTGTGCTCAGTTCTAGGACTTAAGAGTTTGGCTCTCTGGCTCTAGACCTCTGAGACCTAGCTTAGGAGACAGCAGTCCCTGCCAAGAGCCAGTCTAACTCAGGAGATTTCAGCTTGGGGAGACCGGGTCCCAGTGCTCAGCTGATCTTACATGTGCCCTTGTGCTGTCTCTCGTGCAGGGATTTTGCGAGGAGGAGAGTCATGTGTATTCCTGGGGCCCCGGCAAAATAGGACCATGACTGCAACCCCACTTAGTATTAGATGTCTGGAATTCCCTTTGTCGGGCCCACTGCAAGGGAAGCAAGGCCCCCAGAGGTGACGCAGGTGCAGTCTGGGGGCGACCTGGAACAGTGTCAGTGGATGGTGACAGGGTGTGGGGGGGCGGCTGACGTGGGTCTGGCAGGGACGCTGCCTCTGCTTGCTGACAGGGCCTGTTCCCCTGCCTCCACATGGCAGTGTGCACACGGGGGCAAGGCTAGCCGGCGCCAAATGTTTTCTCTTTCTCAGTCACCAAGACTGGCTGAAACCATGTGCCTTGACCGACTCCAGTCTCCAAGGCTTGGCCAGGCTGTGGCCTTACCTTGGTCGAACTGTCTCTGCAGACTCTCCATCTCAGACTTATTTCCGCTGACCCGGTAGATGCCTTCGGTGCTCAGTCCTGAGGAGAAACAAGCAGGTTTCTTAGAAGCAGAGAAGGAGGAGGACTGGACTTGAGTGAAGATGGGGCGAGTCCACAAGGCACCCACCCGCCAGAGGAACAGGGTGAAACACTCTCAACTTTCCCATGTGCTTCAACCCACTCTCCCCCATTTTCTTTCCCACTTCAATATTTAAAAATACTTTTTGTAAAAAGTAAAATTGTATGTAAGTACCTCAGCTAATTTCTGTCCACATTTTGATGCACTTCTGAATTTGAATTTTATTTTTTTTTAAAGTAGCGCTCCAATATGGGGCTTGAACTCACAACCCCAAGATCAAGAGTCACATGTTCTACCACGGAGCCAGCCAGGTGCCCCTTGAATTTTAATTTTTTAAAAAATGGAGATAATACTGTATTTTAACCTGCCCTTTTCACTTACAGAGTATGCTGTGAGTTTATTCTAATCATTACTCTTTTTTAAAAGACATCGAAGCATACAATAATTTTAAAAATAATCCTTTTGTTAATCTATTTAGGTTTTCCCTGTTAAAATACCCCACAATCATGTTCCTTATGTTTTCAGGATAGCTAGAGTGAGTTTAACAGATTCTTGGCACTGTGTTTCTTACTTTGTGAATTTCCTATTCGTGTTCTTGTCATTTTTGTTCATTTCTCTATGAGTGGTCCCTCTCACTGTGTACTTAAAAGAGGCCTCTGAAGAGTAAGGAACTGACTATGTTAACATTACATACTTTTACATTTTCCTTCTTTTTGTTATCTGTCTTCTCATTTTGTATATTGGATATTTTAAAGTACATAACTTAAAAATTTCAGCCTTTTTTTTTTTTTTTGAAGATTTATTTATTTGACAGAGATCACAAGTAGGCAGAAAGGCAGGCAAAGAAAGAGGAAGGGAAGTAGGCTTCCCGCTGAGCAGAGACCCTGACCGGGGCTCGATCCCAGGACCTGGAGACCATGACCTGAGCCGAAGGCAAAGGCTTTATTTAACTCACTGAGCCACACAGGTGCCCCCTAAAATTTCAGGCTTTCAAGACCAATTTCTTTATGAGGTCTCCCTTTCTTTTTATCTTTGAACAGATTTTCCTATTCTTAGAGCAGATACTCTATCCCCACCCCCACATTAGCTCTGTGGTCCTTCTCTGATTTAGTATACAGTATCAGGTAAGAAAAAAAAAAAAACAATACTTAAAAACAATACTAAAATGTAGTTAAGTAACACAGAAGAAGTATCAAGTGAGAGACTGCCCTGCCCTTTCACCCCACACCCCAGGAAGCACTGCTCAGCCTGGCTACAGAGCCCTCCCTACCCCCTCACCCCCATCTGGAGGAAGGAGAGCCCACCGCTGCACTCCTAAGATCACAATTCTAAAGCATGATGAAGTCACAGTGAAGACCAGAGTGGGATCCCATGGCTAACCCAAACCTGGCCCCTTCTGAGACTGCAGTTTCGAGCAATTCTGCTTAGCTGAAAGGGCACTGCGGACGTGCCCAGGAGAGGGCACGTCCTCACCTAACATCCATGGCAGCATGGGCAGCAGAGTGAGGACCTGGCCGCAAGGCGATCAGTAAGCTCTAGAGAGCCAAGGGTCTCAACGTCAGCTGTCACTGTGATTAGCGCCTCTGAGAGGCACTCATCAGGCAAGATCGAAGATGCAGTTGGCCTATTTCTGGGGCCCCAGAATACTGGCAGGTGGACCTTTAAAGAACATTAAACCCAAAGTCATCAATTCTCTGGCTTAAAAGCTGTTAACTGCACACAGGCCTCCTCCCCCTCACAAAGGGGTATTACAATAGGCCAGCCCTGAGGACATCTTACTGTGCCCTGCCTAGCTACCAAGGAGCTGCCCTCACTGCATCTGGAGGGAGGGAGAAGTACATACACTTGCCAGCCCCAAGGCCCGAATGTAGCCCGTCTCTCTTTGGAGGCCACCCTTCCAGAGTGTCTCTATGCCGTGCATGGAGCTAGGTGCTTTCCCACATCCACCAACCACTCACTCACTTACTGAATCTTCAGCCCCACCTGGGAGGAGCTCCGGGACAGAGAGGACACAGGTGAGAAAAGCAAGGATCCGAGAGGTGAAACCCCTGCCCCAAACCGCATGGACACTGAAGTCTAGGTCCAGGCCCTCTGCTACGCTTGCACCTCCGCACGGCTCTAGGAGACGTGTGACATCTACCCAACAGGCTGGGGTCCAGAAACAGGCACCCCCGAGAAGACACGATGCACCCGAGTGAAGCCCGCAGGCCCGTGGGATTCTGGGTGGCTTCTGAGATGGCACTTCTGCTGCTGCTGTCAGTCCTCAGAGGCCAGAAGGGATGGGCCTAGAAGTTTTACGATGGTCTCTTTTCTCAGTGACTTTCCCAAACTGTCTTAGACATATTTAAATTTTCTACCTAGTTCCCATCCCAGGTAACACATATCACACACACAACCTCATCCCCATTTTGACAAGTACGTGTGAGCAGGCGCCAGGCTTCACCCCCTAGGGCGGAAATACATCTGTGTTCTACACAGCCTTCCCTTTACCAAGTATCCGTCCCTCCAGCACAAAGACAACAAAGACACAAATGGCAGGAGCTTAAGAAGTCCTCGAGAATGTAGCAGTGGCCACAGCACCTGAGCTCCAGTGTGGAGACCACCCATGTGGACCGCAGACCAAAGACCCCGACAGCCTCCTTTCACCATTCACCAGCCTTTGGCAACTTCGGACCTGCAGCTTGGAGAGGAGTCCTCCCCAGGGTCTCCTCGTGGCCAGCTGCCCCCGCAGCACCAGAGGGCAGAAGACAAGCTGCGTATCAGTTCTCTGGAAAGGCTCGGCGGCAGGGGCCTGCTGAAGCCTCACTAGACGGATGACCACGAGAGCAGAAGCATTTAAAAGCACAAGGCCAGCTCCATGGCGTCAATTAATCATCAACTTAGAACTTCCTATAACTGGGACACGTGTTTATTTTACGAAATCTTGTTTTATTTATTTATTTATTTATTTTATTATTTTTAAAAAAAGATTTTATTTATTTATTTAACAGAGAGAGATCACAAGTAGGCAGAGAGGCAGGCAGAGAGAGAGGAAGGGAAGCAGGCTCCCTGCTGAGCAGAGAGCCCGATGCGGGACTTGATCCCAGGACCCTGAGATCATGACCTGAGCCGAAGGCAGCGGCTTAACCCACTGAGCCACCCAGGCGCCCCGAAATCTTGTTTTAAAATAGCGATTCTTCCCCTGCCCTACACAACACCACAACATAATTTAGGAAAGGTATCATTTGCTAGGCTGGTACCCTTTCTCACAGCTACTAATCAGACATCAACTAAACAAAAATGAAGACCTTACAGCAGATTTCGCTCACCACGGAGGCGGCTGCTGCCGAAGCAGGGCAGAGGGCAAGGGGTACGGCTGGGAACGAGGGTGCCGGACATAGCCAGCCTGGCCTCCAAGGGCCCCGCACCCCAGGGCCCTCCCAGAAGCGCACTCCCGTGCCAACTCTGGCTCCTGCCTGCCAGCATAAAGCAAAGGCACCCCCCTGCCCCTCACTGTACATCCCTTCCAGATCCACAAGTCCACTCGAGAAGTTTCAGCCTAAACTCTGAGGCATCTCTATGCACCAGAAATCTCCAAAGACCTACTACCAAAGCAGAGTCTCAGCTCTAGGCCTTTTTTTTCTTTCCTTTCTTCAAAAAGCCCTACTGGAAAAAGCCCTTCAAATATCTTCTGTGTTAAAGTTAATCTTGGGAATAGAAAAAGAGAATGTTCAGCAAGGCCAAGGTCACTGTCTTCAAACACCTGAACAACGGCCTTGTAGAACAGTCTCCTTCCAACGGCTCGAGGGAACAGAACCACGACTCGCAACGGAAACCGCAGCAAGGGAAGCGTCAGTAGCTCTGGCTGTCACTCGCTGGCATAGGTCAGAGCTTCTGAACTCCCTCTCGGCCGGAGAGTCATTTGTCAAGGGTTGCTGTTTAAAAACCATAATACGTGGTCTAGGAAGATCGCTAACGAACATCGTAAGTCCCTTCCTGAACGCTGCCCACACGAGAGGCGCATACTGCTGGTGCTCGCTGTGTGTTCTTACATGAGTTCTCCCCACAGCGTCTTCAGAGAGGACACTACTCACCCACGCTATGGACGGGGATGCAGAGACTGAGAGGCAAAGGTCAGAGAGCTGCGGAGTGGTGACCTGAACCCCGTCTGACTTTAGTCTGTGTTCTCCAACTGTGGTCGAAATCATCAGTTCTCCAAACCGACCCTGCACTGGACTCCCCGGAGGCCTGCTGCTGGGACGCAGGTGCCGGGGCCCAGGAATGTGCATTCCTGGCACATCCCCAGAGGCCGCTGGCCAGGGAACCAATCATACTTTCTGATAACGGCTATTTTATTTTTTTTCTAGTTATTTATTTATTTATTTATTTGACGGACAGAGATCACAAGTAGGCAGAGAGGCAGGCGGGGGGGGGGGGGAGCAGGCTCCCCACCGAGCAGAGAGCCCGATTCAGGGCTCGATCCCAGAACCCTGAGATCACGACCTGAGCTGAAGGCAGAGGTTTTAACCCACTGAGCCACCCAGGCGCCCCTAAAACTGCTATTTTAGAAGACGGCCCAGACTTCTAAGATTTCTGAATTCTTAAATTGTATGTTTAATAAAACTGGAGTGGGGTGGTGGTGTGGGGAATACATATTAGGAGAAACAGCGGCTACTTTAGAAACAAAGCATTTTCAAAAAGTATTATAATTGGTGCTTTTTTGTAATATAAGCAGGCCCTCCCTCAATGCATTATTTAAACTTTATCCATGGCCACATATGATTTTCATTAAATGTTAAAAAATAGTAATGAGTGGGACACCTGGGTGGCTCAGTCAGTTAAGAGTCTGCCTACAGCTCCCGTCATGATCCTGGGGTCCTGGGATCGAGCCCCATATCGGGCTCCACACTCAGTGGAGAGCCTGATTCTCCTCCTCCCTCTGCTGCTCCCCCAGCTTGTGCTCTTTCAATACATAAATATCTTAAAAAATAATAGTAAAGAGAAAGGCAAAGGGGCCTTATTCTTTCTTTCACTGAATGTTCACTGAGCCCCTACATGGCAGTTATGTGCCCTTCCAGAGCCCTTTAGTTGTGGTCTTCCTCAAACCCCTCTTGATGACCTAAGAAGGCTAGATGGCCCAGCACCACTGGCCCTGAGGTGCTCCCCATGCGAGAACTGGCACATTTGAGCCCTGAGCCCGGCTCCTCCCTGGCACTTGGCACATGAGGGGCACCAGGAATTTGGAAACCAAGAGGGAGAATCACCTGCCCGGGCATGTGTCTGATTTTCTGAAATGTCCAAACAGGTTTTTATTCCTGGATCCCAAGCACCACTTCTCACACCAGCGTCTGTGGCCAGGAGTCTTTCCGCAGCTGGCCTGGGTAAGGCTTGGCCTCTGCTCGTTCACACCAGGGCTCATCCCTCCTCAGTTTCCTTTCTAACAACAAATCGATAACCTCTTCCAAGACAAACTCCTTGTTTAGTTTTTACATTCTATATTTAGATATTAAAAACTCAGCACTTTCGTCCTTTAAAAAAAACCCTTACTTGGGGCGCCTGGGTGGCTCAGTGGGTTAAAGCCTCTGCCTTTACCTCAGGTCGGGATTCCAGGGTACTGGGATCAAGCCCTGCATCGGGCTCTCTGCTCAGTGGGGAGCCTGCTTCCTCCTCTCTCTCTCTGCCTGCCTCTCTGCCTACTTGTGATCTCTGTCAAATAAATAAATAAAATCTTAAAAAAACAAAAACAAAAATAAAAAACCCTTACTTGGTGCTGCCGCCACTCTACAATGGCCCACACCAGACAGGCCTGAACTACGAAACAACTTTTGTTCACTTTTCTGGGGGCTGAAATCTAAGGGAGCATTCTTCTCTTTCATGCATCTCAGAAGGCTCAGGGGGGCTAAATTTCAAGGCCAGAGGGGTGCTGAGAACTCAGGGAGAGAAGGCAACTCCCTTGACCATAAAATCTAAACTGTCTGGAAGAGGGCTGACCTCTGGGGGAAGTGAGATCCCCTCCTTTTGGGTGAAAGGCCAGCTGCGGGTGTAGGCTCTCCTCCAGAGCACTGAGCACCGAACTGCAGCCCCCCCACCTGCATGAAGGATGTCAGCGAGGGGGTAGGTGCAGGGGCGGGTGGCCCTGAGGTCAAAAGCAGAAGCTACGTGCTTGTTGGACCACCCTGGGCAGCTGCGCTTCCCTCTGTGGTCCCAGCCCACGGCCGAGGGGCAGGCCTGAGCACAGGGATAAGAGAGCAGCTATCGCCCGCATGATCGGAGTGGAGAGCAAGCTGGCAAGTGGAGGAACCCCTGAGTTTTGCTGTCCAGGAGACATGGGTTCGAATTCTGCCCCTGACTTGGGTGCACCTGACCGCCGAACGGATGAACGCCTCCCTTCTCAGGCTGCTTCGAGGGACAGCTGGGAAACCTCAGCAGAACGGAGCCCACAGCTTAATGCCTGCGCTTTTTTTCGCCTCTTGCTCCACTCTCAACAAGCCTCAACAGCAGCGCCCGCCCGGAGGCACGGAGGGCTCAGCCAAAACAAGCCAGCCAGTCGGCAGGAAAAATACTTTAAAACATGCATGGGCTTTCACACTAAAGTGACCTCAATTCTTCTCCTGGCTCTGTCTCACAGCTGGCTGGGTGACTGAGGACAGATCACCCCACCTCTTGGAGCCCTGGTTCCTCATCACAGACGGGTTGCGTATTCACGACTCTTGCCAGGACGTGGTGAAGAGCGAGGCTGCGCGTGTCACCGCGAGTCATGCCGGCGGTGGCACACCGAGTGCGCGAGGCTGAGATAGTAGCGATGGGAGGCGACTCTGGCTGAGGCCTGGCTCTGGGCTGGACACTCTTCTCAGTTCTTCGCGAGGACCATGAATCCGCCCAATAACTCTCTGAGGTAAATAGTGGTTTTATTACCATTTTACAGGTAGCGAAAGGAGGCTCAGCGAGGCTAAGCCATCTGCCTGAGAGCACGGGCTGGGTGAGCAACGGGGGCAGGCCCGGCACTGGCTCACTCGGGCTCCGTGTCAGGACGGCACGAGGGCCTCTACCGCCTGGGACGCTACCTCCCGGTCCCTTGTCCTTGCCTCCATGCTTATGTCCTGTAAATGCCAGATCCATCACGGGCTCTGAGAACGATCCCCTTGTGCAGCCTATGCATTCATCTCTCATTCACACCCCACTCA
This sequence comes from Mustela erminea, assembly GCF_009829155.1. Classification (NCBI taxonomy): domain Eukaryota; kingdom Metazoa; phylum Chordata; class Mammalia; order Carnivora; family Mustelidae; genus Mustela; species Mustela erminea. The sequence goes on along the minus strand of NC_045632.1, from coordinate 3,416,325 downwards.
GTGTTCTGAGGGTGAGGAGGAAGAGCTTCAGAAAAAAATGCTGCCTCCTCGCTGGAGAAAAAAGCCAGCCAATGGCAAGTGTCCTTGTTTCATTCCTGCGATGCAGTTCTACTACTGACGACCTGAAAGAATCCCTACCAGATCTCCCTGTTGCCTTCCTGTTTTGGATGTGCCTGGAATGATTTTCTGGCTCTTCTATTACTCGAACACTAAGGTCACTCTGGCCCCGCCAGTGCCCCTTTGTTAGCTGTCTTCCCTTGGTAATTCCCTCGTCAATCAAGATCTGTTTCTGGCAATGCCAGACCTCCTTTCTCCCCGTGACAGAATGCCACTAACACTCTATTATGACTGCTTGACCGGGTGTTAGCCCCACAAGTAGGCACTGTGGCTTTATAAATTTCCAATGCTATTGTACATACACACAGTCATGCCATAAATCTCAAGGCTGAGAAGGAAAGGAGAGAGAGATCTGGAGAGAAGAGATGAAAATATCACACCAGGTCTGGGGCATCATATGGCTCTAGCATCTGGCTGATCCTTTGTAAGCCACCCATGTATTTACTGCCATTAACTGTGAAAGAGGGCTTCTGGACCCTGCTCTGAGCCAAACAAGGGGCTCTGTATTTTTCCCGATTTTCAAGAAAACGCACATCCCAAAAGATGTGTTTAAGAAACACTGACAAAGTGAGCTTTAGGTCAGCTTAGAGTTGATGCTGCCTGTTTCAGGCAGCCCACGATGGAGGAAAGAGGAGAGTGTGACCCATGATCGAGGTGAGCAGACTATACCCAGCAAAGCAGCAATCAATGCTTCAAGCCAGGAGCAGCTGGGAGACCCTTCTGCCAAGAATTTGAGCATCCTTGAGGCTCTGGGTGTGACTCTGTCAGTAGTCACACAAGCCCCATGGCACAGGGGTGATAGCTGTGTGACTCTGAGGCAAGCTGGTACCACCACAATGAGGGGTCTCACTGGCTAAACAAAGAGCTACCAACAAAGAAACAGCCCGAGCTAGCACACAGGTACCACATGTCACCACCAGCCCCATGCGTATAATGCCAAGTCCCTTTCCAACAGGCCCCCAAGTAGAAAGGCCCCTGAGGTCAAGGCAGATTCTTCCCAAGTGTTAATGAGGGCAGAGGTTAACTTTTTTCAGGTTCCTGATTCCCAAAGGAACAAAGATGTCACCAATCACAGCCCAGTGTCCTTCCTTTCCTTGCTTCCCTTTCCTCGCTAAGAAGAGTAATTTTCATAGGTTAAAAGCCTAAAATCTTCAGGCAGAAAAGGGGGTTGTAGTCCCCACTGCATAGCAATCCTTCTGCTCTGCATCCAGGATTAAATACAAACTCTACCACACGTGGCCTGAGCCTGCTTCCCGGCTTTCCTACAGGTTGTTCCTTCTACTTTTACCTCCATTTTTTTTTTTTTGGCTGGCTAAACCTCGCTCCCACAAAGAGGGCTTCCCTGACCCTAGATCTAAGTGAAGTGTGTTATGGTAACAGCTTCCATTTACGCGATGCTTCCACCACGGGCCAGGCTCAGGGACAAGCACTTGACGTGCACCTTCTGGGCACAGCCTCACAACCACCTGTGAATGGTATACCACTATTAGGAGTACCATTTTCCAGAGGGAGAGACTGAGCCACACGGCAAACAAACTGCAGGGCTGCCCTCGAACCCAGGCCGTCTGGCCCCAGAGCCTGTGCTTAAATCCCCACACCCCACTCGCCCTGCACTTTCTCACATGGCACCGACAAACTGGCCAGTCCCCGTGCAGCTGTAAGGCCGGCGGCTGTGCCCTTGCTCCCGAGGAGGCCATGGGAGCACGCAGGGTTTGCTGACGACCCTTCCAGGGATCTGGATTTGGCCCAGTAGCTCATACCCAAAGAAGGCATTCAGCAACTACCCCCGGAAAGGAGGGAAGGAGAAATAAATTCCTGAAAATAAAAGTGCGGTTTCTCTGGTTGAAGAAAGGGAGGAAGAGGAAGTGGACTGAAGTGTGTTCTCAACAAGCCTCGTGCCTCCTGGCATCCTGGCAGGACTTCTCAGCCCCTGGAATGTGGGAAACTGAAAGCCTTAGGCCTGGCTGGCACAGAGAAGGGGTTTCATAAACAAGCGTGCCCAACTTCTACCTTCCTTTATGTACTTCCTTTATTCCCTGCCTCCACTATTCCCCGCGGAGTTCCTGGGAACTTAGTGATAAATGCATTATCTCACCGAGGTCAGTCATGTGCTGTTGTGTGTGCGGCTTCCCGATCTGGGCTGTTTACTTTTATAGGGGAGGGCCAGAGTCTGGCTTTGGTTGGGGTCCCCCACCAGGGGGCTGCACCCCTTCCCACATGCTGGACAGAAAGCCACGGGCACACGCGCACATGAAAGAGAGGGTGGGATCGAGGGCTGAAGGAGCTCCCCTTGGGTCATGTTCAACGGCACAGGCAGATGGGGCTCTGCGGAGGCGCAGAGTGGGCACCGTGGGCCCAGCCCCTCTCCCCAACAGCCTGCCCAACTGACTGGAGGGGCAAACACTGCCCCTCCTCAGTGAGCTGAGGACCGAGCAGCACGGCTAACTAAGCTCCGTGCTGAGAGGGAAAGCCTGACCGGAACAGCCGGGCCAGGCAGGCCTGTCAGAACTGTCTCAGGGATTTGGGCTTCCACCCAGACTATTTATGTCTTGGATGGAAGGGCAGGATTACTCTGCGAAACAAGCTTTCTTTCTCTTTGGCTGCTGGGCGCTCCCGGCAGCTGGCCAGGGCCCGCTGTTCTGCTCAGGGCACTGGGTCCTGAAGAAGCCCGCGAGCAGCGCCGAGGCCCAAGCTGCACAGACTTACGGCGGGCGGGCATTTGTAGGGTGCAAGCGGCTTGCATCTGACTTACAAGTGAGTAGAAGATCGGAGGGTGGTGGGAAACGGGCAACTGGAAGCCATCAAAAAAGTGGAGAGACCTTTGTTTGACAATTGTTTAGATTATGGGACAGCAACTCGCTAACGAACCCAAACTACAGGGGGAGGGAGAGATTAAGTAACAAAGAACCCCCCATAAAGCCCCGCAGACGGAACCGCACTTCTATTCTAGCACTTCGCCATAGGCTCAAAGCGGGATGAGCACGCCGATTACTCCCGCAAAGTGTGCTCCCGCTGCAGCTGCGCCTGTTGAACTATTACAGTGATGGATGGGAGCGTCTCCTTGAAACCAGCTGCCTGTTGCCCGAGACAGAGTCCCAGAGGCCTGTGCCCACCTCAGGGAAACAGCTGATTGGCTCAAACAGCTCCAGCCCCTCAAATCTCCACAACAGCTCCAGAAAGTGGCTATGACGAGTATGGACAGAACTGTGGAGGCTTTTGAGGGTAGCTGCCTCCTTCCAAGTATAAAATATTTAAGAAAAAAACAAACAACAACAAAACGAAGAAAAAAGAGCTGTAATGTGGGTCCTTCCCATCCGAACCAGATGTGAGTGGCTTTGCCCAGGGGCTCCAGGATTTGTTTCCTCTCTTGTAAAGACAGATTAGTGGTACTTTGAGATTAATACCGTATAAAGAATGTACGGTGATCTGGGAAGAAAGAGCATGGGCAGATGGCTCTCCCCACGCTGATGAGAGGCAAGCAGGCCCGGGGTGAGCTCTTCCTGCTGCTCCTTCCCAGCCTTGGAGGAGAGCTACCACCTCAACCCTAGGTGCCCACAGAGGGGCAGAGGAAGCCTGTTGGCAAGGTCTTAACCTTAGGAACCCCACGGGAAGGGCAGGGGCAGTGTGGTATCACAGCAAATATAGTTGGTCTTTGTCCCCAGTTCCTGGCACAGAGCTCCTAAAATCCTTGGAATTTCCTTAAATTAAAGATAAGAATGTCTTGTTATTCCTAGCAAACCCCTCCAACCATACCTGCCAGAGCTTATGATAATGAGGTGACTCTTAGAGGGGTGTGGGGGCCAGAGAGCTTCAGCGTGGGTGCTGGTCACCACAAAGACCAAGTCTTGGTTAAAGGGTTAGAACTTTCAGACCCCCTCCCTTAGAGAGGGGCTGGCGATGGAGCCCAATCACCCACAGTCAATGATTTAATCAACTATGCCTAATGGAACCTCCATAATACCCTAACAACAGGATCTGGAGAGCTTCTGGGTTGGAGAACACATCCAGCTGAGGGGAAGGTGGCATGCTCGGAGAGGGCACATGCCCCTTCCCCTGTCCCCTGTCCCAGCATCTCTTCCATTTGGCTCTTTTGGAGTCCCATCCCGAATAACCAATTGTGAGAGTAAGTACAGCACTGTCCAGAGTTCTGCGAGTCGTTCCACCGAACCATTAAATCTGGAGGGGAGGCTGAGGGAATCCCTGCCTTTGTGGCCAAATCAGAGAGAAATGTGGGTAACTTGGGGATCCAATACTTGCAACTGGTGTCTGAAGTGAGGAGAGTTTTGGGAAAGTGAGTCTTTAAACCTCTGGAGTCTGCCAGTGACTAACTCCGGGCAGTCAGTGTAGAGAGCTGGAGAAGTCCTCCCAGATCTGGCGTCAGGAGGAGCACAACAGCTCTCGTGCAGTCAGAGAGGAAGGAGGACACGTGATGTGGGCAGCAGAGTCCAGGATTAGCTGGCCTGACTCCACCGCTCCAGGAGTTGCTAGGGCACTGTCTTCTTTGGGCTTCAAATTATCCCAGTAAAGTGGGGCAGTGGGGCCAAGAGGGTAACGGCTCTGGGTTAGAACCTCATCCAAAAATTGGAAATCCCATCCATCTCAGAGGACCACCATGAGAATGAAACAAGACTCATGGAAGCACTTAGTCCTGAGCCTGGTGATGTGAGCTCTGGGCCGGAGTGCTCAGTGCTCAATATCTCCCTTAATACCCACAACCCTCTGCAAGGGCGTGGCTTCCGTCTTCATTTTATAGTCAAGGAAACAGCCTCAGAAGTTAAGGAACTCACACAGGGTCCTAGCTGCCACCCTGCCCACAGATGACCCCTCTCTGTGAAAGGCTCAGGCTGCCTGCGAGGACTGTGTGGAGAGCATTTCCCAATTAGATTAAAGAAGCTGGAATTTACCAACAGCTGTAGGAAATCAGCTCAAGTAATAGTCTGGCCTTTTGTCTTGCTGTCTCCCATCAGGGCAACTTCATAATTTGCTCTCGGTCATAAAACTGGGAATTATATGCATATTACTTATTCCAAACACTTAGCAGCCATTTTCCATGTGTGAGTTTGGTGGGGTTTTTTGGAGGGCAGTTCCAGGCAAGACGGGGTTGGTACGTTCTGAAGAATTGGCAAGCAAGTATCAAAGCGCTCCCAAACACGGGGAGACTTTCCCACCATCACTGGGAAGACCTGAGACAGATGCATGCTAGGCTGTCTCTCTGTGGGGAGGGATGAAACCCCTGGCCGGCGTCTATTTTCAATCTACAACGTGGAGGTGAGACACCAGAAATAAAGCCAGGAGCTACGCTTACCTCATAAAAACACTTCTGCTAGCTGCCATTACTGCTGCTTGTCAAGAAAAACCGTGATTGGTGAGTGACTCTCCACTTGGAAAGGATCTAGTGGGAGGGGACAGGTGCATAGTAAAGCTGGAGGTGGACTATACCCGCGGTGGCTACCATGGTGCACGGAATCACTGCAAAGTTATGAGGTCTCCTGTCCTGGAGCCCCGTAAAGAGAAAACTGTTTGGTCTAGGCTCAATCACTTCACTCCTACTCACCCTTTAAGTCCCCGAGCTCTACCACCCCAGCCCTCACAGAGCTCTCTGTTGTCAGCTTTGAGTGGTTTAGGGCCAAATCTTTTTTACTGGACCATCAACTCCTTGAGGACGAGGGTGTGCGTCATCCTTGCTTACACTGGGTCACACGGCAGGTGCTCCGCACATTTGGCTGCATGCCTGTCTAACCTCTTGGGAGGAGACGGCCCTCACGCCACTAAGCTAATAAAGAAGGCTGTGGGTTCTGGTCTTTCCACGGTGCGCACGCGTGGGCAGACACACGCACACACGATCTCTGCACTGATTTTTGGGGGCTCACAGATCTCCAGAAGCCCATCCACAGGCCGTAGGTTAAGTACCTCTAAGTGAAAAATACACCTGGTCCGCACAGTCCTTCAAGTTATAGACTCCAGGGGTCCGAGAATCTGCTTTCCCCCAGGTTATCTGCTCTAACACCACTAAGTCCCTCCACCCACAAATGCTTCAGCAAACTCCACGTGGCAGGAGCATCCCACTGCCTTCAGAGGTGAAATAAAACTGTATGCGCTGCAAGAGCCTGCGCAAGGAAAAACAAAAGCAAAAATGGGGACAGACTCTAGCCAGTAAGAGATTTCCAAGTGACCCAGCCTCAAGAACTCATCTTGCATCTAGTGACTTGATTCCCTTAGCCGCCCTGATTCAACCAACTTTGTGCCCAGGAGGGAGATGTCACCTACTCCTTCGACAAATCCCGAAGTGCCTAGGCCACGTGAGGTGCCATGCTAGGGGACGGCAAAGAAGAGAGCATTCTTGCCCTTAAGTTCCTCACAGGGCAGCAGTGTTGCAGGACACGGGGAAGCGGAAGTGGCAGGACGACACCCAGTGCTAGCACTGTAGCGGGGTCGTGCAGCGCGGCCGAGAACCTACTGCTTTCAGGCAGGAACACCTCCGCTGGCCTTGCGCGGGGCGGGGGGGGGGGGGGGGGGGGGGGGGGGGGGGGGGGGGGTATTCAGGGAAGGACTCCTGACAATGGAGAGGGAAAAGGAGAAACAAAGATGGAGGTAATCTCAGAAGCTGGCTCCAAGCCGGGCACATGTAGCAGAGAGCTTGATCAAGGGCATGAGTTCAGAGACCCAGGGCTAGGACAGAAAACCCACTGCCTTTCTCAGGCACATGACACCTACAGAAGCAGTTTACCCGGCAGTTATCCAGTGGGCGGGTCCAACTCTGCGTCTTTGCACTCGTGAAGGAAGCGTGCTCTCCGAAGGCCTGCCTGCTGCTGTTCATTCACTCCGGGCGTCTGGGACTCAACAGCGACTACGCAGCCCCCTGCTGGTTGGGCTGGCCCAAAAAGTGACAAGGGAGCAGCAGCCCCAGGGCGTGGGAGAGATCAGCAGGCAGTGAGGAATCCTCGTTAAGCAGGCCTCTTCTGGAAGGACCCACCTTCTAGTACCAGTCCAGCTGCTGGGGCCTGAGACTGTCAAGCACAAACCCAGAGTGGAACACCCACCCAGCCATCCTCCACATCCTGCTGTCGCCGTCATATGGCAGATTTATGGAGATACGATTCACACGCCATACGACGGCCCTGCTGAAAGCATATAAATCAGTGGTTTTTAAGTAAATTTACAGAGTTTTGTAAGCATCATCACGATCAATTTAAGAACATTTTCATTAACATCCCCCCCACCAAACTTCCATACCCTTCAAGGCCCTGGTAACCATCATTCTATCTTCTGTCTTTATAGATTTGCCTATTTTGAACATTTCATACACACGGAATCCTTAGATATGTGCTCCCTGTGACTGGCTTCTTGATTAAGCATATTGTTTTCAAGGTCCACCCCTGCTGTAGTATGTACAGATGCCTTTTTTTTTTTAAAATAAGATTTTTATTTTATTTATTTGATAGATCACAAGTAGGCAGAGAGAGAGGGAAGCAGACTCCTTGCGGAGCAGAGAGAGCCTGATGTAAGGTTTGATCCCAGGACCTTGAGATCATGACCTGAGCTGAAGGAAGAGGCTTAACCCACTGAGCCACCCAGGCACCCCTGTACAGATGCTTTTTTATGGCTGAGTAATATTCCTCTATTTCTTTCATTCTTTTTTTTTTTTTTACAGATTTTATTCATTTGACACAGAGAGACAGACACAGTGAGAGAGAGCACACAAGCAGAGGAAGTGGGAGAGGTGGAAACAGGCTTCCCGCCGAGCAGGGAGCCCGATATGTGAGGCTCTATCCCAGACCCCGAGATCATGACCTGCGCCAAAGGCAGATGCTTACGACTGAGCCACACAGGCGCCTGCCTTTTCTTTATCCATTCGTCAACTGGACATTCGGGTGGCTAGCACTCTTTGCCCATAAAGAGTAATGCTGCCTTCTCTGTGTTATTTTAAACCCTAAATTCTAAAATGATTTTCCGACATTTCTTCAAACCCAGGAAAGATGCGTTTGAGTCTTCAAGGCCAGCACCCCCACTCAGGACACCATGTCTCCCATTAGTCCCGGCAGCCTGATTCACCTGCTGTCTTGCCCTGATCTAACTTGCAGCCCCTTTCCTTCCAAGCCTGCCTACTTAAACACCCTACCCTCTGAAGTTTCAGAGGTTCCTTGGACCATTAGAAGTATACCCTCTAGACCTCACATTAAGAACACAGGGAAATCGGTTTCTACTCCGATGTTAGAACCTCACTCAAGGTTTTTATTCTATGTATGCTTTTACTTCTCCTTTTCTTTCTTTCTTTCTTTTTTTTTTTTTTTTAAGATTTTATTTATGTATTTGTCAGAGAGAGAGAGAGAGAGTGCACAAGCAGGCGAAGTGGCAGGGAGAGGCAGAGAGAGAAGCAGGCTCCCCACTGAGCAAGGAGCCCGATGTGGGACTCGATCCCAGGACACTGGGATCATGACCTGAGCCGAAGGCAGCGGCTTAACCCACTGAGCCACCCAGGCGCCCTCTTTCTTTCTTTTTAAGATTTTTATGTATTTGACAGAGAGAGAAAGAACATAAGCAAGGGGAGCAGCAGGCAGAGGGAGAGGGAGCAGCAGGCTCCCCGCTGCGCAAGGAGCTCAACGTGGGGCTCAATCCCAGGACGCCGGCATCATGACCTGAGCCGAAGGCAGATGCTTAACTGAGCCACCAAGGCACCCCTTTACTTCTCCTTTTCTGTGCATACAATTCAATTTCCCCACTGAATGGGAGTTTTGAGGAAGGAGGTCTTTTGAATGTCTCTATACTAGTTGGTCATTCATACCCATTTATTAGAGCCCTGTGTCCTTGGTTTGCAGGATACAATGATGAAGACCCAATCCCTTCCCTCAAGGAACTTAGGATCTATTGAGGAAAGAAAACAATTGGAGTTCAGTGTGAGTGAGTGGTCACAGAGGGCTGCACAGAGCCCTACAGAACATGGGATTGGCTGGGGCGTCCTGACTCAAGAGAAGGACTCCAGGAGGGGACTTCTGAAATGGAACTGCAAGTGAAGGCCCTGCGGGTGAGAAGTATCACAGAAGTTTAAGGAGCTGCATACAGTTCTAATGTGTGTGGCTGAATGTTATCGTTGCAGATGAAAGAAATGGCCAGAGGTGAGGCGAGATGATGGGGAGGGGCTGGATCCTGCTGGCAACAACATTAAAACTTTACCGTGGAGGTGATGGAGAACGACTGAAGAATTTTAAACAGGGAAGGTGACGCTATCTCATCTATTACTGACAGACATTTGCAGCCATGTGGATAAGGGACCAAGAAGGACACAAGCCAAGGAGTGTAAAGTCCAGGTACCAAGAGGTCATGCTGGTAAACTGGGAAGGCAGACGAAATGCAAAAGCGGGGCCATATTCGGGACCCTCAGGACCGATGGATCAGACTGACTGAGACAGAGAGGACTCAGAGCGCTTCATGCTGATAAAGTTCAGCAACTTCTCTCAGACGGAAACCTTCAAACCCTGCCTTCCCACTGATGACCGTGAGGGCTGACAAGCTTTCTCAGGAACGACAGAATACATTTTCCAACTGAAATCTTGTATTAACCCTTGGTCCTGGTGGCCTGCCTTCCCCAACCCCATGTAGATGCACCTCTTTGGAATCCTAGGGATCCAAGACAGAGTCTGAAAGGGCTTGGCCAAGTCCAAATGCTGAAGCCTGACATTCAAAGGACTCTAGGGCAACACAGCTTTGTGGTGAGCAGCACCTCTCCCCTCTAACACCCGAATTTTGTGCAGTCCCCTTGCCCTGCCTGGAAGATTCTTCCCCACCCAGTGTCTGCTACACAACCCAGGTTCTGGAGCATCTGGGGGGCTCAGTTGGTTAAGTGTCTGCCTTGGGCTCAGGTCATGATCCCAGAGTCCTGGGATGAAGACCTGTGCTGGACTCCCTACGCAACAGGGAGTCTGCTTCTCCCTTTCCCTCTGCTGGTACTCCCTCTCTCAAATAAATAAAATCTTAAAAAAAAAAAAAAATCCAAGTTATCTTTCAGGCCTAGCCACCACCCCTGACATGTACCAAGCCAGCTCAAGGAACTGATCTCCCTCATCATTTTGTTTCCATCTGATGCCTCAGCCTCATTGACACTGGGCAAACTCACAGTTTTGCCCTCACAGTGAACTATATTCACTGTTAACGTTCTCTTCCATGCATCTATAGCTCCAACGGAACCTGGCCTCTGGAGTCCTCAGGATCTCCTCAGCATTAAAATTGCCTTGTACTCGACAGGCCCCAAAGCATTTACAGACTGATTTTATTTATTTATTTGACAGAGATCACAAGCAGATAGAGAGAGGCAGGCAGATAGAGGGGGAAGCAGGCTCCCTGCTGAGCAGAGAGCCCAATGCGGGGCTCCATCCCAGGACCCTGAGATCATGACCTGAGCTGAAGGCAGAGGCTTAACCCACTGAGCCACCCAGGTGCCTGCGTTTATAGACTGATAAATGAATTTATTGTGTGGACCCCACCCCATCAACCCTAGAAAGACAAACAACTGTAAGGACTAAATATAAAAACAGGAAGAGGAAAAAACCAACATGATCTTAGATTGAAAGACCATATGTTACAAAATGTTCAACTGCATTTTAAACATAAACCAAATAAAAACTTCAACAGAATGGCTAAAATACACTAGACAAAATAATTTAAAAAAAAATCCACATAGATATTTTGCAAAAAAAAAAGTAAAAATATCCTTGGAAGATCCAGAAGCAAACATCACATAGGGGCAGATTGGAAGGTTGCCTGGTGGGCCTGGGCGGGGTGGGGGTGGGGGCTGCTTGGTATGTAAATGAAGCTAGGACTGGGGCTGGAGAAGATGGAAGGTTTCCAACCAGCTACTCCCTTTACTGACTTGGCCTTGACTACAATCTTTGCTAGACTGAGAGACCTTCTAGGACAATCTGAACTGTCCTATTCATCTCTGAACCTCTAGCACCTAAGGGAACTGGTATATAACAGGCCTTGATTACTCTCTTAGGGTAGTAAAACCTAAACATTATGAGGCTATAGAATTTACTAGTAAAAAGAGCAACTGGGTGGATAGGAAATGGAACTGAAAAAAGACTATACACATTATAAACTAACAACTTAAGAAACATGATTTTGGTGTAAAAAAAAAATCTGTGAAACAAAAATCTTTAAAAAGCCCCAATTTTTAGGATTTAATAGTTGGTAAAGTCATTGACACAAAATATAGGGGAAGGATATCAAAAAATGGTATTATGATCACTGGATAAAAACATGAAGGGGAAAGAAATCCCTTTAAATCCACGCTTTATGTTGTGACAGGCCACCAGAGACACACTGGGACTGTGCATTTCTGCGAGCTTTTGAGACTTTTAGTCTCATGATGGGTCCACACTGGCTTGCGCCTATTGTTTCTTCCTAAAGAATTCCCATACTGACCTTAGAACCCAGGTAAAAGCTTCTTCCTCTAAGCTCTAACAAGCCACATCAAGCCTCTACTGAACCGAACCGCCCTGTCAGGCAAGTACGATCCCAAAGACAGCCAGCTGAGTCAGTCAGATCCGGCAAATTATTTGTCACAGTTTTTCACTGGAAGTTGACCTATGATATAAAGGAAGTCAAAGGTGTCACTTGCTCAAGTTCACAAAATAACTCAGAAATTGAATTTCCAACTTAAAGTAATATCGTGTCTGATGATATGGTCTGACATCGGGGGACGTCTGGGCGATGGAGAATCATAGCAATTGGTCATTACCAAAAGCATACTACCGGTGACACGATACAGAATTCCATGTACAGGGGGACACAAAAATGAACAGCACTGTTCTGTCTTTTCAGAATTTAGGGAGACAAGGTAAAGATGGGAAAAGTGAAATCATGCTTAAAGATAGTAAGGAGGGTCAGTCAGCAAGAAGGCAGGACTCATGCACGCTGGGCCTCTGGGAACAGATGGATGTGCCGGGCCAGAAGGGAGGAAGGCAGGGAGGACGTAAGGGAAACAAAAGGGGGGGGAAGCGGCGAGGTGGGCGAGGGGCTGCAGTAGGTTTCACAAGGGAATTCTCTAGTGAGAAAGCCCACCTAGAGAAGGCCCTGCCTGGTTCAAAAGAAGCACTTCACCATTATATCTACAATGTCCTACCCCCACCACTGTATTTACTAGTGCCCCTTTCAAATAAATCAGGAGCTTTCTTTAACACTTCCTCCATGTTTTCAAGGATGTTTAGGATTTAAGAGGAGGCCAGTCTGGACTTCACACGCTTACTTGAAGTTTGCACAAATCTCTTGGTATTATCAGGGCACGGAACACACCATGCTCACAAGGCTGTCTTACGTGAAGATGGCTGGCTCTTGTAATTTAGCCGTTATTTCTAACTCATGATCAAACAGGGCTTCCACAAAGACGGGCCACCAGCGCTAGCCAAGTCAACAGTGTGTGTATGCAATACTCAGAACAGACCTTAATCTTCTGTCAAAGGCAACAATTTTTGACCACGGGAAGTGTTCAAACATCCAACCATGTTTTGACTCCCAGAAGGTTTCCAGACACAATCTCCACAGCAAAATAAAGGAATTGTGGATGCTGAAGTCTCCCACCCCGTAGCCACACACCATGCAAACAATTCCCTGGAGTCCTCCACTCTACTATCCTCCTACAGGAGGCCAGGAAGGATAAAACAGAGATCGGTTTCCTTTTTACTTTGAGCCAATAATTTTCCTGAAGAGGATACAATTATGTGAAACAGACACCGGCCTAAAAACGATCAGGAAGCAGCAGAGGAGAGTACAGATTAGGACACAGTGAGACGATGGAATGAGCGAGAGAAATCCCGAGTGAGAGGCAGGTTGGCATAATGGACAACTGGACTTCCTCGGCAGGCAGCAAACCTTCCCAAGCATGTCTGTCTATCCACAGCCCCGGGCTGGGACTCTCCCCAAACACTGGTGTGAGCTATCGAACCAGAAACTCCATTTGGCACCTCAGCTGCGTCCCAGACACACGGCTGTTCTTTAAGGGCCTCAAGGTGAGAGACACAGTCACACATTCACAGCACTTTTGGGTGCCAAGAGCATCACTAGTCCAGTCTTGGCAAGACAGGCAAGGGCTCTGGTGTCAAGGATAAGGCTCTGAGGAAACCTCAGCTACATACGGTAGGAGAGAGAGGGAACCTTTCAACTCTTCGGATTTTATCTGTAAAATGAAAGAGCTGGACTAGATGCTTTAAAAAGTGTTTTACTGAAGTGTAAATTAAAAAAAAAAAGATTTTATTTGTTTTATTTGACAGACAGAGATAACAAGTAGGCAGAGAGGCAGGCAGAGAGAGAGGAGGAAGCAGGCTCTCCGCTGAGCAGAGAGCCTGATGTGGGCCTCGATCCCAGGACCCTGAGAATGCGGGCCTCGATCTCAGGACCCTGAGATCATGACCTGAGCCGAAGGCAGAAACTTAACCCACTGAGCCACCCAGGCACCCCAACATTTGTTAATTTTTTAAAGAAGATTTTATTTTTTTAAGTAATCTCTACACTCAACATGGGGCTCTATATTACGACCCTGAGATTAAGGGTCATGTTTTCTATGGGCACCTGAGTGTCTCAGTCGGTTAAAGGTCCAGCTCCTGATCTCAGCTCAAGTCTTGATCTTGGGGGATGTGAGTTCAAGTTCAAGCCCCACAGTGGGCGCCAGGCTGGGTGTGGAGACTACCTTTAAAAATAATAATAATAATAAAGATTGTATGCTCTACCACCTGAGCCAGCCAGGTGCCCCCAAATTTGTGAGTTTAAGGAGAAGTACAGAGTGATGAATTCTCACACACCAAACACACCCACATAAATAGCACCTAGGTAAAGAATCAGAGCATTCCCAGCATTCCAGAAGACCCCTTCCAGTCTCTACTGCCCACTGAGGATAACCACTATTCTGATTTTTAAGAGCATAGCTACTTTTCCATTCCTCTGGTTCAACATATTCACAAGAGTCACCGTGATGACTTGCAGAGTCATCATTCCCCTTGCAGAGCTGAACTAGATGATTTTGAAAAAGATTTTATTTATTTAAGAGAGAGCAAGCACGAGTTGGGGTAAGGGGAAATGCAGGGAGGGAGGGGCAAGCAGACTCTCTGCTGAACAGGGAACCCAATCCCAAGACCTTGGAATCAGGACCTGAACCACCCAGGTCACAAGCCCTTGAACCAGGTGATTTTTAAGGTACTGTCTCATTCTAACCTGTTACCATTTAACACTATGGTGTTGCCTTTATATGCTGCAGATGGCCAGCACTCTGGACAGCATTTTGGCAATGCCCATCAAAATACAAAATGTACACACATGCCAGTCCACTCTGAGGTATTTATTCTACGGACACATTTGCACACACAGCTGTGTGCATACGTGCGTAAGGACACACCTGTGGACAGACAGCCACTGTAGTACTGTTTATGATACAAGACTGAAAACTGTCTTTCACTGGGAGGCTGAGTGGATGGATTATACAGTCTGTCCAAACGAAGAACCACCATGCAGTGAGCAAGGGGAGGAAGGGGAGGAAGAGGAGGAAGTAGTAGTAGTAGCTTACACCTGCCTATATGGGAAACTGTCCACAATGTATTTTTAGGTGGCGAAAAAAGCAAGGCATGTGTGTGTGTGTTTTGCGCGCGGAGAAAGTAAGTCTCTGTGAAGGAGCAATTCAAACTCCTAACAGCAGATAACTGTGAGGAATGAAACAGTGACTTTACTTTTTTACTTCAAACAGTTCTACACAGTTTGATCTTTTTTCTTTTTTTTTAAGATTTTATTATTTATTTGAGAGACAGAGATCACAATTAGGCAGAGAGGCAGGCGGGGGTGGGGGCTGGGGGGTAGGGGAAGCAGGCTTCCTGCTGAGCAGAGAGCCAGATGTGGGGCTCTATCCCAGAACCCTTGGATTATGACCTGAGCCAAAGGCAGAGGCTTTAACCCACTGAGCCACCCAGGCGCACCCATAGTTTGATCTTTTCAGAAGTAATGCATAACACTGGGGTGCCTGGGCAGCGCAGTCGGTTAAGCATCCGACTCTTGATTTCCACTCAGGCCATGGTCTCAGGGTGGTGAGACCCGCCCCCGAGCTGGGCTCTGGGCTCCGGGCTCCTCGTGGAGTCTGCTTGACATTCTCTCTCTCCCTCTGCCCCTCCCCGCCCACTGCTTGTGCAAACTTTCTCTAAAAGAAATAAATAAAATCTTTAAAAAAAGATAATACAAGATTTATTGTTAAATTCCTTTTCATGCAATGCAGTGATTACACAAATTATACATAAATAGTGAAAGCCCTATTTTTCATCACTCCCCTATCTAAAATCTCCCTCTTCTCCCAGCACCACTTGGGGAGACACTCCTGAAATCTTTGCTATTTTCAAACAGTTTTCTTTCTTTCTTTTTTTTTCAGTAATCTCTACACCCAAGGTGGAGCTTGAACTCACAAGCCTGAGATCAAGAGTCACGTGCTCTTCCAACTGAGGCGGCCAAGCACCCTGACATCTCCCCATCATGTCATAAACACACACATACAGGCTTCTTCTACCTTATGAGTGGGATCATACTACACACCTTATTTTACAACTGCTGTTCTCACTTTAAAAAATGTGGACATAGTTCCATGTTGGTACAGACAGATAAACCTCATTTTTAACAGCTGCTGAGGACTCTGGCAGATGGATGCGCTCTTCTCCTCTGTTAACAGACATCCTTATACATGACAGAGGCAAAGGCAAACATTTTCACAGGACAAATTCCCAAAAGGGCCAGTGGCTAGGACCAAGGATGTAAGACTTTGAAATTGTGAAGTTACTGCCAAATGATCTTTTTTTTTTTCCTCCCAAATGATCTTTTTTAATGGCCATATCTGTTTAAATTCTCACCAACAGTACATGAACGAACAATTTCTAGGCACTGTGCCTTTGATTATTTTTAATAAGGAGTACCCATTTTACAACAAAAATAACAAAAGCTTTAAAAAGGAGATGAAAATCTAAAGACCTAGCAAAACCCCCACTTTTTAAGTTTAACCTATTTTATTATTATTTTTTAAAGACTTTATTTATTTTTTCGACACAGAGAGAAAGAGAGAGAAAGAAAGAGAGAGAGAGAGAGAGAGAGATCACAAGTAGGCAGAGAGCCAGGCAGAAGGAGATGGGGAAGCAGGCTCACCGCTGAGCAGAGAGCCCGATGCGGGGCTCGATCCCAGGACCCTGAGATCATGACCCAAGCATGAGGGTCATGACCTAAGCATGAGGCAGAGGCTTAACCCACTGAGCCGCCCAGGTGCCCCTAAGTTTAACCTATTTTAAAAGCTGGTCTCCTAATTGCTGAATTTATTTAGAAGGCCAAAGACAGCACCGGATTTATTGCTGTGCATGTATCCCTCCACTCACAAAGAACGCCAGCTCTGAACATTTCGGCCAGAAACAATCAAGCCACCATGACCATGTGGTTGTCAAGGTCCACGCTACAACTGGACAACAGAAGTGTAAGTTGTGCTGCCGTGGATCATGTTTCTCTGCCATAACAAGATTTCCATTTTAAAATTATTAAGTTGCAGGTTCTGGGTTTCTGCTTCCAGGAAAGGCCGAACCTTGTTAGGGCTAGCATTTCAAAGTACAGAAGAACAGGCTGCTACGCCAGCCGTCAGAAGGTGGGCAAAACTGTAAGCCAGCAAGCCCCTTGTCTAGATGAGCTAGTCTAATAAACCTCTCTCATTTTAAAGTTGGGGACACTCAGGCCTTAAGATATAAATAAGACTAAGAGCTTGAGCTCTGGAATTAGATAAACATTTGAGACGAATCTGCTTCTTATTATTTAAACCACTTCTGGGCAAATTATTTAATTTTCCTCAATACCAGCTCATCATTAAAATAGGAAAATAGTAGTTTCTATCTCACAGGACTGTAGGGGGATTAAGTAAGATCATGCAGAAAAGAGCAAAGAGATTAGCTCAGAATATTTTCACTCTGCAAGATCACCCAGGAAGTTCTATGCAGAACTGGGCACAGACATTCCACTCTACTGGTGTGCTAAAAGCAAAACGTACAAACCCAAAAACGGGAACACTTGCCAACTCTGCCGATACAACGGACAGGTGGATGTGGTTGTCACCGGTGCTTCTCCTGGGATCCAGAAGAGTGAGCACCCTTGCCACCCTGAGGCATGTGGGGGAAGCCATGTGACCAGTTCTGACCAATGCCTTAGAAAAGAAGCAAAGTCAGGGAGCAGGAGTGAAGCTTTAATGGCTGTAATGAGACTCTCCACAAGCTTCTTTCCCTCTTGCTCCCTGCATCATTCAAGAGCGTGGCTCCCCTATCATCTGGTCCCCGAGTGAGGAAGAGGCAGGCCAGAGCCTTCAGGAAAAATATCATGGATAAGAAAAAAGTCTGCTGCTTTTTAACGCTGATACTTTAACCTAGCCTGACCTGACTGGTATTCTGTGGCCACCAGCAGAAGAGAAGTTTAGCGACAGAAATAATGATAATGATGGGGTGCCTGGGTGGCTCAGTGGGTTAAAGCCTCTGCCTTCGGCTCAGGTCATGGTCCCAAGGTCCTGGAATCAAGCCCCGCATCGGGCTCTCTGCTGAGTGACTGACTCCTGATTTTGGCTCCAGTTGTGATCTGAGTGTCATGAGATCGAGCCCAAGTTTTGGCTCCATGTGCAGTGGGGAGTCTGTTCCCTTCTCCCTCTCCTGCTCATGCATGCTCCTGTGCACGTACACTCTCTCTCAAATGAATAAATAAATCTTTAACACAAACAAATAAGGGGGGCATTAAAAAAAAAAAAACAGTAAAGAAAATCTCTGAACTTCTCCATACTCTAAGGCCTGAGAAAGCCCCAGGGCTCTACAGGTCTGTCACCTGCAAGCTCACTACAGCCTCCTGTTCTAACGATGAGAACGGTTCCCATTTACGCCCGCAGCACACACCACCTGCTATTACAGGACACACCATCCTCAGGCTTCTCAGCAGAGTGAGGAGAAATGGGTCCTTGAGGACAAAGATTCACATGAAATGCTAATAAAATCAGAGGAAGACAGAAAGAGCCAGGCTGATGGAGAGAAGTCAGGAAAGGGTCTAAACACACCCCTCTCAGAAAACCCCCAGCCACTCCCTCCACAAGATCAGGTCACCTTTCAATGACCCAAAAGCTGCAATTTCCCAAGGAGCCGCAGTGAAGAAGTGCTCATCAGTAGGTAAAGAATAGGAACCATAAAAACAAGCTTCTCAGAAGGCTAAACTGCTTTCAGTTAGAAGACTGTATTTTGTTTTAAAGCGGCAGAAAAAAGATCACTTTACCCCTTTCTCTACCAGAGAATCACACAAAGCAACCAGGAGAATGAGAAACAGAAACATCACATCTCTGACAAAACCAGAGACATGTGTGACCCCAAACCCCAACATGTGAGCAAGAACTGCCCAATGCTGCAAAGGTCAGACGAGGGTGTGGGAAAGCGATGAAAGAGAAAGCCTGTTGTCCCAGATGCCGGACAGAGCGCGCAAGCCTACTTCTGAAGAAGTAACCCCTTCATTCTAAGGGGGCAAAACCAGCAATCCATTGTTTCAACCAGTGGGAACTGGCTCAGGGACTAGGTGACAGAGGCAGACCCATCTGGCATGGAGACATGCACACACACGGGTCAAACCTACAGGAAGCAGTCTGTCAGGGAGGCAGGGCAACGGGGGGACTGCCTGGGGGATCCCAGCCACAGAGTCCAGATGTCTGAGGGCAAGAACGGCTACTGCGCAGTTCACGTCCAGAATATTTAAGGAAAACTCCAGCTAAGCCAGCCCTCTGCCCAAAGATTTTCTACAAATTTCTAGATGAGGAAGGAATCGCCTCATTCAAAGATGCATGACAATTGAGAAAGGATCTAGCACATATTGAGCGATACATTTAAAAGTGGTCAAGATAGCGAATTTTATGTTAAATGTGTTTTACCACAATTTACCAAAAAAAGTGCCTAAGATCTCCAAGAAGACTACCAGCAAACAGGGAAGTTATAAGAGAAACTAACTGCAAAGAACATATATCACAAAATTTTGTCATGTAGTAAATAAAATATATTTCCATGAATTTAAAAAAAACAAAAACTGCGATCTCCTCCATGAAAGTGTGTAAAACAGAGCTAGCTACAAGTACTTGGAAAAGATATGAGACAACAAAAAAGTAGATAAAACATTTAAGGGCCGAGGTCAGGGAAGTAGAAGAGAAATAAATTTTTCCATTATGGAAATAAAAAACACATGGAAAAGTCATTGCTGAAAACCCAGTACAGGACACACAGAATAGAAGTTAAGATGACTCAAATCCACAGATTAAGAGGGCTCACTATGTTCCAGGAAAAAGTGATTTATAGTTCAATTAGTAAGGTATATCCTAATAAACCTACTGAACTTAAAAAAAGTCCAAGTAAAACACAGGCTGCCCTCATATTTCCCCAATGCGTGGTGCACAGTAGAAGAGAGCAGCGCGGTGCCTATTAAGTGATCAGCAAAAGAAAGGAGAATCCAATTATTCCACAACCGGTGAGGCTGCCACTGAATATGAAGACAATAAACAGGGCGCCTGGGTGGCTCAGTGGGCTAAAGCCTCTGTCTTTGGCTCAGGTCATGATCCCAGGGTCCTGGGACTGAGCCTGGTGTGGTGCTCCGCACTCAGCGGGAAGCCTACTCCTCCCTCTCCCTCTGCCTGTTGCTCCCCCACTCGGGCTCACTCTCTCTGTCAAATAAATAAAATCTTAGGGAAAAAAAAAAAACAAACCAGTTAATGTATGAACTATGAAGATCCCAGTAGGATTACAAAAGGTTTATTTTTTAAACTAAACAAACAGGTTCTAAAGTTCATATGGAAAAATAAACAAAAGCAAGAAAAGCCAAGAAAATCCCAAAGTGGCTACCTATAAAACTACAATAAATAAAATAATGTAGTTCTGGCACATGGACTGGATGGGTAACTAGCTAGCTAGATCAATGAGATGAGAGGGTTCAGAGAGACACCCCAAGAAATAGAAGAATCTGTATATACTACAAGGGGTTTTTCAATCTGTGGCAGGAAGACAGATGACGCACAATACAGCCAACAATGCCGTCACAACTGAAATAATGCTGCATCTTCCACAAAATGAATTTTAGGTAAAAAGAAAACCATAAAGTACTAGGAAAAAGTGATGGCAGACTTTCAAAAATAATCCTGAGTGGAGTAACCCTTCCTAAATATATCAAAAGTCCAGAAGCCAAAAGAAACAAGAGAAAATCCAGCTGTGAAACAGAGGACTATCTTCTGCAGGGAAGAAACACTGCAGTCCAACAAGGAACAAGGACCCCTGTCGCTTACACACAGAGCAAGGGAGCACATGCGCTTAGGGGGCCGGGGGCAGAACACTGAGGGAGACGTGCTTCTTCAGTGTACACTGTCCTGCATTTCATAACAAACACATGATAAAACAGTTAAGAGGAGATGAGCTCGTATTCTACAATCATCTTTTCTACTACTCTGGGTTGATAAAGTCTCCTCATTTTTGCGAAATAACGGTCTAATAGGTAGGATGAGCTTTTTACGTTTTTATTTAAATTTCGGTTAGTTAATATACAGAGTAATATTAGTTTCAGCTGATCTGTCTAATAGACAGTTTATAAACTTTAATGTCTTTGTCTGGCAGGACAGAAAATGCTTGGCAACCTAAATTACCACCCAAATGCTGAGGGGACCTTACTGGCCCCCTACATCAGAAAGTCTGGAGCCCCTACAGCACAGGTAATGATTATATGGCCAACCTCTTAATAGGCAAGATATGCAAGAAATAAGACCAAAGCTGTAGTAATCCGGCTCCTTGCTCAGGAAAGCATGGCTGCCAATCACTGCTAATCGTCTTGGCGTCAGGACAGGGTCTACCCTGCAGGACCGTCGATTAGAAGTGCTTTAGCACATACCTGTTCAAGAACAGGTTAAGACCTTACCTCTCAAACTGGGAGACCAACACACCTCGAGACAAGAACAGTCACAAAGTTTTATAATTTACAAACGTGTTGTGTGTGTCTCTCCCTTTTTTTTTAAAGTAGTCTCCACGCCCAACACGGGACTGGAACTCACGGCCCCCAGAGATCAGGAGTCAAGTGTTCCAGCTACGGAGCCAGCCAGGCGCCCCTCCATGTGTCTCCCTTTTGATCTTTGGTATCAGCCGTCATGGAGCATAGGTAAGGCAGACAGCAGCTCCACTTTGCACTGAAGAATTAAGGATAAGAGAGATGAGATGACTCTAGCTCTCTCCCTTGGGTTCTCATAGTCTTTTGTACAAAGACATGTCCCTCCTCCTAGACCTATTCGCCCATTTCCACTTCTTAACTCCTCAGCGCAGGGACCATGTGCTATTCCCCAACTTCCGGACTACTGATGGTGCTCACTCACTGCCTGAATGAGTGAATGACACATGAGAACTAAAAGTCAGATGTTCTGATGCCTGCACCGGTCACCTTGCCACTGTACCAAAATGGTTACTAGGTCTAACTTCCCAAATTTGAAGAAACTGAGAAAGCCTATTTGGATGAATAAACCTAAGCCATATATTTGATAGTTTAAATCAGACTTAAAAAAAAAAAAAAGAAAAAAAGATAAGGGATAGTACCATCTGAACAACAGTATTAGGAGGTCTGCTTTTAAGAAGAGCTAAAAATCTATCGTTAGTATGTTCCGTGGTATGCCGTTACTCAGTACTCTATTTGCCAAATGTGCAGAAATAACTGCTCAAATCTAGAAGGACATATGGACATATTAAATTACTGTTTTTATCATCAACCCCATTTAATAGACTAGGAAGCTGAGGCTCAGATAAGTTCAGTGCCCTGCCCGCAATCACAGAGCTAATGAGGTGGCAGAACCCAGCCTGGCACCCGAGTGAATGGTCCCGGCGGCTTATTCTCGACTGCTCTGCTGCATTCGCTTTCTTGTTAAATGATGCTCATAACTGGGTGGCAACATTAAGGCTCCTTTTTACTTTCGAAACTTCAGATCTTTCAAGAACAAAAGTCTGACAGGAATACAGAGATTTCCACTTTATTAAAAAGATAACCACTTTCTTTTTCAGGTGGTTTAAGGGGTTCTCCCCTGTAATCTTGCTTGTATTATTTAAATGATGCATAAATCTTCCCTTCCGAGATCATGCGGAAGATAAAGCTTCCTTACCTAAAATACAGGAAATGTGAAATAGAGATGTTCAGATTAGGAAGACACTGTTGACCTTACATAAATGCTGCCAGGAAGGCTGTGGCAAGGCTAGCTGTGTGTGGGCAAGGGCCGGCTCCTCGGGGGCTCTGCAAGGATGAAATGAAGTCAAGCTCCCAGTCCGGACTGGGCCTCCACAGTATTAATTATCTTCTTCATTATTGTTGTTAAAACTGCTACTATCACATTCCTGCCATCAGATGATGTGCATCTCAGCCTGTTTCCACATTTTCCAAACTAGGCTGACTTTTCTTTAATACCCTACTGTGCCGCCCGTGATCCTTTCCCCAAAGCTAGTTCGCATGGATTAGGGCAGCTGAGAACCAAGGGGCTTCTTAGAATCAACAGTTGTTTTATTTAGTGCAGTTCGGTTCATGTATTTTCAGCTGCCTTAGTGATCTAGTTTTAGTGATATTAACACAAAACAAAACAAAGCAACAACAACAATATGTAACCTACATTTTTAAGACTCCGAAGAATTTTGCATCTACTAGATTTGGGGTCCTCTACTCGGTTTATGGGTTACAGAGGAATACACACTCTCTGCCTAGGAAGCAAAGTACTTCATTCTAGATTAAGTTTGTACAAAACACTCTCTTGCTGCCACCAGCCCAAATGCTGGCTCTTGACAACCACAACAGAAGAAAGAGTTTTCTGTTGTGGTTTTTGAAACACCAAAAAAAAGATCACAAAGCAAAAACACTGGTTGTAGTCACAGTTATCAGGAGCTCTGGACTACGTACTAGAAAGGTCTTGTTTCAACCAAATTGCAGCTTAGGTGAAAAGATAAATTGTGTGAGTTTGTTATTCTTCAAACTGCTGGGAGGCCACCAAATTCAAACAGCCAAAGGACTCCAGCCAGGAGTGAAAAAGGCAAACGGGTGAAATCATGGGGCCTTTACACCATCTCTGTTTGAAAAAGTAGGATTCAATTGCCTGATACCCAAGTCAGCTTCCATTTCAAACAAACAAACCACCTGAGAGCCAGGCCCTGCACAAAAGAGTGAGCTTATCTTTTCAGACCAGGATTCTCAAGTGGCACTCTTCCATGTCTCCTACCAGTCTTAGGCCTTCTGACTTTCTCTGATGCCTCAATTCCCATTCTTACTGACCTAGTTGCTCTCTTCTAGCTACATGAACACAAAGATCCCTGACTGCAGCCGCTGGAGAGCCAGGCCCCATGGGGATGCACACCAAGAAAGAACTGGCCCCTAACTCAAGGATCTTAGGAGCTCTGGTGCCTCTGTCAAGGCCTGGCCATCTGTATTCATCTACTCAGGCTGCCGTGATAAAATACCAGAGACTGAAGGGCTTGAACAACAGAAGCATATTTTCTCATGATTCTGGAGGCTGGGAAGTCCAAGATGATCAATGTGCTGGCCAATTCGGTTTCTCCGGAGACCTTTCTTGTGTCTCTCTTAGAAGAACACAAATCCTATCAAATCAAGGGTCCCACCCTCATGGCCTTATTAATCCTAATTCAAGGCAAAATGTGCTATAAGAGATGCATAGCTAGGGTGCGAAGGCTTTAGAAAGAGTGGGGATTTATTAGGTGCAGGGGTTGGGGGGACGTGTTAGCAAAGACCGGAGGCATAAAACTGGAAAATGTGAAGAAAGAGGAGGTTGGCACGGCAAACCGGGCTCGGCAGCTGCCCCATCTGCTTCCCGTTTCTTGCATTCTCCCAGTTCTGGCTCTAACCCAGGCTCTCCCCAACCCCCTACCCACACTGAGTTATACCTCCATCCTTTCAGGTCTAAACTAAGGATCTAGGTCAACCCATGCCAGCAATACAGAGAACTAGTTATATATCCAGAGAAAGGAAGCGCAGAATGCAGGGAGATCAGCAGAAGCACAGGAAGATCAAGAGCCTTCAAGTCCCCAAGGGTCAAGACTGTTCTCTACGCAGTGGCCAGGGTTACTTTACCAAGCAAAAGCCAAATACAGTTCCTCCACTTAAAACCCTCCAGTGCCAGTGACTTCTTACCTCACTCAGTAGAGGCCAAGGCCCTTACCAGGAAATGTTCTACTCTTAGGAATTTCACTCTGGCTCTTCTATCTGTCTGGAAGGTTCTTCTCCAGGTAATGGCATGGTTCCCTCTCTCATTTCCATCAGGCTCTCATCATAAGACACTCTCCCCCAGCTCCCCGTATCTAAAATTTTAACACTTACTCCAGACATTCCACATCTCACTTTGCTGCTTCATTTTTATCCTCCCAAGCACTAATCACCAAAATTCATTATATATATTTTATTTGTTACTGTCTGTCTCCCCCACTAGATTAAAATGCCTGCTGCTATTTTTTTATTTAATAGAGAGATCACAGATAGGCAGAGAGGCAGGAGAGAGAGAGAGAGGGGGAAGCAGGCTCCCTGCTGAGCAGAGAGCCCAATGCAGGGCTCAATCCCAGGACCCTGGGATCATGACCTGAGCCGAAGGCAGACACTTAACCCACTGAGCCACCAGGCACCCCGACACCAGGGATTTTTAACTGTCTTGCCCAACACCGTATCCTCAGCGTCTCAAACACTGTGTGGCACACAGTATTTAAGTGCTGAGTGAATGAGGACAGGATCCTCACAATTCTAAGTACTCTGGGTCCCTGGAACTCTGGAACCAGGCAGAGAAATAAATGCACAGGGGACTACCTCCCTCAAGAGTGAGGTAAAACGGAAGAGAGGACAGCTCTGTGGAAAAAAAGATTCCCAAGCCTTTATCACAGGTCAAATAAGCATGGGGAAGATCTAAAACAAGAGGCTGCCCATGAGGAGTGAACACCTAAACAGGGATTCAAAAGCAGCCCATGAAAGAATCAGAGGATAAGCAAGAAGCCAGCAATGTCGATTTCAGCACAAAAGAACAAGGAGGGCTCTCCTTGCTGAGTGTTCCCTAAATGCCAGGCCAAGCAGCTGATATGCACGATCCCATTCAATCCGGGCAATCCTAACAAGGGAGGTATTACCATTAGCTGCATTTTACCCAGGAAGCACAGAGCTCGGAGGCTAAGGCAGTCGAGCTAAGAGCAGTAGCAGAGCTGGAATTTTAAACCGTGTGCGACGCGTTTCAAAGTCCACGCGTGACCTGCTCTGCTCTCTGGCCCTCAGGATCTTGGAAGGGAGAGTGAGTCACTGGGCTATTCCCCCTCCCTGCCTGAGAGAGAAGCCTTCACCAGACCTCAGTGGTGAAGGGCACAAGGCCCAGTGGGCAGAGGGGCCTGGCAAACGAGGGCTCCCACAAGGCTCAAGGGAGGCCTCCCTGGAGTGGAGGGTGCACCGGGGTGTGCCTTGGACAGGGTCAACAGCAGCACCAGAAGCTGCAGCAGCGGGAGCAGCCACGAAGGCTAATTATCCCCGCTGACCCGCCAGGAACTCTCCTAAGGTCTTTAACCTACTGAACCAACCCCACGATTCAGAGCATTACCATCCCCATTTTATACTCAGGAAAATGAAGTCACTGCTCAGGTTAAATATTTGTTCCCAAGGAGCAGAGCGGAGATCGGAATGCACGCACTTTGCTCCAGGTTCATCCTGTAGAGAATTATTCTGGCACAAGAGAAAGTAGGGGAAAAGGGCTGCCCAAACCTACATGACACGTACATGACACACATGCACACGATCCCCCCAGGCGTGTGACAGAAGTCCTCCCTTGGCTTCTCTGAGGCCCGTCCCATAGTTACTAATAGCAGTTGCGTCCTGTACTCTCCCCATCCCCACCTCCTGCCTTCATCGGCCCTGATGTGTTTGTTGCCAGGCTGTCTCCCAGAGGCCTCTGATCTAATGGCAAGCATTTCTCCCCCAAGATGCTACCCTCAATTAGTGGTGAAATTTAAATCTGCCACGCAGAAAGCACTCTGCTCATTTACCCAGGCAAACGAGCTAAGTCAGGAGGAAGGTCACAGCTCTAAGTATCTGTCAAAGACCATTTTTAGAGAGGGCTTCCATTTGCGCGGAGAAGATGAGGGCCACCTCTGACCTGCAAACGACGCAGACAAGCTGAATTACAGCCGCAGCCCTCAAGCCGTGGCTCTGGGGCTCGGCACTCGCCCTCAGCCACCCCAGCTCGTGCAGCCTCACCTTTCCTCCCCTCACAAACTGCCCCCAGGGCTGAGCCTTTCATTTTGGAGTCTCACTGGTAAGTATCAGCAAGAACACCTCCTTGTCTGCGGGGCAGAATAGCCAAAGCTGAATCAGAGAGCAATGCTCTGCAGTGGGTCGGCAGACAAGCGCCATGGGGTTATTGCGATCTGTGCTAACCACAGTCTCAACTCAAAACCACAGACAGAACCCCAGCAAAGACAACAGTGACGTCACAAGGTATCAGAAGAATTCAAGATTCTTTCAAGCTGGACCCACTTTGCAAACAGAAATGATACAGCTGCTAAAAGAATATGAGAGACAGCTCTGTGGACCCACACCCGCCCTGGCCAGAAGCAACACTCGCTCCTTAGAAGACAGGAAACACAAAGGCACAGATAGGGAGTGAAGGGAACTCTTACTGCTTTAGCTCACAGCTTCACAGATGATTATCCCTTCAGGGACTGAAAGGTCTTTTAAACCATCATGCTCAACATGCTGAAATCAATTATTAAAAGCTGCCTCACTCTTGGTTTTGTACTTGAAGCACAAGAGTGTGCAAACACGCACCAAAATTCATGTACAAGAATGTTCCCAGCAGCGCTATTCACAGCCACCCCAACCTGGAAAGCACCCAAAATGTCCACAAAGAGCAAAATGAATAAACAGATAGTGGATTACTCGTATGACGGAAAAGCACACGAGGAGAACAGTCTCCAATCCCATGGCTGAATTTACAGATTCGACCGTGGGCCGGGTGACTCTCACGGACATGGCGCAGAGAGACAGAAGCCACACACCAAACCGCACATTTGGTACAAGCCTACTTTCAAAACGCGAAAAGACAAGCTTACCCCATGCTGTTAGAAGCCAGGAGAGTGGTGATCCCTGGCAAAAGGGTTCTGTGGGAACTACTCACCTTCTGTCCCCCGAACCGGCCACACAGTGGTGCTCGGTTTGCGGCCGTTCACTGAGCTGTAATTTAATGACGGGTGTACTGTGCTTTAACAGACGCTATACTACAATAAGAAGTTTTAAAAAAAACTGTCCCTAGTCGCTGTCCCGTCTCATCCCCAACTGTTCTGGGGAGATGTCTTGCTTGGGTTTCTACAACCACAGCAAGTCAGCGACAGGCGCCGCCAAGATACCGGCTACCACCAATTGAATGAGTCCTGGGGACCAGGCATCATGAGAGAACGTCACAAACAGGAGTGCATTTACTTCTCAAAAACTCTCTGAAGGAACTATTTTTATTCCCAATTTGGAAGAACAGAAAAACAAAGCTTAGCCAGTTCAAGCCGAAGGCCGGCTACTACCTACGGAAGTCAGGATGCCAGGGGGTGACACCAAAGCTTAAGGTCCTACCGCTGGGCTATCGGAATGGGAAACGTGTTTATGTTATAAATGCTGAAGTTACATTAGGCCCTCAAGCTGTTTTCTTTTTCATGCCACTGACCTTTTTGATTGAGTCCAGGCCAGCTGTCTTCTAAGAGCTATCACATTCTGGACTTGCCTAATTGTTTCTTCATGGTAAGATTCAGATTATGCATTTTCAGCAAAGAGACACAGAAGGTTTGGTTGAACTAACAGTAGGGGTGCCAGGTCTGGTCACTTTGTTAAGGTGGTAATCCCCAGATTTCTTCATTATAAAGGCACATTTCCCCTTGGTAATTAATGTGTCGGGTGATATTTTGAGACTATGTAAATACCAAATTCCTTCAGAACTGTTCCCCAGTGATTTTTTTTTAAGGTTTTAAAAATTAACTACTGAGGTATAATTTATATATGATAAACTATATCCATTTAAAGGGTACAATTTGATAGTTTTGAATATGCATACGTGCGTGAAATCATCACTACAATCAAGATACAGAATATTTCCATCATCCCCACGTTTTTCCCATGCCTCTGGCCATCAGTTCCTCCGGCCACTCCTTGCTCTCAGGCAACCACTGATCTGTCTGCTATCGCTATAGATTAGTTTGCATTTACAGAGCTTTATATAAACAGAATCAGAATTTGCAGTCTTTTGTGTCTGGCCTGAACCACTCTCAGCATATAATGCTTCTAAGATCCAACCATGCTACTGTACGTAACTGTAATTCTTCCTTCTGGCCCCTGAGTAGTGATCCAGTCGATGGCTGGATCAGTGTTTATTCACCTGCTGACAGACACTGGGTGGTTTCCAGTTTGGGGCTCTCATGAACAAAGCTGCTAGAAACGGCTGAGTACAAGTCTTTGTGTGAATATGTTTTGTTTTCCTTTCTCCTGGGCAAATACCTAGGAGTAGGATGGTTAAGTATACATTTAGCTTCCAATAAACTGCCAAAGTTTTCCAAAGGGAGTCTACCTTTTATATTCTTATCAGCAGCGTATGACGGTTCTAACTGCTCCATATCCTCACTTGGTCCTGTCACTCATTAAATTCTCCAGTGATTTTATTTTTTTAAGATTTTATTTATTTATTTTTTTTGTCAGAGAGAAAGAGAGAGCGAGCGCAGGCAGAGGGAGAAGCAGGCTCCCTGCCGAGCAAGGGGCCCCATGCAGCATTCGATCTGAGCACCCTGGGATCATGACCTGAGCTGAAGGCAGATGCTTAACCGGCTGAGCCTCCCAGGCATCCCTCCCCAGTGATTTTAAAATCCAATAATGTTCCTTGCCTGAATTAATTGTGCATTTGTGTGATTATGTCTAACTCTCCCACCCCAAACATCATGGGGTACACTTTAGTTCAACCCAGTTCCTAGCATATAATAGGGGCTTCATTAATATAAAGTCAGTAAATTATCTGTTGAATGAATCTGCAGACTTCCCCCCAATCCCAACAAAAAGACAGTAAGCTAAAATTTTTAAGACCTACTAGTGACTTCTCAGGAAGTTTCTAACTTTCTTTCATTCTTTCTTTTTTTTTTTTTTTTTAAGATTTTATTTATTGACAGACAGAGATCATAAGGAGGCAGAGAAGCAGGCTAGAGAGAGAGAGAGGCAGGCTACCTGTTGAGCAGAGAGCCCAGGACCCTGGTATCATGACCTGAGCCAAAGACAGAGGTTTTAACCCACTGAGCGCCCCAAGTTTCTACCTTTCTATAACCCTTGGTGCTGTGTCCTATATTCTACTAAACCAGAGAGGTCAAGCTTGACCTGATTCTGCTGCCCAACAAGGAGCAGTGCCCCAGAAGGCAAATACAGAGGCCCCTCTTGCATTACACAGCCTGCTTAACGTGGGCAATGAAAGTTGTGTGGCTCAATTCCAGGCCCTGAAGGAAAGGGGTTTGAAAAGAAATATAATGCTAACTAACTAGAATTTAAATAAAGATTTGAAAAGAAAAAAAAAAAAAAAAAGAGCATCAGCTGCAATACTGTGCCCAGGCAGGTGCTGCCTTGAAAAGCCATGCCCCAGCCCTGTCCCTGGGTGAGAGTCGGTCTAAGAGCAGTGGAAGAGACTATTAAGGCTGCCACCCTCTCTCTGGCCAGACTAGCCCTGCACTTTATTGACACTGGGGTCTCCCTACGGCTGATAAAAGATGCTGACCCCTCCCAAGGGCCCGCTTCCTGCTGCATCTGGGTTCTTCGAGCAACAAAACAATCTCTTGTGAAATGAGGTCGCATATGCCAAGTGCCCAGTACAATGCCTGGACCATAGCAAGCTCTCCATAAATGTGTCAGAAACAGAAAGTGGGGAGAGTTAATATGATGGCAGGCCATCTTTGGCATTATTATTTTAAACAGCTGCCAGGCTTCCCTGGCTGCAGGGACTTTCTCGTTCAATGGGGACAAACTGAAATTAAGATACACTAACAAAACCATGGCCTACCAGTTATTTATACCGTATGGTCTGACCGCATTATAATTCAAGATGTAAAAGAGGGGCCTTCCGCCCACATGAAACTGCTTCTCCTTGGGAACAATTTCTTTTCTCAGCCCTCTGTGGCACTTGCTATAGGAACTGGTCACCTCTTAATAAGCCAAGCAATAAAGAAAGGGACTATTAGATGGGAAATCATTTTTGCCATTGCTGCCCCACCCCCTCCCACTGCCAAAAGGAAAAGGTTGAAGAT
The DNA here is from genome assembly GCF_009829155.1 of Mustela erminea. NCBI lineage: Eukaryota > Metazoa > Chordata > Mammalia > Carnivora > Mustelidae > Mustela > Mustela erminea. Next base: position 3,385,867 of record NC_045632.1, on the reverse strand, counting down.
CATAGAACGAGGGGCCAAGGAGGTTTAGTCTTACACATTATTCAGAAAAATCATTCCTAGGGAATGCTATTTTTAGTTCATGGCTGACAAGCGAGGCCACAGGCCCTCAGAACACATGCAGTAGCGCCCAGAGGAGCAGGGCACAAGGCATTCAGCCTCCAGGATACGAGACCTTCGGGGACTGAGGGGCAGGGACACTTGGAAGCTCCCTCACGGGGTTTCTCTGCTGTAGGATGTGGATGTGTCCCCCTTCCCACGCTGTGGCTCAAAACTGGTCCAGAGACCTGGGATTTAAAACCATTCTGCGACCACAGTGAGGTATATAGATGACACACTTAGCCTGACAAATTTTTCTCATATTCTCAGGAAGACTGTAAGTAGGTTCTAAAAGTAACTCCTCCGGAGAGATGAACTCTGGACAGGACTGAATATTCCTACTTCCTGCTTTGCAAAGGAGAGCACAGATTAACTTGGCCAATCTCTTTTTACTCGGGAGTCACAGTGCTGTAGAAGGGAAGCAGGGGCTCCACTGCCCTGACAGTTTTCCATGTGGAGGGAAACTGGGGGAAGAAAGTATTCTAGCCGGAAATACAAAGTCAGTCTGACCTCCAGCAGTGACCCCAGAGCAGCTGCAGAAGATCTGAGCTCGCTTCCAGCCTGATCCCGTAACTAGAGCAGAAAGTGAAAAGCTGTGATCCTATTAGCACAGCAAGCACAGAGATGGTCTCTGAGCCTGGACTGGGTTCAAGGCATCTGCAAATCAATCCAAAAGCTGTTCTACCTCCTGGCCATTTCTTGAACACATTCCAATTTTAGGAAGTATGAAACAAGGGTAAGTGAACTGGTCAGAAAGCTCGGGGTGGGGGGGGGGGAGGCAGATGCAATCCAAAATGAACCTCCCACTTGCAGTGCTGGAGAAGACCTAAGAATGTGGCGCTTTGGAGAGGTCCAACAGGGTCCTAACAGCAGCAGAAGCAAATTTTGAGGTGAGAAAGCAGTGATCCTTTCCTTATGGTCTGTGTCTAGGAGGAGCTGGCAATTTACTCACAAACTATGAGGAGGATACAAGGCAGTCACAGGCACCTGCCGCGGGCCACCCCTGGAATGTGGGGTTGCCGGCAAACAAAGCTTCTCTCCATAGACTCTCCAAGGTGCCCCCACCCCATCCCTGGCGTCCATCTCTTGCCACCCTCTTCTCAGGTCAAATTTAAAATGAATTTGGCCTGGAGATGGAATCATAAAGATGATGCCGAAGGTATATATGTGTAAAAGTAAAACAAAATATAAGCTTCAGAATGGTAGGCACATGATGTCTTGTGGGGGTAGTATTAGCAGAAAACGTAACTGAACTATTTAGAGATGGGGATTGTAAAGGACTGTCACTTTCTATTTTATATCTGTATTTATAGTAATTTTTTACTGTGAGCAACCTGATGATTCTTGTAATTTGAAAAAATAGTAAGGTGACAGGATGGTTCGAGTTGTCCCCATTCACAATGCTCACACTCCGGCCTCTTGAACCCAAGGTCTCAGCAGGAAGGTTTTTGGCAAGGCTGCTGTGAGACTGGGGCGGGGGCAGCAACCCAGGCCCTGAGACACACAAGGAGAGGGGCTCCTTTCGGGATTTCTTGCTGGATTTCATACCCACCATAGTAGGCAGGAGTGTGAGCTCCCAAGCATCGGCTTTGAAAGTGATGATGCAGTATTTTATGTGCCAGGACAAGCAAAGTGCCCAGGTGTATGAGACAGACACAAAAACTATGACTTTCGACTGAACTGCTTAGGACAGACCCTGCAAACACATTTCATTTGCAGTGTCCTCTCCAATTAGCCAGATGAACTGCCTGAACTGCCACATGGAAACGAGTCCCAAGACGATTTCTATCATGAGCAAGAGAGGGAGACGGGATGGAGAGGTCAGGTGGCAGCAGAGGCTCTTCCTAAGTGCAAGTTCAGTGTAAGTCAGTCAGACCCGGGAAAACACCTAATCCATAATTCATTCAATCATTCCACAAAGTCTCATCAGTCCCAGGCCTCTGCTCAGCCAGGAGCCGCACGATGAGGCAGCCATGGGTGGTGTCAGAAGTGGGCTACGGACGCTGAAGGGCTACAGACCGCACACCACGCGAGGTGACATTCTAGAAGACGACTGTCTAGACTTCTCAAATAAGGTTATCATTCAAAACAGAACAAAACAAAACACATCAAAAGGCAAAGAGAATTGTTCTGACCTGAAGGGACAAAGGAAGCAATAGCCGAATGCACTGTGAACACTGCTTGGATCTCAGAGCAAAGTCTCAGCTGTAAGAGAGAGTTTTAAGTCACCTGAGTCAACTTGAACATGGACTGCATGTGGAACACTACTGAACTAACGCTATCATTCTTGAAAGTGATAATGTCACTACAATTATAGAGGAGAAACTCCTTAATCTAAGGGATATACGCTGAGATTTTTAGGAGTGAAGTGATGTGGGATCCATGGCTTATTCTCAAATGGCTTAACAACAATTAAAATTAGGGGAAGAAAGGGCAGATGTGGCAAAATGTTAACCCCCAGGGAACACTGAGTCATTACCATACTAGTCTCTCAACTCTTCAATGGGTTTTCCTACATTCCGTTTAGAAGAGGGGGAGAAAGCCAAGTTACAGGTATCTCCAGTCACTGGCAGAGCCTGACGGGCAGCAGAAAGCAGCAGCAACTCTACTGGCGAAGTGGCCGCAACAAGCAGCACAAGATGCCCGTGCCTGGGCTGCGGGCCACACGCAGCGCCTCAGGCAAGTCTCCCGAAACCTCAGGGGGAGTCCATGGAGCCAGGGCTTGTTATCACCCCCAGTTTACAGATGAACAAATGGCAGAGCAATGATCCCAGACTTGGTCTAACTGCAGATCTGAAGCTCAGTATCATTACTCCAAAATGCCTGTCCTAGCTAATCTGCTTAAGTCCATCAGGAGGAGAAAATGCCACAAGAGTCCCCAAACAGGGGAATGCTTAAATGGTCTGTGATCCAGGTACTTCCTAGAACATTATGCAGCAATTACATGTCATGTTCTTTGAGGGAGATCCCCTCTGCTTGCTAGATGGGACGCTGCCCGATTCATGAATACTTAAAACCTGTTGCTCTTCAAATTAAAAAAAAAAAAGAAAAAAAGTCATATTTTCATGAAGTAGTTAATGACAGGGAGCATGCTCACAAAGCAATGTCTGGCTTAAAAAGCAGTGATTCTCAAAAAATGGTCCTCCAATCCACCTCTAGGTCACTGAATCCTTTTCCTGCAGGAAAACAGGAGTAGATAAGCTGGTAAAGTCAGGGCTCTTTTGGCTCATCTAAGTTATGCTAGAAAATTTTTAAGAACTATCATACTGCAGGGGCACCTGGGTGGCTTAGTCGTTAACCATCTGCCTTCAGCTCAGGTCATGATCCCAGGGTCCTGGGATTGAGCCCCGCATCAGGCTCCCTGCTCAATGGGGAACCTGCTTCTCCCTCTCCCACTCCCCCTGCTTGTGTTCCCTCTCTTGCTGTCTCTATCAAATAAATGAATAAAATCTTAAAAAAAAAAAAACTATCATACTGCACACTCTGACTTATGTAAAAGTAAAAACCAACACGCAAACGCAGAGCAGTAAGGCTATCAGGAAACGCAGCAGACCATCAACAGTGGTATTCACTAAGTGGAAGGTCAATGAATCTTTAAATTCTTTCTCACAGTTTTTAGCACTTGTTGAATTTCTATGAACATGCCTCAATTTTATGAAGAGGAAAAAAATTCTTTTAGGGAAAAGAGCATACAACCCCCCTGCCACAGACGCTAAATTCATAGATACCACATTTAAAATACTTCTCTCCTGGGGCGCCTGGGTGGCTCAGTGGGTTAAGCCGCTGCCTTCGGCTCAGGTCATGATCTCGGGGTCCTGGGATCGAGTCCCGCATCGGGCTCTCTGCTCAGCGGGGAGCCTGCTTCCTCCTCTCTCTCTCTGCCTGCCTCTCTGCCTACTTGTGATCTCTCTCTGTCAAATAAATTAAAAAAAAAACAAAACTTCTCTCCTAAAATTCTACTAAGTACAAACTAATGCGGGATGAGGGGAAGTATGTAACAAAATTTAAAGGCAGGAAGGCAAGCGGGCAGACAGGCAGTCAGGAGGGGGTGGGAGAAACAGTGGAATCAAGATATTCCAGGTTGAAGACCACTTACTTAATCAACAAGTAATGCATATCGTGTGCCACACTCAGAAGAACAGAGAAGCCTACTCCCAGCAAGCTGAAATGTGCCTGAGAACTACCAGGGAGGTCACATTCAAAGGGCTACTGGCGGTGGGGGGTCTTGGAAGAAGGAGGGCAAGTTCCAGAGGCAAGGAGGAACGCGGGATACATTTCATACCACACGAAGAACACATGCAAAGCAGAGAAATACAAAGAAATTCCGCTGGTGGGAATGCAAGCTGGTGCAGCCACTCTGGAAAACAGCATGGAGGCTCCTCAAAAAGTTGAAAATAGAGCTTCCCTATGACCCAGCAGTTGCACTACTCGGTATTTACCCTACAGAGGTAGTGATCCGAAGGGGCAACGTGCAGCTAAATGTTTACAGCAGCAATGTGCCCAACAGCCAAACTATGGAAAGAGCCCAGATGTCCATCGACAGACAGATGAGTGGATAAAGATGTGGTATCTATATACAATGGGATACTATGGAATGGAATACAGCCTTCAAAAAAATGCAATCATTTGCAAGGACAGCCATTTTGCAACGACATGGATGGAACTAAAGGGTATTATGCTAAGTGAAATAAGTCACTTTCTCAGTCAGAGAAAGACAATTACCATATGATCTCACTGATATGTGGAATTTAAAAAACAAAACAGAGGATCATAGGGGAAGAGAGGAAAAAACAAGACGAAGAAACCAGGAAGGGAGACAAACCATGAGAGACTCTTAATCCTAGGAAACAAACGGAGGGTTGTTGGAGGAGTGGGGGTGGGGGGATGCGGTAACTGGGGGACAGGCATTAAGGAGGCACGTAATGTGATGAGCGCTGGGTGTTATAGAAGACTGTTGAATCACTGACTTCTACCTCGGAAACCAGTAATACATTATATGTTAACTTAAATTTTAAAAATTAGGGAAAAAAGAAATTCAGCTTGTATTCTCGTAAAACAATTTAAAAATTAATGCTTGTTGTAGTATAAAACAGAAAGTGGGGGAGAGGAAAGGGCTGGGAGGCTGCTTCCTCCTCTCTCTCTGCCTGTCTCTATCCTTACTTGTGATCTCTTGTGATCTCTCTCTGTCAAATAAATAAATAAAATCTAAAAAAAAAAAAAAGAAAGAAAGAAAGAAAGAAGAGCTTTTTGGTAGAGAACTTCGTGAAATCAGGAGGGACTGCAGAGCGTGATGGTGGGGAAATGGAAGTGAAATGGAGGAGACAGAGCTCAGAGATGACAAAGCAAAAGTGACTTAGACATAGACTTGGGAACTGACTGGAGATGACCCTGCAGGTTTCTTGGTGACAGGGTGGACAGTGGCACAGTCTCACAGAGCTTTTTTTTTTTTTTAAAGATTTTTATTTATTTGACAGACAGAGATCACAAGTAGGCAGAGAGGCAGGCAGAGAGAGGGAGAGGGAAGCAGACTCCCTGCAGAGCAGAGAGCCCGATGCGGGGCTCGATCCCAGGACCCTGGGACCATGACCTGAGCCGAACGAAGGCAGAGGCCTTAACCCACTGAACCACCCAGGTGCCCCAGTCTCACAGAGCTTTAAGAAAACCAACAGCTGGGGCGCCTGGGTGGCTCAGTGGGTTAAGCCGCTGCCTTCGGCTCAGGTCATGATCTCGGGGTCCTGGGATCGAGTCCCGCATCGGGCTCTCTGCTCAGCAGGGAGCCTGCTTCCTCCTCTCTCTCTCTGCCTCTCTGCCTACTTGTGATCTCTCTCTGTCAAATAAATAAATAAAATCTTTAAAAAAAAAAAAAAAAAAAAAAGAAAACCAACAGCTTGGTAGTGGCTGGTGGTAAAGCCTTAAACCCACAAGTATTCACAGGCAGAAGGGCAAGAAGAGGCCCAAGTGCATCCGTGGACAGCAAACCGTGAGTCACGGGCTGAGAGTGAGAGAACCAAGGTGGGTGGGGCAGGTCGAGGCCACTGACATGCTCAGCTAGAGGGCAGGTGGGTGACGTCCCTGCACCTCAGGCTACGGCAGGTGAGCCACGTGAGGAGATCATTCACACGAGGCTCCCAGAAAAGGGAAAGCTCCCCTGACAGGAGAAAAGCAACTAATACATGCTGAAGGAATCAGGGAGTAACGCTATGGGGAAAGAGTAGCTTAGCGCACACCACCACCTTCCCCAAGGCATCAGCGCGAACGCTGCCAGTGACGGACAACTTGACGTGCTGTGCCACACGGTGTGATGCATCAAGAACACAGCATCGCTTCCCTGCTGTTTCTGCCCAAGGTGCAAATACGAACCTAATCATGAAGAAAACAGCCCCAAACCACCAAACTGACGAGGAACCTACTACAAAATAATGATCTGTATTCTTGAAAACTATCAAACCCATGCGGCGCCTGGGGGGCTAAGTTGGAAGCATCTGCCTTTGGCTTGAGTCATGATGCTGGGGTCCTGGAATGGAGCCCCACATCGGGCTCCCTGCTCAGCGGGGAGCCTGCTTCTCCGCCCCCCACCACTCCCCTGCTTGTCCTCTGATAAAGAAATAAAATCTTTAAAAAACAAAAAACAACAATAAATTATCAAGGCCATGAAAAATAGATAGGCTAAAGTGTTCTAGATTAAAAGAGACTGGAGGCTTGACAACTAACTCTATCGTGTGGTGCAGGGTTAGGTCCTAAACCAAAATAAATTTGTGTTTTGCTATGAAGGACATGACTAGGACAATTGATGAAATAAAGACATTCACAGACTGGGTAGGTTAGTGCTGGGTCGGTGCTAATGTCCTGAGTGTGACAGCTGCTTGGTGATTATGGAAGAGAATGTTTTTAGAAAATACACACAGAGACAGTTAGAAATAAAGGTGCATCAGATTTGCAAACTTCCAAATATTTCAGAAAAAAGATACAAATAAATATGCAGAAAGAATAGTGTGGGGAAACTGGTAAAATCCTTTTAAGGAACCTGGGAATTTTTCTAACTTTCAATCTGTTTAAACTTAGAATTTTTATGCCTTTCCAATAAGTCTAAAACAAAAAGTTCAGGAAAAAATGCCCCCCCACCCCCGAGCTGACACAAAGTGTCTCTCTGAAGTGCTAGGTCAACAAGTACAGGCTTCAGTCACCTGAATCGAATCTCTGTGCAGATTTTCTCCTTACCCAAGGGAGAGGTGCCAGAGAGAAATGGACATAAAACCAGGGTCAAAAAGAAGGACAGGGAGAAAAGGCTTTGGGAACAGAATGAACTAAACCAAGCTGCAGATGTGCTACGATTAGGTGAAGTGCTTACTGTGACTCAGCCCTGGTGTGTTGCAGAGAAAACTCTGGAAAGAACTACAAAGTCTTTAGCAGGCTTCAACTTGAAGCTTATTTTCCCTGATTTGGCACATCCTAAGTAAATATTAATGCTGTCGTGCAGCTTAACAGGATGCCGCTGAAACTGCGTGCAGAACCTGGGACACACGCGGTACTGAGCATTGCCACAGAGAACACTGGAATCAGAGAGACACAGAGCAAGGCTCTAACCCCAACCTGGTTTCGAATTAGTGTGAGCCTGTGTTCCTGAGCACCCCCGTCAATGCTTCACAGCTAACAGAACCACGGGCCTGCGACACCGGCTTCTCCTCCAACTCAGCAGCTCCGAAAGCACCCGTGAGAAAACCGAGGGAAACAACGGCATGAAAACGGAAGCTCCAAGGGTTTTCAATGAGAGACAGAAGAGACACATCACCGGATCCCACTAAATGAACAAAATGGATGTTTTCAACACAGGGAAAATCTCGTCACTGCAGGAACAATGTGGAATACATGAAGACGGATGGCACGTTAGCACCAAGCTGTCAGTGGACTTGAAACAGAGCTGCCTGACCAGAAGAGAGCCAAGGATCCTCTCCGGTTTTTGACCTCAGGGGGAAAAAAAAAATTCTGTCAGTAACAAATCTCAGGCACCTGCTCAATGGCCAAGGGCTGTAACGGTCACCACCATTCCTGCACTGTATTAAGCCAAAGTACACTAGCACTTGTGTCCAGTGTGGCGCTGGGGACACAATGCTAATATGACGCTTCCCCTGCCCTCAAGCAGCTGACAGACCCGTGAGGACACACACCAGTGGGCTGCCCGCTGTACCAGGGAGCTGACAGAGCTCAGAGGGGCACCTCACACCAGCCGCAGCCACAGTCCTGAGAACCAGAGGCTCCGCACACTGAAAGGTCGAACAGATCCCGTATGTCAGCCTCAGAACCACGCGCAGATGGAGAGCCGTCCAGATGGCTAGCTCCTTCTCAGAAAGCCTCTCACATTTAAGGTGAGATGATCCCAGAGTCTCCAAATGGCTCAGGCCCCTAGAAAGTATCCCGGCAGTGAAAGCCGGCATCAGTTCTGAGCGGCACTCTTACCTGTGGCTTCGATGTACTCAATACACCGCTCAATAAAAACAGGGATGGGCTTCTCTGGAGTCACGACAGTTGTCAAGGGCACCCCAAAGTAGTTACTCTCCCAGGTTGCCTTTGTGATGGATGGCCGGGGTTTGGGCTTTGGTTTCTGTATAGGAAAGAGAAAAGAAAGCACAAAAACAGAGTGAGTATCAACTCAACAGCTCAAACATTGGTAAGGCTTCTAGAAGGGAACTCACGGTGGTATGGAAACTGCTGGAAAGACTCTGAACAGGATAGAGACCCACTCGTTCTCACTAATTTTGTAATTTCTAGCCTCCGAATATCACACAAGATGCCAGCAAGCTGACACACAGTCACACCTCTGGTGTGAGACTGCATTATTAAAACAAAGGTGTTTATAAGAAGCAGGCCATGTTTAGTTAATAACAATGAGATGACTATCCACATCCTTTATCAGGGGTGCCCTGGAGTAAACAGGAAGTTTTCCAAACATCCCACATGGATAATGAATGTTATATACTCAAAGATGGCTAAAATCTTTAAAAAGATAAAAGACAGAAATGAGAATGAGTAATTTCCTCATTCCAGAAAAGAGAGCATGCATTCTGCTGGGGCTGAAAACTGCAAGGGAGACCCTCCTTTGCTACATTGGCCTGGGTTAATCCTCAGCCGTTTAGGAATGAGGGAAGGGTAAAACCAACTAATCAAACAGGACAAAGAAAAGAATACTTTGTCCCTTGCCCAGCAGGTCCCTTCCTACTACGATTTGAGGGCTCACTAGGTGCCAAGCAAGTCCCAAATACTACTTCGTTTAAACCTCAGGACATTACACTTTACTGAGAAAAATGTCCCACACACCCGCCCAAATGACACAACTAGTAAGTGCCAGTGCTGGGAGTCAAAACCAGGAGGGTTTGTCTCCAAAGCTCATGCTCATAAACACTACTGAGATACTCTTCCCAAACTGATCAATCCTTTTATTTTGAAGCTCACATGAGGAAAAAATGCTCTAAACAAATGGTCAATTTCCTAAAAGCCACAGAAATAAACCTGAAATTTTGGCCTTTCGGTAAAATAGCTAGGTGAGCATCTTTCGGTAAAATATGTGAGGAGGAGGGTAACCAAAGAGGACCAAGGTACATGGACTCAGGTGAAGCTCCAGCAACACAGTTTCATCTCCAAGTTAATGAGACCAAATTAGAAGAGCAGGTATAGGGGCATCTGGGTGGCTCAGTCAGTTGAGCACCTGCCTTCTGCTCAGGTCATGATCCCAGGGTCCTCAGCTACTCCCCTTGCCGTCCCCCACCTGCTTGTGCTCTCTCTTGCACACACTCTCTCTCATATAAATAAATAACATTTTTAAAAAAGATTTTATTTATTTATTTGACAGAGAGACACAGTGAGAGAGGGAACACAAGCAGGGGCAGTGGCAGAGGGAGAAGTAGGGCTCCCTCAGAGCAGGAAGCCCAAGGCGGGGCTTGATCCAGAATCCTGGGATCACAACCAGAGCCAAAGGCAGATGCTTAATGACTGAGCCACCCAGGTGCCCCCAATAAATAAAATCTTAAAAAAAAAAAAAAAAGAGCAGATTTATTACGAATGTATACAACCTATATAATTTAAAAGCATTTAGGGGTGGGGCTCCTAAGTGGCTCAGTCAGTTGGGCATCCGACTCTTGACTTCGGCTTGGGCTGTGATCCTGGGGCTGTGGGATCGAGCCCCACCGCAGGCTTTTCCCTCAGAAGGGAGTCTGCTCCTCCCCCCAACTACCCCTCCCCTGCACTCTCTCGCAAATAAGTAAATTTTTAAAAAAGTGTTTAGGGGAGGGGCGCCTGGGTGGCTCAGTGGGTTAAGCCTCTGCCTTCGGCTCAGGTCATGATCCCAGGGTCCTGGGATTGAGCCCCGCATCGGGAATCTCTGCTCAGCGGGGAGCCTGCTTCCTCCTCTCTCTCTGCCTACTTGTGATCTCTGTCAAATGAAAAAAAATAAAAAATAAAAAAAGTGTTTAGGGGATCTTTGTATAAAATCCACTAAAGGGGACATCCACCTAGCTGACCTGACCACCCTAGGTCAGCTGACCCTGACCACCCTAGGTCAGGGTCAACCATTTCTCTTTCCTTATCCTGCCCATCCTCATTCCTTCTGGTACCTCTATTTATATTGGGAACAAATCACTTCCTGTTTAGTCTGAGATTCTTTGAGGACTTCCTGTGCAAACAAGTGGCAAAAAAAAGAACAGTGAGAATAAAATGTGCACGAAAGAAGGAACAAGCCCTTGTGGGCTGGGGTCGGGCATTATCTGTAAGGAACACCCAAAGGCAAAGACAATCCAGTCTTCACAGAGCTGGCTAACTGATTCAGTCAGGAAGATGAGTGCAATGGAAATGGATCCTAGAGTACCAGAGAACCATGCCCTCCACAAGGCCTACCCTGCCCCTGTCCCGCTCCCCATGAAATCAGCCACACAGTCTCTCAGGTTGCAGGGAGTGACTGCCGCTATCTCTAGGCTCTGACCCAGACTTTTCACCAAAGTAGTAAGGAAAAGCAAATCGATGATTTATGATGTATCTTTACATGAGATAATTTAACCAATCCAGACTCTCTAGACTCAGGCATCTTCTACTTAGAAGAAGTACAAGAGAAAGAATTTAAGGGTTGACATCTTAACAGACCTGGGTTTGAATCCTGAGAGACAAGTCCTGTGACTCTGGGCAAGTGACTTTGCATCTCAGGGACAGCACCTCCTCACAGAGGGGTCTGAGGGTGAAATGTGTGGGACCTGGCTCAGGGCCTAGCAGACAGTAGTCATAATTTGAGGAAAGAGAGGGGGGACTGCTTCTGTTATCACACACTGTCGCAACTGGCTAACCATGAGTCAAGCTATGGTCTCCCTTAAAAATGCCATACAGTTTAAATTATTAGCTCCAGAATCTGAATATACAAGGAAGCCCGTCTGGATTCCAGCGACATTCTTTTTATCAATCTCAATCCTGCAGAATTCGCCTGTCAAAACTAACACAACAGCAGCACCATGCTTCAGTAAAACTGATGCTTCCAAATAAACTGTTAAGGGATTTAAAAACGGAACTTTAAGAGAAGCTGCAAGGAAGCAGCTTTTCTAATCACCATTAAGGTCTTCTAACCAGAGTTCTAGTAAACAGATAATAAATTTTGATCTTGTACTTCCTCTACCTTCTCAATACTACGACAAGATGAGGTGTGTTCTAACAATCTAAATTAGCTAGAAAATTTACCCTCCATCAACTGAGTACTACGCGCCGGACCCCTGCTTACGTTCTTTAGGTTTCATTCCAGAGTCAAAACAGATCTGTACGTGTGGGTTTTAAGAACCCCATTTTACAGATGAAGAGGCTGAGTCCTAAAAAAAATTCAGTTACTTGCCCAAGTCAGTTCTGACTCCAAAACCTGTGTTCTGAGTTACTATGATTTGCTGCCTTCCTCTGAAAGTTCCCGGGAGAGGCAGAATGAGTAAATGGATAACGGAATAAATGATTATGAGTACACTGATAACCTGGAGAATTTCTAGGGTAATAAAGACCCACTCACATAAAATCCCAGGGATCTTTAAGCTGGAAAAGGAAAGAAGAGAGACCTATGCAGTTATTTCAAATAGCTACAGAACTATCCACTGAAAGAAATAATTTTATATGGTCCCAAAGGGTTATGTTGGGAGAGATAAGAGGAGAACACAGATAGGCAATTTTGGCCAATATAAAGAGAAATTAAAAAAAAAAAAAATCCCCAGCTGTTTAAAAAGGAAGGGACTGCTCTGTAAATACTCAAAGCAGAAACCAAATTACCTGCTACACCCGTTGTCAAGGAGATCCTGCCATGGAAGTCCACATTGGACAACTGCCCTTATCCCCCTCACCCCAGAGAATCCAAGATCTAGTTCAGTGCCTTTATTTATTCAGCGTACAAAATGCGGGAACGGAGAGTGAGCTGTCGCAACAGCACCAACTCACCTTGCTAAAGGACATGGATTCTCTCATATTTAAACTGTGATTTACCAAATGTCCAAACACCTCCGAGAAGTAACTAAGGGCTCTGCAGGGTGTCACAAAATTTGGATGGGAATTCTTGCACAACTAGTTCTAAACCTTTCCAGTAAGGAAATCAGACGTCGTGGTGCACACGAAGAGGTGGGCCAGATTGCTGATGTAACAAACAACACATCAGGCACCTGAAGGGTTACTGGGCACATGTCAGATGGAAACGCCACTCTTTTGAGTGGCCTGCCAGCTGTCTCAGTCCCCGGTCAGACATGGGTCGCTCATTATGGAGTCCCTGGGGCACTCAGAGCAGCAGGCCCCTGGAGAGGAGAAAGTAATACCATCCTAATATCAATCTTCTTTTGAGGGCACTCACATAGCAGGCTGAATGGAAAAAGGCATCTAGCCAGAGGAAAGCAAACCCTGAGAATAACTGACACATCTGCAGTTCTCAGTTGAGTCTTACTGGGTGGGAAACGGAAACTGGTGATTAACTAGGAGTGGCCCCGTGTAGGACACTGCTAGGTACTCTGCACAATTATCTGAAACCTCACCACCATCTTCTAGGTAAGGGTTATCAGCACCATTTTATCAGCAAGAAAATGGGCTCAGAGAGATTCACACCCAGCGCTGAGAGCTCGGACCCAGGGCCTAGTGATCTATGAACACCAAAGCCCCTCTCTGCCCTACCAGAATTCCACGATGGGATGCCATGACCAAAACAAAGCGCTGGCTCAGTCTGAGCCACCTTCATCTGTCTGCTGGGATAGATACATTTTTTGAATGAGTGACAAAGTCCATTGTTCTTTACTTCAATTTCCTCAAAAACATGCCTGATTCTTAGGCTTATAATACCCAGGTGGCAAAGGAAACAAAGAAATGAACCAATCGTTTACACCAGTGTGGCACTGCAAAGAAACAGCGACGAACTTGCCGCTGGCCCCTTGGCTTCTGAAACAAGGAAAGAGCATCAAGGGAAACTCCCAACTTTGTCGGACTCGGAAAACATCTGTCACCTGCTTGTGGGGTGGCAAGCCCACTCCATGGCCCCTCCGAGTCCACAGAGGCAAGAAAAAGATTAGGAAGCCAGCCAAAGAATGAGAAGCTTCCATCGGGCTGCAAGATGACTGGGTTCCAGGGCCTGACATGCAGAAGGCACTCATTAAATTTCCTGAATGAAAACAAGTTTCCAATAATGCACAGCGCCAATATTTCTTTATATATTTTTTTAACTTCAGCTGAGATGAGGACGATCTATGTGTGTACAAAGGCTTTTTCTTGGGGCGCCTGGGTGGCTCAGTGGGTTAAGCCGCTGCCTTCGGCTCAGGTCATGATCTCAGGGTCCTGGGATCGAGTCCCACATCGGGCTCTCTGCTCGGAAGGGAGCCTGCTTCCTCCTCTCTCTCTCTGCCTACTTGTGATCTCTCTCTCTGTCGAATAAATAAATAAAATCTTTAAAAAAAAAAAAAAAAAGGCTTTTTCTTCTCCTAACATAGTGTTTGTTGCCCTCCTGAAGACATGAGAAGGTGAGGCTCAGAAGGTCTTATTCATAGCGACAGTACACCCCAGACTCCCTTTAAGGAAAAAAAAACCAGTGAGGTGATCGATTCCCTACATCACTGTGTGGACACTAAATAAAGGACAGTCATTTATGTACACATACAACTATGTTCCTGCTGGAGTCAGTTCCCAGAGAGCAAGGATCTTAGCATTTCTCTTTTTAAATGAATTATGCCCGAGGTCACACAGCAAACTAGCAGAAGAGCTAATACTGCAACCAAAGTCCTCTCTCACCCTCAACCAATTTATAATCCAATCAGTAAGAGATGAGATACATCCCTAGCAAATGAAGCCGATCTAGGTATCAGATGAGTTAACAACTGAGCCACAAAGAAAAAGAGAGTCTCCCAAGACTTCCAGTGGGGAGGTCAGCCATTCTTTCTGGATAAAGAACATTCTATCTTCCGTGGGAATAGCAGGTAGTTATTTAGTGACCCTAAGCTGACAACCTCAAATACTCTCCTGGTCTCTATAAAATACCTTCAATACATATAAAATTACTGATCTAGACTTCAGAGTCCGAAAATATGATCACTACAGTTGTACCACCTAGCACAGTCTTTTAAATGCTTGGTAACCCATCTAATGAAGGAAATAAAAAACAGAAAAGAACACAGGCTCTTGGAGTCTTTTTTTTTTTTTAAGGACAAATGTCAGGGACCTGGGTGGCTCGGTTGGTTAGGTGTCTGCTTTCAAATCAGGTCATGATCCCAGGGTCCTGGGGCTGAGTCCCACATCAGGCTCCCTGCTCAGCAGGGAGTCTGCTTCTCCCTTTACCCTTTCCCCCTGCTCGTGATCTCTCTCAAATAAATAAATAAAATCTTTTTTTTTTTTTTTAAAGATTTTATTTTTTTATGACAGAGATAGCAAGAGAGGAAACACAAGCACGGGGAAGCTGGAGAGAGAGAAGCAGGCTCCCTGCTGAGCAGGGAGCCCAATGCCCCGGGGTCAATCCCAGGATCCCGGGATCACAGCCTGAGCGGAAGGCAGATGCTTAACAACTGAGCCACCCAGGCACCCCAATAAAATCTTTAATAAAGGACGAATGCCATATACTGAATGTAGTCTAGAACAGGGACGGTGTCCTCTAAATGAGGACAATTTTCCCTCTCTAGAGTGATTTTTAGGAAAGCCCTAGAGAGAGAGAGAAAGAGAGAGAGAGACACACACACACACACACACATACAGGCACGCCCGCAGTTTGCCAAGTTGTGTAGTGGGAGACCCTGGACTAAACCTAAGTGGTAGGAGTCAGAAAAACCAAAAGATTCCATACACTACATTACTACAGGTTCCCCACAAAGCACCTTCTTGCATTCTATATTCAACATTCCAGCTTTCTGATTAGCAACAATTCTCTCATAATTTCCAATACATCTTCAAAAGAACCTTTTCAAATCAAGTTTCTCACTCGTGCCCTAAATGTATGCTTGGTTAACTGTTGCTTCCCCTTCTGGCTCTGCAAAAAAAAAAAAAAAATCTAAGCCCAAGTTTAAGAGAAAACCTGACGGCGTTCTTATTCTCACTGGCAAAGCCCGTTACGAAAGCACAGATGCTTACTAGACTTGGGCTCCGTCATGCTGGCAGTCAGTATTATGACCTAGTCAGGCACTGTCTTGGAGCATCTTTATTTAGGGATAGAAGAGGAAGTAGCACAAAGTCTCGGCCTTCCTAGCATCCCTAATCCTCTGCCATGATGGAAGAAGAAAGACATGTCATCCCCTCACAGGCCCCAAATAAAGTGAGACCACAGCTTTTTTGCTCTAGAAAGGTGTGAAGTCTGGCAAATCTGGGTCACTCCTTGCTGTCTCAGACTGAATAGCCAGTGCGACAGGGGCTAACTAGAAAGGAGGGCCCACCAGTTCTAGGAAAGTTTTTTACACACATCCTGCCTGATCTGACACGTACTGGATTTGGACTTCTCAGAGTTCCATGTCAGTTTTTACCTGCTTGCCTCCTCTCAAATACTGAATCAAATGCATTCAGAAGACCTTTCTCAATGGAAGCAGAAGTGAGTCTTCACTGCAGCTGAAATACTCTGCGTTCCTACCAAGATATTTCAGTATCACTAGGTGGTGGACAAGAACAAGTTGGTTCAGTGATGATCAGAGCAATTCTCTGCTCTTTGAAAAATAGATTTGGGTTGCCTATTGTAGTTTTTTTTTTAAGAACAGGTGTGCTGTAAGCTAAGGCCCATAGTTAAATACAGTCTATTTTTGTCACCAAAAACACACTACAGCAGCTCTTCAGGCTTAAAATAAACCAAGAAAATGCGTGACACCAGTTCAAAACAATTTCTCAAAGTTCCAGAGGCTATTTCAGTGTCTCCAAGCCTTTTTTGTCCTCTAGTCAACTAGACTCTGAAGCCAGAAACAAACGGCACCAGGCCTTTCTTAGAGGGTAGTGTGGGGAAATGGATTTTTTTTAGATAATAATCACAGTCCTCTGAAATGAAAAATTAACTAGACTGATTGGTCCAAATGTGTGCCTGGCTATTACATACTACCGTCTTCCTTGCAGGCCAGACTCTCAGAGCCCTCTGAAAGTGGAAGTCAGAAGAGCGGCTTCAAAAATCTCCACTCCTCCATCTAGTAACTACACTAATGTGGGTGGTGGCAACGGACAATGCTGGGTACCAGGCCCGGCTCACAGTAAGCACGCAGTACACTGAGGGAAGTGTAAGACCCTCCCCATGGTATTTGCAGCCCTCGCTCTCTACAGTAGCTTCTCTAGGTTTCTTTCAAGTGTTCCCCCTACCCGGGCTCCAAGTTCCATACTGTTTTCTCAACAGCTCTCCCCACGAAACCACCATCTTCACTGCCTTTGTCCTCCTCACACCGTATGTCTCAGTTCAGATACTGGTTCCGTGAGGACCTTTCCCAGCTACCCTGGTGAGGTTAAAAACCCCTCACTCTACAAGGCCTTAGTACCCTGCACCTCCGATCTGGCAATATCCAAAAATGCATGTCAACACATGTTTAAAATCCATCATTCCTTTGACGGTACACCGGATGGACACAACCACCACACACACAGTGCTTAAAGCCAAGTGCACAGGTGCTCAAGAAACCATGTGCACTGAATGCTCCTTTCCAAAACTGAATAGATGAGCGTATGTTTTGGGGGCAAAAGTATTTCTTTTAAAAGATAACAATTCTTTCAGGAATCAGAAAATCCAAGGTCAAATAGGCACCCCCACCCCATTTGTAAGACCATGGCATTTACTTGGCCTTACAGCTCACTGAGTAGGACCAGCCCCTTCCGAAGCACACACTGAGAGTCTTTCCTGAGCAGGTTACAAAGAGCTCGTATTTCATACCATTCAGCTTGTCTGTCAAAAATGCAACATCCCTCCCTGGGGAGCTAGCAGTCCAATTCCCCAGCTGGTTTTTATTCACACTAGAAACTTTAACTCCGTTCTCGGCCTCACAAAATGAGAGCTGTGTCCACACAAAGCCACAACAACCAGGCGATTCACTGAATCCAATGAAATAAGCCAATTCACTGGGGGGGTAGGGGGGAGACACAAACTGTCAAACTGGTTACTTGGTGCCTTATAGACCAAACAATGCGTGATTGAATTGGTTTGCTTTTCAATAGGTTGTCTTGTCATGTGGTAGCTACAGTGAGTGAAAGATTTTCTTTATCATTCTGTTTTGTCTTTTTTTTTTTTTTTTTAAACACAAAGATAAGAGCACATCAGATAGAAGGGTGAATAGCCAATAAAGTCCTCTCTTTAAATCCGTGGTCAAACACACTAAATTCAGCAACTCGAGCTACCCAAAAGGCACATTTTGTGGAGCAAGATTCCCCAGGCTGTTTTTTTGGTTTTAAAATGAGACCCTGCCGGTCCTGATCTCATCTTTGCAAACGCATGGTACTGAGAGACAGAGACCATGTGCAACACCAACTCTTTCCAGACAAAGCAGCTATTCATGGGCCCCACTGAAGTGCAATCGTAGATTTTCAATTTCATTCAGCTGAGTGCGGAAGGCTCCCACTATGAGGGTGGGTTGCTAAATGGTTCAGCTGGGAAAAGGACCCAGAATGACAGTCAGCTTTACAGTCTGCACTTTCATTAACAGAAATGAAAGCGATTCCCTCACACTCTGACTCCAGTTTTACAGTAAAGAGCTAATCTAGCAAGTCAGCCAAGGGAGCTGGGCAATTTCTCTTTCTCCACATCATACTGGTACCCAGAGCATAGCTTTTTGTTGTTGTTGTTGTTAGGGCTGTTGCTAGGTAAGTGCCGAGAAAGCTCAGTAACACACAGGGTTAAAACTTACACAAAAGGGAGGGACAATGCTGGACCCCCAGGCCTTCGGCTAGGCCAGACCTGCACTCTCTTCTCCTTGAAGACAACAGGCCCGTTTTTACCTTCAGGCCTTTGCTTCAGTCCTACTCACTACTCACCCCTGGAGCTCTCCTTAAACACCAACACCGCCATGCCTACCCACTGCCCAGGCTGCAGGCCGCTCAGTGTCACATGTGCATGACCTCACTCTGCTTCTCACAGCTGTCTGAGGAAGGCGCCACAGTGTTCTCCCTTTCTGCCCAAGGGATATGGAGAAGGGAATCCTGTACCCTCAGTCCCAGTGAGGGAGTGGAGGAGTTGGAATTGGACTTTAGCCCCTACCCCAGAACCCGAGTCCCTAATCACTCCACACACTGCACTCGCTCCTTAACCGCCCTGGCCTGGGCCTGGGATTTCTGCTCTGCCCAACACAGTGCCCCCTGGGCAGACCACCTGTTTTCGGTAGTTATGCAGATTTTGCTGCCTCAACTGGGAGCTCTGGTCTGGGCAAGAAGGATCTGTGCCATTTCCCCAGTGGTGTCTGGCATGCAGGAGGCACTAAGTGTGCTTTCCATTACCTTCCATTACCAACTGGCTCCCCGCTCACTTCAAATAAATACTGTATTGCTTTGTCATGCCAATAAAAATCAAAGGCCAAATCCCCCACGTAAAGGTTGGCTTGGCATTCTCTGCCGCGTGGTATCTTGCTTTTCCAGTAAAACAAGTGTCAGTCTGCTTTCTTAAGGCAACAATTTTAATAGGAGGTTCGCCCCAGTGGGAAAGAGAATAAAGGCTCTGCTTATCTGCGCATTAGGATGACAAAGCAGCAACACTCTCTTCAAAGCACTATTTTCCAAGGCAGGAAAAGACAATTTCACCTTTTACTCACACTTTCCAAAGGATACTCCTGAACCGACTTCTGGCACGCTATTGCTCTTGGGCCAGAGGTAGCATTTTTATTTGACTTGAAGAGGTGTGGCCCACATAACTAACAGAAGGGAAGTGGATCATTTCTTGCGTGCTGACCCAGCAACCCGGGGTAAGGAAGTTCTAAGTTAGGAAGTGGCTCTTTAAAAACATAGACACCAGCTGCTTTCTGCTGAGCCCACCGTGTGTGCTCTTTAAAGCATGGCTTGTCTGGGAATGTGTCTTAAAAGCATCATCTTCAACAAGTATTAAAAATGTAGCTAGAAGCCAGAAAATCAGTTATAATTCAGTGTGCTATTATGTCGCCCTCCTAATTCCCAGGTGCGCAAACACCCCCACAAATTAAGACTATCAGCATTTAGATAAGCTATTCTGGTAAGTCTTCATCAGGAGTGGAGGAAGAGAAGAAAGTCAAAACGTTCAAAATGTTTGGATTCTGGTATCGTTAAACAGGGGAGCTCTGAGGAAATACAGGGGGCAGGTGAGGCTACTTTCTGACTTCCTAAGTAAGAACTGTTTTCCATGGGTCTACCCACTACTAACCCTCGCAGAACAAAATACTGAAGGCAGGTGAAGGAATCCAAGTGGAAAAACAAAACAATGGGAAATCAAATGCCTATAATATTTACTAATGTTCAATCCAGAGGGGTAGAGGAACAGAACACAGAATGATACCGCCCTGCCCTCTCTGAAACTACACTGGTAAGAAAATTCTGGAAGCTCCAGCCAACAGTGATTGGGGAGCACCATGGATGCTCTCAGGGAACACAGAGTGAATACATTCTTCTTGGGGGGCCATGGCACCATGTTCCTCCATCTCCTTACTGGTTAAGGAGTAACTTACTCCTCCTTCCTCCTTACTGGTTAAGAGGGCCCTCTTAACCAGTAAGAGCTGGAGAACTAGCCTTCAGGTGATCTTTTACAACAGAATTGTCAAATTCTTAAAACAGCCTGGACTCCAGATCCTTCTGATTTGGTGTATCTTATAATAACGCAAGCTTTAGGCAAGCTTTCTTCCAATGATCCCTGACATGTTTTCAGACAAGTCACAGACAAGTCCTCTGCTGTTTCCTGGTCAGGAGAGGATGAAAAGTTTTCAATGCAGAGAAATCATTCTGTGTAACCCAACGCTGGTTGTGGGCTAGCACATAACACGTAGTCCTGTTGTCGGGTCTCACCAAGATGTCTTTCTCTGAAAAACAAAGTATTTCCCCCTATTCTTTTTTTTTTTTTTTTAAGATTTTATTTATTTATTTGACAGAGAGAGATCACATGTAGGCAAACAGGCAGGCAGAGAGAGAGAGAGGAGGAAGCAGGCTCCCCGCTGAGCAGGGATCCCGATGCGGGACTCGATCCCAGGACCCTGAGATCATGACCTGAGCCGAAGGCAGCGGCTTAACCCACTGAGCCACCCAGGCGCCCTATTTCCCCCTATTCTAAAAAGGCGGGAGGTGGGGGCACCTGGGTGGCTCAGTGGGTTAAGCCTCTGCCCTGAGCTCAGGTCATGATCTCAGGGTCCTGGGATCGAGTCCCACATCGGGCTCTCTGCTCCGCAGGGAGCCTGCTTCCTCCTCTCTCTCTCTCTCTCTGATTGCCTCTCTGCCCACTTGTGATCTCTCTCTGTCAAATAAATAAAATCTTAAAAAGGCGGAAGGGACACCTGGGTGGCTCAGTCGTTAAGCATCTGCCTTCAGCTCAGGTCATGATCCCAGGGTCCTAGGATCGAGTCCCACATTGGGCTCCCTGCTCAGCCAGAAGCCTGCTTCTCCCTCTCCTACCTCCCCTGCTTGTGTTCCCTCTCTTGCTGTCTCTGTCAAAATAAACAAACAAAATCTTTAAAAAAATAAAATAAAAAGGGGGGAAAAAAGAAACAGTTAGGAAATACCTGTTCTGTCTCAAAGCCTAAGCCCAAGGCAACAGGGCACTGTACTCTGTACGCTGTGATTCTACACAAGATAAAGAGGTTTTCTCTGCTGCTGCATTTGGGACTGTTCCCCCTACATCTGACGGCAGGTCTGACACTCATATGTGCGGTTAACTTTCTGCCCATCCTGCTTTGGTTGGTCCCTAAATATAATCTGAAGCCATCACTGACAGCAGCAGCATCTCACTCAAAGTAACGCAGCTGGAAGGCACTCCAATTTTACAAATAGGGGACACGTTTATTATTTTGTGTGTGTGTGGGGGGGTGGACAGGTTTATAACTCACACTGGCAAGATTCTTACTTTTCATTTACTTACCTAAGACCCTTCACTGATTTGTGTGCAAATAAAATCATCATCCAATTTTTCCTAATCTAAAATGGCAGCAACCTGGGCTGCCTAGGGGGTTCAAGTCAGTTAAGCGTCTGCTTTCAGCTTGGGTCATGGTCTCAGGGCCCCGGGATGGAGCCCCGTGTCAGGCTCCCTGCTCAGCGGGGAGCCTGCTTCTCCCTCTTCCTCTGCCCCTACCCCCAACACCCTGCTTGTGCTCTCTCTCAAATAAATAAAATCTTAAAAAAAGAAAAAGAGGGGCACCTGGGTGGCTCAGTGGATTAAGCCACTGCCTTCGGCTCAGGTCATGATCCCAGGGTCCTGGGATCGAGCCCTGCATCGGGCTCTCTGCTCAGCGGTGAGCCTGCTTCCCCCACCCTCTCTCTGCCTGCCTCTCTGCCTACTTGTGATCTCTGTCAAATAAATAAATAAAATCTTAAAAAAAAAAAAAAGAAAGAAAGAGAAAAGAAAATGCAGCAACCTTTACAGGTCAGTGAGAGGAAGAAGGAGCTTTTATGAGTCGCATGGGTGAATGTTTACTTAGCAGTTGGAGACTGAAGCTGCAATTTTAGATTCTGGTGTTTGCATAAAGAAAGAACAAGCATGTCGTCACCAGCTTGGCTACTTGTCAGGATACCGGCAAGCTCTACACGACCTGCTCACTTTGGTAATTACCTAACTATTGTTTTGGACAAAGACAACTCAAACTCAAGCTGTGTGTCTAAGGTCCTCACTACTTGCGAGCTGCTAGGAGTAGCAATCTGAGACACTGCTTATTTCATGCTAAGTCAGGGAGTAAATATACACACAGACCAATTTCTTTTTTACCGGAATAAGCCGTCCTTGAAAAATCATCACCATCATCCGTCAGCTCTCACTGAGACACTGTGTGAACCACTGCCGTGACTCATGCTTCAACTGGTGTCTTACCTTAGTGTTCCTCCTCAGACTGCGAAGAATATTCCTCCGCCTTGGATCTTCGTCTGTCTCATAGGGAATGACAGCATTGTCCCCTTTATAACCTTGAGATGCCTGATCCTCCTCTTTCTTCCGGATGGGCCCCAGCTCGTCGTCGCTCCCCACACTGAAGCTCGTCCGGTAACGGGCAAACCTCCCCAGCCGGCTGCATCTCGCCCTATACAGCACAGGCTTGCTCACAACGGAGACCTTGCGGCCACGCTCCAGAGAGCTGGTGTCCATTTCACTGTCGGAGCCATTGCCACTGCCGTTGGACTGGGCTTTGTTGATATTCCGAATGGTGATGATTTTGCCTTGGGTGCTGTCATGGGGCACTGAGTATATGTTTTCTTCTTCATTCCTTGGCTTGACCACAGCATCCATGGGTTCAGCGTAATCAGAAGGATCAAACCCATCTGGAGGTAGCCAGGTGCTAGAGGACACAGACTTCCTCTGTCCATCTCTATGGCCTTGGTCTAAATAAGACAGATCCCCCTTTGTGATATCAAAATGCACGGGAGGCTTTGGCTTGACGGGTGGAGGTACTTTGTTGTTCAGTTTACTCTCAAAATTACTCATGATGAAAGACAGCCCATCATTTCCCTCCAATTCCATAGAGAGCTTAGAATGGTCTTTGGACAGAGAGGGCAGTGATGTGTCTTCTCGAAACATGCTGTAAGAAGAGGGCTCGATATCCTCTTCCGAATCCTGCAGGTTTGAGTTGCAGAGTGGAGAGCCTGCTCGGGGGGAGTTAAACACCTCTTCGGTAGTGCTACAGGCCTCGGCAGCATTATCGTACATGTGAGTAGCCTCGATTATGTTCTTTTTATCCACCACATCTTTAAAAAATGGGTGGAAGAGCTCAAGTTTATGCTGGGGTTGGCTACAGGGGATGCTTGTGAACCTTCCGTCAATTTCTTGAGCAATCTCCTCTCCCTCACTCAGCTGTTCCCGACTTAAGTCATTGTCCAGGACATCTCCAGTGCCATCAGCGAGTGCGACCAGCTGAACGGGGATAATATCCTGCACTTCACAAAGAAAGGCACGTAACATAGCCAAGGAGGCCTTACGTTTGGCTGAATAAAAAACAATGTACCCATGGACCAACCGGCTTTTTCTGATGCTAAATGAGGAATGGTACGAAAGAACAGACAGTTCGATGCGCTTCTTGTGGAGTCCGATTGGTAGTTCAAGTAAAACAGAGTTGTTGCTTCCACAATGGGAAGACTTACAAGTTTGGGACTGAAGGACAGGAAAGAGTATGTCATCTGCACTGAAAGGGTCTCCACACATCAGACACATGACAATTCGCAGATCGACGTCAGCCAGATCTTTGATGCTCGCAGTAGAACTGACCAGGTTTAAGTTACGCTTGGAGTCCAGGAGTCCTTTCAAAACTTGACTGATTTGCTTTTCATTAATGTTGCGTCCATAACCAATGCCAGCAGAAGCAGGGTCGAGAAAGACACACTGCAGTTTGCTGGCAATCTGCTGACCTTGTTGTATTAAGCTATGCAGGGTCTCTCCACTGGTATCTCCTCTCTTATTAACCAAGATTAGCGTCAGGGGGAGATGGACTAAATGATTATCTCGCCTGCCGAGCGTGGACTCTCTACTCTTCTCTATACTCTCCACCACATAGGACAGCGATTCCTTTGAATTGTAAAGGCAGAGACAGCCATGGGGCTGAAATGTTGGTGTCTGGAAAGAGTTCACAGGAAGTCTGACATTCCCTTCTATCGGCCTCAGGGAAAGCTCATACATTTTACCATCTATCACATACTTGTCATCATTTGTACAGAGAGCTCGAATCTCATTGGCCAACTCACGTGCGAGGCCATCTTTGCCCAAGATAACCAAGTTGATCCTATCAATGTTGGGGTCAGAGAGTGAATTTTTCTGATTCCGGTCAGATGGCCGGATAAACCGAGAACAAATCAAATGCTCGATCTTCGCATCGACACAGGCTGGGCAG
This sequence comes from Mustela erminea, assembly GCF_009829155.1. Classification (NCBI taxonomy): domain Eukaryota; kingdom Metazoa; phylum Chordata; class Mammalia; order Carnivora; family Mustelidae; genus Mustela; species Mustela erminea. Next base: position 3,361,337 of record NC_045632.1, on the reverse strand, counting down.
CTAGGGCACGTTTCCTTGGTTGGGTGATACACAAAATGAATATGCTTCAGGATAAGGGCATCGCGCTCTGCTTGGAGCTTCTGTAATGCTTTAAATCGCTGTTCCTCCCCCAGAACATCCTGAATGACACCCATCTTCTCCTTGCTGGGCTTAGCATCCAGCTCCAGCTCATAAAACAATTCTGAATATTCCAAAAGCAGCTCCTGAAACTCTTCCTTTGCTTTGTCTATAATTTGCTTTTGGTGTTTGCCATAAATATCCATGTATACAGATTCTTCCAGCCACTGGTAGAAATCTTCATTCATAATAAAACTACGGGCCTCTTCCCAAGGCTTTCCAGGAGTTATGAAGGGAGAGGTCTCCAGGTTTTCTTTAAATGCCCTTCTCATCTCAGCTCTTTTCCTCTCATTCCGCAGCTTCTCTAAGTGGGCCTCGTACAGCTGCTCGGCAGGGACAGTATCCATCAAGTCAAAGGGAATCCGTTCATTCTCCATGTTGTCAATGTGACTGGTGGCATCCCACGGTGTCTCTTCAAGCACAACAAACCACTTGAGGAATTCTGGCTTGGTCTCCAAGAGCTTTTTGGTTTTTATGCAGCTTAGGTGGTCGATTTCATCTAGATTGGGTATAAGAGCTTCAAAAGCTAACGGCAGGGCTGCCAGATATAGCTTTCTCCTGCGCTCAATGTGCTCATGCTTGAGGCGGTGGATGTGCTGGAGAAACAGCTTCTTGGCTTTCTGAGTCCCTTCCAGGTAGACATAGTCCTGGTACTCGGGAGAGGCCTGCATCTTTCGGCTGACGCTCAGCCAGTTCTCATTATGGTTCTTCACAATACGACTCACTAGCCACTCATACTTGTCTTTTGCCGTAGCTATCTGCTGACTCTGCTGCTTGAGAGCCTCAAAATACGGAATGATTTTCGTCTTTCCCCGACTTTTGTCAATGAGTTGCACTAAGGTGCTAAAAGCCAAGTCCACATTTACATTGGATCTTGCGGAGGTCTCCACGACCTGGAGGTTCTTTTTGCTTAAGGCAAAAGTATGTGCATCTCTAATGTACCGCTCAACACCCTCATCACACTTTGTCAGGACCACCACTATGGGCTTTTTTGTTTTTGCAAGCTGATTGTAGAGATTGGATACAAACTTGAGCTGGTCATCAAAGTTCCTATTCATGCCCCTGCTAACGTCAATACCAAGAAGAAAACCATCAATCAGCAGCTTTCCATCTGGCATCTGTTTCTGCTCAAAGTCCTGCTCCAGCCCCAGCTGGTCAGTGCAAAAGTACATGAGTTTTTCAGCTGATGCGAGCTTGGTTGCTGCCGCTCTCTTGATATAGGGCTGCAGGGCCGTGCTACGATGAGGTTGAAAAGTCTGATCATCGATGAACTCAGTCTGCTCCACAATGTGCATCTTACATTCCACACAATCCTCCAAGGAACGGCTAACTTCTCCCCAGTAGAGAAAGTGGTCATTATTGACCACTCGCCCACCAAAGTCACTGGTGCTGAGGACGGAGGTATGGTCCAAGTGAAACTCATCAGCACTTGGGCGCACGAAGCGGTTGCACAGACAAGACTTCCCAATGCCACACTGGCCCTTCTCCTTCTCGGTCCCAGACAATCCCACCACACTGATGTTGTAGGTGGGAATGCGGACATCTTGCTTTCTTGCCATCATCATCGTCGACACATCCTGCCACAATCAGCCACTTCCAAGATCAGATTAGTGTTTTCCAATGGACCTGATGGCTGCCCCACATTATCAGTGGGGGCCGGCTGCCCATGCAGCAAGACTGTCAGGTCCCATAGTGTTTGTATACCAGTGCGAGGTCAGTTTTCACCACTTCTCATCGCCAAATAGTAAACATTTCTTCCTAGATGGGGGAGACAAAAAGAAAACCCATCAGCACCATAATTATAGAACCCAATTTTAATCACCGACCTACAGCAAAAGCCAGTTTTCTTGTTCAACAGATATTTAGAGTAAACCTGCCAGTAAATCTGCCAGGCCTTATGCTGAGAGAAGATGTAAGAGTACAAGTGACATCTCTGTGCCCTCAGGAGGTACAATACATCTAACAGAGGAAGACATACAGGCAAGCAGGGTGCTGAGTGCTCAAACAAGGGTCGAGGGCTCCTCCAATAAGTGGCTGATTCAAGGGCTAGAGCAGAGTTGGTACAAGATGAGCCTGGAAAATCCTATTATGCAAGAAAGGAAAGAAGTCCTAGAAAAAATGACAGGGCCCCTCACAAAGACACAGGAGCCAGCTAGAAGGTCTCCCACTGGAAAAATCTGGCACAATTTGAGCACAAAAATCATTAAATACAGTAATGAATTATAACTCAGTACAAAACAGGAACTGGAGTTCATACTATTGGAACAGAAAAAAATCATCACTCAATACTAAGGGTATTTGCACAGAATTGAGGTGTCTCCTGATATGCTACTTAACAGTTGCAAAGGCGGGGGACACCTGGGTGGCTCATTAAGCATCTGCCTGCAGGTCATGATATCACATCTGCCTCAGGTCATGGTATCACAGTCCTGGGATCGAGCCCCCACGTGGGGCTTCTCTCTCTCCCACTCCCCCTGCTTGTGCTCCCTCTCTCACTGTGTCTCTCTCTGTCAAATAAATAAATAAAATCTTAAAAAAAAACGAACAAAAAACAGTTGCAAAGGGAAGAGGAACAAAAGAAAAAAAACCCCACAATTATACAATAGAGATACCAGGTTAACACTGTGGGTTATGAAAAATATCACCACCAAAGACAGACAGAAGTATCCTGTGGGGGGCGCAGGGGTGGCTCAGTGGGTTAAGCCTCTGCCTTCGGCTCAGGTCATGGTCTCAGGGTCCTGGGATCGAGGCACTCTGCTCAGCCTTCCTCTCTCTCTCCACCTGCCTCTCTGCCTACTTGTGATCTCTGTCTGTCAAATAAATAAATAAAATCTTAAAAAAAAAAAAAAAAAAAGAAGTATCCTGTGGTCCTCCAGATATGGTCCCCCCAAGAGGCTACATTACTATGCAGTGTGATGGCCTAAAATGCATTACCTCAACCTGATCACAGGGAAACATCAGATAAAAAATGAACAAGTTTCTATGGCGGGAGGGAGAGTAGAGCATACTCTGTACTTTTCAAAAAATATCATGGTCATAATAGACAAAGAATGGCTAGGTAAACACTCCAGATCAAGAGAAACTAAAGAGGGCGCTGGGTGGCTCAGTGGGTTAAGCGCTGCCTTCAGCTCAGGTCGTGATCTCAGAGTCCTGGGATCGAGTCCCGCGTCGGGCTCTCTGCCGGGCGGAGAGCCTGCTTCCCCCTCTCTCTCTCTGCCTGCCTCTCCATCTACTTGTGATTTCTCTCTGTCAAATAAATAAATAAAATCTTTAAAAAAAAAAAAGAGAGAGAAACTAAAGAGACGTCATAAGTAAATGCAATTATCTGACCCTAAAATGAATTCTGCACCAGAATGGGAAATACAGGACATTACTAAGTCAATTAACAACACTGGACTATGAACGGAGAGTATTTTACTAATGTAAATTTAGGAAGTTGATAACTACCATGTGAGCAAATAGCCCTCCTCTTATGAAACACATACTGAAGTAAGTACTTTGGGGTCGGGGGGAGGCCATAATGACTGGTCCCGAAAAAAACATGTATATATTGAAGAAAGAACACAAATGAGGTAAAAAGTTAACAACAGGTAAATTTGGACAAGATCCTACTTTGTGCTATTTTAATTTCTCCAACTTCCTATAAATTTGTGGTTATTTCCAAATAAAAAGCTTTTTTAAAAAGGTGTGAATAGGGGCACCTGGGTGGCTCAGTAGGTTAAAGCCTGTGCCTTTGGCTCAGGTCATGATCCCAGGGTCCTAGGATTGAGCCCCACATCAGGCTCTCTGCTCCGCAGGGAGCCTGCTTCCTCCTCTCTCTCTGCCTGCCTCTCTGCCTACTTGTGATCTCTGTCTGTCAAATAAATAAAATCTTAAAAAAAAAAGAGGTGTGAGTATGGAGTAGTTTCCCTGACAAGGACATAAGCTCTGTCCTCGTCTTATGACACAGTGCTTGACACAAATATTAACTGAAGGAATGAGTAAGTGAGTATCTATGAGAGCATATTACAGAGTTCCCAAATCCAGCCTTTGACTGAGGAAAGCCTTTCTGGAGGAAGTTCCACCTCAGGAAAAACCTCAAGTAGGGGAAGGCAACATGGAAACGCCTCTCTGGAGAAGAAAGCATGGTCCCTCAGGTGTGTGGGGGGCAGAGGTGGGTAAGAGTGTTGGCAAGTACACAGAGATCAGGTTAAGCCACTCTCAAAGAGTTTGGATTCTTTCCCAAAGGCTAGGAGAACCACAGAACATGGCTGAAATGTGGCACCTTAAAAGACCTAAAGTTTGGGGCACCTGGGTGACTCAGGTGGTTAAGTGCCTGTATCTGGCTCAGGTCATAGTCCCAGGGTCCTGGGATTGAGCCCTGCGCTGGGCTCCCAGCTCAGTGGGGAGTCTGCTTCTCCCTTTCTTCCTCCCCCCACTCGTTCCCTCTCTCTTGCTTGCTCTCTATCTCAAATAAATAAGATAAAATAAAAAATAAAGGACCTAAAGTGTAAAGGGCTGAAGTAACGAAATAGTACAATAATGCCTTACAATGTCTTTAGCAACTTCCTGGTCGACACAAGTAAAACATGTAGGCTTTGGCTGTCTCTACATCGGTGGTCTTCTAGAAACTACTGTTTATACTGCACTGCTGTCTACTCACACATGCAAATATGACCATGCAACTGCCAAACCTGTAGCCAAATGAAGTCTCCTGAGATAACTCAGAATTCAAAATTAAAGAGAACAATTTTCTTTTGAATCTCAGTCATGCCCAACAGGAGCCCAGCATTTCCACAACCTTAGTGTTTTTGTGAGCCTGTCTCCTTAAAAAACGCCTCAGGAAGTCAGACCTCCATACATTATTCTAAGAAGACGGGGAGATGCATAGAACAAGAAAGTTGTCCCCTATGACGACAGCCTCAAAAGGTCGCAGACCTTTCCCAAACATCCCTATCTTCCTTTGATAATCCAGAAAGCCAAAACCTCCGAAGAAACAAAATGTGGCTAGTTGTGGTAAGTACAAATTGTCTGATCATTTTCAAAAGAGAAATCTCAATTATTATAAGCAATCACCTCCAGATAACCTAATGGCAGGCTCCTAAAGTTCCAGACTTCAAGCTGGGGAACAAGCAAGCCTCTGGGCGAAAGAGAAAAAAAACAAACCTTTCCCAACCTCCACTTCCCTAGGTGATTACTTACTTAGGTAAAATTATAAGATGCTTACATACATCTTTTGAAATATCCAAATAGCAAAGATTTGTACAAAATCAAAATGTTTTGCATGTTACTTATAGTACGCATACACAGTTTTGTTTCAGCCCCCAAGGAGACTCAGGTTTAACAAAGCCCCCCACCCCCCAAAGGAATGTTGACGGAAGTTTAAGTCAAGTGTGCTCCCATAACAGAGCCCTTCTCCACCAACTCCCCAACCCAGGGTCTGGCAGGACTCAAGGCCACCTACTTGACCAATCTTAAAATGCAACTTGGTAACACGGGTCCCACTTCCAATGACTGCTGCACGCAGCTGCCAAATCATCCCACCTCTTCTCTGTAAAGTGGGTCGAATTATCTCTTCACAGAAATCTCAGGTAAATAAAACACCAACAACCCACTCTTCAAAATCAAGAAATAAAGAGAGCAGCTCAACTATGAACTTAGCTAAAATGTATTCTCCACTCAACCCCTTGTTCCCCCAATTTTTAAAAATATTTTTAAAAACTTTTTTTCAAGGGTGCCTGGGTGGCTCAGTGGGTTAAGCCTCTGCCTTCAGCTCAGGTCGTGGTCTCAGGGTCCTGGGATCAAGCCCTATGTCAGGCTCTCTGCTCCGAGGGGAGCCTGCTTCTCCCTCTCTCTCTCTGCCTGACTCTCTGTCTACTTGTGATCTCTGTCAAGTAAATAAATAAAATCTTGGAAAAAAAAATTTTTTTTTCCAAGATTTTATTTATTTGAGAGAGAGAGGGAAAGCATATGCTTGCTTTGCAGAGGGCAGAGAGAGAAGCAGGCTCCTGCTGAGCAGGAAGCCCTACGTGGACCTCGATCCCAGGACCCCAGGATCATGACCTGAGCCAGACAACTGACTAAGCCCCCCAGCTCCCGAGCCTCCAGTTTTCTAAATGCATGGAATTCTGGAGAGCCCATTCAAGTCAAAGTATCAGCAGTCTGAAGGGCGTTGAAGAGAAGGAAGCAACACTCTTAACTCTCAAGAATGAGATAAACTAATAAACTAAAAAAGCTACCAAAAAATGAGAATTAGCCGGCATGGGAATGGTTAATTTGGGGACACCTGGTAACTTTCCACTTGTTAGAAACCTAATCGGTTCCCTGGTACAAATACACTCTTCTTACATGCCTGTCTTTGATGTCTGGATAATGCAGTTTTACTAGTTCCTCAATTGGACTGAATTACACGGTAAACAAAGACTGTTATAAATCTGAAAACACTGCAAACACTTGGTTTAAAGGAAATAACCCTAAGTGCTTGGTCACAAACACGTTCAACTTTTCTAAGAGGCGGATTAAAAAAAATAGCTGAGTCACTAAATTTAATGATCTTAAGGCCACAAAGAAAGAGAAAATAGAAGACAAGGCATGTCCAAGACTTCATAAAATCTTTAGTTTCAATCTGACAGGAACTGATGTTCTTAGTGGGCAACAAAGCTATTTAAACAGCAAAATCTGAATGTTCATTCTGATAATTTGCCAATATTAGTCCTTTTAAAACTGAAGAGTTACAGTGGAGGGGGAAAAGGACTCTGTAAACAGTCACTACTTTTATCTTTGAGCTCTTCAGAGCTAGTTTTATTAGAAAAACTAAGCCCCAACATTTAGTAGTTTTACACCACAAGTGAACTCCCTCAGAAAACACTTCAGGAGTACCTTCACTTGTTACAAATATATGCTGCACTTACTACAAAACAATGCCAACAGCTGAGAGCTTTTTCAGAACCTGTCACTAGGCTTCCGGAGCTGTTTATTTGACTTGCTTAACCACCATACCAGCTCCCCAAAGACTGGCTCAACTGGAAGGTACGAGGGTGTTTTCTTTAGGGCAACATTCCCAAGATAGTACACATTTCACAGGACACAGACATGCCACTGTGGCCCAACATTACTATGACTGCCAACAGCCCCATCAGGGGGTCTCACCCTCCCACCCCATCCCCACACTCCCAAGAGGAAATGTTTCTCAGCTCTGTGATCTGGAATGTCCCATAAGACACAGATCCCCTACTATTACCCATAACCAAAACTACCGTCTCTACCTCTGAGAATAGTCGACAAATTCTGAAAACGCATTTAGTTTCAAACAACCATGTACAGAATATCACCAAACAAGCAATACTATATTATATAATAATAAAGGAAATAATTTCATAGGGAGCTGCTAGCAAAAAGGAAATAAAATACTTGTTACCATAATTTTTCTTAATCCCAACAGAGGAAGAGAATGGAAATATGCATTCTAACTAACAAAGCAAAGAGCATTTTCTAAACCTCCTTAATACCTCATACTTCTCAACACCTTAAATTTCTGAATGAGTTTTCAAAGCTATGAGTTACCATCAGCAGCTGGTTAAAATGTTTGCATTAAGCAAATACATGATAAGACTCCTACCCACAGGAGAGAGGAAGAGCAAAAGGTGGGGATCTAACTGGGAAACATCTTCCCTATAAGAAAGACTCCGAAAGGAGAATTTACTAGTGGAATAGATTTTCCCAAATGAACCAGAAGGATGGACTATAAAAACTCCAGTAAGAAGAAAACACAAATCTATGGTCTACTGAACCCCTGAACTTGAACAAGATAGTTTTTCAAAACTACAATGAGATATCACATCATACCTGTCAGAATGACTGAAATAAAAAATGTAAGAAACAACAAGTGTTGTTGAGGATATGGAGAAAAAGGAACCCTCTTGCACTGTTGGTGGGAATGCAATCTGGTGTGGCCATTGTGGAAAAATGGTACTGAGGTTTCTCAAAAAATTAAACACAGAAAACTTTCCTATGATCTAGGACTCACACTACTGGCTATTTACCCCCAAAATAAAAAAAAACACTAATTCAAGGGATACATGCACCTCCATGTATAGTATTATTTAAACAGCAAAATTACGGAAACAGTCTAAGTGTCCATCAATAGATGAATGGATAAAAATATGGTGTATACACATGCAAGCGTGCGTGCGTGCACGTGCATGCACACACACACGCGCGCACACACACACACACATACATTGCAACAACATGGATAGAGCTAGAGAGTGTAATGCTAAGCAAAATAAGTCAGCCAGAGAAAGGCAAATACCATATGATCTCATTTATATGTGCAATTTAAGAAACAAAAGAGCAAAGGAAAAAAGAGAGAGACAAATCAAGAAACAGACTCTTTTTTTTTTTTTTAAAGATTTTATGTATTTATTTGACAGAGAGAAATCACAAGTAGATGGAGCGGTAGGCAGAGAGAGAGAGGGAAGCAGGCTCCCTGCTGAGCAGAAAGCCCGATGCGGGACTCAATCCCAGGACCCTGAGATCATGACCTGAGCCGAAGGCAGCGGCTTAACCCACTGAGCCACCCAGACTCTTAACCAGAGATCGAACTGATGGTTACCAGAGAGGAAGTGAGTGGGGGATATGGGAAATAGGGGATGAGGATTAAAGAGAACACACTCATAGGGGCATGTGAGTGGCTCAGTCAGTTGAGCATCCAACTCTTTTTTTTTTTAAGATTTTTATTTAGTCGCAATTGAGGGACAGAGAGAGAGCACTAGTAGGGGAAGGGGCAGAGGGAGAAGGAAAAGCAGCATCCTTTACTGAGCAGGGAGCCTCACATGGGGCTCGATTCCAGGACCTTGGGAACGTGATCTGAGCCCAAGGCAGATACTTAACCAACTGAGCCACCCAGGTGCTCTGGGCATCCAACTCTTGGTTTTGGCTCAGGTCATGATCTCAAGGTCATGAAATGGAGCCCCACATTGAGCTCCACATTCAGCATGGAGTCTGCTTGAGATTCTTCCTCCCTCTCCCTCTGCCCCTCCCACTTGTGCTTGCTTTCTCCCTCTCAAATAAATAAATCAATCTTAAAGGCGGGGGGCACCTGGGAGGCTCAGCTGGTTGAGTGGCTGCCTTCAGACTGGGTCGTGATCCCAGCACCCTGAGACCAAGCCCCACGTCAGGCTCCCTGCTCAGCGGGGAGCCTGCTTCTCCCTCTGCCTGCTGCTCTCCCTGCTTGTGCTTGCTCTCTCCCCATCTCTCTCTCTTTGCCAAACAAATAAATAAAATATTTTTTTTCCAAATAAATAAAATCTTAAAAAAAAAAAGTATCACTTATCATGATGAAATAAAATGATTTTAAAAACCTAAGGCAGTCTTTAAAAACTCAAATGTTAAAAAAAATAATAATAAAAAACCAAACTCAAATGTTTCCTTTTTTTTTTTTTTTTTAAGATTTCACCTATTTATTTGACAGAGAGAGATCATAAGTAGATGGAGAGAGAGACAGGCAGAGAGAGAGAGAGGGAAGCAGGCTCCCCGCTGAGCAGAGAGCCCGATATGGGACTCGATCCCAGGACCCTGAGATCGTGACCCGAGCCGAAGGCAGCGGCTCAACCCACCGAGCCACCCAGGCGCCCTCCATTTTTATAATAATAAATGTTAGAGTGAATTCTCAGGGTTTTTTCCTTTAAAAGCTTTAGACAAGAGTGCCTGGGTGGCTCAGTTGGTTAAGCATATGAACCTTGATCTCAATGTCACGAGTTCAAGCCCCCACAAAAATAAAGAAAATAAAGAAAAGTTTTAGATAAATCAGAGAAGAAAAGTCTGAAGTCAAGTCCAAGGTCTTTATTCAGCCAATTCATTTATCTGTGAAATTCACATAAACTTACAGACCCTTAAAGTTAGTGATGTATACAAATGTTGTGTTGTGGTATTTAGCTACACAAAGAAAATATAACCTTCATGAATCTGACATAGAGGAGGAAGTCTGTTTCCTCTGTGATTTCTGTTGGAATGTGAAACAGTGCCCTTAATTCTGCTCATCTCTTTACTACACGAGGAGTGTCTTATGAAATGACTACCTCAAACTCAACAAGAACAACACAGCCTCCGATACTGAATACAAAACAAAGATAGCCAATTCATGGCCTGAGTGACACAGCAGCTAAATTCTCTCCTTCTTTTATAATATTTCAGAGGGGTTAACCATTTTTTATTACTTGAGTCTCTAATCTCTAGACCTGAGAACTGAACTACCCATCAATCATATCATTTATGGAACTAAGACAATGCAAAGAAACAAAGAAGAAACCGAGCACTGTCCTTGCTGATGAGGATCTTACCATTTCCCACAGATGCAGTATTTTTACTTAGAAAAAAGAAATACTAAGCCACAAGACAATCAAGGGCATAGACCATTCCCTGGTTTCCAGAGAAAGGAAAAGGAGATCATTCAGATCTAAGGTGGTTAAGGGAAGGTATCAAAGCAGAAGTGAATCGGTACACAGAAGACTGGCAGGGCTTGGAGATGACCCAGGCACTGTAAAGACCAAAATGGGCAAGAATAATGGTGACCAAAATGGAAAAGCACTGGAAACAGTGAGGACAGACTGACTGGAATGACTTTCATGCACGGGAGGCAGAAAACGAAGAGGAGCAGCCAGGGCTCGGACGATGAGCAGACCATACTCTCATTTTTGAGAGCCTGGTGTGACAGCTATCTTTGGGCCCACCAGTGTTATTTACCATCCGTCACGCCATTACTTTAACTCCTCATCCAGCAAACTAACACCGGCTAAGGAGCTGATCATCTAACATAAAAGAAAACTCCACCTGAATATGGCAAATTTTATTTCTACTCAGTCCAATGCAAATTCAAATAGTAAAATGAGGAAGGGGGCAGAAAAACATAGATTTATAAAGGAAGCAATTTTGGGCAAATATTTGCCCAAAATAGCCCTGGAGGTTGCTCCCACTAGTACAGGCTACTCACACCTATTTCTGTTTACGGCAGGAGGGAGGATTTCCTCATCATGGCAGAATGAATCTTGCTACATCCCCAGGGCTCTGGGTACAGGAAATCTCTGAAATGGGTCATCTGGATCTTTGGAAAGACTGATTTAAGTGTTTAACCATCTGGTCTTGAAAAATATAATCTCGTGCACTGGACAGGCTATTCTTGGACACTGGGTATGTATAGGCATTAAGCTCTCACCATACCCTGTGCAAACCCAATGGAAAGCACTCTCCAGAGAGTCCCAATGAGAAAAATCAAAAGCCAACTTAAAGGACTGATGTTGTAGATGTCTGTTTTTAAAATAATCTGGCCTAAAGTTAACTTTTAGAAGAGCAGCTGTGAAAGATTCTCCACCACTCCATTTGTAATTTTTGTAAATGTCTCTTCCTGTTCCTCTCAATTTTTTCTCCCCTAGCCCTGGTAAAGGCACCTCTGAATTCCAGGGTAAAAAAACAAAACAAAACAAAACAGAACTCTGCTGCTACCTTACCATCCTAGCTGGCCCACACTGAATAAAGCAAGCAGCCCATTTTTCATCCTGACACAGTTCTCATGCTTTGAGGTGTGCAGAACTCTACAAGCAGGTCCCAAAGAAATAAAACTTCTAAGCCGAGTTATTCACATCATGAAATCAGATTCCCCTGGTGAATGAAGGGGGCTGCTTTCAGCAAAAGCACTTCCTTAAACTTTATCCTCCTCAGCAGGTTTCTACCAGGTACCTCCGGAGTTCTAATCAAGCTATCTGATCAAAGCAACTATAAACAAAGACAAAACCGAATGCTGAGAAATCTTTCTCACTGATGCAGCATTTCTCCGGGTTACCTATACTAAGAAAAACAACAACAACGAAACAGGATTTCTGATACACTGTAAAAATAATCCAAGCCAAAGGAAATGCAAAACCAAGGCCGATGCACTCCAATAAGCCTCCGGGATCACAGCCTATTTACCATTAATATAGTCAGCGCAGATTCTTACAAAAGAGACAAAAACACAGCCAAGTCTTACCTTTGAATTTCCTGGTACTCAAATCAATCTTATACTATTTTTGAAATGGTAAAGAAAACCTGTAAAATTATTTCAGCAGTTGCTTCTGAGCACTTATGATCTATTCAGGGTTTTTTTTTGTATTTTTTTTAAACTTCTCAACAGAAAATTTTTTTAAAACAATGTTTTACATAAACATTTCTCTGAATACGCAGGAGTGGAGGCACTGTCCAGCCAAACGTGCCTTGCAAACAGAGGACAGTGCTGAAGAAACAGTATTTTTCTGTCAACTGGGGAAAACAGGTCAGCTCATTTTCAAGTTCACAGTAAGCCTTACTATTCTATTCCCCTGATGGCACTCTTAAGATGACATGAGGATTTCAGGTCATTATTTCTAATTATTCCTCACTACTCATTTGCACTACTCTATAAACCTCCAGTCCTGAAACACGCTACTCTAAGTAATAAAAGTCCTACCACAGGCATAAACATTAAAAAAAAAAAAAGCTTTATTTTACCTAATAAACCTGTACTGAAGATAAGAACAGTGTTCACAAAGAAAGGGAAGAAACAAAACCAACTTCTAAATCCAGCAAATTCTGATAAGGCATAATTTGGATCCACAGATTAAAGAACTTAGGACTCACAATAGCAAAATCAATTCTCCTACCCATCCATCTTTTCCACTTTCTGGTCTCCACATTTCCTTACATACTTGCCTTATTTCAAATGAAGGTTTAAGGGGCACCTGGGTGGCTCAGTGGGTTAAAGCCTCTGCCTTCAGCTCAGGTTATGATCTCAGGGTCCTGGGATGGAGCCCCGTGTTGGGCTCTCTGCTCAGCAGGGAGCCTGCTTCTCCTCTGTCTCTGCCTGCTGCTCTGCCTACTTGTGATCTCTCTCTCTGTGTCAAATAAATATATAAATAAATAAATCCATCTTTAAAAAAAAAAAAAAAACAACCTATCAAATGAAGGTTTAAAAAAAAAAAGTCTGACAAGGATGAAAAAATTAACACAAGAAAGAACATGCAAAAGAGTCCAGAATCAGCACAAAACTGTGCCCTAAGCTCAATTAATCATATTTGAAAATCTGCTAAATTGTGGGGTTTGCCCCTGTCTTCTAGAAGAGATGAATATTTGAATTAATATGTATAAAACAAACTATATTTTCTAAATGAAAAGATGTTACATGTAGACACTTAATAATAAAAAAGTTATTAAGGAGGGACGCCTGGGTGGCTCAGTTGGTTAAGCAGCTGCCTTCGGCTCAGGTCATGATCCCAGCGTCCTGGGATCGAGTCCCACATCGGGCTCCTTGCTCAGCAGGGAGCCTGCTTCTCCCTCTGCCTCTGCCTGCCATTCTGTCTGCCTGTGCTTGCTCTCTCCCGCCTCTCTCTCTGATAAATAAATAAAATCTTAAAAAAAAAAAAAAAGTTATTAAGGAAAATATTATTATATAATAATAATATTACATATTACTATAATATTATTTTTCCTATTCAAATATTTATCAACTCAATATTTGAAAAGCATCTTTCAGGTCCCTACTTTGAGACTACTTAAGGAGATATGGTGGAAAAAGGATACAAGCAGAGCTTCTATTTCTTGACTTGGGTGGCTTAGGGTAGTCACTTCGTAATTGTTCATACTGTGCATGCTTTATACACTTTTCTCTATGGTTTTTTAAAAGCACACAAATCATAAATACATACAGACATTCATACATACATCAAGGCACACAAAACAGAGAAATGAAGAAGCACAAGGACACTGAACTAGCAAAGAGCCGGGCTGTGAGCATGGCCCACTCTCAACCACTCTGAGCCACCACGGCAGTACAATACACTCCCCCGCTTCTACACTAGGCCTCCGCCTGCCTTCACGTCAAACAGGTGACTCTAATCCTCACTGTAGCAAGCCAGAGGAAATGCTGAGAAGCAATGCCCTGGGGGGCCCCAGATAGAACTGGCAGTTCTTCAGGGCCATGGAGAAGGCTGAACAGGTGACACATCAGACCTTCCAGCCTTAATCAGAGCAACTCAATTTGATCTGTTTTATATACTGGGATCCCACATTAAAAAAATTTTTTTTTCTTTTTAAGTTCTATGGGCTTTTACAAAAGCTCAGAAAACTTCATTATTCTTAAAGCCATTTAATGATCAGGGATTTGGTGGACTGATTCCCCAGATTTTGCCAAGAGACAAGAGAGTCAAAAGGAGCCTCCTTCTCTGTCCCTCAAGCCCTTTCTTCTCTTCCTCACATTCAGGAAACTCATCTAGATTAGTTGACTACAGAGATAAAGAAAAAAGAAACAACTTAGTGAGAGAGGGAGCCCGGTCCACAACCCAGGTGTCCCACACCTTTGTCCCCCAGGCCCTGTCTTCCCACTGTATTGTGCTGCCCCGCCCCGGCCAGAGGACACAAGGCATGTATGGCGGGAGAGGCTGGGGGCCAATCTGTTGAGGACACTGTCACACTAAGGAGGGTCTGGACTTCATCCTGAGGAAGCCCCAGGATTCTGGGCAAGAAAGGCACGGTCAGGTCTGGGTTGAGAGGAGGGGACTCTGACAGCAATCCACACCTCCTCACCCTTCCTTCATACTATGTCTGCTGTCTGACCCCCACCCTAGTGGGTAAATGCTTCCCATGTAAAGGCCACTTCAAGCCTGGTCATTATAAGCACTGTGAAAAACAATTGCTCACGATGGAAACGCTGACACAGTGGTGGTGTAAGATGCCCCTTTGAAAAGCCTTGTCAGGGCCCAGTCTTTGTAATTTAGTGGTGGCTCACAGGAAGCGCCTGAGAGCCAGATTCTTTCTGACTGTGCTCAAGGCCATAATTTCCTTCCCATACTTAAACCGATGACCCTGTGTCTCACTGTCAAGGGAGTCTGCCAAAGGGAAAGGGCAGATAAATAAGCAGCAAAATCTGAAGAAAACTGGCCCATTTGAAAAAAATTCCTAAGATTCTTCTTGGGGATTAACAACAAAAGGATTTCTAAATGAACTGATCTGTTTCTCCAAATGAAAGCCCCTTGAAGGCAGAGCTGGGGAAAGCTGGCAGCCAGCCGGTTCAGGTGCCAGATGCTGAGGAGGGAAGGAAGTCAGTCACAGAAGCTGCGGTCAGACCGGTGTGCTAAAGCAGGGCCTCCCTCCCACCTGGCTCTCACCACCGTTTCTACAAACCACTCTCAGTCATCAGATTAATCAAGATCCTAAAATCAAAATGGGGGGTGGGGGCGCCTGGGTGGCTCAGTGGGTTAAAGCCTCTGCCTTCGGCTCAGGTCATGATCCCAGGGTCCTGGATCGAGCCCCGCATCGGGCTCTCTGCTCTGCAGGGAGCCTGCTTCCTCCTCCTCTCTCTCTCTGCCTGCCTCTCTGCCTACCTGTGATCTCTGTCAAATAAATAAATAAATAAAATCTTAAAAAAAAAAAATCAAAATGGGAAGGGGACAATGAGGAATAACATGATGCCAGTATGCACTCCAGCTACGATCTCCGCCCTCCCCGTAAGCATATTCTCACGAGCTTCTGCTACATGTTCTGTATAGTACCTATCTACCACCCATTACTTCAAGATAAATTTCAAACTATAAAAGTAACATGTTCTGTCGGGGAGCCCAAAAATAACTGAGAAAACACTCGTGATCATCTAAGGAATTTAATAAGTGGCATTTTCTGTAAAATGCTAGCTTCATGATTTTCCCTTAGATAACAGACCAGAATAGTAACTAGTTCCTCCTTATCAACCACCATTCCTTGAAAGTCCTTAGCCAGTAATTTTTATGAAGATCAGTGAGTCACCTCTTATCACTACTGTGGCCCTCAGACTTAAGGAAAACAGACCCAGCCTACTCTTCCATGACAGCTGTCCCACTAGAGGAAATCACCTTGACCTCATATATTTGGCTGCTGTTCAGAAAACCATGTCTGAGTTAAAATTCTCAAAAATACACTCATATTAGGTAATAACATACTTTTCTCAGTTACAGATGCACAGAATGCCTGCCCTATTTCATCCCAACAGAAACCCACACACTGTTCCCCTCAATGACCTTACCTCCTACTCCCCAGGCTGCATGTGGTCCTGAGGAACATACTGCAGGTACATTCTTTTGAAAAGTCTTAAAATCAAAGTACAACAAATAGCTATTCCTGATTTCTAATTCACATTAGAAAGAATGGAATAGAGAAGTACCCCCACTTTTATAAAACCTTATCAGCAGACTGATTTTGATGACCCATGGCATCGACTATGTTAAAATCTAAAATGAAAATGTTTACCACCTGGTTAATGTGACTACAGGAGGAAGAGAAGATTTAGTGATGAATGAAAATGATTCAGCTCCGCTCCTTTCACTTCTGTGCACATCTTCCCAATTCCTTAGAACACTCACCTGCTTCAGTATCCATCTGTTATTTTGGCTTTCTGTTCAGAGAGCCCACTGGGTAAAGGGGCTTAATTTTGTCCATAGAAGGACAATCCCTCTGGCTATCAAAGCCCCTCAAGAGTGTCGGGGTCTGGGGGCACCTGGGTGGCTCAGATAGTTAAGCGTCTACCTTCTGCCCAGGTCAGGACAAGGAGTCCTGAGATCAAGCCCCGCATGGGGCTCCCTGCTTAGCGGAGAGCCTGCTTCCAGCCTCTATCTGCCTGCCTCTGCCTACGTGTGATCTCTCTCTCTCTCTCTCTCTCTCTCTCTCTCACTCTGTCAAAAAAAAAAAAAAAAAGAGTGTCGGGTTCCACCTGTAAACTTACAGACGCTATCTACACCACAGTGCCCTATCTAGACCACCAGTGCTTCTTTTCCGTCTTCTCCACAGGGACACCCTGGGTCACATGGGGATGAAGAGACCATATGCCTTTTCCTGAGCCCTTCTGCCCAGGAAAAAATCACACCCAGTAAGGTGGGGGCTCTCCTACTGCTGCCATTGCTGCTTTCTTCTTTTTGGAAAGGGGAGGGTTGTTTTGTGTTAGTCAATCCTTGAATTTTTTTTTTAAGATTTTTATTTATTTGACAGAGCTCACAAGTAGGCAGAGAGGCAGGCAGAGAAAGAGGAGGAAGCAGGCTCCCTGCGGAACAGAGAGCCCAATGTGGGGCTCAATCCCAGGACCCCGGGATCATGACCTGAGCCGAAGGCAGAGGCTTACCCCACTGAGCCACCCAGGCGCCCCAATCCTTGAATTTATATACTCTTCCACTGTCTCATTTAATATACTGGAGTGGACCATTTCAAAGACAGCCATTAAAATATATGTATCATGGCCTGTCAAATCTTGTAACTACATGAGTTCAAAACTTGGGCTACTGATTGAATTTTTTGTACTGACTATGTAATGGAAAGCCCAATGCAACCATGAAAGGTGGAAGCCCCGTCAGGAGCAATCAAAAGGCAACTGAGCTTGAAAGCTATACGTCCACATTCCACACTGGTAAGGATGCAATAAGCAGATGGCAAGGATGGCGCTGGAATGTGTTCGAAATACAGCCTTCTCACACCCACTTTCCATTCCCCCTCCAAAACGCGTATTCCTACGGGTGCAAACCGCACTCTACAATCTAAGACAGTAAGGCCAGTGTTGTCTGGAGTCACTAGGTTTTATGTGTGCTTGCTTCTAATTAAAGAGCATTCGATTTTAAGAACTTAATAAAAAGGCCATAAACCTGTATCATTCCACAAGAATGCCAAGAATGGTAAGTAACCAACTAATATTCTTCCGAAGTGACCTTTATTAAGGGCTGCCTCTACGACTTTGCCAACTAACAGGTCAAGAGGCAGTAACATTCCTATCACAGGCTACTCCCATTTTAAAAAGCACAGGCCAAGTGAAAAGGCCTTCTTCAAGTAACCAAAGCAACTCAAAACTGTAGGGTTTGAGTACTAGTACAAACAATTTGAAAAGTGGCAAAATCAAAGTTTAAAAAGCCACTTACAGTGCCAACAAATGATTCCGAAGAATTCTGAGAAAGGTAATATTAACATTTTAGTGGTAGAACACCTGGAGAGAAGCCAAGAGGCCTGGACTTTCTCCCTAACTGGGTCATTAAATCTTGCAGGGGGTGGCAGGGATGCACACACAGATCCAAACTAATTAAATGGCATCTCACAGCCAAGTTATCCTGACAGCTTTCATCTGTCAGCAGGATCACCACACAATGATGTTCTTCAAGGAGACAGGTAGGTCTCTTGGGGCTAATGATAACTTAAGTGCACGCAACCATAGTCAGATTGATAACAATCAATCCCCACCCCTGGAACAGGCATTCAAATTCAACAGCTGAGAGAGGGTGGATCTGCTGCCAGGCAAGCTAGATCACCGGGATCCTCACAGCCTCAAGTGTTCCTTCCCACTCTAGGCTTGCTTTCTGCCTCTGTAGAACAGCAAAAGATCTTCTTAAAGTATAGATCTGCTCTTGTCAATCCCTCCTTACAACCACTCAGAGCTTCCCTCTGCCCTTCTGCTAAATCCACAAATTCTTATACACCCCCAAATGTGATCTCATCTCCACCATTCTACCTTTTCTCACCAGACTCTCACTAGACTGTAGCCTTCCTTCAGTTCTCTGGATGACCCCCATTCATTCCTTCTCATTCACTCATTCAACAAAAAATTACTGGTTTTGTAAATTACCTACTATTGTGCCAAGCACTGCCCTACACACTGGGGATACAGCAATGAACAAGACACAAAGATCCTTGCTCACACTCTAGCAAGGGGAAAAGACAATCAGAAAACAAAAAAGTGAGTTAATCATGTGGGAATCTGGAAGAAGATTGTTCCAGGGAAGGAAAACATAACTGCAAAGGCTCTGGGGTCAAGTAATAGTTTTCATGTGTTTCTTGCTAAGTAATAACTCAACTCCAAGAAGATGAGGCTCTAATGTCTCAGCTTTAATAATGTCTAAATCTATTCAGCTTTCTATCCAACCTCAGCACTGGACTTAGTACCTGGCTCAGTAATTATCTGCTAAATGGGTAAGTGAATCAGTGTCTAAAGAAAAAAGTCCCCCCTCAAATCCCCCCAAAAACTCAAAAAATCCCAGAACAAACAAAAAAACCCCAACCAAACAAAAGCCAAAAAGGTGTCCCCAAGTAATAGAATTGTTACCTCAAGTTATCAGGGCCCCTGCAGACATTACACAGGTTTCAAACTTACTAATAGAGCTCATGATCAAAGTGAATTTAGTGCCACTTCAAGAGATATCCTAATAATAACATGCGTCTTATCAAGGCATCACCCAGAAAGAAGTAAAAGCATTAAAATTGGGAACAACAACCTTCAAAGATAAAAGTAATCGAGATATTAAAACTATGAGAAAACCTGAATTATTTACTCCAAGGGTATGTCCCAACCCACTGACAGTTATGCTAGTTAAAAGCTTATCTCGGATGGATTGTTTCCCTCCAACCTCACTACCACAGCCTTGGTCATGCCCTTTTCTTGCAAAGCCTGGACTATGGGGACCTTCCTCACTGGTCTCTCCCAGGTCCAAGCAGTACGTACTGTGCTGTGTTAATTTTAATACAGTTTCTGTTGCAACATTTCTACCCCAATTTGACTCCAACCTACCTCTTCAACCTTATTTCTAACTGTCCCTCAGCAAGAACTCCATGCTCCGTCCAGATCAACTGTCCCCTGAACATGCCTTGCACATTCCCGTTCCCAAACCTCTACTCTGGCTCTACCCTCATCTGAAATAGCATCACTCATCTCCCCTTTCCCAACTTTATCAATTTGGGACAAGCCTTCTCCGCCCACCTCCACTATGACACGTTCATCCTCCCCAAGCAGTTTCTGCATTCATTTGGCCACACCTGTTCTTCCTCCGCCCTGCTCTGTATCACCAAATTGAAAGCCTGCAAACTACCTTTCCCAGACACCTTTGCCAGCCGGCTTTCACTGAGGTTCTGCCAAAGGCTGGGGACTGGGTGGCAGGAGAGGGATACGACACTCCTCCACAGATGGTCTATCTGAAGCCGCAGAGCAACTGTGGAGGACCGCGGGCAACAGCACACACGGCAAGTTCTGGCACCATGAGGCGCCATCAGCCTAGGGCTGGGTCTGGGGTCCCGGGGCAGCGTGGAGGTCAACCGCGGCAGCAGGCCAGCGACTCTGGACGCCGACGCTCCAGCCACAAGGCAGCTGGCTTCCTGATCTCTGGGTAACAAGCCCCTTCTCCCTGCTGCTTCTCCACACACAGCCCCTCTTTTCCTCCTTTTGCTCTCCCACCCTTCCAATACCTCTGGAACAAACCGCTTGCATGTAAATCCGACTCTGCTTGAAGCACCTAGAGCGGTGTTTCCATTTCCCTGACTGGACAGTACAGACACAACAGCAGATAAGGAGGAAATAAAAACAGTGGCACCAACCATGACGACAGGGGAAACGCAGAGCGGCAGAAGACGACTACCAGTCAGGAAAAAATCCCACACAATGAAGTCCTACAACACATCTCCCTGGGTACATGACAATGTACTTTTTAAGAAAATCTCTATATTCTCAGCATGTACTGATATTACCTTTTTCTCCTTTCTTTTTGTTACTTTTTTAAAAAAAGATTATTAAGGGCACCTAGGTGGCTCAGTGGGTTAAGCCTCTGCCTTCTGCTCAGGTCATGATTTCAGGGTCCTGGGATCGAGCCCCGCATCAGGCTCTCTGCTCAGCGGGGAGCCTGCTTTCCCCTCTCTCTCTGCCTGCCTCTCTGCCTACTTGTGATCTCTCTCTCTGTCAAATAAATAAATTAAATTAAAAATCTTTAATAAAAAAATAAAAAAGATTATTAGGTTGAGAGAGAGAGAGAAAGAGAGAGTGAGCATAAGCAGGGGAGCAGCAGGCAGAGAGAGAAGGCAGACTCCCCATTGAGCAGGAAGCCTGAAGTGGGACTCGATCCCAGGACCCTGGAATCATGACCTGAGCAGAGTGCAGACCCCAACCGAGCCACGCAGGCGCCCCTACAATGCACTTTTTGAGTTCTAAAGACTAAGATGTTAGTTTCACTGTACATTCAGCTATATATGTATGTGTGTATGTGTATACATGTATACACACACATTACATATATATTTATGTTTTTTCAAGAGGAAGTCGATATTGCATCTCTCTTTGACTAACCAAGTTTCTACAGAATAGGGAGAAGCCTTCCAAGCGTTTCCTTCTGTCTCCCCAGCACCTCACACACAGGAGGTACTTCTTAGGTATGTGGCGTCTTGACTGATAACTGCTAGAACGCTTTGGAAGTCATGCAGATTGGGGGATGAAGGCCAAGCAGATAGTCAGTCTCATTCTAAAAAGCAACTTGAAAACAAATCTCATCCAAAGTCCTGAACAAAAAAATTCTGAATCTTTATCAGTCCTGACATGCAGCTACTAAGGAGGGGGAGACAGAGGAGTTCCCCAGGCACACAGGGCAGGGATTTTCACCTCTGCCTTGACAAAGCCATGCTAGCTCTATACACTTCTGAGGAAGGCCTCCATTTTTTTGGTTAAAGATCTAGCCTGAGGGGTGCCTGGGTGGCTCAGTAGGTTAAGCCTCTGCCTTCGGCTCAGGTCATGATCTCAGGGTCCGGGGATCAGGCCGTGTCAGAGCTGTCTGCTCAGCAGGGAGCCTGCTTCCCTCTTCCCTCCCCTCCACACCTGCCTTTCTGCCTACTTGTGATCTCAGTCTGTCAAATAAAAAATTAAAAAAAAAAAAAATCTTTAAAAAAAAAAAAAGATCTAGCCTGAAAATCCCATTACATAGGAGAGCCCAGAATATAGTTTACCTTTCTCAGAAGGATGAACAACTGAGTCAATCTGGGGCTGATGTAAACCTCTGGCTCCTGCAAGTATCTATGTTTCCAACCTGCTCAGAGATCATGTAGATATCTCTTAAGTCTACCTTAAATTCATTTTCAGATATTATGTTAAATCAAGATAATAATAAGTGTTGGAGGGTGTAAAAAAATTTTTTTTTTGAGGGTGTAAATTTTTTTTAAAGGTTAAGTAAAAAATGCTAATTCCGGAGGCTAACAACTATTAAAACCATACCTATGGCCCGTCGTTATACATCATCTGGTGCTCCAGCTTTCCATCAATAAAAAATGTTTCATGAAATGGAAACCTTAAAAAAGATATAAACCCCAACAAGAGCATAAAAGCAGCTTGACCTTCACAGACTTCCAGAACTAAGCCATCAGCTGTTGTCATTTTCATACTTCATTTACCAACATTCCTAACAGATAATACTTGAACATTTCCAGCCCGTTCCATTATTAATTTGAACAAGTCTACCGTAGGAAACCATACCCTACAACCCAGTACAATCGTTTTCCAAGTATTAGGCATGATAAAATCTTTTCAGAGACTGACAAATGAAAAGTTCTGGTAAAATGGGATTTACTGAATGCTTCATAGATAATCAGTTCTCACCACATTGGAATATACGAAAATAAATCTATCAATTACCGCAGACAATCACATCATTTGATACTTAAGCCAATGCTTCACAATGAAGGGCTCTGAGTTCATTGCTTATTCGCCATCTCCTGAGGGCCGTGTTGGGGGCAGGTGAGAAGTAAAAGGCCAGTCAGAGCAAGAGCGGTACGCCAGTGTGCCCCAACACAGTAAGTGGGGAAGGGGAAGGAACAGAAGATGCCCTAGAACTGGCTTTACACACACACACACACATCAGGCACCACCAGTTTTCTCATCTTTTATACTAGCATACAGTCACTAGCCAGGCACAGCACAGAATAAACAAAATGCATGTGACTTCATTTCATTTTTCACAATAATCCAAAAGCAGCAGGTACTATTACAACCCCCACCTTACAGATGAGAAAACAGTCTCAGAGAGGTGAAATGACTCACTACAGATCACCCAGCTTCATGCGACCCTTGCTGCCCACCGCCGAAGCCCGCACACCTGGCTGAAGCCCGTGCCTGCGCTGCTGCGAAGACAGGACGAACAAGAGCTGTGCCGCTTGAGGCTTCGCAAGGAAAACCGCAGCTGTGAGTTCTAGAATCCACTCGACTAGCAGAGGTTTTCGCAGGGGGTGGGGGAGGCGCTCTTCTTTACCTAGAGGCAAAACTTGAATGATACACTCCCCACAGTGATGTGTGAGTACCTTACATCGCTCAAAGTACTATTACATTCCTTGCCTTACAACCTGGGAAGGACAGGTATTCCCTTCACTCTCCCGAAATAAGGACACTGAGACCCAGAGATGACATGCCTCATCCACGGGCACAAAGATTCAATATGCTGTCTCCTCAGTGGGAACAGGGATGTCGCCCAAAACTCACAAGAGAAACAGAGTATCTGTCATAGTCTGAAACACAATGCAGACCATTTCCAAAGTGACACCTAAAGGAAAATGGATGTCTTTAAACTTCAGTATAACCTGCAACTGAGAATCAATATAGCTTTAGTGGTCTGAGCATTAAGTTGTGTGACAACACTAACTTGTACCTTTCTTCATTTCTCATACCATGGAAGGGACAAGATGCGGTAAGTTTTTGCCCTTAAACTTAACTCCGTTTTTTTTTCCTTACTCCATTGCAAAAATTCATTTCTACTCACAAAGTATGCCTGAAAAATCACTAAAGAAGTAATTACGTGACTTTACTATTCTGGAAACATTCTTTCAAGGCTCCAGAAAAACTATTTCTTTCATACCAATCAGACGGCAATGTTCACATAAATCCTGTAAGGGTTGACCCCTCATGAGGACAACCATAAAATTAAATACTATGGTGAAAAATCAGTCTCAATTTTTAAAAATATGTATTTATTTGACAAAGAGAGCAGGAGAGCACAAGCAGGGGAGGCTGCAGGCAGAGGGAGAGAGAGACAGGTTCCCCACTATGCAGAGAACCTTATGCAGGGCCTGACCCCAGGACCCCGGCACCATGACCTGAGCCAAATGCAAACATCAAACAACAAAGTCACCCAGGCGCCCCTAAAGGAATTAAAATGCCTATATTAAAAATCAGTGGGTAGGTGAAAATCCATCTCTCTTATTCCAATCTCAAGAACTCACAAAACAGGGGCAGGCTCAGGTCATGATCCCAGAGTCCTGGGATCGAGCCCCGCATCGGGCTCTCTGCTTAGCAGGAAACCTGCTTCCCCCTCCCTCTCTCTCTCTGCCTGCCTCTCTGCCTACTTGTGATTTCTGTCTGTCGAATAAATAAATAAAATCTTAAAAAAAAAAAAAAAAAGAAGAAGAACTCACAAAACAGTAGAGTAAAATGTAATGCAGTGGGGCACACAGTGGGAAAAGACCTCTCCCTGACATTTCTTTCACTGAAAGTGAAAAACACCAGGATACAGTGTAAACAAAGTCAATTCCATTCAAAGTTTCAAAGAAAAAATTATAATAGCTCAAAGAACGAATCAGAAGATTTTATTCATAAATCAAAGCTGCCTTAGAAATTTCACATCACTGTTTTACACTCAAAATCTCTAACCTCAAGGTAAGAAATCTGACTTCATCAGGTCATTTATAAATTCGCCAAATCTAAAAGGAAGCCTGACTTTTTGTCCATGAGCTTCTGAGCTGTGTGGAAATAATTTTCCTTGAAATCCATAAGCCACCGATTACACCCTAATTGCATCATTTGCTCTTTGTGTTGAGGGTGCTGGGGACAAATCTGAAGGGTAAGGGAGTTGTATCTAAAAATACTCAGCCTGGGGGGTGACTAGGTGGCTCAGTTGGTTGAGCAGCTGCCTAAAGCTCAGGTTATGATCCCAGGGTCTTGGTAGTGAGCCCTGCATCAGGCTCCTTACTCGGCGGGAAGCCTGCTTCTCCCTCTCCCCCTGTTCGTATTTTCTCTCGCTGTCTCTCTGTCAAATAAATAAATAAAATATATTTTTTAAGATTTTGTTTATTTGACAGAGAGACAGATCACAAGTAGGCCGAGAGGCAGGCAGAGAGAGAGAGGGGAAAGCAGGCTCCCTGCCAAGCAGAGAGCCCAATGCAGGGCTCGATCCCAGGACCCTGAGATCATGACCTGAGCTGAAGGCAGAGGCTTAATCCACTGAGCCACTCAGGTGCCCCTAAATAAATAAAATCTTAAAAAAAAAAAAAAAAAAAAAGTTCTCAACCTGGGGGACCTGGATGGCTCAGGAGGTAGAGCATGAGACTTTTGAACTTGGGGTCATGAGTTCAAGCCCCACACCGCGCTTACTAAAAAAGAATTAAAACTTCTAAAATTTTTTTAAAAATTAAAAATGGAAGCACATGAGAGGTGCCTGGGTGGCTCAGTGGGTTAGAGCTCTGCCTTCGGCTCAGGTCATGATCCTGGGGTCCTGGGATGGAGCCCCGAGTCGGGCTCTCTGCTCAGCGGTGAGCCTGCTTCCCTTCCTCCTCTCTCTGCCTGCCTCTCTGCCTGCTTGTGATTTCTCACTGTCAAATAAATAAATAAATAAAATCTTTTTAAAAAATAAAAATAAAAATGGAACCACATGGAAAACGACCTCATTCTGACTTTATGATCAAAAAGCCCAAATCAGTAGACAAGCTTGGTTTTTCCCAAAATGCAGTCTTCACCAATGTGAAATTGTATATAAGAATTTAAGAGTCAAAAAAAAAAAAAAAAAAAAAAGGAATTTAAGAGCCAATTCGAAATCTTTTTAAAAATACTAAGAACTCGGGGCACCTGAGTGGCTCAGTCGTAAGCGCTTGCCTTTGGCTCAGATCATCATCCTGGGGTCCTGGGATGGAGTCCCACATCTGGCTCCTACCTAGCAGGAAGCCTGCTTCTCCCTCCAACCTGCTTGTGTGCATTCACTCTGTCTCTCCCAAATAAATAAATTAATCTTAAAAAAAAAAAAAAAAATGGTAAGAACTCAATGGAAAGGCAGAAACAAACCCAGTACAGAAACACTTCAAAACTATTTGTAAGGGATGCCTGGGTGGCTCAGTTGGTTAAGCAGCTGCCTTCGGCTCAGGTCATGATCCCAGCGTCCTGGGATAGAGTCCCACATCGGGCTCCCTGCTCGGCAGGGAGCCTGCTTCTCCCTCTGCCTCTGCCTGCCTCTCTGTGTGCCTGTGCTCACTCACTCTCTCTCCCTCTATCCCTGACAAATAAATAAAATCTTTAAAAAAAAAAAAACTATTTGTAAGTAAACGTGCTCTCCTCATACATTGCCAGTTGGTGAAGACGGTATTACAAATCTATACCCCAATCCTGTTAAAGGGACTCACTTATAATGGAAGGAATTAAGTTCCTGAATCTACCTAAACCCTAGGATCATACTCCTCTATTGGTGCAAAAAGCTTCCACTCAATCTTCCTACACTAATTTGCCTACAATATGCTACGAAAACCTCAGTGGGGATTGGATAATGTAAAAATGCTGGCAGTGACCTTGGCATGCATTTTAAGTATTTTTAATCTGCTTGAATTATAGGTCAAAGGAAGGGTGGGGGCAATACTCATAATAATATAAGAGAAGAGCATTTAATAATCTTCCAAGTGCTTTCTCATTTAATCCTCATAACAATCCCAGTGACCGGTGCCCACTATCTAGATCAAAGACTTCATGATGGCGAAGGGACTAGCATCCCACCCAGTACACTGCACTGAACAGAAGCAGGGGGTACCTGGTATGTGGCAAATGCTCATCAACACCTCTACTACATGTTCAAAAAGTCCAATCCAGGGGCTCTTGGCTGGCTCAGCCGGTGGAGTTGGAGCCCCACGTTGGGTGGAGAGATTACTTAAAAATAAAATCTTTTTTTTTTAAAGATTTTATTTATTTATTTGGCAGACAGAGATCACAATTAGGCAGAGAGGCAGGCAGAGAGAGAGAGAGGAGGAAGCAGGTTTCCCACTGAGCAGAGAGCCCGATGTGGGGCTCAATCCCAGGATCCTGGGATCATAACCCGAGCCGAAGGCAGAGGCTTTAACCCACTGAGCCACCCAGGTGCCTCTAAAGATAAAATCTTAAAAAAGAAAAAAAAAGTCCTTTGCAGAGAAGCTAAGCCCAGTCCAGAAGTACTATGGCACAGCCAGGACCATACTGCTGGCCACCTGTTCCCCACACTCTTGTGTCCTAAGTCAGGGTGGGTTTTCCCCCCTAATCAGACTGTCACTGAGGCTATAAAAGGGTTTCCCAGACTCTCTCTCAGAACTCAGAACTCACACTGGCATCTCATCATTTTTTATGTTTTCCATAAATTTAACCTATACCCTTTTCCTCCTGTAAGCAGGCATTTCGTTCCTTACGCAGCAATCTTCACTTTCGGTCCACAACCCTTTATTATGTATAATAATATGACCGTGCAGAGCGCACACAGGCAGGGCCCGTGGAGGATGAAGCTGAATGAGTGTCACTGTTCTAAGGGACCTACAGGTTGATGATAATTAAGATAGGCAGTATCAGGAAGGAGACCTGGACCTGCGAATTACGGGAGAAGGGACAGTCTCAGCAGAGGACCAGCATGAGCTGACAGAACCTGAACGTGTGTTCAGGAGAAAGCAAGTGGCGCGTCTGCCTGGAAGGCGTGGTGCGGGATGAGAAGGCCAAGTGATGGTCTGAAATCAGCCTGTGTTAAGAGCTAAGCCTGAAGATGAGAAACTGCCATGTCATTCTACGAGCAGTTCTCACTGCCTCCTGGCACCTCTCTTTCCGATTGGTCCCACATCCTCTTTGCCAAAGGGAAAAAAGCACACACAAGACTTGGAGCATTCACTCTAGATGCTAATTGTGTTCCTTTTTATTTAGAGAAGTCTTCTGGGCTGTACCTTATTGTGATGGACAATTTCAGGATCAAGGGTACCAACTGTGGCTCTCCACCCACCCAATGGGTAGATTAACCAAGTAATCTCTTACCAGTTAGGACCCCTTTAACAATCTGATGAAAACTTAGACCCTCTCCCTCAGAAAAATGCACTTACACAAAAAATTCAGAAACCCCAGATTAAGAACCCTTGTGCAAGCAAAAATTATAGGACAGGCAAAACAAAACAAACAAACAAAAAACAACTCAGTTACTATTTCTACTACTAATTAGGAGTAGCCAATTTCCTGAGTCACATAAGTAGAATTCTCTTTCTTCTGAGTGACACAGTAATTACCCTTAGTGAATAAATAAAATGAGGGAATTTTTCCAAGATTTATAATCCTTGCCCACTAATAACAAATACAGCTTCCGTTCATTGGGCCCTACTATGGGACAGACCCTCTGCAAAGCAGTGGACATGCAGTATATAAGGCGAAAGTTCTATATGTGATGAATAGTTATATCCTTGTTTACACAGAAGGAAACTGAAGCTCAGAGGGGTCAACACTGATCTGACTTGAGGTAACCTCGCTGGAAAATGGCAGCTCTGGGTTTGCAACTCTGGCATGCTATTTTTTTTTTTTTTAATTTAAGATTTTTATTTATTTATTTATTTGACACAGAGAGAGAGAGAGAGAGAGAGAGAGGGGGAGGGAGAAAGCAAGTGCACGTGCTTGAGCAGGGGAAACTGTAGGCAGAGGGAGAGGGAGAAGCAGGCTCCCCGCTGAGCAGGGAGTGCTATGCAGGGCTCCATTCCAGGACCCTGGGATCATGCCCTAACAGAAGGCAGGCAGACGCTCAACTGCCTGAGCCCCCTAGGCGTCCCCACAGTTTGACTTTCAAAGCCCAGCGATACTGCCTCTCTCAGCAGAGGTGACCTTGTCATGGTATTGATTAGTGGGAGAGATCAAAAGATACTGCCATCTCCTAGTAAGTAAACAGTGAAGTCCAAGGGTCCAGTCCAGAATTACATACCCTCTAGGTGCCCGATAAATACTCGTTAAGTGACTAGGGCAGAGAGAACCCTATACGGGAGACCAGAGACTGGGAAACTGTGCCAACAGTCTTTAAAAGAGTTCCATGTGAGTATGTGTGTCACAGCGGGGGCTTCATTGTTTCCAACTGGACCTCTCCAAGCTTGGAAACGCACCTAATCTGTTACACCCTCACATGCAAAGTTTTGCAACATACCAATGAGGTAATGAGATAAGTCAACAGTAAAATTTCACTAAAACAAAGTTTAAATAATCTTCCCCCTGTGTTGCTATCTTGCCCAAGCTATCCTGTACATCCTCCAAGACTACAGCCATTATACAACATGAAAGTTGCTCCCGTAAGACTACCAGCTACCACTGCTGAGTACTTAAACTGCCAATCACCAAAGCCTATTTATTTAGGGCCAGGACCTAGTCATCCTCACCTTTCTGTGGCCACTGCTCAGCTACCTGGACCTAGGAAAGCAATGATTATTATTTTAAATATGAAGATATTTTAGTGCTCGCTTCACCAGCACATTTATTAAATATGAAGATGTTTTTTATTAAATAATGAGAGAACAGAGAACAGATGAAAGCTTAAGAGCCACAATACCAAGCTTCGTTGTCCCCAAAAAGAACATTTTACACAATTCTCCCTTAGATACTCAAACTACAATTACTTGCAACAAAGACTCCTCCAAGTATCACAGAAAAACAAAATGCAGTGCCCAGTCTAAGACGCTAAAATAAAAGGAAGACAAAACGAGGCCATGGGTCTCAATGTTACCCGAAACCAGTGGTTCTAATCTTTTTTGGGTCATGGATTCCTTTGAGAATTTAATGAAAGCTACAGATTGTTGCCCCACAAAAAGCAAACAGAACCAACAGACACTCCCTCAACCAGTCCCTTAAGGAT
The DNA here is from genome assembly GCF_009829155.1 of Mustela erminea. NCBI lineage: Eukaryota > Metazoa > Chordata > Mammalia > Carnivora > Mustelidae > Mustela > Mustela erminea. The sequence continues at coordinate 3,331,581 of NC_045632.1, read as the reverse complement.
CACAGACCCTCAGTACGCAGCCTCTGCTCAGAACCCGCTTTTCTAGTCACATCTAAGTAGAGGGGACACAAATTCACCAACCATTTTGGTTTTTAAGGGTCATACGGATATGGAGGGAAACTGAAAATAGGGGTGATGGCTTTACCACCTGCAATGTCTTACCACCCATAAGGGCCCTACTCCTCTTGCTACCTGAGTCATGTTACTCAGCCACAGTAACACACTGTGGGGGGAGGATGTTCTCTTTCTGCCAACCAGAATGTAAGCACCCAGAAGCAGCAACCATATCTGCTGGTATTACGTATTCCACCTAGGACTGCGCACATTCTAGATCATTACTGATTGGTTTAAAAAGAACAGATTTAGGGACGCCTGGGTGGCTCAGTTGGTTAAGCAGCTGCCTTTGATTCAGGTCACGATCCCAGCGTCCTGGGATCGAGTCCCGCATGGGGCTCCTTGCTCGGCAGGGAGTCTGCTTCTCCCTCTGCCTCTGCCTGCCATTCTGTCTGCCTGTGTTCACTCTCTTCCCCTCTCTCTCTCTGATAAATAAATAAAATTTAAAAAAAAAAAAAAAGAACAGATTTAAAACAACCTGCACATTATCTCTTAGGATAAAACAAGATAAATTCACATAGTACAGGAAGAGATATGCTACATAACTAGCCCATTTTTAAATATTTACCTAAATTAAATCCCTGGAGCTTGATATACAGGAAATATAAGAATAAGCCTGTAAAAAAATGTGCTTTCTCATCTCTGTAGTCTTCTTTATGGCAGGGGTTTGGCCATCTATGGCATATACGCTGGTTTACAGCAAGCCACAGCCACCATTCCTTAAAGGTGTGAGCGAAACTGCCAGTGGAGCCTAAGATGTGAGGCGTTCCGCCTTCTTGATATGGAGCCCTTTTTTTTTTTTCTTTTAAGTAATCTTACACCTAACGTGGACTCAAACTCATAACCCTGAGATCAAGAGCCTACTGCTCCCCTGACTGAGCGAGCCAGGCGCCCCTCCTATGGAGCTCTTTGTTTAAGAAATATCTCCTGGGGGTGCCTGGGTGGCTCAGCTGATTAGGCAACTGCCTTCAGCTAAGATCATGATGGGATCTAGCATGCATCAGGCTTCCTGCTCAGCAGGAAGCCTGCTTCTCCCTCTCCCACTCCTCTGTTCCTGTTCCATCTCTCCTCTCCCTGTGTGTCTCTGTCAACTAAATAAATAAAATCTTAAAAAAAAAAAAAAAATCTCCTGAATATCAAGGTTGTTTAGATTCCTGGGTTATATGCCTTTTTTTTGAGAGAGAGAGAAAAAGGGGTGGGTAGGGAGGAAAAGAGAGAATCTTAAAAGCAGGCTCCATGCCCAGCATGGAACCCAACATGGGGCTCAGGACCCTGAGATGAAATCAAGAGTCAGACACTTCATTGAATGAGCGACCCAGGGGCCACGTAAGGTATATGTTTAGAGATAAAAGAATGGAAAGCATAGCCTCTGCTTTCAAGGAGCTTAAGATGTAGTTGGAGAAAGAGAAAAGAAAACAGGCAGTTCGATCACAGAGTAATAAGCACCACATCAGAGGCAAACTCAGACAAGGCCTGACCACTGAGGGTCAGTCAGGGAAGGCTTTCTGAGAGGAATAAAATCTAAGCCAGATCTAAAGAATTAAAAGAAATCAGTTAAGTTTTTGTTTGGTTTGGGTGGGAATGGGGGTAGCAGGAGAACACCCCAGAAAAAAGTAAACAGTATATGAAAAAGGCCCAGAAGCACAGATCTCTGGGAGAGCTACAGTCACTCAACATGGCTGGAACACTGAATTTAAGGAAGAAAGTGGACAGAGATGGGCGGAACTCCTAGAGGTCCCTTTTATAAAGCGAATTTGGATGTGCCTCCCCCTTCCTGAAGCCATAGCCCTCGAAGCTCTTACTCCTCTTGGCTTAAAAAAACAAAAAATACACACAAAAAACAAAACAACAACAACTTATTTTGGAATGACTTTAGATTTACAGGAACGTTGCAGACTATTTCAGAGTTTCCATATCCCATTCACCAGCTACCCCTAATAGTAACATTACCAAGGTACGTGTCAAAACAAAGAAATTACCTTTGGTGCGAAAACTAAACCACAGACTTTATTTGTATTTTACCAGTTTTTGCATCAATTCTCTTTTCTGTTCCAGGATCCAATCCAAGATTTCCACATTCCACTTAATTCAAACACTTAAAAATTCCTTCCTTTACCTCTAAGCAGCACAGACTTATCATTTATCATCCCTCTTCCATCTTTGCTCCTCATCCCCTGCCATCACCAGTCCACTGGGAAGGTAAAACACATCATATCAAAACAGAACGGAAGTTACCAATTCAGATGATCTGAAATAGGGAAAACTGTTAAGGATTAAGAGAAATTTAACAAAAAATGAAATCAATGACATCTTTACATAGGAAAGATACATGCACACTCACAAACATATGCACACTTACACACACACACACACACACACACACACATTCACAAAAATAACTTGGCTTAAGGTGCTGCTTCCACTATCGAAAAGAAATTCAAGCAGACCCATTTCTGCTTCCTCAAACTTGCCACCAAGTAATAAATCCCTTTAATTTCTTTTCTCCAATACCCCAACCACCCCAAGGAGTCAAGCCAAAATCCCCTGAACTCCCAAATCATCCTCAAAACAAAATGCTGGCAAAATCATCTGCACTATGGAAGAGGAAAGAAGGATGATTCATCCTCTTTCCTAAAAAAAATTTTTTTTAAGATTTTATTTATTTGACAGAGAGAGAAAGAGAGAGCAAGCAAGAGAGGGAACACAAGCAGGGAAAACGGGAGAGGGAGAAGCAGGCTTCCCACCAAGTAGGGAGCCCAGTGCAGGGCTCGATCCCAGGACCCTGGGATCATGACCTGAGACAAAAGTAGAGGCTTAACGACTGAGCCACGCAGGCGCCCCTTTCCTAGATTTTCACTAAGAACTCTAAGCATTAGAACAGAATTCCATTATGTCACAACAGTCTTTATAAAGGCACCTGACCAAAATTAGTCATACTTGTTTCCGTTGCATTTATGACCTGGATTCTAAGCCTTCGTCTACTAAAATTCCCAAACCTGCAACAACCTTGATTAATGTTGATTTCTAGAGGGGCACTTGCTGGCTCGGTCAGAAGAGCATCTGACTCTTGCTCTCAGGGTCATGAGCTTGAGCCCCACATTGGGTAGTGATTGCTAAAATAAATAGATAAGTAAGTAAATAAGTAAATTCAAAACAAAAAAAGTTGATTTCTAGAATCGAAGATGAATCCTGTGCAGAAATCACTGTCAATGAAAAACAGGAATTTTTTTTCTAGAATTAAAACACACTTGTTAACAATGGTTATCCGTAGAAGGTAGAATTTTTTTTTTTAATTTTTTGGGGGGAGGTAGAATTTAAGTAATATTTCACCTTTCCTTATTATTTTAGCCATTGAGGGCTACCTCTCAAACATTCATCAGATACACCAAGGAGCACAGTCCTATGCCAGAGTTCGAAGAAACAAACAAAAACAAATTCTATCTTCTGGAGCATATCATGTAGATCTGTACTCCCAATATCTGGGCTAACATTTCATCAAAATTAAATAATATTTAGCAGTGCCCGGATGGCTCAGTCAGTAAAGCATCTGCCTTTAGCTCAGGTCATGCCATGATCCCAGGGTCCTGAGCAGAGAGCCTACTTCTCTCTCTGACCCTTTCCCCAACTTCTGTACACATGCACACACATTAATAAATAAAATCTCTTTTTTAATAAATCAAGTAATATTTAAAATTCAGTTTCTCAGGGTGCCTAGGTGGCTCAGTCAGTTAGGCATCTGCCTTCAGCATCTGCCAGGGTCTCTCACATGGTGGGGGTTGGGGGCGGGGAGCCTGTTTCTCCCTTTCCCTTTGCCTGCCACTCCACCTACTTGTGCTGTCAAATAAATAAAATATTTTTTAAAATTCAGTTTCTCAGTCCACTACAACTGCATTTCAAGTAGAAACATAAAGAACAGTGCAGGGGTGCCTGGGTGGCTCAGTTGTTAGGTGTCTGCCTTCGGCTCTGGTCATGACCCCGGGGTCCTGGGATCAAGCCCCGCATCGGGCTCCCTGCTCAGCTAGAAGCCTGCTTCCCCCTCTCCCACTCTTCCTGCTTATGTTCCCTCTCTCGCTGTGCCTCTCTCTGTCAAATAAATAATTTTTAAAGAAAGAAAGAAAGAACAGTGCAAAAAGTTCTACTAGACAGGGCTGATCTACAAAAAAGCCCTAATGCTAATTCAGACCCAGAAATAGAGAGGGATGGTCTGGGGAAGGTTTCTGGAAAAATACGTTTATATTTGAAATGGGTATTAAAGTGAGCATTCCAGGCTGGCTGGTGAGAGAACAGCACATGACACTGGCCCTAGCCTGAATCATGCAATACCAAAATTTCCAGGGCAATTCCCCAAAACCCAAAAGCAAAATACTTCAAGGAGGCATCATAAAAACGAATGGGTGACAGGCTTTGATTTATATTTTGCTGAGATAAACTTAGATGAAAATACCCTAAAATGAGAAACCAGAGGATGAAGTCCAATTAGGACCTCACTAAAAAGAAGGAGGGAAAACAGAACTGGAATTCACTGCCAGATCATTCTGGAAATCTTTAACAGGTAAACTAAACTAAGGATCAAGGGAACAAACCAAAGAATGCACTATGCTCACCCAAATACCTTACAGTGGAAGAAACATTTCCCAATAATCGAGGTCAATATATAAATCGAAGGTGATTAACCCCACAGGGAGAGAGAGAGAGAGAGAGAGAGAGAGAGAGAGCACACACACAAAACCAGCCCAGCAGAGAGCTGTGGAACAATCCAGTCCCTCTCAGGTGGGAAGGGGGAGGTGTAACCCTCCAGTCCCTGAATCTGACACTACCTAGCATGAGCAGCCTCAGTTCCCTCATCCATAAAATGGATACAAGGAGAGAACCTACTTCTGAGGGCTATTAAGTGGATTCCTTGAGTCACCACGTGGAAAATGGATAGAACAATGCCTGTGTATGGAAAGGAAGCACGGAGGGCTATTACTGCAGGAGGGCTATCTTTCACTTGGTGGAAAGGAAAAGGATTTCCCTAGGGGTGAGCGTACAGGGAAAAGGGACGTTGTGCTGTCATATGAGGAGGAGGGAAGGTCTGAAAAGTCCAAACCGTTCTAGGTTGAGCTAGTTTTGTAGACACCTTCCAGCCATGCCCCACAGGCTATTAAAATGCCCGAAGCCATGGGGGCCAGCTGCTGGAACTTCAGCAAGCTGCAGGATCTAGCTGTGGAACCCTGGTATACTGACTTAGTACATTGTATCAGTGTTCGACTATTGTCAGAACCATCTCTCCGGTGTGCACAGCTGGACTACTTTATCCTTCGTTCAGGCATTTATTAGGAACCCATCACAAGTCAGGCACTGTACTAGGCAAGAGAAAACGCACTCCAGGTGTCTAAGCAAGGGAATGCAACAGCCAGGCTTTGTTCAGTGACTCGTCAGGAGAATAAACAGGAGGAAAGGATGCAGAGAAGGATACCTTGTAAGAGACCGCCGCAATCAAGCCCAACACCTAACCTCTCAGATTTCCCAAAGGGTGCAGTACTGCGGATTTCACTTAACTGGGTCCCAACGAATACTTAACTTCCCAATTGAGAATAACAACTTCTATCAATTTAGCACTTACTATATGCCAAACGTTTCATTCGTTACCTCAGTTTCTCACAACAACCCAGCAAAGCGGATATTACCATCTTTGTTTTACACATGAGAAAACTCAAGAGAAGGCTCAGAGAAGTCAAAGAGATTGTTTAGAGTGACAAAATAAATGGAGGAGTGGGGATATGAATATATGTCTGTCTCTCTAAATATCTACCCACACATCATTGGTGCTGGCCTGTGGCAAAATTTTCCCCAGTCTACGTAAAAATGAGATCTAGAAACATATACCTACAAATGTCCATGTATGGCTGCCAGTTTCCTTGAGAAGGGCTACCTTTTATTCTGATAATGGATCCTATTTTTTTAATAAAAGAATAGTAAGAAGAATTTCTTTTTTAAATGCCCTCCTTGGCTGCCCTATGACCCAGCAATTGCACTACTGGGTATTTACCCTAAAGATACAAACGTAGTGATCCGAAGGGGCACGTGCACCCGAATGTTTATAGCAGCAATGTCCACAATAGCCAAACTATGGAAAGAACCTAGATGTCCATCAACAGATGAATGGATAAAAAAGATGTGGTATATACACACAATGGAATACTATGCAGCCATCAAAAGAAATGAAATCTTGCCATTTGCGACAACATGGATGGAACTAGAGCGTATCATGCTTAGCGAAATAAGTCAAGCGGAGAAAGACAACTATCATATGATCTTCCTGATATGAGGAAGTGGTGATGCAACATGGGGGCTTAAGTGGGTAGGAGAAGAATAAATGAAACAAGATGGGATTGGGAGGGAGACAAACCATAAGTGACTCTTAATCTCACAAAACAAACTGAGGGTTGCTGGGGGGAGGGAAGTTAGGAGAAGGGGGGTGGGGTTATGGACATTGGGGAGGGTATGTGCTTTGGTGAGTGCTGCGAAGTGTGTAAACCTGGCGATTCACAGACCTGTACCCCTGGGGATAAAAATATATGTTTATAAAAAATAAAAAATAAAAAATAAATAAATAAATGCCCTCCTTGGCAAAACTACAAAAGTAGTAAATTTGTATGTGTTTTCGCACTACCACATTCAACTGTGGTCTATAAAAGCCAAGTCCAGGAACCACTACACTAACAATGACATTTACATAGCATTTACCGTGACCCAGGCATTATTTTAAGCTTCTTAAATATACCACCTGTTTTAATTGCAGTGACTCTGGGAGTAGACACTACTATATTCCCCTTTTTATAGACGACGTGCCTGAGGCACTAAAGTTTAGGTGTCTTGTCTAAGAGCCCAGAGCCGGGAAGAGGTAGGACTGGGACTCAAAGGGAGGGCCGTGTGCCTGGTGAGAGCACCTGAGGCCTCAGTCCCAACATTGTGAAAGCAAACAGACCTCAACCACTGCTATTTGGCCTATGACCTATAACGTTTAGACGTGTGAGACACTTACTGATAAGACCCTATAGCTGACTGCTACCTTGGGGCAAGTTACAAGATAACACATCAACAGGTGCGCGCAGCTCTGCTGACTCAAGATACCAGCTAGCTGCCTTCGCAGCGCTCTAAGATGCTGGTAACCTAAACAATTTAATTAACCAAATTGTTCTCTTTCATTATCCCAGAAAACGGAAAGGCCTTCCAACCTTATGGGGCTTCCAAATTCACTCTTGGCATTTAGTTCTCAAAGTCAGAATTAAAACACAAAAGCCTTTGTGGTAGGCAGAGCAAGTACTGAGGCTCATTTTATGGACAAGAATTTAAGTTAAAATAAATGACTGGTCCAAGGTAACAAAGTCAGCAAGAAGCAAAATGAACTGAGGGCAGAGAGGATTCTTTTTTTTTTTTTTTAAAGATACATCCTTTTAAAAATTATTATTTATTTGATAGACAGAGATCACAAGTAGGCAGAGAGGCAGGCAGAGAGAGAGGAGGAAGCAGGCTCCCAGCTGCGCAGAGAGCCTGATGCGGGGCTCAATCCCAGGACCCTGGGATCATGACCTGAGCCAAAGGCAGAGGCTTTATCCCACTGAGCCACCCAGGTGCCCCCGCAGAGAGGATTCTTTACAAGGCTTAAGGAATCCCAAGAACCAAAGACTGCAGAGACTACTTTTTTTTCCTGGTTTCTCTCTCAAATGCATACCTTTATTTCAACAAATGTTGTATTCCTACTGACGTGTTCTAGGATAAATGTGGCAGGTTCACAGAATAAATGGAAGAACAAAACAGAAAAAAATCCTGTGGCACTTCCAAAGCTTTTTTGCAGTTTCTTCCTGCTGTCTGAGTGTAAACTCCCTCACATTTCCATCGAACATCAGGTCTCCCTCATGAAGGAATGACAAGTGTGTGACTGTGTGTGTGCATGCAAACGTTCTGTTAATTAACAACTATAAAAACAAACAAGGTAAAATTTTAAATCTCCAAATTATTCCTTACTCAAGATAAAACATGAACCTGAACCACGTTCTTAAAAAGTTCTTTCTCGGGGCGCCTGGGTAGCTCAGTAGGTTAAGTGTCTGCCTTCGGTTCAGGTCACGATCACAAGGTCCTGGGATCCAGCCCAGCGCAGGTCTCCCTGCCTAGTAGGGAATCTGCTTCTCCCTCTCCATCTGCCCCTTCCACTGCTTGCATGCATCCACTCACTCTCTCTCAAATAAATAGATAAAAAAAATTTTAAGAAGTTCTTCCTCATAATAAGATGAACTCTATCTTCCAGGTCAACGTCTTCTTGTGCTGAAATGTTTAGTCACACCTAATTCTTTAAGATAAGATGGGGGGGGGGAATCACGCCACTGGCTTTCTAAATATTTTACTTTCTGGTACCGAAACATGGTGTTCCTTGTGTTACCTGTAAGGGAAGAACTGCTTTTGTTTTAATAAACAGCATATAAGGGTGCTTGGGTGGCTCAGTGGGTTAAGCCACTGCCTTCAGCTCAGGTCATGATCTCAGGGTCCTGGGATCAAGTCCCACATCAGGCTCTCTGCTCAGCAGGGAGCCTGCTTCTCTCTCTCTCTATCTCTCTGCTTGCCTGTCTGCCCACTTGTGATCTCTCTGTCAAATAAATAAATAAAATATTAGAAAAAATTTTAAAAATAAACAGCATATAAACTGAGGAAGGGGCATGCTCTGTATAACCAGTACTCTCAACAGGGTAGATACCCAAATACTGGTTGCATGGAGAGGAAAAAGGAAAAATAAAACTTGTCTCCCTGGATCTCTATCCTCTAGAGCTACAAAGTACAGGTTTGTTCCCTCCTCTGCTTAATAGCCCTAAATTATTTACATCTTAAAAGAAATTTTTTAAAAGATTTATTTATTTGACGGAGAGAGAGATCACAAGTAGGCACAGAGGTAGGCTGAGAGCGAGGGGGAAGCAGGCTCTCTGCTCAGCAGATAGCCCGAAGTGGGACTCGATCCCAGGACCCTGAGATCATGACCTGAGCCGAAGACAGAGGCTTAACCCACTGAGCCACCCAGGCGCCCTCCCACACACTTGTTAATAAATTGAAAAATTTTTGAGCATCTCCATGTGTGAGGCATTTAAGTCCTGATTTTACTGTAGGAATGTGAATTGTATAAAATTATATTTGTAACTTTGCCAAGTTTGTTCCAAGTCACATACCTGATCAAGAATGGGATAATAGTGACCTGGTACAAATTACCACAAATGACAAAAGCATTCTTTTAATAACAGATCTTCCCTATTTGTGTTGTAATTCCAGAGTTTTGGGGTCTCTTGTTTGCTGGGAATTAAAAGGGAAATAGGTAGTGGTCACTGCTGGTGGTACAATCAGCACTGTCTGGCACGAAAACTTGGTGTGAACTTTCTGGAAAACATTTTGGCAATGTTTTATTTTGTATTTATTTATTAAAGATTTTACTTACTTATTTATTTATGACAGAGAGGGAGCCGGATGCAGGGCTTGATCCCAAGGTCCTGGGATCTTGACCTGAGCCAAATGCAGGGTCAGGCCTAATGGACTGAGCCACCCAGGCACCATGACAATATTTTAAAAGATATAAAATCTTTGGGCACCTGGGTGGCTCAGTGGGTTTAAGCCTCTGCCTTCGGCTCAGGTCATGATCTCAGGGTCCTGGGATCAAGTCCCACATCGGGCTTTCTTCTCAGCATAGTTCTCACTCTGCCTGCCTCTCTGCCTACTTGTGATCTCTCTCTCTGTCAAATAAATAAATAAAATCTTAAAAAAAAAAAAAAAAAAAAAAGTGTGTGGGAAATGATGCCCCATCATATGAAAAATAGGCCTGGACAATATGTAGAAAATTCAGAAACGTATGCTTTCAGATTTAGGTAATTTTCTGCATATAAGTTGTACCTTAATCTTTTTTTTTTTTTTTTTTTTTTTATTTGACAGACAGAGATCACAAGCAGGCAGACAGGCAGGCAGAGAGAGGGAGAGGAGAAAGCAGGCTCCCTGCAGAGCAGAGAGCCCGATGCGGGACTCGATCCCAGGACCCTGAGATCATGACCTGAGCCGAAGGCAGTGGCTTAACCCACTGAGCCACCCACCCAGGCGCCCCCCTTAATCTTTTTTAGTAAAAAAAAAGTTAAAGTTCTGTATATAATATGTGTATTCCTTGTATTCATACAGAACATGAAATCACAACTATTTCAGCTAATGCTGCCATTTTTAAACCTTTACGGCTGTGGGCTAATGCTGGGCACATGCCAACAGCGGAGACCCACTGCCTAAGCACTGAGAGGACTCTTTCCCTTTTTCCTCGTTTACCAAAGGTTTTATCTGCATTCCTCTAGTGACAGACTAATCAGAGGGAAAAAATCTCCGAGAAGTCAGCAGCATTCAAAAAGTATTCAATTATTTCAGGACATTAGAAATGCTATCACAAAAGCGACATCCACCAGCCTTCTACCTACAAACTTAACATTTTGGGGAAATAAAGATCTAATGATACTTTTATCACCAAGCATTTGAAGTACACTATTCCCACTGAAATAATTCCCTTGAAGTAAAAGCCACTCTAGTTAAAGATGCAAATTTCGAGAATCTAATAATCTTGTATTAATGCAGTACTGGCTTTCATTTGAACATAATCAATCTGTTACTGAACAAAGAATCCTTTTTAATTGCCCATGGCAATTAACAGTAATCATTTTCTTTTGTCTTATTCCTAAGTGTGCAAGCTATAACAGAGGAAGCCATGATTTTGACCTTTCTTTTAAATGGAGATGGGGAGAAGTACAATGTAACTTTTTTTTTTTTAATTTTTTACACTTCAGGAGGCTGTTAGCTGTAGCTGGCCAGCACACCTTTTTTTTCCCCCCCCTAAAGATTTTATTTATTTATTTGACAGAGAGAGAGATCACAAGTAGGCGGAGAGGCAGGCAGAGAGAGAGGAGGAAGCAGGCTCCCCACTGAGCAGAGAGCCTGATGCGGGACTTGATCCCAGGACCCTGGGATCATGACCAGATCCGAAGGCAGAGGCTTTAACCCACTGAGCCACCCAGGTGCCCCCGGCCAGCACACTTTCATTCCAACATTATTTTTGTTGTTTCATTTTTTCACCCCAATATTATTTAATAACTTTCTGATTCATGAAAAAAGCACTGTCGTTAGTTCCACCCAAATAAGTCAAGGGGCTTAGTGTAGTTTTGTCTATACATTTCTAGCTGTCTAAAGAATTTTCTCAATTGAAAACTGTCAATTAGGAGCCACTCAGATACTTTTCTACTTACCAAAGAAAATATAGACTTAAGGAGTCATTACATGACCAAATATGTCTATCTTACTATATTATTTATTTTGGACAACTTTACATATATATATGTGGAATATAAGTGGGTGTGGAATACACACACACACACACACACACACACACACACACACATATCTGGGTTTGAAAATGGTCAGAAATCAAATGCTTGGGCACCTGGGTGGCTCAGTGTGTTAAGCCTCTGCCTTCAGCTCAGGTCCTGGGATCGAGTCCTGTATCCGGGGGTCTGCTCAGCAGGGGGCCTGCTTCCCTCCCTCTGTCTGCCTCTCTGCCTACTTGTGATCTCGAAATCAAATGCTCAACTTTGTCAACATGCTGGCTAGATAAACTGGTACTTGGGCTATATATTTTTTTTCAAAATGGTGTGCCATAGAACCAACTGTGTGTTCAGCAGTCTCTGAATATGGAAGCCTTTAAGACTATTAATACAGGGCCACTGCTCAAGAATGCAGAAATTCATCAAACTACTCAACAAATAATTCCCTCAACCCAGCGTATATCATATATAGCTAATCATTCACAACTAACTATAAATTCCTTAAGGGGATGAACTGTAGCTTATTCTTCTATCCCAGAGAAATAAGGCAGACTAATAAAATAAACACAGCTCTTGGAATCAGACAGACACGGATTCATAACACAGCTTGCAACCTCTCAGCTGTGTAACCCTGGCCAGGACACTTATGGTATTATGCATATTTGAAGATTAAATGCTGACCAGGAGGGCATGCCCTCTGAGAATTTAAAGCCTAAAAATGGCCAAAATACTTGGTGCACATCTCTCCACCCACCTACCCCTCAAAAGAGAAAAACAAAAAGGCTCTGGCACCTGTTTGGGTTCAACATATATGTAGTGGGGGGTCTACTATGTGGAAGGTATTTTGCTAGGTATGACGGGAAATAAAAAATATACTAGGGGGGGCGCCTGGGTGGCTCAGCGGGTTAAGCCTCTGCCTTCGGCTCAGGTCATGATCTCAGGGTCCTGGGATTGAGCCCCACATCAGGCTCTCTGCTCAGCGGGGAGCCTGCTTCTTCCTTTCTCTCTGCCTGCCTCTCTGCCTACTTGTGATCTCTCTGACAAATAAATAAATAACATCTTAAAAAAAAACAAAAAACAACGAGGGTCCCCACCCTCAAGGGGTTTACTACTGGAAAGAAGAAACAATCTAGTATTATTAGCTATAAAATAAGGCAGAATGGGAACCAACTAGTATAATCCCTTCATTTTTCAAATGAAGAAACTGTAGCCAAGAGAAGTGAAAATGATTTGGCCAAAGTCATGCAGCTAGTGAGAGCAGAGTCGGGGCTAGGGCCTAAGTTTCTTCATTGTCAATTCAACATTCTTTACACCATAGGAAGCTGCCTCTCAATTGTTCAAATTTGATTTCCCAGTGCAAATATTACCATAGTGACCGGCAAAAGGACATTTCCCAAATAAGAATGCAGAGACACTGGGAGAACAAAAAAGGTGCGAAATACCACAGATGCATAATGCAACAGTCACAACTGCCACAAATTTCATAAAACAAAAATGCTCATTTCAATAAAGGAAAATGAAGGAGATTGGCAAGTCTGGCTATTCTCAACTGAAGTAAATATTACTTTCCTGTGATGATGGTTCATGGCTGAAAGTACCTGGTTCTCTGCTAATATATCAACTTAATGGTGCATCTTAACACCATGGAAGCAAATAAATGAAAATCAGACTGACAGATGCCAAAAGTTATTTTCAAGAATTCTTCATAGACAAAACCTCACTAAAGCACTGTATCAAAAATTAAATAGAAATAAAACTTTCAGGAAGATGAACATGAATGATTTGTTTGCATTTCTTAATACCAGCAATTCAAGTGCTATTCAGACGCTGCTGTTTGAGAGCCTAGGTCAACAATGACTCAGTTTGAAAGATTCCATATTGCTTTTAAAAGAAGTGTATGGTTTTAGTTACGTAGTGAATACAATCTGGATGTCCCTTTCCCCCAAAATTATAAACTAATTTTCACAGGAATGGTTAAAAAGAGACAGTGTTTATGTTTGAAAGACATATACAACAAAGGCAATCCGGTTCATTTTATCGCATCCCCCAGAGAAGGAGCCCTTACCCCTGGTTCTGACCTACAGGATTTGATGCTGGGAGAGGGGGGATGGAGGGGTTAAGAGTAGCACCAGGAGTCCAGTCACACAGTCCCAGCTCTAACTTGCTATGTGGTCCAGGACAAGCATCTACAACCAGAGCTAGACAGCACACTCAATTTCAGACTAGGAATGTGAAACCCAGAGAGGTGAAGTGATTTGTTCAAGGTTCCCACTAATTAGGTTAAGGCCTAGACCAGAAGATCTTCTGCATGTATTCCCAATATTCCTTCAGTTGTGACAGGAAACCTGTTACCATGCCCTGTGCAAGTTCATTTTCCCATCTGTAAATCAGGAGGCTATCGCTTCTCGGCCTTTTGGCTAAGATCAAGTGTAAATCAGGAGGCTAGGCTAGGCACAGATTTTCAAGTTGTGCTGCTCTAAATCCAAGGGATTTCTGCTAGTCATCTTCCCTCTTCAAGTAAAGAATCTCCAAGTTATGTATTTCATCTAGTGTGAAAAATAAATTTTAAACAACTGGACTAGACGGTCAATAAAATGTCACACTGACTGGGTAAATTAAGACACCCAGCTGGTGAATGATAATAATTATACAAGATCACAGGAAGGCAGGCCCTGCAGGAAGCTTAACTAACCTCTCAGAAGGCCCCCACAAACTGAAGATGTGAAAGCAGAAGATACTAGAGGGAGATGAAAAGACAACCACTCGCACTGTGTCAGTCTCCCAACTGTACTGAACTGTGGTGTCTCCCCACCACAGAGAGACTGCAGAAACATCCATGAAGCTGTAGTTTATAGTCAGCGGTGAAACCCTCACTCCTCCTAGGCTGTCCTTTGCCAAAAGTTACCATCAGGTCCATGGATCTGCACACAGACAACAACTTCCATGTAACTCGTATCAAGAAGAATGACTCTTTTCTGATTTTTTTTTCATTGTCCTAAATGCTTTGGCCTTCATCATGCCAAGCAAAAAGAAGGGGTACATGGTCAAAAGAATAGTGTTTAAAAAGGTGGGGGAGGCTGGGTGCCTCAGTGGGTTGGGCCTCTGCCTTCCGCTCGGCTCAGGTAGTGATCTCGGAGTCCTGGAATCAAGCCCCACGTTGAGCTCTCTGCTCTGTGGGGAGCCTGCTTCTCCCTCTCTCTCTCTCTGCCAGCCTCTCTGCCTACTTGTGATCTCTCTCTCTCTGTCAAATAAAGAAATAAAATCTTAAAAAAAAAAAAAAAAAAAGTGAAGAACTTTGATCACACTAGTATTACAGAGATTTTCTAGGCACTGCAGGACCCTTGAAGACCTGTTACTACATGGAAACAGTCATCTGGGGCACCTGGGTGGCTCAGTGGGTTAAGCCTCTGCCTTCGGCTCAGGTCATGATCCAGGGGTCCTGGGATCCAGCCCTGCATCCGGCTCTCTGCTCGGCGGGGAGCCTGCTTCCCCCTCTCTCTCTCTACCTGCCTCTCTGCCTACTTGTAATCTCTGTCTGTCAAATAAATAAAAATTTATAAAAAAAGAAAGAAAGAAAACAGTCATATATTGCCATCTCCTGCTCCAACCCCACGCCCACTGGCATATAAGGGTTCCAAAAGGCCAAGGCTACCACCTCAGATTTTGGTAGCACCCAATTCCATTATGAAAGCAAATGATGACACTGAGATTGGAGGCTCTGCAGCCATCAGAGAAATGCGACAATCTTTTTAACATCAGTTACCAGTTTAGGAAGAAAAATCACCCCTTTGTTGTTCTGTCTCCTCTCTTCCTATTATGTAAACTTAGGCTTTGGCCATGCAAAAACTTTCTGTGCTGCCAGTGATGTTAAAACTCTAAAACACAAATTTAAGCAGAATTACATATACAGTTATCTTTTTTTTTTTTTTTTTTAGATTTTATTGATTTATTTGACAGACAAAGATCACAAGTAGGCAGAGAGGCAGGCAGAGAGAGAGGAGGAAGCAAGCTCCCCATGAGCAGAGAGCCTGATGTGGGGCTCGATCCCAGGACCCTGGGATCATGACCTGAGCCGAAGGCAGAGGCTTTAACCAACTGAGCCACCCAGGCGCCCCAATTATCTTATTCTTAATTAGCCATCACTTCCCCATTAAGAATAAAAAGCAACTATTTATATCAACATGGAAAACATAAACGCTAAAATAAATTCAGAGACTGATTCATGATTCACAAGACCAAAATTCAAAAATGAATGGAAACCAACAGAAAGATGAACCAAAATTCTGTAAATCAATAATGGCAGAAAAAAAATTAATAATAATAATGTTGAAGATACATACTATAGATAACTAAAATTACCAGACTCGGGGCGCCTGGGTGGCTCAGTGGGTTAAGCCACTGCCTTTGGCTCGGGTCATGATCTTAGGGTCCTGGGATCGAGCCCCACATCCCCACATCGGGCTCTCTGCTCGGCAGGGAGCCTGCTTCCCTTCCTCTCTCTCTGCCTGCCTCTCTGCCTACTTGTGATCTCTCGCTGTCAAATAAATAAATAAAATCTTTAAAAAAAAAAAAAAAATTACCAGACTCTGCTTGTCAGAAAATTTAAAGTGCTAAGAATTCAGAAGCTAAATGAACCACATGGATCTATGATTTAGGACCCCTTACTGTATCATAGACAAATACCCTAACATTTGATGAGTCAATGGTCCAATTCTGCAGATAACAGTGGATGCTTTTTATTTCAAGTATTCACACAGAACTATTTCTAAATAAGTGCTGAAGTAAACAAAGTTTGATCATAGCTCAGTTAAGAAATAAAGTCCTTCCAGTAAATGCTCCTTCACAGCTGGATGGCTGCTTTAATATGCAATTGCCCTAGGCCACAGGGGGAAAAAAAAATCAGGCTTTTGATTTACTTAAGAAATAAAATAAATAAACCTAGAGCCTGCGAGTTTCCCTCTTCCAAGTTAAGGACAGAAAATGGTTAGATGACTTTTCTGTTAAAAAAAAGCAAAAACAAAAACAAAAAAGCACACCTCTTTCTCTGAATAGATTTCCTAAACCCCACCCCCAACAGGAAAGGTAGCTAAGGTATACTTCTCAGGTAATAAGACCAAAAATCCTTTCGTATCAGCCCGTTCCTGGCACTCTTTCCTCACTCAGCCAAATCAGGTCACTCACAAGGCTTGGGGAAGGTCAGGGCCCACCCACATACTTCTAGTACACCAAAGAGCCCCCCGCCCCCCAGCATGGATCGGCCCAGAGGCTTTCAGCTCCTGTGGCTGGGAGCCCTGCAGCACCAGAGGGCAGAAATCTGAGTGACACTTGGCACTCTCTCTTTCAACAAACAACCGCAATGGGCTTTCCAAACTCGGGCCCTAATCCTTTCGAAGACCAGGAAGCTGGAGCCTTCCTGGGGCAGAGGTGAAAAGAAATGAAAAGAAATAAGCCCACCCTCCCAAAGGTCACACTGCAAACCAGAGGCCATTAGGGAAGAAGGCAAGACTGCAGCTTCTGCAGCCCCAGAACAGTAAACACCAAATGGGGCTATAACCCCTGAGGGATTGGGGAGAACTTGAGAACTAGCACTTCCCCAGCCAGAGGTAAAACAAAAATGAGACCGTTGGGGGGGGGGGAGCAAAAAAGGCACACTTCTAAGTTCTCCCAAGCGGTGTTGGCTGGGGGCGGGAGCGCCACGAGAATAAAACTGTCTCTTTACAATAGCTCAGAGAAAGAGCGAGGGAAAGTGAGAAAGAGAAGAAAGACCTATGAGCAGCTGCACTCTCCTGTTCCAAACGTCACAAAGCTGCAAAGCCCAGAGATCTGAAGGGGCTGGGGAACAAGATGGGAATGAGAGGGGAAAAAAGGGGGTGGGGCAATAGAAAGAGCCCTTCTCCCTCACCATCACCGACCTCGGTAGAAGTTGGGAAAATGGGGACGACAATCCCAGACTCCAGAGAGCAGGAACCAGCCAACCACCCCCACATATTTACCCAGACCTCAAGATCCCTGGGGATAAAACCCTGAGGGTCAGGGTTCCGAGTGAATCTGCAATCTAAACCAGAGCGTAGAGAGTTCGGGGCCCAACCCAGCCCCTTCCCTTCCAAAGCTGGGGACTGGAGGCTAGAGGAAGACAAGCCTGGCCTGAAGAGGGGAAGCACTCGGTGGGAATGGGCGGGTCAAGGCTGGGGAGCAGGGAGAAGCAATCCTGACAGGAACCTAATGGGAAGAGAAGGCGACTGGCAGGATACAAAGGGAAAGAAAAGGTGAGGAAACAAATAAACGATGAACAGAGTTGGGACTTGGGTAACAAAGGGAGGGAGAATCTATCCAAGAACTGAGATGGCTCTGGGGGGATGGATGGGGGGCAGCCAGTGAAAGGAAGGAATGGTTGAGAAGATATCTCTACTACTAGGTAGAACTAAGAGAAAGAGAACTCAAAAAAGGAGGTAAAATGTAGGACAAAGGAGGGAGAACAAATACAAGGAAGGAAAGAGTGGAGGTTGAGGGCTGAATCAAAATGGTGGGGGAGGAGGTCAGGTGGAAAACCTAGAATTGAGAGAGAATACAGGTGGGATGGAATTACTCGATGACCAGGATTAAAGAGAACCACTCAAACAGGGAACAGCAATAGTAAAGTTAAAACGGGTCAAAAAGATAGGTGGGCAAGTGGACAGCTCCAAAAGGGGCAGAGCTGAACAAATGGTAAGAGCAGGTGCAAAAAGGATTTGGGGCAGGTCTATGAGATGCAGTGAAATGGGAAGGAAAGGGGACGATAGGTCAGAGAACTTAGCAAAGATTTGAGAGATAAAGGCCAAGTCTAAGGAAGGCAAAAACGGGAGAAGACTTAGAGCAAAGAGGAGGCTGGCAGCAGGTCTCAAGCAGAGAACTGAAGGGGAAACAGGTCAAAGAAAGCAGGAGCGAATGAATGAGACAGTTCAACAGTGCCAATGAGGAGGTGGAGAGGAAAGGAAACCGCAAGGAGAACTCCTGGGCAGAACTGGGGCCTGCAGGGCAGCACTGAGGCTGCGGACAGGCTGAGTTACAGAGGTCAGAGAAGTGAATGGCAGAAATGAGAGCTGCAGGGTCGGGGGAGTTGTGGAGAGAGGCTCTTCGTGGAAGGCAGAGTCGAAAAGCCAACAGGTTAGGGGGCACAGAGGATCTGAGATTGGGCAAAGGACAGATTGGGTATACAGAAAGGTCTGGAAGAGAAAAAAGTCTGAATGGTAAATGGGAGCAAGATCTGAGAAGGGGAGGAGGTGAGCACGGTGCAACCGAAGTGTGAGAGGGAGCAGGAGACTGAACTGAGAGGCATGGAAGGGTCGCAGAGCTTAGAGGCATCTCGGGGGTGCACCAGGTTCCGCGAGTGGGCAGTAGAGCCCAAGAGGGAGGCGGAATTAAGTTCAAGAAGACCTAGGAGCAGCAGTGCCAAGATGAACAAGGTCTCTGATGGATCTCCAAGGAGGTGGAACCACGGGTCCTAAAGGGACAGTTCCTGGGGGTGCAAACAGAGGACGGATCACAGTAGACGGGTCAAAGACGGGTACAGATCCAGAGGGTGGTGAGAGTGGAATCGAAGAGGGGGCAGGCGGGTCACGATTCTCAAAGTGAAGGTCCAAAATTAAGGGATGCAAAAGGGTCACTGAGGAGGTGGGTCCCAAGAGCACTGCAGCGTCCAGGAGGAGCGAAGGGCATTACTGAGGGGCGGAAGAGGGAAAGGGGAGGCGCAGAATTGGGAGCAGAGTGGCTTAAGTGAGGAGGGGGTGGCCGAGGCAGACACCGAGATCTCAAATGGGTCGGAAGGTGGGGGCAGACGCGGGGACAGCAAGGCTGGGGCGAGCAGGGACAGGTCCGAAGGGCGGGCGGGCCCCGCGGGCCGGGCCGCAGCGCGAAGCAGCGGGACCGGCAGGGCCCGGGGGGCTGGGGGGCCGCTCCCTCCCCTCCCCCTCCGGCTCCTCCATTGTTCGCGGGCTCCGGGCCCCGCCGTCCCCGCCTCCCCTTGGACCCCGCAGCGGGGCGGCGCCCGGCCTCGCCGCCGGGGCCCGCGAGCTCGCGCACTCACCAGCTGGGCGCCCTCAGCGCGGCTCCGGCCTCCAGGATCCCAGCAGCGGCGACGGCGGCCCCGGCGCCATGTTCTGCTGCTCCTCGTCCAGCGGCGGCTGAGGCGGCGGCGGCGGCTCCGGCGGCGGGGGGCCGGGCGGACCCTCCCTCGCGGGCTCCCTCCTCCGCCTCCTCCACCTCCTCCACCTCCTCCTCCCGCCGCGCCGCGGCTCTCCCTCGGGGCGGGGGGGCGGGGAGGGGAAGGGGGGAGGGGCGGGAACCAGGGGGAGGGCGGACCAGCCTCGCTCGCTCGCTCCCTCCCTCCTTCGCAATGGCGACGGCGGCACCTCCTTCCTGCGGCCGCCGCTCCTGTGCGCGCGCGCTCCTCGCTACTGCGCGTGCGTGGCGTGCAGACCGTTGCAGGAGGATAACGGCCCCTGGGCGCGCGCCGCAAGGGGATAACCGGCGCCAAGCAGGAGACGAAGCGAGGGTGCCTACGCGCCCAAGGGGCTCGGTGCCACTACCACGGCCTCTGGCTGGGAACGGGCGCGGAGGCCATCATGCGTGTACGCCTCAAAGAAATGCCGCTATTGCGGTGGCTGCGGCGCGAGACAGCACCAAGCAGCCTGCGACCGGGCAGAGGGAATGCTGTGAGCAAGTGCGCGTGCGCGGGACAGACTGGCGCGAGGCGGAGGGCGTGGCCCGCGGGAGTAGCGCGCACCCTTGCGCGTGCCAGAAGCAGCCGGTCCCCTCCTTGCGGGAGCTCGTGGAGAAAGCGGGAGGGGAGAGGCATGGCCCGGTTTGGGGGGCGGGGGCGAAGGGCGCGATCCCGCTCGCGCGGGACCTGACCAGCCAATAGGACGCGAGGGGAGGTGGGTTAGCCGCGCGAGCCTCAGCCCCTGGGATAACGGAGGCGGCGAGTTGGAGCGACGTAACGTGGGGCGGTGGGGAGGGGCTGGGGAGAAGGGAGAACACCCAGCGAGGGAGTTGATTGGGGAACACAAGGAGGCGTGGCCCGCCTCAGCCCAATCCAAGCCTGGCAATTTGTCGTTCCGGAAGAAGGGGCAGGGCTAGGGAGCGCGTGCTCTTTCCCTCGGCAGTGAAGAAAATCTGCAGGCGCAGCGCGCCACTTGATGCGGTTTGCTCTGGGTTCTGTGATCGCCCGGAGCCCGGGAGACGGACAAGGGTCTGCTTCTGCGTGCAGCCCTGACCTCCAAGTCAGCATTGTGCAAATGACTGCAAATCAAATGTCAGTTCCGGCTCGTACAGGGGAAACAGTGATGGAAAGAGGCACTGCCATAACCCTTGAGTTGGAAACTGAGGAGGGGTTCCTCTGGGACCCCTCCGGAAGTACGCATGGTGGAAGATGAGCGTACTGGGCACTGAGTCAATATTTACGGAATGCATGAAGAAGGGCTGTTTCCTATTACATTTTGCGTTTCTTTCCTCAGTCTTTTGATCTACATAATGGAATAATAATTGTACCTCCCTCGCAGGGTTGCTGAGAGAATTAAATAAGATATATTTGTAAAGTGCTAAGCTTTATTTTATTTTTATTTTATTACTTTATTATTATTATTTTTTAAATCTCTACAGGCAATATCAGGCTCGAACTCACAACCCGAGATCAACAGTGACATGCTCCACGGACTGAGCCATCCAGGTGCCCCTCCTGCCCTCAAGTTTGAAAAATCCATTAAATAAAGGGTTTTTGGCTACTGATCAGAGTCCTCTCCCTTGACTTTTTTAAGTCAGCATTTTTTTTATGCATATAATCTGATTTTTAGATGTCTGTGACTGTTTTTTGTTGTTTTTTAAGTTTGAGTACTGTGAGCCAAACCAAGTGCATGGCCCAGGTTTTCTTTAGGCTGTCACTGCAAACCTTGGTTTATAAATGATTTTGGCATCAGTTAAGGGAATACCATATTCCCCACCTCAAATTAATATGTCTTTATAACTGTCTTTATAACTCCAAGGTCATTCAATTCTTGGAAAGATTATGAACTACCAACACCCAGAATAAAGAACAAAGGCTTCACTCTGAACCTTCTCCCTGTCTTTTGGAGTCTGTCGTCTCTACCTAGTCCTGTGAGTCTCAGCTTAATACCACTTCCTCCCAGATTTGGTCTGACTCCTTATTTGATGAAAACCGTACTTTATGCTAGGCGACATTTTATAACACTTTAAACATTAATCCTCAGCATCTTATGAGTAGGTTACAGCTGTTATGGTTCTGCTAAACTAAAGCACAGGGAGGTTACACAGCTAGTCAGTGGCAGATTGGAAATTGAACCCAACAGTGGGGGTCTAATGACTACACACAAACTGCTTCTTCATAACACTCCACCAGGGCCGGAAGTTCTGTATTGGTATCACCATTTTATGCGAAAGCCCTTTGAAGACAGGGACTCTGGCTATTTCTTCAGTCCAGCAAAAGGCCCACAATAAATACTCGTTAATGAATAAATGAATGAACCCAATGCTAAACAACAGGGATGGCTGAAAAGACACAATCCGTGTCTAATGACTAACTCTTACCCCTCTTTCAGATGCTAGCTCATAGGGCCCCTCATCCAGAAGGCCCTCTTAACCTAACAGTCTTGGTCAGGCGCTCCCTCTACCCTCCCAGAGCCCCTTTGGGTCCTCCAGCCAATCCCTGACCACTCTGAGTTGTCCCTGTCTAGTGATGGGTCTTTCTCTCGCACCGGACCGTGAACCCCGAAAGGGCAGGGTCAAGGCTGTCTCAGCCACTGTTGATGTGTCCAGTACAGGTCAAGGCACTAGGCAGGGGCCCATGCAGTGTTTTCCTTGACTGAACAGTCGGAACGATCAAGGAGCGCCTTCCCAGCTCTGCAATTCTTTCCAGTGCGCTGGAGGGCTGGTGTTAGCTGAGCAAGCCAACCACAGGAAACAGGCTTCCCTGGGGGCAGCCGCCCCCGCACACCCGGCTAGCCTCCACTCCAGGATAAATAAACAACCTAGTAAACAATTAGCTGACAGAGAGAAGTGCAGACTGCTGGCCCCAGCCGATATCAAGATTTCCCAAGCATCACCCCGAAAGGCCCCGAGGACTGGACGTCACATCAGCCAGAGAGGCAGGGTGGTATGAGGGTCAGGGGTTCTGGACCCTGATCGGAGAGAGGCACAGCCAGAAAAATCCACAGAAGAGTTTTGCAAAGAGGGGGAATGTGCTGGAGCAAATTCTCTCTACATTCCTCAGAGCTTCAAAGAATCAGAGGGTGGAGACCAGGTCTGCTCTCTTGCAGAAGTCAATGAGCTCATAGCGCCTCCTACAAACCGAACTGGGGAAAGAGCGTCTTGCTGATGCCGCGGGGGATGTCAGGGAGCGGTGAACCCTTCCGCCATTGGTCGGAAGGGTAGCCAATCGCGAGGAAGGAAGGGGAGGCGGGGATGCTTGGATTCACTGCGGGATCCCGTGGCCCGGCCAGCGGCTGATACGTAGTGGGCACGCACTAGGATAGCTGATGGAAGGATGGATGATGAGATTTTCATAGAATTTGGAAATGGAACTATAACGCGGATACCAAGAAATACACAAATCACAAATATACATCTCGATTAATAATTCAGAGAGACACACCCCCTTTAACCTGCACCCAAATAAAAAGAATGTGACCACCTCTCCGAAGCCCATCCCCCGGAACCCGTCCAGTCACTCCCCCCCCCCACGACAAAAACCTCTGCCCTGATATCTGTGGCTGTTGATGAGTTTTCCCCGTTTTTACACTGCATATAAATGAAATTTACAACAAGGGGCCTCTTTGAATCAACATTGTCAGATTCACCCACGTTACTGGGTGTATCTATAGGTCGTTTGTTCTTAATGCTGTGTAGTATTCCATTGTGTGAATGAAATACAGTGTATTTATCCATTCTACTGTCGGTGAGCATCCGGGTAATTTCCATTTGGGGGCTATTATGAATAGTGCTGCTATGACAATCTAGAATCTGTCTTTTGGGGGCGCCTGCCTGGCTCAGTGGGTTAAGCCTCTGCCTTCAGCTCAGGTCATGATCTCAGGGTCCTGGGATGGAGCCCCGCATCAGCCTCTCTGCTCATCAGGGAGCCTGCTTCCCCCTCTCTCTGCCTGTCTCTCTGCCTACTTGTGATCTCTCTCTCTCTGTCAAATAAATAAATAAAATCTAAAAAATAAAAAATAAAAATAAAAAGAATACGTCTTTTGGTGGGGTTGGTGGGGTGCCTGGGTGGTGCAGATGGTTAAGTGTCTGGCTCTTGGTTTGGGCTCAGGTCATGATCTCAGGGTCATGATCTCAGTCTCATGATCTCATGAGATCGAACCCCCAGTCTATTCCTCACTCAGCGTGGAGTTTGCTTGAGATTCTCTCTTCCTCTCCTTTTGCCCCTCCTGCTAGTGTTCACTCACTCTCTCTCTGAAATAAATAAACAAATACTTAAATAAATATGCCTTTTGGTAAACATATGTATTCGTTTCTGCTAGCTATGTACCTGAGTGAAACTGCTGGTCACCGAGGGCGCATGTGTTCACCTTTCCCAAAGAAAATGTACCAAGTTCCATCCCAAGAGTTATGTGTAAGAATTTCAACTGCTTCCCCTTTTCCATCTTTTTTTTTTTTTTTTTTAAGATTTTATTTAGCAGAGAGGCAAGCAGAGAGAGGAAGGGAAGAAGCTCCCTGCTGAGCAGAGAGGCTGACGCGGGGCTTGATCCCAGGACCCTGAGATCATGACCTGAGCTGAAGGCAGAGGCTTTAATCCACTGAGCCACCCAGGCGCCCCCCATTTTCCATCTTTTTAATTTAATGATGGCCATTCTAATGGTTGCATAGCTATATCCTTTGTCTTTTCCCAGTGATTCCTGGGGTTGAGCATCTTTCCATGGTTATACAAGCCATCTGAACAGCACTTTTTGTGAAGTGCTATTCAAGCCTTTTGCCCATTTCCCCCCTGCCATATATTATTTTCTTCACTTATTTTAAATTATGCAATACTACATGAATTTCTTGTCCTTGCAATAAATTAAGATACTCTAGATAAAATTCAGTCTCCATGGAGAATCCGACCCCATCCCACTTACCTCTCCACAAATGTGTTTTCTACCAGACCTCTCTATACAGTCACATGAATGCAGCACAGCATAGTGGCTTGAGGCACTGACACACTGGAGCCAGAATGCCTGACCTCGAATCTCAACTTCACCATTTACAATAGCTGTGTGACCTTGGGCAAGTTACTCAACTTCTCTGTACCTCAATTTCCTCATCTTTAAAATGGGGTTGATAATATTAACACCTAACTCACAGGCTTGTTTTGAGGTTTCAATAAGTGAATCGCTTAGAAAAAGTGCCTGGAACATAGTAAACGCTATACTGGTGATAGCTACAACTGAGTTGTGAGGCTTTTTTTTATATATATAAATCACATAACATTTTCATGGTGGTAAATATAAATAACATAGAATATACCACTTAACCATTTTTTTAGATTTTATTTATTTATTTGATAGATATCACAAGTAGGCAGAGAGGCAGGCGGCAGGGTGAGGAGACAGGCTCCCCGCTGAACAGAGAGCCTGATGTGGGGCTCAATCCCAGGACCCTGGGATCATGACCTGAGCTGAAGGCAGAGGCTTTAACTGAGCCACCCAGGCACCCCTCCCCACTTAACCATTTTTAAATATTTTATTTTTTATTTAATTATATATTTTTAAATATATTTTACTTATTTATTTTAGAGAGAGGTAGAGAGTGCGAGTGGAGGGGAGGGGAGGAGCAAAGGGAGAGGGAGAGAGAGAATCTGAAGCAGCCTCCTCACTGAGCTTGGAGCCCAACGTGGGGCCTGATCCAAAGACCCCAAGATCATGACCCGAGCTGAAACCAAGAGCAGGTGCTTAACCTACTGAGCGATCCAGGTCCCCCTCCACTTAACCATTTTTAGATGTACATTTCAGTGGGACTGAGTACATTCACAACATTGTTTTCAGACCTTATTAATTATACCCAAACTACAACTCAGTATCCATTAAACAGTAACTCCCCTTTCTGCCTCCAGCCCCTGGTAACCCGCATTCTTCTTTCTAGTTCTATGAATTTGCCTGTTCTAGGGGCCTCCCTTAAGTGAAATCATACAGGAAGGCCTGGGTGGCTCTGCCAGTTATGCGTCTGCCTTTAGCGCAGGTCATGATCCCAGGGTCCTGGGATTGAGTTCCACATTGGGCTCTTTGCTCAGTGAGGAGCCTGCTTCTCCCTCTGCCTGCTGTTCCCCCTGCAGGGGCTCTCTCTCTCTCTCTCTGACAAATAAATACATAAAACCTTTAAAAAGCCTAAGTGAAAGCATACATTTATTCCTTCATGTCTGGTTTATTTCACCTTGCATCATGTTTTCAAGTTTCATTCATGTTGTAGCATGAATCCAAATTTGATTCGTCTTTAAGGTTGAATAATGTTCCATTGTATATATTACATCTTGTTATCCATTGTTCTGTTATGGGACATTATGGGGTTTTGGCTATTGTGAATGATGTTGCTAGGAACACTGGTGTACACATATTTGAATCTCTGTTTTCAGTTACTTGTAATATATACTTAGACATAAAATTGCTGTATCATGTAGCAATTCTGCATTTAACTTTTTGTGGAACCACCAAACTGTTTTCCAGAGTGGCAGTACCATTTTCCATTCCTACCAGAAATGTACAAGGGTTCCAGTTTTCCCACATCCTTGCCAACACTTGTTATTGCTTTTTGTGCTTGTTTTCTTTGATCATAGCCATCCTAAAAGCTGTGAAGTGGTATCTCATTGGGACTATCATTTGCATTTTCCTGAAGACTAGTGATGTTGAGCATATTTTCCTATGCTTATTCGCCATTTGTATATCTTCTTTGGAGAAATGTCCATTCAGGTACTTTGCCCATTTTTGAATTGAGGTTTGTTGTTGTGGAGTGGTAGGAGTTCTTCATATATTCTAGATATCAATCCCTTATTAAATAGATGCTCTACAAATATTTTCTTCCATTCTGTGGGTTGTCTTTGCACTCTCTATCTCTCTCTCTTTTTAAGATTTTTTTATTGGAGCCCTTGGGTAGCTCAGTGGGTTAAGCCTCTGCCTTCAGCTCAGGTCATGTTCCCAGGGTCCTGGGATGGGTGGCTCAGTGGGTTAAAGTCTCTGCCTTCAGCTCAGGTCATGTTCCCAGGGTCCTGGAATGGAGCCCCGCATGGGGCTCCCTGCTCAACAGGGAGCCTGCTTCCCCCACCTCTCTCTGGCTGCCCCTCTGCCTACTTGTGATCTTTCTCTCTGTCAAATAAATAAATTAAAAAAATTTTTTAAAGATTTTAATTTATTTATTAGAGAGATAGAGAGAGAGAGCATGAGAGAGGAGGTCAGAGGGAGAAGCAGACTCCCCGTGGAGCCGGGAGCCCAATGCGGGACTCAATCCTGGGACTCCAGGATCATGACCTGAGCTGAAGGCAGCCGCCCAACCACCTGAGCCACCCAGGAGCCCCATGTACTCTCTTGATAGTGTCTTTTGATGCACAAAAGTATTTTTTAAGATGTTATTTTTTCGTTTATTTGACAGAAAGAGATACAGTGAGAGAGGGAACACAAGCAGGGTGAGGGGCAGAAGAAGAAGCAGGCTCCCTGCAGGGAGCCTAATGCTGACCTTGATCCCAGGACCCTGGGATCATGACATGAGCCAAAGGCAGACCCTTAACTGACTGAGCCACCCAGGCACCCCTAAGCATCCAACTTTTGATCTCAGCTTAGGTCTTGATCTCAGGCTCATGAGTTCAAGCCCTGCACTGGGCTCCATGCTGTGTGTGGAGCCTACTGAGAATGAAAGGAAGAAAGAGAGAAAGAGAGAAAGAGGAAGGAAGGAGGAAGACAGAAGGAAGAAAGAAAGAGGAAGGAAGAAAGGAAGGAAGAAGGGAAGGAAGGAAGGGACCTATAAGGTATATTATGGGATGAACAGGGATATTTTAATATTGACCTATATTAGATAATAGTGTAGTATTAAGGTCAGATTCCCTGATGTGATAATTGTGTTGTTATGGAGGAGGTTAAGAAGAAGTCCTTGTTTTTAAGAGGAACATATTGAAGTGTGAAGCCTTTTGTGATGAAAGGGCACAATGTCTGCAACTAATTTAAAATGGTTCCAACAGGAGCGCCTGGCTGGCTTGGTCAGTAGAGCACACAACTCTTAACCTCGGGTTTGTGAGTTTGAGCCCCACGTTGTTTGTAGAGATATCTTAAAAATAAAATCCTTGGGGCGCCTGGGTGGCTCAGTGGGTTAAGCCGCTGCCTTCGGCTCAGGTCATGATCTCAGGGTCCTGGGATCGAGTCCCGCATCGGGCTCTCTGCTCGGCAGGGAGCCTGCTTCCTCCTCTCTCTCTCTGCCTGCCTCTCTGCCTACTTGTGATCTCTCTGTGTCAAATAAATAAATAAAATATTAAAAATAAATAAAATCCTTTATTAAAAATGTTTCCAGGGGCGCCTGGGTGGCTCAGTGGGTTAAAACCTCTGCCTTCGGCTTGGGTCATGATCTCAGGGTTTTGGGATCGAGCCCTAAATCGGGCTCTCTGCTCCACAGGGATCCTGCTTCCTCCTCTCTCCCTGCCTGCCTCTCTGCCTACTTGTGATCTCTGTCTGTCAAATAAACAAAATAAAATCTCTTAAAAAATAAATAAAATAAAAATGTTTCCAGGTCATGTGAGTGGCTCAGTTGGTGGAAGTAGCTGCCTTTGGCTCACGTTATGATCTCAGGGTCCTGGGATCGAGTCCCACATGGGGATCCCTGCTCAGTGAAGAGTCTGCTTCTCCCTCTTCCTCTGCTCCTCCTCCCACGTGTGCTCTCTCTCTCTCAAATAAATAAATAAAATCTTTTTAAAAAAGATTTTATTTATTTATTTGCCGGGGGTGGGGGGGAGACTCTATCCCCTGCAACATTAGTCATTGTTTGGTTAATTTCCACTCATCTTCTGATCTCAGCTCAAATGCCACTCCCTCTGGAGAAGCTGTCCCTAACATTTCAGCTGGGTCAGATGCCTCTTCTATAAGCGGCTGTGGCACCCAGGCCTCTAGGATGAGCTGCAACAATTCTCACCCGATATTCATGTCCCTTCCTGTATAGGATAGGGCTGATCTGTGTACCAGCAAGATATGGCAGAAATGAGAGGATGTGACGTCTGAGGCAAGGTCATAGAAGATATTGCTGCTTTGGCCTTGCCCTTTCTTGGATCATTAGGGGGAAAATAGGTGCCACGTGAGGACACTCAAATGTCCTTGTGGACAGGTCCACTTGGTGAAGAACTGAGCCCTCCTGTCGAAAGCCAGCATTAGGGGTGCCTGGGTGGCTCAGTCAGTTAAGCGTCTGCCTTTGGCTCTGGCCATGATCCCAGGGTCCTGGGATTGAGTCCTGCATAGGGCTTTCTGCTCAGCGGGAGGCCTGCTTCTCCCTCTCCCACTCCCCCTGCTTGTATTCTCTTTCTGTCTCTCTGTCAAATAAATAAATACAATCTTAAAAAAAATTATAATAATCCCAGGCTCCTGGGACTAAGTCATGCACCGGGCTCCCTGCTAAGTAGGCAGCCTGCTTCTCCCTCTCCCTCTCCCTCTGCAGCTTTCCTTGTTTGTGTGAGCTCACTCATTCTCTCTCTCTGTCAAATAAATAAATAAAATCTAAAAAAGAAAGAAAGAAAAGAGCCAGCATTAACCAGCCAGCACCAGAAGTGAGCCATCTAGGAGAAAGATCCTTCAGCCCTAATGAAGTCTTCAGGTCTTCAAATGACTGCATTCCCAGCTTATATCTTTTTTTTTTTTTTTTAAGATTTTATTTATTTATTTTAGAGAGAGAGAGAGCACACCACCAGCATGAGCAAGGGGAGAGGTAGGGCGAGAAGCAGAGGGACAAGCAGACTGGGGCTGGATACTTAGCGGACTGAGTCATTCAGGTTCTCCCAGAGCTGATGCCTTGAATGCAACTTCATGAGAGTTTTCAAGCCTGAACCACCCAGTTAAACTGCTCCCAAATTCCTGACCCACAGAAACAGTGTGAGATAAGAAATATTTATTGTTTGCTAAGTAATTTTAAAATTTATTTGCATAATGTCCTTTACATTTACTTCCTCTGCAGGACCATGAATGTTGTGTTGTCATGAATGTTGTCAGGGTGGAGAGAGTGTCTGTTTTTTTATATCTATTCATTCATTCATTCATTCATTCATTCATTCAGTAAATGTTTGCTGAACACCAGACTTGTGCCAGGCTCTAAGCTGAGCACTAGAAATCAGGGTTGGAACTAAGGTAAGGCAAGTGAGGTGTCCACGGAACAAATTTCAAGGAGATTCTCACTTTCAGACTCATGCAAGAGTTGGGTAAGTCCCAAGGAGTGAGTGCCTTTTTATTTATTTATTACTTTTAAAAAGATTTTATTTATTTGACACAGAGATCACAAGTAGGCAGAGAGGCAGGCAGAGAGAGGAGGAAGCAGGCTCCCTGACGAGCAGAGAGCCTGATGTAGGGCTCGATCACAGGACCCTGAGATCATGACCTGAGCTGAAGGCAGAGACTTTAACCCACTGAGCCACCAAGGCGTCCTGTGAGTGCCTTTTTAAATTTTACACCCTAGGCACACTGTTTACCTTATCTCAGTCCCAACCCTCTTAGAGCAATGCACAAAACAGAAATGATCCCTAACCCTTTTTTGCCCTTGCAATAATTCCATAGCTATGTGTTGGTTCTTCTGTTAATACTGTACTTTTAATTTACATTGTTCTATGATATGCTTTGTTTTTATTAGGGTTAAGTCTGCCCTTGGTATTTTTTTTTAAGATTTTATTTATTTATCTGACAGAGAGAGAGAGATCACAAGTAGGCAGAGCAGCAACCAGAGACAGAGGGGAAGCAGGCTCCCTTCTGAGCAGAGAGCCCGATGCGGGGCTCGATCCCAGGACCCTGAGATCATGACCTGAGCCAAAGGCAGAGGCTTTAACCCACTGAGCCACCCAGGTGCCCCTGTCCTTGGTATTAATAGTGATATTTTATTGAGTGCTTACCAAGTTACCATGTTCTAGATGATGTAGATATACTAATACACAGGGTCCCTGCCCTCAACCACCTAATGGGAGATGTAGACAACATACATCAAACACACCTCAAGTAAAATCATTAAAAATTGTTTTTACAAGCAGGGGGACTGGGAGAGGGAGAAGCAGGCTCTCCGTCCAGCAGGGAGCTCCAAGCAGGGCTTGATCTCAGGCCTCTGGGATCATGACCAGAGGCAAAGACAGACGCTTAACTGACTGAGCCACCCAGGTGCCCCAGTTCTCAAATATTTCTTTTCCTCTTCCAGCAATTCTTTAGTTAGTATCTAAAGGATGAAATTGAGAGTTAGGCAGAAGATTCTAGGAGTTTCTTGAGCTTCAGGGGGTCATGGGATCTCCCCAGTGACACTATGAGAAAATCAAACTAACCCATAGAATTTGGGGGGTGGGAGATGGGGACCTTTGTATGAAGGATTCTCTATATAGGTCTGTGGAAGTGGTGTTTAAGGTAAAGGGAGAAAAGGGGCCAATCACAGAATGAATGAGGAAAGGCTTTCTAGGGGAAAGCGCAAAAAAAAGTCGCTGAGTTAGGAAAGCATTTGGCCTATTAGAGTAACTGAAAGGAGACAACTGTACCTTCTGGATAGATGTAAGAAGCCCCCCTACTATCTGATGTATGTTAACAATGATCTTTCATGATATTAACTAGTATTTATTGGGCTCTTGCTCTATGTCAAACACAATGGATAAGTACTTTGGAAACTTAGAGAAGCTTTAAAACAACCCTACCGACATGACCCCTTGATCCCTCCTCTTTACAGATGAAGAAATTGAACTAAGATTGGGAGTTGTCCCAAAGTCCCCCAGCTAGGAATTGCAATGGGAGGATTTGTACGCAGTTCTGACTCTCGAAAACGTTCTCTTAACCCACTGTCCATCATCCACAGGGAAACGCACAACATATTTTAAACAAAGCACTAGGTGAGTACCTAAAGACTTACCTTTAGAGCTCCCACAGCACAATTTTTTACTTTAAACTACTATTTCCAGGGGCGCCTGGATGGCTCAGTGGGTTAAAGCCTCTGCCTTCCGCTCAGGTCATGATCCCAAGATCCTGGGATGAAGACCCTCAACGGGCTCTGGGGCTCTGGGGCTCTGGGGCTCTCGGGCTCTCTGCTCAGCAGGGATCCTGTTTCCCCCGCCTGCCTCTCTGCCTACTTGTGATCTCTGTCAAATAGATAAAATCTTTTTAAAAAAATTTTTTTAAATAAAATAAAATAAACTACTATTTCCAGCATGCCCTTCTCGCCTTGGGAGGATGGGGCGGCATGGGGGGGGGCCGGGGGAGCGGCATGGAGGGGCGGGGTTGGGGGGTACGGGTGGACGCAGGTCTAGAGGAACTACATTTCCCAGAATGCAACACTCCGTTGCTGGCTGTCACGCATGTCGTGAATTGTAGTCCTCGGGAAGAGACTTTCACCCCCAACTCCCGGCATGCATTCAGGGTCAGTACCGTGTGGTGGGAAAAGGACAGTCGCGGGGCAGGTTGGGAAACGGGACCGGCTCTTTTCCCAGGCTTGCAGTCCGGCGGAGCGAACGCATTCTTGAGACTACAGTTCCCAGTGACCTGTGCGCGAGAGGGCGGGCGAGTTCTGCCGGAAGTCCGCTCTAGTCCTGGGTCCACTAACTGCTGCGAGAGCCGGAGCTGCCCAGGAGCCGCGGGACCCGGGCCGCTGGGGTCCGGACGGGGGTCGCCATGGTAACGGGGGGCGCGCCCACGTGGGGGCTGGGCGGAGGGTGGGTCCACGTGCAGGTACTGAAGGCTCGGTCGGGTACTGACAAGCTTCCCCTGCCGTGGTGCGATGGTTTGGGCCGGGCGCGGGCTTTCAGGATTGGGGCCGACCAGAGGCCCGGGAAGGGGGAAGCTGGACGGTGATTCCGGGCGCAGGAGTGCACCGGGGGCCTCGAAGCCAGGGGACATTAGAGACGGGGTACCGAGGGGAGAGGGCTGTGCGGGAAGGAGACATTGGAGATGACTGACAGGATAGGGGTTGAAGTGGGGAGGCAACTCTAGAAGCGGGATCTCGGAGGTGGGGGGGGGAGGAGTTGGAAATGGGGAGGGGGCGTCCCAAGAGAAAGGCGTCTCAAGAGAAGAGGCTCTTCTGCCAGGCTCTCTTGGAGTCTGGCAGGATAGTTGGAGAAGAATGGGAGACACTGGGACTGGAGAGAAGGGGTCTTTAGAAGCCGGAAGCTGACATCGAAGGCAGAGGGTGTGTTGAAACGGGCGGGGTATTGCCGGTGAGAAAGAGAATCTCAAGGGTCGAGACTGGGCACTGCAGATGGGAAGTAGGTTACCATAGGGAATGGGGCTTTAGAATCAGGGGAAGTGTGCCGCAAAGTGGGAGAAGGCTTGGAGGTAGGGAGTGGATATTTGAAACAGATGGGAAGCAGTGGAATAGGTCTTTACAAGAAGAGGTGCCTTGGGCAGGGAGCAAGCATGGAAGTGGGAGAGATGGGATGGAGTTTCTGGAGCAGGGACTGGGCTTTGGATCTGCCCCCACCCCCGCCCCTGGCCCAGGGTGGGTCTTTGGACCAAAAGCAAGGATTCTTGGAAGGGAGCTGGAAAAAGAGAAGAATGGTGGTGGGTTTCAGAACAAGGAGGGAGTCTCCCCCACAAACAGGGTCCTTGAAGGCAACATGTGACCTTTGGAACAGGGGAGATGGCCTTGGCATCAGAGGAGTGATATCCCAAGTAAAAGGCCTTCTAAGGCATGAGAGAGGGGATTGAAACCCAGAAATTGGAAGTCAAGGGGAACAACATGAGGGGAGGGGGCTTGGAGACAGGGAGGGTTGGGAGGCATCCAGAGGGAACATCAGAAGGGTGAGGCCGCAGGAGGGAAGGGACCTCTCAGGGTAGATTCCCAGAGATGGAGAGATGCTAACTGGGAGAAAAAACAGGAAGAGGTGTTACAAGGGAATTTGCTGGTAAGAAGCAGGGCTCTCCCTCAAACCTTTTGGGTCTCCTTCCATATGCTCCTTATGTCTCTGACTCTGCCCCCAGGTTGTGGCATCCTGGTGGGGGTCCTTCCTCCCCACTCACCACACCCCTGCCAGGCCGGTGCCCTTTCCCTTCCTACCCAGGATCCCTGGCCTGGTGGGAAGTGGTTTTCCATGGCTCAGCAGAAGGGGTTCTTGGAAGGAGAGTGTAATATCCTGTTCCTGTCCTGCTTGATTGGTTGGGGGAGGGGGGATAGAATATGGGAGAATGAGGCTTAGGAAAGAGAGTGGACTCCAGGAATAAGTAGGGGCTCCCAGAGGGTAAGCCAGG
This sequence comes from Mustela erminea, assembly GCF_009829155.1. Classification (NCBI taxonomy): domain Eukaryota; kingdom Metazoa; phylum Chordata; class Mammalia; order Carnivora; family Mustelidae; genus Mustela; species Mustela erminea. The sequence goes on along the minus strand of NC_045632.1, from coordinate 3,297,701 downwards.
GTAAGGGGGTCCTGAGCAAAGCCTTTGGACTTCCAGTTATGCTTTGTGGCTGCGAGACTTCCTTTTTCTGAGCCTTGCTTTCTTTAAATGGGTAAACACATGCCCGTTTCAAACAGAACTAGGCCCAGAGACAGGCTTCCTAACTGGGTGAACTTGGGCCTTGGTTTTCTTCTACTAGTAGTAGTAGTACTACTACTACTTCTTCTTCTTCAGGTTTTGTTCATTTATTGAAAGAGAGAGCAGGATTGAGGGAAGGGGGAAGCAGACCCCCCACTGAGCAGGGAGCCCCATTAGGGGCTCAATCCCAGGACTCCACCAGGATCATGACCTGAGCTAAAGGCAGACGCTTAACCAGCTGAGCCACCCAGGCACCCCCGGCCTTGTTTTTCTTAAAGTCAAATGATGGTGAATTATAATACCGCTAAGAAGGAATACTTCTGTGACATTTAGCATATGCTGGTCACTGTGATACACCCCTTACATTTTATTAACCCGTGGGACTGTCTTATGAGGGAGGTGTTCTCCTTATGTCCATTATGCAGAAGGAGAAACTGAGGCCCAGAGAGGCTGAGTGACTTGCCCAAGGACATACAGCCAGGAGTGCTAGGATCCATTCAGGCTCATAGAGTCTCTGTGCTTAGCCACTTGGACAAATGTGTCTCTGTCACCATAGTGCATTGTATGGAACGATCAGGATGTAATGGGCGCTGTGCTAAGCACTTCTGGCATTAACTTGTTCCCTGTTCATAGTTGGAGGGTTGACCTGGCTTTTCAGAATCATAAAAACAAATTTCCTAGCCCTCACTGCTGATAGATACAGCTAACACGGAGCGTGTGATCTAAGCCAGGCACCGATCCGGATACCTTTCATCTCTTGTTTTTATCTTGTCGCACCAAACAGTTACATCTCTTGAGAAGTGACAGGCGCTTTGGGAAACCATTTAGCAGTGGCTGAAAAAGTTAGACGTACCGTTACTGTATGGCGCAGCAATTCTCCTAGGTATGTAGCCAGGAGAACTGGAAACACATGTCCAGGTAGAAGCTTGTACATGAATATTTGTAGCAGCCTTATTCACAGTCACCAAAAAGGGGAAATGACCCAAACGTCCGTCTCCTGATGGATGGATAAACAAAACTGGTCTATCCAGAGGAACGTAATTCTGCCATAGAAAGAAAGGAAGCAGAGACACGAGCTGCAATGTGGTTGAACTTAGAAAACGTTGCCCAGGGGCGCCTGGGTGGCTCAGTGGGTTAAAGCCTCTGCCTTCTGCTCGGGTTGTGATCCCAGGGTCCTGGGATCGAGCCCCGTGTCGGGTTCTCTGGTCGGCGGGGAGCATGCTTCCTCCTCTCTCTCTAACTGCCTCTCTGCCTACTTGTGATCTCCCTCTGTCAAATAAATAAATAAAATATTTTTTAAAAAAAAAGTTAAGTGAAATAAGTCAAGCAGAGAGAGTCAATTATCATATGGTTTCACTTATTTGTGGAGCATAACAAATATCATGGAGGACAAGGGGTGTTAGAGAGGAGAAGGGAGTTGGGGGAAATTGGAAGGGGAGGTGAATCATGAGAGACTATGGACTCTGAAAAATAATCTGAGGGGTTTGAAGTGGCGGGGGTGTGGGAGGTTGGGGTAGCAGGTGGTGGGTATTATAGAGGGCACGGATTGCATGGAGCACTGGGTGTGGTGAAAAAATAATGAATACTGTTTTTTCTGAAAATAAATAAATTAATTAAAAAAAAAAAGTTAAAAAAAAAAAAGAAAGAAAACGTTGCCCAGTGAAAGAAGCCAAATACAAAAGGCCATGTATTACATGATTCTGTTTATATGAAGTGTCCAGAACAGGTATAGCCATGGAGACAGAAACATTATTGGTTGCCAGGGGATGGGGTTGGGGGGGGAAGGGGAGTGGCTATTAATGGATGGGGTTTCTTTGTGGGGCGATGAAAATATTCTGGAATTAGTAGTGATTTTTGCACAAGTGTATGAGTATATGAAAATCCACTTGAACTGTATACATCTCCAAAAGGTGAATTTTTAAGAATTGGTAAGTAAAAAGAGGAAAAAGGGGGCTCTCCGGGGTTCAGACGGAAGAAGTCTGAAATTCAAACAGTTTTTTTTTAAGTTTTTACTTATTTATTTAAGTCATCTCTACACCAAACACGGGGCTCGAACTCACACCCCGAGATCAAGACTCACAGGCTTCTCGGACTGAGCCAGCCAGGCGTCTGTGAAACTCAAACATTTATTGAGCGCCTGCTGTGTGCCAGCTACTGACTTAAGTTTATAAACATTTTAACCTGCACAACACCCTGCCAGGGGAATGCCTGGGTGGCTCAGTCTTAAGCATCTGCTTAGAGGTGGATTCTCTAAGGGAACTCATTTTGCTGGTGGGGAAACTGACCTGAAGGGGGCGGACTCTTTGTCCAGGGTCAAGCAGAGGATAGTGGAGCCCCGGCCTCAGGGCCCTGGAGCTGACAGGGGAGTTGACGTGTGGAAGCAGTCATTCCCCTGGGGTGTCGGGACCTGGGGCGGGAGTAGGTGGCCAGCCAGCTGGACTGGCCTCAGGCTTGGCGGAGAAGTCGAGAGCTGGAGGGTGGGGACCCTACTTACCCAGCGGGGCTGGGCAGGGCCGTTGGGTGGGCCAGCAGCTGTCCTGGCTGCTCTCATTTCCTCTTCCTCCTCCTCACCCCCAGATCCGCTTCATCCTCATCCAGAACCGGGCAGGCAAGACGCGCCTGGCCAAGTGGTACATGCAGTTCGATGACGACGAGAAACAGAAGCTGATCGAGGAGGTGCACGCCGTGGTCACTGTCCGAGATGCCAAACACACCAACTTTGTGGAGGTGAGGCCCTGCCCTCAGTCCCCACTTGCCTTTTTCCTCTGCCCGGCCTCTGACCGATGCAACCCCTCAGACCCTCTTTCCTTCCTATGTCCATTCCCTCAACATGCTTTTATTTATTTATTTATCTGTTGTTGTTGTTGTTTTTAAGATTTTATATTTATTTGTCAGAGAGAGGGAGAGCACAGGCAGGGGGAGCTGCAGGCAGAGGAAGCAGCGGCCTCCCTGCTGAGCAGGAGCCCCGATGTTGGACTCGGGGCTCTATCCCAGGACTCCAGGATCATGACCTGAGCTGAAGGCAGACGCTTAACTGCCTGAGCCACCCAGCTGCCCCTCTCTGGTCCCTTTAAATCAAGAAGGCTCTGCCTTTAATTTACATGGCATCAGCTGGGCTGGTTGTCCCATAAATCCAACACACATTTGTTGGGTGTCTGCTGTATAGCAGGCACTGTTCTAGGCACGGGTCCCTGCCCTGGGAGAGCTGATGTTCTGGTCGGAGGGAGACTGAAAGTAAAGACAGTGTCTAGTAGGTGGTGAGAGGTGCCAGGGAGAAAAAGCAGCCGCTGCAGGAGATGGAGGGGCTGGGGTGCGTGCACTGGGGGGTTGGTATGCAGGTGTGAGTGATTTCTATAGTAAGTCTGCGAAAAGTAACAGTGGAGCCAAGGCCTAAAGGAGTTGGAAGAGCAGAAGGAGAGGATATCTGAGAAGGAGCACCCCAGACTTAGGGAACAGCAAGTGCAAAGGTCCTGAGGTGAGAACATACTGGGGCATTCCTGGAGTAGTAAGAAGGCCAGCATGGCTAAGGTGCTGTAAGCCAGAGAGGGGGGCTGACACAGTCAAGGAGATACCAGGGACAGATGGCAGAGGGCCTCGTGGGCTGCAGGGAGGACCAGAGTTCTTGTGAGTGAGGTGGCAGCCTTGGGAGTCTTTTGAGCAGAGGGAAGACATGGGCCAATTTAGGGAAGAGCAAGCTGAGGATGAAGACCAGGAGTGAGGCATCTGTTCACACCCCGGCTGAGAAGCCGGGAGGGGGTAGTGAGGCCGAGTGCAGAGAGGGGGCGGGATGCCGTGATGTGGAAGATTCTGTCCACAGGGAACAAGGAAGGCCGTGGGACTCACGAGGGAAGGGACAATCGGCAGAGGGGAGCAACGGAGAGAAGAGCAGCCATGTCTAGAGGTGGGAGGTGAGGAGGTAGAGAAAAACCAGCAGACTGGGGGGGGGGGGTCCCAACAGCCTAGAGAAAAGGATTTCCAGCAGGGATGGCACAGTGGGTTAAGCCTCTGCCTCTGTCTCAGGTCATGATCGCGGGGTCCTGGGATCGAGCCCCGCATCGGGCTCTCTGCTCAGCAGGGAGCCTGCTTCCTCTGCTCTCTCTCTGCCTACTTGTGATCTCTGTCATCAAATAAATAAAATCTTAAAAAGAAAGAAAGAAAGAAAGAAAGAAAGAAAGGTTTCCAGGAGGAGGATGGAATGAGGGGCCTTGTGGGGAGCAGGGTTAGGAGGGGTGAGCTGGCAGAGTGAGCAGGCCCACTGCGCTGGGGTGTCCTGGCGCCAGCGCCATGTGGCCTCCTACACCGAGTGCCGAGGGACCAGGAGCGGGTCAGTGAGGCAAGCTGGTTAGATGAGAACGTCCAATGGGGGCCTGACACGCAGATCTCAGGTTCCTCACAATGCCAGGCCATCACTCATTCATGATGACCCGGAGAGGGTAGGGCTGGGATGGAGTGGCGGGGTGGGGAGAGGGCACCTGACTCAGCCTGAGGGTCCAGGAGGGCTTCCCGGCGGAGGGAATGCTGCAGGGGACAAGAGAGAACTGGGGACTGTCAGGAGGAGGAGACACGAAATAATGTCTCTCTTACAAGACTGAGGTCAGGGGGCGCCTGGGTGGCTCAGTGGGTTAAAGCCTCTGCCTTCAGCTCAGGTCATGATCCCAGGGCTATCTGCTCGGCAGGGAGCCTGCTTCCCCCCTCTCTGTCTGCCTCTCTGCTTACTTGTGATCTCTGTCAAATAAATAAATAAAATCTTAAAAAAAAAAAAAAAGACTGAGGTCAGGGCAGGCTTCCTGGAAGAGGGCTTGTGAGAGCAAAACCAAAGGATGAGTGGCCAGCGAGAAAGGCCTAGGCCACCCAGACTTTCTGCCTCTCATTTGTTCACTCGTACACACCCCTTAGTACCGGTTACCTCCTGTATTGCTGTGCTAACTGATAACAACAAACATAGTGACTCAGATCAACACGGATTCGTCGTCATAAACGGTTCTTGAGAGCAAGTGTCCAAAATGGATCAGCAGGGCCGGGTTCCCTCTGCCGGCTCTGGGGAGCATCTGTTTCCTTGCCTTCACCTGCTTCTTGAAACCTCTCTCTCTGAGCTGCACTCTCCTGTCTTCCTCTTTCCCTAATGGGGACCCTTGTGATTACTCTGGGCCCATCTGGAAGATCCAGGGTCCCCCCCCATCTCAAGATCCTTAGCTGAGTCACACCTGCACAGTCCCCTTTTGCCATGTAAGTTCTCCCGTCCACAGAGTCTGGGGATCAGGGTATGGACCCCTTCCTGTGCAGGGTCCTGCTGGGGACACAGTGATGACAGCCCCAGCTCACAGTCCAATGAAGAGACCGACCCATCCCCAGGCAGTGACGCCTGGGGACATGGACACAATGGCAGGTGGGGGGACGGAAGGGTGACCTGCCCCAGCCTGCAGGAAGAGACTTATCTGAGACTATGTAGCCAGAGAAGCCAGGAAGGTCTGAGAAGCTCGCAAATTGACAACCAAGGTGTTGGGACAAGCAGGGAGGGTGATAGCGGGAGAGGGAGAATTTCAAGTTTAAAAAAAAAATGGAGCGCTGCTCAGGGTCAGCTGTGACATTGTCAAGGTCGGTGGTGGCATCTCCAGATAATTTTCCTGTCCTCTCAGCCTGCGTTAAACCCTCTCCTCCAGAGCAGGGACCTTCAAACATTTTATTGTGTGTCTGTATCAGTTAAAAAAAAAAAAAAAAAAAAAAGGCGCTTCTTGTTGGCTCTGTCAGTGGAGTGCACAATTCTTGATCTCAGGGTCATGAGTTCGAGCCCCATGTTGAGTGTGGAGCCTGCCTTAAACAAAAAAAAAGTAGAGTTTGCATCCTGATACATGCTTATTAGTCCACGGGTTATGTGGGGGAATTACTACAGTAATGTCAGAAAACTTCCTCAAAGTGCAGAAATTAACAGAATGAGCTGGGGGGAGAAAAAAAGAGGCCTAGACATCAGGGACTAATGTTGACTTTCGCCGTTGCCACCAGGTGGCGACAAAACGCGCTCTCGCCTAGACCCAGCGTGGGGGACTTGGCCCATTTGAGCCAAAGACACTGTGCTTAGCAAACCAGAGTGCCTGTTTGTATGTCTGTCTCTTAATCTTCTTCCCCACGTGCATAAGGTTAGAGTCTGCGTCCTTGGTCCGTATGTATTTATTCCTGGGTTGTGTGTGTGTTCGTTAGTGTAGAAATAGTTCTGTTTTGTATTACAGCTCAGTTCGAAGTCGGGCTGGGCCTGTCTTGGTTCCAGGCGGTGACCACACTGCTCTGCACAGAGCCTGCCTCACAGGTGGCGTCTGTGCGTTGATGGCATGTTAGTTCCTGGCTAAGGACTTCGACTTTCTCTAGAGGCGACAAGCAGGGAGCCATGGTGGGTGTCATGGAACAGCCCAGCTCCCTCTCAGCTCCGGGCTTTTTCTCATAAGCTGTTCCCTCAGCCTGGAGCACTCCTATTCCTTCTCCAGGTCTCAGTCCGGATGCCCCCCAACCCCCCTCCAGGAAGCCCTCCTGGGTCAGCTGCCCACACTAGTGATGACAGAGGATGACTGTCTCTCCACTGGACCGGAAGCCCCGGCAGGGGAGGGCCAGGCCTGTGTCAGTCACCACTGTGTCCCCCACACAGGGCCAGACAGAGCAGGGCCTCAGGGACCACACGTGGGGTGAAGGACTCTGCCCAGCCCGCTGGGTCCTGGGCATGCCCCGTTGCTGACAGCCTCTCTGCCCCACAGTTCCGGAACTTCAAGATCATTTACCGACGCTACGCCGGCCTCTACTTCTGCATCTGCGTGGACGTCAACGACAACAACTTGGCCTACCTGGAGGCCATCCACAACTTCGTGGAGGTGTGCGGGTGGGCTCCCCGGGGCCCAGGGGTGCCAGGAACATGCCTTGTCTCCCTGCAGAATGCACAGACCCTGCCCAGCCCCCTCACCCCCACCCCCCCCCCGCCAAGGGCAGCTTCCCTGTGCGCACACGGTGCCTCTTTGTCTCTCCTCCTCTGTCCAGTCTGTCTTTTCTGCCCTCCTCGGCTGCTATCTGATCGTCCTTGTTCTTGTTTCTGCCTCTGACTGTCTTCATCACACTGTCTCTTCCTTCTCCCTCCCCCTCCCTCAGTTCCTCTTGGTCCCTCTTCTGGTCTTCTGCCATCTCTTTCTGATGGTGACCTTGGCCCCCGTCCAGAGCGTCTCCCTCTGCCCAGCTCTCACCGTCTCTGCCTTCTCCCCCAGGTCTTAAACGAGTACTTCCACAATGTCTGTGAGCTGGACCTGGTGTTCAATTTCTACAAGGTGGGCTCCCTGGGGAAGAGGAGGGCGCCAGGAGGGCAGGGTGTCCGGGGTCCAGACCTGCATCCGTTGCAGGGGTTGGAGTTGTGGGTGGGGGTACCCCTCTCTCATGCCGGGGTCTCCCCACACTCTCCCTTCGCTCAGGTTTACACAGTCGTGGACGAGATGTTCCTGGCTGGCGAGATCCGCGAGACCAGCCAGACGAAGGTGCTGAAACAGTTGCTGATGCTCCAGTCCCTGGAGTGAGGGCGGCCAGCCCCTCCGGCCCGGCCCCCGCTCCTGCTTGCCCCCTTCTCCGGGCCGAGGCCGCCCAGCGCCTGCCCTCCCCAGTCCAGGAGGAAGGCCCCAGCTGGGCCTGGGCCACTGGGGAGGGGACTGCACCCCACTGCCTCTGGGCCTGGCTGCGGGCGGAGGCCACCTCGTGTGAACCGAGTAACCGTGCCGTTGTCGTGTGACGCTGTGAGTGCGTGTGTGGAGCCCCCAATAAACCCGTGGTCCCGCCCGGCCTGTGTCTCTGAGTGCTGGCCAGTCGGACCTAGGAGCTGCAGGCCCTCGGGACGCCCTGCCATCGAGGTGTCTGTCAGCCGGTGGACAAACACCCCTCGGCGTGGGGAAGGCCGGCCACCCAAGAGTGCTCAAACCTGCTGCTGCCCCTAGAGAGCCCCTGAGCCTGAAATGGGGGACGGATTTAGACCCTAGGTATTGGCCACTAAAATAACAACACTCCTGCCAGCCCCTGACGGCACCAAGCGTTCCCAAGCATTAGCTCCCCAAACCCTCACAAGATCCCAAGGAAAGGACCGTTAGGAGCCCCACTTTCCAGGTGAGATCACTGAGGTTCAGGAAGAGGAAAAGACTTGCCAAAGTCATGTCGCTAGCATGGTGAAAAGCCAGGTCTGTTCGAAGCCCGGGCTTCATTATTTTTAACCCCCAGACTGGACAGCTGGCCTCTTGCCTCGGTCTTCATCTTGAAAATGGGTTGGTAACGGTTTCGATCTCACAGGGTGCAATCGAGCATGAAGATAATGCTGGGAACGTTTAGGAGGTGCCTGGCGTTAGTCAGAACACATTCACTCCACAGACATTAAGTGCCTGCTGTGTGCTTGGCCCAAAAGGGGACAGCGAGCGCTAGTTACACTGATGATTATTTCAGACGTGGGAATCTGGCCTGCAGAGGGGACGCCTCCACAGATACGGCTGTCACAGCAGCGTGTCTGTTTCTCCTGCCGCTACAACCCGTTACAGCTTCAACCAACAGGGACAGGCGACTGGCCACCTGGGGTTGGAGGCACAGGACGAGACCCAGATACGCAGCTGGGTGAGGGGGTGGGAGTGGGTCAGGGGAACGTGCTGCAGTTATCAGGACCTGGCAAGTGGGTTACCCGCAGCCACCATGACACATGACCACAAAACCAGCGGCGTGAAATGAGAAATGGAGCCCCTCACCATCCTGGGGGCCCGAAGTCCGAAATCAAGGCATCAGGAGGGCCAGGCTCCCTCCCAGGACTGGAGGGGATCTTTCCTTGCCTCTTCCCTCCTGACATGCCCTGAGTGGGGGCCACACACCAACCCCCATCTCTGCCGCCCTCTTCCCAGGCTCTTTACTCTGGGCCCGTACCTCTCCCTTTCCTTTCTCTTGGAGGCACACTGGCCATTGGGTTTAGGGCCCACCAGCATAATCTGTGCCATCTTAGCTCAAGGTCCTTTAACATAATTACATCCCTAAAGAGCCGTTTTCCAAATAGGGTCACTTCCACGGGCCCCAGGTCTGGACCTGTTTTGGGAGGGCGCCACCCTCAATCCCTAGAGTGAGTCTGAGAGACCGCGGGTCATCCAGGAAAGGCGATCAGGAGGCCTGTGGACACCCGGGCCTGAGGCTCAGAGAGGGAAGGACACATGGGACGTTGTGTGCTTTCAGCAAATGTTTCTTGGGCACCTGCTATGTGCCAATCACTGTTTAGCTGTGGGGAGGGCACCACAATGAGCAGGATAGGTCTCCTGAGGGTGATGGGGCCATGCCTAATTAAGCCAACTGTGGGTATGTCACAAAGTCAGGAGTGTTGTGGAGGCAAGTAAAATGGGGCAGGGATGGCTCTGCTGTTCTAGATGCTGGTCAGGGAAGGCTCTCTGGAGGAGGTGACCCTGAGCTGAGGGCAAAAGGGGTAAGGGAGGGCGCCTGGGTGGCTCAGTGGGTTAAAACCTCTGCCTTCGGCTCAGGTCATGATCCCACGGTCCTGGGATCGAGCCCCTAATTGGGCTCTCTGCTCAGCAGGGAGCCTGCTTCCTCCTCTCTCTCTACCTGCCTCTCCACCTGCTTGTGATCTCTGTCTGTCAAATAAATAAATAAAATCTTAAAAAAAAGGGGGGGGTAAGGGAATGAACCATGGCAGATTTTAGGGGACGAATGTTCCAAGCAGAGGCATAGCAGGTGCAAAGGCCCTGAGGCAGAACATGCAAATAGGACAGCATGGTGGGATCAGAGTGGGCAAAAGAGGCAGTGGAGGTGATGTGCTCAGAAAATAGAGGAATTAGGGGCACCTGGGTGGCTCAGTGGATTAAAGCCTCTGCCTTTGGCCCAGGTCATGATCCCAGAGTCCTGGGATTGAGCCCCACATCCGGCTCTCTGCTCTGCAGGGAGCCAGCTTCTCCCTCTTTCTCTGCCTGCCTCTCTGCCTACTTGTGATCTCTGTTTGTCAAATAAATAAATACAATCTTAAAAAAAAAAGAAAAGAAAAAATAGAGGGATTGTGGGTGGTGGGGGAGAGAGGAAGCAGGTGGCAGTGAGCCTGACAAGCTGTGGTGGGGACACTGGTTTTTTTGTGGGTGAGACGAGAGCCACAGGAAGGAGTTTGGCGAGTCTGGGGGGAGGGCAGTAACAACTTTACTGAGATATAACTCACATACCACACAAATCACCCACTTTGAATGCACAATTCAGCAGTCTTCAGTATACTCATGGGCTTGTGTTACTGTCACCAATGTGAATTTTAGAATATTTTCATCACCCCAAAAAGAAACCAATATCATTAGCTCTCACCCCTCAATCCCTCCATCACCTTGTCCCAGCTCTAGGAAAATTACCAACCTGCCAATCTTCTTTCCGTCTCTGTGAATTTGCCTGTTCTGGACATTCCACTGAAACAGAATCATACCATCCATGTGGCACTGGAATGCCCTGTGCCAAGGAGGGACGATGAGCTGTTAAATCTGCTTTCAAGAAGTCAAGGGCAGGGGGCTCCTGGGTGGCTCAGTGGGTTAAAGCCTCTGCCTTCTGCTCAGGTCATGATCCCAGGGTCCTGGGATCAAGCCCGCATCAGGTTCTCTCCTCAGCGGGGAGCCTGCTTCCTCCTCTCTCTCTGCCTGCCTCTCTGCCTGCTTGTGATCTCTGTCTGTCAAATAAATAAATAAAATCTAAAAAAAAAAGAAGAAGAAGTCAAGGGCAGGAGCCAAGAAGCCAAGGAGGTGATTCCTAGAGTCCAGGCTAAAGAGGACACTGGCATGGGCCAAGGTGGGGGACAAGACAACGGAAGGAAGGAGGCATGAGCAGCTTTGGGCACCTTTTGAAGGTGGGTCAGGTCCTGCTGACAATTGGATACCAGCTGGGTGAGAAATCAAGGCTGTCCAATATGACAGCCTGAGCATCTGGGACCCCCAGAATCTCCTTTTCCAGGAGCGCAGAGGCAGTGGGAAGAATTTGCCAAGTTGGCACTCTTGGGTCTCCACTGAGGTGGTCGTGGTTACGGGGGTCTGGAGCTCAGGAGAGATGTCCGGGCCAGAGATGGACTTTTGAAAGTCACCCCAGCATTGACCATATTTATTGCCAGGAGCTCTCTGAGGTCACCCAGGGGGATAGACACGAAGGGAGAGAAGCGATTTGCCGATGGATCATGGGGGAGGAAGAGGAGAAATTGATGCTTAACAGAGAAGGAACAGCCAGTGAGAAAGAAGGAAAAGCATCCAGGGCATCGTGATTGAATCAAGGGGAAAAAGGGCTCAGGTGGAGGGTGCTGTTCAGATCACTATCCCCCCCTCATCAGAACAGGGGCCACACTGATCTGGATCCTTCCACTTCTAGCATGTGCACTGCCAAAGCAAGCCCTGGGATGGCTTATTTAGAAATACCGGGGCTCCTGGGTGGCTCAGTGGGTTGGGCCTCTGCCTTCGGCTCAGGTCGTGGTCTCAGGATCCTGGGATTGAGTCCCGCATCGGGCTCTCTGCTCCCTGGAGATCCTGCTTCCTCCGCTCTCTCTGCCTGCCTCTCTGCCTACTTGTGATCTCTGTCTGTCAAATAAATAAATAAAATCTTAAAAAAAAAAATAGAAATACCAAACACCAGTGAACTCTTGGAGCATCCAGAGCTCGGTGTTTCTAGTGGGAAGGCCAAATGGTTTGGCTGTTCTGGAAAACAGTTAGCCAGGTTCTTCAAAGTTAAACATTACACTGACCTTATGACTCAACAATCCCACTCCTACCTGTTTACCCAGGAGAAAGAACGTTTATGGATGTGATCTCTACAGGAGCCCAAGAGACATGAACATTTATGCTTGCACCAAATCTTGTATGCGAACATTCATAACAGCATTATTAATAACAGCCCAAAGGTGGAGACCATGCAGGCATCCCCACACCGAGGAATGGACAAGTAAGATATGCTATAGCCACACAAGGGAATAGTCTTCAGCCATTAAAAAGGAATGGAGCATTGAACCACAGTACGATATGTCTGAACTTGCAAAACACTATGCCAAGTGAAAAAAAGCTACTCCCCAGAGACCATGTGTCATAGGATTCCATTTATATGAGATTTCCAGAAGAGGTAAATCCAAATGGACAGAAAGTAGATGAGTGGTTGACTAGAGTTCGGGGGAGCGGGAGTTGGGGTTGATAGCTAAAGGGTGTGGGGCTTCTTTCTGGGGAGACAAAAGTGTTCTAAAATTAGTCGTGGTGATCGTTGCACGTCTCTATGAAAATACTAAAACTCATCGAACTGTACGCTGTAAATAGGTGAATGGCATAAGGACGTGAATTCTATCTCAATAAAGCAGTTTTAAAATAAATAAATGAAATTGACCTTGCAGTTGCAAAAGGGGTAAAAACCCACACGTGGCTATTTGTAGTGGCTTTTGGCTTGTTTGTGTTTTTTTTAGATTGTATTTATTTACTTGAGAGAGAGCATGAGATGGGGGGAGGGTCAGAGGGAAAAACAGACTCTCCGCTGAATGGGGAGCCCGATGCGGGGCTCAATCCCAGGACCCTGGGATCAGGACCCAAGCCAAAGGCAGACGCTTAATGACTGAGCCACACAGGCGTCTCCAAAAGGATGAATTTTAGTGCATATGAATTCTGCCTCAATAATCTGATTTTTAAAAAATGCTCCCGATGAACTGATGAACGGACAAACAAGTATCTGTACAATGCAATGTTACTGCATAGAGAAGAAAGAAATCTGGACACATGCTACTGAACATGGGTGAACCTTGCAAGAGGGAAGCCAGACACAGAAGACCACATAGTGTAGGACTCCATGGGTATGAAATGTCCAGAATCAGCAAGTGCACAGAGATGGAAAGCAGATTTAGTGGTTGCCAGGGGCTGGGGGGAGGGAGGAAGGGGGGTCACTGCTCAACACATAAGGGGTTTTCCTTTTTGGGGGTGATGGAAATGGTTTGGAGTTAGGGGGTGATGGTGATTGCACAATCTTGTGTGTATACGGAAAATGACTGAATGGCGCGCTTGAAAAAGGTGAATTTTAGGGCATGTGAATATACCTCAGTTTTTAAAAGAAAACAAAGAGCGGTGCCCAGCTGTCTCAGTTGGGACCGTCTGCAATTCTTGATCTCAAGGTTGTGAGTTTGAGCCCCATGTTGGGTGTAGAGATTATTCAAAAATAAGAAAGTTTTAAAAAGGAACAGAAAGGGGGCACCTGGGTGGCTCAGTGGGTTAAAACCTCTGCCTTCAGCTCAGGTCATGATCCCAGGGTCCTGGGATCCAGCCCCGCATTGGGCTCTCTGCTTGGCGGGGAGCCTGCTTCCCCTCTCTCTCCGCCTGCCTCTCTGCCTCCTTGTGATCTTTCTGTCAAATAAATAAATAAAATTAAAAAAAAAAAAAGAGGAACAGAAAGAAAAGAAAAGCTTCTGAGTGATCACATTCGAGAAGAGCAGAGACTTGGCCACTGGATTTGGTAAAGCGGGGTCAGTGGGGGACAGATCAGGGCCGGTGGAGGGGTGAGGGTGGAGTCCGTTCCACGGACCCATCAGAAGTGGTTTCTGGAGAGCCTGTGAGAGAGGATCAGGGCACAAGCCCCTAGAAACTCCTTGGAGGAAGTGTTGCTGTAAGAGAGAACAGTGCAGTAGCTGGAGGGGGATGTGAGATCAGGGAGATGGGGATTGTTTGTAAAATGGAGTGGCTCAGTCACTGAAACGTCCGACTCTTGATCTCAGCTCAGGTCTTGATCTCAGGGTCGTGAGTTTGAGTCCCAGGTTGGCTGGGCATGGAGCCCACTTTATTTATTTATGTATGTATTTATGTATGTATTTATTTATTTATTTTAAGATTGTATTTCTTTATTTGACAGAGAGAGAGCACAAGCAGGGGAGTGGGAGAGGGAGAAGCAGGCTCCCCACTGAGCAGGGAGCCTGATGCGGGGCTCTATCCCAGGACCCTGGGATCATGACCTGAGCCCAAAGCAGTCACCTAACCAACTGAGCCACCCAGGCACCATGGAGCCCACTTGAAAGAAAGAATGGAAGGAAGGAAGGAAGGGAGGGAGGGAGGAAAGAAGGAAGAAAAGGGACAGTGTTCCAGCATGTTTTATGTGGATGGGATGATGCAATAGACAAGGAGACTCCTAAAGGCACAGGAACGTGGGTGTTGGGGAGGTGGTAATCCGGGCCCACCAGGAGGCAGTAGCACATTCCTAGGAGCACCGCAGCTCGGAAGTTGGGTAGGTGGGCACTGAGGCAGGTGGGGGGTCCAGAAGGTGATGAGAGTTCACAGTGGTTTTTTCTCTGATGGCTTCCATCTTGTCAGTGATGTGGGAGGCAAGACCATTGGCTGAGAGGGAGAAGGGCAGTTGTCACTAGGGCAGGTAACCTCCTCACCACCACCACCATGGTGGGGGATGCAGAGCCTTGAAGGTGGAGCCCACCTGCCGCTTCTCCACTTTGGCCAGCTGTTGCCACGTGGACACATGGGTCCAGAAGGGCTAGATATATTTTTTTAAGATTTTATTTATTTGACAGAGATCACAAGTAGGCAGAGAGAGAGGGGGAGGCAGGCTCCCTGCTGAGCAGAGAGCCCGACATAGGGCTGGATTCCAGGACCCTGGGATCATGACCTGAGCTGAAGGCAGAGGCTTTAACCCATTGAGCCACCCAGGTGCCCTGAGGGCTAGATCTTTTGATATCTCTCTCTTTTTTAAAATTGTATTTCTTTCTTTTTAAGTAGGCTCTCTGTCCAACGTGGGGCTTGAACTCACGATCCTGAGATCAAAAGTGGCGTGCTCTACTGATCAAGCCGGCCAGGTGCCCCTAGATCATCATCTTCTTCTCCTTCTCCTCCTCTTTCTTGAGATTTTAGTATTTATTTGTTTTAGAGAGAGAGTGAGAGAGCAGGGGGGAGGGGGAGAGCAGGGAGAGAGAGTCCCAAGCTGAGGAGCCCGAAGCAGGGCTCCATCTCGTGACCTTGATAACCAAAACCAAGAGGCAGCTGCTTAACCAGCTGAGCCACCCAGGCGCCCCTCTGTGGGCCTTTCTTAAAGCAGCCCCAGGAAACTAACACATTTGGGAAAACAAAACTATGAGAATAGGCAAGATAGTTTTGTGGAAGAGTACGGAAGCCTTGCCTAGCCAGAAATCAAGATCATCATTATTCAGCCTCAGCCCATTGAGGGACCATAGTATCTTTATAAGATCAGACAAGCAGATAAAGAGAGAAGAACAGACAGCCTAAAACAGACCCATACATTCATGGAGCTTTCCTGGGAGACAGAAGCTGCTTTTCAGATCATGGGGGAAGGATGTGGGTTATCCCCACTGGGCTATCTAGAAAAGACTGCATTGAAAGTAAAACTTCTAGACATCAAAAGACGCTATAAGCGAAATGAAAAGATGAGCCACAAGCTGTGAGAAGGTATTTGCAACACAGGTAAATGACAGAGGGATTCGGGTCCACAATACATAAAGAACTCCTATGAATCAATAGGAATGAGACAACTGAATGGAAACAGTGGGCAGAAGAGGAAGGGGAAAAAGGGCTCCAGAAGGTCTGGAAGGTGGGGAAGGAGGTAGGTTATGCACACGGGATGGGAGATCTCTACCTCGCACCATACGCGAAACATCTGAGATGTAGCCTATCTGTAGTTACTAGCCACGTGAGCGAAATAGGCTTGGCAGAAGGGTGTGGGAACTTCATTAACCTGGTTCAGAGTGAGTTCAAGGTAAAGATGGAAGAAATTCTTTCTGACGAGGAAGGGAGAGATTGGCCCAGCCCAGAGGGCTTAAATAGGAGGCAGGAGACAAGGCTGGCTCCATGCCCAACAACTGCCAGAGTCTTGTCAAGGTTAGCTAGGGTGGGTCAGCCTTGCCTTTGCTTCTCCTTGATGCTTGCACTTGAATGAAAACATCCTAATTGACATAACACAGGCCAGCTGCTTCTGGTGTATAGCTAGATGCTAAGAGCTTCCAGAAGCCTGTTTCCTTGAGTAGTGTAGAAACCACCATCCTTCTGGGCACTCAAGCTGGAAACTTCGAAGGGATTCATGACTCATCTCTGCTTCTTGCATCCCCCATCCCAGCCAGCAGGAAATCCTGTTGGCTTAACCTTCGGAATATATCAGAAGCCTGACCCCTACAGCTACCACCCTGGTCCCAGCACCATCATCTCCTCCCTTAGCTGTTGCAAGCCCCTTCTTGCTGCTACCATTTTAGTCCCCAACAGAAAGTTTCTTATGTGGCAGAATACATTCACGGTAAGTTCATGATGTCTTTTCCCTCTTTGGATCCCTCCTGGGGACTCAGGACACCTCTGTCCCCTCTCTTCCCTCACCCCCTTACCCTCTCTCCCTGGCTCACTGAGTTCCATGCACACTGGTCTCTTTGCCGTTCCTTGACCCAGTGAGGCACGGTCCTGCCTCAGGGCCTTTGCACTGGCCCTGCCTGCCTGGGACAATCTTCCCCCAGATATTTGTGTGGCTCATTCTCTCACCTCTTTCAGGTCTCTGCTCAGATGTCACCTCCTGACCTCACCATAGAAAATAGTTGTCTCTGGGGCTCCTGGCTGGCTTAGTTGGTAGACCACATAACTCTTGATCTCAGGGTTGTGAGTTCAAGTCCCACATTGGGAATGGAGCCTACTTAAAAAGAAAAAAAGATAGTTATCCTTCTCTTCATATACCATATCACCATCTGTCTCAGAATCTGTTTTAGTTCCTGATTTCTTTCCAGTGCAATTTATCACCAGTTGACGTGTTTGTGTATCACGTTGCTACTAGAGTGTCAGTTCCACAGCACAAGGAGAACTGCCTTGGTCCAGGCTGTATTCCCATGTCTAAAGAGTAGCTGTGGTGGGCACCTGGGTGGCTCAGTTAAGCGTCTGCCTTCAGCTTGGGTCATGATCCCAAGGTCCTGGGATCAAGCCCCACATCAGACTCCCTGCTCAGCAGGAAGCCTGCTTCTCCTTCTCCCACTCCCCTTGCTTGTGTTCCCACTCTCTCTGTGTCCCTCTCTGTCAAATAAATAAACAAAATCTTTGGAAAAAATTTAAAGAGTAGTTCTGCAATAATTATACATAGTAGATGCTCATGAAATAGTCCATGAATGAACAAATGAATCCTCTCCACAGCTCTAAAAGGTAAGGACTCTAACTCTCCCATTTTACAGATGAGAAGACGGAGGCACAGACAGGCAACCTCACCCCTGCAAGACCATCCAGCTCCCATCTGTTAAGTTCTCACTGCACTTAGCCCAGGACATGCAGGTTCTCCGATGGGGTCCAGATGGTGTCCCCGCTGTGGGGCAAGCAAGGGCCATGAGACTCCCACAGGTAAAGTTGCTCAGCTGGGGGTCACAGCCAGGAAATGGCAGACCTGGGATCAAACCCTGTGTGGGGTCAGGCCATCCTTTCACCTTGAGCTGCAGGCGGGTCGGTGTGAGAGGCTGAGCCAAAAGACTGAACATCTTCATTCCATATGTCGCTGCTTGATTTTCCTTATCAACTTATTGGGTGACCCTGTATCCTCGTGCCCCACCCATGGCACACACCTGTGTGTATTTCAAAGCAAATATCCATTGTCCCATCATGCAGCTGAATGTCCCTTGGCAAGCCTGAGAATCACCAGATCTTCACCCATTAAAAAATCTTAAAATCGCAGACTTATCAACCTCTGGAGGTGATGCCGTGACCTCCTTGGTGCTGACTCACTCTGATGCTGTGGGATGGCTCAGAGTCGCAACCAACAGTGAGGCCACTAAAGCCAAAAGGCCCTGAGTTCGAATCCCATCTTCCTAGCTAGGGCCCCACCCCCACCACACAGCCTCTAGGGAGAGTCTCAGTTTACTCATCTGTCCAATGGGGGCAGTAATAACAGTCCCTACTTCAGAAAGCTGTTGGGAGGTTTGCATGGGTAAATACGGGTCAGGCGATTAGATCCATCAACAGATGAACAGATCAGATCCATGCTACAGCGAGGCCGAACCTTGAAAACATTTCGTCCAGTGAAAGAAGCCAGACACAGAAGCTACAGAGTGTATGACGCCATTTGTATCAAATTTCCGGAAGCAACACTCTGTGTACATCAAAAACCATTGACTGATACAATTGTATCTCAAAAGTTACGTGTCATGTGATTGCATTTATATAATGCGACAAAATTCTAGAAATGTAGAACAGATCAGGGGTCACTAGGGGCTCAGAAGGGGGGGGAGCAGAGAAAATGGAGTGGCTGCACCTGGTGTTGGCTGGGGGGGGGGACGGGCGGGGGGGGGGGTGGCTACCCTTGGGATGAAACGTTCTGTATCTTGACTATCGCTGTTGGTGTCCTGATTGTGATACTGGAACTTCGATCCTCCTTACTTGTGGATTTTATGTTTCTGAATGCAAATATGGAAAAAACCCCAAAGTCAATACTGGTGGCCCTTTCTGACTCATTCCCAGACATGCACAAAACAACAAAAAACTTGAGCTGCCGACACACACATTCCCAGCTGAGGTTGAACAAGGCAACGCTCTGCCTTCTCCTCACAGCTCCCACACTGTAAACAACTGTCCTTTTCACGGTCTACTTAATGCCACATTTTTCACATTTTTGGACTTTTTGTTTGTGATTTTTCCATTTAAAATAGCCCTCAGATGAGCACCGCATCAGGCAGGGTCCTTGCTCAGCAGGGAACCTGCTTCTCCCTCTCCCACTCCCCCTGCTTGTGTTCCCTCTCTTGCTGTGTCTCTGTCAAATAAATAAATTAAATTAAATTAAATTAAAATAGTCAGGTAAGGGGCGCCTGGGTGGCTCAGTGGGTTAAGCCTCTGCCTTCAGCTCAGGTCATGATCTCAGGGTCCTGGGATCGAGCCCCGCATCGGACTCTCTGCTCGGCGGAGAGCCTGCTTCCCTCTCTCTCTCTCTCTGCCTGCCTCTCTGCCTACATGATAAAGAAATAAAATCTTAAAAAAAAAAAAAAGTCAGGTAAGATTTTTACGTGGGCGTGAGATGCTTCATGCTCATAGCACTGTTGGCCTGAGTTCAGAGTGAGGGAATCAACAATGGGATATTATGAAAGTATTTTTAAACAGAAACACACATGAAACAAAGTTACATATTAATGGTTCCATGAACATGTTGTAATCAGAAGCTGTCAGCACCTAACCCTGTACATTCCCCTCCCCCCGCACCCCCCCACCCCCCAGTGGTGGTTCAGTGTTCGCTAACTCAGCATTTGCGGTAACTTTATAGAACATCACTTGGCGAATGAAGAGAATCAATTGTACCATAGTTTTATAACGTGTTTCCACCGGAGGAAACTGAGTAAAAGGCACACAAGATCTTTCTGCATTATTTCTTAAAACTGCAATGTGCATCTATAATTATCTCAGGATAAAAAGTTTAATTTAAAAAAAATAGAAGGGTGTGGAGCACCTGGGTGGCTTAGTGGGTTAAAGCCTCTGCCTTCTGCTCAGGTCATGATCCCAGGGTCCTGGGATCGAGCCCCGCATCAGGCTCTCTGCTCATCGGGAAGCCTGCTTCCCCCTCTCTCTCTGCCTGCCTCTCTGCCTACTTGTGATCTCTCTCTCTCTCTCTCTCTGTTCAATAAATAAATAAAATCTTAAAAAAAAAAATAGAAGGGTGTATCTGGGTGGCTCAGGCTCAGGTTGTAATCCCGGGCGTCCTGGGATCCAGCCTAGCAGTCTGCTCCTGCCTCTCCCTCTGCCTCCCCCATCATGCTCTCTCTCTCTCATAAAAAATGAAATTGTTTAAAATTAAAAAAAAAAATACAGACGGAAAAGCTCAGCCCCCTGGTGAGCAAGGAGAGGAGGTACTCTTCACCAAGAAGATAACCTGTAAGGTTTTCAGCAGTGAGGGAGAAAGCTTTCTGAACAAGTGAGCCTGGTTTCATATGAAATCATGAAGGAGCCTGTAACTCTCTGGGTGCGAGCTCAGGAAAAATGATCCAAACGATTCTAATGGCACATAACCAAAAAAAAAAAAAAAAAAAATCAGAGGACAAAAATATCAGTATTTTGGTGATAAAAAAATAACACATTGTCCTGTACTACTGAAAACAGCTTTGTTATCACCAGACCACACACATACCCATATACCCTGATTTTGGAGACTTATTTTCTCAAGAAACACTTCTGAGTACTTGTGGCCCTAAGCTGTGCTGGGCGGTGCTGGGGACTTAGAAGGGACCAAGATACTTCCAGCCCTGCCCTCATGGGGGCTCACAGTCCGGTGGTGGAGATAGACCCATTTCTGAACAGAGATGACCCAGACTGGGGCAGGACAGGGAGAGGGGATCCAGGGAGGCTGGGGGATCCCAGAGTGGGCGTGGGACCTGTCCTGGAGGGAGAAATCATAAAAGGCTTCCTGGAGGAGGGGAATCTGAGCTAAAAAGGATGAATTACCACAAGTACGAAGGAAGAGGGGGTAAGGCAAGGGCTCCAGAATGCAAATGTGCAAAGATCAGGAAGAAAAGGGCAAGTGACGTCACCCCAGGGAAAATAGAGTATTTCTGTGGCTAGAGTATTATGGGAACAATAATAGCAAAGACTTAAAAAAGCATCTGTGTCCCAGGCCTTCTAAGCACTTTGCCAGCTCATTCACTCCTCACCGTTACCCTATGACGTAACCTTCCAGTCCCATCACGCCGTGGGGAGGCCCTGATTTATAGGAGACACGGGGAAGGGCAAATGACTCTGCCAAGGTCACACCACTGCAAGCCGTGGATCTCTTAGGTAGAAGGAGCTAGAGGGGACCCTTGGAAGGAATGCCGGAAGGCAGAGTCTCACGTCCTTGAAGGGGAATGACAGAGACAGGAACTGGAGACCCCGACCGTGATAAAGAGGCTACACTATCTTGACCTTGTGCCTTCCAGGACCTTGCGGCCGACAGATCGGGAGCCACAGGTGCAGAACTAGCACTCTCCGCGGCCACTGTTGCCCCGGGGTAACCCCTAAACTCGTTATAATGCATTTACGTAGCGGTACGGCCCCGCACCTTGGAGCACGGCGGCGCGTACTGTTCAAGGACACTCCTCGGGAGGTCACAATATCCCCCTCCCAACCTGTGGGAGGAGTTTCCCAAAGGATTGGGCGCAGCCTCCGTCGGAGACCACCCAGCTTTTAAGTCCCGGTTCCTCCCAGCCGGGAGAAACCTGGTAAGATCCAGTCCCAAAGCAGCCCAGGGGCAGGTTCCACCTGGCCGCACATGCTGGCCCTCCCAGCTTGCGCGTGTACTTTTGCTTTAATAAACCACTTTGTGCGTGCTGCTTTCTTTCTGGCTGAACGCAGATGCTCGAGGTAAATATCGGGAATGCAAGGACCGAGACCGCCACTCGCACAGCGCAGACTCTCACTGGTCACAGGGGAATTCACACCCAGGCGGTGTGACTCTAAGTCTGGCTTTTCCGATGTACTTCAGAAAGCACAAAGGATGTGGGAACAGGCAGGGCTGGAAAGGTCAATGGGGAGGATAGGGAATCAGGCATGAGCCTTGTCCCAAGGTACTGGGGAGCTATAGAAAGTTTGCTTCTCTAAATAAACTTTTATGCAGGTATGTATTCGTTATCTGCTGCTGCATCACAAATTACCCCCAAATCTAGCAATTTAAAACAACTTTTTTTTTTTTTTTTTTGGCCTAACTTGGAGCCCAATGCAGGGCTTGAACTCACAACCCTGAGATCAAGACCTGAGCTGATGCCAAGAATCCGACGCTTAACGGACTGGATGTACCCGGGTGCGGGGGAACCAATAAACATTGATCTCACATAATTTCTGGGGGGTAAGAAATCCAAGAGCGTCTTAGGGTCGGTCTTGAGGTGGTAATTGGGCTGTTTGCTGGGACCACCATTCGAAGACTGCGCTGGAGGTGGAGCGTCTGCTTCCAAGTTCACCCAGGTGATTAAGGGTAGGAGGGCTCAGTTCCTTCGTGGCTGTTGGCTGGGCCTCTGGCCTTCTCCTGAGGTTCTCATGACGTGTGTCCCTTTAATCAAACAAGGAGGCCATTAGACTGGAGGGGCTCTAACACCTTCGCAGCCTAGATGAGCCAACCCAGCCCTAAACCTCAAGCAATAGACTGGGAACCCTAAGGACAACCAGTCAGAGCCAGCTTCTCCAAATAAGGTGAACACCCAGCTGCAGCCCACCAGGTAATTTCCTTGCATTGCTTCCAGGTCTTCTCTACAAAAGTCCTTCCCTGCCTCCTGTCCCTGGAGCGGGTGCCTAACCCCTTCTGGCGGGGCACTCCCCAGTGGCATTGGTTTTTGCTCAGACAAAACTTTAAACTGTTTAATATGCTTTCGTTTGTCTTTTAACACATGGCAGCTGGATTCATCCAGAGCCCCTGATGAGGGAGAGGACGAGAACCCGAGGTGGAAAGCGAAATCTTTTTATAACCCAATCTCAGAAGTGATGTTCTTTTAGTTCTGGTATATTCTGGTCCTTGCAGGGGACTTCCTGAGTCCAGCCTACACTCAGAACTGCCCCTCTTTGCTTTTCATAAGGAGCCCCTCTTGGGGCGCCTGGGTAGCTCAGGGGGTTAAAGCTTCTGCCTTCTGCTCGGGTCGTGATCTCAGGGTCCTGGGATCAAGCCCCGCATCGGACTCTCTGCTCAGTGGGGAGCCTGCTTCCTCTCTCTCTGCCAGCCTCTCTGCCTACTTGTGATCTGTCAAATAAATAAATAAAATCTTAAAAAAAAAAAAAGTAGCCCCTCTTGATCACCCCTGAGTTTGTGCTAATGGAGTGACTTAGTGTGGGGTCCCTACATAGCCTTGGGATAGAGCTGGTCACCAGAAAGAGTGACCCCCCCCATCTCCAGGGAGTGTGTCTGTGAGCATGAGTGTGAGTGTGTGTTGGGGGAAAACTGCTGGAGACAAGAGCTCTTTAAGAACCATTATTTTCTTTCCCCAGTTTACTTTCCCATCTTCTTTTTCTTGTTTGAAAGATTTTATTTTTAAGGAATCTCTACACCCCACGTGGGGCTCAAATTCATGACCCTGAGATCAAGAGTTGCACTCTCCAAGGACTGAGCCAGCCAGGCGCCCCATTTCCTATTTTAACTTAAACGAATTTTACATCAGCTAGTTTTCCCTTTTAATTTTTTATTATTATTATTTTTCAAGTAGGCTCCATGCCCAGTATGAGGCTTGAACTCATGACTCTGAGATGAAGAGTCGCGTGCTCTTGCTGACTAAGCCGGCCAGGCGCTCCAATTTTCCCTTTTTATATTTTAATTTTTTAAAAAGATTTTATTCATTTATTTGACAGAGAGATAGAGATTACAAGTAAGCAGACAGAGGGAGAGGGAGAAGCAGGCTTCCTGCTGAGCAAGGAGCCCAGATGCGGGGCTCGATCCCAGGCGCTTAACGACTGAGCCACCCAGGTGCCCCATCCAGTTTTCCCTTTTTTTTTTTTTTTTAAGATTTTATTTATTTATTTGACAGAGAGAGAGATCACAAGTAGGCAGAGAGGCAGGCAGAGAGAGAAGGAAGCAGGCTCCCTGCGGAGCAGAGAGCCCGACAAGGGGCTTGATCCCAGGACCCTGGGATCATGACCTGAGCCGAAGGCAGAGGCTTTAACCCACTGAGCCACCCAGGTGCCCCCAGTTTTCCCTTTTTAATCACAATGAACATACTTGAAAATTTTATACTGAGGATTTGGAAAAAGAAAGCCGACAGTAATCTCATGACTGAAATTATGAATTCATTTTCATTATCTGGGAGAAATGAGTAATTTCAATATTAGTAGAGCACTGTATGGAGTTTAAAATAGTAACAAAATTGGAGCGCCTGGCTGGCTCAGTCAGTCAGAGCGCCTGACTCTTGAACTCGAGGTTGTGGGTTCGAGCCCCACCTTGGATGTAGGGATTATTTAAAAAATAAAAACTCTTAAAAAAAAGTAATGACATTTTCCTGTGGTTTTGGTTATTTTTAGCTGAAAGTTTAATTGTTCCTTTTCTATGGATCCGTAGGCGTATTTTCTGAAAGATTTCTATTTTGTTTGAAATATGGCCTGAGGCTGCCCTTGAAGCTTAACTTAAGTTTTGGAGGCTTCTCTTTCCCAAGGGGCAAGATGGTTTTGCCAAGCACTTTATTTCCCAGTGATGATGTGGGGCTCGATCCAGGGACCCTGGGATCGTGACCTGAGCTGAAGGCAGACGCTTAATGCACCGAGCCACTCAGGCACCCCTCTATTAAAACAAAATTCTTAAATGACAAGCTTTGATAGGCTTCAGGGTTGGTAAACCCATCTACCTTCTTGGACGGTGCCTCATCCCAGTTCGACAGGGGCAGAAGTGTCTGTGCTCAGGATCCTTCCAGAACGTTCTCTAGTACCTCTTAATCTCGGAGTTCATCTGGATCCTTTACAAAGTTTTTAAAAAAATACCCTCCTACCCAGTGTGGGGCTTGAACCCACAACCTTGAGATTAAGAGTCACATGCTCCATGTTGGGTGGAGAGATTACTTAAATAAAGAAAACTCAAAAATAAGTAACTAGGGGTGCCTGGGTGGTTCAGTCGTTAAGTGTCTGCCTTCTGCTCAGGTCATGATCCCAGGGCCCTGGGATCGAGTCCCGCATGGGGTTCCCTGCTCAGTGGGGAGCCTGCCTCTCTCTCTGCCTGTTGCTTCCCTTGCTTGTGCTTTCTCTCTCTCTCTCTGACAAATAAATAAATAAGTAAAATATTTAAAAAAATTTAAAATAACTAAATAAGTTTGGTTTAAAAAAAGAATACATATGAGCATTGTTTTTATAAGAACTGACAGGAATATTATATATAGGAAAACTATATTATAGTAATACACGCAAGTATATAGAATATTTGTGAATACTGTATATAGAAAATATAGGAAGACTGGAGTTATAGAAATATACACAGAGGAATACTCCATACATGAAGTAGGAATATATATTTGAATACAGATATACGTACATAAAGTTTAGCAGTTAAGAGCATAACATGGCTTTTGGAGCTGCATGGCCTAGGTTCCAATCCCAGCTCTGCTCCTTAATATCCTGTGGCTTTGGGCAGGTGCCTGAACTGCTCTGTGACTCAGTTTTCCCATCTGTAAAATGGAGATAATTACAGACCCACATCATTGAGTTGTTATGGGGATAACACGCTTCCAAGAGGGCCTGGCATGTAGCTTAATAAACCAATACAGTGACACCTGACTGGTTCCTTGGGAGGAATGGGTGACTCTTGATTTCGGGCTTGCAGGTTCCAGCCCCACATTGGGTGTGGACATTACTAAAAATAAAATCTCTCTCTTTTTTTTAAGATTTTATTTACTTATTTGACAGAGAGAGAGATCACAAGTAGGCAGAGAGGCAGGCAGAGAGAGAAGGAAGCAGGCTCCCTGCGGAGCAGAGAGCCCGACAAGGGGCTTGATCCCAGGACCCTGGGATCATGACCTGAGCCGAAGGCAGAGGCTTTAACCCACTGAGCCACCCAGGTGCCCCCAGTTTTCCCTTTTTAATCACAATGAACATACTTGAAAATTTTATACTGAGGATTTGGAAAAAGAAAGCCGACAGTAATCTCATGACTGAAATTATGAATTCATTTTCATTATCTGGGAGAAATGAGTAATTTCAATATTAGTAGAGCACTGTATGGAGTTTAAAATAGTAACAAAATTGGAGCGCCTGGCTGGCTCAGTCAGTCAGAGCGCCTGACTCTTGAACTCGAGGTTGTGGGTTCGAGCCCCACCTTGGATGTAGGGATTATTTAAAAAATAAAAACTCTTAAAAAAAAGTAATGACATTTTCCTGTGGTTTTGGTTATTTTTAGCTGAAAGTTTAATTGTTCCTTTTCTATGGATCCGTAGGCGTATTTTCTGAAAGATTTCTATTTTGTTTGAAATATGGCCTGAGGCTGCCCTTGAAGCTTAACTTAAGTTTTGGAGGCTTCTCTTTCCCAAGGGGCAAGATGGTTTTGCCAAGCACTTTATTTCCCAGTGATGATGTGGGGCTCGATCCAGGGACCCTGGGATCGTGACCTGAGCTGAAGGCAGACGCTTAATGCACCGAGCCACTCAGGCACCCCTCTATTAAAACAAAATTCTTAAATGACAAGCTTTGATAGGCTTCAGGGTTGGTAAACCCATCTACCTTCTTGGACGGTGCCTCATCCCAGTTCGACAGGGGCAGAAGTGTCTGTGCTCAGGATCCTTCCAGAACGTTCTCTAGTACCTCTTAATCTCGGAGTTCATCTGGATCCTTTACAAAGTTTTTAAAAAAATACCCTCCTACCCAGTGTGGGGCTTGAACCCACAACCTTGAGATTAAGAGTCACATGCTCCATGTTGGGTGGAGAGATTACTTAAATAAAGAAAACTCAAAAATAAGTAACTAGGGGTGCCTGGGTGGTTCAGTCGTTAAGTGTCTGCCTTCTGCTCAGGTCATGATCCCAGGGCCCTGGGATCGAGTCCCGCATGGGGTTCCCTGCTCAGTGGGGAGCCTGCCTCTCTCTCTGCCTGTTGCTTCCCTTGCTTGTGCTTTCTCTCTCTCTCTCTGACAAATAAATAAATAAGTAAAATATTTAAAAAAATTTAAAATAACTAAATAAGTTTGGTTTAAAAAAAGAATACATATGAGCATTGTTTTTATAAGAACTGACAGGAATATTATATATAGGAAAACTATATTATAGTAATACACGCAAGTATATAGAATATTTGTGAATACTGTATATAGAAAATATAGGAAGACTGGAGTTATAGAAATATACACAGAGGAATACTCCATACATGAAGTAGGAATATATATTTGAATACAGATATACGTACATAAAGTTTAGCAGTTAAGAGCATAACATGGCTTTTGGAGCTGCATGGCCTAGGTTCCAATCCCAGCTCTGCTCCTTAATATCCTGTGGCTTTGGGCAGGTGCCTGAACTGCTCTGTGACTCAGTTTTCCCATCTGTAAAATGGAGATAATTACAGACCCACATCATTGAGTTGTTATGGGGATAACACGCTTCCAAGAGGGCCTGGCATGTAGCTTAATAAACCAATACAGTGACACCTGACTGGTTCCTTGGGAGGAATGGGTGACTCTTGATTTCGGGCTTGCAGGTTCCAGCCCCACATTGGGTGTGGACATTACTAAAAATAAAATCTCTCTCTTTTTTTTAAGATTTTATTTACTTATTTGACAGACAGAGATCACAATTAAGCAGAGAGGCAGGCAGAGAGAGAGGAAGGGAAGCAAGCTTCCTGCCGAGCAGAGAGGCCCATGCAGGGCTCGATCCTAGGACCCGGAGATCATGACCTGAGCCGAAGGCAGAGGCTTTAATCCATTGAGCCACCCAGGCGCCCCTAAACATAAAATCTTCAGAAATAAATAAACCAATATACAACGGACTGTTTTTCCTTGGGGCTCACTCTACTCACAGCCCAGCATCTCCCTTCTCTGCTTTATGCGGTGGGAAATCCCTCTAAGACAGTGGTTTCATTCTGGCTGGCCCTTGGCTTTCCTTAGGGGAGCTTTACAAAATACTGATCCCTTGGTTCCTGAGGGGGGGTCTCTGGTTTGGCTGCTCTAGGGTGTGGCCTGAAGTTTGGAATTTTTAAACACTCCCTGGAGATACTCCTATGGAGCTAAAGTCCAGGAGCCCCGGAGGAAGCCCTCTAGAATGGATCCTGGCTTGCCTTTTGGGATGGCTGTCTGAAGCATTTATAAAGTGGGGGCCCCCCGGGTGGCTCAGTCATTTAAGCCTCTGACACTTGGTTACAGCTCGGTCGGGATCTTCGGGTCATGGTCTCCGGGTGGTGAGATCGAGCCCCGCAGTAGACTCCGTGCTCAGTGCGGAGTCTGCTAGAGGTTCTGTCTCCCTCTCCCTTCCTTCTGCCCCCACCCCTGCCCTTGGGGGCACACGCACGCGCCCCCCCCCAAATAAATGCACAAATAAAATCTTTTTTTTTAAATTTATTTATTTGACACAGAGAGATCACAAATAAGCAGAGAGGCAGGCAGAGAGAGAAAGGAGGAAGCAGGCTCTCTGCAGAGAGCCCGATGTGGGGCTCAATCCCAGGACCCCGGGATCATGACCCGAGCCGAAGGCAGAGGCTTTAACCCACTGAGCCACCCAGGCGCCCCACAAATAAAATCTTAAAAAAGAAAAGAGTTCACGGGGCGCCTGGGTGGCTCAGTGGGTTAAAGCCTCTGCCTTCAGGTCGGGTCATGGTCCCAGGATCCTGGGATTGAGCCCCGCGTCGGGCTCTCTGCTCAGCGGGGAGCCTGCTTCCTCCTCTCTCTCTGCCTGTTTCTCTGCTTGCTTGTTCTCTCTCTCTCTCTCTCTCTCTCTGTCAAATAAATAAATAAAATCTTAAAAAGAAAAAAAAGAAAAAGAAAAGAGTTCACAAAGTAGGTGAGTCACCACTTTTTCAACCCAAAGATAGTTTTTCATCTCTGATTTCCAGCTTCTTGCTACTCCAGTCCCGCAGTGAGAACCTACCCATCCATGCCTTTAGTTCACCCTGGAGACTATTTCTAGGGGATGCAATAGGGTTGCTGAGTCAAGAGCAAAGATGCATTTCTTTCAATGGACATAGGTTATAGATTGTGATAGATGCTGCCAGATTCCCTTTCAAAAAGGTTGTCACAATTCTCATTGCCGTCAGTGATAGAGGAACGTGCCCTTTCCCATAGACCACACCCAGCAGCATGTGTACACCCCTCTGAAATTCGTACCATTTGGGGGTGTAAAGGAAGGAGACTTCTCATATCTTTTCATATATGTTATTAGCCTGTTCGTTTTACCGCTCTGCAAATTATCTATTCAAACCCTTTGTCCATGTTTCTTCTGGAGTGTTTGTCTTATTGGTTTGCAAATACTTATTACTTATGTTAAACCTTTATACGTTGTCAGCATTGCAAGTAATCGCTCCCCATTTGTCATCTGCCTGTACGCCTTGTTTATGTTTTGTTGTTTCCTTGCCACACAAATGTTTTTTGGTTTTAATGTCAAATATGTCTGTCTTTTCTATTAATGTCTGAGTTTCCCGTCTTAAAATGTACTCCTCCTGCCCCCCCCCCAATAGTTGTAACCTGTATTTTCTTGTATGGTTTTACTGTTGCATTTTTTAAAATTTATTTATTTATTTTTAAAGATTTTATTTATTTGATAGAGAGAGAGATCACAAGTAGGCAGAGAGGCAGGCAGAGAGAGGGGAGGAAGCAGACTCCCTACCACCGAGCAGAGAGCTTGCTGCGGGGCTCAATCCCAGGACCCTGAGATCATGACCTGAGCCGAAGGCAGAGGCTTTAACCCAGTGAGCCACCCAGGCGCCCCCCTACTGTTGCATTTTTTTAAAAGATTTTATTTATTTATTTGTCAGAGAGATAGAGAGAGGGCACAAGCAGGGGGAGGGGCAAAGGGAGAAGCAGGCTTCCCACCAAGGAAGTAGCCCAATACGTGACTTGATCCCAGGACACTGGGACCATGACCTGAGAGGAAGGCACATGCCCTACCAACTGAGCCACCCAGGCGTCCCAACTCTTGGCAATTTTTATATTTACATCTTTGATTTTTCTGGAACCAAACACTTTCTTTTTTAAGATTTATTTATTTATTTAAATATGTTATTTATTTATTTGACAGAGATCACAAGTAGGCAGAGAGGCGGGTAGGTGGGGGCGGGGGGGAAGCAGTCTCCCTGCCAAGCAGAGAACCCGATGCAGGGCTCGATCCCAGGACCCTGAGACCATGACCTGAGCCAAAGGCAGAGGCTTAACCCACTGAGCCACTCAGACACTCCTGGATCCAATCTTTTTTTTTTTTTTTAATTTTTAAGAAATGTATTTATTTGACACAGAGAGAGAGATCACAAATAGGCAGAGAGGCAGGCAAAGGGAGAGGGGGAAGCAGGCTCCCTGCCGAGCAGAGAGTCCGATGTGGGGCTCGATCCCAGGACACTGAGATCATGACCTGAGCTGAAGGCAGAGGCTTAAGCCCCTGAGCCACTCAGGTGCCCCTGGATCCAATCTTTTAAGGTCATGTGCAACAGGGGCATCTGGACAGCTCAGGTGGTGAGTGTCCGACTCTTGATTTCGACTCAGGTTTCGATCTCAGGGTTGTGAGATGGAGCCCTGAGTCAGGCTCTGCACCCAGTGCTTGGTCTGCCTGTCCCTCTTCTTCTTCTCTTCCTACTCCTGCATCACACTCTCTATCTCAAATAAATAAATAAAATCTTAAAAAAAAAATGCCGTGTGCAACAGAGGTACAATTCCCTTCACCTGTGTGTCAAAACCACTTGTTAAACTCTTGTTATCTCACTGCACAGATTTCCCACCTTTGCCATTGATTAAATTCCTGTGCAGCTGGGATTCACTCGTGGCCACTCAATTCTCTTTCCCCATCTTGTCCATTCCTTTGCTGGAACCCCACTGCTTTGATTATTATAGCTCTGCAGCTGGCTTTCCTATCTGGTAAATCCAGTCAGCCCTCATTCCTCTCTTTAGTAATGACCATTCTCAGACACCTGTCCATCTCCAGGAACTCCAGAATCGTCTGGTCCAATTCCAACATGAAATGCCACTAGAAATAGATCGAACCATAATGAATAAACCTGGCTAAGCAGCTTTATTTTTTTGAGCCTTGGTTTGACCATCTGTAAAACAGGGTCTATGGGGGCACCTGGGTGGCTCCGTGGGCTAAGCTTCTGCCTTCGGCTTGGGTTATGATCCTAGGATCTGGGGATCGAGTCCCACGTCAGGCTCTCTGCTCAAAGCGAGCCTGCCTCTCCCTTTCCTTGCTGCTCCCCCTGTTTGTACTCTCTCTCTCTCTGTCAAATAAATAAATAAAATCTTAAAAAAAAGGAAATGTCAAATCCAACTTTAGATGTGCTGTAGGTACCGGATACACATTGGACTGTGATGACATGATATGAAAAAGAAAAAGAAGGCCAAATATCACCATAATTTCTATGTTGAATACATGTTGAATGATAACATTTTGGCTTAATGAGTATCTTAGTTCCTTACTGCTGCTGTAACAAATCCCGCCCAGCTCGGTGGTTCAACAGAAGACAAATTTGTTATCTTACAATTCCGGAGGTCTGAAATGAGTCTTATAGGGCTAGAATCCTATAAATCCTTATAGGGCTAAAATCAAGCCGTGTTCCTTCTGAACACTCTTGGGATAAATCTGTTGCCTTGCTTTTTCCAGCCTCCAGAAGCTGCCCACATTCCTTGGTTCTTGACCCCCTTTGCCTCACTCCAACCTCTGCTGATGTCATCAGATCTCCCCCTCTCTCTGTTTTTCCTGCCTTCCCTTTCCCTTATTAGGACCCGTGATTGCAGTAGACCCCTTCCCCACCCCCAGGATGATCCAGGATAATCTTCCCATCTTGAGCTCACTGTAGCTGCATCTGTAGACTCCCTTGGTGTGTAAGTTAACATATTCATGGGTCCAGAGAACTAAGATGTGGGCATCTTTGGGAGCCATTATTCTACCTACCTGGATTACCTTAGTAATATTATGAACGTTCATTCTGCCTATTTTTTTTTTAAATGTGGCTACTAAAAAAGTAATGACCTATGGGGCTCCCGCTCTGTTTCTATTGGACAGCACTGTTCTCTGTGTTCTGCTGGTCTATTCGTTATCTGCTTCCTCCTACGGCGAGAATGCCTGCCCCAAGAAGACTGGGATTCCATTTCATTTACCACTATGCCCCTGGTGCTAGCACAGTTCCTGGCACTGAGTGGGCCCTCCGTAAATATTTGTTGAGAGAGCAAATATTGCAAATGTTTTTCCTGATGACTACAGACACCCCTACTCCCACCCCCATGGCTTCCTCCTCCTCTCCCCAGATCAGGGATCCAATGCTTAATGACTGAGCCCCCCCAGGTGCCCCTTGGATGTTTCAAAATGCAGAGATGGCTGTTCCAGTGGGCTGGCTCCTCAGTGCCGTGACCTCTCCCCTTCCAAAGACCTTGCCTTCCACCTGCCCTTCGTCCCTCCCTCTGTCCTGTGGCCAAAGCAGACACCTGTCACTACTGACAACCACATGCTTCCTCCACTGTTTCGAACTTCTAACAGCCCACGCCAGCACCCCATTTGGACTTTTCCCTCTCATTGCACCTGGTATCCCAGCTCCTTCAGTCCCAACAGGACCTCCATTCCATTAGTCCAATTGCGTGATGCCGTCTCAGGCCCCTCATGACCACTCAGCCGTCACCCAGCTGAGAGCCTGTGTCCCCTGCCCTCACCTCCCTTGCTCCCTCTCATTCACTGGTCTCCTAGGAAGACACCCAGCTGTTTGCCTCATCTGGGCTGCAACCGCTCTGCTGAGTGGCTGGAGAAAAATCTGGAACCACGACGCCAGGTCTCATGTTAACTTCAGCACCTTGGACCTCAAGGTGGCACTAACGTTGTCTAGAAATTGGCTGTCTGAGCCCTAGCCCTTTTGCTCTTTCAAAACCTAAATTTTTTTTTTTTTGATCTTATTTATTTATTTGACAGAGATCACAAGTAGGCAGAGAGGCAGGCAGAGAGAGAGGAGGAAGCAGGCTCCCCGACGAGCAGAGAGCCCGATGTGGGGCTCGATCCCAGGATTCTGGGATCATGAGCCCCAAAAGCAGGGGCTTAACCCACTGAGCCACCCAGGTGCCCAGAGCATGCAACTTTTAATCTCCAGATCGTGAGTTCAAGCCCCATGTTGGGACAGAACTTAAAAAAAAAAAAAAAAAAAGCATAACAAAATTATCATTTTAACCATTGAAAAGTGTTAAATTCAGTCTTTTTTTTTTTTAAGATTTTATTTATTTACTTGACAGAGATCACAAGAAGTCAGAGAGAGGAGGTAGTAGGCTCCTCGCTGAGCAGAGAGCCCAATGCAGGGCTTGATCCCAGGACCCTGAGGCCCAACCCAGTGAACCACCCAGGTGCCCCAAATTCAGAGTCTTTAAGCACGTTCAGCATGTTATGCAACTATCCCCACTATCTTTTGGTCTCTACTGATTTGTCTGTTCCGGATAGCTCATAGACATGGGACCCTACAATATTTATCCTCTGTGTCTCACTTCTTTCACTTAGCATAATGTTTTCCAGGTTCCTCCATGTCATAGTGTGCGTCAGAATTTCATTTCATTTTTTCCCCCATTGAGGTATTTTATTTGTATGTAAGTATTCCATCTCTAGGAAAAAGCTGCCAGAATCTTCCTTCCTGCGTGTTTTTGTTCTACTTCCTTTGGGTCCGCGATGCCAGCTGCGGTTATTAGTGCGATGAAACCAAACTAATGAGATGGGTCTGTAAGTTTTGCAGCAATTTCCACAGCTCCATGATCACCAGTGATTTCCGTGTAATCAAGCTTCATCATCGCAATTAGAAACTGGAAAATGACTCTGGAGCATGGCCTAATAAGAACTTGGCAGGTGCCTCTCTTGATGACACTCTTCATGCTCCTGGACTCTGAGAGCATCCCCTGGGACATTCACACCAGCTTTATGGAGGCATGGAAGGATGAAGCCCGAAGAATGTTCCATTGTGTGGATATACCACAATTGGTTTATGCGTTCATTCGTGGATGGACTCGAGCTGTTTCCTAGACAATGCAAACTCCTACCTCTCCTCCCTTCTTGCCCACTCTCAGCGGGGACTTTTCTTCCTATGTCACTGAGAGAAGAGAACCCACTAGAATAAAACTTCTGCAGACTCCTACTACCATCTACCTCTTTCTTTCTATTCCTTGGTATACCAGTTATCCACCACTGTTGCATAACCAACAACCCCCAAGCTTAGCACCGTTCAACACCCCTGTATTCCATGGATTCCGTAGGGCAGGCATTTGAATGAAGCACAGCAAGGACAGCTTGTCTCTGCTCCCTGATGTCTGGGGCCTCCACTGGTGAGAGCTGCAGAATGGGAGCCTCGGTGGGGGAGCGGGGAGGGGTGCGACTCCCATCTAGTAGCTGGAATCAGCTGGAGGAGTTGTCACTCCTGTTTAGCAGCTGGTGGTGGCAGTTGCTGGCTGGGACCTCAGCCAGAGTACCTTCATGGGACCTCTCTGGGTGGGCTGCTTGGCCTGCCTCAGACCATGGTGGCTGGGTTCCAAGAGCGAGTGCCCTAAAAGCAGGTGGGAAGTGCCTGGCACTTGACCATGAGCCTTGGCAGCCTCCCCTCCTCTGTGCTTCATGGGTTCACACAGCCGCAAGGTTTCGCCCAGGTTCAAGGGGGAGGGAACACACCCTCGCACAG
This sequence comes from Mustela erminea, assembly GCF_009829155.1. Taxonomy (NCBI): domain Eukaryota; kingdom Metazoa; phylum Chordata; class Mammalia; order Carnivora; family Mustelidae; genus Mustela; species Mustela erminea. The sequence continues at coordinate 3,263,380 of NC_045632.1, read as the reverse complement.
AACACACTCAGTGGGAGGAACGTCCAGGTCACACTGTGAGAGCATACAGGATGGGAGAGATTGTTGTGGCTGCATGGGAAAACACACCTTTCTTGCTGGTGACGGGCTACACTCTTAAGCCTGGGGACCTTCCGGTCTTGCCTCAGGATGGACAACATTCCAGCCATTCTCATCTCTCTCCTCTGTTTCTCCTCTGACACCTAGGACTCCTCTGACACCTAGGACTCTTGTGTCTACCAGCACACAAGACAGCTGTTTGATCTTCTTTGACCTTCCTATAAAACATACTGAGTCTCTCCAGCCCCCTCCGTCACTCACCCTTATAGCCTTAGTCCTTACAACCGTGCCTGGCATATAGTAGGTGCCTAGTGAATATTTTTTTTAAACAAGTATCTCAAGTGAGCGGCGCCTGGGTGGCTCAGTGGGTTAAAGCCTCTGCCTTCGGCTCAGGTCATGGTCCCAGGGTCCTGGGATGGAGCCCCGCATCGGGCTTCTGCTCAGCAAGGAGCCTGCTTCCCCCCCCAACCCTCTGCCTGCCTCTCTGCCTGCTTGTGATCTCTGTCAAATAAATAAATAAAATCTTTAAAAACAAATATCTCAAGTGAAACTGGTAATAAGAGCTGCCTTCAGGAGGAGGAACTGGGTGGGTAGCAGAAACACATTGTTTAAAAATGGGAGCTACCCACACCCAACATGACAGGTGCTGTCTTCAACCCTTTGAAAATTGTAAAATAGAGGGGCATCTGGGTGGCTCAGTTGGTTAAGAGTCCGACACTTGATTGCAGCTCAGGTTATGATCTCAGGGTCATGAGATCGAGTCCCCCACTGGGCTCTGCACTCAGCAGGGAATCTGCTTGAGATTCTCTCTCCCTCCCTCTGCCTTTCCCCCACTCTCAAATAAATAAATCTGTAAAAACAAAACTGCAAAATAGAAATACTTATTTTCCCTACAGGCCTTTTGAGTCTTCTGATTCATGCATTCTGACTACATCTTACCCACTTAAATGAATACATTGTATTATTATTATTATTAGTTTTAAGATTTTATTTATTTGACAGACAGAGATCACAAATAGGCAGAGAGGCAGGCAGAGAGAGAGGAGGAAGCAGGCTCCCCGCCAAGCAGAGAGCCCAGTGCGGGGCTGGATCCCAGGACCCTGGGATCATGACCTGAGCCTAAGGCGGAGGCTTTAACCCACTGAGCCACCCAGGTGCCCCAATACATTACATTATTTTTAAAGATTAGCCTGGGGCGCCTGGGTGGCTCAATTGTTAAGTGTCTGTCTTTAGCTCCGGTCATGATCCCAGGGTCCTGGGATGGAGCCCCATGTTGGGCTCCCCGCTCTGCAGGAAGCCTGCTTCTCCCTCTCCCCCTCCCCCTGCTTGTGTTCCCTCTCTTGCTGTCTATCTGTCAAATAAATAAAAAAATAAAAAATAAAAAAAGATTAGCCCAGCATCTGGCACAAAATGAATGAGCAACTGAAAGTCATGTCATGATGATGGAGGCGCGCCCTGCCCATCCCCCCCTCCCTTCTCTTCCCTCGGAACACCCACGCCTGGGAACCTCCCTCTCCTCTGAGCCTCCCCACGCTGGCCCGGCCCAAGCCCAGCCCTGGAAGTGTTTGATCTGACCACTTCAGAGCCTTCACCTCTGGGCCTGCAGCCCGTGAGAGGGACTGGAGCTGGGAATCCTCCCCAGCGAAGCTTTTGAGGATGGGATGAAAGAAAGTAGCCATATGGAGAGCTCAGGAATGCAGGGCAGAGTCAGGAAGGGGTGAGGCTGAGGGGAGTCAGGGAGGCAGAGAAGAAGAGCTTTCTAAGGCATGTACCAAGTATCTGCTGTGTACCCGGCCATGTGCTGGGCAGTGTTGGGGACACAGTGGTGACCGGCCGGCCCTGTCCTCACAGGGCATTGCGGGAGTTGGGCCAGTGACTAGAGAGTGACAACCCTAGAGTGAACAGGGTTAGGAGGGGAGGCACTTGAGGCAGTCAAAGAGGGCTTCCTGGAGGAGGGGGTACCAAGCTCCTTACAGTCTACAACACACAGACACTTATCTTTTCGGCAGCATCTGATGACACCTTACCTCATCCCCTTAAATCCTGCTGTGCTAGCCTTCTTTCTGATTCTCGAATTCTTGGAGCTCATTTCCAAGCCTCTGAGCCATTGTACTTGCTGTTCCTTCTGCCTGATTTTCTCTTCTCCCTTCCTCACCTGGAGGGCTCCTTCTCAGTCAGACCGTAGGCCAGTTATTCTTGCAGCATTGAACTTTAAAAAAAAAAAAAAAAAAAAAAGTCCCATTTGTACTTTCTGTTGTCTCCTTTATTTTCTGCCTGGTCACCTAGGATGCCCCCTGTCCTCAGTTCTGGCTCCCTAATCCCTGGCAGGCACCCTCCTCAGCCCCTCAAAATTGATGGATGTCAAACCTTTGTCATGTGAAGGAAGGAGCCAATATCTCCCGAATAAATCTCAGTCTGGTGAAGAGGTGGGGGAAGGGAGAGGGAACAGCCTGAGCAGAGAGGAAGCTGGTGTTTCAGAGGCCCCCGGGGAAGGTTGTTTGTGGCTGGAAAAAAGAGCAGAGGACTGAGGAGGGAGGGAAGTTAGAGAGGGAGCGATACAGGGGAGGGGGGAGGGAGGTGACTCTGCTCCTAACCTTCTAGACTGGGTAGGAAGCGTCCAGAGCTTTGGTTCACTGCATAGCCCGAGGTGGCCAGACCATATCATGACCCTTTTGTGTAGGGCTGGAGGTGGCCAAAGGTGCCTTTTTGGGAGACCCCGTGGGTGGCTGGGTGAGACCAGGCCAGAGGGCCAGGTCTGAGGGACAGGCCTCGCCTCCCAGAGCCTCTAAGGGCTTCGTGCAGAACATTCCATGGCGGGACCTTCTGGAACCGGCTACGATGGCTTGGCAGCCCTGGCCAGTCCTTGCTCTCGGGTCACTGCCTCAGCCTCCTCCAGCCCTGCTCCCCACAGCAGCCCTGGGCAGTCCTTTTTATAGAACACTTGAAAAATGTTAATAGGTAATTAAGGGCACATGGCAGAGATTTCTAAAAGTACAGGAGAGGACTCAGTGAGAGCCTTCCCTTCTCCCGTCCCCCCATCCCCCCCAGGGCCCCACCAGTTTCTTGGGTTTTCTCCAGAGATAGTCTGTCACATGTAAGTGCAGATGGCAAAGTGCTTTTCAGGTTTGTACCTTTTTCTTCTTTCTTTCTTTCTTTTTTTTTTTTTTTTCCAATTTAAGTGCAGTTAGGGACGCCTGGTCGACTCAGCCCGTGGAGCGTGCAACTCTTGATCTCAGGATTGTGAGTTCAAGCTCCACATTGGGTGTAAAGCCTACTTAAAAAAAAAAAAGAGTATATTCGTTTATTCAACACATGTTTATTGAGCACTTACTGTGGTTGGGCACTGTTCTGGGCACTGGGGGATACAGCAGCAAAGAAAATAGACAAAATTCTCAGCCTTCTTGGAGATGACATTCTAGTGGGGGGAGACAGTAGATAAATGAACTAAGTACATTTTGACCTTATACAGTAGGTAAGATGGCACGGTAAGTGCTTTTGATAAGACATAAAGCAGGTGGGATGTCTGGGTGGCTTAGTTGGTTAAGCGTCTGCCTTTGGCTTGGGTCATGATCCCAGGGTCCTGGGATCAAGTCCCACATCGGACTCCTTGCTCCGTGGGAAGCCTGCTTCTCTCTCTGCCTGCTGCTCTCCCTGCTTGTGCTCTCTATCTCTCTGATAATAAATTTTAAAAAATTGTAAAAACAATAACAAAAAATAAGGCAGGCAAAGAAAGCAGAATATTGGGGAAGCAGGTTTCTATTTTTTTTTTTTTTAAAAACAGTCAGAGAAGGCCCCAGTAAAGGGGAATGTTTGAGCAAAGGCCCAAAGAAGGTAAGGAAGTGAGTCACATGGCTGTCTGGGAACATGGGTACAAACAGCAGGCAGAATAGCAAGTGCAAAGGCCCTGAGGTCAGAGTGAGTCTGAAGTGTTCCAGATCCAGGAAGGAGCTGCAAAGCGGAAGAGGAATGCAAGAGACAAGCGGGGCCAAGATTTGCACTCAGAGACGTGTCCTCAAGTTGACTTTTGCTTTCTCCTCTGGGAAATGTCTCTGAGATGTCTCAGTGGTGTGCTGGGACTGGCGTGTAGTGGTTCGGGAGAGCCGATGGCTAAACTTTTGGGAATTTTGCAAGCCAGTTGTCACACACAGCTATTACCAAAAATTAAATTATATACATTTACGGAGAAATAAATGGTATGAAACACAAAGATAATAAGTAGTCAACATTTACCGCTTCCTAATGATTGTACTACATTTTAACTGCTGTCTCTGCTCCAGGGGCTCCCTACGCCTACCTACCGTGTCTACCTGGTAGAAACACAACCTACCAGTGGGCTGTTTCTTTTCTTTTCTTTTCTTTTTCTGAATTCTGCATTCAACGATGTCACAATTCAGCAATGTCAACCAGTGCCTTGAAATGTGCAATGGTGGGAGTAGGTAACCCATCGACCCTGACAACTCAGGGCTGTTTCTTCCCACAAAGAGCTGGTGGTGAAGCATTCATCAGCACGGTTGTAATGCATAGAGATTTGGCTCCCCTCCCCCCTAAAGCTGGGTAGGGTTCCCTTGCGTGGATGGGCTGGTAGGTATTCTGCTGTCCTCCTCCTGATGGAGAAATGCAGGTTTCCCATATTTTGCTGGCACAAACAACACCAGTGATTTCCAGCGTGTGACCACAGCCGTGTAATAAAACCCCAAAGAACTTCTGTGTTCTTTGAACAAAGCAAAAGGTGTGGGAGTCATAACCTTAATGATTGTTGCCTAAGTTCTCTCCACGAAGGCTGTGCCCATTTCCACACCCACTGGCAAATGGGTCAGAGTGCAAAGAATTCCTGTAAGGACCGTAACCTTGGGGTCGCCTGGGCGGCTCAGGCGGTTGAGTGTCTGTCTTCAGGTGGGGTCATGGTAGGAGGGAGGGGGCCCTGGGATCAAGGCCCACGTGGGGCTCCCTGCTTGTGCTCCCTCTCTGTGTCAAATAAATAAATAAATTCTTTAAAATAAATAAATAAAAACCGTGAACTTGGCTGTGTCACTCTGCCACTTAAACTCTTTGATGCCCCCCATCATGCCCCCCCCACCTCCCGCTGATTCTCCAGAGGTCCAGGTCCTTCAAAGTCAGGTCATCCCTTTGTCTGGAGACTGGGAGGTTGAGTCATGGCCCTACCCTGACCCCTTGATAATCTGCTGTCTGTCCCCTGAAATGGGCCTTGTCCCTGCCCACTCTTGCTTCCTCCTACTTTTCCCTTCTTGGGGAAATTACTCCCAGAGCCTGACCGCCAGACTAACTCCCACTGGATCACTTTGGCTCCTTTTCTTTCTTTCTTTCCTTTTTTTTTTTTAAAGATTTTATTTATTTATTTGACAGAGATCACAAGTAGGCTGAGAGGCAGGCAGAGAGAGAGAGAGAGAGGAAGAAGCAGGCTTCCCGCTGAGCAGAGATCCAGATGTGGGGCTCGATCCTAGAACCCCGGGATCATGACCTGAGCCAAAGGCAGAGGCTTTAACCCACTAAGCCACCCAGGCACCCCAGTTCGGCTCCGAAATCCTTCCTTTAGCCGTCTCCAGCAACATCGGAATTGATGAGCTCATCAGAGTGAAAAACCATCCAGTTGGCTGCCTTCAGGCAGAGCTGGCTCTAGGAGTTTGAACAATGCCACGAGGCCCATCAGCTCCATTCTCTTTCATGCGGGCACCCTCTGGCAGACTCCGCCTTTAGAGACTCTCCCTGCATCCTCCCCTGGTCATGGGAGGCAATAAGCTGGAGGGGGAGGTAAGGTTCCAGGTGGAGAAAGAGCCTGCCGCAGTGCGGGTGGGAACCGGAGCTAGAACCCAGATCCTGGAGGGGCCTGGTAAACAGCCCAGTAGTTATATAACACTCTGCAGGCCGAACTGTGAAGAAAGGACAAGTCCTTGCCCACTTGCTGAATTCCTCTGTTGAGAGGCAGAGTGGGAAAAGCTGCTTCAGCTCCAGAGGTAGAAAATCTGTGTTCAAATCCTGCCTCTGGGCTTTGGCACGATGAAAACATGTTTGAAACTAGGTAGTGCTGATAGTCAGTGTGAATGTCTTCAATGTCCCTGGATTGCACTCTTCAGAATGATTAAAATAGGGGTGCCTGGGTGACTCAGTTGATATAAGCGTCTGCCTTGGACTCAGGTCAGGATCCCAGGATCCTGGGATTGAGCCCCGCACTGGTCTCCCTGATTGGTGGGAAGCCTGCTTCTCCCTCTGCTTCTCTCCCTGCTTGTGCTCTCTTTGGCTCTCTCTCTCAAATAAGTAAATTAATCTAAAAAGGATGATTAAAATAAGGGAGCCTGGGTGGTGCAGTCGGTCAAGCATCTGACTCTTGGTTTCAGCTCAGGTGGTGATCTCAGGGTCCTAGGCTGGAGCCCTGCCTCTGGCTCTGAGCTCAGCATAGGGCAACTGCTTGAGATTTTCCCTCTCCATTTGCCCCTCCCCCGCTACGCTCTCTAAAATAAATAAATAAAATCTTTAAAAATTTTTTAAAAATATGGGGCGCCTAAGTGTCTCAGTTGGTTGGGGGACTGCCTTCCCCTCGGGTCATGATCCTGGAGTCTCAGGATTGAGTTCAGCATCTGGTTCCCTGCGCAGTAGGGAGTCTGCTTCTCTCTCTGACCTTTCCCCTCTCATGCTTTCTCTCTCAAATAAAAAAATAGAATCTTTAAAAAAAATTAAATGAAAAAAATTTTTAAATTAAAAAAATAAATAAAATGATTAAAATGGCCAACATCTTGGGGCGCCTGGGTGGCTCAGTGGATTAAGCCTCTGCCTTCGGCTCAGGTCATGATCTCAGGGTCCTGGGATCGAGCCCCACAACGGGCTCTCTGCTCAGCAAGAAGCCTGCTTCCCCCTCCCTCTCTGCCTACCTGTGATCTCTCTCTCTCTGTGTCAAATAAATAAAATCTTAAAAAAAAAAAATGGCCAACATCCTGAGATGTATATTTTAACCACAGCATGAAGTAGTGAAGCTGAAGATGCTAAAAATACAATAAAATCAAATCTAAATTAAGAGAGGCGCCTGGGTGGCTCAGGTCATGATCCCTGGGTTCTGGAATCGAGCCCTGAGTTGGGCTCTCTGCTTGGCAGGGCGCCTGCTTCCCCCTCCTCTCTCTCTGCCTGCCTCTCGGCCTACTTGTGATCTCTGTCAAATAAATGAGTAAAATCTTAAAACACACACACACACACACACAAATTAAGGAAGAAAGAAAAAGAAATCCTGGCTCTTCTGGTTGCTTACCAGCTGTGTGACCTGGGTCTGGCTACCTCTCTGAACCTCTGTTCCCCGGACTGAGAAATGATGGCGGTAACAGGAGAGTCGCAGGCTTGTGGAGAACCTCAAACGAGTCCAGACTTGTGTATGGAGCTGGAAGCAGCAACCAGGATTTGGTAAGTGTTCAATATTTGGCCTAATTACATCAAAATACGAGGTGATTGCTAATGGAAAGAAATCAAATGCAAGAGGTCATCGTCCTGGTCTCTTGGGTTGCCAAATCCGTATTCCTTGCAGTGCTGGGGGCTGGACATGGGAGATCAGGGGGTCAGCCCCGCAGGACTTGTACCCTGGCAAGGTGGGAGGAGTGAGGGCGCTCTCTGGAGCCTTTTACAAGGGCACCTATACCAATCCCGAGGGCTCCACCCTGTGATTGACTCTCCTCCCAAAGGCCCCACCTCTTAATAGCACTACCTGGTAGGGGGTAGATTTCAACATATAAATTTGGGGGAGGGGAGACACAAACACTCAAACCACGGCAATCCCGTAATGTGGGATTCCATTGACACGAACTGTGTCTAGAAGAGACAAATCCATAGACACACTGAAAGCTCATTCGTGGTGGCCGGCCCCTGGGGGAGGGGATGGGAGTCCCAGCTTTAATGCGCACCGGGGTTTCTTTCCTTGGGGTGGGGGGTGGTGATAAAAATGTTTTGGAACTAGGGGCGCCTGGGTGGCTCAGTGGTTAGGCCTCTGCCTTCGGCTCGGGTCATGGTCTCCGGGTCCTGGGATCGACCCCGCATCGGGCTCTCTGCTCAGCAGGGAGCCTGCTTCCTCCTCTCTCTCTGCCTGCCTCTCTGCCTACTTGTGATCTCTGTCTGTCAAAAAAAAAAAAAAAAAATGTTTTGGAACTAGACAGACGTGGTGGTCACATGACATTGTACAAAAGGCCACTGCTTTAAGATGTTTTAAAAGGATTCATTTTCATGTTATGTCAATTTCACCTCAAACATGATTTTTTAAAATGCACTTTCGGGGGCTCCTGGGGGGCTCAAGTTGGTTGAGCGGCTACCTTCAGCTCAGGTCGTGATCCCAGGGTCCTGGTGTTGGGGTTTTGGAATATAGGGGAGGTTTTGGGGGGGCGGTGAGGTCCAAAGTTGATGACCAAGAAAGAATTCTTGAGACTTTTTTGGTGCAAAATGGTGGTTTTTATTAAAGGGCAGGGGACAGGATCCCTGCTGCACCGGGGACAGGAGGAGGGGCCCATTATAGGCTTGGGGGTTGGGGGAAGTAAGGACATGGAAGGTTTCAAAAGAATTTTCATATGTTAAAGAGGACCTACAAGATACCTAGAGGCCTTGGCCATTGTCAAGTTAGGGTTGTTTTCCTCTTTAGCAAGGCACTACCATTAAGACAGCTGGGCTGGGCACTTCCTGGAAGAATGTCACACACAGCCCACCCAGGAGTGGGGAGGGGGAAGGGGAGGGGAGGTTGCAGAGGGTCAACTTCTGCTTTGTCCTGGCTTGCCTTCTGCTCCCTCATCTCTTGGGCTCAAGTCCCAAGCTCTCCCCCCAACCCCAATCAGGCACCCTGCTCAGCAGGAAGCCTGCTTCTCCTGTCTCGTTGCCTGTCACTCCCCCTGCTTGTGCCTGCCCTCCCTCTCTCTCTCTCTCTCTGTCAAATAAATAAATAAAATATATTTTTTAAAAAGTTAAAAAATGTACTTTGGGGGAAAAAATGGATGGAATGTGTCTTTTTTTTTTTTTTAAAGATTTTATTTATTTATTTGACAGAGAGAAATCACAAGTAGATGGAGAGGCAGGCAGAGAGAGAGAGAGAGGGAAGCAGGCTCCCTGCTGAACAGAGAGCCCGATGCGGGACTTGATCTCAGGACCCTGAGATCATGACCTGAGCCGAAAGCAGCAGCTTAACCCACTGAGCCACCCAGACGCCCCTGGAATGTGTCTTGATGTCCTTCTCTGGCTTCTCTTTTTCTGAGTGCTCTCCCCTCTTCCTGGCCTCATACCCCATCCCCATCCCCACTCACAGCTTCTCCTCTGGTTCCTTCAGTGAGTTGCTGTGGAAACTCGTGCCTCGGTTTCCTCATCTGTACCAAGAGCGGGTCGTACCCAAGGGTCTCTGATGCACCCTCCGGTGTGTTCCCAAGTATTACTTGAGCCCCAGGTGGCAACTTCCCCCGTGCCCTTCCCACCGCACCCCCACAGCAGCTGCCCCCTCTCCGCAGCTCCAGAGGGACTTTGCCCAGGATCTGTTAATCAGCACTCAGATTAACTCAGATGCCCGGTCATCTCAGGCTCAAATGCACATCCTCACCCCCCTCCAAGCCAGGTCGCTGGCCTCACACTCCCCTCAGAAAGCAAAGGGTGGCTCTTGGGACATTTCTCCTGGGATCCAGCTGGCTCCACAGGTGTGGGTGGGGTGGGGGAGGGGATGACTTGACACTCAAGGGCTTCCCTAGCCTCAGATGGCCTGGGGGCTGCAGTTTCTCCAGATTCACAGTGCTCGGGTCCTTCAGGTTGGTGGCCTTCAGAGGTGACGCCCACACAGTCACCCTAAGCAGCCCGTGTGATCATTTACCCTCTGAACCGGCTCCTGACAAGGCCGGGTGCCTTTGGAGCCCCCCCCCCTTACACACACCCCTGGTATGACCGGGAAAGTTAATACTCATGGTAATACTCACCCCCCATATACTCATCTTTTTTTTTTAATTTTTAAAAAAAATTTTATTTATTTATTTGAGAGAGAGAGAGAGCACAAGCCGGGGGAGAGGCAGAGGGAAAAAGAAGCAGGCTTCCTGCTGAGCTGGGACCCCCCCCCCATCCCAGGACCCCGAGATCATGACCTGAGCCAAAGGCAGATTGCTTAACCGACTGATCCACCCAGGCGTCCCAACTTGTCTCTTATGACATTGCCAAGATCCCTGCCTTGCAGGGCCTTCTGTCCCAGGTTTTATTGAATTCTCCTGCCATCTGGGGGTGGGGTAAAAGGTCAACTAAGAAAAGGGATGGCGCATCTCTCTGCTCCTACTCCCCAGCACCCTGACCATTACTCTATCCTGACTCCCTAGACGCATCAAATGTCCTTTACCCAGGTCCCCCAGGCCCTGAGGCAGCTGTGGGGTCCGCAGAGCGGGGCCTGGAGTGGTGGCTGTGCAGGGCGGGGGTGGGGGGTGGAAAGGGCTCCCAGGATCTTGAAGGCATCTGGGGAGAGTGGGGTAAGACAGCGCCTGACCCCCCTGCTCTGGGCCTCAAGGCCCAGAAACCTGAGTTACTCCTGTACCACAAGCCGTAGGGACCTGATGTCCTACAGCTGGGGGAGGCGAAGCTGAGCAGCCCAGACAAGCCAGCCCTTAAATAAATAATTAGAAAGATTGGAAGGGAAGGTCTGGGCCCTTCTCCAAGGCCCCAGGTGGCAGCTTCCCAGCGGATCTCAATGCCTGAAACCCCCGGGGGGCTTTTGGCTCTGACATACCCAAGTGTCCTGTGTCCTCCTCTCCTTCTTGCTTTGGAAGGAATCAATGTGCATTCCCAGAGTCCCTACTGGGCCAGGTACAGGCCAACACTGGGGACTCAGCGGGGGTCAAGACAACCCCCCCAACCCCCAGCCCAATGGAGGGGAACAGACCCATCCCCAGACAGTGACCAGCCCGGGTGGGCGGGAGCTGGAGGAGCCTTAGAGGGACACCTGACCCAGCCTGGATAGTTCTAGAAGACTCAGGGGATCCCTGAGTCAGAATCTGAAAATGGGTTAAGCAAAGAGAGGGTTGTGTGAGAAAAAGATGGGGGGAGGGACCAGCTGCAAAGGTCAGGGGGGAGCAGACCGGGTAGGGCTCCACAGACCAGTGTTTTCCAAAGGGTTTCAAATTTAAGACGCTCGATGGGTAACAGAAGGCGGGTTTGATTTGCAACACAGCGTGTGTCTATACAGGTGTGCACACACAGATAAAGCAAAAAGCCACGAAACAATAATCACAAGACCTGAGCCAAGATTAAACGCCGGGTGCTTACCTTGCTGAGCCACCTAGATGCCCCTGAAGATTTTTATTTTTATGTAATCGCTACACCCAACATGGGGCTCGAACTCGACCCCAAGATCAAGAGTCGTGTGTGCTCTTCCCATGTATCGCTCCAGCTTCCTTCCTTCCTTTCTTTCTTTTCTTTTCTTTTTTTTTTTTTTTTTTAAGATTTTATTTATTTATTTGGCAGAGAGAGTGATCACAAGTAGGCAAAGGGGCAGGCAGAGAGAGAGAGGGGGAAGCAGGCTCCCTGCTGAAAAGAGAGCCCAATGCGGGGCTCGATCCCAGGACCCTGAGATCATAACCTGAGCCAAGGCAGAGGCTTAACCCACTGAGACACCCAGGCGCCCCCAGCTTCATTTCCTGGTACTTTCCAGTTTGAACTTCTTACTCTCACCAACGGAGCCACTCTTGGTTTCACGAATTCCGTATGTCCAGATTTTTGCCCGTACTGCATCCTCCGTCCATGTCCAGGTCCTTTTTCGCTTCGCTGGTTAGCTCTGACAACCTTCAAAACTCAGCTCAGATGTCCTCTTTCCCAGGAAAACTTCCTCAGCTCCCCTTCCCAGGCTAGGCTTCTACCCTGGGCTCCTCTTTTCCTAGCACTTGGGGATTGTCACAGTCTGTCTCCCCCACTGGACTATAAGCTCAGGAGGACAGGAGCTACGCCTGTCTCCGTCACTGCCGGGACCCCCGTGCCCCTCAGTAAAGGCCAGGGACCCCGTAGGTGCTCAGAAAAAGTTTGTGGAACACATGAATGCAAATCTGAGGGAGGAGCAGAGGCTGCGTCCTCTGGGAGCTCCTGATCACAGGTCTGATGGAGAAGGCTTGATGCCCTGAAGTTAACTCAGTCCCTCCTGCTGTCCAATACCCGGTCCTCTCATGGAGGACACCATTCCAAACAATACCCATTTCACAGATGGCAAAGTGATGTCAAGAGGGTTCTCTGTGCTCTGTGCAGTCCAGATTCCACACTGCTCAGCCCAATCACCTCCTGGCCCCTCTCACCTCCTTCCAAGAGCCCCAGGCCTTTTCTTTTCCAACGATGAAATTCGAATCTGGGTAGGAGGTTTGGCTGAGCAGGAGGAATGCCAGCTGAGACTAGTTGGTATACTTTGCTCTCAAAGCCAAAGCTGGAGGAGGGAAGGGGGTGGGATGCTCCTGACCAATCCTGGACCGGACCCTCAAACCTTCCCCTCTTGGCCCGGACCCATCCCACACTTCCCGAAAGTTCTGGACTCTCCTAAGTCTCAGAGACTCCTCCCTCCAACTTGTCTTCCCATCTGGCACACTTGCACTTGAAATGTGAGAGTGGCAGCCATGTGAAGGCTGCCCTAGGCCGGTGTTGCCCAACAAGCCTGGGCCACTTCTCCATACCCAAGGCCCTGATTATGGGGGGGGCTGCTGCTAGAAACTTCCCTGCCCCCAGCCTCTCCACCTGCTGGCAGAGCACCTGAAACCCAGCTGTACGGTCCCACCTGCTGCCTCTCAAGGCTCCCTTCGCCCAGAGGCCCCAAAGCATGAACACTTCTGGGGGGGGGGGTCGAGGGGAACAGGGAGAGGGAAGGAGCACCAGCCTGTGGGTCTCTGCGTCTTTGTCTTTTTAACTTACACCTTAGATAAAATGTGGATCTCAAGAAGCCTTCACGGCTTAAAATACCATGAGGCTGCAGTTCGCTAGCTACCAACCAAAGCACTTCATACCCGTGAACTTGGTTCATCCCCCGGCCCGCCCCACAACAGGATCTCTGAGTCCAGACACTATCATCTCTGCCTCACAGCTGAGCAAACCACGGGGCTCTCGTTGAAACTCAAAGCCACGCTTTTCTTTCTGAAAGCCACCACTTCGAGCACCTCCTATAGATTTTTTTTTTTTAATTTAAGATTTTTATTTATTTATTTGAGAGAGACAGAGAGAGAGCTCTTCTGTGGATTCTTACAGAGAGAGTCTGATACAGAGGCTGGTCCGTATCCGTTTCTCCGCAGATTACAGGGTGTGCTGTGCTGCTTCTCGCCTCCTGTACCTTGTGTGTTCCCCTTTAACAATATTTCTTGACACCTGCTTTGTTACTGAAACCTGCCCTCCACCCAGTTCCACATCCGTCTCATTCTATTGGACGTGTCTCTGTGTTGTCTTCCGTGGACATGGTTTGTTGACTGATTGAAGGAAGGAGTTACTGGATAGACAGATGCCCAGCTGAAGAATTTGGACTTTATCCCCAAGGAAGCCATTTAGAGGGCGGGGTGACCAAGTTAGATCCATGCTTGGGCACGTTCTGGGCTCTTCTCAGCTCTGGGTCTTTGCATGTACAGGTCCCTTTGCCTGAAATACTCCCTCCCTGGGCTTGGTGCAACCTTTTGCTATCCCAGTTGAGATGTCCCCTCCTCCAGGAAGCCCTCCCTGACCTCCAGGTTAGGTTAAGCATCCTTTCTGGGCTTCCCATCCCTGCTCTGCTCACTCTGTGTCATCCCCTTCTGGGAATTGGTGGTCTCCCTCATTGTACCCTGAGTCCTGAGTCCGCAGAGGAAAGGGCCAGGAATGTATCTGTCCCCCGGTACCGCCCATCACAGGGTCAAACACTGAGTTCAGAAGAGATGCTGGTCCCTTGAAAGAAATGCCTCTGTTTGGGGAGGAGCCAACTGCAGGGGTAGCCGTGGCTTCCAATAGGGGTGGAGGGCACAGGCTGGGGTCCGGGACACCTGAGTTTGAATTCCTTGCCCAGGTAGAGGGTTGGGGCCACAACACACCTTGTGTCCCCAGCTGCTTCCAAATCGGGGAAAGCAGAGTGTGAAGTCTCAAGGATTAGTGGAGATAAGATAACGTCTTGACAGCATTTCAGACAAGGTGGAAGCCTCTTCTCCGGCCGCCTCAGGGCTTTGCACCTGCCCTTTCTTTACCCTAGAATGTTCTTTCCATAGTGAAGCCTCCTTCTTGTCTTACAGGTCCTGCTGCAAATGTCACTGCCTCAGAGTGGCCCATCCTGACTACTCCATCTCTCTGCCATACAGTGTTTCGTCTTTTTCCAGAACTTACCCTCAGGTAGATGAAGTTTATTTCCCTGTCTCCTCTCGATAGAATGCTGACAAGGAGTTTGTCTGCCTTCCTTCCTTCCTTTTTCCTTTTCTTTTTTTCCTCACTGCTGAATCCCTACACAATGAACAGCCCTTGGCCCTGAGGAAGATCTCAAGGAATATTTGTAGAGCAAATCAAGTGCTCAGGAACTGGCCCCTCAGGTTTTGTATCGACGGTCACTGTGTGCACGCTCGAATTTATGCTTAACGTTGTCTTCGGGACAAATGAGAAAACCGATACTCAGCTGGTAAGTGGTGGAGTCAGGATTCGAACCTGTGTCCGTGTAGCTTTAGTGCCCACACTCTCTAGCCCACAACCAAGCACAGGAGAGCTGGGTGGGAGTTTGGTAACTGAATAAGACTCAGCTTACAAGGGTGAGATGAGGGCGGGGGCTTCCTGAAGTAAGTAGTTGAGGAGGGAGGACTTGGGAGGGGAGAGTGTGGGAGAGACACCGGGAGGAGGACCACACCACATTCCAGTGTGCCTGGGTGACTCGTCTTCAGAGCTTGGGCAAACTCAGTTTGCCTGGTGTCAATGCCTGAGATCCTCCAGGATGTCACCGAAAGTTCTTCAGGCTCCTTCCCATGTGCCTCTGGGGCTGGGGCTGGCGGTGACCAGGACCGAGAGCTCACTACCAGGGCCCAGCAGTCCCCAGAGCTGGTCCGAGCCCAAACCATGTTCTCCAATAATAATAACAACAGTGATTACAGGAATAGTACTGGGTAACTTTTTATTTATTTTTTTAAAAAGATTTTATTTATTTATATGAGAGAGAGAGAAAGAGCACGTAGGAGTGGGGGGAGATAGGGAGAAGCAGGTTTCCCACTGAGCAGAGAGTCCAATGTGGGGCTCAATCCCAGGACCTGGAGATCATGACCTGAGCCAAAGGCAGAGGCTTAACCAGTTAAGCCACCTGGGCGCCCCCTGGGTAACCTTTTAAAGGGCTGACCTGCACTGTCTAAATGCTCTAAACATATGATCTCTGATCCTCACAACACCCCGGAAGTTGGGATCTGCTCTTCTTCTTCCCATTTTACAGGGGTAGAGACAGAGGCTCACAGAGGTTGTGACTTGCCTGAGGCCCCAGCAGCTGCTGTAGGAGGAAGCTTCTGAGGTTATCAGTATCTACCAACTTTGAGCAAATGCTGATGTCTGAAATGTCTTCTGAGAACAGAGCAGCTGGGGGAGGATTTGGGATTTCTTTTTTTCTCTTTTTTAAGATTTATTTACTTATTTTAAAGAGAGGGAGATGGAGCATGAGTGGGAGGACCAGAGGGAGAGAGAATCTTGAGCAGACTCCGCACGGAGTGTAGAGCCGGAGGTGGGGCTCAATCTCACGACCCCGAGATCATGACCTGAGTGGAAACCAAGAGTCAGATGCTCAGCCGGCTGTGCCACCCAGTCCCCGCAAAGAATAAGGATTTCAACCCCTCCGGGAGGAGGAGTAGGGAATGGTGACTGATTCACTGGAAAGGACTCAACGACAAAGAAGGAATTTAGGGAGGCAACCCAATAGAGTGGGTTAGGAACTTGGGAGGCAAGCATGCAACTTCCAGCCTCCTCAAGTGTGGCCTCAAGGCACGTGACTTCTTCAGACTCTGATCCCCAGTTTTACTCATTGGAAGAATGGGTATAATAGTGGGACCCACCTCACCAAGGAGTTATGAAGATTCCTGTATGTGCATTTTACCTTAAGAGGAAAATAAAAACCGGGGCGCTTGGGTGGCTGAACCCGTTAAGCGACAGGTCTGGATCTCAGAGTCCTGAGTTCAAGTCCTGCATTGGACTCCATGCTGGGCGCGGCGCCCACTTTAAAACATCCCTATGGGGAAATACTTGGGGAAAGCATTTGTAAAATCATTAGAACAGTTCTTACACTGAATTCTAATTTTTAACTTGGTGAATTGTGAATGACATACCAACGGGTAAGCGGATTACAATCCCCATCTAAGAACTGCTGTTATCAAGGTGTTGGGTTCTGAACTGAAACATTTATTTTTTTAAAATTGTTTTTATTATTTATTTATTTCATTTTATTTTAACTTTTTAAGATTTTATTTATTTATTTGACAGATCACAGGTAAGCAGAGAGGCAGGCAGGGGGGTGGGTAGCAGGCTCCCTGCTGAGCAGAGAGCCTGATGACAGGCTCAATCCCAGAACCCTGGGATCACAACCCGATCTGAAGGCAGAGGCTTTAACCCATTGAGCCACCCAGACGCCCCTATTTACTTATTTTAAAAATATTTTATTTGTTTATTTGAGGAAGAGAGAGAGTGAGCAAGGAATAGCTAGGCGAGGGGCAGAGGGAGACGTAGGCTCTCCCCTGAGCAGGGAGCCCGGTGCAGGCGGGATCCTGGAACTCTGGGATCATGACCTGAGTGAGCTAAAGGCAAGTGTTTAGCCGACTGAGCCACCCAGGCACCCCTACATTTTATCTTTAAGTAATTTCTACAACCAACATGGGCTTCAACCTACAACTCCGAGATCAAGAGTCACACTCTCCACAGACTGAGCCAGCCAGACGCCCCTGGAACATTTATTTTTTTTAAGTTATTAACATTATTAAAATAAATAATTCCATGTAACTTAAACCTTACATCAATTATGTGTGGGATGAGCTTTAATAATCTGCATTTTACATTAGAAGAATCTGAGTTCCGAGAGAGACAGAGGCGACAAAAGACCGAATTCAGGCTAGAGGCGTTGCAGGCTGGGTTTTGAACCACCTGAGGCTCACTTGCACTTTCTAGAGACCCTCAGGCCCGAGAACCATTGCAGGTTAACGGCCCCCAGCCACGTCCGGATTCCTTTGGCGGGAAAAAAGTTTCCCCTCAACGCCCCGCCCCCGGCCGGGCCCCGCCCCCGCCCCGCCGGTGACCCCGCCCCTAGGTATAGTCAGACTCTGTAAGTCTGCCTTCTAAGGGTGACTTGGCCTGACTCTGGCCTCAGCCCCACCTCTCGCCCGCAGGAGGGCTCCGAGCGCGACTCAGCCAATCGGCGCCCGCCTTTCGTTCCCCGCCTTCTCAAGCCTCGCCCCTGCCCCTAATCCTGGAAGCTTCCGCGGGTGGGCTCAGAGCCACGCGGCGCGCCGGCGAGTTTTCATTGGGGTCCGTCGCCGTTACTTCCCGGGGACCCGGACCGCCGCCTTCCGCACCCAGGCGTCTGGATTTACTCTCCCGGACTCAAAAACCTGGCTCCCCTCTTCCCGGAGCTCTGTCTCCCGCCCCCCAGATTCAGCTCCCCAGCCTCCGTTTCCAGGACCCCTGCACCCCGGATCCCTGCCTCCCGGATCTGCGCTACCAGGACATGGCCTCTTGAGGACCTCTGCCGCTTGGACGCCTTCAGCCTTCCAGAGCCAAGGACCCCGGGTCCCAGCCTGATAAACCCCTGTATTCCCATCCCTAGGGCCGAAGGAGCCCAGCGCTCCCAGATTTCGGGCTCCAGACACAATCTGGGAGAGCAGAAGAGCCTCCGCACCCAGCTTGGGGATCTCGTGTACTCTAGGAACCAAGGCGCGTGAATTCCCAACTCCGGGGAACTTTCCAAAGTTCCAGCCTCCAGGCTGTGTTATAAAACTTCTCGGTTCTAAGGAACGTCCGCGTCCCAGGAAGGAGTCCCAAGCGCGCCCAGCTTCCAGCGCTAAGGAACTCCGGGGCGTTCATCATGGTGGCCGATCCGCCTCGGGGAGACGCCAAGGGTTTCGCGGCGGCTGAGCCCACCGCGAACGGTGCCCCGACGTTGGTCCCCATAGAGGACCCGGGCGAGACGGGAGGCGGATGCTGCCGTTCCCGGGACCGGGTGCGCCGCTGCCTTCGCGCCAACCTGCTGGTGCTGCTGACCGTGGTGGCCGTGGTGGCTGGAGTGGCGCTGGGTCTGGGGGTTTCGGGGGTCGGCGGCGCTCAAGCTCTGGGCCCCGAGCGCCTGGCGGCCTTCGCCTTCCCGGGCGAGCTGCTGCTGCGCCTGCTGAAGATGATCATCCTGCCTTTGGTGGTGTGCAGCCTGATCGGCGGCGCCGCCAGCCTGGACTCGAACGCGCTCGGCCGCCTGGGCGCCTGGGCCCTGCTCTTTTTCCTGGTCACCACGCTGCTGGCGTCCGTGCTCGGCGTGGGCTTGGCGCTGGCCCTGCGGCCGGGCGCCGCCTTCGCCGCCATCAACGCCTCGGTCGGGACCGAGGGCGCTGTAGAAGAGGCCCCCAGCAAGGAAGTCCTCGATTCGTTCCTGGATCTCGTGAGGTCAGACCCCGCCCGCCCGGTGGAGTCGGGGTTGGGCGGGAGGGGGAGGAAGGGGGGTGCCCGGCTATGTAGGGAGGGAACGCATGTTAGGGATGGCGGGATTGGCCACGTGAACAGGAGAGGGCATCCCGGGGGGGCCTGGAGGAAGACAGGACCGGATGGTGTGGGGTGATGATGGTGGGTGGCCTCTGGAGGGTCAGTGTACAGCGGGAGAGGACAGACCCCCGGGAAGGAGGCTTCTGATGTGGGCGCCTGGAGACGTAAGCGGGGACCCTACAAGAAGGTTGATAGGCAAGGACGTCTTAGAGAGGGAAAAACGAGTAATGCTTGGGGACTGTGTGGGGAGGGAGGGGACATAAGAGGGTCTGGCGGAGGGACTTGGAAGGGGGTTTGGGGCTGCTAAGGGCCTCAGGATGGGGCGTCTGGATCAGGATTTGAGTCCAGAGTCAGAGGGCTTGTAACCCCTGGGTAAGGAGTCCATGGGAGACCCTGAGGAGATGTGAATGACCTCCAGCCCCAGGGCTCCCCACACTACGTGTCACCTGGACATAACCAGGCTCTTTTCTCAGCCTCCCTTCCCCGCCTAGTTCAACTGGGCCCTGGCAGCTTCTCTTTTATATGTTCCTGCTAAACCCTGCCACCTCCGAGGACTTTCCATTCCATTTCCTCCTGTCTGGGGAGCCCGTCTGGGCTCTCTCTCCACCTGTCCCGCCCCCAAACCTCCACGGGGTTGCTCAGAAAGGGGCCAGTTAGAAATCCAGCCGACTCTTTCTACCCATTTTGAGGAGGGCAGACCCCTGGGTTGCCTTTGGGACCTGCGGATTCAGGGTCTCCAGGCTGGTTGGGGGACTTCCTGGAAGTGACAGGAGGAAATGATGAGTCACGGAACTGGGTTCTCCCAGCCGCTTGGGAGATCCCTGTCCGCTGGGGTGAGAGATGTGGGGGCAGGCTTGATGTCTAGAGTTGTAGTGGGCGGGTGCCTCCTGGCTGGGGGAGATTAGCGGGGTCCTGACCCAGCCCTGCCTGGCCTGGGTGGGTACAGGCCTTCTGGCCAATGGGCACGCCCACTCGGAGGCTGTTGATGTGTCCACGCTGCTGCCCCTGTGTGTCAAAATAGAAGGAACTGGCAGTTGGCCAGCTCCGGAGACTTTGCTAGAACATCTCGGAGCCACACGGCTTTATAGCCAATTGGCACACAGCTGGTCACAGGCGCTCAGCCACAGCTGCGGCCTCTCACACTGACACATGGCCTTATACCAGTTGTCACACGTGTCCTCATGCACACAGAGGAACTAGCCTCCCTTGACACAGCCGCTCACGGATGCCACTGACCTCTCCAATACATTGAGCGTTGCCAGACATTCATGCTCAAGAGCCCATATGCACCAACACCGTCCCACAGATCTGACCACTAACCTGCACCCCCCCAACCCGATCCCAACACTTGAGAAACATCATTGGTGAGGGAGGATGCCAGATTGGGGGGGGGGGGCATGGCTAGAACTACGCAGCCAGCTGCCTGGGTTCCTAGCCAAGGCAGGTTTCTTTCCCTTTCTGTGCCTTGGTTCCCTCCTCTATAAAATGGGGGTCAGAAGGCTGTTGTGAGGATCCAATGAGTGGATTTAGGCGCTCCTGGGCGGCTCAGTCGGTAGTGTCTGACTCTTGATCTCAGCTCAGGTGTTGATCCCAGGGTCGTGAGTTCAAGCCCTGAGCTGGGCTCCATGGTGGGTGGGGAGCCTACTTATTTATTTTTTTAAAAAATATTTTAATTATTTATTTATTTGAGAGGGAGACAGAGTGAGAGAGAGAGAGAGAGAGAGAGTGCACAAGCGGGGTGAGGGGCAGAGGGAGAAGCAGACTACCTGCTGAGCAGGGAGCCCCATGCGGGACTCGATCCTGCAACTCTAGGATCATGACCATTCCAGAATCATGACCGGAGCTGAGCTGAAGGCAGATGTACTTAACCGATTGAGCCACCCAGGTGGCCCACGGAGAGCCTACTTTAAAAAATAAAATAAATAAGTGAGTGAGTGGATTTATGTCAAGCACTGTAGGGACTACAGTAGACACATTTGCTGGAATTTTTGTCCCACTCTGAGACACAAGAGGCCTTGTCTCACCCCCTGACATGCTCTAAACCCTAGTGCAAGCTGCTGCCCAGACAGACATTCACGACACACACAGCCATCCCTTGTCACTCTCTCTCACTAACCTCCTTCCCACACACCCAGATCTTCCCCATACCCTGTCACCCACTCAGCCCGGGCACCAAAGCCTGAGCCTTGAGGGAGGAAGTGGCTGATGCAAGATGCCCTGGGTATTAAGTTTGCTGCTTGGGGTGGAGCTGAGGCACAGGGTGACCCTGCCCCAGCCTGCTCTGGGAAGCCAGCATTCCTTACCTCCAGTCCACAATCCCTCGGGGCTGGTCGAGGCTAGCAGGCCAGGCTTCGGGGGCCCTCGGAGGCCAGCTCAGACTTCCCACCCCCTGGACAAGCAAGCGGGCCAGGGCCCAGCTCTGCCTGACCACACCCAGCCTGAGGCATGGGTGGGCACCACAGCTGGGTGCCCGTGGGGCCTCCAAGTTTCTTTGCTCCCAAGAGGCCAAGGCAGCCCCCAGACCCCCGCCCCCCCATGCTCCTCCTGGGCTATTTAATAATCTACTGCCCTCCGTGTCTGTTTCTGCAGAAATATCTTCCCCTCCAACCTGGTGTCCGCAGCCTTCCGCTCAGTGAGTCCTTGGGGCTATGTCCCGAGGGGTGGGGGGCAGGCGGGGAGGGACACAGCCAGCGGTAGCCCCTGGGTGCCTGCTTTCGGGTGGTTTCTGGAAAAGCACGCGCATTCACGAATTGTTGAATGCTCTTGGAGAGTTTGTGGGTGGCCTGTGAAACCCATCCATGCCCCTCATCGAGGAAGGAGAATATGGGTTCTGAGCCCCTTTGGGGTTCTAGTTCTAGGTGTGTGATCCTGGGCAAGTGCCTTTTCCTCTCCTTGCCTCGGTTTCCACCTCTGGAAAATGGGCACATGGTAGGAAAATGCCACCTCGGTGGGGTTGCATTTAGGGGGTGCTTAGGGCCAGCTTGGAGCACTGTTAGTGCCAGGATGGGGTGGGGTGGGGCCTCCTTGGCATTGATACTGACCTTGCCCACCCCTACCTGCAGTACAGTACCTCCTATGACACACGAAGCATCAACGGGACCAAGGTGAAGGTGAGAGAAGGGGACCCATCCCTCCGCCCATTCGTGGGGTTTTTCTCTTTTGTTCCAACCCAGCCTTTGCTTGCCCACCACTGGCATCTTCCGACATTTGGTGGTATTTGCTTTATACTCTGCCGCCGCTGCCCAATTTCTATTTTTTCTGGTCTCTCCATTTTTGCTCCTTTCTTCTCCCTCCCTGGTGCAGGCTTCTCTCTGTCCCCAACCCACACTGGCCCCCTCTCTGGTCTGCCCCCTGGTTCCCCCCTTCCCCCTCCCCTCAGCCTGGCACAAAGTAGTCTTTCCCCAAAGCACAAACCCGACCTGTTTCCCTCTTACCCAGAGCCCCTTTCTGCTCCCTAGTGCCCTCAGAAGAAAGCCCAGCCTCCTCGCCACAGTCTACGAGATGCTGCGAGCTCAGGCTTCTACCTAGCCACCCACCCAGCCTTGTGTTTTGACTCTGGCCGGCCTATTCCAGCCCCAGTGGCTTTCCTTCTGTTCTTTGAATGCCCATGGGGCTCTCATTTCCAGACTATTGCACATTGTTTCCCCTCTCCAGAATCTTCTACTATGTCTCTTTACCTGGTTAATCCTCCTGTTCTCCAGATCTCAGCCTCTTCCTCCATGAAGCCCTCCTTGATTCCCCTGCCACGCCACCTACCAAGCCGACATCCCCACTCAGTTCTGACACTCTCCTGGGTTTCCCCTCTTCCAGTCACTCTGGGTGGTCCCCGGTGACCTGGGAGGTCTCCTGGACCTGGACTGTGAGCCTTGGGAGGAAGGGACAAATGAGCCCCAAGAGCTGTTTCATCCACGTTGGGTCCCAGCAGGGCCATTAGTGACTGTGCAAGTTAACTGAGCATCCTCCTGTCCCAATTTGTTCTTTACCCCAAGGTGCCTGTTGGTACTGAGGTGGAGAGTATGAACATCCTGGGCCTGGTGGTCTTTGCCATTGTCTTTGGTGTGGCCCTGCGGAAGCTGGGACCCGAGGGGGAGCTCCTCATCCGCTTCTTCAACTCCTTTAATGATGCCACCATGGTGCTGGTCTCCTGGATCATGTGGTAGGTGATGGCAGGGGGGTGGGGGACGTGGGACGGGGCAGCCCTCGCATCTCTCTGCTCAGTGGAGCCAGATGGCCTGGATTCACATCCCAGTGTTGCCCATCCCCTGGTTGTGACTTTGGGTGAGTGACCTACCCTGCCTGTGCTTCAGTGTCTTCATTCTAAGATGAGGACAGTCCTGTATTCCCTGGGAGCTGAGACTGACGCCAGCCGGGCTGTGGCCATAGCTTAGTGAATGCATCTCTGCTGCAGAGATTTGAACGGGATCCAATGTCCGCGTTACCATGAAGAGGGAATGAGTAATAGGAAGTCTAGGTCAAGCACTTATGAAGTGTTTAAATGCCCAGTACCTCCTGAGCTACTCTTAGCTATGATCATTATCATTATGACTTCCTATCTGTGCGCCCTATCACAAGTGACTTACCGCATTCTGCCTCAGTTTCCCCATCTGGAAAATGGGACTGACAGTATCAGACACAAATGAGTGTAAACTTCTTGGGACAAAGCCTGACCTATAGCATGGCCACAGAGTATCAGCTAATATTTATCAAGCATGTCCTTGTTTAACTTCTGGGCACCTCCCACTGGCCGGAGCTTGGGCATTTGGCCAAACCTAGCTGTGCCAGATTTGGACTTAACCCGTGGCCCCACTGGGCAATGGGGCCTTTCTTCTGTTAAGCAAAGAGGGGAAAGGCTTTGGGCAAGAACTAGCCACAGGGATCAAACTGGGAAGGCAGTCTTGGGGGAGGCCTCCTGGCTGGGGACACGAGCCCCTCTGGGACTGTCACTCCAGGAGAGGGTGATAATAGCTCCAGCAGAAGTTTATGGATCACTTACTCTATACAAAGAGCTTTCAAGGCACTTCCCGTGGCACCCCATTTCCCCCAACATACCTATGAGGCCAGTAGCCTTAATGTACCTGTTTACAAACCTATTAGATTATTTTTTTAAGATTTTAATTATTTGACAGAGAGAGACAGCTGGAGAGGGAACACAAGCAGACGGAGTGGGAGAGAGAGAAGCTGGCTTCCCACCGAGCAGGGAGCCTGACTCAGGGCTCGATCCCAGGACCCCAGGATCATGATCTGAGCCAAAGGCAAATGCTTAACTGACTGAGCCGCCTAGGTGCCCCTACCAACCTGTTAGATTTTAATTCAACTATGGCCATGGAGGACTAAAATAGGAGCTTGTGTGGCATTGTGGTATAGATTCCATTGTGTTCCAGGGCTCAACCCAAGATAAATGCTTCGTGTCTGGGTGTTGTTACTAAGACACGAGCTACAGACTTTTTAATTTTCATGATGCGGTGAGAGATTGTATTGGTTTAAATCACCATAGGTACTGTAACCTACAAACACAGAACATGTAAATGATTCACTTGGGGGGCCACGGGTCAAGTCCGAATCTGGTTAGTGATTCAACTCCAAGTGGCTTTAGAAACCCCCAGGCTTCTTTATCTCCCTGCTGTCCTATCTGCAAGGGGAAAGAGCTTCGAGGATGGCAGGCAAGGTGCCCAAACTTTGGCACACGCTGCTCTAGGTGTTTCCTGCCCACAAGGGAGGCTGTGGTCAGGCTATGTACTGAGCCCAAAGCCTGGTGCTTCCGTGGACATATGGTCAGAGGCCGCGATCTGTCTCCTGGGTGCTTAGGTATGCCCCTGTGGGCATCTTGTTCCTGGTGGCTGGCAAGATCGTGGAGATGGAGGACGTGGGGATGCTGTTTGCCAGTCTCGGCAAATACATCCTGTGCTGTCTGCTGGGCCACGCCATCCACGGGCTCCTGGTGCTGCCCCTCATCTACTTCTTCTTCACCCGCAAAAATCCCTACCGCTTCCTGTGGGGCATCGTGACAGCGCTGGCCACTGCCTTCGGGACCTCTTCTAGGTATGGCCTCAGGGGAGACTCATGCAGGATTTCTAAGCTTAAGGGGCCTGCGGTAGGCATCAGCTGTCTGGAGACCCCTGAAAAAAAATTTTTTTTTAAGATTTTATTTATTTATTTGACAGAGAGAGAGATCACAAGTAGGCAGAGAGGAGGCAGGCAGAGAGAGGGGGAAGCAGGCTCCCTGCTGAGCAGAGAACCCGATATGGGGCTCCATCCCAGGACCCTGAGATCATGACTTGAGCCGAAGACATAACCTCAACCCACTGAGCCACCCAGGCGCCCCACCCTTGAAATTTTGTATTTGGAGACACTGGATCTGGGTGTAGGGGACATACTTTGTGAGTTTCTCGTAAGGTTCTGGAATACCCCCCACCTTCCCTGTTAGTAAACCCCTGTCTTAGAGATTTCTTCTTTTTTCCTTCCTGAGAACCACTCCTCCTCCACAAGACCTGGCCCTGGGGGGGTGATGCGCTCCACCCTGGATCTAATCCCTTAGGAGCCCTTTCCACTCCCTTCTAGGTGTTTTGTCCACCTGTGCCCTCAGAACCCGGCCTTCTCTCCCCAGCAGCGTTCCTGACAGAAAAGCAATTCTTAGACAGGATCTATTATTGGTGGAGCAGGGAGGAAGGGGGGGGTCAGTGAGCTCCGAGGCATTTAGGTTTGAATTTTTGTGTGTATTTTGAAGGATAGCAGTCTGTACTCTCCCAGGGGGTCCAGGACTCCTATGCTTTGGAATCCTGGCACTCTGCAGGATCCCAGGCTCCTCTGGCTCTGGAAGAGTGGAGCATGGAGGGCTGGGGAGGGCAGGGTAGGGGTGGGTAGGTGGGGGGGTGGGGGTGGTCTAGGCTGGTGGGCGGAGCCTGCAGTGCGCTGATTGGCCCATGGGACGGTAGACTGGGTGGGGCTTCGGCAGGGGGTGGGGCACGCGCTGACCGCAGCTCCTTTCCTCAGCTCCGCCACGTTGCCACTGATGATGAAGTGCGTGGAGGAGAGGAACGGCGTGGCCAAGCACATCAGTCGCTTCATCCTCCCCATCGGTGCCACGGTCAACATGGATGGTGCGGCGCTCTTCCAGTGTGTGGCCGCGGTGTTCATTGCACAGCTGAACCAGCGATCCCTGGACTTTGTGAAGATCATCACTATCCTGTGAGTGTGGGGTGGCTGCGGCCGGGACCTCCGGCCCATCTGACCCTTCCCCCGAGAACCGACATGGGCTGGAGGAAGCCAGCTCCTCAGGCTTCCCGGGGCCCCCGTCCCTGACCTCCGCTTTCTTCCCCCAGAGTCACCGCCACGGCGTCCAGCGTGGGTGCTGCGGGCATTCCTGCTGGGGGTGTCCTCACTCTGGCCATCATCCTGGAGGCGGTCAACCTGCCCGTCCAGGACATCTCCTTGATCCTGGCTGTGGACTGGCTAGTGTAAGTGTGGGTTTGGGGCTTCAGGTTACCTAAAATGCCCTATATCTGTAAGAATAGAATTTCATTCAGCAGTGAAACTGAATGAAGCATCCACAAATTTGTACATGCTAGCATGTGGGACCCTTGAAAATCTCACACTAAGTAAAAGAAGGGAGAATACAAGGACCACATAGTGAATAATTTTTTTAAAAAAGATTTTAAAGATTTTATTTCTTTTAGATTTTTATTTTTAAAGATTTTATTTAAAGATTTTATTTATTGGGGCACCTGGGTGGCTCAGTGGATTAAGCTGCTGCCTTCGGCTCAGGTCATGATCTCGGTCCTGGAATCAAGACCTGCATGGGGCTCTCTCTGCTCATCGGGGAGCCTGCTTCCCCCCCTCTCTCTGCCTGACTCTCTGCCTACTTGTGATCTCTCTCTCTGTCAAATAAATAAATAAAATCTTAAAAAAAAGAGAGAGATTTTATTTATTTATTTGTCAGAGAGGGAGAGAGAGCATGTAAGAGCACAGGCAGGCAGAGTGGCAGGCAGAGGCAGAGACAGAAGCAGGCTCCCCGCTGAGCAGGGAGCATGATGTGGGACTCGATTCCAGGACCTCGGGATCATGACCTGAGCAGAAGGCAGCGGCTTAACCAACAGAGCTACCGAGGCGTCTGTGATTCCATTTCAATGCAATGGCCAGAATAAGCACTTCTATAGACCATAAATTAGCAGTTGCCGGGGGCTGGGGGGTAAGTGCTTGGTGGGTGTGGGGGTGTCCTTTTAGAGCAATGAAAATGTCCTGGAATTAAATAGCAGCAATGGTTGTACAATATACTGAATATACTGAAA
The DNA here is from genome assembly GCF_009829155.1 of Mustela erminea. Lineage (NCBI taxonomy): Eukaryota > Metazoa > Chordata > Mammalia > Carnivora > Mustelidae > Mustela > Mustela erminea. Next base: position 3,236,372 of record NC_045632.1, on the reverse strand, counting down.
AGTACTGGGTTGTGTACTTTTATTTTTTTGAGAGAGAGAGAGAGAGCATGTGCATGGGTGAGGGAGGGGGCAAAGAGGGGCAGAGGGAGAGAAAGAATCCTAAGTAGGCTCCATGCCAGGTGTGGAGCCTGATGCAGGGCTCGTTCTCATAATCCTAAGATCATGACCCGAGCCAAAATCCGAGTCAGACTCTTGACCAACTGAACCATCCAGGTTCCCCTGAATTGTATACTTTTGAAAGGTGAGTTTGGGGACGCTTGGGTGGTGCGGTCAGTTAAGTGCCTGCCTTCACCTCCGGTCATGATCTTGGGGTCCTGGGATTAAGTCCCTGCTTGGTGGGAGGTCTGATTCTCCCTTTCCCTCTACCCCTCCCCCACCGCTGCTTCTCTCTCAAATTATTTTTTAAAAAGGGTGAGTTTTATGGTATATGAATTATAGCTCAATTTTCTAAAATGGGATGTACACACACACACAAAGTATAAAGAGGAAGTGAAAAGAGATATCTAAGATTATAAGTAGAAAGGCCTCAGTGAGAAAGTAGTCTATCAGGGGGAAGAGGAGAGGTGGATGGGTCTTCTGAGGACCCAAGAGAAGGAAGGGGATGGGGCACCTGGGTGGCTCAGTGGGTTAAGCTTCTGCCTTTGGCTCAGGTCATGATCTCAGGGTCCTGGGATCGAGCCCCACATCGGGCTCTCTGCTCAGCAGGGAGCCTGCTTCCCCCCCCACCCCCGCCCCGTCTGCCTCTCTGCCTGCTTATGATCTCTGTCTGTCAAATAAATAAATAAAATCTTTAAAAAAAAAAAGAGAGAGAGAGAAGGAAGGGGTGACTTTTTGAAGTTCCAGGAGGAGCAATTGTGTGATTTTTTTTTTTAAAGATTTTATTTATTTGACAGAGGTCATAAGTAGGCAGAGAGGCAGGCAGAGAGAGAGGAAGGGAAGCAGGCTCCCCGCTGAGCAGAGAGCCCGATATGGGGCTCAATCCCAGGACTCTGGGATCATGACCTGAGCTGAAGTGAAGGCAGAGGCTTTAACCCACTGAGCCATGCAGGCGCCCCCGTGTGATTTTTTTGGAAGAAGAATCATCTGGGCTCCTGGGAGGATGGAGGGAGGAGATCTTTGGGGTTCTGAGGCAGAGAAAGTGTGGGAATACCTTGGGATTCCATGGGAAAGAAGAGAGGTAGCGGGCTGCTTGGACTCTGGATGAAAAGGTCTTTGAGGTTCTAGGAAGAAGGGATAATTTGGGTCCTGAGAAGATGGAGGGATGACCTGGGTCTAGGAGGAGAGCAGGGTTCCACAAAGGAGGGTGCCATGGGGACTCTAGGCTTTGGGGGGAAAAGCAGGGTGGTTGGGCCCTACCCTCGGCTCTCCCACTCACTTCCCTGTCACTCCTGCCCCTTTAGAGACCGGTCCTGTACCGTCCTCAACGTGGAAGGCGATGCCTTTGGGGCGGGACTCCTCCAAAATTACGTGGATCGCTCGGAGTTACGGAGCTCGGTGCCAGAGTTGATCCAAGTGAAGAGCGAGATGCCCCTGTCTCCGCTGCCCGCCCCCACCGAGGAGGGGGACCCTCTCCTCAAACGCGGCTCTGGACCTGCTGGGGACGGGGACACCTGCGAGAAGGAATCAGTTATGTAAGCCCCATAGGGGCGTTCCCTGCCCTGATGGGCGCGGCTCTGGACATCGGGATTATGAACTGGGGCTTTGGAGGCTCTGTCTGCACGTTGGGGGATCCAGGGGCCCTAGGCGCTCCTCCCGCCCCGACCCGGCATCAGATCTGGGAGGCCTCAGTGCCGGGGTATATGTGTATGTGTGTGTTTCTTCCCAAAACTTCCCCAGTCCTCGATTTGTGTTCCCACCTATGGCTGGGAAACAAGTTGGAGAAATAGCGTAAATGTCTTCTGGGCTCCCCATCTCCAGGCACCGGTTGTCACGTGGACTTCTGCCCTCTTCGAGAGGATGAATGTTCAGTGGGTTACTGGCTATTTTGGTAGCTGTGTGTGTGTGTGTGTGTGTGTGTGTGTGTGTGTTTTGTGACTCTATGGTACATCCCACCCTGTCCCCAGGCCCTCTGTTCCCTCCACAGTAACAGAAACACTCCATGGGACCCCGCTGGGGAGGGGAGACCAAGGACAATGACTGCTGTCACTCCAAAGGGCCTTTTTGAGCAATAAAGTTGTCAAGCATTTCTCATCAGATGTTTGTTATCAAGTCAACATATGTGCATTTACCAACAGCTCAGGACTTCCACTTAAACCAAAGAGAAAAAAACTGTCCCCCCAAAGTCCAGGACACAAATGTCTTCAGCCGCTCTCCCTGTAAGTGCCAAAATTTTGAAATGTACCAGTTGATAGATCAGTACAATCGTTCTGTGATGGACAGCCACTCTTGGATGCATGCCACGGATAACATTTGGAGTGAAAGGAGCTGGAAACCATGCAACCTGGTTCTATTTCTGTGAGGGTCTGGAACAGGCTAAACCGGTCTATAGTGAGAGAAATCCAAACAGTAATGACCTATGAGGGTGACTTCGTGACTGGGAAGGGACCCAGGGAAACTTCACGATCTGGTAACCGTCCCATATCTTGAGACTGGCGTTGCTTACACAGACCTATACATTGGAAAAATTCCCCTGTGAACTTAAGATGTGTGCATTTTATTTTGTTTTAAAGATTTTATTTATTTATTTGAGAGAGAGACAGAGAGAGAGCATGAGCGAGGAGAAGGTCAGAGGGAGAAGCAGACTCCCCATGGAGCTGGGAGCCCCATGCGGGACTCTATCCTGGGACTCTGGGATCATGACCTGAGCCAAAGGCAGTCATCCAACCAACTGAGCCACCCAGCCGTCCCAAGATGTGTGCCTTTTAGCCTGTGTAGACCCATCTTCCAGCTGAGAAACTTCGGGCGACTCTTGGGAAGAAATTGATTTTCCAGTGTAACCAACAAAGGAATGCGGGTGTTCCTTGATACTTGGAACTCTCACTATCCAAACAGTGCCGGTAGGGACATATCCCCTCCCTTCTTTTAAACCCTGAATTTGCCGTTAGAATAAAATTGCCGCCACACAACTCTTTTTAAGTCCTATTTGAGTCCAGGATGTGGATGGTACCATTGGAGCCTCACAGGCTCTAACGATCCTTGTACCTCTGACCCGCTTTGTACCTTGCTGAGACATGTTACACGTTACTGATCAGTATCTTCCCCTTCCCAGGGCCCTACTAGGCTCCTGCCCAGGTGCCTGGAGGCACCACCAATCTGAGTCCAATTACAGATGGTATCTTGAGTATCTTTAGCATTTTTTTGGTTGTTGTTTATTTAGTTACATCTCATGATCGTTGCAGGGTGAAAGAAAAATATAATTCATATTTGATTTGGTGCAAAATCGTTGTGCATTGCATACAAACATAACCACTAATGAGTTCATTAAGTGTTGAATAATGAAGTAATTAGCATTTTTCATGCTTTCCATTATGTCAAAATCCTTAGGTGGTTATAAGAGTGTTTTAAGAGTTTTAATGGTATTTGGGGAAATTGGTTGGGGTTGTTGGAAGGAGCTGGGAGTGCATTATTGTCCCCACTTAAAATAGTTGTTTATCTTCAGATTTTCACTTTAATGCTTTTGGGGGAATGGATCAGATTTAGATTATGAAGGATGCCTGTTTAAAGAGATTCACGCACGTGTGTGTAATATAGTGCATTTCTTATATTTACGATATACGTACATACGAGGAATCCATAACTAGCCTAAGTTCCAGTTTCCCCATTTTTCTATTCCATTTTCAAGATTTGCTCGGTACATGCCACTAACTTGCCTAAGATGCTGATCTGGGTCATTTAAAAAAGTCTGGAACCCTGGGTGGCTCAGTGGGTTAAAGCCTCTACCTTCCACTCAGGTCATGATCCCAGGAGCCTGGGATTGAGCCCCACATCGGGCTCTGTGCTCAGCGGGAAGCCTGCTTCCTCCTCTTTCTCTGCCTGCCTCTCTGCCTACTTGTGATCTCTGTCAAAAAAAAAAAAAAAAGTCTGGAACCATTTCAAGCCTCCTGAGTGTGGACAGGGACTCCCACACCTGGACCCCACTAGGATGGGCACTCCAAGAGGCAGCCACCTCTGTCCTATCCACCACGGTCTGCCCAGAGCGCAGCATGGTGCCTGGTACATAGACACTCAATAAATATTTGCAGAGGGAGCCTGGGTGGCTCAGTGTCTGGCTCTGGTCATGGTCCTGGAATCCTGGGATCGAGTCCTGTGTCCGGCTCCCTGCATGGCGGGGAGTCTGCTTCTCCCTCTGCCTCTGCTCCTTTCCCTGCTCATTCTCTCTCTCTCTCTCAAATAAATAAGATCTTTAAAAAATAAATATTTGCAGAATGGATGGATCGGGCTTCAGCTACAGAGCCGCCTGGCTAGAAGAGGCTGTCACCTGGTCGAGATCCTGTTTCTGTTGCAGGCCAGCTCTGTCGCCTAGTGTAAGCATGGCGGAGTCTCACCCTCTGGTGACAGTGGCTCTGTTATGCCTCACTCCAAGGTTACTGGCGAAGATTACATAAGAACAAAAGGAAAAGCACCTGGACGGACATCCTCTGGGGCCCTACTCCCACCTACCTCTCCCTTTCTCCGTGGCTCCACCCACCCCTGTCTTGGGGACACCCCTTTTGCTCCTTCGAAGGAGCCTGGCTTGGGACGGAGTCCTCACGCTAGCCCTGCATTGGGTCTGGACTTTGCATTCTAGACTCAAAGTAACAGGAAGGGGGGCTCTCAAGCTCAGAGTAAGGACAGCTTTGTCTTTCGAAACCTCGCAACAATGTTTCTTGGCCTGTTGGATTCCCTCTCCCAATCCGCCTTTTTTTAGGTGGGGGCTCAACCTTATTAAGATATACTTCGCATACAATAAACCACATCCATTAAAGTAAGTATGTGGATAAAATTGACAGATGCATAGTTAGTGAAAACCACCGCGATCAAGATACACGATACTGCTACCACCCCAGATAGCCTGGTGCTCCTTTGCATTTTGTTCCTCCCTCCGCACCCCCGGCCCAGGCAACCACTGATCAGCCCCCAGGCCCAGGCAACCTCTGATTAGCTTTGGGATGGCCAAGGATTAGTTTGTCTCGCCTAGAATTTCCCATTAGTGGAATCCTATAGCAGGTTGCTTTTTTGTCTCCTGATTCTCTAGCATAATACCTTTGAGATTTTGCTACGTTTGAGCACTTATCAGTTTATTCCTTTTTGTTTTTAATCATGGACGAGTACGCCACTCTCTGGGCGCAGCAGTTTGTGGCTCCATTCCCGTGGAATGGACACCAGACAGGTTCTGGTTTGGGGCTCTCGTATAGACGGTGTGTCAGTACACGGGTGGGTTGTCTACCATCGATCTCCCATTGCTATGGAAATCTTTTTGTAATGCCCAGGGAGGACACACAAATATTTACTGCTTGGTTAAAGGGAGCAGTTCCTCCCAACAGCAGTGGGGACATGTAACTTCCTTCTTCCCTGATGGGGAGTTGGGGCAGGGGGAGAAGTTCAGGGAGTCCCCACAGAGAGGCATTCATGGTGATGACTGTTTACCAACAGACCAGTAATCTACAACGTAATATTGTCATGTTTCAACCACCATCATGGCCACACCAGCGCCTGTGTTGGCTTGAGTGTCAGCTCTGGGAAAATCCTCTTGGCTCTGCTGACGTGAAGGTCATGGATACTATGACCTACCTGCACGTGATTTGATGTTATTCATTTTTTAAAGTTTATTTATTTAGTTAGTTTTTAGTAACCTCCACCTCCAAAGCAGGGCTTAAACTCCCGACCCTGAGATCAAGAGTTGCATGCTCTTTCCGACTGAGCCAGCCGGGGACCCCTGGGGCTTGGATAATTCTTAAGCAGGTTTTTCCAAGTGAGGCTAAAATTCAGTTAACGTGCACTAATCTGAATGTGCTGGTTTTTACAATACCGAAAAGCTTCCGTTCTGGCTGGCTAATCATACAAGAGTCAATGAGCGAGCGCTGAAATTCAGTGATACGTATCCTAATATAAACTTGTTAATTCAAGTTAATTGCTACAATAGGTTTCCCCTCATATTATTTACCTAGTTGAGAATAAAAATACTGAATACACAAAGCTGTGAGGCAGGATTATAAAGGCTACAAAACTAGGGTTTTTTGGGAATATTTTATTTCTTTATTTGCAAGAAAGCGAGAGTGCATGAGAGGGGCTAAGTTCAGAGGGAGAAGCAGACTCCCTGCCAAGCAGGGAGCCCGATGCTGGACTCGATCCCCAGACTCCAGGATTGTGACCTGGGCCAAAGGCAGACGCTTAACCAACTGAGCCTCCCAGGTGCCCCAAGGTTACAAACGTTTTTAGTGTACATTGTTGTTCATTCAGGAACAAGGAATAGAGGAGAAAACACCAAAACACTATGGATGGTGCTAAGAGAAATTCTTTTTTCTTTTTAAAGATTTTTATTTATTTATTTTACAGACAGAGATCACAAGAGAAGCAGGCAGAGAGAGAGATGGGGAAGCAGGCTCCCTGGTAAGCAGACAGCCCGATGTGGGGCTCTATCCCAGGGCCCCGAGATCACGACCTGAGCTGAAGGCAGAGGCTTTAACCCACCAAGCCACCCAGGCGCCCCAAGAGAAATTCTTGATCTGTTGAGACCTCAAGTCACCTAATGGTACTCAGTTTAATGGGAAGTTGCCAGAAGCACTTGATGTGGTTCTCTTATCAAATCACAGCTAGCCAGGGTTATTTTATATATATATTTATATAATAAATAAAGTAATTAAATAAATGAATATATATATATATATCTCATATCAATCAAGAAACTGCACTAACAATTTCTAAGTGTTTCTAAATAAAACAAAATCATTGAATGATTTAACAATGATCTGAGTTTCAGCTCATGTTCTTGGCAAACAATTCAAAGAAATATGTATACACAGATCGTTTCCATCCTTCAGAGAAGAAAAAAGAAATATTTACACATTGTGATGCATATATTGACATATATATTAATTTGTATCACCGTACCAGTTGCATAAGATTTTGAACATCGCACTCCCTTCAGGAATGTCCAAAGGGGCTTTCAAAACTGTATGTGACAAGGGTCAGTGCTTTACCCTGTGGAGAGGTCCTGTCTATTATGACCTCTCCACCCCTGGGCTACGCATCACCTGATCACGCTGATAACCTAAATCATCCCCTTATGTTTCCAGAATGTTCCGTGGAAACCCAACAGTCTCTGGGAACTCTTTGCAGGTTCAGTGGCTAAAAACAGAGGCTGTGATTTAAGAAGTCAGACTTTGGATGTCGAGCCACATTTGAGATGGGACCAGATTTGCATTGATCATCTTCTTCCTCCCCTCCCCCTCCTGGCTTCCCGCTTCTGCAATCTCGCCCATCCCCCACAGGCAAGTCCCTGCCTCCCTGGACTTGGGGGAGTCGCAAGTCAAGGGACTTGCCTAAGATCACAAGTAAAGTTGGCCAGGAGCCACACACAGCCTTGATTCCTGAGCCTTTACCACTCAAGTGGCTCACAGCACCCCCGTGGGGGGAACGTTCACCACCTGCATTTCCCAGGCACAGAGCAGAGGTTTGGAGAGGCAGAATCATGATGGCCTAAACTCCCAGTGGGAGAAAGAGGCAGAGCTGGGTTTTGACCCCAGGCCTCTCCTGCCTCAGAGCCTGTGGTTCCAAATGGGACAAGTCACTAAGATGAGCCACGTAAACAAAACCCTCTTTGCTTTTTTAAAAATGGAATAATTTAAGCCTTATTACTAAAATACAGAGCGATAGAAGTACCTGTATATAATTTATAAATAAGTATATTCGGGATACTTGCTCAAATGGCATTTAATCTTGGGTGCATGAGCATAGGAGGAAGGCCACCATGGCTTCACCAGCTAAGGGATGCAGACTCCCGGGGACCCCCCTCTCATGTAGCATAACTAGAGAGGGGCACAGCAGCCAAATTCAGTGTGCGCTCCAGCCTGACCGCCGGGGTTCAAGTCCTTGGTCTGTTGCTTTCTAAGCTGTCTGACCTTGGGCAAGTGACTCTGCCATTCTGGTCTCAGTGTGCTCACCTGTAAAATGGAACTAATAGCAGCTCTGGCCTCAGAGGGTTGAAGTGAGAGATGGAGCAGTCTCTCCGCGTCCAGCACTGAGAAGGACGCTGCGCACACCATATGAGCTGAGTAACTCGAGCTCTGATTGCTGTTCATCCCGCCGCGCAAGTGGGCTACCAGGTGCGGAGCGCTGAAACGACGAGGTAACGCAGTTAACATGGAGTGGCTCTGGCATCCAGAGCTTGGTTACCCACTGCGGCAGCTCAAGGCTGAACCCGTTTCCTCCTCTGCAAGATGTGGTTAAGAGCAGCATGCAATTCACAGGGCGCTCGCAGGAGGCCATGAGGTCACATTCTGGAAGAAGGGAGACAGTCATCCTGTCCCGCCAGGTACAGGGGATTGGAGAGACCAAAAGGTTCAAGTTAGGGAAGCTCGGGGAACGGTAGTTGTTAGGTGCTTGACTGGGCCTTGGACCCCAGACTAGGACAGAGGCGCCCTCTCGTGGCGGAATCAGCTCCAGCAACCAAGCGTCCTGCGGGCTTTTGGGACGCTGCGAGGACACTCCCTGAATCCTGGAGAAACTGGACACTCACCCGGCCCGCCTAATTAGGAAGTGGCAGAGCTGGGGTTATAATCGCAGCAGTCCGGGCGCAGAACGTACACATCTTCCTCTTTACAAAACTGTCTGTGCTCCAAATAAACCCTAGCTCTCGGAAATCTTGGTCGGGGCATGTCTTCCAAGTGCAGGACGGTGCTGGGCCTTGCCCCGCAGCTCTGCATCCCCGACTCGCCCACCAAATGCCAGCAGCACCATAGCCAAGGCCAGGTCCCCCCCCACCCCCCACTCCCCACTCCCTGGCCTGAGTGTTCTCCAGACCCCCCCGGGGCGGGCGCAGGAACTTCAGCCACTTCCTGCCAAACGCAGGAGGGACGGGTTGGGGTACTCTGGGTTCTCGATGACCCCGGGGCCGAACTTGAGCTCCAGGAAGCGACGGTAGTTGTTAGGTGCTTGCGCCACGAAGCCAGCAAAGGACAGGGGCACGAGAGGCTGCAGGAAGTGTTCAGGGAACTCGACATCTTGCCGGTGATCCAGCCATGTGTCCTTGGTCATGACTCCATTGCGGGGGTAGAAGGGCCACAGGTCCACGTGCAGATGGTTGCTCTCACTGTACTGCACACGGAAGAAGTCGCCCTCTACGGCCTTCTCCCACACGAAGCCGCGCTCGTCCACCACGGAGCCGGCCTCAGCCCCCCGCAGCTGCTCGCAGTTGCCCACGTCCTCCAGGTAGATGCCCAGGTCCACATCGTAGTCCCATGGGATGATGTCCCCGTGGCGGGCGGCCCCGAGCAGCGAGCCGCCCTCCAGCCAGTAGCGCACACCGGCAGCCTCCAGCACGCCCACCACATAGCGGGCGGTCTCCCGCAGAGCGCGCAAGCAGCACGGGGGCGTCCAGCGCTCCTCGTAGAGGTAGGCCGGTGTGTCGCCCACCACCGTCCCGAAGCAGCGCGGGGTTTCCTTGCTACAACCGAACCACTCGAGGCGCCCGCCCTCCCCGCTTACCAGGCGGATGCCCAGCGAGCGCAGCAGTGCTGCCCGCCGCGCGCGCCCCTCGCGCTCTGCCTTCCAGCGCGCGTGGGCCGTGGCCAGGGGTGGCTGGCGCGCCACGCCGAACGGCAGGTCGAGTAGCTGCACCGCCCAGCCCCGCAAGGCCGTCTGCAGGAAGAGGCCGGTGCCCAGCGGCCGGGCCAGGGGAGCCGACAGGTTGAAGAGGTCGCGGGCGCGCAGGAGCACCACCGCGTCTCCGTCCAGGGCGTCACAGCGGGGCGCGGAGGGCGCGGGGCCGTAGCGGGCAGTCCACTCCCGCAGGCTGACGTTCAGGGCCAGGCACCGGGCAGGGTTGGCTGAGGCGACAGGGGCGGCCACCAGGCGTGCCCCTCCTGCCCGGAGCACCTCCACCATGCGCTCCAGTTGGCCCGGAGCCTCGGCCCTCGCCCCGTCAGGCACGAGGGCCACGAACTCGGTGGTCACGTAGGTCTCGGGGCGCGAGGCCGCGGCGGGCCGGTCCAGGGCCGGCTGGAGCAGCGCCAGGCGAACGTTGGGAACCCGGGGAAGGGCCAGGGGCGGGTAGGGGAGTGTGTCCGCGGCCACCACCACGGGCTGGGCGGCGTCTTGTTGCAAGAAGGAGTCCACCAGCTCAGGCACCGCGTTGTCAAAGGCCTCGAACTCCCGCACCAGGATGGTGACACGGGGGCCGGCAGCCACTCCACGGCGGGGACTCCGGGCCCGGGAGTTCCTGGGCTGGTGCTGCAGCCATGAGACATAGAAGAGGACCAGGAGGTTGAGGGTGATGGCGGCTGCCAGGGCAGCCTGGCAGCGGGTGAGACGCATGGGGCCAAAGTCGGGCCCTAGCTGGGCTTCCGGGGCATCCTGGGGAGGGGGGAACGAAAGGGGAGGCTGGAGGTGGTTGCCAGAAGCCTCCTACCCCTCAACACCCCCATCGCTAGTGCTGCCCTTCTATCCCAGCTCTTTCTCTATTTGGTTTCAGCTCTGACTTCCCCTCCTCCAGGAAGCGCTCTCTGACCTTCCATCCATCCCCTCTGGGGTCCCTCAGCTCCTTGGCTTCTCCCACCCCAGCCCACCACTCTGTGCTATTCCTTCGTGGGAGCAGGTCTGTATCCTCCCACTGGGCAGGTTCTGAGCTTGTTTCAGTCACTGCTGGGTCCCTAGTTCCCCCCAGCACAGAGCCTGGTGCTTAGCAAGGTTTTTACCAAATGATTCACCCTCCCTCCTTCCTTGTTCAACTGCATCTAATCTTTATCCTTTTCTTTGGCAACTTCTCATTCAGGTCTGGATTCAGTTACAAATGTCCCACTCCATTTCCAGGCCCCGTTTGCACCTTCTGCTCCACCATTCCCTCCTCCAGGAAGCCCCCCCACCTCCCCCATCTGTCTCTCCTGTCCTCTCACACTCTGGCTGGGGTGGGGGTGGGTGGGTGAGGGGAGGGGAGGAACGAAGCTGCTGGCCTCAGCATTGGCCCACCAAGCCCCTCCCCCACTGTCCTCTTTTCACTTCCTCAAACCCTGGGCCATCTGGCTGTCTCCTTCCCACTGGTCAGCCAGGTCGTTTTGGTTTTGCAAGAGAAGCTAGAAGTGTTTTCTTAAATCACAACTATCCCAATTTTTAATCTTGACCACTAATTAAAAAAACAAAAAACAAGGCAATTTTATCATATGTGTTAACTAACTAGAATTGAACTAAAAACCTGAAATTAAAAAATATAAATACTTTGAATGCCACATCCTATCAAATAAGAAATTAAAAGATAAAAATAAAATAATGATTTTTTTTTTTAAGGGGAGGGGGGCAGCCTCTTCTGATAAGCGACTGTGGACCCGAGGACACACCCCGGCCTGAATTCACCTGCTGCACTCCTAAGAAACCTCCAGAGGGCGCTGTCTCCCAGTTCCCCAACGCAACGCCAAGCTCCCGCTGGTCTCCAGCACAGGAGGTGTTGGGCTCTGAGCAAATACTCAAAAGTTTCCCCATGAAGGATTTCCGGAGGTTTCTACTCCTCCAATAAAGGGGGACATCAGAGACCCAGCCAATCTCGCCTTCAATCCTGGTCCACCCAGATCCCTGCTCAGCCTCCCCTGGTCTCCCGACCAAGTCGGCTGCTCATGGTAGCCAGAGGGATCTTCATAAAGCACAAACCTGACCTCTCCTTCCCTGCTCAGCACCTGCCATGGTTACCCAGTACCCTGAGGAAAAAGTTTCAGTTTCTTATAACATCCCACCAGGCCTGGGAGGACCCTGGGTCTCTTGCTGGTGCATCAGTCCAGTTCCACCTCCTGCCATGTGCCAAACTCGGCCTAAGCCACCTTGGACTTTTCCTCCCACAGATGTTACTTCTATGTCTTTGTATATTCTGTTCTTTCTGCTTAGAAGATGCTCTTCTCGAACACCCCTTCTCCCCATGCCTCTTTCCCCCTGCAGAACTCCTGCCTCTGCTTTTAGGCCTTAGCTCTGATGCCTCCTCCTGCAGGAAGCCCTCCCTGAACCCCAAGCTGGGCAAGAAGTTGTCTGTGGGCTCTTGAAGGCTCTGGGCTCCCCATCCCAACCCTGCGCATTCTGCTGGGCACCATCCAGTGATGGGTGTGTCTGCTCCACAAGACTGAGACCTGGGAGGGTAAAGCCAGGGCTTCTTCAGTCATCTCTGTGTTCCCGGCACACAGGTGGGCACTGAAAGTGCACTTGATGGAAAACTGATCCCCCAGGTCAGGGTTCTCAGAGTCTATAGGGCCTCAGGCTCCTGAAGCCAAATTGTACTGTGGCTCAAGGCCCCGGGTCTTCCTGCTTCCTCTCTCCCCTCTCTCTCCTACCAGGAATGCCCTCCTCCCCCTCTTCACCCATCCCAGGCCTGCCTGCCCTCCTGTGACCCAGCTCGGTTGGCATTTAAGAATCTGAGTTGCACTTTAAGAGCAACTTCTTAATCTTTAAAACCTTGGAATCACCTTCTGGACCTTAGATTGATTCTTCCTTCCTTCAGTTTTTCCCTCTCTGTGGAACTCCTACAATACTCCTGGCACTGTTCTAGGCACTGGGGACCCAGCAGCAGACACACAGCACACAGCAACAGACAACAATCCTGACCTCACATTACTGTGCAGACAGGCGGGCATGGCGGGGGTGATGGGGGGAACCTTTGGAATCATAGAATCTTCAAGGTCTTAAAAACCTTAGACTCTTAGAGCTTATGTACGCAGAAGCCCCGGAGAGACCACTGATGGTTCTAGAATCTTCTAAAGACTCTGTAGAGACCCTTTCCCTTCTCTGCCCTCATTCCCCTACCTCCCCAGGGCTGTTCCCCACTTGGCACCCAGAGGGATCGTGTGAAAACTCAAATTAGATTCTGTCCTGCATCTGCTCGAACCTTCTGTGGCTTACAACTCAAAGGAAAAGCCAAAGTCTTCACCTGGGCCCATAAGGCCCCATGTGGTCCCAGTCTCTCCCACTGTCAGCTCCAGCCATGCTGGCCAAACACTAGTCTTCAAATCCTCCCAGGGCACAGCAGCCAAAGCACTGGCGATGCCCTCTGTCTGGACGCTGTCCCCCAGGCATCTGCATGGATCCTCCCTCGTGACCCTTGCATCTCTGCTCTGATGTTACCTGTCCAGGAAGCCCTTTCTTTGGCTACTCTCTTTCAAAACCTATCTCCCTATCATCCATGTATTTCCTGTGCCTCATCCCTGCGTTTTTCTAGTCGTTAGCTCGTAGATTTGACTTACTCTTTTGTTCCCTGCTGTGCGCTCAGGGCACAGCTCAGTGCCAGGCACGCACTAGGTGCTCAATAAATGTGTGTGGCACAAACGACTGACTCTGGGTGTTCAGATGGGGAAACTGTAGCTCAGGGACAGAAAGGATGGAGGGAAAACCCCGGTCTCTACCTCCCAGGCCCTGGTGCTCGGCATGTTCCATCTGACTGCCTCTGGGCCACGAGGAGCCCGGCAGGACAGAGGACAGAAATCGGGGCCTCGGAGACCAGTGGGTATGGCAGCCAGACGAGCAGGGCAGGGGACCAGAGAAGAAAGAGCAAGGAATCACCTAGTACCCTGACGCGGTTGGTCTTGGCTTCCCCAACTATAAGGGCTCAAAACTCCTTTATCGAGGCAAAGGGTTTTAAACGATGGTTCTGAAGGTCTGTATGTGTTTCTCTGAATCGCAGTATGATGATAGTATCAACAATTCTAGCTGCTCACCATAGGGCCAGATCCTTTTCTAAGCACTTAAATTACCTTGTTTCATTTTTATGTTCTGATTACATTTAAAAAATGAGGACAAAGCAGCACAGAGAAGTGAAGGCACTCATTCAAGGTCACACAGCTGGGAAATGGTGGACTCAGGATTTGACCCACAACCCTGGCTCCTGCTCTCTCTTAGGTCCACTCAAGACTGCCCAGCTTACTGTCCACCTTCACTGAGCATTCTGCAGCCCCAACCTGACAGGTGTTTTTCAAAGCTGAATATGGCAAATTACTGAATTAATTCACCCATTAACTCAACAGACAAGATACCTAGTGAGGACTCTCTGCACCAGACCATGTTCTGGGAACAGGGAAAGATTGAAGCAGTCACTGGGCAGGCCCTCCAGAGGTGGGAAGACAAAAACCACACACAGAACTTACAGATGGGTCAGGAAACCGGCAGGGGGTATGACAGAGAAAAGGTGGTCCAGGGAGGAGAGGACAGTCAAGCTGAGAGTTTGTCTCTCCATTCCCCAGAAAACAATGTAAGTAGACTCAGGTTCACTTTTGGCCTAGGTTCACCTGGCCTGAGCTCTGCTCTGGACTGAGCCTCGGCTGCCCCATCTGTGGAATGGGAATGTGACAGGCAAAGGAAATGAGTGATACGGGGGGAAGGGCAGTTTCCACAGCAGCGTTGGTGACACTCAGGAACTTCTTACCTCCTAGGTTCCTGCGGGAGCTCCGGATGGGCGGCTCCAGCCCAGCTCAGCTGCACTGCTGAGGGAACAAGAACCAGAAAACCCCAAATCAGCCAATTTTGCATAGCAGAGTACGATTTCACCTTGCCTGCAAAAGTGGCAATGAGAAGGTCAGAGAATCCTTCCTCTTTGAAGTTCCATGAGCTCGGGCCCCACCTGGGGTATCTCAGGAATGGGTGGGAAGGATGTCAGTTATACCAGCAGCCTAAAACCATCCCTTCTTATATATGTGCCCAGAAAGGTGGGGTTAGAAGTGACCAAAGCCATTACTGTAAAAACCCCTTCCCTAGACCCACTCCATCCTGAGCCACAATCTTAAAATTGTCCCCTATCTTCGTGGGCCTGGTTTTTAGGGACCCGGGAAAGGGCACTATCCTTATATGTCCCTGGTTACCATAGCAACCAGGGGTTGGCCTTGCCTGTTTCTACCTCCTGGTCCAGGCCCTGTAACCATAGCAACGGCTCCTCAGCAGAGCATCTTCTCTAAATAAAAACACCTGGTTGGCTTGGTCCATGGACCTCCCACGGTGAGAAAGGGGGGGGATGGTTACCATGGTAATGCCAGCTGGGTGGCTAGGAGGAGGGGTTGGGAAAGAGGTGTTCTCTCAGCAATCAGTGTCCTTGGGGCTGGGGTCCTTTCTACCTGAGTGCTAGGTGAGGTTGCCATAGTAACCAGATGAAGGTTGGGGCAGAAGGACCACGAGGGACTTAAGTTACCTTAGCAACCTCCTCCTGGTGCAGGGACAGGAGAGGTTTGGGGCTCCATAACCACAAAGAGGGAGGGTTCCAGGCTGGGGAAGGGTTACCCTGACTACCGACCTGGGCCAGGAAACGGGAGAGGATGGGGCCGTTGCTGAGACCACCCTGGTGGTCGCCCTTTCTCTCAGAGGAACAGTGTCATGGAGAGTGACATTTGGGTCTGGAGGGAGTTAGTATTTTCCTTTGGGGCGAAGCAGGAAGAGGGGCAGAAAGCGGCTCCTCCCAAAGTCCCGCTCTTCCCAGGCGCGACCCCAGCGCTCCGCCTGGGTCTCGGTTAGCCCTCCTCGGGGCGCGCGTCTCCGCCCCGCCCCTTCCCGCCCACCCGCGCGCGCGCGCGCGCTTTTGGGGTCGACCCGGGTGGGCGAGGCGCGCGCACGGCCTCGTTCCCATCATCGGCCCCCCCACGGCCCCCGCCGAGCGCGCGCGCGGGCGGTGCGGGGCGGTGGGTGGGGGGGTGCTGTTGGTACGGCCGCGCAGGCGCGCGAGGCACAGCGGGCGCGCGGGCCGGCCCCGGGGCCTCCATGATGGAGGAGCGAGCGGCAGCCGCGGTCGCCGCCGCCGCCTCCTCCTGCCGCCCGCTGGGCTCCGGCGCGGGCCCCGGCCCGACGGGGGCGGCCCCGCCCGTTGCCCCTGCCCCGGGGCCCGGCCCGGCTGGTAAGGGAGGCGGCGGCGGAGGCAGCCCCGGGCCTACGGCGGGGCCTGAGCCCCTGAGCCTGCCCGGGATCCTGCACTTTATCCAGCACGAGTGGGCGCGCTTCGAAGCGGAGAAGGCCCGCTGGGAGGCCGAGCGCGCCGAGTTGCAGGTGAGCGCCGCCCCGGGACCCCCGACCCCCCGCCCGGCCCGGCCCGGCCTCACCCGCCGCCGCCGCCGCCGCCATCTTGGAGCAATGGCCGCCGGGACGGCCGGGGGGGCGGGAGGGGACCGCGACCGGCCCGGAGACGGAGTGAGGGGCCGTCCGAGGGGGGTCCTGAGGGCACCCGGCGGCTGGAGGTGGGAGGGAGACCCCGGGGCTGGAGAGTCCGACCGGGGCCGGCCGAGAGGAGGGGCGCAGGGGAGCGGAACCGGCTAGGAGCTGGAGTGGGAGTGAGCGGACCGGCAGACGGGTTCCCTGGAGAGGACCTCGGGCCCTGAAGGGAGCCCAGGAGAACTCAGCAGAGAGTGGTGGGAGGACTCGTGGTGGGGGGGCTCTTGTTGGGAGTGAGCAAAAGCCTGAAAGGTACCGCTGGCCTCCCAACCCCGTCCCCGACCAGGTGAGGGTTGGAAGTGGAACCTAATGGGCTTCGGGTGGGAGAGGGGGGGCGTCGGGGAAACTTGGGAGCCGCCGAGAGCGAGAGTGAGTCGAGCGGGGAACTGGCCTGAGTGGAGAGAGGAAGTCAGGGAGCCTGGGACCGGGTGTGTTTCGGAGCGTTTGGACGGGGGAAGGAGGTGGGGGGGATTGAAAGATGGCTGTTATATGAGGACTCGGGATGAGAAGAGGGTGGGGGCGGGTTCCCAGGAGGAAGATGTATGTCCTCTCCTCTAAGAGGAAACTTTGGGGAGGCCGGCATGTGTGGCTATCGGGTGTAGGGTGGGGTGTCCCAGGGGTGGAAGCGTGGACAGGGCCAGGACTTGCTCTAGGAGCCTGTATGGAAGAGCTGCAGAGCCGAAACTCCAGTTTGGGGGGTGTGGAGGAGTGCGGAGGGGGTGGGGGGGGCAGGCAATGGTCTTAAGATGGGAGGTGTTTAGAGGATGTCAGGTGGAGAACCCTGAACTGTAGTGCTGTGGCGTCCAACATGGAGATAAAGGGACCTGGGACAGGAGGACTTGGAGGGATGTTCCTGGAGGGTGGCAGGGAGAGGGTTTTGCGGAGCAGGCAAACAGCATTGAAGAAGCATTTCAGAAGGACTCTGGGAGGAGATGTGTTTGTGGAAGTTTCTGGGGAAGGACCCCATGGTTTGTGGAGTAGCGTGGGAGAGGAGTGTGCCCTGGGATGATGTTTATTAGAGCCTGAGGAGTTGGGCTGGGTTTGGGCTTGATTTCGTGACCTTGAGAAGTGTGGGTCTGTTTGCCGAGTGTCTGGAGGATGGGGCATCAGAGCTGGGAGGATTTGAGGGGATCCATGGATGGTCCACCAGGACTGAGGGTTCCTGAGCTGGGATATAATTAGCAGAAGCCAGTATCTACTTTTAGCAGCCCAGTTTTCCCCTTCTGGTTCATGGTTTCCTGTCCAGTTGATATGGGGACCCCATATAAAGAACTGATTAGAGTTTTGTCCACAGGATGAATGAAGAGAGCATTCTACATTTCTCCCTCCTCCAAAAATAGGGATCTTAGCTGTGTAGTAGATGAGGCTTGGCCTTGAGGTGGGAGAGGAATCCTTACATAAGCACCCCTCACTTTTGTGTTCAACTCTGTTTCTGGCGCTTTTTCCCAGCATCCATCTCGCTTGATCCCAGGACCCCATTATGGAGACCGGGCAGGTGTCCTTGCCCTCACTCAGCAGTAACGCTGGCAGCTGCTGTTCGTTCGGACACAAAGGAGGTGCCAGGCACTGTGTGTAGCACTTTAGATACATGGTATCATTTCATCCTTGCAACATTCTGGGAGCGAGGTGGTCCTCTTCCTTGTCTCTCTCCCTTGCTTTTTTTTTTTTTTTTTAAGATTTTATTTATTTGACAGAGAATGATCACAAGTAGGCAGAGAGGCAGGCGGGGGGGGGGGGGGAGCAGGCTCCCTGCTGAGCAGAGAGCCCGATGTGGGGCTTGACCCAGGACCCTGAGACCATGACCTGAGCCGAAGGCAGAACTCAAAGAGTCCGAGGGGAAAGGGAGGCTCTGAGGGAGAGTCAGGCTGGGACTGAGCTAGGATCCCAGCCTGTGGGCGGCAGGGCTGGTCTGTGGGCTTTTAGAAGTCCATTCTCTGTACCTCCTTACTGCCCAGTGCAGACGAGGAACATGTAGCCTGGTGGCCTCCTCAGGATCATGCAAGCAGTCGTCAGCAAAACTGGGATGGAATCCTGGTCTCTGGGATTTCACACCAGTGCCCCCTACAGCACTCACTGTACCACCTTGTTGTCCTTGAGATTGAAAAGAGAAGAGCTGTGTGTTTATGCCCTCACCTAGTGGCTCTTGGAGTTAAAGAGGAGCTTAGGCTCTCCCGGTCTCGGCTGCAGCATCACTTACTGTGTACTGCTGTTTCCTTTTGTCCTGTCACATTAGTAAGAACACAGAGGTCTCATAGGTGTGTGTGTGTGTGTGTGTGTGTGTGTGTCTGTGTGTTTATGTATATATGAGTGAAAAGAGAAAGCCACCCTCCGTCCTTTTTCTGCTCATCTCTGCAACCGTTCCTGCTAGAAAAGGGGTTCAGCTCTGTGTGTGTAAAACACGAGGTCACATACAAATCATGTTGCAACTTCTTTCACATACCTGTCTTGGCGTTCCTTTCCTGTCGGCACCGAGAGCTTTCGTACTATTTTTTTTTTTAAGATTTTATTTATTTATCAGAGAGAGAGAGAGAGGGAGAATGAGCGAGCACAGGCAGACAGAATGGCAGGCAGAGGCAGAGGGAGAAGCAGGCTCCCTGCCGAGCAAGGAGCCCGATGTGGGATTCGATCCCAGGACGCTGGGATCATGACCTGAGCCGAAGGCAGCTGCTTAACCAACTGAGCCACCCAGGTGTCCCGCTTTCGTACTATTTTGATAGCTATACTCCCCTGGATGTTTATACCGCAGCTCCCTTGGTCGACCCTTGGTGACAGACTTTAAGCTTCTTTCCAGACTCCCCTCCCTGCCCCTCCACCCCCGTCAGAAATGGCTGCAGTGAACGTCTGTATATTCCCGTGTGAGTGTAAAGCGGCCTTGGGGGGCGGGAGGGTAGAACAGCTGTGCTCATGAAACGGAGGTCGGTGCAGGGTGCCCCCACGGTTCCACACACCCCCTTCCGGGGCACCTCATTTGACACACCTCTGTTCGAACACTCACCGCTTAACAGAGGTGTGACTCCTCTTGTGAGATCCTTGGAGGCTTGGCCCGTGTCAGACCTTTGCGAGGAACCCTGAATGTGTCTTCTCCAGATCGCCAAGTCCGGCTGCTCCTGGCACAGGACATGTTGCGCCGGTGGTGCGCTGGGTGAGGGCGTGGCGGGGCGTGGCAGGGAAGGCAGCCCCTCATGAGGTCCTGCCAGGAGGTACCCAGAGATCAGAGCAAGGAGGTAGCTCAGATGCCATCAACAATAAGTAGGATTTTGTGGGGTGGGAGATTCTGAGAAGCAGGCAGTGAGGTTTCTGCCCTTCAGAAGCTTTGAGGCTAACAGAGGCGGCTGGTCTGCACGAGAACCTGCAGAGAACTGGGCACACTCGCACCCTAGGGGAGTAATTCGATTGTGTGGCTCTGCTTGAAGCCCCATGATTATTTGGATGTAAGCATAAGATATTTTAATGAAAACGTAAATTAAGGTCATAAATATTTCTGATTTCAAAGATATGCACGCTATACATTTAAGATAAAACAACACAGGATGAACACGAAAGGTCACATGCAAACCCTATATAGTTTATAGATAGGAGGCCCTTTTGGGGAGGGGAGCTCCCCAAGGATGGGGGACCCTCTCAGGGGAATCTCAACTGGACATTCCTGGAGAAGCAGTGATGGGGGATGTAGGGAGCGAGGTGGGGGCAGAGCAGGTGTGGGGCCGGCCCCTCCCTTACTGCCAGCCTCCCCAGGGGCTCTGAGGGATTTGGGGGCAGGAATCCCTGCCAGGAGCTGCTGGAGAAGGAGCGTAGGAGATACAGGGCTGGGTGGTCCCGAAGAGAAACACACAGGACTGGCGGCCAGGACGGAAGGGTCCACAGTAAGATAGGGAGAGGCATCCGTCTGCTCCTGGGAGGACTGAGACCCTTTGGGTCCTCGGGAAGCCTTTTTAGTGCTTCCTGGCTGTAGAGAGGGAGCAGCCGCAGTGAAGCCGCAGCTGCGCCTGGGCACAGTCCCCCGGGGTGTGTGTGTTCTAACATTCTGGCCGGGGGGAGTGGTGGTGGGTGGATATGGTGGGTGGAGAACTTCCAGATCCTGGGCTTACCTGCCAGCCCACCATTGCACTCAGAGATGAGGCAGCGCCGGCTGCTGGCATTTTCGGCGGTAGGAGGAACTGGCCGCCAACACTTCCCCTCTCTGTGGGATTCCTCCCAGTTGGTTCACTTGAGCCACATGTTTCTGATTTTCATTTCTCCCTTTGCCAGGGGAGCTGGAAAGGGGACAACAGAGCAGAGCGGGCTGAGTCAGGTTCCCGCACCATAATTAGAAGGGAGATCAGGGCTTGCTGTGGTGATAGCAGGGAGATTAAGGGGCCAGGCCCAGCAAGTCTGAGGGCCTGGTATGCTCCTGCCTTCTCTTTCTTCTCCCCACAGACTTAGTCACCTGTCTTATCAGTCCTGCCTCCTTATTACTGCAAATCCACTAACCCAGCCCCCCTTCCTGGTCTGGGCCACTGTCAGTTCTCCCTGGGATTTCTGGGACTGCCTCCTGGACTGGACTTTAGCAACCCCCCAGCCGTCAGTTCTCGGCAGTATAGCTGCAATTGTCTCTGGAACATGCACTGACTACATCTCTCCTTTGCTTAAAACCTTTCCACGGCTTCCTGTATGCTCTGAGGACAACTTTCAAACTCCTACTTGGTCTGTGGTCCTTTCTCGGTCCTTCTCGCCATACCTGGTGACGTATAGTGATCTGTTCATTATTTGTCCTACACCCCGAGAAGCCTCTCTGCCTTTTCTCGCTAACCCTGTTACACATTCTCATGCGGCTGTACTGGCCTTCTTAGCGTTCCGTAAGCCTGCCATGTAGCTCTTGTCTCTGTCCTCTGCCTGCAGCACATGCTACTCCCCTGGCCAACTTCTTCCTTTTTTTTTTTTTTTTTTTTAATATTTTATTTATTTATTTATTTGCCAGAGAAGAGATCACAAGCAGGCGGGGGGGCCGGGGAAGCAGACTCCCTGCTGAGCAGAGAGCGTGATGCGGGGCTCGATCCTAGGACCCTGAGATCATGACCTGATCATGACTCGAAAATGCCAGCAACCTGAGCCAAAGGCAGAGGCTTAACCCACTGAGCCAGGCAGGTGCCCCTCCCTGGCCAACTTCTAACAGCCTTCAGGTCTTGGCTGAGCTGTGCTTCTTACCTCCCCAGGAGCAGGTTGGGTGTTCTCCTCCCATAACACCCTTTGTTCCCTCGCAGTGCCCAGTCACATGGTTTGTTGGTTGTGGATGCTCCTGCCTGTTTTCCACACTGCACTGAGAGCTCTGAGGCCAGGAACCAGTCGTCTTCTCCGTGACTCTCTAGTGGCTCATTCGGGATCTGGCTGTCTAGGCAGTCACCAGTGCGGGATGTTGAATGAACGTGGGTGTTCAGCAGGCTGTTCCGGCGCTGGGAAGTACAGGGCTCACTATGGAAGCCCCAGAGGGTAGCGAGGACAGTGAGGAGGTAGAAACTTGGGGCTTCTGTTTGGTGATTGACCTTTTCTTCTCCACCTCTCCCCCCACCTTCTAAAGGGACTGGACAGGGTGGCTTTGGGTGAGTGAGATGATACACAAGGGACAGAAAATCAGACTGCTAAGGTGGTGACCACATGTGAGTCTGCCTGTCTGGCCTTAGGTATTTATGCGTGTATGTGTTGATTTAAAGTGTAGAGAGAAAACGGTGTTCAGAAGGGGGAAAAAGTCCATTCCCACAAAGGACAGATTGGGTCCCCCCACCCCCACCCCAACGCCATACCTGGTGACATATAATGATCTGTTCATTATTTGTCCTACACCCCCCTCTGGAAAATGCAGTCTGTCTTGAGTGCTGTATCCTCTGTCTGCACCTGTACCTGATACAGAGCTGGGGCTTAGTAAATATTGGTGTTGTAAGCGAATGGGTGCATGATACTTTTGTCTTACATTGAGGCAGGGATGCTCCTTTTTATTTTCTGGAAGGAAGCCCACGTTGCACTTATGCCTGTAGGCTACGTCCCTGGAAGTGGACCTGTCAGGGCAAAGGGAGTGTGTGTTTAATATTTCTATAGATGTGACGGAACTGCCCTCCAGGAAGGGTGCATCGATGTATGACCCCCACCAGAGGTATGTGAGTGCCCGTTTCCCGAGTTCCCGGCCAGAGGCAGGCATTAATTAGCACGTGCTCAGTTCTCAGCCAACCGAGGGAGAGATCTGGTCCCTAGAGCAGGGCCGAGGCCATAGGAGGCTTGTAGGCACAGAGCTGTGCCACACTCCCAAGTGTCCAGGGCAGGTAGGTCCTCTGGGCCCTTCGAGCCTCAAGGAGAGGGAGAGAGTGCAGGTGTGCATCTGAGAGGCTGCCGAGAACTTGCAGTCCTGGAGCCGGGCTCTGAAAATGGGCACGGCCTGGAAAAGGGGTCTGTGGCCAGACCCAGGGCTTCTGGTAGAGTTACCGAAGTTCGCCAGTGAACATGTGGTGTTTGGGGATTGGCTCCAGGAAGATGCAGCTGCCTGTGGGGGCAGGAGGCCTGCCTGCCACGGACATCTCTGCTGGATGGGGCTTGGGTCTTAAAAAAACTGGGCCTGTTTCAGTGTTGTGGAAGAACAGACAGGGAGAAGAAACATGCGGAGAGGTAGGAGCTGGCATTTATTAGCCCTTCTTCTGTGCTAGGCCTCGGACTGAGAAGAACTTAACACATGAGGGGCAGGCACTCTCGTGAGCCCCATTTTCTAGAAGGGGAAATGGAGGCTCAGAGAAGGCCGATGACCTGCCTCAGATCATGCAGCAAGTAAGTGGCCGAGCCCGGCCTGGAGCTCAGGCTGTCCCAGCCTGTAACAGTGGAGCACTTGGGGAGAAGCCAGGGTTGAGCCCTGCTCTCAGGGCTTTGGCACAGGACTTCTGGAACATGGTCAGGGGCCAGGATCCTGCCTCGAAGGCCGTTGGCCCAGTGTCTCCAAAAGACCTGTTGACGGACCAGAGCAGACTGGGGTAGCCCATGCCAGCAGACGGTGTGAAGTGGTTGGCAGGGGCCCTGGGTCATGTCTGTGGCATGTCTCGCTCACCCTGGGCAGACTCCAGTGGGACGCTTGGTCCCCGCGGTGGGGGTTGGGTGGTAAAGCTTTTGCATTGGAGCGGGAGCTGAGCTGAGCCACCCACTCTTGTCCCTAAGCTCCCGAAGTAGCTTCCTACGCCTCCCAGAGACAGATGCTCTGGTAGAAATAGTGAGACACCACCTCCACCAGCAACCTAGGGGACAGCACCTGCCTCGGGGTGGGGGAGAAGGAGCCCGGAGCTCTTCGTGCCTCCATCCCCCACTTTCATCCCCTATCTGACTTCTCCCCAAAAGGCAGGGTCCAAGTTACCCATTTTAATGTCAAGGGTTAAGGACTCCTCCTCAGCTCTTTCATGGTGGGTCACATGGCAGGGGACTCTGGAAACAGATCCAGCATGCCCTGTCGCTGCTCCATTGAACCCTGGCTCAGGGTGTTCACGCCTGAAGAAGTGGCCGCTGCATGTCATTGTGGGGGTGGGGGCTGGAGCTGATTGTCCTTGCGTGAGCGAGGGACACGCGTCAGTGAGCCTGAGCCCTGCTGTCTTCCTGTTCCCTTCTGTCCCCCCCAGGCTCAGGTGGCTTTCCTCCAGGGAGAACGGAAAGGGCAAGAGAATCTCAAGACGGACCTGGTGCGGCGGATCAAGATGTTGGAATACGCGCTGAAGCAGGAAAGGTGAGCCCTGCCACCCCGGGTCAGTCCCAAGCGGGAGGCTCCGGAGGCCGCCTGCAGTGCCTTCCAGCCTGGGGAGGTTTGGAAACCGGCGTTCCGTTCCCCGTCGCCCAGTACTCTGTGGTTCTAACACAGGGGGACAGAACAAGACACGGTAGATGGAGTCAGGATCGGCACTAGTAACAACATTCATAGCGTTGATGGCCCCACGGAAGACTCATTACCTCACTGACCCCTCCCAGTCCCCTCATGGGGACAGGGGAAGCTTCCAGAGGGGGAGGACTTCTTCTGGGACTTCTGGAGCTGGGGTCGCACCCCAGACTGCCGGACTTCGAAGAGTGGGTTCTGCATAATGCTGTGTGTGGTGCCTCTACCACCACTGTGGCTTCCTAAAGGTGGGGGTTGGGGGGTGGGGGTCGGCTCATCTTTAGCAGTTGGGGAGCGGACTGTGGGAGGCCCTGGGATCTGGGACCCCTGATTTGAGGGCTGGCCCTGTCTATTCCTCTGCGTCTGTCATCATTAATCATCTGCTCTTCTAGGGCCAAATACCATAAATTGAAGTTTGGGACGGACCTGAACCCAGGGGAGAAGAAATCAGAACCGGCAGAACAAGGTGCCCACCCCCAGACCTGCCCATCTGGCCCACCCCACCAGACCGAGCTCAGCGTGGTGGCGCCATGCCAAGTTGGGCCACCTCTTTGTACTGTGCTCCACAGAATGCAGTCTTGACCTGGGAGCTGGGGAGGGCGTGAACTTCACTCTCAGTGCCCCCTGCATGGGCTGCTCTGCAGGGCCCCTGAGTGGGGAGGGGGCTAGATAGTGATGAAGAAGGCCAGTCCTGTCTGCTGTCCCTCTGACACAGATGGACACTGTCCCTAACATTCTAAGCTCCTTGTTCACCAACAAGTGGGTAGGGCAGGTGTTCCAGGTAGAGGGACACGTGTATAGAAGCGTGGCAACAGGAAAGAGGGTGGTGTGTTAGGGGATGGGGAGTTACTGGGTGTGGCTGGAACACAGTGCAGGACAGTGGAGGTGAGGGACTGGCGACCCATCAAGGCCTTCAGGGCTGGGTTAACAGGGATGTTGTTCTTCATATCAGACCCCTCCCACCAGGATGGGAGTCCCACGAGGGCAGGGCTCTTTGTAGCTCAGACACCCAGCCAGGTGCCTGGTAAATGCCCAGTAAGTAGCTCATGAGTAAAATGAACAGATGATCTCATTTAATCCTCGCAAGAATCCTAAATGCTAGGTGCTGCTGTTATTAACTGTTCCTCTCGGAAGGGGAAGCTGAGGCTCAGAGAGGTAAACCACCTTGCTCAAGGTCACACAGCTGGTGAGCGGCAGAGCCTGTCTCGAAGCATAGAGTCCGCTCTGCCTGCGCTCTCAGAACGGGGCCAGCTCCCCGTATGGCAGAGTAACATAAGCTGGTGGGATCTGAAGGAAGGCTGGGGGGTGGTTTGGGGAATGACTTCAGGAGAGTAGAGGGTGTGGAGGGGTGAGGGTAGGTTTCACATGCCCTCAGGAAGGGACTCGGCAGGACGTGTGACAGTGACTGAGGAGGGTTTGAAGGGAGGAAGGTGAAGGAGGTGATGGGTACCCAGCGCTCCCCGAAGACAGCTTGCCTCTCTGTCTCCACTCTGCAGTCTCCAATGGCCCTGTGGAGTCGGTCACCCTGGAGAATAGCCCGCTGGTGTGGAAGGAGGGGCGGCAGCTTCTCCGACAGTGAGTGCGCAGGACAGGGGTGCTGGGGTGGGGCAGGGAGAGGGACGTGTTTGGCTGGAGATAAGCCTGAAGACTCTGCAGCCCTTCCTGTCCCCCCTTGGGGTGGGACTGTGGACTGTCAGGACCCCTGTTGGTCACACTGTGGGTGGAGCCCAGCCTGGGAGGGAGGGCACACTTGCTGCAGGAGGCAGGGTGGGGGGTGGGGGGGCTCTCTACTCTTGGGAAGTGACCCCAGATATCGCTCATTTTAAAAAAAAAAAAGGTGTTATGTTTTACTATTAAAGAGACCCATGTGTTTTAGAGAATGCAAGAGTTATTGGGAAACACAAAGAAAATCACTCATAATTCCACCACCCAAGGAATCTCATGCCCCTGTAAACATTTTGGCGACTCTGGTGGGGCTGTGTGTGTGTTTTATAAAAGCAGGTGTGTGTTTCTCTGTGTCTTCTACTGCCTTGTTTTCTCAAAGTGCTGTGGACGTCCTTCCACATAATTTAGTTAGCTTGCATCATCGTAAGAGCTGTGGGGTCGTCTGTCCCATGGATGACCGTCACCTTCCGTAGCCAGTCACTGCTCAGACATCATCTCATTGAAGATGCTTCCATAGCATGACAAGCACCAGGAAGGTGTTTGTCCCTATTCCCGCTTTCCCTAAGCCAAGTGTCCGGAAGCTTGCTAGCTGACGGTGTGTGCCAGCCTTAACGATGGAACGGTTCTATAGGCAGCACTTGCCGGGGTGCCTGTTACTGCTGCGTACGTGCATTGATGCCTGGTGGAAATTCCCACGCAGCAGTATTCCCCTCCAACACAGAAAGGCAGGGAGGGCGTGTGCTGGCAGGAGATGACACAGCTGGTAAGTGAGGGGGTCTGAGATGTGACCTTGGGCACTTGGCCCTCAGAGCCCAAGCTCTTCACCACCGTGTTCCCCTGCCTCTCCTCGGCCCCAGGCAGGCACGCGGGGTGACACAGCAGGTGAGGGCAGGTGTGCTCCAGCCTGTGAGAGGTGGATTCAGGGGTCCCAAAGGGACCAGGTCATGGTAAATGTAAAAGGCTTCTGAAGGGCCGGATATCCATAATTAATTTTTTTTCCCTGTTTGTAACTTTTAGACCTGTCCCAGCTAGCTTTCATTGTTTGAAATTGTGAAAGTAATAAATGCTCATTTGTAGAAGCGAGTAGAGTGAACTGTAAAGGTCGCTCTTACGTCTCTAATCCCTTATTCCAAAGGTCCAAGGTCACTGCTGGTGCACCGAGTATGTATCTTTCCAGGCCTCATGGGGGGCACGTTTCAAATATGTGTTTGCGTGTGGCCTGTACTTGTACACACGTTAACTCTTGGTTTTTTTTGTTTTTTTTTTAGTTTTTTAAATAAACATGAATTGTGTGGCTCTCATAACAGGATTTTTGTTAAGCTGCTTATTGTGGCCATCTTGGCCCTGTGCCTCTGTTATTTTCTGCTTCGTGTCCCCATCAGTCATTTGCGGCCACAGTCGTCCGCAGTGGGCATGTAGCGTGGCTCCTGTGTCTTGGCTTTTCCGTACGGCATCCCCACTGGCATCTGTGTGACCGCATTGTGCCTGTATGTAAAGGTTTACCCTGGAAATAGACTTGAAAGTGACGCATTGGGGACTGGGGTGTGCTTATTTAAAACTCAGGCATGTAGTCTTAAATTGCTTCTCCAAAAAGCCTGTCCCCGTTTGCCTCAGCCCCTGTCGGATATAAAGAAACCAGGAGACACCCGAGCTGCCCTGGTTCTGTCTCCCTGCAGGTACCTGGAAGAGGTGGGCTACACGGACACCATCCTGGACATGCGCTCCAAACGCGTGCGCTCCCTCCTGGGCCGCTCGTTGGAGCTCAACGGGGCCGTGGAGCCCAGCGAAGGGGGGCCCAGGGCCACGCCAGGTCCCGGGGGGCTCAGCGGTGGGGAGTCACTGCTGGTGAAACAGATCGAAGAGCAGATCAAGAGGTGAGCGCTTGGTGCGTCCTGACAGGTCTGGTCCTCTGTTGCCCCTCCTCCTGGTGATGGCCAGTGTCATAAAGTCAGCAGTGCTCCCGGGTGCTGCGGTGGCCACTTCCTTCCTGAAGCGTACTGTGGGCTGGTTTGTTCCAGAGCCCTCAGTCCCTTCGCTGTGGGATCCTTGGATCCTGTTCTGGGTCCCCCTGCGTGTCCTCTCCCATGGCATCGTGTTCATGCCCATATCATGCCGCAGCTCATGCCCAGCCCAGCCCCCCTCCGGAGGCTTAGGCCTTACGCTGCTTAGTACATGGAGTGTCTCAGCACACGGAGGTCGGCCCTGGGTAGTGCGCCGGGGTCCAGTGGGGAGCCAAAATGCATGGCCGCCGGCCCAGGGGCTTTTCCTTGTTCCTTCTCTTTTCCGTAGTTGTTACTCGTCAAAACAAGTCATTTAATGATTGCTGATGTTCAGTGCTGCAGGGAAAGGTGGAAAGGAGGAAGGACAGGGACATGGGCAATGGTGAGGGGCATTCTTCACGGAGGTGACAGTGGGCAGAGAACCACAGGAAAGGGGAGAGGAGGCCACACAAGTATTAGAAGGAGAATGTTCTAGGCAGAAGGAGTGATGATTGTTAGGGTTCTACTTGGCACGTTTAGGAACCCACAGCGAGTGAGCACATGGGGCTTGTGGTCTGTGGTGAGGTTGAAATCTCGGGAGTCAGATCAAATGGGGCTGGAGCGGCCGCGATAGGCAGTTTGGAGTCTGCGAGTTGTGGGAAGCCCATGGTTTTGAGCAGGGGTGTGACACAGTCCGATGTGCTGGTTGGCTTGGAGAAGGAGGGTCCCTGGGGCCAGAGCGGGAGCCTCCTGTGTCTGCAAGATGTGGTGGATGCGAGTGGCGGAGGGCCTCTCCGCAGGTCTGCTTTTTAAAGAAATGGATGTGGGGGAAAGGAAGGAAGCGAGGGGGTGGCTCTGGGGTTTGGTCCAAGCAACAGGAGTGGCGTTGATTACAGTGGGGAGGGTGAGGGGTGGAAGGAATAGCAAGGGGCCTGTCCGGGGCAGGTGGTTTGTGGTGGTGGGTCACCCCCAGAACAAGTGATGAGCCGCCAGCCTGGAGCTCGACCGGGGAGCGTGGGGGGAGCGCTGCAGTCTGAACTCCCCTCCAGTTCACCAGCGTGCAGGTGGGATCTGAAAGCTGGAGGCATAGCACAGGAGGCTGAGTGGGCACAGCCAGCGTTGGGGAGTGGGGGGGACCTGAGCATACGTGCTCCGCCAGGAGGCTGTGCGCATGGTGGCTGGGGAGGGAACACCCGAGAGATCTGTCCTCCGAGCAGTGACTGTGAGCAGTTGGCAGGAACCGTTTAGAGGACCGACCTAGTGGCAAGAAAGATAGATGTTTCATTTATCTGAACTTCGAATTGCACCTGCGTTTCTACCTTGGACTCAGGTTTGGCAGATATGTCCTTTGCTAAGATTTGTCATACGGTTGGAGGCATTGGACAGTCGGCCAGGAGTGAAAACGGGAGGCCATCTGTCAGTCAGGAGGGGACAGGCTCATTGACGGCGAGGCTGGCAGTAGGGGCGCAAGCATTTGCGAAGTGACCAGTTCCTCTTTCCCGCCGGGCGTGTCTGCCACTTGTCTGACCTGCGCCGGGGTTTGCCCGGGCCGTGGGAAAGTGGGCTGTCAAGTCAGTGGTGCTTTCTTGGCTGCTCTCCTGACTCAGCACTGGCTCAGCACGTGCCCACGGATGCATGGTCGGGTGGGGGCTCGTGCTCCGGGCCTCAGAGCCCAGGGAGGAGGGGCCCGGTGTGGGGTCCGAGCGAGGGTGTTCTGGTTGGGGTGAGTGTGTGTCAGGAGGAGGCTGGGACCGGTGCCCCCTGTGTGATTGGGGTCCAGGCTCCTGTGGGGTCACAAGGGTCTAGCCCTTGTGACTCAGCCCTCTTAAGAGTGGAGTCCAGGCTCTGGCCATGGCCCCTCGGCACCCTCCCATCTGAACTTTGACACCTAGTGGGACTAATGCCCCCCTCTGCCCCCATGTCGTGGGCAGGAATGCGGCCAGCAAAGATGGCAAAGAGCGCATGAGTGGCTCGGTGCTGGAGCAGATCCCCTTCCTGCAGAACTGCGAGGACGAGGACAGCGACGAGGACGATGAGCTGGACGGCACGCAGCACAGGAAGCCGCGGGTGAAGGTGCGCCCCCTCCCCTCTGCCCTCCGGGGGCACAGAGTTGCCCCTGAGGGTGCTCTCTGGGCTCCCTTCATGGCCCGGTCTGTGTGACCTGACTCTGTACCTTCCCAGGGTCCCTGGCCCCTCTCGGCCAAGCCCCTGCCTCAGTGCTGTGTCAGGGCCCGCCTCTCCCTCCCCACCCATCTTCTCTGGTCCTCCCTTCAGCTCACACGTTCCCCAGAGGCCTGGACCTTCCAGCCTGGGCTGGCCATGCGCTGCCCTCTCACAGCGCGCTCCATTGGCCTAGCCTCATCACTGTTGTGCTGAGATATTGTTGGTGTGGCTGTGGCTCTCTGTCTTCTCCCTCAGTAGACCGTGAGCTCTGCCAGGCAGCGACTGGGGGGTTTCCTTGCTCTTCTCTCCCCAGCACCCAGAATGCATGTGGCGGGGCCCTGGGTTCAGTCTGGGGCCAGGATGGGGGTCCCATGGGGACTTTGTAGGCGCGAGTGTCCTGTCTGCTCTTGTGTCAGGACCTAAGCCCAGGGCCACCCTGCAGGGTAGAGTGCAGATCTAAGCGTGGCTTCACGGTAATGGCTTCCACTGTGCTTCACCCCTGCTTCTCAGCTTCCCGAGCCACCGTGCTGCTGCTGTTCAGTGCCACTAGCCTGAGGCATGGCCTAGGCTGCTCTGGCCAATAAGCGTCAGTTTGGGCCTTGTGGGTCTAGCCCTGAGCCAGCAGTGGCAACGTGGAGACAGAGGTCCAGTCCCTGGCTTGGCGGAGCTTGTGGCCAGCGGCATGCCCATGCAGGGACCCTGTGTGTGGCCTTCCCATCAGAACCCCTCCCTGCCTCCTTCCGCCTCACCATAGCACCCCTCCTCCAGGCAGCCCTCTCTGACCTCTCACCTAGACCACTCTGGGTCCACCCTGCCTGGTGCCCCATGGCTGTGTGGGACCAGCCCTGTCTCCAGTGTCCCCAGTATGGCTAAGCACAGGGTCCCGCCTGGTATGGGTGCTCAGGGAACACACAGAGCCAGCGTGCTAGAGCTGGGTTATGGGAAAGTCGGGATGGCGCTGAGTCTGGGCCTCTACCCCTGTTCCTGCTCCTTCCCACCCCTGTTGGGATTTTCACTCCTTTCTCAGTCCTTACCTCATCCTCATCTGGGAAGCCTGCCCGCTCCTCTCTGCTCCTCCCAGTGGAGACGATCGCTGGCTTTCCGTGCTCTCTTAGGCCTTTGTCTGTCACCGTTCTTGTCCCGCGGGCCCAGTGGGGTGGCTTATTGTGCAGGGGTCACGAGCCTCCCCAGGCCCCCTCTCACCTGCAGAGCTACAGTGATCAGGCTGATTCCAAAGGCCTGTGAGAGTGGCCGTTGGTCTGGCACTTTGGGCATGTGATTCTGTCTCAGCTGCAGTTTCGGAATCCCTGCCTCTGGGTTGTTAAAGATTTAATTAACATGAATTCATGCCCAGAACGCCCTTTGCTACGCTGGGTCTGGCTGCACCGAGTGCTCAGGGATGGCAGCGTGAGCCGAGCCGGGCACAGCGGGCAGAACAGGGTTACTCAGGAACCCTGTCTTGTGGACCCGGGAGGATGCCTGTTACACTGCCATGCTCCTCTTGAGCCCGAAGCCCCCATTGCCTCTCCGGGCATGGTGGCTGAACCTGGACCCTGGCTCTTCCATGGGGAAGGAAGGGCAGGTCACTGTGTCCTGTCCCTCTCCCTCCTGTCCTCCCACAGAGGCGGGCCTCTGCAGTCCTGGCTTGGACTGCTGAGCCTGTGAGAGGGTGAGCCGCGCCCTCGAGGAGCTTGTGGTCTGAGTGTGGCTGGTCCTGGGGGTACCCGGGCCTCGGTCCAGTTAGGGAACGCTGAGGAGGGACAAGCTTCCCCTGAAGAGGCGGCGTTTGAGGCGGGGGTGGACAGAGCCCCAGTGTAGGGAGGGGGTATGTTCATAAGCCAACACTTGAAGCAGAAGTCAGCATTCGAAACTGTTAGTGAGAATTCTGGGGTTCCCTTAAGCCATTTTCTGCAGTCTCTGAGGTTCTGAGAACACAGCTCCTGGGTGGCCCTTTGTGTATGATGTGGTGACATCAGGCGGAACACGTCACTGTGGAAGGCTGTGCGTGAAAGGCATCCATGTGGGGAAGTGCGGGTGCCATGCCGCCCCAAAACCCCAAGTCTGAGCGGGGGTCCCAGTGCACACATCGAGGCACTCGGGAGGATGGGTTCCTAGCGCTGGGGCTGGCAAGGAGCTGCCTCTGAAGGCGCCCAGCAGGGGGAGCACGGCAGCCCTGAGTGTACTGAGGGGGGCCCTGTGGGAGGGGGCAGCGCTGGCGCCCAGCAGGGGGAGCACGCGGCCCTGAGTGTACTGAGGGGGGCCCTGCAGGGGGTGGGGGGGGCGCTCTGGGAGAAGGGAAGCGGGGCCGCCCCTGGTGCAGGACGCTTCTGAGCAGGGCAAAGCCAAGGCCGGGAGCCCTGGCTTCTCTGCCCTGGAAACCCGTTGGGCTCAGGCTCCCAGCCAGAGCCTCCTGACCTGTCTGGCTTTTTCCATGTGCAGCTGCCCTCCAAGGCCCTGGTGCCTGAGATGGAGGACGAGGATGAGGAGGATGACTCTGAAGACGCCATCAATGAGTTCGATTTCTTGGGCTCAGGAGAGGAGGGGGAGGGCTCCCCGGACCCTCGACGGTGCACTGGAGAGGGGACCCACCACGAGCTGGGTAAGCGGCGGGTTTCCTGGCCAGCCTTCCTCACCGGGCGAGGTAGGGGCGCACGCAGCCCCCGGCAGCTGCTTCCTGCTCCGGAGTCTCCACCGGACGGATACGCTTCCTGAGAGGAGGCTGGCCCAGGAGAGCAGGAGGCCCATACCGTGGTGGCCAGGCCCTCACCCCTTCCCTGGAAAATCCCTGCAGGGGTGCAGCAGCCCAGCTCTTCCTGGAGTGGGGCCTCCAGCCCTCCCTGAGAGTGGCTAGTCCTTGGTGGCCTGCAGGGAGGAAAAGGATGAGGACCCTGTGGGGAGAGGCAGACAGGGCAGGGCCGCACCTTCCTCCTGCCCCGTGACTCTGAGCTGCGAGGCCCTCAGTGGTCACGTAGGATGGCTAGGGACTGAAAGGCTCCTGCCATGCTGGGACTGACAAGAGCCCCAGCTCAGTCTGTCGTCTCCGCCCATCCCCCACTCCCACCTTGAGCCCTCTGTGGGACTAGCCCTTCCTGGCTGCCCCACATTTGCAGGAGGGGAGGCTGGTGGCTGGGGTGGGCTAGTGGGCAACTCCAGCCCTTTGCTTTTGTTCCCCCAGAAAGCCGGCGGGTCAAACTCCAGGGCATTTTGGCCGACCTTCGGGATGTAGATGGGCTGCCCCCTAAAGTGACTGGTCCCCCTCCTGGCACACCCCAGCCCCGGCCACACGAAGGTAAGAGGCCCCTCCCCAAAGCCCGGTCCCCTGGGGCCCACGGCAGAGGGGGGCTGCAGAGCTAAGCCCAGAGCTTCTGTGGCCTCAGGGTCAGAGCCTGGCCTCTAGTCTGCAGCCTCCCTGTCGCAAAAGTTCGTCTGTCTGTCTGTCTCCCTTTTCTCGTCTGTCCTGCCCTGTCTGTCCGTCTGTCTCTCCCTGTCTCTTTCTTTCCAGCTGTGATTCTTGATCTTGTGCTCTCCCTGTCTCTCTGACTTCTTGCTTATCTCCCTTTCTGCCTCTTTCTGTCTTTCTCTCTCTCTCCCTGCCCCTCTCTGCCCCCTCCCTCCCCTACCCCTACCAGGTTCCTTTGGCTTCTCCTCAGACGTTTTCATC
Organism: Mustela erminea; assembly: GCF_009829155.1. Lineage (NCBI taxonomy): Eukaryota > Metazoa > Chordata > Mammalia > Carnivora > Mustelidae > Mustela > Mustela erminea. The sequence continues at coordinate 3,202,750 of NC_045632.1, read as the reverse complement.
ATGGACACTATCGGGGGCGGGGAGGTGAGCCTGGGGGACTTGGCAGATCTCACCGTTACCAACGACAACGACCTCAGCTGTGATGTAAGTTCTGGGGTCGTCCCCCCCCCCCCGCCGTGGGTCCTCACTGGGTGTCCCGCATCATGCCTGCTCTCGCTGAGCTCTGACTGGGTGCCCTGCCTGCGCTTGGCCCCCTTGTGGGAGGGTGCTGTGAGGTCATTCGGCAGCTCGCCCTGGTTTACCAGGAGTTGTGGACATGGCTGGGGGGTGCAGGGCTTGAGGGGCTTCCTGAGGTGCGGGACCTGGTGCCCGGCTCCTGCATGTGCTGCACCCTTCCACCCCGGCTTATGTGCGTCTGGCATCCAGGCCCCCCACAGGCTCAGTGCAGGGCGAGGGGGCAGCATCTGAGGAAGGGGGCCGTGGGGCGGCACAGCGCAGGGAAGATGGTCTGTTGGGTGGGGGACGGTGGGCACTGAGCTGACTTGTGCAGTCAGAAACCGCAAGAGCAGGTGCGAGCGGGGCCGGTGGGCAGAAGGGCCAGGAAGGAGGTGTCAGGGCCAAGTGTTCGGAGCCCAGCACCCGCAGCGGGCCCTCTGGCCATCTGGGATTCTGTGTGTCAGGTGTGCGTGTGTGTTTCCCCGTGGCAGAACAGCTGCCACAGCCCTTAGCCAGATCTTGAATACTTGGTGACCCCAGCAAGGTTGGGGCACGGCTGTGGGATGCCCGGAAGGCGGGCTTCCAGGGTGTAGGCTTTGGGCAGGGGTGTGCCCGTGAGGGCATACCCGCACAGCGGCGGAGGCTCAGGGGTGACGGCACAAGTGGGGACCGTAGGGGGTGGAGTCCACGTGAAGGGGTTGGTCAGGTGTGAATCCCATGTTGGGGCAGGACACCGAGTCTCTCCTGACATTGTGCTCGTCCTCTTTGCCAGCTGGTTGCCCCTGGGTTCCCCCCCAGAGAGTCCACCACTGTCCACCAGGGCCTGGGCAGTGTCTCTGGCACACACACGCACCCCTCCCCCGCAGGTCACTGGTTCTGCTCCCCATTCTCCTCCCACTGTGTGGACCTGTCCCCATTTCCACTCCCCAGCATGTGCTCTGCGTGCCCTTCTCTTTCCCTGAGAGGCTTTTCTCGACCCCTTAGCCTTCCTCAGCCACCCACATCTTCCCCGGTCCGCGTCTTTTCCCTGCTCTAAACCCTCCTAGGCTCTCTCTTTCCCTCGGGGTGAGATGCAGGTTCCCGGACGCAGCTCCGGCCTCAGCTCTGGCCACTCGCTCCCTTGCTCTCTGTGACCCGGGCCTCCTCTCAGGCTCCAGACCCGCGCTGGCAGCTGCGGGGACTTGGCACACGTGGTGTCCTTCCTCAGTCAACTCGCCTGATCTGGTTAAGGCCTGCTCCTTTGGTGTCTTCTCAGGAAAGCCTCACTGACGGCCACAGAGCCAGCCAGCCAGGCTGCTTGGGCACCTCTTCCCGGTCCGTTTTTAATTCCTAGCGCTGCTCGGAGTTTATAGTCCCGGGCACTGGGGGGCCGATCTGACAGTCTTCCCCGAGCCCCCTCTGAACTGACTGTCTGCCCCGAAGGCAGCTCGTGCCTGCACTCTGTAGGACTCAGTGAGCGAGGGGGGCTGCAGGCGGGGAGCCCGGGGCTGGAGGCTGTTTGGGGGTGCTCCACGGGGCTCTGGCTGATTTGACATCCTGGATGCCAGTCTGTGTCTGCGGGAATGTGGGGGCACTGAGGCAGCTCCCCCCCTTGGCCCAGCTCTCTGACAGCAAAGATGCCTTTAAGAAGACATGGAACCCCAAATTCACTCTCCGCTCACACTACGATGGCGTGCGCTCCCTGGCTTTCCACCACAGCCAGTCTGCCTTGCTCACCGCTTCTGAGGACGGCACGCTCAAGCTGTGGAACCTGCAAAAGGCTGTCACAGCCAAGAAGTGAGGGTGCAACCGAGGGCTGGGAGGGGGATCTGGGTTCAGGGTGAGGAGGGGCTATTGGTAACGCTGGGCTTCCTTCCGCAGGAACGCTGCGCTCGATGTGGAACCTATCCACGCCTTCCGGGCTCACAGGTAGGGCAGTGCCCCTGAAGGGAGTCTGTCCCCTGGCCTGCCCACTGCTACCTCAGGGGGGCCCTCTGCACACGCACCCCATTGCTCCTGGTGCTCTGCAGACTGAGGTGCCCCATAGCTGGTTCTCAGCCTAGCCTTTGGAGTTGGAAACGGGCCTGAGGAGATGGGGGAAGGCAGGCCTGGGGGGAGGACAACCAAAGCCCCAGATGCTGAATTCCTTTTGGCCATCCTTGAAAAATCTGGCATAGGGCTTGAAGGTCCCATGCAGGGGGCCTGGGGAGGGGTGAGATTGAGTGTTTCATCGCCCCTCCACCACCTGTGCGTCCTGCAGGGGCCCTGTGTTGGCAGTGGCCATGGGCAGCAACAGTGAGTGCTGCTACAGTGGGGGGGCAGACGCCCGCATCCACAGCTGGAAGATTCCAGACCTCAACATGGACCCCTACGATGGTTACGGTGAGGACAGCTCCCTCCACCCACCTGCTCACTGTGTCCATGGGAGCCCCTGCATTCCCCCTGCATCCCCCTGTGCCTGACCGTGCGCCCCAACCCAGGGGAGCATGGAGCAGAGTGTTTATTTCGTGATGGGGGTCGGACAGGCTGAGGCAGGAAAGAGATGGCCTGGGGGGACTGCCTCCCAGGGGATCTGGGGGGTGAGCTACCCAGCCCATGCACGGCGGGCTCTGGCGGTGCCTTCTGGGGGCTGAGCGCAGGGAGGTGGCAGCAAGAAGTCGAGCAGGGAAAGGGGAAGTTAGTTGGGCGGGGCTGTAGGGAATCTGCACGATCCTTGGTATACCTTTAACAGCTAAGTGCAGAAGTGACCACACTCGTTTCTGTTCAGTGTCTGTCCCGTCCCTGGTGACGGTTCTTTCAATAACTCTCTTAATGACACACACGGCTGTGTGGCATTTTGTCAGGTGGAGTTTAAAGGTCTGTATCTCCCCTTGAGGATCTTACGCTGTTTTCCTCAAAAACGGTCCCCACCCTGTGAAAGGTCAGGGGTCAGTCCCAGGGAGTATGCGCTCTGGGCTAGGCAAGCTGCCCCACACTGGGGGTCGGCGGGGCCTGAACAGAGCGGTCTGTGCGGACTTGAGTGACCAGGGAGGCAGGGCTTGTGCCTGGGGCCGGGCCAGGGGGGTGGTTAGGGGGGTTGGGGAGGGCTGCAAGGAGCATGGCCGGTCCAACTCGGAGGGTCCAGACTGCAAAGGGTCTGGGGACCCCAGAGCTACCATTGTCCCTTCTCCCCTTAACTGAGAATCACGTACCAAGCGCCTGTTTCGTGGGTCCTGTGGGGTTGGCAATAAACAGGGGGCATCCCTACGCTCTGAGCTTCCATCCTGGGTTGCTTTTGGAGCCCTCAGATTTTTTCAGAACCGCCAGTGGTCAGAGTATGAGCAGCTGGCTGGTCAGGTTCCTATGGTGACAGCTCAAGGCCATGAGGAAGCTGGGGACAAAGCTGGGCGAATGGGGGGTCCCCAGCCCAGCCACCTGGTTCTCAGTAGAGTTGTGCTCTAGAGCTGGTTAGGTTGAGGCTGGCGGACCTGATATGGCTTGTTTCCTCCCTTCGGTGCGCCTAGACCCAAGCGTGCTGAGCCATGTCCTGGAGGGCCATGGGGATGCTGTATGGGGCCTAGCCTTCAGTCCTGCCTCCCAGCGCCTGGCCTCCTGCTCTGCCGATGGCACCATCCGTATCTGGGATCCCAGCAGCAGCCCAGCCTGTCTCTGTACCTTCCTCACAGCCAGCGGTGAGTGGTGGGACAGGCCTGGAAGGACGGCAACACCTCATGGAGGAGCCTTGTAGAGTTGGAGGCCCCAACAGGAGCATGAGGGCGCAGGCTTCCCAAGTCCTGTCCTGTAGCCCCAGGGCAGGACTGGGTCTGTTAAGCAGCCTTCCCTTCCCTCTGTCCTCAGATCATGGGATCCCCACCTCAGTGGCCTTCACCAGCACCGAGCCTGCCCACATTGTGGCATCCTTCCGCTCTGGCGACACCGTCTTGTATGACCTGGAGGCTGGCAGTGCCCTCCTCTCGCTGGAATCCCGGGGGAGCAGCGGTAAGAGGGGCCCAAGTGCCCAGGGCTGGTGTCTGAGTGCCCGCAGGGCCTCAGTCCCTCCTGTGGCTTTGGTGACCCAACATCCAGTGAGCAGAGGATGGTTTCCATACCTGCTTCGGGGGATCTGGGTGGGAAGGAGAAAAGCCCCAGCTGCCACCACTGTGGCCAGCACGGGGCTCTCAGGAAGGCCAAGGGAAGAGAGATCATCAGGGACTTACCTGTCAGGCGTCTTGGAGGAGTGGGTAGCCTGTGTGGGTGGCTGTTCCCTATCCTGTGCCACCCCTGGGAGGGCGTGGTGCGCGTCTTGCAGATGAAGCACTGTGGTCCCAAGCAGGAGAGCGCCGGGCGGCGGGGCAGGGCTATGGACCATGGTTCTCCTCTTGTCTTTGTCCTGGTCTCCCTGATTTCCCCCATGTTCTTCCCTTCTTGCCTTCTAGGCCCAACCCAGATCAACCAGGTGGTGAGTCACCCGAACCAGCCCCTCACCATCACCGCCCATGATGACAGAGGCATCCGCTTCCTGGACAGCCGGACAGGTGAGGCCCCGCCTTCCCGACCCCCGCTCCCTCATGCCCCTGGGGGGACTGCCCACGTGGCAGGCTCTTGGCATCCAAACTGGGCCTCTGCCTTCCCAGGCAAGGTGGCAAGGAACAGTAACCTGCCACCCACCCTTCCTCCTCAGGGAAATCTGTGCACTCCATGGTTGCCCACCTGGACGCGGTCACCTGCCTGGCCGTGGACCCCAATGGTGTGTTCCTGATGTCGGGAAGTAAGTCGGGACCCTCGGGGCTCCTAAGGAGAGGGTGTGTGGGAGTGGAAGAGGAGGAGACTTGGGCAATGGTCATGGAGGGTTGCTCCAGGGCTCCCTGAGGTGGGGGAGCGGGGGCAGGGGGCCTCTCAGCAAAGCATCCTGCACACAGAGGCGTTTGCCTGCATCTCAGTTCACACAGGTAACCCTCTCGGGTGGGGGTGTCGTGCCTGCCGTGTGGACGTGTTCACAAAAGGGACAGACTTTGGTTACAGCGTAGTGACTTGGGTGCAGAAGTGAAGTTGGGGTCTGGGTCTTGGTCCTCACGGAGTCCTTAGCATTCGGCAGCATGTGCTGTGTGTGGATGCGGGCGCAGAAGCCCAACTCCTGTGCAGCCGGGCCCCAGAAGGATGGGGTGGCACGTGGGCAGATGGAGAAGGGGCTGTAGCTGCCCAGGGAGCTGAAGCTTGTGCACGGCTCATCAGGGAAGCCATGGGCAAGGGGCCTCCTGCCACTCACCTCTGGTCCCCACCGACAGAGCCTGTGGGAGGTGACGAGTGAGCACACGGGATGGGGACCCATTGTGGCCTGTTCTCCATCTGTCCTGTGATAGTAGCAGCTGATGGTAGAGGAAGTGGTCAGTGAGATCGAGTCCAGGAAGGAGAAGCTTTGGGACAAGGCCCAGGGCCCCTCTGTGAGGGACAGACAGAGCCAGCCTCTACCACAGCCGGCCCAGTCTTTCTAACGCCTGAGTCAGGCCGTGTCCGTAGATAGCTCGTGCATCAAGGCCCAGTCCTGTCTGCTCCCCACTCTCGGACCACCCCTCCCCCACCGGCCCAGTGCTCCTACTTGGGCTCCGCCAGCCGTACCCACCTCTCGCCAGTCCTCAGAACCTTCCCTTGGCCCACCCCGCTGTCTCCCAGGCTCTTCCTCCCGATACCCCCTTGGCCATTCTGTTGTCACACTGACCAGGGCCCACAGCACTGCTGAGCCCCTGCAGGATTCGTTCTGCTGTCTCGTTTCCTCCCTGCCACACTGGCATGTCAGCAGCCCCAGGGCAGGGAGCTTGGCCTGGTTGGCCTGGTACGTTCACTGTGCCCCCCAGGGCTGAGTACACAGATGCCCAGTGAATGCTCGGGTGGATGGCGGGGTGGGCATCCAAAGATGGCTGGAGAAGAGGCTGGTCCGTCCAGAGGCTGAGGGTCAGAGGAGCCAGGGTACGTGCCGGGGGACAGCCCTTTCTGCTCCCGCACCTGCACAGGCCACGACTGTTCCCTGCGCCTGTGGAGCCTGGACAACAAAACATGCGTGCAAGAGATCACAGCCCACCGCAAGAAGCACGAGGAGGCCATCCACGCTGTCGCCTGCCACCCCAGCAAGGCCCTCATCGCCAGCGCTGGCGCCGACGCCCTGGCCAAGGTCTTCGTGTGATGCCCGCCTGGCCCCGCCCTGGCCGCCGCGCTGGCTGGGGAGGGGGCCGGGCAGGTGGCGTTGAGGTGAGGGGTGGGACAGGAGGGAGGCTCGGCCTGGGTGGGTAGAAACCCCCGCCTCCTCACCCCAAGTGGGACCTCACATGTGTCCCTTCGCTTGGCCCTTCTAAAGGGTTCTGTGTCCCAGGGTGGTGGCTGAGGCACCTTGTGCGAATCATCGAGGTAGCAGCCCCTGGGCATCGTGGGGGGTAGCCAAGGCGGCCTGAGCTCTGGTACCTGGGGCATCACGCTCCAGCCTGCCTTCCTTCTCTCTACCTCAGGAGACTCCCAGCCTCCCTGGAGGCCCGGCCTCTTCCCGCCTGCCTGGGAACCTGGTGGTGCTAACGGCCCTTTCCCCAGGAGGCCATCCCCCACGGCCTGTCCTTCCCCAAGCATCCAGCCTGGGGAGCAGCCTCCTTCAGGAATCCCCCTCCAGGATGGCCTCAGGGAGTTTCTTCTCTGTGCCCTGACGCCCAGTCCTGGTATCAGAGCTGCCGTCTCGGGTGTAGCACAGCCAAGGCTGGGTGTCCTGGGGGATCAACTTTTCCAAGATGCCAGAAGGTGCCAGGTTCTCTCTTTGAACCCCCGACTCCGCTTCTCCATCTTCCCAGACCTGAGTGGGAGCTGTGCTTGAAGGAGCCCCAGGTGCCACTACTCTGAGTACCCTGGGAAGCCATGGAAGCTGGCTGGACCCTGGGCTGTCCTCAGGGGGAGTGCCCAGCCTGGCCCACCCCAGAAGCACTCCCAGTCTCCCACCCTCCCCTCCAGTTCCCTCAACACAGCTTTCCAGACACTATCCAGCGCCTCCAGGGCCAGTAACTGCCTGGGGAATAGGTGATGCCCTCAGGGGAGGCGCCTACCCCTACCTCCCCCACCGCTCCCAGCACTCTTCCAGAGGCAGCCCCCTAGCCCCCATGGGGTCACCCATGGGGACAGATGGCCTTCTCTTGCCCCTCCTTGGGGCATGGAGGCTGGAGGGGGCCCCCGGGTCCCCCACAACTCCCTGTATATCTGTATAAATAAATGGGATGTTAATGGAGCCCTGCCCCCACCCCCATGTCGTTATCACTGTGTGATAGTCTGTCTCCTCTCCTGGCCCTCCACTTTCTTCCTCTATTTATTTCACTCTTTTTTGGGTTCCACCCTGGGCCCTCGGGCCCCCTTCCAGGTTCCTGTTTATAAGCCCCCATCCCCCATGCCCTGGACTTGGATGTGAGAGTCGTCTCAATAAACCCTTTGGAGTAAGATGGGTGGTGGCGCTGACTGTCGAGGGGACTGAGGGGGCCGGGACTTTGGGAGACGAGTCTGGAGCTCTGCCTGGGCTGGGTGGAGCTCACGGAGGGGATATGGTGGGCTGGGGTTTTGTGGTAGGGTGGGGGGCGGGAAGAGAGGGGCCCAGAGTTTGGGCAGGGTATGGGTGGAGGCCCGGAAATGGGGCACAGGACCGAATCTCCCGTGCCCCTCCTTTCTGTTCCTAAGTACTCCCTCCCCAGGGACCTCAGAAGCAGCCTGGGGACAGAGCCCTGACAAGCAGATGATGTGAGGTGACAGATCAAGGCCTTCCCCTTCCCCCCACCCGCCCCCCCCCATATGATGGGTGGTAGGAGGCCCAAGGGCTAGCTAGCCCCAAGTACTTCACCCCCCACCTTCCCTTCTCTCCCCATGTGGGCCTGGGCTTCCGTGGAGCCTCATCTCATATGGAGTGGGGACTGGAGACCCCGAGACCCGCCCCCCAGAATGCCTCTACCCTTCGGGGAGCGGCTGCAAGGGCACCGGCTATGGAGGCACCCAGTCCCTAGCTGCTGGTGCCTTGATGAGCCCCTACCCTCCACCAGGTCAGTTCCGCACTAGCAGGAGCCAGAGCCTGTGCTCAGTTCCTCACACGCTGCTTCACTGGATCCTCACAACAACCTCAGGAAGTGAGGATCAGGAACACAAGTTACAGAAGACGAGATGGGGAGGCGCCACTCAGGGCCCCCAGCGGGTCATCAGAATCTGTAGCCAGTCCCGTGGGGCTCCCTCTGCACATCTTGGGGCTTCAGCATCCTCTACAACGGCCCCGATGCTAATGCCCACCCTCTGGGTTGCCAGGGGCTGTGCCCCTGGGCCCAGAATAGGACCTGGCCCCTTTCAGGGCCCTGGGAACATTTGAAGAAGGACGCAGGTGGCCAGATGGCCATCAGGTGAACACTGATAGGATCCTAGCTACAAGCTCCACGTGGCCCCACTCCCCCCTCATCCTTCTGAGCTCTGAGCATCTTCCCCAGGTGGTGGTTTGGGTTTTCACTCCAGCCTCAGACTTCCTTCCCCAGCCCCCGCCAGCCCCCGGATGTGGTGGCAGAGTCACTACTGTACCGACCTCAGCTGCCCCCAGCAGCCCTTTAGCGGAAGGGGGGGCTCCTCTCTAGGCCCCTATCCCCCACTAGCAGGGAACCCAGGTGGGCAGGTGGCCTGTCTCTGCCAGAATGCCTTTGAAGCTCAAAGCCAGGCCTTGACCTCTCAGTGAAGGGGGTGGGCCTGGCAGCAGCTCTCGTGGTGATCTTGGACAAGTCATTTTGTCCCTAGGGGGTTCAGTTTCCTGAATGTAAACTAAACGGCAGCCGCTCTCTCATTATTAGCTGGGAGGAGAAATCCAGCCTGAGGGGCTCCTGAACGTGCTGAAGAGCTGTTTTAGCCCAAGCCTAGCACCTCACATAGTAGTAGGTCGGCATTCAGTACTGGCTGGCTGGATGACTGAACGAACAGCCTCCTAAACACCTGAGAGCTTGAGGTGCCCACCCCTTTATCTCTAAAGGGTTCTGTGGTGGCCACCGCCTACTGGACTTAAGCCCTGTGCCACCATCTCATTAATCCCCAAAGACCGTCTGGGCACAGTCCTGTCACTGTCCTATCTAAGAAACCGGACCAGAGAGGGGAAGCCACCTACCTAAAGCCACAGTCAGACACGTGCACACTGCCCCCCGCCAACAACCAATTATCTAGAAGGTGGGATGGGTGTGCTGTCCTCCCTGGGGACCCTTTCAGCTACCCCCCCCACCCCCCAGGTCTGTGGCTCTTCACTCTTCTGAGGCCTGGGGCAGAGTGGGGAGCTCACTGAAGGAAACGGCACCCCTGCCCCACCGGCCGTGTGTCTGAGCGGCCCTGCGCAGATAACCCAGCCCCGGCCCCTCCGGTTGCCTTCGAGCACCTCGTCAAGGCTGCCAGAGACGGGAGGCAAGGTCCTTCCCGCCCATCAGGAGGTCTCTGTCTTCCCACCCGTGTAATGGGCTACATCACAGCACCTACAGTACTGCCTCCCCTGCGCAGGGTAGGGGAGTGAGGAGGACGACGCTCTGCGAAGAGACAGGCTGAACCCAGAGGTCGCAAAGCGGGCTGGACCTGACACTGGTTTCCCACCTTTCCCCCTGCGGTGGGCGCCGGATGCAGACCAGGCTAGCCTAGACGGTCCCCTTCCTTAAAGGGCCAGGCGCCTCCTCAGCCCCGGCCCCGCGACCGGTGGCTCGCCCCTCCTCTCCAGCTCAGGGAATAGTTAACTTTCCAGACCTGGGTGTGTTGGGGGAAGGAATCAGTTCCGGATCCCTACCGGGTATCTCGCACCCCAGACACCCGGACCCGGGCGGGGCTGGTGACGCCCCCGACTCGGAGGTGACGGGCCCGCCCTCCCCTTCCGCCCCCGGCCCCCACCAGGCTCCGCCCCTCTCCAACGTCACCGAGGCCCGCGCGGATTGGCCGACTGCGCCATCGCTCCAGACACTTCCTTCTGGGCCGCAGCCGCAGAGTTAAACTTTGGAGGGGGGAAAAAGAGCCACGGGCGCCCAGCGCCGGGCGACCCTCCCTCCCCCCGCCCCCGCTCCGCCGCGGGCAATGCCCCCTTCTCCGCGGCCCCCGACCGAATTTTTCTCCAACTTCTGAGACCCGTGAGATTCCCTGCTTAGCAGCCCGGCCCTCGGGATCTCTGCCTATCCCCGGGCCCGTCGGATCCTTGGGATCTACTCGATCACCGACTCAGAGACTCCTGTCCTCCACCCCCAAGGTCTGATGAATCCCTCGGGTCCCCTTCTTAATTGGATTCTCGTCTTAGAGCCACTGGATTGTGGGATTCCCCCTGCTGCCTTCTCAAGGCTTTCTCTCCCCAAGGGGCTTTTGGATCCTGGGTTCTCCTGATCCCTGAGATCCCGACCTACTGGATTTTCTTGATTTCTTGGAATCTCTCAAGCGCTGGGTCCCTCAAACCATTAGATTTCTCCTTTATGATTCCCGGGCGTTTGACCCACAGGATTGCCTTTCTTTAATTTCCCAGGGTCTCGCCATCCTCGAGCGCCCTCAACCTGCTAGGTTTCTTTTCTCGTATCCCCGGAATCCCCGCGCTTCCACCACCAGATTACGGGCTCCCTCGGATCCAGTGACCCGGCTTCCCCGGGCTCCTTCAGCCGCATCCCGGGTGGGCGCCGGGAAACCAGTCCCGGGACCTCCCCCCGACCCACCCATGGCCGCCTCCCCCTCCCATCTCGCCGGTCTCCCAGGCTCTCCCGGGCCGGGGTCTCCTCCGCCCCCCGGCGGCTTGGAGTTGCAGTCGCCGCCACCGCAACTGGCCCAGGTCCCAGCTCCGAGCTCCGGGGTCTCCTTCCACATCCAGATCGGCCTGACCCGCGAGTTTGTGCTGCTCCCCACCGCCTCTGAGCTGGCCCATGTGAAGCAGCTGGCTTGCTCCATCGTGGACCAGAAGGTGAGAGCGCAGGGTTCCTCCCAACTGGCTTGGGGAGAGGTCTGGAGGGGGTGGGGGTGCCGGCAGAGGTGGCCAGGAGCTTGGCATAGAGGAAGGGGAGAAAAGGAGGATTAAGCCTTGGGCGACTGGGGGGATGGGGATGGGGTGTTTAGCCTCCAGTTGGCTCCTGACCCCACTACCCGTTGGAGGGAGGCCTGGGCAGGGGCGGGGTGCTCCAAAGGCCTCCCCAAATTGCGTGTCCCTGCGTGTTATTGTTTTCTGCAGCCAGCAGGGAGGAAGGGAGGGGCCAGCTAGGTGTGGAAGTGAGCAGGAAGGGACAGGTCGGGGAGGGGGGCAGATGGGGGAACCTCTCCATTCAAGCCCACCCCGACTTCCCATTTGGTGGAAACAGTAGAAATTGAAGCCGCCCTGGCCATGGCTATCGGGTGACATGTGTGGGTGTGGGTGCCTGCCACAGCTGCCAGGGGCAAGTGAGGTCTCCGAGTCCAATCTCTACCCTCCCCCAGGCCAGAGATGTGTGTCAAGAGGCAGGCACCTCTTTGGAACCCCCAGAGACTCTGGGGACTCTGTCCCCTCTCCTAATCACAGTGTCCCCACCCCTCAGGTCTGATGCTGGCCTATTAAAACCCACCTTCCCCAACCCCACCCTACTCTTAGTTTTGGACACCAGGGTGGGAAGCTGGGGATCATGGCAAGGAGAATCCAGGTGGAACTCAGTGCCTGCATTGAATGTTGAAAGTTAGGAGAGTGGGCTTTCCTATTGTTGGAATTCTATACTTTAAAAATGTTGAATATTACAATTCTAGATTATTCGACTATGCCACTGCTAGGTAATCGAACTCCTCTGATATCAAAGTGTCCGGGGGCACCTGGCTGCCTCAGTCAGTGGAACATGGGACTCTTGATCTCAGGGTCATGAATTCCACCCCCATGTTAGGCATAAAGCTTGCTTAAAAAAAAAAAAGACAAAGACAAACAAATTGTCCAAACATTAGGATCCTAGGCTGTTGGAATACTAAAACAATCAAATGTTAGACTAATAGAATTAGAATTCTAGATTGTTCGGATAGGCCACTGCTAGATAATCGAACTCCTCTGAGTGTTCCAACATTAGATTCTAGGTTGTTGGAATCCTCAAACATTAAAATGATAGAATATTAGATTCCTGGATTGTTGGAACCTAGAATGTTAAAGTATTAGAATTTTGGAATGGTGGGTTGTTGAAATCCTTTAATAGTAAGACATTCAAATGAACCCCAGTTTGTTAGAGTCCTAGGACATGAAAATACCAGATTGCTCCTGATCTAGGTTGTTGAAATCCTGAAACGTCATGATAATGCACTGGAACCTAAGATATCCGTATCCTATAGCATGTGAGCATGTTAGAATCCCAAAATGTTAAAATTCCAGCATCTTCTCAGAACCCTAGAAATGAATTCTTTGGGCTTCAGAGAAACATGGGGGAACTGTGCCAACTCCCCCATTTTACAGACAGGGAAACTGAAGCTTAGATACAGACCCCACCACCACCACTACCAAGGCAGTCAAGGCCTAGGCAGTCCCTGTGAGCTGTGGACCCTCTCCCGGCAGACAAGAACAATATGGGGCTTCCTTGGTCCTCCACCAAGCCCCCAAGCCCAGAGGTCCACTTGTCACACCCAACTCAGCCTGCTCTTTGGAAAGACAGATGGGGGTGGGGTAGAGGCCTGACTGCCCCCTGGGTGTAATTTGTCCGGTGCCCAAACTTGGGCCTCCTTCCTCAGGCCTCACCCCAGTTTTGTTTTCTGTCTTCTGTCCAGGTGTGGCGGGGCCCCTTTCCGTCCTTCCCGCGGCTCCACCTGGGCAGTTTCACTTTCTGTTCTACAGGGTTTCACTTCCTGCCCCCCCCCCCCCCGCCCCAACTAGGGACACCTGGGTCCTTTGGACATTGGGTGGGGGGCACCCTCCTTACCTCCATCTCCCTTGAGTCCTAGCCTTCAATGCCTCCCTGCCCCCACCCCCAGGAGTCCTAAATCCCCTTCTTCCAACTGGCCTCACCCCAGTGCTGGGCCTGGAACCAGGTTACAAGGACTATAGATCCAGGAAGGAAGCTGCGGTGGGGGCTTAAAGGAGGGGGTGTTCACTTAACCCCCCACCCCCACGGAAAATTCTAGGTGCTCACGCTCCCAGAGCCACTCTCCCTGCCACTCCAGTTTCCCGGTCCAGCCACCAAACTCCATGGGCGCTCGTTCCCAGCACACCTGGGGCCCTGGCACCATGCCCGCCCGCTCACTCACTCGCTCGAGCTGCCCTTGGGAGGGAGCAGGCAGGAAACGCAGGGCTGTGGGGTCTCTGTTTCCGGGGGAAACTGTGGGCCCTGCCCTGGGAGTGTTCCAGACCGCTGCCGCTGAGCAGCTCTGAGCCTTCCCGTCACCACCTCTCTCTCCCGCCCCTCAGTTCCCCGAGTGTGGCTTCTATGGCCTTTACGACAAGATCCTTCTCTTCAAACATGACCCCACGTCGGCCAACCTCTTGCAGCTGGTGCGCTCAGTTGGAGACATCCAGGAGGGCGACCTGGTGGAGGTGGTGCTGTCGGGTGAGCCAGGGGCCGCCTGGGGGCGCCGCCCCTAGTTGGGGGCGGGACTTATGGTGCCGGGAGAGGAGACGTGGGTCCAGAAACATGCTTCTTAAAGTCAGGGCTAGTGGGTTCCAAGCCCTGGTCGCAAATTAGCGTCACGCATGGAGCTTTGACAAGCTACGGCCCGGGAATGGGTAAATATGTTGCGTGTGCGCACCATGAATGTGGCGTGTGCACACCGTGAAATTCGCATAGCACTGAACGCAGGCCATGTCCAGCCACGTGGGTGAATCTCACAAAAACTAACGCGGAAAGGCATTTCCTACACATCAGACTACATATTGTCTAATTCCTTTTATGAAGTCCAGAGAGGGATACAGTGAGGAGCGAGGAAGGCGGAGCCTTCAGCAGGGGTCAGGAAGGGTACCACCATCACCTGGGGGGCACAAGGGAGATTGCTGGGGACTGATTTAAACTGCCACTTTACTTATCAGGGTGTTGGTGACACAGTGTGTACAGTGTGACCGGTCACTGAACCAGGCACTGGGGATACGTCTTTTTCTAGATGTATGTTGTACTTTGATACAGAGTTTGAAATGTTCTGATGCCCGTTGGTCCTTCCCGCTGAAATGCTAAAGGAAATGAGACTCTGCAAGGTCAGAGAAAGCCCGGGAACATGTGTTTTCAGCCAGAATCTAGTCACCCACTGGCCAGGCTCATTTTAGAGATGAGAAGCTCTTGGCACTGCAGAGGAGTAGAGAGCCTAGGATGCTTCTAGAAGGGTGAGGGGTGGGAACTACCTGCCTTATTCTTGGCTGTGTCTCCTCCCCCAGTCCTTGCATGCGCAATGCTCAGTAAAATGCGTTGAATGGACGGATGACAATTTGAAGTTTGCATTTATAGCCCTCGTGACCTTAACTTAGGTTTTAAATCCTCTCCCATAGGCTGGCTACTCTTGGATTTTCATTCATCTTGGTCTCCCCCTCTGCTACATCCAAATCTTGGTCATGTAGCTTGTCCCCGACACTTTTACTTGGCAGCTGCAGGCAGCTCAGAGATGGATTGTCCAAGGCAGAAATCTTGATTTTGTCCTCCTTTCTTCCATCACCATTCACTCAGGTGCTCTTGCCACATGTCCTGGGGACATCCTGGTGACTCCTCCTTTTCTCTCACCCTTTCCCTTGATCTGCATCAAACCAATTAGTCTCACCTTTAAGATACCTCCTGAATCTGTTTCTTACTGCCTCCTCTGGTCCAGGCAGCGGTCACCTCCTGCCTAGACTGTTACAAGTCAGATCACGACACTTCACTGCTCAGAATCCTCCCATGGCTCCCCATTACCCTGGGGATAAAATGCAAACTCCTCAATATGGCCTTAAATGGCTGCCCATGATCTGGCCCCTGCCAGTTCCCTGAATTCACCTGTTACACTATCCCCCTAACTTTCTTTGTTCCTGCCATGGTTGTCTGTTCTCTGTCCCTTGAACAAACTGAGCTTCCTCCCATCTCCAGGTGTGTGTACTAGTTCTCAGTGCCTCCCTCCCCGCCTCTTCTCATAGCTAGTTCCTTCTTGCTAGCTGGATCTGAGCTTCAATGCCATTTCCTCCAGTGTCTGAAATTTCCTTCTGTGTGTGTGTATGTGTTTCCTGTCTGTCTCCCCAAAAGAATGTCAGCCCACTGAGAGCGGAGTGTTCATAGCTTTACCCTGTGTAAGCAGTGCTTGGCACATAGAAGGGCACAACCCCTTTCTTGTGCACGCTAACAAGGACAATAGCTCAATATTAGACTGAAATTCGGGGGTGGGTTGGGGAGGGTAGGAAAGAGGATGAGGCTTAGTGCAAAAATGAAACTTGAAAAATGAAAGCCAATATTTATTGAGGACTTTTTATGTGCTCTGTTTGTTTATTTATTTATTAAAGATTTTATTTATTTATTTGACAGACAGAGATCACAAGCAGGCAGAGAGGCAGGCGGGGGAGGGGGTGGGCGGGATGCAGGTTCCTCGCGGAGCAGAGAGCCCAATGTGGGACTCGATCCCAGGACTCTGGGATCATGACCTGAGCTGAAGGCAGAGGCTTTAACCCACTGAGCCACCCTGGCACCCCTATGTGCTCTGTTTAAAAAGCATTGTTTAAAATTAAAAAAAAAAAAATTATGGAGTCCTGGGTGACTCATTTGGTTACGTATCTGCCTTTGGCTGGGGTCGTGATCCCAGGGTTCTGGGATCGAGTCCCACATTGGACTCCCTGCTCAGCGGGGAGCTAGCTTCTCCCTCCGCCTCTGCTGGCCACTACCCCTGCTTGTGCCCTATCTCTCTCTCTGACAAATAAATAGATAAAACCGTTACTAAATTAAATAAAATAAAAATAAATTTTAAAAATTAAAAAAAAATATGGGGCACCTCACTGGCTTAGTCAGTATAGCATGGAACTCTGGATGTCAAGGCTTGTGGGTTTCGGCCCCACACTGGGTGTAGAGATGACTTAAAAATAATATCTTAAAAAAATAATAAGATAAGAAATAAAGAGCACTGTCTTCTTCTTCTTCTTCTTTTAAAAGATTTTATCTATTTGACAGACAGAGATCTCAAGTAGGCAGAGAGGCAGGCAGAGAGAGGAGAGGAAATGGGCCCCCCACTGAGCAGAGAGCCAGATGCTTGGCTCAATCCCAGGACCCTGAGATCATGACCTGAGCTGAAGGCAGAGGCTTTAACCCACTGAGCCACCCAGGCACCCCTTTTTTTTTTGTTGTTTTAAGATTTTATTTATTTGTCAGAGAGAGAGAGATCACAAGCAGGCAGAGAGGTAGGCAGAGAGAGAGAATGGGGGAAGCAGGCTCCCCGCTGAGCAGGGAGTCAGATGTGGGGCTCCATCCCAGGACCCTGAGATCATGACCTGAGCTGAAGACAGAGGCTTAACCCACTGAACCACCCAGGCGCCCCAAGAACTCTGTCTTAAAAGCTTTCCATATAATAATGCATTTAGCCCTGAAGAAAGAATCTGTAGAGACTACTATTATGATACTGGGCATGTTCTTTCCTGGAAACCTGCATGGTTCATACCCTCGCCTCCTTCAGGCTTTTGCCCTAACAACAACTGAAGGGGGCCCTCCTCAGCCACCTTCTAAAATTGTACATCGTGTACCTTCCCACTTTCCCTTCTCTGCTTAATTTTTCTCCTAAGCACTTATTGACTTCTAGTCTGCTGTATATATTTTTTTTGGAGTTGTACTTTATTTCTGGAATATATATATTGCATATACTTATATATATAATGGGCAAATATTTATATCATTTACATCATATGTTTTAATATTATATATTTATATAATGTAAATATATAATAAATATAATATATAAATAAATAATAAAATTATATATATTTACATTAAATAAATATATAACACATATATACTGTATAATATAATGACATGTAATATATAGTATGATATATAATGATACATAACATATATTACATAATATATATAACATGTTATATATGTTATAGTATATTAATATATAATAGATAATATAGTATATAATAATAATATATAATTTACATTATATACAAATATACAAATTGTACAAATATGTATACTTATATGCATAGTATATGCATAATGTGCAAATATATATAAATATATAATCTTACCCTAGGGAAACATGTAAAATGACACGTATAGAAACTAAGAACATCAGATAAGACCATGCAAGTGTTTCAGCCGGGCTTTGTCTTCCAGAGAACCCAGTTTATGTTGGTTCTCTGTAAATATTCGTCCCGTTATTGAGATAAGAAACAGCTGCTTGACAGTTTTTTTTTATTTGATTATAGAAGACATATGCTGTATATTTTATTACTTAAACATTTCCAAAGGCAGTAAATGCAGTACTGAAAGCATGAACTTTGGAGCCACACTGGCTCAGATTCGATTTCAAGTTCCACAGCTTGCTAGCTGTGTGACCTTGGGCAAGTTGCTTCACCTTTCTGTGCTATAATCTTCTCATCTGGAAAATGGGGGTAATAACAATGTACTTCCAGGGCTCTTGAGAGAACTGAATTCACTAGTATTTTAAAGTACTTGGAGCAGTGCCTGGCACTAGGTAACTGCTAGGTTGGGCGATTTTTAAAAAAGAAAGATATATATATATATATATATATATACACACACACACACAGACATAGACATATATATCTATATTTTTTAAAGATTTATTTATTTACTTGACAGAGAGATGGAAAGAGCAAGCAAGAGAGCACAGCAGGGGGAGGGGACAGAGGGGGAGGGAGAAGCAGACTCCCTGCCCAGCAGGGAACCCAGTGTAGAGTTGGATCCCAGGCCCGAGGGATCATGACCTGAGCTAAAACCAGACTAACCAACTAAGCCATCCAGGCACCCCTGGGTGATTGTTAAATAAGAATATTTATTTTCTTTATTTTGGTTGGCTGCCTCCCTTACTAGAGGCCAGGCAGGGAATTTGTTCTGTGCGGTGTCCCTGACACCTAGGGCAATGCTCTGTGTTTGTTGTATTTCCATTTTAAAGATGAGAAAACTGAGATACATAGGGATTTGGTATTTTTCTCTTGACGCTCAAGCTCCATCCTAGACCAAGCAGATCAGCAGCTGTGAGGGTGGGACCCAGGCATCTGTATTTTTAAATTTTATTTTAAAATGTTTCATTGTGAAATGTACACAACATAAAATGTACCATCTTAGCCATTTTTAAGGCTCCTGTTCAGTAATGTTAATTACCTTCACGTTGTCCTGCAACAGTCTCCACGAATGTTTTCATCTTGCGGAACTGAAACTCTGTACCCACTAAACAACTCCCCAGTCCACAGCACAGGTGTCTTGCCCAGCGGTGACGCTGGGATTTAAACCCGCGTACCATGTAATATGCGCATAAATGAAGGCAGGCAAGATCAAACCTCCCGGCGGGGAGGACTGTGAGAAACCTAGGAACAGCCCTCACCGCTCCGCCTCAAACATCCGCCCCTCCCTGCTGCCTGCAGCTTCGGCCACCTTCGAGGACTTCCAGATTCGCCCGCACGCCCTCACGGTGCACTCCTACCGAGCGCCGGCCTTCTGCGATCACTGCGGGGAGATGCTCTTCGGTCTTGTGCGCCAAGGCCTCAAGTGTGATGGTGAGGGGAGAGGGGCTGGAGGCGGGGCCGGGGGGGTGGGGAAGGGGGGAATGTCAGGAGGGCGGGGCGGGGTGGGGTGGAGCTCAGGGATAAGGGGTGTGGCTCGGAGAGAGCGGTAAGGGCCCAGAGACACAGCTTTGGGGAGGAGTTGGGGGCGGGGATTGAGTGATGGGTGGGGGGATAGGGCGGGGCTCAGCTGCGGGAGGTGGAGCCTGATGCAGAGCTCCCAGGGAGAGGTAAGGGGGCAGAGAGCTTGGGGGAGAAGGGGACGGTGCCTAGGGAAGAAGGTGGAGTCTGTAACAGGAATCACCAGAGAAACAGCCAGTAGGAGGTAAATATTAAGGGATATTTGGAAGGAATTCGCTTACAGGAGTGTGGGGGCTGGCCCAGCAACTCTGAAATCCATAGGGCAACACGTCAGGAAGGGCAGGCTGGACAGGGAAGAGTTTCTTCATCTGGGAAATCTCAGCTCTGCTTTCTAACCTTTCAGTTGATTGAACCAGGCCCACCCGGATTAACTAGAATACTCTCCCTCACTTCAGGTCATCTGATTGTGCACTTGAATCACACGTACAAAATACCTTCACAGCAACCCCTACATTAGCATCTGAATTACTGGGGCTGACACAGAAAGCTGACCAGCAGAGTCCCCTCCTCACTGACTGGGCCCCTCAGTGTGCAAGGACCTGTCATAACAAAATACCACAGGCTGAGTGGTTTAAACAACACATATTTAGAACTCACGGTTCCAGAGCTTGGAAAGTTTAAGATCACGAGTCGGACAGGGCGTGGTTTCCTGGTTAGAACCCTCTTTCTGGCTTGCACACAGCTGCCATCTCACTGTGTCGCTCCCGTGGTGTGAGGAGAGACAATAGTTTCTCAAGTGTCTCCCTTATGTAAAGACCCTGATCACGTTGGATCAGCGCCCCACCTTTAAGGCCTCATTTAACCTTATTTACCTCCTTAAAGTCTAATACAGTCACATTGGCGGTTAGGGCATTGACCTATGAATTTGGGGGATGGACACATGTTCAGCTACAACAAGCACCCACACGCATGTCCTTCGATCATACTTAAAATATAAAGGAACACACCAGTGTGTCTCAAGGTGAAGCCCAAGGGTCAGGTTCTGCAGGTCCACTCTTCCCTGATGAAGACCATCCATTCTGCAAAGACCACACCTCCATCAGAAGTGTATTCTTGAATGTTCCACCATCCAAGGATCTCCAGCTTCACGGCATTGGCGCTCATACGGACCCTGTGTTCCAGAAGACCTGCAGCATTGACCAGGATTGTTACCATGCAGCCCTAAAGAGACCTGTGGCATTTAAGGGCTGGAGGGATGATAGCCACATTGGGTCTGTGGAAAACCAATTCAGCACATTCAAGGCTGTTGTCAGTACTGCCATCGTGCGCAAACCACATCCAACTCTTGGTGTCTTGACATTTGTAACCTTCATCCTGACGTGTAGTCCTGGTGTCATAAAAGGGAGGTGTTTTGTGTTTTTTTGTTTTGAGAGAGAGAATGCATGCATGCCCATGCACAAGCAGGGGTAAGGGGGGAGTAGCCGAGGGAGAGGGGGAGAGAGAATCTTTTTTTTAAGACTTTATTTATTTATTTGTCAGAGAAATCACAAGTAGGCAGAGAGGCAGGCAGAGAGAGAAGGGGAAGCAGACTCGCCACTGAGCAGAGAGCCGGATGCGGGGCTCGATCCCAGGACCCTGGGATCATCACCTGAGCTGAAGGCAGAGACTTTAACCCACTGAGCCACCCAGGCGCTTCTGGAGAGAGAATCTTAAGCAGGCTCCATGCTCAGCAAGGAGCCTCACTCGGGGCTCGATCTCACAACCCTGAGATGACCCGAGCTGAAACCAAGAGCCAGACACTCAACCAACAGAGCCACCCAGAAGCCCCTGGCATCGTCGATTTTAACAGGCACCCTTAGCACGGATTTCACTGGTTCAGCCACACAGATGATGGTCCTCGTTCATGTGGTTCCAAAGGAGTCCCAAGTGACTTTTTTTTTTTTTTTTAAGATTTTATTTATTTGAGGGCGCCTGGGTGACTCAGTGGGTTGAGCCGCTGCCTTCGGCTCGGGTCATGATCTCAGGGTCGTGGGATCGAGTCCCGCATCGGGTTCTCTGCTCCGCGGGGAGCCTGCTTCCTCCTCTCTCTCTTTCTGCCTGCCTCTCTTCCTACTTGTGATCTCTCTGTGTCAAATGAATAAATAAAATCTTTTAAAAAAAAAGATTTTATTTATTTGAGAGAGAGAGAGGATGAGAAGGGGGAGGGTCAGAGGGAGAAGCAGACTCCCCGCTGAGCAGGGAGCCTGATATGGGACTCCATCCCAGAACTCCAGGATCATGACCTGAGCTGAAGACAGTTGCCCAACCCACTGAGCCACCCAGGCACCCCCAAATGACTGTTCTTAATGCCTTCATAACATCTTCCAATGCGAGTTTGACTCTGCCTTGATACTCAGAGAGTCACGGATGAGATTTTGAAGTCCTGTGAAACACATGAGGGAGCAAAGGCTAGTGCTGGGAAGTGTTTCCTGTTCGCAAAGGTTGTGGACCATCCCGAAGCTCTTCTCATACCACCACCTTTGGGAAAGCCTATGACAGCCAGGCTGCCAGAAGATAGGCTCCATGAGGCAGTCCCAAAGAAGCTTCCAAAGCCTGGAGGAACATTCTTCACTCCAGAAGAGGGAGCCTTCCTGGAATCATTTGGAATCTCTGGAGATGTATGGGAGCAAGTGTTCAGGAAACCTGCTAGGAAGACAACAAGCTGAGTCTGATTCTTTCATGGAAGAGGATTTTGGATTTTTTTTTTTTAATGATAAATTAAGGAAGAAATGACAATAGAGTCATATTTCCATCTGATTCAGTAGAATTGTCCCAAGTACAACTGAAAACATGCTAACCCTTTTCCCCAGGAGATGATGCTTGTTCACTCATTTCCTTCGATGTCCTGTAATTTTTTTATCTCTATTTTTATAATGTCATGTAACTTAAATACGAATACAGTGCTCCGTTCAGCAGCACATGTACTGAAATGGGGCCAATACAGAGAATAATAGCATGGCCCCTGGGCACAGATAACACATGTATTCCTAAAGCGTTACATATTAAAAAAAAAAAAAGTTATGTCAGATGATGGGAGATAGAAGGAAGAAAGCACAAATAGTTGGTGTACACACAGATAAGGAAGAACTAGTTATTGCCAAGTATGTGCCTCCTTTGTGCAGCTGGTCCCGTGGTCCCTCCGTTCTGCTACTGCCCCCGAATCCACATTCCCCGGGACCTCAGCAAGGGCCTCACCTGCTCGTGGTTCTTTGCCTGGTGGACTGGCCCAGAACCTTCTAGTCCGGTAGCGGTTCTACCCGATTTGGGTTTTTGTAGTTTTTCGTTGGCTTTAGTGGCGCTCGCAGGGGGCTCTCCTGAGAGGGCTGCTGTATTCCTAATCTACAGAAAGGGAAGCGGGCGGGGCGGAGTTTTAGAGCCCAGGACTGGTGCAAGGATGTCTCTGATCGTCTGGCGCCCCCCGCAGGCTGCGGACTGAACTACCACAAGCGCTGTGCCTTCAGCATCCCTAACAACTGCAGTGGCGCACGGAAGAGGCGCCTGTCGTCCACGTCTCTGGCCAGTGGCCATTCTGTGCGCCTCAGCACCTCCGAGTCCCTGCCCTGCATGGCTGATGAGCTGGTGAGGGGCTGGGGAGCGGGCGGGCTAGTGGCGGGGAGTTGGGGGGTTGGGGTCGGACAACAGGGCCCAGGCATGGGGCCGCGCACTAATATGTCCCCTCCATTCCTGCTGACCATAGAGCCGCAGTACCACCGAGCTCCTGCCTCGCCGCCCCCCATCCTCCTCCTCCTCCTCTTCTGCCTCCTCCTACACGGGCCGCCCCATCGAGCTGGACAAGATGCTGCTCTCCAAGGTGAAGGTCCCGCACACGTTCCTCATCCACAGCTACACGCGGCCCACCGTCTGCCAGGCTTGCAAGAAACTCCTCAAGGGTCTCTTTCGCCAGGGCCTGCAGTGCAAAGGTCAGCGGGACCCCCCTGGGGGAGACAGATGGGGTCAGAAGGCCCGCACAGACACATACTCAGTGGACCTGGGGCCTCTCTCACCTGGGCTTGTGGCAGGAACTAAAACTCCCAGTACTCTGGGGATGCCTGGCTGGCTCAGTCGGTGGGGCCTGAGACTCTCAATCTTGGGTTTGTGATTTCTCCATACCCATGCTGGGTATGGAGAGGACTTAAAAATAAAATCTTAAAAAAAAAAAAAGAAAGAAAGAAAGAAAGAAAAAGAATCCCAGTATTTTGATCCTTAGGAGCCCAGAGCCTCAGGAGAAGAGTGCCCTGAATCCTGGTGTTCTAGAACCTTTGGAATTTTGGAATCCTAGAACCTTAGAGATTTAGATCTATGAGCCACTTCATATGGGATTCTTAAACCGTAGAACTTGAGAATTCTGGAACCACATAACTAGAACCATAGGCTTCAGAAATTCTGGATTATGGGGGTCCATGAAAAGAACCACAGAACCTTAGACTTGGAGATCCTAGAACTCCCAGATTATAGATTCTCAGAATACTGGAACTTTAGAACCATCAGATTTGAGAATGGTAGAAGCCTAGAAGCATCAAATGTAAACCTTAGAAATCTAGAATCATATACCCTTAGGGCCATGGGATCCTACAGTCCTAGACACACAGAACACAGAGCTCTGGATTATCAAATTCTAGAACACCAGACATTGACATCCATAAAATTTAGAGCTGTCCAATTCTAGAATTCATCAGAAGAGTCAAACTCTAGAATCTTGGGTGTGTGGAATCCTAGAACCTTGGAATCATCAGATTCTGGATGGTTTGAAGTCCAGAATTGTAGAACTATAGAGTCACTGATATCTAGAGTTTAAGTTACCGATAATCCTAAAACCTTGGACATAAAGGAATCTTAGCAGTCTAGACTTTTAGAACTGTAGAATCATAGATGTGTCAAGTTCTAGACAGTCGGACATTGAAATTTGGAATCTTAGAACTCTAGAATTAGAAAAAAAAATAGAATCTTACAGGGATGTGCTAGTGGCATCTAGTGGGTAGAGGTCAGGGATGACCGCTAAACATGTATGACGCACAGACCAGCCCCCAACAGCAAGAGATTCCCCAGCCCCGAATGTTCTAGACTCAAAGAGAGACAACCAACCCCAAAACAGCAAAAGCAGAATCTTCTGGGCCTGGGGGTTAGGAGTTAAGGTTCAACCCTTACAGGTGACGTCTCTCTCCCCTCCTACATGTCTGCTTGCTCCCTGTCGTCATACCAGACTGCAAGTTTAACTGTCACAAGCGCTGTGCCACCCGCGTCCCTAACGACTGCTTAGGGGAAGCACTCATCAATGGAGGTGAGAGGCTGTGGGGTGAGCAGGGAAGTGGAGGGGGGTGGTGGCGGTACTGGGCAGAGGCTCCTCTGATGCCCTCATCCTGCTAGATGTGCCGATGGAGGAGGCCACCGATTTCAGCGAGGCTGACAAGAGCTCCCTCATGGACGAGTCTGACGACTCAGGAATCATCCCGGGCTCCCACTCAGAAAATGCCCTCCACGCCAGTGAGGAGGAGGAAGGCGAGGGAGGCAAGGCTGAGAGGTACCTGGGGCACCCTCCGGGAAAGGCCCGTCCTATCTCTACAATAGCTTGATGTCCCCTGTAAATTTTCCAGGCACTCACACTTTGTTTTTAAATTATACCTTTTTCCTAAAAAATGTACATTTTAAAAATATTTTATTTATTTATTTGACACACAGAAAGAGATCACAAGTAGACAGAGGCAGGCAGAGAGAGGGGGGAAAGCAGGTTCCCCATCTAGCAGAGAGCCCAATGCGGGGCTCCATCCCAGGACCCTGTGATCATGACCCGAGCTGAAGGCAGACACTTAACTATCTGAGCCAGCCAGGCGCTCCCAAAATGTACATTTTTTGAAAAGCTTTCATAGAAGCGGATTTCTAATTTAGAGTATATTTCTCTTTTGGAACTGCTAATCCAGTCATTCAAACAGTAGTCAAACCCTCTGCTTCCCTGCTTTCCCGTCTCCCAGCTGCTTAGCTCCTCCCCCGCGAGGATGTCTCTGGGATCAGCTGCTGGCAGGCCCTTCCAGAAACAGTCTTGTTGCAAAGTGACAGAGCAAAGAGTAAGAACGTGGGAATCTGTTGTATGACATTAGGCAGGAGATTAACCTCTCTGGGCCCTCAGTTTCTTCGTCAGTAAGATGGGGATAAAAGTAGGACCTACCTTTTCGGATTGTCCTAAGGGTGAAGTGAATGACGTTCTCTGGGCCGATGATGCCACCTGTCTTGTAGGGCGATTTTCTAATTCCTTTAGATCACGCAGGTCAAGTGCTTGCTGGGTTGTAAACTCTGAGCAGATGGAAAGAGAATCCTCCCTGGTACTCTGTTCTTGAGTCCCCAAAGCGCGGAGGGTGGGAGGTGATCCATTCTGGAGTATGGGGACAAATATTTGCCTTTCCATTTCTCTTTACTTTTAATCTCATCTTTTAGATGTTTTCGCTCTTTTGGCATGTTTTAGAATAATATTAACACACTATTATTGGTATATTGTACTAATACAGTAAGACATGTGTAAATGAGGGTAACCTGTGGATTGAAGCCGTCATCGATGTGTAAGTCTTTATCCTTGAATGAAATCCTTCTCAGAAGGAATGTAAGGAACACCACCCCCACTCCTAGGTTAGAAGATTGAAGTTTACTGGCTTCAGCCGGTCATTACTAAGAGAAAGGAGCTGAGACTTCACCCCATGAGGCCAAGGGGGCATTGATGTGAGGAGGGTGAGCCATTTCCATGGTGCATCAGTAGACACTTATTGAGCACCAGCTGGGTTCTAGGACTTCCAAGCACCCAGCTGTGAACCAAACCAGGAAAACTCTCTGGCCTCATAGAGCCGACACTTTAACTGGAGAAACAGGCAGTAAACAAATGCATCCATAGCATCAGGTACTGATGACTGCTATCAAAAAATAAATAAAAATAAAGATACATTTAAAAAAATAAAGCAAGGGGGGGGGGACAGAGAATGAAGATACATTGTTTTAGGGCCATTAAAGGGGGCCTCTCTGAGAAGTTGACATTTGAAGAGATCTGAAGGAGGGCCGGGAGAAAGGAGAGGAAAGGAGACATGTGGAAGATAGTTGGTGGAAGAGCTTGCCAAGCAAAGAGAGCAGCAAGTGCAAAGGCCCTGTGGTAGGGCCAAGCATGTTCCAGAAACAACACTGAGTTTGGTGTGGCTGGAGCAGAGAGGGCCAGAGGAAGGGGATGGGAGACCACCCTGAAGGAAAGATGGATATGCAAGTCACAATAATTACAGAGAGTTTCTTACTGATTCTACCTGACTCGAGCTGCCTGGAAGTTCAAGTTCCCTTTCTGCCAGGTCTTTCCTGAAGTGTTTAGTAACAGAGTAAGAGGCTGTAAGAGTTGGATCTTGATGGACTTGGGTGGGGTGGGGGTGTTGGGAGAGGCAGCCTATTTCACAGATGAGGAAACCAAGTCTCAGAGAGGCAAAGGGAAGTGCCAGAGCCACCCGAGTCCTGGCTTAGTGCAGGGATCAAGAGGTGGTTGAGCAAGTCTGTGAATCTCTCTAAGCGTTTATTTCCTCTCTGTAATAATAGCATGTGCACCGATAAGGGCAATGAGGTACAGAAAGTTTGAGTCACTTGCCTAGTGTCACACAGCTGGCTCCACAGTCACTGGGCTCAGTACTGATTAGCACTTATGGGAGGACCACTGGGTGCCAAGCATTGTGCTAAACTCCTAAGAAAGGTTTTCACCCCTTACAGCAACCCCTTTGGATGGAGAAACAGAGGTACCTTAGAGGTTAGGTGATTTACCAGGCCACGTGACTTCGGACCCCAGCCTTGTAATGTGACCCTATCTAGCGTCCTCTTCCTCATGGGAAATGTGGAAACCACAAAAGTGTGGCCAAAAACAACCCCACTCCTGGCTGCCCAGAAATGCGCTCTGAGGCCCCTAGTGCTAATGGGTATTTTCCACTTGTAACCTCTTGCCTCTTCCTCTCCCCCTCTCTCCCAGCTCTTTGGGGTACATCCCCCTAATGAGGGTGGTGCAGTCGGTGCGACACACGACGCGGAAATCTAGCACCACCCTGCGCGAGGGTTGGGTGGTCCATTACAGTAACAAGGACACGCTGGTGAGTGGGCGGGATGGGGCTAGGTGGGGCGGAGCTAAGGTTAGGGGCGGGGCAAACTCCGCTTTAGGAGGTGGGGCTGGGTGGGGTTGGGGGGGTAGGCGGGGCCCATCTGGAGGCGGAGCTAGAATTAGAGGGATGGGTTCTAAGGGAGAGTGGACGGGTAGGGCAGAAGTCGGGAAAGACGCGGGGCTAAGGGCAGTGTCAGGGGAAGCGTGAGACCAAGAACGGGGAAGCTGGAGTTAGGAGTAGGGCCGAGAGGGGCTCAGGTTCTAGAGGATGGACTCAGGGGGGTGCTTGCCGGGGCTGGAGGCCTAACTAGAGGTAATTAAGTGGGGTTGTGAAGTAAGGTAGGGCCAGGTGGGGCGAAGTTGGGATGAAAGGTGGGGAGGGCTTATACTGGAGGGGTCTGGGCAGATAGGAGATAGGGGTGGGGCAGGTTTAGGGGCCAAGGAGTGTGGCTGGAGGCAGACCTAAAGTTGGAGAGGGGTTATGGGGCGGGGCAAGGTGGGGTGAGCTAAGGCGGGAGGGGCGGGATTAATTTGAGAAAGGGACCAGGCGGGGTAGGGCTGCAGTTAGAGATGGGCGGGGCCTTACTGGGGAAGGAGCTAGAGTTAGAAGGGCGGGCGATGAGAGACGGAAGGGGTGGGGCCTTCTGGGGCGGGGCTAGACTTGGGGGCGGGGCTTGGCTCCGGGAAGAGCTGGATCCCCGACTGCGCCAAGGACGGACCACCTCACCTTCTGGAGCACCTCTCCCAACAGAGGAAGCGGCACTATTGGCGCCTGGACTGCAAGTGCATCACACTCTTCCAGAACAACACGACCAACAGATACTACAAGGTGGGCCTTCTGGCCGCCAGCTCCCCCAGACCTCCTCCTCCCACTCCTCTCCCCGTTGCTTGCCTGCTTGCATGTCATCGGCAAATGGGCCCACTTGGGCCCACCACTTTCTGTCTGGGGAACCCGGGGCGGCTTACCTGACCTCTCTGCCCTCCCGTCTGGCACCTGTAAAAGGCCTCAGTGACTAGTACTCACCGCAGGGCCGCTGCCCTAATTCAGCGATCACCTCCGCGAAGCGGTTAGCTTAGGGCCGGCTTGTGTGGAGCTCGCTGTTATCATTATTGCTTTATAATGAAATACTGGATCATTTATCCTATTCCTCACCACCCGTCATGGCCGCCAGGCGCTCTGGGCCGTCTCCTTCTGGGGCCTAGCTTCTGCGCTTCCCCCCACAGCCTTGTCCCACATAGCAGCCAGAGAGGCTGAGAAAACCATCAGAATACTCCCTTTGCCCTTAAAATAAAACTCGGATGCCTCGGGGTTCCCTGCTCCGCAGCGGCTTCCCACGGGGTGGAGGAGGGGGTGACTTCTCAGCCTGCCCCTATTCTCGGCCACCCTTAGATGCTGCCCCCACCACGTCTCTGTCTCCTGCCTTTATAAGGTGTGTCAGTCTGTCCCTGTTTCGTTCTTTCCTTACTTTAATTTTTTTCTCTCCCTTCTGCAAATGTGTCCTGCCCCCCCACCCCCGAGTTTCTCTTCCAGCACTTTTCAAAGCATGCTCTTTTCCTTCTGCACAGACCCTGCCCCTTCTCTCCCTGTCCCCTCCCCTCCACCTGGCCCTCTCAGCCTCCTTTCTGGTCTCCTGTCTCAGTCCCATCCTTTCCTGTCCACCCTCCACGCACAGCCAGACATCTACCCCTGCCTTGCTCTAAACCCTTCCATGGCTCCCCAGGGCCCTGGAGACAAAGCCCAGGCTCCTCTCTGTGGCCCATGAGGCCCTTCATGGCCTAACTTCATTTGTTCACCAAACATGGCAAATCTCCTGTGTGCTAGGTACCACCCATGTAATGGGAATAGAGCATATTCTTTGAACACAAGCCTTTCCCACCTCAGGGCCTTTGCACATGCTGTTTTCACCATCCTCCACCAGCTGGCCTCTTCTTACCTTTCTGATCTCTTGCTTCATTTAACATCTGCCAGGAGGCCTTTTCTGACTACTCTATGCAAATATGCAAATCAGGCCCTTTCCCATTGCCACTGGATTGTGTGTGCTGTTCTGAGTAAGTGGGGAGCCCCAGGGTCTGCCTGGCATCCTCACTGATGCTGGTTTTGTATCCTGCCAGGAAATTCCACTGTCAGAAATCCTCACTGTGGAGCCCGCCCAGAACTTTAGCCTTGTGCCACCAGGCACCAACCCTCACTGCTTTGAGATCGTCACTGCCAATGTCACCTACTTTGTGGGCGAGACACCTGGTGGAGCCCCAGGAGGGCCCAGCGGGCAGGGGGCCGAAGCTGCCAGGGGCTGGGAAACAGCCATCCGCCAGGCCCTGATGCCAGTCATCCTCCAGGATGCACCCAGTGCCCCAGGCCACACACCCCACAGTAAGTCCTCCCCCCACCCTGCCCCGGATCCTGAGAGCATGGGTCTGGAATGGCTTGTGTGGGCTCCCAGGGAAGGGAAGAGCCAGGGAGAAGGCCGGGAATGGCACAGTGGGGAATGTGGCTTCTGGATTCAACTGGCATGAGTCCAAATCTCCATTAAGCCTTAGACCTGATGTGTGGACTTGGGCATGTCACTTCTCTTTTCTGAGTCTTGTCCCGGGTGGTGACAACTCCTCCAGGTTGTGAGTTCAGGCTGTTTCATTCAGGCATTTACTGAGTGTCTTCTCTGTGCCCACCCTATGCTGGGCAGTGCTGGGGACATAGTCGTCACCAAGACAGCCCAGGACCTGTCCTCACGGGGCTCACAGTCCAGTAAGGGAGACCGACCTGTCCCCAAGCAGTGACAACCCAGAGTGATGGGGCTGGGACAGGGGACCAGAAAGCTGTGGGGGCTCAGAAGGGATAGCTGATCCAGCCTGGGTATCCAGGAGGGCTTCCTGGATGCGGCAACATCTGAGCTGAGACCAGAAAGCTGAGGAGGGCTGAGAGAGGGGATTACAGAAGGGAAGGATTTCAAGCAGAGGTAGAAGATGATCAGAAAGTCTCAGGCTCCTGCCTTCTGGAGCTCATAGTCCAGTGTGATAGATCACCCTGCATGAATGACAGATGTAATGTAGAACATGACGTGGCCCCAGGAGGAAAGTTTGAGCTGAGACTGAATGGGGAGGGTTTAATTAAGTCCAGCGGAAGGGACGCATGTTACTGGCAGAGGGAACAGCAAGCACAAAGGCAGGAGATAGGAGGGGACTTGGCTGTATCTGAGGCCCGGCAAGGAGGCCAGCTGTCAGGAGGACACACAGCAGGTGGTGGTTGAAGTCAAAGAGGTAAATGAGGGACCAGTACCTAGAAGGCCATGGGAGGGGGTTGGGCTTCCTCCTGGGGGTGCTGGGGAGCCATGGTGGAGTTTGGAGCAGGGGAAGGACAGACCCAGGTTTGTGCAGTGAATAGGAGAGAACAGAACAGGGGCAGAGAGACCAGGGAGGAGGACAAGGGGCCAGGCCTGGAATGGGAAGGGGGCAGATGTTCAAGCGGTGGAAGGCTCAGAACCTTGGAAATGTGTGGCTCCGGTTGGGTAGTAGGTTGGCAAGTTCAAGGGGGAAGATGTTGGAACCCGTTTGGACTTTCCTCCTGAGAGAGCCTCAGTGTCCTCTTCTGTAAAATGGGATCAGTGTGCATCCCTTGACCCTGAGATCTTGGGGTGCGGTGCTCAGTAAAATCGTTCATGACACTTCTCCAGTCCCGTCAGCCCATCACGTTTACTTCTCCCACTGGCCTATGAGGAAGCACCTGTCATTATTCCCATTCTTGAACCCGGATGGTGTGGCTCCAGAGGCTGCCTCTGTAGTCATGGGTGAAGACAGTCCTGAGCCCAGGCTCCCCTCACCTCCCCCTCTCTCCTCTTCCCAGGACAGGCTTCTCTGAGCATCTCCGTGTCTAACAGCCAGATCCAAGAGAACGTGGTGAGACACTGCCCACACCCCATGGTCCCATGGATGGCCTATGCCTCCCATGCAGCCTGCTGCCCTCCCTAGTCTCCTCAGCGCCCGAGCTCCATCTGCCCCCTTAACCCTTCCCATCCCTACCATGCAGGACATTGCCACCGTCTACCAGATCTTCCCGGATGAGGTACTGGGCTCCGGGCAGTTTGGAGTGGTCTATGGAGGTACGGATGCTTCTGAGCTGATCCAGAGGGGGTCCCGGCGGTTCCTGGGCTCCAGACCTTCTGTGTGCTCACTTCCTGTTCTGGTTGACTTGGAAAGCTAGGTCCTCCAGGCAGGTGGTTGCAAGCCTCTCCTTTTCTCACTGGGAAAAGCCAATGGGCTTTCTCCCATTCGTAATAGGGAGAGAGCAGGAGCGCCTGGGCAGCTCAGTGGGTTACACCTCTGCCTTCCTCTCAGTCATGATCTCAGGGTCCTGGGATCGAGCCCCGCATTGGGCTCTCTGCTTGGTGGGGAGCCTGCTTCCCCCTCTCTCTCAGCCTGCTTCTCTACCTACTTGTGATCTCTGCCGGTCAAATAAATAAACAAATAAAATCTTCAAAAAAATAATAAATAAAGGAGAGAGCATTCTGCACTCTGGCCACAGAGCTAGTTCCTAGATTCTGATGGGTCATAAATCTAGTTTCCCATGTGTTAGATTTCCCTCGAAGCTCTTGTCTTTTACCTTCTTCATTCTTTATTCCCAAGGCCTCTCACCCCAAAGAGCCATCTTGATGCTTTCTGCTTACCTTTGTTCAACTATGTGTCTCTGTCATTGGCGGGGGATGGGGCGAGGTTCTCTCTTACCAGGACTGGAAGGTCTTGCTCCCTTCATCCCCAGTCTCCCCTGTGTCCTGCCCAGGAAAGCACCGGAAGACAGGCCGGGATGTGGCAGTAAAGGTCATTGACAAACTGCGTTTTCCCACGAAGCAGGAGAGCCAGCTCCGGAACGAAGTGGCCATTCTGCAGGTGACCGGACTCTGGGGCCCAGCTCAGGCCCCACCTAGGAAGGACCTTCCTTTTCCACCTCCTCCTTTCAGAGGCCAACTGACCCAGGCTGGAGGTGGTCAGGGAAGGCTTCCTGGAGGAGAGAACATGCATGTTGAGACTTAGGGGGTAGAAAGGTGTTCTGAGCAAAGGGACCAGCCTGTGCAAAGAAAGGTCTGGAGGTAAGAGGGAACATGAACCCTTCTAGGAATTTGAAGTTTGAGGTTACTAGATGGTTTATGTGTGGGGAGGTGGTGGGAGGTGAGGCCAGGGAGGAGGCCTATGGATTTTCTCCTGAGGGTACTGGGGAGCCCAGGAAAGATTTTTAGCAAAGAAAGGACAGGGTTGGGTGTGTACTTCAGAAGATCTCTGAGGCTGCCACCAGAGGGTGGGTGGAAAGTGGTAGGACCATAGCCTAGAACCCAGGGAGGAGGTTGGGTGGAGACCTGGAGGGTAGAAATGGGCTTAGGCCAGGCAGGGTGTGCCGGGGAGAGGGAGGAGAATTTACAACATAGAGATGCACAAAGATCCCGTTGTTCCATACTTCTGCTCCCTCCCTCTCCCCACCCCCGCAAAATCCTGGACCTTCAACAGAGCTTTATGACATGAAGATCCTTCTAGATACCTGGTGGTGTGGGGATGTGGTTCTGTCTGAAGCTCCTTCCCCCTCCCCCAGAGCCAGCCTTGGGGAAGGAGCTGCTGACCCTCCGGGGACATCTTCCTCATTTGTTGTCTGTCTGCTCCCGTGGCTCATCTCTGGGATCCCAAGTTCACAGGCGACCTGGACCCTGACTGCCACCCTCTCCTCCCCACCCCTACCCCAGAGTCTGCGGCACCCTGGGATCGTGAACCTGGACTGCATGTTTGAGACACCTGAGAAGGTGTTTGTGGTGATGGAGAAGCTGCACGGGGACATGCTGGAGATGATCCTCTCCAGTGAGAAGGGCCGGCTCCCCGAGCGCCTCACCAAGTTCCTCATCACCCAGGTGCGCCTGCCCCCCACCCCCCTGCCTGCCTCCACTCGCCTCCCCACCTGCCTTGAACCCAGCTCCCGCAGACACTGGCAGGAGTCCTCCTAGCGGATAATAAAAAATAGTGATAATAACAATAGAAAAAATAATAGAATGATAATTTCGAAATAATTGAGTAATAATAGAACAGATTGTAGAGTAATAAGAGTAATAACAGTAGAAAATAAGAAAACAGTAAGGAGAGAGCAGTAGTGATAATTATATTAGTAGTATAGAAAAATCAGAAATGATGATTGTATAATTTTTATTCCTTTATAGAATGAGGTTGCCTAAGGCCTGACTATATTCGTGTAGGAAAAGGGAAGGGGAGGGAGGCCTTTCTGTGGGGACCTCATTCATCCATTCCTTAGGTGGTTCGCCAAGTTCTCGGTCTTCCCCTGCTCTGTTGCCAGCAGTGCTGGGGACACAGCTGTGACCGAGATAGCCCCAGGACTGGACAGTGATCTCCCAGAGTTGGTGGGGTGGGGGAGGGGGATGCTAACCATGTTTTAACTCATTGTGTCTGCATCGCAACTCATGTGGTAGTGGCTGTGATCAATTCCGTTTTTGAGTGGGAAAACACCGAGGCTCAGAGACTTTAAGTAACTTGTCCAGGGTCACACAGCTGGTGGGAGCAGACCCTAGGATCTGAGCTTTTAACTAGTAAGGTCAAAATCACTGGTTTCACCTGTGTGTCATTCTGCCTCTTACTTTCTTAACTTTATTTATTTATTTTTTTTAACTTTTTTTTTACTTTTTCACTTTAAAAGTACTTCTGGAAGGCTATTCTATTTCCATATGTAGTGAGCAGAGCTGCCTCTTTTTCTTAGTTGGATCCCATGGTGGATATCACCAAATCCTGTAATTGCTGAGTACAGAGGTTGTTACCACTTTTCCGCCATTACAGACAACATCTGGTGAATATCTGTCCACACACATTGCTGGGCTCTGGCGGGAGAATTTCCAAAGAACACGTTTCAGACAATAGACTCCTAAGTCCAGGGAAATTGTGCTCTAGGAGTTTTTTAAACACGCTGCCCAGCTGTTCTCTAAAATCCCTTCGGTCTGCTCTTAACAGCAGCTAACTCTGGGTGAAACAATCAGCAGTCTTACAGGTGGAGATGTGGCTTCATTTAGCAGTTTAAAAATTATGGGTGAAAAAAATAAAATAGAAATCATGGGTGAGGTTGAGTGTATTTCCCTATGTTTATTGGCCTGTGCTTTTTATTCCCATTGCCCATTTCTCAGTTGGATTATTCTTGTTGAATTGTGAAAGCTCTTTGTATATGAGGGACACTGGATCCTTGTCACTTGTGTTGTTCAATTTTTTTTTTTTATTCCAGCATTTGTTTTCCTTTTCATTTCATTCCTGGCTTTTATTTGCCATCAAGAGTTTAACTTTTAGGGACACCTGGGTGGCTCAGTTGGTTGGACGACTGCCTTCGGCTCAGGTCATGATCCCGGAGTCCCGGGATCGAGTCCCGCATCGGGCTCCCAGCTCCATGGGGAGTCTGCTTCTCCCTCTGACCTTCTCCTCGCTCATGCTCTCTCTCACTGTCTCTCTCTCTCAAATAAATAAATAAAATCTTTAAAAAAAAAAAAAAAGAGTTTAACTTTTACAATGTTAAATGTTGCCTTTTGTAGCTTCTGGGTTTTACAGCCTTCCTAGAAAGGCCTTCCCATCTAGCTTGTCCCTCACCTGATTCTGGGACTTGTTCTCTTGGATGCAGAGTCCCTTGTGCTGTGCTTCCTTTATGGAGGTCCTGCCCCCTCACTGTCCCCAGCACTGCGCCTTCATCAGGTTGACTTGTGGGGTGAGGAGAGAAGCCCACTGAGGCAGGCTCATCCACACTTAAGGTGGGGAGAGGGAACTGCCTGCCTTCAGCAACTGGTTGATTTCTCTTTCTGGTCTTCTATCACTCCCTCCCTTTTTGCCTCTGCTCCTCTCTCTCTCTCTCTGCAGATTTCTGCCTTCCGCCTCTTGTCTGCCCCACCCCAAGTCCTGTGCTAGGCCCTTTACCTCATGGGCTTGTTTATGCTTCACAACTGCCCTCCGAGGTAGGTATTACCAGCACCCCCATTTTAAAGATGAGGAGACTGAGGTAGAGGAAGGGTCCATGTCCTGCCCAAGGTCACACAGCTAGGTGGCGGTCTAGCTGAGATTTGAACTCGGATCTGTCTAGCTTCCAACCAGCCCTCCTTGTTCTCCTCCTGTCCTAGTGGGGGAGGGAGGTGGTCAACAAACAGGAAGTGGAAAAAAGGGGTACCTACACACTGTGGATCTCAGTGTCCCTGGCCGAAGTCCGAGGATTACACAGAATCAAGGAAGATCATGGTGTCCCCAGAGAAAGTAGCTGGAAATTGTATCCAGATTTTTTGCTTTTTGCTTCGTAAATCAGCTCACCTTGCCACCCTAGAACACTCTTGAATTAACAGAGCAGGAAAAGCTCTATCTGAAACATGCACAGGAATATGTTTATCCACAGGCCATCCCGAGGAGAGTAACAGGTACCAACAACAGTAATAGCTAATGTCCTGTTTGCTCTGTGCTGGACACTGTCCTAAACACTTTCTATGCCCCAACACATTTAAACTTCACAGCGACCCCTGAGGATGGGTACTTTTATTACCCCCCCCCCCCATTTTACAGGTGAGAACACTGAGACCCAGAGAGTTGAAGTGGCTTGCCCGAGGCCACGAGCTAGTGAGTGTAGAGCTGCGTTTTCCACCTGGGCAGGCCTGCTCTAGAATCCCACCCCCCACCCCCAACCAGTACTGCATTTGATATATAATGTAGATCATGTTGGTATTTGTAGTGTTTCATCTTAGAGATTTTAATGGATGAAACGTACTTTTTAAAAAATGGAGTCACACAATAGTACCTTCTTAAAGGATGCTACTTTACCAATAGCCCACCCCTGCCCCCAGCTTTTAGGGTAAACTCCAGGCCCAAGGTTGGGCTCAAACTCATGATCCAGGAGGTCACAAGTTGCTAGCTCTGTGGACTGAGCCAGCCAGGAACCTCACTCCTAGCTCTTTTTGGTCACCACAGCTTACCACATGCCAGAGGGTCTCCGTCTCTTCCCAAACCCACTGCTCCAGTCTAGTCTTTCTGGAATTATCCAACTCCTATCTCAGGTGTCATGGTTTTGGGGCTCCAATGCATCCCCTGGCCCTGGGGGATATCTTTAGGGGTGCAGAGAAGGGCATGGATGGGGTTTGGAGGGCTGGCGGCAGAATCTGGGGCAGGTAGCTTCCTACCTTTCTTACCGGCTCCATCTCCTCCCCTCAGATCCTGGTGGCTCTGAGACACCTTCACTTCAAGAACATTGTCCACTGTGACTTGAAACCGGAAAACGTGCTGCTGGCATCAGCCGACCCCTTTCCTCAGGTCAGTCATGTTCCGCAGCTTGATTTGGGGAAGTGCAGCTAATCCTGGGAGGCGGGTGGGGATTGTATGAATCAGGAAAATTGGACACAGAGACTCAAGATAACAATGACTTAAATAAAACAGACGCTGGTTTCGCACTCATGTAGGGTCCAGCATGAGCATTTCGAGGCTGAAAAAGCGGTTTCTTAGAGTCAGGTACTCGGCTCTGGATGTCTTGTTCTGGCCTTTCTATGATGTTCTAGACCGTCATGGTTCTTGATAGTCCCCATCAGGTGACAAGATAGTAGAGGGGAGGAGGAAAGA
The DNA here is from genome assembly GCF_009829155.1 of Mustela erminea. Lineage (NCBI taxonomy): Eukaryota > Metazoa > Chordata > Mammalia > Carnivora > Mustelidae > Mustela > Mustela erminea. The sequence goes on along the minus strand of NC_045632.1, from coordinate 3,166,172 downwards.
AACAGGTGGAGGAAATGGACACACCCCCTTCCTTCTCTGAACCTATGGAAGTTTACAAGGCATGTCTTCTAGTATCCCATTGGCCAGGACAAGGTCACGTGGTTGTGGCTGGCTGCAAGGGAGGGCGGGAGATGTAGTTTTTATTCTGCGTGGCCATGTGGTCCATTCCATTCAAGATTTTTATTATTAAGGGTGAGAGCGGAGAACAGATATTAGGGGACAAGTGGTAATTTCTAATGTAGGTCTGTTAGGAAAACAGTTCTGATGAGCCTTGGATTGGGCGGTGAGAATGCTTCCCCCCACCCCCAGGGGCAGAAGCAGAGTAAGTAGGGGTGACAATTGTAACAGATACAATTTATTGAGTGCCTACTGTGTTTAAGGACCTATAGCTACAGGTTCTCATGTAGCCCTTCCATGTCCTGGAAAGTTCTTGCTTTATGATCTGTGTTTTGCAAACACTGAGTTCCTTTCATTTCAAAAGCCAGGGGTTCATTTTAGTCAACTAAGAATTGCTGTCGAAACAACTTATATCAACCTCATGGTTTCTTTCTGCTGGAAGTCGCTCAGTTGTTAGTGGCAGCCTGGGATGGAACATAGGATCAGTTTTTAAATGTAAATTAATGAAAATTAAATAAAATAAAAACTAATTTGTCTTGCCACATTTGAGTGCTCAGTAGCCACAGGGAACCAGTGGCCACCATATTGGTCAGCACAGATCACAGATCAAGAGCAAATGTTGATCATGCTGTCACAAAAATAGAATTATATCTGTACTGTGTTCTGTGACATGGTTCTCTGAGCTCACGTAACTCTAAAGCCCATTTGGACGGTCAGAGAAAAAAAAACCCACTCTGAAGAAAGAGTAGGAGTCCATTTTTTGGATGGGCAAGTATTCCAGGCAGTGGGAACAGCCCTGGCAAAGACCCTTTGTAGCGAGGTGATCTGTACTTTTTTGGGAACAACTTTATTAAGATATAATTCACACACCATGTAATTCACTGATTCAAAGTATACAGTTCAGGGGTACCTGGGTGACTCAGTTCGTTAAGCATCTGATTCTTGACCTCAGCTCAGGTCTTGATCTCAAGAGTTGTGAGTTCGAGTCCCACATTGGGCTCCACACTAAAAAGTAAAGTGTACAATTCAGCGGCTTTTAGTATTCACAGCGTTGTGCAACTGTCGCCACAATCAGTTTTAGAACATCTCATCACCCCAAAAACAAACCCTTGTACTCTTTAGACATCATCCTCCAAACCTAACACCCCTCATCCCGACCATGAATCGACATCCTGTAGATTTGCCTATTCTGGGTGTTTCGTATAAGCAGCACATTCAGTAATAGCATATGTGGCCCTTTGTGACTGGCTTCTTTCATCTAAGTTCATGTTTTCAGAGTTCACTTATGTTGTAGCATTGATCAGTCCTTCCATTTCTTTTAACAGCCAAGTAATATTCCATTATAACATCTGGAGAAAAGGGTGGATCTTTGAAAAGGAAAAGGATTTTAGGACAGGATATGGTATGGCTGTCACATTGAGTCAGTGGTTGGGTGTGGCTGTTTTTGAGGGTAGGCAACAGAGACTTGGGGCTTCAAGGGTTTGGAGAGCCAAAGTGAGCCACAGAACAGTTTTGAGCCAGGGAGGAACCATATATGAACAGAGATGGCTGCACAGAGGTGGTGCTGCCTATGGACTTGGTAGGAAGGTGAGCAGGACCTTGAACCCCGGTGTGGCTGGCTCCAAAGCCTGTCTGTGACCCTAGACTGCCTCCACCATCAAGGGAAAAGTGGCCGAACACCTGTTACTGACTGCTGGCCATCACGGTCAGCAGTTTGCACTCAGGATCCCATTTAATCCCCAGGGAAGCCCCAGAGGAAGTTGCTATTAACATCTGAGATACAGATGAGGCCGCTGTGGCTGGGAGAAGTTAGCTCCCGGCCCTGAGACCAGTGAGGCTCATTCTGAGCTCCCAGCACTTTCCATGTATTTATTCATTCAATCCATACAACCACCCTTTAAGGTAGGGACTTTTCGGATCTCCGTTGTGCAAAAGAGGAAATAGAGGCACAAGATGTTAAGAGACCTGTTCAGTGTGGCGGAAATACAGGAACAGGTGGCATATATTAAGCGCTCATGACGTATGAGGCATTTCTGGTCCCCTGAGCCTTAGATGGAGAAACTCATGTAATCCTCATGACGACCGTTTGAGGTAGGTGCTGTTTTGATCCTCCTCCTCATACAGATGAGGAAACTGAGGCACAGAGAGTAAGTCACTGCCCAGGTTCCTCAACTAGTGAGAGTCGAAGCTCGGTTTTCTCTGAAACGCTGTAGAGGGCGTAGGGGTGCGTTGCTGGGCAGGTGCACCCTCAACGCTCCTTCGGCCCCTCCACCCCACGCCCCCTGCAGGTGAAGCTGTGTGACTTCGGGTTTGCGCGCATCATCGGTGAGAAGTCGTTCCGGCGCTCGGTGGTGGGCACCCCTGCCTACCTGGCGCCCGAGGTGCTGCTCAACCAGGGCTACAACCGCTCGCTGGACATGTGGTCGGTGGGCGTGATCATGTACGTCAGCCTCAGTGGCACGTTCCCCTTCAACGAGGACGAGGACATCAAAGACCAGATCCAGAACGCTGCCTTCATGTACCCAGCCTGCCCCTGGAGCCGCATTTCCTCGGGAGGTGGGTCGGGGGCGGGTGAAGGGGGGAGTGGGCGGGGCCATAGAGAGGTGGGCCCTGGAAAGTCTAGGGTGTGGGGGTGGAGCCTAATGGTGGGTGGGGCCGCAGGGAGGGCGGTCCTTTAAACGGTGAGGTACCTTGAACCTAGAACCTTGGGGCAGGGACTCAGGGATGTGTATGAAGCTGGTCAGGCCTGGTTCCTAGTTCACAGAAAACGAATTACTCCAGAAAGACAGACAGGCACCTGGTGCTTTGGGGGCTGAGCGAGGTTTGGTCTGTCTAAGGTGGGACCAGGAGAGGGACTACTGGACCTGTGGAAGCCATACAGCTGGGGGTGGCCAGGGGAGGGGGCGGAGCCTTCCTCCCAAGGCATGGGCTGGGGCCTGGAATCTTTGGGGTTACGACCCTGAAACGGTTAGCCTTGCAAAAGCAGTGGCACCGGAGGGCAGGGTTGGGGAACAGTTGGAGAGAAGAGGTCATGTGGGGAGAAGGTTATAGAGCAGGGAAAGGCCCTGTAGGGATATGGCTTCGTGGAGCAGGTGGAGAGGGGATTGACATGAGGGTTAGTGCAGGAAAAGGTGACAGCAGTGGGCCGGAGAGAGGTAAGCACTAAGTGGTAAGAATGGATTCATTCGTACTGGAGTAATACTGGAGGTCCTCAGCGTTGTCTTTTGGGACCTGCTCAGAAGTGTCAGTAAAAGTGTGTCGGGTGTAGGAGAGTGAATTTGGTGCAGACCGACGTGTGTGAGGGTGGCCATGTGGACAAGGCCTATACTTAGAGGGGTTCACACAGTGAGGCCTTGTCCTTCAAGGCTTCTGATCAAGGAGACAGTCTCTCCTGAGTGTCGGCTTGTCTCGAATGCCTGATACTTGCTAATTTTCCTCTTCCTAAAGAACAGGTCTATCTCTGAGACTCTGTAGGAAACCACTGACTACCTTCTTCTTTTTTAAAATTAAGATATAATGTATTATTTGTTTCAGGGGTACAGGTCTGTGATTCATCAGGCTTACACAATTCACAGCACTCACCATAACACATACCCTCCCCAATGTCCATCACCCGGCCACTCCATCCCTCCCAGCCCCCTCCATTCCAGGAACCCTCGGTTTTTTTCCTGAGATTAAGAGTCTCTTATGGTTTATCTCCCTCTCTGGTTTTGTCTTGTTTTATTTTTCCCTCCCTCTGACTGACTGCCTTCTAATAATGCTTATTTTCATCTTATTTTTGTGGACATAGCAAGTGATCTTTGGATTTTCATTGACTGGGGTGATATGATATTTCCATTATAAATAAATTCATTTTCCCCTTAAGGTTTTCAATGGGAAAATGAGTTTTTATTTTTTTTAATATGTTTTTATTTAAAGATTTTATTTGTTTATTTGACAGACAGAGATCACAAGTAGGCAGAGGGTCAGGCAGAGAAAGAGGGGGAAGCAGGCTCCCTGCCAAGCAGAGAGAGCTCGATGCAGGGCTCAATCACAGGACCCTGATATCATGACCTGAGCCGAAGGCAGAGGCTTAACCCACTGAGCCACCCAGGTGCCCCGGAAAATGAATTTTTTAAAAATGAAGTGATTTATAGCCAAATGTTATCGATTTTTGCTTTGATCAAATAGTGACATGGCTCGTACTCGCTTTGGCAGCACATATACAAATAGTGACATGGCTCAAATTCTGAAATATACAGAAGGGTCTGCAGTGAAAATCTTCTCTCACTCCTTTGTCTGCCATTCTTCCCAAAGGCATTGGCTATTCAAAGTCTTTTAAATACGTGCATTTGACATATATTCTTTTATTTCCTCCTTTGATACAGGTGGTAGTGTCCTATACATGGTGCTTTTTAACTTGCCTTGTCCTCTTCACAGTTTATCTTGGACAAATGGTTTGGCTTAAAGAAAAAAATAATATTTTAAAGATTTTATTTATTTATTTGTTTTAGAGAGAGAGAGCATGTGTGAGCAGGGAGAGGGGCAGAGGGAGAGGGGGAGAGAGAATCTCAAGCTGACTCCACGCTGAGCTCAGAGCCCCATGCAGGGCTCGATCCCACAACCCTGAAATTATGACCTGAGCTGAAATCAAGAGTCAGTGGCCCAACCAACTGAGCCACCAAGGCATCCCTGGCTTTAAGAAAAACACTAAGTGAAGAATAAGACAGGTGTACCTGTGTATACCTCTGTATGACAAAACTTACAGAGGTGACATAGGAATGGGGAAACTGAGGGAGAGGCTTGGTGAAGACACTTAGGAACTAGTTTGTGTGTGCAGCGTCGGAGGATAGGTGGACAAAATGGTAATTTGATGAGGAAATGGGTGAGTGAGCAATTGGTGCAGGTGAGGCTTCCAAGCTACCTGGGCCAGTGCGGAAGGCAGGCCGGGATGGTAGCAGGTCGCCTGGAGTGGCCTGTTGCAGGAGGGGCGGCCTCTACCGCGCAGGGCTTGAACTGTCCGTCTCCTCCCCGCGCAGCCATTGACCTCATCAACAACCTGCTGCAGGTGAAGATGCGCAAGCGCTACAGCGTGGACAAGTCTCTCAGCCACCCCTGGTTACAGGTGATGCAGGGGGCGGGGCTTGAGAGAGGATGGGGAGGGAGGTCTCATTGGCTGGGTTGGAGGAAGGGGTGGAACCCGATGGCTTATTGGCTCTATAGCTAGTGAAGGCTGCAGGTGCACTTTCCGTGGCTCCGAGCGTGGCTGAGCCTCCTACTGGCTGGGCTGTGGAAGGAGGCGGAGCTGAATATCTATTGGCTGGGCAGGTTGCAGAGGGTGTGGCTTCACCTTCATTGATCCCGGGCCTGTCAGCTTCAGGGAGGATAACGTGGGGCGCAACTCAGCCTCTGTGGGCCCTGCTCTGCAAGCTAACCCCTGTTCTCCCGGGCCCAGGAGTACCAGACATGGCTGGACCTCCGAGAGCTGGAGGGGAAGATGGGCGAGCGGTACATCACGCACGAGAGTGACGACGCGCGCTGGGAGCAGTTCGTGGCAGAGCACCCGCTGCCCGGGCCTGGGCTGCCCGCTGATGGGGACTTCGAAGGGACCCTCCTGCCGCAGGACCATGAGATGCAGGGGCTGGCCGAGCGCATCAGTGTCCTCTGAGGCCCCATGCTCCCGTCTTGGCTGCCCCGTGCTGCTGTCCTCCGGTCCCCGGAGAGCAGCCCTCTGCACCATTTCAGCAAGGAACTGTTGTAAACAGAAGCGGCTTTCTGCCCCAAACGGATGGGACACACCCTGGGAGAAGTGGGGGTCCCTGGCGGGTCAGGGGTAGTTATTTCCAACCTGAATTCCCCAGCAATTAAAACGAACTCATCTCTGGCCCCATGGCCTCGGTGTCTGGCCACACTGCACTCTCTTATCAGGAGTCTGTTGTTCACCAAGACGGAGTTCCCCTGGAAGGAGGACTGTCTGAGAAGAAGGCAGGAGGGAGGGGGCATGGGAGAGGAGGCTGAAGGCCGAGGAGTTTCGGAAGGAGGACTGACTGGGGTGGGAAATCTGGAGGGAGGACTAGAAGGGGGAAGACACAAAGGGTAGCCTAAGGACAGGGAAGAGAAAAGAAGAGTTCGCAGATGGAAGAAGGATGCCAGGCTGGGAAGATGGATGGAGGATCATGACTGGAGGGAAGGAGATTTAGAGCAAAGTAATCCCATGCCACCTCTAACATAACTACTGATAACGACATGCCATTAGCACGGGTCTGGTACACAGCAGAAACTCGATCCACAATATTTAATGTTTTCTTTTCAATTGATGGGATGACTTCCCTATGCACCAAATGTGCGCATTGACTGGTTCACCCATTTGTTATGGTGGGGCCTGGGTGATGCTGGGGACACGGTGGTGACTGAGACAGCCCAGATCCTACCCTCAGGTGGTGCATCATCCAGTGGAGAGACAGACTTGTCTGGGGTCAGTGATGACCCAGAGTAGGTGGGGCTGGGGTGGGGAAGTCCAGGAAGGGGGGCATCCTCCAGTGAGCCAGAGGGTCAGGAAGGCGGGTCTTCTGAGCTGACTTCTCAAGCCTCATCCTGGCCTGGAGGTTGTAGGCAGAACGAATATCTCTCCACCTTTGCTCCCTGCCCTCCTGTTCCCCAGCTCCTCAGTGTCACCCAGACTTGTGACCCTGCAGCTGAGGGCAAGTGATTGGAGGGTGCACCTAAACAAGGTCTCTCGAAACACTCAGACTTACACACCATGAAGGCTTTCCTGAAGCCTGGAAAAACAGGCCAGTGTAGGGAGCTTACTCTCTGAGGCTTGCTGCTGTATGTCACCTAGTCCATCTGTGGGTTGGCTCCAGAGCTACAGCTCTGAATAAAGAAGCTCAAAGGGGTGTCTGGGTGGCTCAGTCGGCTAAGCATCTGCCTTCAGCTCAGGTCATGATCCCAGGGTCCTGGGATCAAACCCTGCATCAGGCTCCCCGCTGAGCAGGGAGCCTGCTTCTCCCCCTGCCTCAGTGCTTTCTCTCTCTCTCTTTCTCTTACACTTGCTCTCTCTCAAGTAAGCAAATAAAAATTTTTTTTTTTAAGAAAGCCAGGAAGAACCTCAGTCAGTGAAGATCTCCAAATGAACAAGAATGCCTTGAAGGCATAATTCGAGCTAATAATATTGGGAAATACTGGAGTCTCTCGGACTGCATCCTGAATGCCTCTCCCACTGATGCTGATTAGTCTGAGATCCAAGAGGATAAGCAACAGAGGGACAACTCCATCTCCAGTGACAAAGGCAAGCTAGGGAATGTATGGACCGACTATCCAGGCCCGATCCTGAATAATCACTCGGCTTCCATCTTGGCCAACAGTTTTGTTAACACCCTGAGACGGGAAGTCAGAGATATGATCATAAACATAATGGTAGGGGTTCCTGGCTGGCTCAGTCGGGAGAGCAGGAGACTGGATCTCCGGATCGTGAGTTCTAGCTCCACGTTAGGTGTAGCGATGACTTAAATGAATAATTGATAACTTAAAACCAAAACGCCATAGGTGCCTGGGTGACTCAGTGGGTTAAGCGTCTGCCTTTGGCTCAGGTCATGATCCCAGGGTCCTGGGATCAAGCCCCGCAGCGGGCTTCCCACCCAGTGGGCAGTCTGCTTCTCCCTCTGCCCCTCCCTCCATCATGCTGATGCGCGCATGTGCAAAAATAAATAAACAAACTCTTCCAAAAAAAAAAAATCTTTAAAAACCTCATGACGTCAGCTGGGAAATGCCTTGACTGCAGAATCCCATGAGGCAGTGCAACACCATTAGGATGCCATGGCAGAGCAAGTCAAAGCCAAGAATGTCACTTAAGGTCCCGCAACTTAAACACTCAGGGATGGAAAAAGCCCATCCTATCAGGGTCATCAGATACTGCCAACCCTAATCTTGACAGAGGCATTTGTAGGGACTGTAAAGAAAAGGGACACTAAATTCGAGGGGTAAGATTTCGTCTCCCCAAGGATTCTCTCCTGGCACGCTTTCTCCTCTGTGCCTATAAATACCCCTCAAGCCACAGGGGGAAAAGATTATCCCCATTACTGGGTATCCTGCCCCATTTTAGACATGGGCCACACCATCCCCATAAATATCCACCCCCCTCCCCTTTCCCCCTGCCCCAGTACACAGCAATGATTATGATGAATCCCACAGTTCACCATGTGCTTACGCTTGTCTAAGTCACTCTGTGACTCACAGGCCCCCTTACTACCCAGCACGGTTTATACCCAAACTCCTCCATGAAATCTTTCAGGAAGGGTTATTCTTTCAATCCAGAATGTCAAGATTTCATGTTCACATGAGAGCCTATGTCTGGAAGTCCCAGACTGCTCTGATCCATCTAACAACTTACCCTTCCTACTCCCCTGCTCCCTCCCTCTCCCCCCAAAACCCCATCAACCTTTCCCTCAGCCCACATATTCTAGACACAGCTGCCCCGCATTTGGATTCTCTTTGGGCCCCAACAACATAGGGCGAATCTTGGAGGCTGACCCTCTCTCAAAGTGGAAATGGAAACTTCTTGCTCTTCCTGAAACTGACTTCAGGTGCCTCCATCCATCACCTGGGGTCTCCTAATCCCAGCTCCTGGCCCTTGCAGCACTCCTGCCTTGCCCATCTAGAACTCCAGACTACCATGGGGGATATGGTTAGTCCAAGACCCGAAGGCCATAAATAAAATAGTCAAACCTAGGTTCCCGAGAGTTCCCACTCCACACACGTCCTGGCCTTTCTCTACCTTCCAGCACCCCCCACTTTAACACCTCCTCTACACATTCATATCCCTCTACGTCTGGTTCATCATCTTTTTGTTTTCACCTGGGAAAGTCAACAATACACGGGGACAGGTGGGCTCAAGGGTTCACTGAAGCCCCTGCTTAATTTTCCCGGACGCTGAAGGCTAATTTGCAGGACGTGGTTTTCCCTTGCAATATCCCTTGAATCCAAAATGTGGATGATCCCTTGCTGAACTCACTCTCTGCCAATACCTACCCCAAGCCCTTGCTCACAGGGACACAGGTATCTAGGGAAGGATTATAATCACGTAGGTCACAAGGACGCCATCTAGGACATGACTTCGCACCTGAAGGCTAACTTTATCCATGGAATGAATTTATCCGATCGTTAATTTCACTTTCGCCCAAGACTAAAACGTGACTCCAGTGGTTTCTGGGCCTGTTATGGGTTCAATTCTGTCTCCCCCCACCAAAAAAAAAAAAAGTTTGCTGAAATCTTATCCCCCAATTCCTCGGAATGTGACCTGATTTGGAAACAGGATGGTTGCAGATGGACTGAGCACCGTCCCCTCAAAGACCTCTCCCAAATCACCACTTGATCGTCACAACAAAACTCTCCCTATCCCTACCATTAGTGAATCAGGATTTATGTGTTCCTTTCACAACTTCCCTAACGGCCCCTGCAGGGGACTCAGTCTCCGGAAACTTTCATGTGGTAAATGACACAGTAACAGCCCTAATGGCAGGAACCACCTCCTCACTGAACTCACCCAGATTTTCCAGCTATCAAAATATTGCCGATCCCAAGTCAACCGGTGCTGCTCACAATTTCTCTTGGTATCAGTGGCATCACCCGTCTTGTGACTCATTTCATGGTCCCAGCCCCATCCCCGCATCTTCTCCTTGGTTCCCACCCCACCCTTTTAAAAATTTATTTATTTATTTTTATTTTTTTAAAAGATTTTATCTATTTGACAGATCATAAATAGGCAGAGAAGCAGGCAGAGAGAGGAGGAAGCAGATTCCCCGCTGAGCAGAGAGCCCGATACGGGGGTCGATCCCAGGACCCTGGGTATCATGACCTGAGCCGAAAGCAGAGGCTTTAACCCACTGAGCCACCCAGGTGCCACCCCCTTTTTAAAAAAAAGATTTTATTTATTTGAGAGGGAGAGAAGCAGATACTACCCCTGAGCAGGGAGCATGACACAGGACTCGATCCCAGGACCCCAGGATCACAACCTGAGCTGAAGGCAGAAGTTTAACGGACTGAGCCTCTCAGGCACACCTGGTTTTCCGCCTTTAATCAGCGTTTTAAAAAACAACCAAAAGTAAATAAATAACAACCAAAAAACCAGGAACCAGAATCAAAAAAATGAAAGCAAAACCCACAACATTTATTTTCTGACCCCTCAAATAAATTAGACAATTATTTTCATGAGTCTTGGGATTGCCCCAATGATGTGTATTTTATGGGTAAAGATTTGCAGACTGGCATCTACTTACCAGAAGCTGACTGGCTTCTGTTATCTTGCCAAGCCTGTAAGTCCTTTTCAGGGTCTTGATTCCCCTTCATTCTATCAATGTCTAAACTTCACTATTTCTTGACTCAAACCCCCATCAAATTCCCCCCCCAAACATGAGAGACCTGTACATCCTGTGAAGACTGGAAGTCACCACCCAGACACAGGAACCAGGATGACCCTGAGCCTCCCTTTCATTAGCATTCAAAGGAGGCTTGGAACAAGGAGCCAAATGTTCAGCAGTAAGCTCCGAGGATTCCACACCACCTCCAACCATGTTTGGGCAACTCTTGTATCAGGTTAGGGACATCGAAGGGAAGGACTTGTAGCCTGTGGTTTGAAACACCTGCTGCATGTTCATTTCCGGGGACGACTCAGACATCATGATCATCAGTAAGAACATCAAGAGGCCACCGAGGAAACCTGCAGAATTAGAACCACTGTTCTGACTCCACCAACCAACCATCTCTCTGTACCTCCTTCTGGGAGCCCTGGCAACTGGCTGCCCTCAGGCCTCTGATCCTGTTGTTACTCTCTTATTCACCCAGTAATAATTCTCTTTTTATTTATCTTCCTAGGAATACCCATCCGCGAATGCCCAGTGACCAACACCTAAATCCGTTCTAGATCCAACATTTTATGCAAGAGATGGTTCAGGCAGCTCTGCACGAACAGCAGAGATGGAAAAAAAAAAAAAAAATCAACCCTGACATCACCCCAGACACGAACTACTAAGAAAATCTTGTTGGAGAGCAAGCTCCCCAGATCCACCTATCAGAAATCCCAACCATCTCCCCACTGTTGGAAAATTAAGACTGTTTAAGGACAATCTTGTCTGTCTTAAACAAGAGGAGAAGTGAATAATTTGTCTCTACTTAAAGTCCAGGCTCATTTTTCTCCTCGGGATTATTTTGGACTTATTTAACAGACCCTTCTGTGGTTCTTTATACGTGGAAAGCACTGAGCAAATATCTCACTCAGTCCTCAGAATGACGGGATAAGTTAGACAGTATTATGACCCCCATTATACAGATAGGGACACTGAGGTACAGAGATTAAGCAAGTTTCCCAAGGTCACACAGCTAGAAAGTTGCAGGGGCTGAGTATCCCTTCAAAACCAGCCCCACCCCCACCCCCCCAGCAGTCTGGTTCCAGAGTCGATGATAATCACTGCCTCTCCAGCTTACGACCAGATGTCTCCTGGTGCCATAAAAGAGAGGATCATAAAAGAGGAAAGTTCTCACGTGATCATCTGGGACCTGGCTATTAGTGAGTCAAGGTCTATCTGAGAAATGGGTATGACTATTGGAGCTAGATCTCTAAGGTTGTAGGGACACACACTCGGCGTAGTGACACACGTTGGCCGCCTGAGGGGGCGCCAGCCCGGCTCACGGAGCCTGGGGAGCCAGAAAGGAACCTTGGAAACCAAAGTCAGGCTCAGACTCTTAGGACCACAGAACGTTGAGAACAGAGCATCTTAGAATGCTGAGAACAAAGCCTCTTAGAACGTTGAACAAAGGCTCCTGGAATCGTAGAATGGTGAACGCAATGCCCCCTACACAATCTGGGAGACAAAAGACGCTCAGATTCTGTTCTGGTCGGATCATAGAATCTTCCACCCAGGCTGGTCTTATAATTCCAGAATTTGGGATATAACCTATCTGACTCTTAGGAGTCAGCCAATATTAAACCAAGCGCGGGCCCCTCCTAAGCTGGTCACACGCCCATGAAGCCCGTCCCGCTTAGAAGCATTATTTTATGGAAGGCTATCGTTCTTGGCTGCCTTCTAGTTTTACAGCTGAGTGTCTGGGAAGCCTTCGTGGAAGAGGAGGCAAAATCAGGGCTCGACTCGAGAACCTTTTCCGCCCCCCGCACACCCTCAGCAGCTCAGGGTCGCTAGGGGTGGGGGGAGAGGGAAGGTTGCCAAACTGTCACGTGGACCCATTCTCTATTTATAGATCACCCCTTCTCCTTTCGTGGGACAGTCCAATGGTAGCCAGAGCTCGCCCGCAGGGGGCGGAACCAGCTGCGGGATCGGGGAGGCACGGGCCAATGTCGTTGGAGCAAGGGCGGACTTGTTTCATTGTGACGCGAGAGGGGGGCGTGACTAGAGCCCGAAGGCAGCAAGCGGTGGGGCGTGGCAAGGCCGCCCAGAAGCAAAGCGAGTAGGAAGCTGCGAGCATGCGTCGCGTCGGGGGGCGCGGGTGCACCGCCGGGCATCTTCGTAAGGGAGGGTACCAGCCAATAGGCGACGGTTGCTCTGCCGCCGGGGGCGTGGCCATGCAGATAAGGCGCGGGTGGGCGGCCCAATGGGCGGGCGCCTATGCAGATGAGACGGTGACAGCCGGGCCAGCGGGCGGGCGGGCAGGCGGGCTGTTGGGGCGGGGAGGTGGGACCCGGAGAGGGGTGGCCGTGGGGCCCGGCCGGGCTGGGGTGGGGGGCCGCAGCCATGATCCGGGCCTTCTCGTTCCCGGTGAGCCCCGAGCGGGGCCGGCTGCGGGGCTGGCTGGAGGGCAGCCTGGCCGGGCTCTGCGAGTTGCACTGGCTCCGGGAGAGGCAGGAGTACCGCGTGCAGCAAGCGCTGCGGCTGGCCCAGCCCGGAATGGGGGGCGCCGAGGCCGAGGACGAGGAGGACGCCGATGAGGACGAAGATGCGGCGGCAGCGCGCCGGGCCGCAGCGGCCCTGGAGGAGCAGCTGGTGAGGGGCCGCCTGTCCGTCCATCCCTCCGCCCCCATCTGTGTCTGTCTGTCTGTCCGTCTCGGTTGGATGCTCAGACACCCGTTCCGGTGGGGGAGGGGGAAAAGACAGGGGGTGGGACTGGAGACCCTGGAGTATGGGCGCCGGGCGGGATCTGGCCTTCCCACCCCCAAACTGGGGAAGGGGGACAGCATCGCTTCCGCTGGAGCCTCGTGAAATGCACAGGCCCCTTCCCCAAAGAAAATTCTTCTGGGCGCTAAGTATGTGTCAAGCCTGGGCCGAGTATTTGGCATGCGCTGTCTTCTTGAAGCTTGGGGGAGAAAGGGGTGATAGTCCCCATTTTACAGAGCAAGAAGCTGAGGCTCAGAGATGGCAAGCGACTCACCCAAGGTCACACAGCTGGGATCCAAACATGCCCCCCTCTGGCCCCGCCACCAGGGCTCCATCTTCCCTAAGTCCCGGTGTGCTTGGAGATCTCTGGAGGGGGCGGGGTGGGGGGAGGGGATCCTTGGGCTTCCTGAGGGAGGGATCACCGCTGGGAGGAAGCTTGCAGTCCGCGATGGTCTTTACTCTGCGGTGACACTTTCCCTCTTTTCCTAGCTGGTCCCAGCCTAGGTGAGCCCCAGAAGAGGCAGGTCGAGGCAGCATGGGGGTCTGGCTTCTGAACTCCCTGAGTGTTCTAATGGTAGAAAAAGAGGCAGAGGTCTCCAGAATGACTTCAAGAGCATCACCCCTCTCTCCTTCTCTGTCATTCTTTGATTTTGCCCGACCTCTTCCTGGATTTCTCTCACTCTGTCTCCCTACTGCCACATCTCTGACTTTCAGCATCTGTTTCTGTCTTTCTTAATCCTCCGTCTCTCTGTGTCTCTCTGTGTCCGTCTCCCTGGCGTTCTCTTGCTTTTCTGCACCCCTCTCTCTTCCCGCCCCACGTCCCTGTCCCTATCTCTCTCTTCCCCTCCCCCCAGCCTGCCAGGCCCCAGACCCTGGCTCCCTCTGCAGATCCCATCCCCAAGCATGTGTGTGGTCAGAGCTTCCCGTTTGGGGAAACCTGAGCCCGGGCAGCGGGGGAGGGGGCTCTCCCTGCTGCTGACCTCCACTGCCCCCTCCCCAGATGGAGAATGGGGAGGGGGACTGACGCCAGACTCCGGGGCTGCACGCACAGCCCCTCCCCCGACCGGGAGTGAGACCCTGCACATTCTTCTCTGGAAGCAGAAACAGCTGTGGGAGGCCCCACCCCCTCCCAAAGTTAGAGACGCCTTGTGGGGGCCTTCACCAGCTCCCCCCCACACCCCACCCCAAGCTGGCTGGGCTTGGGTAGGCACCTCCCACCGTACGTACAAGGAGAGGGAGAGAGCATGGGGATGGGCGAGCTGTGTCCTTCCTTCCGGTCCCTCAGTCTGCCTCAGTCTCCCCTCGCTGCCCTTCAGCTTCCCTATTCCTGCCGCTGAGTCTCCCCCCTTCTCTGCCCCTCTGTCTACCCCGCCCCCCAGGAGGTGGTAGTGGAGAGGCCTCATTCCCCCACACTCTCCAGGCAAAGCTCCGTCCCAGCGTCAGGGAGGAGGCGGTGGCAGGCAGCGGGAGGAAGGCAGCGGCGCGGAGGGAGGAACAGAAAAGCGCTAAATATAAACGTCTCTGCGGTTGGGGGTTCCTGGGTCCTTCAGAAGAGGGTGTGGGTACCTCCTCTGATCCCGAGCCTCTGTCTTGTGATGCTAACCCCTCCCGCCCCGCACCCCCTGCCAAGGAATACACTCCCTTTGAAGCCAGAAAGATTGAAGCCAGACTCCATTCGTTGCTAATAGGAGTAGCCCGGACGCAGGTAAAGACCGGGGGTATCTCAGAGAAGAGAGGTCAGAATCCTGGATGGGTGTGGGAGTTCCATTCTCTTCCACCAAGAAAAAGCGTCCCCTTCCAGCAAGAAGGACTTAAGTTAGACCTGAAGAAGGACTTCCAAATCGCGCTAAAGAGAACGGGACACAGACTAGGGGCATGTGAGCAGTGGGGAACACAGGTCTGGAAAAGTTTAGGCCATGGGGTCTCCAGGGGTCCTCACCTAAGGTTTCACCCGTTAAACCTATCCAACTGCACGACCACAGGCCTGCTGGCAGAAGGGCTTGCAAAGAAAAGGGGATGGGGATGAGGGGTATTGTGGGTACATGGGGAGCAGGATTCAGACAGAGGTCATTTGAAGAGTCATCACTTTGCACCCGGAAGGGAGGGGGTCAAACTTACCAACAGTGGGAGTGTGCGGACTTGGGGTGGTGTTGGAGAACCCAGGCGTGGGGGAAGAGGAGGCCTCTCCGGTTTGTCCCCCTTACCCCTGCTCTTCCCTACAGAGCAGGAACTGAAATTAGACCCATAGAACTTAGCTCCCCTCCCAGTCTATCCTTTTATGTTTATTTTTAATTACACAAGTAAAACATGACTTTATATTTTGCTGGTTGGAAATTCATAGCTTTCGTGTAAGAATAAAAGCTAGCAATTATTGAGCTTAAAAGGAACCGCTGTTTTAAGTCATATAATCCTCACAACACGCCGTAAGAGAGGCAGCTGAATGAGGCCATGTTACAGACGAGGAGACCAGGGCCCAGAGAGGGGAGTAACTTGCTCAAGGTCACACAGGGTCTCCTCAGAGATCAACGCCAATGTCACGTTGGCATGAGTCCCTCTAGACCAATGGATTTGCTTGTAGGAAGAGCTTACCTGCCAAGAAATGTAGGGTTTTGCTTCGCTTCTTGCCATTGCCAGTCTCTTGGGGTGGTCCCAGAGATAACACCAGCGGGTCTCAAAGTGTGGCTGCTGGGCTAAGCAGTGTCACCCCAGAACTTTTAAGTTATGCCGATTCTTGGGCTCCAGGCTGGAATCAGAAGCTCTAGAAGTGGGACCCAGGCCCTGCAGGTAAATCTGACTCTCGCTCATATGCGACACTTTTCTTTTTCTTGTCAATGCTGTGTCTTAGTGATGGTTCTTTTTTTTTTTTTTAAGATTTTATTTATTCATTTGAGAGAAAGAGAGAGAGAGAGGGCAAGTAAGAGAAAGCAGGGTAAGGGATAGAAGGAGAAGCAGACTCCACACTGAGCAGGGACCCTAATGTGGGGCTCGATCCTGGGACTCCAAGATCATGACCTGAACCAAAGGCAGACGCTTTACCCACTGAGCCATCCAGGTGCCCCCTCTTAGTGATGATTCTGTGTAGAAATTGTGTCCTTCCATTTTGACAGGTATATAGTATTCTGCTATGTACATTCATTTTCATCAAACATTTCCTGAGCACCTGCTTTGTTCCAGGCGCTGTGCTGTTCCCTAGAGGTGGGTGGGGGGAATCCTGACATGAACAAAGCAGATTAAAATCTCTGCCTTCCAGGGATGACTTTTAGTGAGACAGACCCGAGGACAACCTGATGCATGCTTTTGAGCCAAGAGGTTATTACTGCTACGGTGCAGGGAAGCGGGGGGTAAAAAACAGGTCAATGGGTGCAAAATGATGGGGAAGCTATTTTGGAAAGACCGGTCAGGGGAGGGATCGTGTAAGGAAAGATCTGAATGAAGCCAGAGAGGGATCCAGGAAGAAATGCAGGGGGAGCACATCCTTACTGAGGTAGGAACACCGAATAGTCATCCAGGGAGCGTGGCTGGAGCAGAGTGGGGGGGGTGATTAGTGGGGGACATGACATGGGGTACCTGGCCGGGGTCTCCGACATTGTTTTAGCCACCCCTGATTGTGTACAATCCGGCTGCTTTCCTGGGTTCTGCTCCAAGATGACGCCACCCTGAGCATCTCTGCACACCCAGGGCAGGAGCCCAACATGGAATGATTTGTTGACTTTCCTCCCATAAACAAACCCAGATGGGGGCTTCTGTTCTTGGGGTGGGGGGAAGGGGGAGGACAAGGGGCCCAGGAGAGCAGCCACAGGAGTAGGAAGCAGGGAGGGGGGAGTCTGCGAGGGGGGATGGGGGGATCCGGCCAGTCTTTCTGCCCTAAATAGGCAGGGCTGGGCGACTGGCCTCCCAGCTCCTCCCCCCTCCTTCCCTCCCTCCCGCCGTCCAGACAAGCTGCTTTTGTCTGAGGGTCAACCGTCAGCCTGTGGTGGCGGCCACCTCTGGCTTCGCCCTAGACCCACTTGCGACTCTTCCTGGATCTGGCCCTGTTTTTCCAAAATGGGGTTAGGTCCTAGCGTCTTGGAAGCCCCATCTGTGTTGTCTTAGTCCCTCGACCCGTCCCTGGTCACTGTCACTCCCCTAAAAGGGTTTTCACCTTCCTTTATTCTCACCTGATAAGAAATGCTCGTTTTCTGCAGCAAGAAGGATCCAGGATAGACTCAACTGGACTTTCTCATGGGGATGAGGTTCAGGGGCAGACATGGGAGGCTTCCGGGTGGGAATGAAGCAAGGGTGGGAGAAAGATGTTGTTCCCTGGGGCCAGGGAACCGGCTGGGGCTTGCTACTCTAGTATGCTACGGGCTAGACTCATAGAAGGACTTCCTAGGGTGCTCTTCCTGGGGGAAGGACCCAAGGCTTCTACGAGTTGTGGTCAGCCTGTTTTATCCATATGAGGGAAAGAATCAGTCTGCAGCAGGAAGGACTTAAGGAAGACTTACAAAAGGACTTTGTGCTGATGATAAGGGGCAGAGGGAGATGATGGGAGCATCTGAGAAGAGAAAGTCAAGGACTGGGAGGAGCTGGACCAATGGCTAGGGGATCTGCTGGGTCCTGGGGATTTTGAGGGCAAACTCCCCTAACAGTGACACCATGTAAACTGAGACTCGAAGAGGAATGTTCTGATAGGGGTTGAGGGGTTGTGGAGGAAACACCTGACAGAGAGGGGGCGAGGGATGGGAACTTCTGAAGCTTATCCCACCTAAGAAAGGTTAATGTAGCTGCAGCATGAAGGACTTGAGTTAGATAATCACTGGGACTTCTTCTTTTTTTTTTTTTTTTTTTAAAGATTTTATTTATTTATTTGACAGACAGAGATCACTAGTAGGCAGAGAGTCAGGCAGAGAGAGGGGACGGGGAGAAGCAGGCTCCCTGCTGAGCAGAGAGCTCCATGTGGGATTCTCAATCCCAAGACCCTGAGATCATGACCCGACCTGAAAGCAGAGGCTTTAACCCACTGAGCCACCCAGGTGCCCCATCGCTGGGACTTCTAATGGGATGAAGGGACAGAGATCTTGAGGGAGATCCTGGGACCTCGGTACTGCTTTTAGACGTTTGAAATTAGAGCCTCACTGTCAAAGTGAAGCTCTGCCTATCGGGGGGATATATGGGGAGGGGGGCACGCGGCAGAGGATTGGGGATATTCTGACTATCCTGCTCTCCCCATGCCCTCAGGAGGCCTTGCCTGGGCTCATCTGGGACCTGGGCCAGCAGCTGGGAGACCTGAGCCTGGAGTCTGGGGGCCTGGAACAGGAAAGCGGGCGCAGCTCAGGTGAGCATGCGTAGAGGGAGAAGGGTCTGCCTGGGACATCCCCATCTTTCCTACTGCCCCCTACCTCTCAGGTTTCCCTGTCTCTGCCTCTTGGTCTCTTCCTTTCCCCACCCCTGGTTTCCCTGTCCAGGGCCCTGATTGTCTCTCCTCCACTCCCTGGAATCCAGGCTTCTATGAAGACCCCAGCTCCACGGGAGGTCCAGACTCACCCCCCTCTACCTTCTGTGGGGACAGTGGCTTCTCTGGATCTGGCTCCTATGGACGCCTGGGTCCCTCTGAACCCCGAGGCATCTACGCCAGCGAGAGGCCCAAGTCCCTAGGTAAGGTGGGTGGGGTTGGGGCCCTGAGAGGCAGGGAATGGGCAGGAAAAGAATGCTTTTGAGCACAAGCTTCTGAGTCAGACTGACCTGGATTCAAACTCTGGCTGTGACCCTTCCTTCTCATGTGATTTTGAGCATGTTGCTTCTTTCTGGGCCTTTGTTTCTCCTTTTGTTAAAATAGGATTATTAGCAGCACCTGCCTCATAGGGAAGTTCTTCATACTCAATGAGCCTGAGCCCTCACTACCATTGGACTTGGCACTCGGTAGCCACGTAAACAGCAACTCCTGTTGTTCACTTATACAAGTCAGTTTCGGAGCCCCTACTAGGTGCCAGCTTAGGTTTGTTTCAGTGGTGAGGAATACCCAGAGGGAAAGAAAAAAAAAATCCCTGTTTTCATAAAGCTGACTTTGCAGGGGGAGAAACAGATAATATACAAGATAAATAAGATATAGACATATAGGAAGAGAAGAAAGTTAGGGAAGGGAGCTGGGGAGGGCATACCCTTTTGAGTTGGGGAGGAAGTTGCAATTTTAGGACACATGGCTAGGGAGGGTGTCACTGAGACTCTGACATTTGAGTGGCGCCCTGAAGTAAGCGAAGCAGATATCCTCAGGGAAGCGTGTTCCAGGGAATGGCAAGTGCAAAGGCCCTGAGGCTGGAACGTGACTGGCGTGTGCTTCTAAGAGGGCAGCAGAGCCCAAGACCTAGAATTATAGAAGACAGGGATTAGATATGAAGGTCAGAGAGGCAGAGGCGGGCCAGACCCTTCATGGTCTTGTGACGATTTTGTTATGAACCTGATATGCCGGGAAGGCTGAGAGCAGGGTTTTGGATGACAGTGAAGGAGGGCAGGGTAGGCAACTTGCCCCTCCTAGGCCCCTTGAGCAAGGACTTCGAGGGTCCCTCCACTCTCTTCCTTTTTTTATTCTTGCCTCCCTCCCTAGGAGACGCCAGTCCCAGCGCTCCGGAGGCGGTGAGCGCTCGGGCAGCCGTGCCGCGATCATACTCGGCGCCCTACCCGACAGCAGCGGGCTCTGCGGGCCCCGAGGCCTGCTCCTCCGCGGAGCGGCGGGCGCGCGCCGGGCCCTTCCTGACGCCCAGTCCACTGCACGCCGTGGCGCTGCGCAGCCCGCGGCCCTGCGGTCGGCCTCCCGCAGACCCCCCGGACGCCTCGGGGGCGGGGCGGCCCCTGGACGGCTACATCTCGGCGCTCCTGCGCAGGCGCCGCCGCCGGGGGGCGGGCCAGCCCCGGACCAGTCCCGGGGGCGCGGACGGGGGCCCGCGGCGCCAGAACAGCGTGCGCCAGAGGCCGCCGGACGTGTCCCCGCCCCCCGGAGGCGCGCGGCCCGCGCCCGAGCCCCCGGTGGAGCGCGCGGGGGGTCGTCCCGCCAGCCCGGCCGCCCTAGGCCGCGCCTGGGCCTCGCAGTGGGAGTCGGAGACGGCGCCCGAGCCCCCCGCGCCGCCCGCCGCTCCCGAGCCCCCCGACAGCCCGGCCGAGGGGCGCCTGGTGAAGGCACAGTACATCCCGGGCGCGCAGGCCGCCACCCGTGGCCTCCCTGGCCGGGCGGCCCGCCGCAAAGCGCCCCCACTAACCCGCGGCCGCAGCGTGGAGCAGTCCCCACCCCGGGAGCGTCCCCGGGCCGCCGGCCGCCGCGGACGCATGACGGAGGCCTCGGGCCGCCGGGGCTCGCCCAGGGCTCGCAAGGCCGCGCGCTCCCAGTCCGAGACCAGCCTGTTGGGCCGCGCGGCCGCGGTTCCTCCCGGGCCCCCCAAGTACCCCACGGCCGAACGGGAAGAGCCTCGGCCGCCGCGGCCCCGCCGCGGCCCCGCGCCCACGCTCGCGGCCCAGGCCGCGGGGTCCTGCCGCCGTTGGCGCTCCACGGCCGAGATCGACGCTGCGGACGGGCGCCGCGGCCGTCCCCGAGCCCCCGCGGCCCGCGGCCCGGTGCCCGGCCCATCCCCGTCCGCTCCTCAGCGCCGTCTTCTCTATGGCTGCGCGGGCAGCGACTCGGAGTGCTCGGCCGGGCGCCTGGGGCCGCTTGGACGCCGGGGGCCCGCAGGTGGTGTGGGCGGCGGCTATGGGGAGAGTGAATCGAGCGCCAGCGAGGGGGAGTCGCCGGCCTTCAGCTCCGCATCCAGCGACTCAGACGGCAGCGGTGGTCTGGTGTGGCCGCAGCAGCTGGTGGCAGCCACCGCGGCCTCTGGGGCAGGGGGTGGTGCAGGTGGAGGGGCGCCTGCGGGCCCCGCCAAAGTCTTTGTGAAGATCAAGGCTTCCCACGCACTCAAGAAAAAGATACTGCGTTTCCGTTCGGGTTCTCTCAAGGTCATGACTACAGTGTGAGTTTGGGAGTTTGCTTGGGCTCCCCCTTCATGGCCTCTGCACCACCACACTCCCAATCACTGACCCTTCCATACCTCCCTTCCAAAGACCACCATTTTCTCTGCTTCCAAAGACCCTTCCTCACTGCCCCCATTCACTGCAAGTCTTGGTTGAAAAGGCTCCCCCTCCACCATAGGGAGGAATGGGGGAGGAGCCCTGTTTGACCCAGTTCAGCTGCTGGCTCTGCAGCCTTTGGGCAAGAAAGTTCCCTTTGTCTGGGCCTCACTTTCCTCATCTGTACTATGGGTGTACTATGGTATGCAGAAGGGGTAATTCAGTTTGAATTTCCCCATTTTAGTTTAGACACTTAGTCCGTTTGTTCCCGTTCGCTTCCGTCACTGAACCCTCTTATTCCTCCTTTCCATGCCCAGATACAGTGTCCTCCTCCCACTCCCCATTCACAAAGTGCCCCCTGTCCATGTCCCTGGATTCTTAGGATATCCCCTTGGCACCATGGTCAGAGACTCTGTGTCTGACTCAGGTGGTGCCTGCAGAGTGCCCTGGGAAAGGAAGGAGCACTGACTTTGGGGTTTTGAGGGTCAAGTAGGAGGTGGTAACACCTGGAAAGAAAGACTTTTCACCTCTATCCCTGGACAATTATGGAGGATTAAGAGGTAGAAGAGGAAAGGAAGATGACTTCTATCTCATGCCCCCTTTCTCCCCTGCTGAGAGGGAGTGTGGGGAGCCCAGGAAGACCCTCAACTGTTCCAATCCAGTATTTTTTTTTCTTTTTTAAAAATTACTGTATTTATTATGACGATGGTGACTCCCCAGTGCACAGGGGGGCCAGACTCTGTGTGTTTCTCTAACCTCTTTGTAAATAAATGCACAGTGTTACATATGTGGCAGACTCTTCTTCTGTGGTAAAATGAGAGAAATGGTTTTCCTTTGGACTAACATTTAGTGAGCAACTACTGTTTGCTTTGAATATAGTAGTGTCCAGAACCAGATGGCAGATCTCAGGGTGGGTCTCAACCTAATTTTCCTGTCATAGGCTATAAAGAATCTGATCTTTGATTGAGTTGTGTTTGGGCATAAACATGGTTTCATAAAAATACGGGTAAAGGGACAACCCCAAATCCCTTCTTTCAGAAGTTATCATAATTAGTTTGTTGCATATTCTTGCATGTTTTCCTTTATGCATTTGCAAATATATATGAATCTAAGTAACTATACAAATGCATAACTATTATATACATATACATATTTTTATATATATGTGTATATATATATATACACATATATAAATTGAGCTATATATTTGCCTTGTGTATCACTGTTATTTTGGTGGTGTTGAGTCATCTGTGTCCGGAGATTTTTTTTTCTTTAAAGATTTTATTTATTTCTTTGACAGTCAGAGGTCACAAGCAGGCAGAGAGGCAGGCAGAGAGAGAGAGGAGGAAGCAGGCTCCTCACGGAGCAGAGATCCCGATGTGGGGCTCGATCCCAGGACCCTGGGATCATGACCTGAGCTGAAGGCAGAGGCTTTAACCCACTGAGCCACCCAGGCACCCCATGTGTCCAGAAATTTCTTTATGGGAAGGATTTCAGTTAAGAGTTGGATTTTTATAGGCATGTCTTGGTGGCTTAGTTGATTGTCCGACTCTTGATTTCAGTTTGGGTCATAATCTCAGTGTTGTGAGATTGAGCCCCTTGTTGGGCTCCACACTGGGCATGGAGTCTGCTTAAGATTCCCCTTCCCCCTCTTCCCCTCTCCCCACTCCCTGCTCCTGTTCCATCTCTCCCTTTTTAAAAAAAAAAAAAATTGGTTGGGGCGCCTGGGTGGCTCAGTGGGTTAAAGCCTCTGCCTTCGGCTCTGGTCATGATCTCAGGGTCCCGGGATTGAGCCCCACATCGGGCTCTCTGCTTGGCAGGGAGCCTGCTTCCTCCTCTCTCCGCCTGCCTGTCTGCCTACTTGTGATCTCTGTTTGTCAAATAAATAAATAAAATCTTTAAAAAAAAAATTGGATTTCTTTGATGGTTACAGGACTATTTAGCTTTTCTATTTCTTCCTGTGTCAGTTTTACTAAGTTGTATTCTTCTAGGAATTTGTCCATTCACCTAAATTTAGATGACATATTTTCTGTTACTGTGTTATTATTTTTTAAAAATATTTTATTTATTTATTAGAGAGACAGAGATAGCAAGAGAGAGCAAGAGCTGGGAGGAGAGGGAGAAGCAGGCTTCCCGCCGAGTAGGGAGCCAGACGTGGGGCTCCATCCCACAACCCCGGGATCATGACTGGAGGTGAAGACAGACACTTAACTGACTGAGACACCCAGCTGTTCCTAAAGATTTCATTTTTAAGTAATCTCTACCCCTAGTGTGGTGCCTGAACTCACAGCCCTGAATCAAGAGTCGAGTGCTCTATCAATGATGCCAGGTCCCCCATCACTGTATTATCAATGGCTGCTTTAGCATCCACTGTGGGATTGTCCGCTCTCCCAGTTCTTTTGCTGTTGGGGACTTCGCAGCAGTAATGTCCTTGTACCTACCTCTGTGCCTATATGTGTGTATTTCCAGAGGCTCCACTCTAAGAAATAGAATTGCTTGCTCATTATAATATATTCATTTAAAAACTTTTAATCGACACTGCCACACTTCCTTCCACTAAGCGTGCCCTCAGCTGACATTTCCAAAGGCAATTTCTGAGATGCCCATTTTTCCATCAGTTCACCAGACATTTTTGCCAGTCTTATGGGGGAAAACTGTGTTCTCTTTTAACTACCACGTCTCCCTCCCCGTTTCCATGAGGCAACACATTTGTATCTCTTTTAGGGCACTTTTAATTCTATGAGTTGCCTGTTCACACCCTTTGCCCATATTTCTATTGGATAAGTTCAGTAACACACAGATTTCATGGGTGCATAAGGAGAAGTTTGGAAAGGGGCCTTTACTAACTGCCACACAGCAAGAAAGAGGGAGCTAAGGTTGGGATCCAACCTCCACCCAACGCCGCAGTCTGAAGAACAGTACTTACTCTGTCTTGACCTTTGTGTTTACATGGGTGGGTCCATCTCTCTGTAGCTTTGAACCCTGAAAGAGCAGAGACCAGACCTACTCTGCTCACCTGCATGTCCTGTGCCCACGGAGGTGGTGAGGAACAAGAAGCAAGGAACAAAACCAAAAAAAAAAAAAGGTCCTTCCTGTGGAATTTCCATTCTAGAAGGTGGGTGGGTAGTGTGTGTGTATGGATAAGCACGTATTTCTTTTGGAATACCAACAGATAAAAGTCAGTTTTGAAAGTCTGCCAGGAAAAGCCATTGCTTGTCAGGCCTTTGGGAATATTTGCCCCATCTCCATTCCATCAAAGAGGCAGCTACACTCAGGGGATGGGACTTGTCAAAGGCTACACAGGCTACTTGGTGGCCAAAATGGTTGAAGTACATATGGGTGGCCATCCTTCTTTTTTAAGATTTTAGTGCTTGCTCATTAAAAATAATAAAACAGTAACAGCGGGATACCTGTCTGGCTCAGTTGGTAAACACATGACTCAATCTCGGGGTGTTGAGTTCAAGTCCTACATCGGGCATGGAGCCTATTTTTTTTTTTTTTTAAGGATTTTATTTATTTGACAGATCACAAGCAGGCAGAGAGGCAGACAGAGAGAGAGGGGGAAGCAGGCTCCCCACTGAGCAGAGAGCCTGATGCGGGGCTCGATTCCAGGACCCCGAGATCATGACCTGAGCTGAAGGCAGCGGCCTAACCCACTGAGCCACCCAGGCGCCCCTGGAGCCTATTTTTAAGAACAAAACAAAACAAAATAACAGTTAACAATAAATTGAGCATTTACTGCATGCCAGACTCTTCTCAGTGACTCACTTAATCCTCAGAACCTTGAGAGTTTATTAGATATATAGATACTATTATGCCCATTTTACAGGTGGAGAAACTGAGGCACAGAGATGTTAAATAACTTGCCTCAAGTAAGTTAATAAGTAGCAAAGCCAGATTTAAGTTCAGGCTGCCTAAGAGTCTATGTTCTTAAGCACTGGCCTATATAGCCTGTTTGCTATATGGATTATTTCTAGAAGGGTGCAAAAGGAACTGCTTACCAGGTTGGGAGTTAGGGAAGGGGCAAGGCCATTGACTTAATAAGTAAATAAATTGTATAATTCGTTAAAGGTGATAGGGACTATGGGGAAAAAACTGAGCTGAGATATGAGGGACTTGGGTGGGATGGGGGAGCGGAGTGATCGGGGATGGTCTAATTGAGAAGATGGCATTTGAACAGAGATCTGAATGAGGTGGGGGAGGGAGGCTTGTGAATGTCTTGGGGGGATGGACAGCAGTGGTGAGAGGAGGCAGGGTGGTGGGCAGAAAATGGTAGGGCCCACCACATTGCATGGGGTGTCATGGGCCTTGGTGACAATTTTGATTTTCACTCTGAGGGAGGTGGGCCACATGGGAGAATTCTTAGCACAAGAGGGACTTGGGTTTTTCCCAGTGGGAGGGAGGTGAAAGGATGAACAGCTCTACTGAGATATAATTCACCTACCATAAAATTCACCCATATAAGTGTAGTGTTCAGCGGTGTTTCATATTTTCACATAGTTGTGAATATTTCCATCCGATTAAGAAATTTTGCACCCTTACCTGTCATCGTCCACTATCCCCCCGCCTCTGGAAACCACTCATCGGATTCTCTCTCTGTCCCTTTATATTGGCCTATTCTGGACATTTCATATCAATGGAATTAGGCAATACATGGCCTTTTGGGACCAACTTCTTTGATTTAGCATGATGTTCTCAAAGTTCAGCCCATGGCAGCACGTGTCAGTACTTTGTTTCTTTTTACTGCCAAAGGCTATCCCACAGTCTGGACAGACCACATTTCGTTTTTCCACTCACCCATTGATATTTGGGTCATTTCCACTTGGGGGCTATTATGAATCATGGTGCCATGAACGTTCAAGTACAAATCTTTGTGTGGATGTATGTTTTCGGGGTTTTTTAAAGGTTGGTTCCTAGGAGTGGAATTGCTGGGTCATATGGGGACCTTAACCTTTTGAAGAACTGTCAGACTGTTCTTCTGCTGAATGAATGCAGAACAACTGCTACAGTGGCCGCAGCATTTTACTTCCCACCACCAGTGTGTGACGCTTCCAATTTTGCCACCTCCTTGCGAACATTTGCTATTATCTGGGGACTTCATCTCCACAGGATCCCTCTGGCTGGTCTGTGGGGACCAGGATGAGAAAAGCCAGTGAGGAATGGTGGTGGCTGGACCAGAGTGTGGAGAGCAGAGGAGGTGAGAAGTGACTGTGCATTGGGGACAGACGGAAGCTGGCATTAATGGCATTTGTCACGAGATCAGTGGTGTGAGAGAGGGAGGGAAGTTAAGAGTTACTATCAGATGGTTGGGACTGCAGTAGGAAGAGGGTTTGGCAGGTGGAATCTGGAGCTTGGTGCCATACCCACCAGACATCCAGCTGGAAATAGACAATAAGCGATGGGGTATTCGACCTTAGAGTTACTGTTGGCATTCACTGCACACTTCTTGAATAATTAAAGCTAAAACTGGGGGCACCTGGGTGGCTCAGTGGGTTAAGGCCCCTGCCTTCAGCTCTGGTCATGGTCTCAGGGTCCTGGGATCGAGCCCCACATCTGGCTCTCTGCTCAGCGGGGAGCCTGCTTCCTCTCCTCTCTCTCTCTCTCTGCCTGCCTCTCTACCTACTTGTGATCTCTGTCTGTCAAATAAATAAATAAAATCTTAAAAAAAAAAAAAAGCTAGAACTGAAGCCAAATCCAGGGTCTCGGTTTCCTCCTCCAAAAAATGGGCACAATACAATGCACTCCTAGGCTGTCACGAGGCTGGGGCCATTCCTTTGCGGCACAAGACAGCATTGCACACCTGGAAACTAAAGTTATGCGGGTGGAAAGAAGGCTGAGGTTTGCAGCTCCGGCGAGAAATGGAGGTTATGAACGGTTCGAGCAGCGTCGGTCAGTCCGTCTCCCCAGCCCCCTCCCAGCGTCTGGCTGCCGTCAGAGACGGGGAAAGGAGACTGGGTCGTCACCCTGTCTTCCCCCACTCTAAGCTGGGTTTCCTCCTTGGGGGCGGCCCGGGCCAAAACTGCTGATGGAAACCAGCTGCGGAAGGCGCAGAGGCTCGGCGCAAGCCCAGGCCCCTCCCCGGCGCCGGCAGACCCCGTTAAGGGGGAGGACGAGGGCGCCCTAGCTCCCCTCCCCCTTCTGCAGCCGGGCCCGGGGCCCTGGCACGTCCGGCGCGCCTGATGCTTTCCAGATGTGAGCCCGGTTCCCCTCCCCCACCTAGGCCCGTTGCTACTTCGGGGTTGGGGGCGGGGGAGTCAGGGTCTGATACCCTCATATCAAATGGCTGCCAGGCACCTGGGCCGGCGTCCCCTTCCAGCCGGTCTCGCTTCCCCATGCAGTCGGTAAAAACCGAATTTGGATGGGCTGACTGCGTGGAGACCCCCCCTTTCCCCCAACACCCGCCGCTCGGGACACGCCTCCGCCAGCCCACGCCCTTAATGGTCAGCCCCGGGACGCGCCTCTTCGGAACCCTGCCCCAACCACGCCCACCAGAGCGCCTGGGCCACGCCCCTGGGGCGCGCCCTGCAGGCCCCGCCTCCGCCACCCGCCCCTGTGGGCCGCGGGGTGTGCGAGTTCGTTCTTCTGTTGGCTTCTATGTTTCTAGGTGTCTGCGTTTCTCGGTCCCTGTCTCTGACTCTCTATATTACTTTTCTTTTTAAAAGACTTTATTTATTTGACAGAGAGAGAGAGCACAAGTCGGCAGAGCGGCACGCGGAGGGAGAGGGAGAAGCAGGCTCCCCGCTGAACAGGGAGCCCGAAGTGGGACTAGATCCCAAGGACTCTGGGATCATGATCCCAGTGGAAGGCAGCTGCTTAATAACTGAGCCACGCAGGCGCCCCCGACTCTCTCCATGTCTCTCTGTGTGTCTCTCCTATACCCTGCATGTCTCTGTCTCTGCCTTCTCTGCCAGTCTCTGGTGCACCTACTCCCTAGGTCTCTATCTCTCCAAATTTCTGTCTCTGCCTCTCTTTCTGCCACACTGCCTCTCTCGGCAACTCCCTACCCCCTCTCTTTGAACTTCTCTGTCCCATTCCATCTTCAGTTCTCTCCCTCTGGCCTCCAGCCCCCGCCACCGTTCTGTGTCCTGGTCTTCCTCCGGGGTCTGCAGCTTGCTCTCCCAACTTCCACCTCCGCCTACGGCTTCGGCGTTGGCGGGCCACGGGCTCCCCCGTGTGGCTATCAGGGAGCAGTCGCGAGAGACCCGAGGGCTGAGTGTGGATGCCCGCAGGCATGTGCCTGAAGCTGGAGAGACACCGTGGGTGCCCCTGGGTGACA
The DNA here is from genome assembly GCF_009829155.1 of Mustela erminea. Classification (NCBI taxonomy): domain Eukaryota; kingdom Metazoa; phylum Chordata; class Mammalia; order Carnivora; family Mustelidae; genus Mustela; species Mustela erminea. The sequence continues at coordinate 3,137,630 of NC_045632.1, read as the reverse complement.
CCGGGGAATGATGTGTGACGCCAAGAGACTGTGTGAGTGTGTACTACCGTGAGATTGTGCATGACGCCAGAGGCTGGTGTGTGGCTGTGTGACCTTGGGAGGTTTTGCGACTACCAGCCAAAGGGTATGACTGTGAAACCATGTGTTACACTGAGAGATTGTGCCCGATGGTGTCTGTGAGATAGGAAAGATGACGCGCGGGTGACTGCGTGGGACCCCTTGAGGTTGGGTGTGCCTGAGACACTATTCGGGGGACCGGTTGAGACATTAAGAGATTACGTGAGAGCGAGAGATTGTGTGGCACAGTGTGCAACATGGGGAGGACACGAGTGCTGTGTGTGTCACACGGCAGATGATGTGTGACAGAGAGTGAGACCGGATGAGTGGGACACACTCAGAGGTGGTGTGAGAAGGTGGTGTGACAGGCCCCAGGGGAGTGGGGGTGACAGAGGGACCATGTGAGTATGACAGTATATGTCAGCCACACTGACGGACTGTGAGAAACTGTATGACTCTGTGTGGCACAGATCGTGTGGGATAGTGAAAGACTGTCACAGTGTTGTGACAGCGTATGAGGGCGTGTGTCACTGTGTGGGGCCCTTGGAGATGAGAAGATGAGCGAGATTTTGTGCCTGTAAATGTGTGCACCACACGAGACTGCAGGGTGAGGGTGGGGACGGCTGTGTTCGGTGTGAACTGCGCAAGGCTTAGCAGGAGCTTGTGTGTGTGACAGTGTGTGGAGGGGACACTCTGTGAGGGACTGTGTGAGACTGTGTGTGACACCAGCAGATTGTGCAAGAGCAAGCATGACTGTATGTGTGTGTGTGGGTCACTGGACGTGTGACTGTGTCTCACCATGTAACACCACAGAATGTTGTGGTTGTGTGACAGTGCTCCCAAAGATGTCATGTGAGTAATTCCACGTCACCGTGTGAGACCCTGGTAAAAAGTGTGGCGGAAGTTGCTGTCAGGTGTGAGACCCAAGTTTCAGCTGCCTGCGAATGTGTGTGATGGACGTCTCGAGAGACTGCGCGTGACACTGGGTGAAATTCTGTTCGCACACAGGACAGTCTAAGATAGGATATCTGTGCTTGTGCAAGGTGGCATGGACGCTTTGCGGCAGTTTGAGGGGTTCAGTGGCTGTGGCACCGTAGGGCCCTGTGTGTGGAGCGTGTGGGTTGGTTGTGAGACAGGTAGTGTGCCTCTCTGTGTGAGGGGCTGGGGTGGGGTGACACAGGTGGCAGGTGTGACAGGGTGGGAAAGCACATGTGATGGAGTGACAGGCTGTGCGGGACTCACAGGAGATGTTTTTGCGAAGTGGGATAAGGACAGGGTGTGGGACACACTGGGAGAGATTGTCTTTTCCTGAGAGGGAGTGTGTGTGTGCCCGTGTGAGTGTGTTCCAGAGGGACAGAGACCGAGGCAGAGGCAGAGACTGAGAGGGGAGATAGGGAGAGAGAAAGGGGGAGAGCAAGAGACACCCAGAACAGGAGCAACAGAGACACAGAAACAGAAAGACAAAGAAGGAGACAGACAGAGGGCACCCAGAGAGACAGACCTGAGGCGGCCAGGGCGCTGAGGACAGCGGCAGTGGCAGCAGGAGGAGGCGGGCCCTCAGGGGCTAAGCCCCGGGGGAGGGGGTGGGGCGGGACTGGGGATGGGGGGGACCCAGACGCTTTCTCCCAGCCACCGCCACCTGCTCGCCATCCTAGCCCGGAAGCAGCAACAGGTAGGAGGCTCGGATCTCCACTGCACAGCTAATTCCTCTGCCCGATTGCAGCCTTGGTCTGTCTGCCTGGGAATGAACAAATGAGTGAGCGAATGAATGACTTTCTACTTCTGCGTCTCCAACAGTCTATCTCTCCCCAAGCCCCTCCAGTGCCTCCCTCTCTCTGTTCCCCTGTCCTTCTTTCCTCTGTCCCTTTATCCCCGCTGTGCCTCACTCTGTCCCTCCATTTGTCCATCTCTCTCTCCTTTCCCACCCCCTTACTCCATCCCTCCAAGACCCTCCACCTCCCCTTCTCTGTCCCCACTCTGTCCCTTTGTCCCCTTGGATCAACCTGTCCCTTTCTTTACCGCCCTATCTGTCCTCCCCTCCCTCTACTCCTTCCGTGGCTCCATCTTTTCATCTCCACCCCCCCACCCAGTCTATTTCTTCTGGGCCTCAATCTATCCCTCTATCACTTGGTCGTCTCTCTCTCCGACCCTCCATTTGTCCCTCCATCCTCTCTGCCCCTCTCCCATTCGTGCCTGGGTTACTCCCCCACCCCCAGCCCTCTCTCTGGCTGCTAATGAGCAGAGGAGCCTTTGAGGTGGCCAGGGCTGGGGTGGGGGAGCTCCCCAAGGGGGCCGGAGGGGGCAGCTGCTGCCAAGGCCCTAATGAGGCCCCCTCTGCGCCTTTCCCGCCGCGATCTTAATTCCATGTTCTCCCCGGAGCCACCGCTAATTGGCCTGGGGAGGGCCCCCTCCTGGCTCCTGCTCTATCCGCCAGGGGGCTGAGGACACCTGGATCCCGATCCAGCACCTGTGGCCCTGTTCTCCCGTCCCTCCCTCCACCTGCCTCTAGGTACCCCATCCTATGTACCCCTCACCATCTTCCCATGCCCCTCTCCTCCCTGTTCCTCTGTCCCTCCTTTGGCCTTCCTCTTGGTCCCCCATCTGTACGTCTCCTCATTCCTCTTTCTCTGTTTTCCTGTCCCTCCCTCCATCTCTGGGCACCCCATTTGTACGCTCTTCCATCCACAAGCCTGTCGCCGGGTCCCAGGATCACTGCCATCCTTACCTGGGGACTCAGACTTGCCCCAGTCTAACCCTCTCGGCCCCCCACTCCCGCCCTGCTTTTAAACTCTTCCCCGCCCTCAGCCATGTCCAACAACATGGCCAAGATCGCGGAGGCCCGCAAGACGGTGGAACAGCTGAAGCTGGAGGTGAACATCGACCGCATGAAGGTGCGGGGTGGAGGTGGGGAGGAAGGCGTGGGCTCCGGGGCTGGGGTCTGGACCCGGCGCTGCTGGGGTAGGGCGGGTGGGAAGATTCCCTGCAGAACGGGGCTGGACCCGGGGGGCGGGACTCGGGTAGGGGGCGTGGTCACGAAGGGGGCGGAGCCGGGCCCGGGGAGGGGTTGGGGAGTGCCCGGGCAAGAGGCGGGGCCTTGGGCGGCTGACAGACGGACCTCACGCGGGCGCCCCCAGGTGTCGCAGGCGGCGGCCGAACTCCTCGCCTTCTGCGAGACGCACGCCAAGGACGACCCGCTGGTGACGCCGGTACCCGCCGCGGAGAACCCCTTCCGCGACAAGCGCCTGTTCTGCGTTCTGCTCTGAGTCTTCCTGACCGCTTACCCGCCCCTGCCAAACTATGGATCCAATAAACGTGGTGACTGTGGTGGGACCCGTGCTTTGGGGGAATGTGAGGCACGCCCAGAACTTGGGACCGTCATGGAGGAACCTGCGTCCCTTCTCATCTCTTCTGAGTGTGTGTGGAATGTGTTGGGGGGCGAGGATTCGCGGGGTGTGTGTGGGCGCGAGGCTTGCACGGGAGGAAATGCGCTCTCTGGGCTCTGACCTCCACAGAGCACTCCACGATCCTGAATTTATTTAATCATTTCCATAGCCCCAGAAGGCCGCTGGCTGCTTGTATAGTACCCATTTTGCAGATGAGGAAACTGAGCCAAAGGAGGTCCCTTATACCAAGTCACAGAGCTAGGAGGTAATGGGGTGAGGACCATGGCCTCCAGCGCTGAATCTCCGAACCCCCTGAGCTGGCCTCTCTCCTCTCTTGGGCTGTAGATTTTTAGGAGTCCCTGTGCCCGTCGCCCCTTTCTCACTTCCCTGAATGACCAACCCCTGCCCCAGGCTTCTTACCTCTGTCCTTAGCACTGATCTCTGTTTGTTGTTCATTCATTTCTGTGGTAGCTGCTGTGCGACCAGTCTCCTTGGGTAAAGCTAGGAACCTGGTTGTGACTGAGACATCCCTGGCCTTGCCCTCTTGGGACTCAGAAACCCTTGGGAGGGAGACAGACCTATTCCCAGATAATGGTGACCCTGAGCGGTCAGGGCTGGGGTGGGGGAGCTCAGAGGGTATACTTGACTTAGCTTAGGAATCAGGGAGGACTTCCTGGAGGAGGGGACACCTGAGCTGAGACAGGGTGATAATAAAACTTGGGAACCAGGAGTGGCGCCTGGGTGGCTCAGTCGGTTAAGTTCTGCCGTCAGCTCAGGTCATGATCCCAGGATCCTGGGATCAAGCCCCACATCGGGCTCCCTGCTCAGTGGGAAACCTGCTTCTCCCTCTTCTGCTTCCCCTGCTTGTGCTGTCTCTCTTTCTCTCTCTCTCTGTCAAATAAATAAATAAATAAATAATCTTTAAAAAAATCTTACAACCTGGGGACCAGGAGGAGAGAGAAACGTGGCTAGAGGGGGAGGAGACAAATTAATATGTACTATTCTTTCCTTCAACAGTTATTTCTTTGTCCTGAGGACATAGGGAGGACTGTGACAGCTTTGGTTCCTGCCCTGTGTTTCTCAGTTCACACATGGGTGGCCCACAGGACATTTCCAGCCTGCAGTTCTATTTATTTCATCTTTTATTTATTCATTTATTTTTGGTTCTTTACTTTTGGCCTACATAATGTTTAAAAAATGTTCTTGACTTAGTGACCCAATGGAAAAATAGTAGCCCTTTGCTTAAAAGTCCTTATTTCCAGCTTCTCCCAAAGTGGAAGTGTGGGTGATCTCAGACCCATATCCACCTCAGGGTGACCAGAGACTGGGAGGTGGGACCTGGGCTTTTCAGCTCTCCAACGTCAACACCATGCCCCAACATCTCCTGCTTAAGAAGCCTCAGTGCTGGGTGTTATTTTTCATGGAGCCTAGTCAGGGGCTTCTTAAAGTGGAATGTATCACATCCTGAATGTCTGCTGAAATGAGATGAAGGGGTGCCTGGGTGGCTCAGTCGATTGGGCGTCTGCCTTCGGCTCAGGTCATGATCCTGGGGTCTTGAGATCGAGTCCCACATGGGGCTCCCTGCTCAGCAGAAAGACTGCTTTTCTCTCCTCCTGCTTATGCTCTCTCTCTCCCTCAAAGAAATACATTAAAAAATCTTAAAAGGAAATGAGATGTAGATTGGGTGAGCTGTGGGTTTGGTCAATTATTTTACCAGGTTGGCTAGAGGGCCATGGGGTTAGAGACCCCCTCCTGTCTCCTCATCCCCACTTCCTCTTTTCTCTGGAATAACACCTGTGTTCCCCAGCCTGTGGCTAATGGGGACCAGACCCCCGAGAATCTGGATGGAGCTGGCTCACTGGGCCGTGTGTGTTTCTGGTGAGTGCTCCATTATTCACATTGGATTAGGGTCCCCTGGGCCCCAACTCTGAGCTTCCTGTTGGGTTGAGGCAGGACCAGCTGTAATTACATCTCCCTCCTGCCTCTCACCCCTCTCAGCTGGCTCCAGGCCGACTTGCATCATGTCTGTGGGAGCCCCGGGGGACACTGGGGACAGAGAGAGCCAAGGATGAGCTGGGGGGCGGAGTGGAGCTGGGGAGTAGGGTTACTGGGAGGGAAGTTGCCAGAGAATTCTGGAATTTCTCAGACCCAGCATCCTTACATCCTAGAACCTGAGAAGCAGAGGAATCTAGAATTGCAGACCTCAGAGGGCTGGAATTCTGGAGTATTTCGACCCTGTGGGGCCAGAATCTTGTTCCTTTGTCCGGCTGGGATCCAGAGCTCTGCAACTTCAGGAATGTAAGGATTTCCTGAGCCTAGACTGTAGGGATTTAGATCCTTTTAGAGCTGACATCGTGGGGCTGTGTATTGTGGATCCTTGTCCTTTACATTCCTGGTCTTGGGGAATGGAAATCAAAACAAGCAAGGGGGCTGGATGAAGGGAGGGCTGGCAGGATGGAGGTCTACCTGGAGGAGGTGTGGGAGGGAGGCGGGGTGGGGGGGTGGCGGGCGGATGCTGGATGAGCCAGACAAGGCAGGTCCCGTGTGACCAGCATCCATGCATGCAAACCTGGGTAATCTTGTTAGTGGGTATGACTGTAGTACCAGCTTCTGGCTACCCGCTGCTCTTTCCGGCCAGCCTCCCCTGTGAGGTCAGCTCTGGGGTCGGAGCCAGGCCAAGAGGCAGAGAGGGCACCACCTGAGGAAGTGCTTGCTGCTAGCAGTCCCTTCCCACTTCACCCCAAACCCTGAAGGGCGCTAGGCTGCCCCTCCCAGCAGCTGTCTGCCCTTTGCACTCCACATGCTCTGAGCCATGCTGGGCTCTGCTGAGGGGGGTTAGGGGAGGGGTGGCCCCAAGTCACAACTATGGCCATCATTTATTGGAGTCCCATTTCTGAAGCCCCACCTCACTTAATTCTCAGATGACCCCCCAAAGGACTCTGTTTACCCCCATTTTATAGGCATGGAATCAGGCACAGGGAAGTGACAGCCCCTGGCCAGTTGGGGCTTGAGGTTGGAGTGGACCCTGATGGATGAGGGTTTAGGAGGGATTGGAGGTGTTGGAGGGGGTCCTGAAGGACAGAAGTGAGGGTATCTCAGAGGAGGGGCCCAGGCCAGGCAAAGACAAGGTGGGAATGGCAAGAGTAGAGCCCCTTGAAGCAGGGACGAGAAGCAGAGGCTGGCAAGGGCCCATTTGGGGTGTAGGAGAGGGAGGTGGGCAGAGACAAATGGTTCCTGTTGGAAGGCGTTGGCACCTGGCAATGAGGGACGGGTTAGGAGGGTCACAGAGCAACTTCCTGCAGCAGTGGAAGGACACAGGTAGACAGGTTGGCTTGGCAGGTGTGAGCAGGAGATGGGATGTGCGGGAGCGCCTGCACCCCTTAGTGTGTGTGTGGGCGGGGAGGGGTACGAGGTGGGGTCAACCTCTTCCCAGGGCAGGGTCAGGACACCAGGGAGTCAGGAGAAGGTCAGGCCCCGGGTGAGCAGGGTCTTAGCTCAGGGGCAGGTCCAGAGGGGGGCCTGGGCAGGCAGCTGGAGGCACTGGCCAGCAAGCAGGCGTGGGAGAGGCCCAGGGCTGCGGATGACTCAGTGGAGGATTTCTGAGCTCAGGCTCCTGCTCTGCCCTTCCTCGCCACTTGGGAACATGCGTCCATCAGATGGTGCCCTCAGAGCCCCTCTGCACCCCCCACCCTCGGCACCCTGGAAGTGGGTGAGAGTTTGTCGAACGAAGAGCAGCTGGTTTGAGGGCTTCCTGGAGGCAGGCAGGGGGGACTCGGTCCCTAATCTCTCACCACACCCCCAACAGGGGCAAGGCAGCCACGGCGACCGACGAAGAACATCCAGGCTGAGCTGGGGAAGTTGTTGTCCAGAGTCTCACAACACAGCAAGTGACTGGTGAGGGGCAGGAGGGACGCTTCCAAAGCCGCTCTCTTCCCCCTGTGCCAGGCAGTCCCTCCATGCAAACACACACACACACACACACACACACACACACACACACACACACGGAGACACAGCCATAAAGAAGTCCATGGGCCCACAATATAACCACGCACGCACAGACCCACAACGAAGTGGACAAAGGAACACAGATGTACAAATAGTTGAGAAAATCATGCCCACTCACAGCCACAGTGCCCACAAGCACACACTTTCACGGTGCTGTCTAAATGCGCCGGTAGGGGGCGCCTGGGTGGCTCACTGGGTTGGGCGTTTGACTCTTGGTTTCAGCTCTAGTCATGATCTCTGGGGTTCGTGGGATTGAGCCCCATGTTGGGCTCCACACTCAACCAGAAGTCTGCTTGTCCCTCTCCTTCTGCTCCGCCCCCCACCTCGGATAGATAGATAGATAGATAAAATATTTTTAAAAAAGATTTTATTTATTGAACAGAGACACCGCGAGAGAGGGAACACAAACAGGGGTAGTAGGAGAGAGAGACGCAGCCTTCCCGCAGAGCAGGGAGCCCATGTGGGGCTCGATCCCAGGACCCTTGGTTTATGACCTGAGCCCAAGGCAGACGCTTATTGACTGAGCCACCCAGGCGCCCCAATAAATAAATATTTTTTTTAGATTTTATTAATTATTTGACAGAGAGAGACACACAGTGAGAGAGGGAACACAAGCAGGGGGAGTGGGAGAGGGAGGAGCAGACCTCCAGCTAGGCAGGGAGCCAGATGCAGGGCTTGACCTGAGTACCCTGGGATCATGACCTGAGCTGAAGGCAGACGTTTAATGACTGAGCCACCCAGGCGCCCCAAGAAAAATATCTTTTAAAAATGCTCACTTCAGTTCCGCAGGCCCCACTAATGTCACACAGACCCACGCCTGAAGTTGACGTGTCCGCCACAGCCCCTTGCACGCCCTCTCCTGGGTGCCCATCTTCCCCTCCCAGGGACTGTGCCGGCCATTCCCCGTTGTCCCTGGGCCGCCCTCCTTCCTCTGCCCCTGTCCACAGTCCTTCTGGGGATTCCCGAGTACTGTTCAAGCCGTGGGAGAGAAGAAGGGAGGCTGATTCACCCTCCTGGAGCTGTTCCTTCCCACACTCCCCCCAACTCCCAGTCCTGGAAGCTGCCCCCTCACAGCCCAGCTGGAGTGACTTCTCACCCCCAAGACACCTGAGGGAAGAGGGACCCTTTGTGGCCCTGGCTGTGGGCGTGGTCACAGATGGGCAGGATGCCAGGGTTCTGGAAAAGGAGTGGAGGGGGTCCAGCACTGAAACCAGCCTTGGGGACCTCTCATTAGAGTCACTGCCTCCCCCACTTGCCCTGGAGCATATGATGGACGCCAGGGATGCGAGCCCTCCTGGCCCCCAGGGGTACAGGTGGATAAACTGAGGCCTGGAGGGGGGCAGGGTGCCAGAGGCCAGGCTACACTGGGCCTGGGAGCCGAGTGGACTTCCTGAGTGCTCATCGGTCCCTGGTGGGGACGGGAAGCCAGGGGGAGGGAGGCTCCAGGAGCCAGAGCCGCCCCGCCCCGCCCCCCAACTCCCCTGATGCTGCCACAGGACATAAGCCCGCCAGGCATCATCCCTCATTAATATCATATAACTTCCTGAGTTCCTGCTGGTCTGCCTGGGGATTGCAGAAACCGGGGCAGTGCGGGGAGCCGCAGAGCCAGGAGGCCTGAGGCCATGGGCTCCGGGGCACCTCCCCAAGCCCCTGGCGTGGCTGGAGCTGAGGCCGGAAGCTGGGGTGCTGCTGCGCATGGGGTGATAGGGAGAGGGGGAAAGGGGTGAGGCAGTTGTGGTGACCGAGGTGCTTGGGTGCAGAAAGGGGAAGTCTGCAACTACCCAGTGTCCAACCCTTGGCATCGGGAACATCCCCTCCAGGGCTCGGACGTGACACATGTGTGCACACGCGCTCCTTGTCACAGAGAGGGCTCTGGCACGGGCCACTGGCCATGGCCGGCTGCCTGGTCCATGAAGCTGGGTTTACCCCCATTGTACAGATGAGGAAGCTGAGGCACACCAGCTTCTCGTTCTCACCCAGGTCATCACGCTGCAAAGAGGTAGTGGGACGGGGACAGGAACTCACGTCAAATAAATGAGCCCCCGAGTTTGTAATCACTCCACTTAAACTGCCTCCCTCAGAAATAAGGGGCGTTTGAGAGGGGCTCTGGCCCTTCTGGGTGGGGAGGTTGCATGGGAAGCCATTGACTCTGTGGGGCCCAGGGCTGTGACCACTGTGTGGGCAGCAGGGATATGCGGGCTGAGCACACGGGCCTGGGGGTGGTGGCTAAGGTGTGTTTGGGGAGGTGTGGGAGAATTGGACATGACAATGATCTTGGAGTCCTGAATGGCTGTTTGTGGCCAAAACATTAAAATCTTATTCCTGGAAGTCAAGGTCTCCGGGGTTGGCCTGGGGCCAGGGCTTGCTGGAGGGAGAAGCAAGAGGGTGGGAGGGTACTCCCCTCTGATGCTCTTGGAAGTCCTGGGGCCTGTCCCCGGCAGACTACTGGACACCAAAGCCCTCCTCCCCAGAATCTGTTGTCCCAAGACTCGGCCGGGTCGATAGGCTTGCACCCTAGGACAAGCTCTAGGGACTGGCGTTCTTTCTCGAGCCCCACCACCTCCTTCCCCGGCCTTCTGGAAGGAGCGAATTGTATCTGGAGGAGCAGAAATCTCAGTAGTGGCTGAAAAACACTACATCGGGGAAGAATTTCCTAGTCATTTCTCAATCCCTGGGCAATGTCCTAACCCCGGGGCCTGAAGCCCAGAATAGATCCCAGAGGCCACCCCCAGACAGCCTCTTGGACTGGCCAGCTATGCCCCTCAGGTCTTGGTGTGCTCCAGGGTGTAATGACTCAGGGATCCCCATGCTGCCCGAGATGCTGGGGAGGGGCAGAGAAGGGCAGAGACCTAGGTGTGGGGAAGTGGCAGGTGGCTCAGGGAATGAGACCAGGAGAGGAAGCAGGGAGGGAAGGAGAGTGGACTGGGCTGCACTGGGCAGGAGAGTTGGAGGGAGCGGGCCAGGGAAGGGGGGAGGAAGCAGGGGGGCCCTCTGGAACAGGCAGGGGGAGAGAAGGCGGGGCAGTCAGAGGAAATGAAAAAGCTGGGGCGAGCAGGCTAGATGAGAAGGGAGGAGGGCGGAGGAGGGAAGTAAGGAGCAGCTTTCTCGAAGAGGCAGAGACTGGCAGAGCCAGCAGACCGGAGAGCAGGGCACAGAGGAAGGGACTGAGCGAGAAGGCAGAGGTGCTGTGAGAGCAGGTAGAGGGCCGCTGGGGGAGAGAGGCAGAGGCAGAAGGAGAGGCAGGGTGGTGGGCAAGTGGGGGAGAAGGACAGAACTAGGGAGAGGGAAGGACGCAGGAGAGAGGAGAGAGTCAGAAAGCCGGCCAGCCAGCCGCACACACAAGGGGAAGGGGTGGCCCATGGGGAGGGCGGTGGGCGTCTGAGCTCCTCCTCTCCCTCGCCCCGACCTGCGCCCCAGGGACCTCTCTAGTCCAGTCCGCACAGAGGCCGTGGGGCGTGGGGGGATGGCCGACTCGTGCAGGAACCTCACCTACGTGCGGGACTCGGTGGGCCCCGCCACCAGCACCCTGATGTTCGTGGCGGGCGTGGTGGGCAATGGGCTGGCCCTGGGCATCTTGGGGGCGCGGCGACGCTCACGTCCCTCGGCCTTCGCTGTGCTGGTCACTGGGCTGGCGGTCACCGACCTGCTGGGCACTTGCTTCCTGAGCCCGGCCGTGTTCGTGGCCTACGCCCGCAACAGCTCACTGCTGGGCCTGGCCCGGGGCCGGCCCGCCCTGTGCGACGCCTTCGCCTTCGCCATGACCTTCTTCGGCCTGGCCTCCATGCTCATCCTCTTCGCCATGGCCGTGGAGCGCTGTCTGGCGCTCAGCCACCCCTACGTGTACGCCCAGCTGGACGGGCCGCGCTGCGCCCGCCTGGCCCTGCCTGCCGTCTACGCCTTCTGCGGCCTCTTCTGCGCGCTGCCCCTGCTGGGCCTGGGCCAGCACCAGCAGTACTGCCCAGGCAGCTGGTGCTTCATCCGCATGCGCTCCACGGAGGCCGGCGGCCGCGCCTTCTCGCTGGCCTACGCCAGCCTCATGGCCCTGCTGGTGGCCGCCATCGTGCTGTGCAACAGCTCCGTCACACTGAGCCTCTGTCGCATGCACCGCCAGCAGACGCGCCACCAGGGCCCCCCGGTCCCCGGTCCCCGGGCGGGAGAGGACGAGGTGGACCACCTCATTCTGCTGGCCCTCATGACCGTCATCATGGCCGTGTGCTCCCTGCCCCTCACGGTAAGTCCCCCGGTGGCTGGGGTGGGGGAAGGGGGTCCGGCGGGTGGGGGGGCGGGTAGAAGAGGGAGGAGGGCAGCCCCCAGCTAGGTCTGCCAGCAGGGTAGTCTAGTTCTCAGATGGGGATACTGGGGTCCAAGAGGTCAGAGGCTTTGGGTGCGGTCAGACAGCTCCCAACTTTCTGGAGAGGTGTCTCCCCTCCTGAGCCCTTGGCTCGCCCCTTTCTTATCTGCGGCAACCCCCCCAAACACACCCCATCCTTCCCCCACTCCCTGTAATGGTCATAAGATAATGAGATCCTCCCGTCCAGGAACCGTGGTTCTGTGTCTCTGCCCTGTGCCCTGCGGTTCACAAATTCTCTCTCAGATCGTCTTCAGATGACCTTAGGTACCCCTTCCACAAGCACTTGGCAAAGAGTGGAACCAAGTTCCTGTCCCGTCATTGTTTTTACAGACGGAGGGTGACGGGGCTTGTCCACAGTCACACAGAGCCAGGTCTGGACCTCAGGCTCATCTGATTCCAGAGTCTGATCCCCCCCCCCACCCCCGCACCTCCCAGCCCCGCCCTCACCCCCTCACCTCTGCCAGGGGCTCTCTGGGCCTTGCCCTTTTTGGGCAGAGCTCCTGTCTGCCTCTCAGGAGTTGGATCAGGGGTGTCCCCTGTAATCATCCTCCCCGCCTCTCCCCTGCCCTGTACTCTGGGCCTCGGCTTCTCTTTCTGTAAAATGCCAGAGCTGGTCATCAAAACTTTGGGGGGATTACAGATGACTCACAGGCTGGAAACGTGGAAAGTCACATAGCTGTAGCCCCAGGCCTTACCCACACGACCTCCGACCTCTGGGCTGGTGGTTTCTTGGGGCTTTCTCTCCCTTTGCTCCCCAGATGCATTTCTCACTTACTTTTCGTCATATCTTATTTCCTGCCCCTGCGGCAGGGAACCCCTCCCTCATTCCTGCCAGGAAGCGCGTGGAAGGAGGGGAGTGAGGGCGGGGTGGGTGTTGGGTTGGGGGCAGAGGATTCGGGGGTGCTTCCTGACGCCCCCGCCCTGTCCCCAGATCCGAGGCTTCACGCAGGCGGTCGCCCCAGACAGCAGTGAGATGGGGGACCTCCGTGCCTTCCGATTCAACGCCTTCAACCCCATCCTGGACCCCTGGGTCTTCATCCTCTTCCGCAAGGCTGTCTTCCAGAGGCTCAGGCTGTGGTTCTGCTGCCTGGGTCCCAGGCCTACCCACGGCAACTCGCAGGCACCCCTCTCCCAGTCTGTCTCTGGGAGGAAGGACCCGAGGGCTCCCGCCACTCCCGGGGGGAAAGAGGGGATCCGGGTACCTTTGTCAGCCTGGGGCGAGGGACGGGGGGCACCCGGGCCCCAGGCGCAGCAAGCTGGCAGCACTGTGGGTACATCATCCAAAATGGGGTCCGCAGCCGGCTGCTCCCTCTGCTGACATCGGCTGCCTGTGATCTCCTGCCCTTGGCTGCTGGGAGCAGGAGCCCAACACTCAGGGCCGTGGTTGTCTGTGGATGAGCGGAAGTAAGCCCCCGGAGTCCTTGCCTGCCAGAATCTTGACCCCCCTGAATGCAGGGGGGGCAATCAGCTGCTATTTCCCTATTTCTCCTTCTCCGGGGGTGGCCCCGACAGGCTCTGGGAGAAGAGGGAGGGAGAAGGGGACTGTCTGTCCTGGAGCAAAAAAGAACACTTCTCTCAAAATAACCCCGGGCCCAGCCAGCCCAGTCTGGCCCTCGCTTGCCCATCCATCTCACTGTCTAAATATTTAGAAGGCAGGAAAGTTTCCCAGAAGCTTCTGTGCATTCAGGTCGGCTCTGGTTTGGATTCCGGCTCTGACACACACCTGTTCAGGGTGCCCGACTGTCCACCCCAAGCCCCCACGAACAGCACAGGTCCTCTCTCAAGCCGCTCTAAAAGCCAGACCCTCTCTGCCTCCTGGGACCCAGCGACTCCTGGACCAGCTCCCGGCCTCCCCTCACTCCTGATTTCCCATCAGACTTGGAAGCCCCTGCCCCCACCCTCCAAGGGGGAGGCCAGAGGAAGGAGAGACTGATGCATTGCAAGGAGCATGGCTGGACGCATACCGCAGTGGGCCGTAAGATGTGGACCGTGGGAGCTTGGGTGTGTGTGTGTGTTGGTGGGGGGATGGAGAAGCTGAAGGACAAAGGCATGGGAGTTAGGGATCCTGGGGTCCCCCGCAGGGGACACAGCCTGTCTCTGAATGAGTAGCTGTGGCTTACCTACAAAGCCTGCCCTCATCTCCTGCATTCTCAGAGCCCTCGCAAAAAGCTCATTCATTCATTCAACAGCGAGCAGCCCGACAGACCAGTCCCTGCCCCAGCCTGGACTCCGCTGGGGTGATCTCCAGCCTTCAGGCTTCTCCTGCCCTAAAGAGAGGCCCAAGATCAAGGGTGCTCAGGAGGGAGCCAACTGGCAGAAGGGAAGTGGTGTCTACGGGAAATGGGAAAGCCCTTTTCTCCCCCCAACCCCACCCAGTTCCTCTTTGAGGTTGTTCCAGGGTTGAAAGCACTTGATCTGGGGTTAAAAGGGTAAATGTGAACCTGGGGACAGGCCGGGTAGGGAGGCATGGGCCTCTGGAGAGATAACAGCACCTCAGCCCTGCTGTCATTGGAGCCCTTCCACAGACCCTGGAATCAAGGTCCAGAGAGGGTAATCGCCAGCCCTAGGTCACACAGCGAGGAGAAAGTCTCAGTGGGAAGCTGACCTTTCTGTCTCCAGAAGCCAGCTCCCTTGTTTGCTTACCAACTTTGCCTCTCGGTGCCTTGCCCTCCTTTGGTGCAGAACCGCAATCGATCAGTAATCTAGAATTCAGTTTATAGGGTGGTGCAGAGGATTAACTGATTGCCTCTGATAAGCAGCTGAGCACTGGGCCTGACTGGAACAAATACCACAAAAATGTTACAGTTACTGCAATCCTGTTGTTGCTGCTGTTGTGTGTGGCTAGGTGGACAAATGTGGGCTGAAAAAAAGCAACATTTCCTCCATGGGCATTTCCACCGCTTTGATTCAAATCACATTTCAGAAGAACAAGGGGGTGTCTGGGGGGAGTTAAAGATTGGTCAGGATAACTGGTTTATGGGGTATGGGTTTCCTTTTGGGGTAATGCAAATGTTCTGGAAACCAATAGTGCTGAGGGTTGCATAAGATTGTGAATGTACTAAATGTCTGAATTGTACACGTTCGAATAGTTTATTCTATGTCATGGGTATTTTGCCACAATAAAAAAAAAAATGTAACACTAAAAAAAAAAAAAATGAGGGTGTTTAGAAACATTTATGAGTCTTGCCAGAATGACGTATTGGTTGAATTTGGTAATGAAAAGAGTTGACCTGTTCAAAACCCAAACAGGGCAAGAAGCATCAGGTGGAGTCCTGCCTTTGTCACCAAACCTGGCCCAGCCTCAGTGGGGACCAAGCCAGAGGGCTCCCCAGGGGGTGATGGGAAAAGGATGGCGTGGGTGGAGGGGACCCAGAGCTGTATTTGGGGAGGGAGGAGCAGGATAGGGGGCCTGTCAGCCTGTCCAGGCAGGACCGCCAGGGGGCGCTCGCCTCCATGCTTGGTGCCGTCCCAGAAAGTGGGTCAATCTGTCTCTCCAGCCTCTTAGGGCTCACTAAGTGATGGCCGCGCAGGGCTGGGCATTCCATCCCACAGCATCCAAGCCCGGGGTAGGCACTATTACCATTCCCATTTTTTAAGATTCGGATTACGAGGTTAGTGAGGCTTCAGCACGGAAGCTTGTTTTCTGCTAGCTTTTTCCCTCCAGGCCTAGCATCTCAAGAATCCCTCTGCCCTCTGCAGACCACCACCGCCTCTGGCCTGGGTGTGTACACCCATCTACCAGGTCCGGGGTTTGCAAGCATTTCCTGGCCCATCTATCTGCACACAGCCCCTACGGGATGATTTGGAAACTCCTCTCCTAGCTCATGATGCTGGGGACATGGCAGTGACAGAGACAGCCCTGGCCCTGCTCTCCTGGGGCTCGGAGTCCAGAGTGGGCAGAGCTGTGAGATGGGGGTGGGGTGGGGTGCAATCTAAGGGGACATTGGGGAGGGCTTCCTGGAGGAGGCGATGGCTGAGCAGGACCCGAGGATTGGAAGAAAGTGAGCCTGGGAAAGAGAGATGTTTTGTTGTGCTCACAGTTCTGACTCTGGCCTCCTAGCCTCCTGCTCCTTCATTAACTCAACAGATTCTCTGGGATCTGCTTGGGGCCCAAGGCTGCTCTGCGCCTGCTGGGGATACAGCAGTGACTGACACTGTCTTGGCCCTCTCTCACTCACGTTCCAGTTGGATGACAACTTTGTGATCACAGAACCAAGTATTCCAAGAAGCAGGGGGGAAAAAAATAGAAATTTGTGAGCTGGGTTATGTGCCGAGGTCCTAGCCGAGGGGTTTGCCTAGTGTCTTGCAGGTGTTAGGAAGCTAAGGAGAATGTGTGCATTTATAATTCGTTTTATTCATTTCTTCCTAGAACTGGGCCTGGTCCACAGATGGGACTCAAGCACCATCTGTCTGTCTGTCTCTCTCTCACACACTCACACACACACATACACACACATTGACTGGCTGGTCCCCAGGAGTCCCAGCTCTCCGTGGCCTTCAGTAGTCACTGCCCCACCTGCTGGTCAAAGGGGGAGTGACATTTAGAAATGGTCCCAGTGGCCACTACCCTGGGGGTGGGGGAGAAGGGAGGGGACCCTGGGTGGGCACCTCCCGCTGTGTCCCTCAGCTAGTCCCCGCTGAGGACAGGTGTGAGCTGGTCCAGCAGACCTGAGAGCCGGAATTGGAAACGATTCCCACTGTCAGCCTCCTGCTCTGGGCTGGAATCAGCTCCCTCTGGGCCTGCCCTGCGTCCATTAGAAGCTCCAAGTGCCGTCTATGTGTCTTTGATTAATAAAGCATGGGAAAGAGAAGGCATGATTATTTAATAAAGCAGCCTATCCAGGAGTAAAAGTCTTTCAAAACATAGGGCCCAAGGGGGAGAACTAATGATAGGAGCCAGAGCTGCGTGGGCAGCCTGGGGCGCTTGGGATCTGAAGGATCCAGGGTTTGAGACCCAGCTTGGCTGCTGCCTGGAAGTGTGGTGTGAGAGGCATTACCTGCTCGGGGCTTCCGGTTCTTTACTGTCAGGTCTCGACACTTAATTCATGCCTCTGCTCACCTTCCGTGGCCTGCATGCCGACTGAATGGGGTAGGTCTAGGAAGTGGTTAGCACAACCCTCTCCAGTGGGTATTCTTATCTTCCTCCTTTAGGGTCATTATTCTCCATCTTGCAGACCAGTAAACTGAGGCCCAGAGAGGTGAAGTCACCGCCCCAAAGGTCATCAAGGAAGAAGTGGCAGAGAGAGACCCTGAGGGTTGGAGAGCGCGCTGACCTTGGAGTAGTCTCTTCACTCTTCTGGGCCTCAGTTTCCTCATCTGGAGTCACAGTGTCCTGGAGGCAGAGCTGAGAAGCACGCCTGCAAAGTGGGAGCCTTCAGTGAAGAATGGCCAGCGGTTGCTGTGCCCCTGTGTCCCTGTGGGCTCACTCGGTCCTCAGTGGCCCCAGGGGCAAGTGCTCCCATGTGCCCATTTTACCGACGGGCTCATCTGCCTAAGGTCATGGAGGAGGCCCCAGGACCAGAGCTCTCGTCCATACACTCCACCTCCTTCACTTAGATAGACCTAG
This sequence comes from Mustela erminea, assembly GCF_009829155.1. Classification (NCBI taxonomy): domain Eukaryota; kingdom Metazoa; phylum Chordata; class Mammalia; order Carnivora; family Mustelidae; genus Mustela; species Mustela erminea. The sequence goes on along the minus strand of NC_045632.1, from coordinate 3,120,265 downwards.
AGATAGACAACTAGGTGGTAGGAAGAGGGGGCACAGACGCTGGGGCGCTGTTGAAACGGCCTGCCGCTCCCGACTTCCCCACCTACCGTGCTGGGCTCCAGTGATGGGCCCACGCTGGATCGATCCAGGGCTGGCCTAGGGTCTCTGCCACAAGGAAGGCCCCCAAGGTCGGGCCCTGCTGCTGGGCTTCTCCACCCTTCCAAAGCTGGGTGAAGAGTGAAAGCAAGTTTTTTTTTTTTTTTTTAATTCCACTGGATTAGGTCTCTGCTTCCCTCCAGCACCGCCGCTGCAGCTGCATGTGAATGGGTCATAGGCCAGATGGTGTCCGCGAACTGTTCACTCCTTGCACCCCTAAATGGGTGAGCACTTGGGATTTGCAGCTGGAGGTGGGGCTCCTCTATTTTGGGAAAAGCCCATAAGGATTCTGTTCTACGTCTTCCTACAGTACCACAGGACCCTGGGCCCTCTCCACATCCCCACTTGTGGCAGGGAAAGTTAAGGGGCTTTCTGTTCCAAATCCCTCTATCCCCGTGCCCTCTGGGGGGCTAAAGCTCTGTGAGCGCAGGGCCCCAGGACATGCAGGCTGCTTGACACTGACTCGCACAGTGAATGTCACCCCTTCCCTGGAGCACCCGAAGAGTCCCCCACCCAGGTCCTACCTCCGGGGTCTGCCTTCTTGCTGTTCCCTTGGATGACCCCTTCCTGCCCATCATGTGAATGCTCAGCCTTCATGTCTCAGCTCAGTGGGCTGCTCTCGTGGCCCCGAAACGGCCCCAGGCCCCCGCAGTCCTCACGAGGCACTCATTCATGTGACTGACACGCGGGCCGGGGCTGGCCTCCGCGCTCCTGTGGCCCACCCCCGACCCAAAACTGATGGGCTGCACTGCCAGGCCAGCTCCTCCCTTCAGGGACCACGAGATCCGGCTGGGATCACAAGCCCAGCCCAGAGGTCCCCCTCTGCTGCCGTGACCAGGATGAGGCTCTGGAGTGAGCTGTGTGCAGGAAAGGCCCTTCCAGGGCAGGGGTGCAGGGCCCACGCAGGGAGTAGGCCCAGAAACAGAGGCAAGCTGGGAAGAGCCACGTCAGGTAGTCACTGTATTTTATTGGAAAACATTGATATATATTTTTCTTCACAGCTTGAACTGAACACAATATTGCCCGGTTTAAAAAAAAAAAAAAAAAGAAAAAAAGAAAGAAAGAAAGAAAGAAAGAAAACCCAAACCAAAACACTCCGAAAACGTCCACAGCCTCACGCCTACCTGCCCTTCCCCTCAGCTCTTGGCTGAGTCTCCCACGACGCCCCGTCCCTCCCCTCCCCTCCCCAGGAGGCTGGGTGCCAGAGGGTGGATGAGGAGGTTCTCAAAGCTGGGCAGGTCCCAGGAGAAGCCACTTGAACAACCTGGGTGGGGGTGGGGGGTGGGGCAAGATGAAATGAAAAGAAAAAAGGAAAAGAAGAATCCAGACGACCGAACTGCCCACATTGACTTACTTGTCCCAGAGGCGAAAATCAGAAGCAAGGTCACGGATCATGCTGGGGCAGTGTGGGGGGCAGGCGGGGGTGGGGGGAGGGGAGAGAGGGCACGGAGACCAGCACAGGTGTTACAGAGCCAACCGAGTCACCGCAAAGAAGCGGGAGGGGCCGGCTAACCAGGCCGCGGAGCTGCCCTCGGCCGCCACCAGGCCCGGGCCAGCTGGCCCTTAAGACTGTCTTATTGCAGGGGTGTTCTCTCCGGAGCGTGGCGGGCTCATTTTCCCTCTCTCCACCCTCCAACTAGCCCGGCACGGTTTTCAACAGGACCAGTTTTAGGGGGAATAAAGAAGAAAACCAAAGGAGAACCTGTACAGGACAAAGCAACATCCCTGGCTCCGCGGCAACAAGGGGCCTTTGGCGCCGGGTGGGGGAGGGTGGGGGGGTTGCACGGAGCAGCGCGGGTGGCATGGGACATTAGCACCAGGTATTTACAGAACAGCTTGAGATCGCTTTAGGAACACGGGCACGTACAATTCGCAGAGCGGCCATCTCAGCAGCCCCCACCCAGCCCACCCCCAGGAATTTGATCAGATGGTCTCACATCAGCCAGTGGGACCTGAGCGGCGTCCACTCTATCCGTCCCCTTCCAGGAGTCGGCCCCCTCCAGCGGGAAAAAGAATGCCAGCTTCCAAAACTCCCTCGTCCCCATCCTGGACCATATCCAGTCCACACCGCGACTCGAGGCCCCCCCCCCCCAGCCCTTCTGGAATGCCTCTCTCGGCACCTCTGCCCGAAAGGCTGCTGGGATGTGCACAGGGAATCATAGGGCCGGTCGCATGCAACAGCGGAAGGCATGCTCTCCTGCCTGGGTGAGGCCTCATCCCCTCCCCAGCAGGGCCGGGGACAGGGCCGGCAGCCACCCCAGCACCCAAAGTCAGAGGACACATGAAAGGAAACAAACCAAAAGAGAGGAGAGCCACCCGGGCTGGAGGAGGAGGGCAGAGACTCCCCTCGGGGGAAGAGGGCTGCGTCCAGGAGTGCTTCAGGCCTCGGAAGATGAGAACGGAAAGGGGGGAGGGCGAGAGGAAGAGATGAGGGGCCTGGGAGGAGACTCAAGAAGGGAGAAAGAGCAGTCATGCAGCTTGGGACAAATCTTTTGTTGCTTTATCAGATTCTCAGTCAATCAACTGGTGTTTGCTAGAACCGGGGAACGCAGGGGAGTGTTGAAGAGAGCGCGCGCGCGAGAAGAGAGAGAGCACGAGAACGGGCATCACCAGCTGCCCAGGGGCCTTCACTTGGCAGTCATCATCTGTACAAACTCTGTGAAGCGAAACAGAAGGAGCGGGTCAGAGCGGGCAAGCGGGCCAGGCCAGCGGCCCTCCCAGACACAAGGGACCGGGGACTCATTTCTGATGTCGTGACGCGGACTTGCTCTGGAGACGCCCCCCCCCCCCCCCCCCCCCGGCTCCCAGCAGCCACTTACCTTCATAATTGACCTGGCCGTCCCCATCGATGTCGGCCTCTCTGATCATCTCGTCCACCTCCTCGTCGGTCAGCTTCTCACCCAGGTTCGTCATCACGTGACGCAGCTCGGCAGCACTGATGTAGCCGTTGCCATCCTGGGCGTGGGGACAGGGCAAGGCTCTGAGCCGGCCAAGGACTGTCAGTCACCCCCACCAGGCAGGGGAAGGGGTGAGGTCGCAGGGCAAGCAGGCAGCGGAGCCGGCACTGGGACCCAGGCCTCGGGGAAGTGGCGTCCCGGGGCCTCACCCAGTCTGTCCCTCTGCCGGAGCCCTAGAGCTACTGTGGGAGACGAGGGCCTACCTTGTCAAAGACACGGAACGCCTCTCGGATCTCCTCCTCGCTGTCTGTGTCCTTCATCTTTCTGGCCATCATGGTCAGGAACTCCGGGAAGTCAATGGTCCCATTCCCTGGAAGGTAGGCAGGGGAGTCAGGAATGTTCTTGGCCCGGACCCTGGGAGACTGCCCCAGAGCACTGGCAGAGGGGACGCAGGCTCATCCGTCGCCCCAAGGGAGGCTCCCAATGGTCCTGAGATGCGACCGAAAAGGGGGCCACCCCCCACCCCATGGGGCTCACCGTCCGCGTCCACCTCGTTGATCATGTCCTGTAGCTCCGCCTCAGTGGGGTTCTGTCCCAGGGATCTCATCACCGTCCCCAACTCCTTGGTGGTGATAGTCCCGTCTCCATCCTTGTCAAAGAGGGAGAAGGCCTCCTTGAACTCTGGGGTAAGAGACGGAAGGAATCGGAGGTCAAGGACCACGGTGAAAGCCTCAGTGAAAGACGGCCCCAGGAGTCCTCCCAGAAGCAGCCAGGAGCCTGCCAGTCCAGGCCCCTCGCTTTGGTGCTCGGGGCAGACCCCTTCCTTTCTTTGTTCAACATTTATTAAGCATCTACTTTGGCCAAGCTAGCTCAGTGGGGACCAAGGGGAAAGAGGCTGACAGGGGTCTGCAGAGAAGTCTACATTTCTTTCTGGTCCCTGGCTTCAGCCTCTCCCTCCAATGATGAAATGGACTGCTGTCATGGAGTGGACACGAGCGGAGAGAACTCTCCACGGGAAGTACGCCGGCCAAGGTCAGCTGGCTGGGAGGGGCAGGGGAAGCTGCAGAATGCCTTGAGCGGTCCTCCCAGGCCAGTTCCCTGCACCTAGCGGCGGTGTGTGGCTGTGTGCGGTGGCGTCGGGGGTGGGTGCGCGGCGGCACCGTGGCGCGGCGGGTGGAGGGATGAAGCAGAGGGGATGGCTGCCAAGCTGGGATGAAGAGCGAGTGGCGCTGAGTGGGAAGGCCACAGCTGGGGACGCATCAGGCGCGGGGAGAGGAGCACGTGGCTGCTGCCCTCCCACTGGGCCCATTTTGGCACCGGGTGCTCCCTACCCCCAAACCCTGGGAGAACAGATGCCTGGCAGCCTATTCCCAGAGAGTGTGGGCTGGGGTGAGGTGGTGGACAGTTTGCTAATGGGGACAGGGTGGGGAGTGTAGTCTGTGTTTGTGTCACGTAAGGGCAGAGCCCAGGCGTGGGTGGCAGGTGCTGCGGGAGACGCACGCACAGCCCAGAAGCTCTGTTCCCCAGCCTTTGGGCCACAGGGATAGGAGTCTCCTTGGGGATGCCGGCACCTCTCTGTACTGAGGCCTTGGGCCTCTTGTGGAGGGCAGGACCCGGAGCTCATGATCACTCCACAACCAGGCGGTACTCCAGCTTTCCTCCATGGGTCTCCATGGCCAGAGTTTAGAAGAAGAAGGTGTGACTACATGCTGGGGGCGGGGGCAGGAGGAACAGAGAGAAGGCGAGTCCAGTCCGGCCTCCTCCCGCCTTGGCGGTGTACTCGGCACTTAGCCTGCAGCCTGTTGGACCTGACAGCAAAGCTGGGGCTGGATAGCTGCTGGGGCCCAGGGCCCATTCTGTGAATCCTTCCGCCTGTCTGCTCTGCACTGGCGGGGAGAATCCAAGAGCTGGCTTTTGTCCTAAGCAGCTCATGGTCTTGGGAGAGGGAGACCCAGAAGCCCACCGAGTGACACAATAGCTCCTGTAGCAGTGACCCTTCTGGGGTGTAGCCATGTGGCTACAAAAATGAATTAGATGGGATTCCAGGATTTCTGACAGCTTCCTGGGGGATATACGGCCCTTCCTTTATTCACCTACGTGGCCAACAAAAATATACGGAGCTCCTACTATATTCTAGGCACTGAAGGTACAGCAAGGACCAACAGAAACAGCCCCCAACGCGAGGAGCTACGTCTAATGACAGGAGATACAGCAGGTGAAGACACGAAATACTTTCAGCAGTGAGAAGGGCCACAATGGCAATACACAGGGCGACGGGCCGGAGGGTAAAGGAAGGCTGTCCGTCCCGGCCGGGCAGGGAAGAAAGGCCTCTCCGAGGTGACATCGGAGCAGAGACCCAGAGAATGCAAAGGAGCTGCTCAGGCCAGGAGCTGGCGGAGAGTCCTCTCTGGCCGAGGAAAGTGACTCGAGACGTGTGAAGAGGACTGCGAAGCATAGACAAGTGCAGAGAGGGCAGTGACAAGCCATCCAGAGGATGGGACAGGAGCTTCGCAGCCCCCCGGGAGGCTCAACTTCGGAGCCCAGTGGCGGGAGCTGGGACTGAGAGCTGGGTTTACCCTGCAGCCACCAAGCAGTAAGAGGCCCCCAGTGGCCAGCAGCCAGGAGAAGACACAGCTCTGACATCTGGTGCGTGCCCGGCTCAGGGCCACAGGGGTCTGTCTGGTGTTCCTGGGGGGCAGTGTGCTGCTACACACGGTCCCCAGCGTTCTAAGCACAGGACCCAGCACGGGGGCAGGGACCACACGAGTTCAGCTGTCAGCTGCTCCCGCCGGGGTGAGAGCTGGCTGGGGATGCACAGGCCTTCCTGGGGCAGGGCAGGGAGGAAGAGAGTAGGCAAGCTCACCTGCGATCTGCTCCTCGGTCAGCTGGTCAGCCTGGAAAAGCGAGGAGGAGACAGTCAGTCCCGGGGCTCACCCGCGGTGGTCCCCACGTCCTGGACGGCTCAGTCCAGCGGCCCCCTGGTGAGGCCGGCTCCACAGGCCATCCCCTACCCCTGGGCTAAGGAGCTGCACGCCAGGGTCCAGGGCTGCAGGAAGGCCAGGTTCTGGGAGGAAGTGTGGGGATTCAGGACTCTGGGAACTAGAGTGGACTGGAAACCCAGGCCTGCCTGCCACGGGGCCCAGTTAAGTTGCCCAGATCCAAGGCCTTCCAATCTTGACCCAGCGCTTGGGAGCCAAGATGGGTGGGGAGACGTCCTGCTCCCGCCCAGCCCAGCCCAGCCAGCACAGCGGGTTCCTGTATCTGCTTAGCTGCTGCACTGCTGCCACCGAGAGCCCCAGGGGCTGAGTGAAGGGAGCACTTGCCCTGGAGGCCTAATCAGGCATTTCTAGAAGGCTCCAAACTGAAGCAGGCCAGTCCTTGGGTAGGACAGAGGGAAGATGTCTGGGGCTCTCGCCTAGTTTCTGTGTCACCTATTTGGATGCAGCTGGCAGGAATTCTCCTAACTGGTCGCTCTGAATCACTCCGGGTACTCTGGTCGGGCCACAGGCAGCCGCCCCACTTCCCTGTGCACAGGGCAGGCGCAGGGCACCGTTCTGTTCTGTTCTGTTCCTTTGGGGCCGGAAGGGCCAAGGCCAGGGAGGGGCTGTGGGACCCAAGTCAGCTTCCCTGGGCTTTGCTGCAGCTTTTAACCCTTTCCAGTCCTGTCCACTCTGGGGACTGGCCAGGTGGGGGCAGGGAGCCCTTGTTGCATGCTGGGTTTGGGGGTGGGGCAGGGGAGAGGCAGAGACCAGCTTTTTCTGCACTGGTGTCCTGCAGAGGAGCTGGGCAGGCGGCTGAGCCCCAACATTTAGCTTGAGGCAGCAAACACATGAATTTTCCTTGGTTTTTGCCAATGTTGCCAAGAGGGCACCACCCTGCCTGGTGCCCAGATGACCGCCCCCTCCTTTACTTCCTTTTACAATTGGGAAAGGGGCTCCGCGTCTCCGTCTCCAGCCTGGAAGCTGAGAGCCCTCAAAACCAGAGCAAAGAGCAAACCATCTGCACCACGGTTCCAGAGCTTCCCTGGCAAGCTAGCGGTGACCCGCCCACCCCCACCCCGTCCCAAATAGAAGAACTGGTCACATCAGAACTGGTCTAAAATGTCCTTTAGGTTTGTTTTTGTTGTTGTTGTTGTTGTTGTTTTTTAAATCAAAGGGGGAAGGAACTTGAGGCCAAGCCCCAAAAAGGCAGAAGGGGAGGGGAAATCAAAGTGATGATGACAGAGGAGAGATGGCTAAGGGAGGAGGGAAGAAGGAAGGTAGAGAAGGAAAAACACGCACATTCTGGAAAAGTCCAAAGACTAAAGGGAAGGTTAGGAAGCCAAACGGAGACCCTTTTGCATTGCCTCCAAAGGAGACGTGGGGCTGCTGGGCTCTAGATGCCCAGCCAGCAGCCCCGGCCCACAAGCCCCCTGCTTGGGCCACTGCCCTTGGCTCCCACGGGCAGAGAAGCCTGGTCCTGACACCTGAGGAAGCTGCTCAGGGAACGTGAGAAGATAGGATGGGCTTCTGGTTACCAAGGCCAGGCAATGCCAGGGGAGAGGGAAGAGAAAGAACCGAGGGCAGAGAACAGTCTGGGGAGGAGGGCAGCCATTCCATCTGCTCCTGGTTCTCTCTGCCTGGCCCAGAATGGAAGGAGCCAGCCCATGCCGGGAGCTTTCCCACCCCACCCGCCCTGCTCTGCAAGAACCCCAATTGTTCCCCCACTTTGGGCAGCCCTGTCAGGGGCTGGGACACATGGCTCCGCATAACCAGGAGTGGCTCTGAAGGGCTGGGGCTGCCACCCGTGGCTGGAAGGCAAAGATGATCCACACCAGGTCCGGGGCTGCGGCAAATAGGCGTGGCTCTGCTTCTGGAGCCCGTCAGACACTCTCCTGCCTATTAGAAGACCCTCTCCCCGGCCCCTGCGACGTGAAGGAAAGGTCCCAGCTCCCAGCTATGGATCTCAAAGCAGGGCTGCTGCCCACAGCACGGATCACCCAAGAAACTCTTATCGCGGGGACCCCTTCTCAGGATTTCTTCCCTTTCACAATCTGAGAATTTTATGCTTCCAAAAAATTGTCTCCAAAACAACCCAGCTGGTCTCCTGCTTCCTTATTCCTCATCTTCGGCTCCAGTAAGGGGCCGGACAAGAGAAAAAAAAAAAAAAAACCCTGGGGTGGGGGAGGGAAGAGGTATTATTTCTCTGCCGTGACCCAGCCCCCAGCCAATGCCAGAGAGCAGTGTTAGATGAGAGCAGAAACCAAGGCCAGGGCCCCTCACCCGGGCCAAGGAGAGCCACAGCGCTCAGGCCAAAGTCCAAGGCTGGTGACCAGGGCTCGTCCCACCCACACCTTGCCGATTACAAGTAGGAAGAGAAACTAGCTGGGGCCGAAGCTCAGGTCCTATTTGGGACGCCATGGGTGGGGGGCTCCTGGCACCGGCCAAGAAGGCCTTGAGGGCCCCTAGAGCAAGGTTCTGCTGGGGGAAAATAGGGTAGCGGCAAGAGGAGCCACTAGGTCTGTGTCAGCAAGTCTGAGATCTGATACACAGCAGCGGCTGCTTGCTCTCCCCGGCCTTGCCAGGGAGGAGGGCTGCGCGCGGTTCCGAAGCTGAGCCTGGGGGGGCTGTGGGTGCTGTGGGTGGCAGGGAGCAGGAAAGAACCAGTCTGCTGGTTTTCTCTCAAAGCTCCAGCTGTGTGAATGAACAGAGGCGCTCAGTGAGGGCCCCGGACGGAACAAGTAGCCCTCGGGCAGAAGAAGGGGTCCCTCTGGAGGTCCTCTCTGTTCCAGCTCTGCAGCCCCCACCCCGAGGCCACGGGAACAGGCGTCCGATTGTCACCGACGCCACACTGTACTGCACTGTCATTTGGCACAAGTGAGGAGACGTGCAGAACAGTGCCTGGAGCTGGAGACCACAAGAAAACCAGCACTCCTGTGTGGAAAAAGCAGCTCTCTCGGTCTGAAAGGGGCAGCGAGGGGGTGAGATTCGAGGCTTAAAAGGCTGGCTCATTTGATGCATCCCAAACTTTGGTCCCCCACCCCCCCATTTCATGCTGCTTCAGTGCGCAATAGGGGCCTGAACAACTCCGCCCACCTGCTCCCACAGCCAGGGCACCTCCTGCCCAGCCCCATCCTTCCTGGGGAAGGGGGACCATACAGCCACTCCCTGCAGCCTCTGCAGCCCACTCCCCATTTAGACTGAACAGTCTTTGTCCCGGTCTTTCCCTGGAGACTTCCAGGGAGCAGCCCACATCCACCTCCAAATCTAGGCCCACCTTGGCTGCCATTCATTTTCTCCTCCGACAGCCCCCCACCCCGCCCCCGCCCTTCTTCCACCTCACCTCCCACAACCCAAGCCAGGCTCCTCTTCTACCCCCACCTTCTCAGGGACCCAATGCAACACTCCGCCCCAGCCCCCTCCCATGAAAACCAACCTCCCTAGTTCAACAGCCTCAACCCACTAGTAACCTCAGAACCTTTTCTGGCCGCCCCCCAAACCAACCACGAGGTCTCCTGCTCCCCCACCACTGGCAAGCACCAGTCTCACCATTCCCTCTTAACCACCTCCCCGACCCCAATCCTCTTCAGTCCCCTGCAGGCTCCCAGAGCATCTTCCAACCTCCACTGCTACCCACCCCAGGCTCTTCCTGCCCTAAGCTTGCACCTCCTCCCTCTGCAATGCTGGTCTTCCCAGACACCCCCTCTTCCCCTCCGGGGTCTGATCTGCAGAAGTCGCCCCCATCCCTGCGACTCTCCCCACCCAGGTCCAGCTACACACGGCCCCCTCTCGGGAGCTCGCCGGCAGCCTGGCCTTCCTCTGATCTCCCTTCCCCGCATCCTTTGAGGACCCAAAGTCTTCATTAGGGCCCGAATAGCCCCTTCCCCGGCCAATGCTTCTTATCTCGCCCTCCAAGGGGTCCAAACACCCCACCTCAGAGATCCAACGCCCCACCCTGGTCCAAAAGTCCTTTCTGGTGTCCAAACCCCCTCTGAGGGTCCAGAGGCCCCATTCTGGGTTCAGATGCCCCCTTTGAGAATTCGGGTGCCCATTTGGGGGTCTAAATACCCCACCTGGTATTAAAAGTCGCTTTTGAAGCTCCTAACGCTCTTCCGGGATCCAAACGTCCCGCTCTGGGTTCGAAGGCCCCCAACAGAGGGGCCGAGAAGGGTCCAGGGGCGCTCGCCGGGGCCCCGACACCCCCTATACCGGGTCCACTCGCCCCTTCAGGAGTCCTGCCCCGCCGTGCCCGCCTAAGAGCCCCCCGCCTGGGCGGACCCCAGCCTCACTCACCATGGCGAGGCCGGGGTGTCCGGAGCGCGGGGATCAAGGTTCCTCCGGCGGCGGCAGCAGCTGCAGCAGCTCGAGCTCCGCCGCGCGTCCGCGCCTCCACACTCACTGCCCGCAGCGCGCGCCGCCGCCGCCGCCTCCCGCCCCAACGGTCCTTCAACGGCCGCCGCGCGCGCGCCCCGCCTCGCCCGGCCCCGCCCCGCCCTGCCCGCGCGCCGCCGCACTGCGGCTCCCGCGGATCCCTCCGCGCCACACACCGCACCGACGGACCTGCGGATCTCGCGCCCGCCCCACACAGAGCCGGGCTTTGCCTGCGGTCGCGCGCGCGCGCGCGCGCGCGGACCCGCCGCGGGACTACTTTTCGTCGCCGCGCGCTCCGCCCCCCTGCGTCCTCTCCATTTGCCCCCCCGGCGGAGGGACACGACTGGTGTGGCGCGTGACGCGTCCCTATGTGAGCTGTGCCGCTATTGGGCCAGGGCCATGGCGGAAATGAGAGCACTGTGCCGATTGGTCCGGCCTTCCCTGCAATGCGTCAAACTGGGGCGAGCCACTGCGTGGTGGCGGTGGGGAAGCCTGAAATGTGTGCCTGCGGGGAGCCGTGAGGTGTAACGAGGCGAAGGGAGAAGCTGTGTGGATGTTAGAGATGCAAACACATCGTCTTGGTGGCCAGGTAGTGTTGAAAGGGCTGGCGGAAGATGCAGAAGGTGTATCTCGGGTCTCCCCTCTAACAGATGGAAGATGGTGCAATCTAAAATGCTGGGGTCTGGAGGCCCCGCCCCCAACTGGGCCCTACCGAGGTGGCGGGGTCTTCAAGGTTCTGCTCTTCAAGTAAAGGTTCTTCCAGTAAAGGTTCCACCTGTGGGGGCAGGTGTGCGGACCCCGCTTCACGCTTGATCAGCTCAGAGTCTATGAAATTGGGGCCGTCACAGGACAGCCTCTGGGAACAGGGCACTCATGCATGCTTGCATGCATTCATTCAATAAGCAGGAATGGGGCGCCTGCTGTACACAGGAGCCTGTGTTTGGCTGGACTGGGGAGACCGTACTTCCCAGCCATTCTCCTGGTATCTCCTAGATCCACCTGATTCTTGCACTTCTCGTACCAAGATTCCAGCCTTAGGAAGAAAAAGAATGCGAAGATTAGCTGAAAACTGTTTCCTGGAGCTCAGAAAACAACCTTTTTTTGTTTAGAATAGGAGATGCCATTCCTGTATGTGCCCCGCCTGTCATCCCCCTACCCTTGGCCGAGGAGGATCGGGGAAGTGAGTCAGGCTGGGCCAATCCTTTTGTCCCACCTGGAACAGAATGTACAGGTTGAATCAATGAATGAGTCTTTTCCTGGGTTTTTGGATTTGGAGTCTGGGTGCAAGAAATCTTTTCCTTTGCGGGGGGCGGGGGAGGGGTGGCATTCTGGCTGGTTCAGCCCGGAGAACATACCATTCTTGATCTTGGGGTTGTGAGTTCAATCTCCACATTGGGTGTAGAGAGTACTTAAAAATAAAATCTTTTTAAAAAAAGAAGTCTTTTCTTTATGGGTGGCGAGGCTTTGAAGGAATAGGTCCAGAGCTGTTTGTGGCCATTTTCCCACTCCTGGAGGAGAGAATAAAACTGACACCAGGGAGAAGCAAGTAAAAGATGGAGTCAGAGCCCTGTTGACATTTATTACCCTGGTTCCAGTACTCTCGAGGCCGGCTGCACACCATCATGTCAGAACTTTGAGTACACTAACTATTAAAATTTCCCTCGAGGGGCGCCTGGGTGGCTCAGTGGGTTAAAGCCTCTGCCCTCAGCTCAGGTCATGATCCTGGTCATGGTCCCGCAATCTCAGCAGGGAGCCTGCTTCCTCCTCTCTCTGTCTGCCTGCCTCTCTGCCTACTTGTGATCTCTGCCTGTCAAATAAATAAATAAATAAATAAATAATTCTTTAAAAAAAAAATCTTTTTTTTTTAAATCTTAAAAAAAAAATTTCCGTCGAATCCCAAACTAGTTTGAAATGAGTTTTTATCACTCGCATCCAAGCAACCTGACTGAAAAGCCCACACTCCTAGACACCATTATACTACCGGTGAGAGTGATTTGATTTGTCTTCGATTATCCATTCTCCCTCTCTTCTAGAGTAATAGAAACATAGCTGGGCACACACACACACACACACACACACACACACACAATAAAAACTACGTTCCCCAATCTTCCTTCCGTTTTGGTGTGGTCATCCGATTGAACGAGGGCCAAAAAGGAGGTGAGCAGAAATGATGCGTGCAACTTCGGGGTATCCTCTTAAAGGGAGGGGACGTGCCCTCCTTCTCTCTTGCCTGCTGCTGGAGTAGCCATCGTGGGCGTTAGGAGAGACACCAGTGGTGAGTTGGGATCTTGATAATTTCCTGGAGCAGAGCTCATCCTTCCAGTCCCACTGCCAGACTTTTATTTAAGACAGAAATAAGTTTCTGTATCACTTCGTTACAGCAGCCAAACCCACACTTGCCTCCCAGCTCTGTGCCACCTTGCTTACTCTCCTAGGTGACTGTCCTCGCTTTGGTGGAAGCTGACCGTAATGTTCAGTGTGATTCAGACATAAGCCAATCAGCAGGTCCTACGTCCTTGCCTCTGAACCAATCAAATTGCTCTGATTTGTTCCGAGCCCAACGTGTGAGCTTTTTTTTTTTTTTTTTGTATCTATGGCATAATTTCCATTCAATAAAATGCCACAGATCTTAAGAACTCAGTTTAGTGAGTTTTGATAATTGCCTGCAACTTCATAACCACTATTCAAGACAAACTATGGAACATTTCCATCATCTCCAAAAGTTAGCTCCCTTGTGGGAGCTTTCCAGTCAATTTCTGTACCCTTCAAGCAACCACTGTTCTGGCTTCCATCATTAAAGATTAGTTTTGCCTGTTCTAGAGTTTTATAGACATGGAATCATTGAGTATTTTGGGGGTTTTGTTTTTGTTTATCTCGGCATTCTTTTGCTCAATGTAATGTTTTTGAGCAAAAGTTGCATGGGACATTTATCCAAGGAGCCTCTATTTGATAAATCTGGTGGTCCTCGTCTCCAAACACCTCCTTTCCAGGCTTGGTAAATGATCTTACAGACCTTACAGGGATCTTCCTGGGTCTCCAAGCCTCAGGTTGTCCTACGCTACAGCCAGCCAAGACTCTGGGTAGTGGCTTCAAATCTTCTGAGCCGGCGTACCTGGGTGGCTTAGCGGGTTAGGCCTCTGCCTTCGTCTTGGGTCGTGGTCTCAGAGTTCTGGGATCGAGCCCCACATCGAGCTCTCTGCTCAGCGGGGAGCCTGCTTCCTCTCTCTCTCTGCCTGCCTCTTTGCCTACTTGTGATCTCTGTCTGTCAAATAAATAAATAAATAAATCTTAAAAAAAAATCTCAGCTTTCGGAATGATCAATAAAACTGAGGCTCAACCCCATTATAATCAGGGGAATTCCAAATTATCACCCAGACAAATGCCATGTTAACCTTAAAACTGTTGGTTATTTTGCCAGCAAACATGGGTTTATTTGGGAATAACAGAACACTGCCACTGCCACTGCCACTGCCGCAGGCACATCTGTGAACCAAGGAGAGGAGCTCTCTTTTGGTGGTGGTGGGGTGGGGGTAGGTTGGCTGGAGGTTGTTACAAACCAAAAGTCCATTGGAGTAACCTGGGAGTTTGGAGTATAGAGGCTGTTCATTGGTTGGGTTGTGACTGCTTTCATTGGCTGGCCTGTTGCTGGGCAGGAGAGAATCTTTCTTCCTCCTCAGGCCATTGTGAGTTGAACTTATAAGTGCTGGGAATGCAAAATCCTTTCTTCTTGTTGGGGTCCACAATTGGAGGGGTAGGGAGTGGGAGCTCCCTCTTCTGGCCTCCCGCCCTCGTTTTATTTTTTTATTTTTTAAAGATTTTGTTTATTTATTTGACAGAGATCACAAGTAGGCAGAAAAGGGAAGCGAGCTCCCTGCTGAGCAGAGAGCCCTATAAGGGGCTCCATCCCAGGATGCTGGGATCATGACCTGAGCTGAAGGCAGAGGCTTTAACCCACTGAGCCACCTAGGCGCCCCCAGCCCTCATTTTAAATGAGGTTTCCTTTTATTGATGTTCACCCTGAGTCCAGGGGACCCATGCCATGATTGGGTGACCCTCTGATTTCTTTGATATCACCTCCTGTGCTCTCCCCTTCACTCTGTCTGTTCCAGCCACTCCGGCCTCTTTGCGGTTCCTTGAACACTTGTGCCTGCCTCGGGGCTTGTGTACTCTTTCCTCTTCTTCAGATGTTCTCACAATAGCCACAGGGCTTCACTTTCCCTTACCTTCAAGTCCTGGTTTAAATGACACATTCTCAGGGCTCCTGCCTGGCTTGGGCAGTAGAGCATGTGACTCTTGCTCTCAGGCTCTTGAGTTCAAGCCCCCATGGGGGCATGAAGACTATTTTAAAAAAGAAAGAAAGAAAGGAAAGATTCTAGCAAACGACATGTTCTTGATGGTCCCATTTAAAATTGTAACCCAACATTCCCACACCCCTTTACTTGGCTTTATGGTTTTTCGTAGGAGTGACCACCTTCTCAAATATGAGAGTATGTTATTCTTTTTATAGTTTGAATCTGGCTCTGTAGCTCCATGGGGCTAGATCTTCCTGTCTTTTGTGCTCACTGTTGTCTGCAGCGTCCAAACTAAAAGCCAGGAATGTAGTAGCTGCTCAAGAAACATGTTTGTTTGTTTGTTTGTTTAAGATTTGATTTATTTATTATTTATTTATTTGACAGAGAGGGAGAAAGAGAGTGAGAGCGGGAACACAGGCAGGGGGAGTGAGAACAGGGAGCCCCATATGGGGCTCCATTCTGGGAACCCGGGATCATGACCTGAGTTGAAGGCAGACATTTAACCAACTGAGCCACCCGGGTGCCCCAAGAAACGTGTTTTGAATTAAAAAAAAACGAGGAGATGGAACTCTCCTACACTGTTGGTGGGAATACATGTTGATAGACTCACTCTAGTGAGTGAATCAGTTAGGTTAGACTAGGTTATAACGCAGTAAGAATTGCAACAATCTCAGTGAATATGGTTAAAATTTCTTTCTCCCTCATGCACTGTACTGTGGGTCTCAGCTGCTCTGCAGGACAGCTGTCCTCCACATGGTGACTCACTAACCTGGGCTCTGTTATCTCTCCCCAAGGTCTCTACGTTGCCACAGCTGAGGAAGAGAGAGCTCGGAGAATCTCCTGGGGCGTTTTCATGGACTCAGTCTGAGAGTGACACCTCTCACTTGAGCTCACATGTCATTGTTCAGAACCAGCCATGTGGGGGATGGGGAAGTCCATTTTCTCATGTGCCCTAGAAGAAGGCACAGGAAGCGGGATTTGATGACGATACTATGGTCTTGGCAACAGAGAGCCATTGGACAATTTCTTTAGGCAAGTCAAACGTGCACATTTGCTAAAACCTAGCAATCCTATTCTTATATGTATCCCGATCAGTCACTTTCAAGCTTTTCTGAATGAGATTCATAATAGGAACTACATTTACATAATAACCCAGGGATATAATTAATATATATGTATACATAATTAATAGATGCATTCTGTATATGAACACAAATACTGAAACAAACACTTCAGAAGCAAAACAGCCTTTAACAATTTTTTAA
This sequence comes from Mustela erminea, assembly GCF_009829155.1. Classification (NCBI taxonomy): domain Eukaryota; kingdom Metazoa; phylum Chordata; class Mammalia; order Carnivora; family Mustelidae; genus Mustela; species Mustela erminea. The sequence goes on along the minus strand of NC_045632.1, from coordinate 3,104,324 downwards.
AAATATTTTATTTACTTATTTGATAGGCAGAGATCATAAGTAGGCAGGGAGGCAGGCAGAGAGAGAGAGAAGGGGAAGCAGGCTCCCCGCTGAGCAGAGAGCCTGATGCGGGGCTCCATCCCAGGACCCTGAGATCATGACTTGAGCCAAAGGCAGAGGCTTAACCCACTGAGCCACCCAGGCACCCCACAAAACAGCCTTTTTTATTTTTTTAAAGATATTATTTATTTATTTGACAGACAGAGGTGACAAGTAGGCAGAGAAGCAGGCAGAGAGAGGAGGAAGCAGACTCCCTGCCGAGCAGAGAGCCTGACGTGGGGCTCGATCCCAGGACCCTAGGATCGAGCCGAAGGCAGAGGCTTTAACCCACTGAGCCACCCAGGCGCCCCCAAAACAGCCTTTTTAAAGAAAGATCTATGGGCGCCTGGGTGGCTCAGTGGGTTAAGCCGCTGCCTTCGGCTCAGGTCATGATCTCAGAGTCCTGGGATCGAGTCCCGCATCAGGCTCTCTGCTCAGCAGAGAGCCTGCTTCCCTCTCTCTCTCTGCCTGCCTCTCCATCTACTTGTGATTTCTCTCTGTCAAATAAATAAATAAAATCTTAAAAAAAAAAAAATAAAGAAAGATCTAGGGGAAGGGGAAACTTTTGTTTTTATTTATTTTTTATAGGTCTTTTCTTTAAAAAATAGTATTTATTTTTCAGAGAGAGGGAGAGAGGACAAGCAGGGCGAGTGGCAGGCAGAGGGAAAAGTGGGCTCCCTGCTGAGCAAGGAGCCCTATGACATACTTGATCTCAGAACCCTGAGATCATGACCGAGCCAAAGACAGATGCTTAACCGACTGAGCCACCCAGGCATCTTTAAAGGTCTTATTTTTAAATAATCTCTATACCTGACATGGGGCTCAAACTCACAGCCCCAACATCAAGAGTCCCACTCTCCTCCAGATGAGCCAACCAGATGCCCCATCTTTCTTGATATTAAATTACAAACAGATAAACATTTCCAATGTGCTCAAGAGGGTTCAAGTACTTTAGAGGTCTGCGTCCAATATGGTAGTCACTAGCCACACCTAGCAATTGATCTCTTGAAATGGGACCAGTGCTACATAATGAAAATACATTATTTAGGACATATGGGGTTAAAAAAGATACATTATTACATTTACTTTCATGTGTTTTGTTTTAGTTTTTCTTTTTTTTTAAGATTTTATTTATTTTTTTGACAGAGATCACAAGTGTTTTACTTTTTCAATGTGACTCCTACAAAATATAATAAACACATGTGACTTGTGTTATATTTCTATTGTCAGCCCTGCTCTGAGGATATAAAATTAATTAAATCCTCATATTCACCCTATGAGGTAGGTACTATTACAATCTCGATTCCAAAGATGAAGAAACTGAGGCACAGAGAAGTTACTTGCCTAAGGTCATACAGCTAGATAGTAATAGAAACCGTATATGAACCAGACAGACTGGTTTCAGATTCCATGATCATAACTACTGCACTGTCCTTCCAATCCATGGTAGGTTTTTGTCTAAGATAAGTATTTAAAATTAAATTTCCCTGTAAACACTGCTTTAGCTGCATCCCCCAAATTTTGGCTTGTTGGATTTTGATTTTTTATTTTATTTTATTTATTTATTTGATAGGCAGAGATCACAAGTAGGCAGAGAGGCAGGCAGAGAGAGAGGAAGGGAAGCAGGCTCCCTGCTGAGCTGAGAGCCCGACTGGGGGCTCGATCCCAGGACCCTGGGATCATGACCTGAGCCGAAGACAGAGGCTTTAACCCACTGAGCCACCCAGGCACCCCTGCATTTTGATTTTACCAAGTTCAAGACAATTTCTAATTTCCCCGGTGATTTCTTCTTTGATCTCTAGATTATTATTGTGTATAATTTTGAAATATCTGGGATTTTCCCATGGGTCTTGCCTTTGATTTCTACTTTAATTCCATGACGTTCAGAGAATATACCCTTCAATCCTTTGGACTTTATTGAGACTTGTTTTATGGGCCACCAATGTATAGTATATATTGGTGAATATTCTATGGGCACTTGGAAAGAATGTGGTTGTTGTGTGGAGTAGTCTATAAATGCCAATTATGTAAAATTGGCGCTCAAGTTTTCTATGTCTTTACTGTTTTTTTGCCTATTTATTCTAGCAACTTCTGCGAAAGCAGTCCTAACATTTCCAACTGTAATTGTGAATTTGTCTAATTTGTCAAATTTTGCTTCATGTATTTTGAAACCCTGTTATTCGGTACATCTACACTTATGATTGTTACGTCTTCCTGACAAATGATTTTGTAAGTATGAAGTGACCCTCCTTATTTTTGGTATTATTCCTTGTCTTGAAGTCTAGTCAGTCTGATCGCAGTATAAATGCTCCAGGTTCTTATATGTCCTGTTTTCATGGTACATTTTTTTCTACTCTTTTACTTTGGATGTGACTAACTTTATATTGAGAGTGTGTTTCTTGTGGATAGCACATAGTTGGCTCTTGCTTTTTTATCCAATCTGATGATCTCTTCCATCCTCCACATGTGGCTTCTTCGTCTGCATTCAAACAGCTGATAAAGCTGTTGTGTTTCCCTGCTGGCAGAAAGGAGAAAATGAGGGGCACTGGGTTGGCTCAGTCGGTTGAGCCTCTGACTGGGTTTCTGCTCAGGTCATGATTTCAAGGTCTTGGGGTCGAGCCCCAGCTCCCACTCCCACTTTCTGTGTGTGTCTCTCTCTCAAATAAATTTGAAAAATCTAAAAAAAGAGAAAGAGAGAGAAAATGAAGAAGGGCACTTACTGTTGTCACTAGGAAGATGAACTAGTTACAGGGAGTGATGATTGTATTGTATTCTATTGTAACAAATAAGGTCTCAAATCTCAGTGGCTTAACACAAGGAAAGTGTGTATATTTCACTCGCACCATGTGTCATGTGTTAGTTCTTTTTATGCAGATAGCCTTCAGGGATCCAATTTCCTTTTCTCTTCTGGTTCTGCTGTCCCCCACACACTCAGTATTCTCTCCTGGATCCACTATCTTGCCAGGACTGGGCGGCGGGGGGGTGGGGGGGGAAGGACATTGAGGACCATGCAGGTGAATTGTCCTGGATTCAGAGCATGTGTTTTAATTGCAGTTTGGGGGCCAGAACCCAGGGCCATGTCCAGATGTAACTGCAAGAGAGGCTGGGGAATGTAACTGGCTGTTTGCCCAAGAAGGGGAAACGAGATGCCATGAACATAGGATGTTCTTTGTTGCAGTAGGTATGCTAAAACGAATAGCTGAGAACTAATTATCCATATATACACATCACATTTTCTGGGGGCTCCAGGGTCCTGGGATCGAGCCCCGCATCGGGCTCTCTGCTCAGTGGGGAGCCTGCTTCTCCCTCTCCCACTCTCCCTGCTGTGTTCTCTCTCTTGCTGTCTCTCTTGCTCGCCCTTCCTTCCTTCCTTCCTTCCTTCCTTCCTCCTTCTCTCCCCCCCCCTTCTCTCTCCCTCTCTCTCTCTTTTTCTTTCTTTCCAGCCAGAATCAACTATTCTATTTAGCTGCCACATTACTTTAGTTAGGAGCAGTTCCTCAGTCTTTCTTTGTGTTTTATGAAATTAACAGCTTTGAAAATTTTATGTCAGTTACTTTGTAGCATCTCCATCAACTGGTGTTTGAGGTTTTCTCATGACCAGATTCAGCTGATACATTCTTTTTAAGAAATATCCTAGAAATAACTCAGTGTCCCCAGTGCCTCTTATCAGGAAGCCGTGGATGCTAGTTTGCCTGTTACTGGGGGTGGTGAGGCTTCTCGCTGAAAAGTTACTCTTTTTCCTTTTGGAACTAATGAGTAATCTGTGGGGAGATACTCCAGCCCTGTGTACCTGTCAGTTCTCACCAAGCCTTCATCTATTAACTTCGGAGGACGACTACTTCTTCTTCTTCTTCTTCTTCCTCTTCTTCTCCTTCTTCCTCTTCTTCTCCTTCTTCTTCTCCTTTCTTCTTTCTTCTTCTTCTTTTTTTGCATAGCCTGCTTTTGCAAATCTAAAACCCGCCAGTCTGAACTGCAGGGTTCCCTCCCGCCCCAGTCCCCATGTACAGATCTCTTCAGAGTCAGAGTCAGTGCTCTTGTTAGTGTCTTTCTGTCTTTATATAAATCGTAACCCTCATCTTATCTTTCTCACCCAGAAATGTAGGACCACCTAATCTCAATCCCTTTATGACCACCCCCACCCCCACCCCGTGTACAAGTGGCAGCAACTCTGAGCGAAGATGCCTCCAGGGTTCCCCGTGCATGTCTGTGACCCTTAGACTACCACGCACAGGGCCTTTGCACGGATTTCCACCACCCACTATCCCTTTCTAGAAAGGGTGTCACAGGCACCTGCTCTCTGGAGAGATCCGCTCTGTACTTGGTGAGCTCCCCGTGACCTCCCTGTGTATCCCGCCATAGGGCAGGTGTTGTTCTGGGTTATACTAATGGAAGTTATCCTATTTATATGGTGCCAGTCCCATCTTGTGGGCAGTTCTAATTGGGGACTGGGACCGTGAGCCTGAGTGACCCAGATGGAGCAACCTGTGCGCCCACAGGGGCAGGGGGCGGCTCTGGCACTAATGGAAATGGAGGCCAGCCACAGCGGGGCTAAGGGTGCCAGCCCCACCAGTTTTGGGTCTTGTTCCGGATCTTGCTCTGGTCCACACGTCTGGTTCTGCAGGCTTCATCTAACCCTCTCCCACAACACTGGATATACTTTTGATTCCCATTTTGCTAATGAGGAATCTGAGGTTGCAGTGGACCAAGGGTGTACACAGACTGTGACAAAGCTGGGATTCTGGACACTGGCCTGTTTGGCCCTGAAGGCGGAGACTTTGGGCTTCGTGCCATTCTGCCTCCAGAATTACCCACTGGATTCTCCAGAGATCTTTCCTAAGTCCCCCAATAAAAGGCAGGTCCAGCCTAGGGATCCTTAAATACCCTCCCCCGAAGAGATACCCTCTCCCCAAATGACACATTCTGTCCCCAAAACAACTCTTACCTTCTTTCTTTTAAAGATTTTATGTATTTATTTGAGAGAGAAAGAGCACCAGCAGAGGGAGGGGGATAAGCAGACTCTGTGCTGAGCGCAGAGCCTGACCTGAGGCTTGATCTGGCCACTCTGAGATCATGACCGGAGCTGAAATCAAGAATCAGATGCTTGCCCAGCTGGGCCACTCAGGTGCACCCGATTCTTAGATTCTTTTTTTTTTTTTTCTTCCCAAAGATTATTTATTTATTTATTTGACAGAGATCACAAGTAGGCAGAGACGCAGGCAGAGAGAGGAGGAAGCAGGCTCCCTGCTGAGCCAGGAGCTCCACGTGGGACCGGATCCCAGGACCCCAGGATCATGACCTGAGTTGAAGGCAGACATTTAACCATCTGAGCCACCCAGGTGCCCCGAAATTTTTATTGACTTTTATTTTTTTTAAAAGATTTTACTTTTTTAAAAAAAAATTTTTATTTGTTTATTTGACAGAGAGAGAGTACAAGTAGGCAGAGCAGCAGTTAGAGGAAGAGGAAGAAGCAGACTCCCGCTGAGCAGGGAGCCTGATACAGGGCTAGACCCCAGGAACCTGGAATCATGACCCGAGCTGAAGGCAGCCACTTAACCGACTAAGCCACCCAGGCGCCCCTAAAGATTTTACTTTTAAGTCATCCCTACACCCAATGTGGGGCTTGAACTCAAGACCCCAAGATCAGTAGCCGCTCACCCCACCCACTGAGCCAGCCGGGCACCCCTACGCAGCGCAGCCTTTAAAAGTAGGGACGATTTTATTTTCCAAAGGCAGCCACACCGGTGTGGCTCATCCCACATGCCCTTCCAGAGCTTTGCTATGTGGGTATTAAGAGGTGGGGTCTGGGTCCCCTTCCCTGGAACCTGCATGGACCTTGGGGACCGCCTTGAGGAGCAAAGTAGAAGAGAAGAGTTGGCTCGTAAAAGCGCCCCGTACTTTTGTGTTGTTCCCTTGGCATCTAGCTGCCCGCGCTGCGAGGAACGAGGAATGTCAAGGAGCCAGAGGGAAGGGCCCCACGTGGAGAGGAGGTGAAGCCCCCAGCCCTCAGTTTCTCGGCCCAGCGCCCAGAAGACAGCAAGCGTGACCACGTCCCCTTGGGACCCCGCTCCAGCAGCAGAGAACCGTTCCTCCTCCAAGCTGCCGGTTTGTGAGCAAAATAATAAGCGGTTGCTGTAAGCCACCAGGTTCTGGGGGACCTTTGTAATGCTGCAGCAGATAACTGGAAGAAAGTCCCCAAAGAAGATAAATGGGAAAAATCGCTGGGCCTGTCTGACCCTCTGGCTCCTCCCCTGTGAAGTCAACACACTGATAATAATTCTCCCTAAATTTGTCGGGAGGATTTAGTGAGATTACACATCTGAAGCGCTGGGCCAAGAACATAGCACCGGGCAAGAAGAGTTCAGTAACTCCGCACCAGGATTTACCATGACTATTATGTATAGTTGAGAGCCTCTTGCTGCCCAACCCAGTCAGTACCGGATAGTCTCTCTAAAGAGAACATTAGAAGCCTTCTGGGTCCCAGCATACTTGGTTTATGCTGAGAGAACTGCCCAGAGTCCGAAAGACCTGGCTTTATTATTATTTTTTAAAATATTTTATTTATTTATTTGACACAGAGAGATCACAAGTAGGCAGAGAGGCAGGCAGAGAGGGGGAAGCAGGCTCCCTGCTGAGCAGAGAGCCTGATGCGGGGCTGGATCCCAGCACCCTGAGATCATGACCTGAGGCGAAGGGAGAGGCTTAACCCACTGAGCCACCCAGACGCCCTGAGACCTGGCTTTAAATAACTCATGGTTCCTCCTCAGTTTCTGGCTGTGTGACCTTGGGCCAGAGACTTTACCTCTCTGTTTTTAGGTGTCCTCACCTGCCGGAAGGTGGTGAGGGGCCGGAAGGTGGCCTAGGGGACAAAGCACAGTCCCTGACATACAGGAAATGTCCGTAGTGGGTGCTGAAGGCAGGAGGGAATATTCCCCTACTCTCTGCAGAATCCCCAGGGATTTCTGTCCCCGCCCCACCCGCCATCCCCCGCCCTCCACCGCAAGCCCGGCCAGGTGGGTGGTGGTGGTGAGCCGCCCAGAGAGGGAGGGAGGGAAGGGGTGTCCTAGGAGAGCCAGCCCTGTTGTTCTCTCATCTCCCACCAGTGGGCGCTCTGGTGAAGGGACGATCGCCGCTCGCCGCACCTTCTGCCCAGATCTGACGGCGCTCGGGACTGAAGGCTTCGGTTTATTTAAATAACTCCGGACTCTCAAAAATAAGAAATTGAGCAGAACCGTAGGCTTTTATTTCCATTATGTTTGTGGGAGAAATATGCAACGATTCTCTTCTGACTGAGAGAGAGAAAGGGGGAGGAAAAACCCCTACAAGCATTTATTGCTTTTAATAATAGAAAGATGATGTTATCACCATGGCAACAAATGATCAAAGAAGACAACCAATCAGAATTATGGGCTTCTCTGGGAGGTTATTTTTCTCAAGAGATAGCAACAATTTCTAGGAGACTCTCACAAGACTCTCTTGTTCAAAATGGTCCTTTCAAGGACAGCCTTAAAGAAACAGACCAGGTTGAGGCCGGGGACTCAAGCCTACGGACCGCATGGGAAAACAAGATGCCCATTCCCGGGAATGTCCTCCGTCTGTTTACCTTACAAGGCAGCTTCGTTAAAAAGATGGGCTTGATTATGCAAAATAGTATGTCTGCGTGGAGCTGCAGGGGAAAAGAACGTCGTCACCTCTTTTTTACGTTTTAAAAATGATTTTTGTTAAAAAGACCTTTTCGTCACTTTGTAACACTCCCTTTGTTAACAGTCGGAAGTCTTGCATTTTAAAGGTCGGTCTGAATTTCCTGGTTAACATCACAAGCGAAAAGGCAGGCCAGGGGAGCTCAATCTCCACCCCCCCTCCGCAGCCTTTTGAGCATTTTCTTTCAACCATATATAGACGTTCCCGCAGTCATTCCTCGCTGTCCACACCGGTCCTTAGAAGAACTGTTCCCAGCGTGGCCCTGGGCAGGGGTGCCAGGTAATGGGAGATGCCAGAGGATGTGGGTCCTGGAGCCACACTGCTTGGGATGTGAATCCCAGGCTGTGTGACGTCTGGCAAGTTACTTCACCGCTCTGTGCCTCAGTTTGCTCATCTGTAAAGTGGTCGTGGAAGTCCTTCCTCCCTGTGACAATTTAAAACATGCTCACAGGTTCTTTACAGCCCTCGTGTAAGAAAGCAGATTCTATGGGGCACCTGGGTGGCTCAGTGGGTTAAGCCTCTGCCTTCAGCTCAGGTCGTGATCCTAGAGTCCTGGGATGGAACCCCACATCGGGCTCTCTGCTCAGTGGGGGCCTGCTCCCCTCCTCTCTCTCTGCCTGCCTCTCTGCCTACTTGTGATTTCTCTCTGTCAAATGAATAAGTAAAATCTTAAAAAAAAAAAAAAAAAAGCAGATTCTACTATCCCCACAGTCTTGAATATGGGCTGGCCACACTGACTTGTTTATCATGAATAGAATGAGGTGGGAGGCGGGCAGCTGGGCACCTCAGTCAATTAAGCATCTGCCTGCCTTCAGCTCAGGTTGTGATGCTAGGGTTCTGGGATCCCATCCCGCTTCAGGCTCTCCCTCTGCCCCTCCACTTGTGTGTGTGTGCGCATGTGCGTCTGTGCACGCGCTCTCTCTTTCTCTCTCTCCCTCTCCCTCTCATTTAAATAAAATCTTAAAAAAAAAAAAAGAATGCAGTGGAAGGAATTGCTGAGTGACTTCTATTTCTAAGGCTAGGTTAGAAAAGGTGACACAGCCATGCCTGGGTCTCTCTCTCTCTCAACTTGTGCCTTGGGCACCCTAAGTCACCATGCTGGAGAGACCTCACGGGGACAGAAGTGAGACCAGGGAGCTTCTGGCACCAGACGGGGGATAAAGAAAGCTTCAGGCCCTGAGTTTCAGCCCGCAGGCCCCGAGAAGTATAACTAATGCTTGCTGCTGTCATTTGGAGCCACCAGATCTTGGGCTGATGTGTAACCCAGCAAGGGATTGCTGACACAGACTTAGGATCGTCATCAGTGAGGTCATATACACGAAATGTCTGCTGCATAGAAAATGTCACACTGAAAATGATAGTAATCGTTATTAGCACTTTTTACCTGCTTGAGTGTTACAGATTGAAGGTTTGTGTCCCACCTTCCACTCCCACAACAAATTCATATTTTGAAGCCCTAGCCCCCAGTGTGACGGTATTTGGAGATGGGGTCTTTGGCGGGTAATTTGGTTTAGATGAGGTCATGAGGGCAGGGACCCCCAGATGGGACTGGTGTCCTTATAAGAAGAGAAACACCAGGGTTTCCCCCCTCTCTCTCTCCCTCTGCCTGAACACACTGTGAGAAAGGAGCCGTCTACAAACCAGGAAGCAGGACCTCACCAGGAACCGAATGTGTTAGCACCTTGATCTTGGACTTCCCAGCCTCGAGAATGGTGAGAAAATAAATGTGTGTTGTCTAAGCTCTCCAGGAACTCCACCGCCATCCCTTACACACCCTGGAGCAAGGTCATGGCCCTGATCAGCCTGAGTGAAAAAGTTCTGTGTTTCCAGAATTTTTCCTGGGTTGTGGCAGTCAGAACAACCACCGTTCATCTCGCTCCCTTTCCAGCTGGGCTCTGCCCAGAACAGAGCTTCTCACGTAAAAGTTGAGCTCTGCAGAGCCATCATGTCTGAAGAGGAGCTGCTCCAGGTACTTCAAATGGTTCCCTGCCTTTACCAGTTAGAGGAAACCCCAGTGCAGCCCCTTCCGGAGCCCTCCCTTTCCAACAAAGAGCCACACGCTGCAGCCTCGTGTACCAGAGATGACTCACAGATGAGTTTCCTTTGCCCGTTATTTTATTTTATTTTTTCATTTCAAGATGGGGAGATATCCCTAAAGCAGGAAGCCCTGTAACCTCCCGACGGCAGCCGAGTAGCTGGGACAGCGGTAAATGGGATGTGGTTTCACCTTTTGCAAAACTGTTTCGGTGGCTCCTGGCCTCTGGAAATCACTTCCCCTTTTTATGCTCCCTACCACATCCTTTTCTTGCTCTTGCTCCGCCAGCCCTTCCAAAACCCCCTGCATTAAATTCCCATGCTGGGAAGCGTCCCTCCATCTCCAACCACCATGCGTGCTGAAAGCTTCTGGAAGGCGTGCGTGCCTTTAGTTAGAAGACAAAGGCTAATCGTAGCAAGAACAGCAGCCCCAGCTTCGGTAGAACATACCAAGGGCCTGGCTCTGCCCTGTGGTTAAAAATGAAGTTGCTGTTAAGACAGGAAGTAGTTTAGTGGTTGGCTGGGATTGCGGGACCGCACGGGGGTGATTGGTGAGTGGCTGCTAATTACTACAGTGTTTCTTTGTTATAGAGTACACAGGACACAAAACATACCATTTTAACCATTTTAAAGCATACAGGTCAGTGTCCTTCAGGACAGTGTTGGACAACCTTCACCGCTATCTTGTTCTAGAACATTCTCTTCACTCCCAGCGAAAATGTCTATGCCCACGAGGTTGTTACATCCCATCCCACCTCCCACAGCCCTTGGCAAGCACTAATTTACTCTCTGTCTCTATGGATTTGCTTCGTCTGGATATTTCATGTAGGTGGAATAGGGCACGATGTGGTCTTTGGTGTCTTGTCTCCTTTCTTTAAAAAAAAAAAAAAAAGACTTTATTTATTTGAGAGGGAGAGAGAGAAAGGGAGCACAAGCCCGGGGAGAGGCAGAGAGAGAAGGAGAAGAAGATTCCCCATTGAGCATGAAGCCCGATGCAGGGCTCGATCCCAGGACCCCGAGATCATGACCCAAACTGAAGGCAGATGCTTGCCTGACTGAGTCACCCAGGCGCTCCTGTGTGTCTGTCGTATTTGACTTAGTGTAATGTCTTCAAGATTCATCTATTTGTAGTGTGGAGCAGTGTCTCGTTCCTTTTTAAGGCCAAATAATATTCCATTGTGTGAATGTGCCACACTGTACATATATGTGTACCAGTGATGGACATCTGGGTTGTGTCTGCCTTTCAGCCGTCATGCGTAATACTGCTATGAACAAGGGCATTCACTTTTTGATGGAAGACTTTGGCATTTCTGCTTTGGGCGATAAAAAATGTTCTCAGAGGGATGGCGATGGTTGTGTAACTTGGTGACTCTATCCCAAACCATTGAGTTGTACGTGTTCAAAGGGTGGGTTTTCTGGGATGGGAGTCGTATCTCAGTAAAGCCTGACAATGAACCTGATGAAACCGGTTTAACATAAGTTCACATTTCCTTACACAAACTGACAGTTGCAGTCCGGGAGTCGTGGAGGCGGGGGAGGGTTGGCGAACAGCACACCGGTTCTTTATGCAACTCCAGGAGCTTCTCTGCCATTTCTGCTCATGGCAAGTTAATTATTATAACTGGATTAATGATGATGTCATCAGGAGTTAAATCTTATGAGCCTGAGGAATAAGTTCAAGTTCCTGTCAAAACCACACAATAATTAAACACATCTCCCTGTAGCAAGCACGTAAGGCAAGCTTTGTGGTGTCCTCAGTCTCAAGGTCAAAGATGAAATGCTAGCTGGAAGGCACACAAATGATGTTGGTGGAGGGCACCTCTTCCCGGCAAGCCATTGGCTAAAGAACCAGCTAGGAAACACTCTTCTGTCACAAAAGTGAAATCATTTGTACAGGTCCAGCTTTCACTTATTCATTCCTTCAGTCGTTCCTTCACTCATTCATTCCTTCATTCATCCATTTCCTCACTCATTCCTTCCTTCCTTCATTCATTCCTTCATTCATTTCTTCACTCATTCATTTCTTCACTCATTTATTCCTTCAGTCATTCCTTCATTCATTCATTCCTCATATTTCTGAGTGGCTCCTATGCGCCACGTGCTACTCTAGGACAAGCTTTCTCACTCCTGACTTTGTTGACATCTGGGGCCCGCATTAGTTTCCCATGGGCTGCTGTGACAATGACCACAAACTCGCTGGCTGGAAGCCACGCCCATTTACAGCAGTGCCCTCTTCCCGGGAAGCAGACGGTCCTCCTTCTCGGTACCGTCAGAGGTCAGTAGCAGCGCACGGTGACATCACAGCGCCTACGTCATCGTCCTTCGCTTCCTCTCATCACGGGGGCATTTTATCAACTCGCATCATTGCAAGAGGAGGAAGGGCACTGGACCCGAAACTAATATAACCCCGTGCGTTAACTCTACCCAGATGAAAATTAAAAACTTAATTAGACGGTGTGGGGGTGGGCACAGTGCCTGGGTAGCTCAGTCGGTTAAGTGTCTGACTCAGGTCGTGGTCTCAGGGTCATGAGATTGAGCCCCACATCGGGCTCCGTGCTTGGCAGGGAGCCTGCTTGAGATTCTCTCTTTCTGCCCTTACCCCACTCAAAAAAACAATAAAAAAAAAAAAAAGATATAACAAGCAAGATCTCTGCCTTCCTGATGCTCAATATCCTAGGTCAGGTCAGGGGTCAGAAAGCCACAGCTCACAGGCCAAGTCTGGCTTGCTGCCTGCTTTCACACTGCCCACGAACTAAGAATGATCTGTCTGTTTTTAAGTGGTTGGAAAAAAGCAGAAGAATATTTAGTGACGTGAAAAAAAATTTTTTTTAAAGATTTTGTTTATTTATTTGACAGATAGAGATCACAAGTAGGCAGAAAGGCAGGCAGAGAGAGAGAGAGAGAGGAGGAAGCAGACTCCCTGCTGAGCAGAGAGCCTGATGCGGGGCTCGATCCCAGAACCCCGGGATCATGACCTGAGCCGAAGGCAGAGGCTTTAAACCACTGAGCCATCCAGGCGCCTGAAAAAAATTTTTAAAAAATATCTTATTTACTTATTTATTTCAGATAGAGAGAGAGAGAGAGCATGAGCAGGAGGAGTAGGAGAGGGAGAAGCAGACTCCCTGTTGAGCAGGGAGCCCAGTGCGGGGCTTGGTCCCAGGACCCTGGGTTCATGACCTGAACCAAAGGCAGACGCTTAACCCACTGAGCCACTCAGGCACTCCTGTGATGTGAAAATTATATGAAATTCACACTTCAGTGTTCATAAATGTTTTTATTGGGACACCCATGCACAAAAGCAGAAGAATGAATCCAGTACAATAAAACCTTTTGAGAGAGAGTCCACATTCCCACAACGTTTATTACAGTATATTGTTAGGATTTTCCTACTTTATTTTTAGTTATTGTGGTTCATCTCTTACTGTCTAATTTATAAGTTAAACTTGATCACAGGTATGTATGGATAGGAAGAACAGTATATCTGGGGTTTGATACTATCCATGTTGTCTGACATCCACTGGTGGGTGGGGGGTGGATCTTGGAATGTGTCCCCCACAGAGAAGGGGTGGGATGACTGTATTCTCTTCCAGTTTTATTTTGTTTATTTTTATTTTTTAAAAAGATTTTATCTGTTCTCTTCCACTTTCATTATTTATTTATTTTTAAAGATTTTACATATTTATTTGAGAGAGAAAGTGAGAGCAGAGGGAGGGGTAGAAGGAGAAGCAGAACCCCCCGCTGAGCAGAAAGCCTGATGCGGGGCTCGATCCCAGGATCCTGGGATCATGCCTTGAGCCAAAGGCAGAGCAAGATGTTTAACTGAGTGAATCCCCGGGAACCCCAATTCCCTTCCACTTTTAAAGCTTGGGCCTTCATGAACTAAGGTCAAGGAGTCGGCAGGGCTGTATTCTTTCCAGGGGGATCTCTAGTGGAGAATCTGGTATGTCTCCTTGTCTTTCCCAGTTTCTAGACGCCCACATGTTTTCCTTAGCCTGTCATGCCTTCCGGCATGCACAAGGCAAGAGCAGTGAGCCCCCGCCCTACCCATGCTTCCCATCTGGTTCTCCCATTGAGATCACACTGGGCACACTGGGGGATCTAGGGTAACCGCTGTATCTGAAGGTCAGTTGATTTGGCAGGACTTCATTTCGTCAGCAACCTCAGTACCCCTCGGCCATGTCACCTAACACATTCATAGGTTCCGGGGATGAGGACTTGACTTCTGTGGGGGCTGTTGGTCTGCCTGCCATAGGGCAGGATTATTCTTCAGTGTGTGTGTGTGTGTGTGTGTGTGTGTGTACGCCAAGCATTATCCCTGGCCTCCCCCAGCTAGATGACTGTAGCCCTGCCCTTGACCCCAGCTAGATGACCGTAGCCCTGCCCTTGACCCCAGCTGTGATCACCAGAACACTCCCATTGCTGAATGTCTCCTAGCATCACTGTCCAGTTTGAGACCCACACTTCTAGATTCTGCAAACCCAGAGGTTATGAAGGCAGACAAGGGCTCACTTTCATGGATTTTCCCTTTGCACAGTCGAACCAGCACATGGGTCCTGTTGCACTAGTTGACGCTCTGTTCCTAGTCTCTCCATTCACGTCTCCTGGTGAATCTGCCACCCATGGGTCCCGTGTAAGTGCAACCAGGGCCGATTGGAACTTGGGGCTCCGGTGCCAGGGCAGGAGGGCCACACAGAAAGCCATCAGCACAGGGGTGACACTGGGATCTTCCCTGAGAAGTGGGAGCTCCGCGCTGTCTAACAAGTGACAGGTGTCAGCCGCTGGCTTTCGTCCTTCACATCTTGCGCCTTCTCTTCCGTGGTTCATGCATGGCGAAGCCCTAATGCCTCTTCACCCTTCAACCCCATAACACTCACCCCTACACTTCACTCTCTCATACCTCCCCTCCCCTCCTGCACATCAGCCTGCTGCGTTCATTTCCTGCTGCTGCTGGGACACATCGCCACACATCTGGTGGGTTAAACCAACGCATAGGAAAGATCTTAGCAGCTCTGGAACATAGCCATTGGACACGGGTCGCAAGGAGCTTATTTTAGCTGTTGGCAGAGCTGTGTTGCTTCTGGAAGCCCTGGGGGAGAACACACCTGGTAATATTTTCCAGCTTCCAGAGGTGTCTGCCTTCCTCCTCAACCAGGGCCTCTCTACCTGCAAAGCATCTTCCTCTCCCCTCTGACCTCTGCTCCCCTTGGGACCCACACCCCGCACCCCTCTTTCCTTATCTGATTGGTTTCCTAGGACTTCTGAAACAAAGAGTCACAAACCAGGTGGCTTGAGGAAACAGAAGTGCAGCCGTCTCATGGTTCTAGAGGTTAGAAGTTCAAAGTCAAAGTGTGGGCAGGGTTGTTCCTTGCCTCTTCTGGCTTCCAGCAGTGGCCTTGGCTGTCCCTGGCTCTTGGCTGCCTAACTGTGCTCTCTGCCTCCATTGTGTGGCCCGCCCACCCAGATAATCCCAAATAATCTCTCCATCGCCAGGAACCTTAATTTAAGCATAGCTGCACATTCTTTTTTGCCATGGAATGTAACATTTGTGGGTTCCAGGGACAAGGGTGTGGGTATTTCTTGGGGGTCTGGATTCTGTGTACCACACAGCCCTCTCTCTGAGCTCCCACCTTAGGTTGCCAAAGGCCTCCTGGATACATCTCCCAGGATGTTCAAGGAGTTGTTTTTGGTATAAGTATATCCCAAATGTTGCATGGGACATACTTATACTAAATCTTCTTTTGTTTTTTCTCGAAATTCAAATTTAACGGGTCATCTTGTGTTTTATTCTGCCAGTACAACTGTGGGAGTTACCAGTACAACTTCCTATCTTGTCACAGACCCTGTTGTTTGCCATTCCTTCCCACCAGATGGAGCCCTGGTCACACTGATGTTCACCTTGTCTACTTGGTAGGCAACCTCTAAGCTATGGGGTAATTTGTTATGCAACAGTAGATAACCAGTATGCCTGTTTAGTGACCCCTTCCCCCTACACTGGACTGTGACATCTGTGAGAGCAAGGACAGGTCAGTAATGTCACCTCCATGGCCTGGGACACAACCTAGCAAGGGCGTGCTTCTGCTGGGTGTTCAGAATCCTCCATTCTGGGGCACTTGGGTGGCTCAGTTGGTTAAGCATCTGCTGTGGGCTCAGGTCATGATCTCATGAGTCCTGGGATTGAGCCCTGCATTGGGCTCCCTGCTCATCGGGGAGTCTGCTTCTCCCTCTCCCTTTGCCCTTTTCCACTGCTCATGCTTTCTCTCTCTCAAATAAATAAAATCTTAAAGAAGAAGAAGGAGGAAGAATGGGCAAGGCCAGCTCCTGGATACTTAAGGACCATTCAACGAGTGACACCCTTGGGGCACCTGGGTGGCTCAGTGGGTTAAGCCTCTGCCTTCGGCTCAGGTCATGATCCCAGGGTCCTGGGATCAAGCCCCGCATCGGGCTCCCTGCTCAGCGGGGAGCCTGCTTCCTCCTCTCTCTCTGCCGTCTGCCTCCCTTGCCTACTTGTGATTTGTCTGTCAAATAAATAAATAAAATCTTAAAAAAAAAATGAGTGACACATCAACTTCCCTCACATCACCTGTCTTCAAGGGGCCCTAGAACTCAAGGCCAAAATGATGCCAGGTCTTCAGCCTTCTCTCTCCCACATAAACTCCCTTGGCATGGACAAATCGGGCTGAGTGGGAGAAACTTTGTTCTGTAGAAACTCTACTTCTAAGGGAGGGAGCAGTCAGAGGAGGAGCAGCTGCTACAGGGCCCAGAAGGCCCCTTCTGCCTTCTGTCAGGCCCCTGCAGGCCCAAAACCCATCTCTCTTCCTATTTATAGGGCAGTGAGAAAGACCAGAGGCTTTCGGGCCAGGCATTCCCCAGTTCACAAGTCTGGTTCCAGTGCTTCCCACTTGTGTGGGCCTCTTGGAACCTCGGTCTCCTCCTCTGTAAAATGAGCATCTAACGGTTTCTCTCCCTAAGGTCGTTCATGATTTTGTGGGGGAGGAATTTGAAAAGGGTTGGGTTGGGGGTCATCTCCGCTCCGGATGCCATGAGCTGAGGCGGCTGGGGCTGGAGGATCCATTTTCCAGATGGCTTCTTCACTCAGCGGGCGAGCTTCGGTTCCCCTGGGCGCCTTCTTAGAGCGCGATGATGCTCTTACGGCTTTAAGAGACTAAGATGGAAGCTGCTTGTCCTCTTAAAAGCTGGGTTCAGGACCAGCATCGTGTCACTTCTGTCATATCCTGTTGGTCAAAGTAGTCAGGTGTTCTGGCTCAGTCTAAGAGCACCAGGAACGAAACCCGTGGTATTTGTTAGGGCTGCGCGGTATAACCGTCAACACAGCAAACTGGGAACCCCCCCTCCCCCCCACCCCGCGCAGACTTAGTCTTGTTGTTCTCCCATTGACCGCCAGAGGGCGCGCTGGACGTAATATTAATAATTACCATCCGCAGGTGCGCGGACCCCACGTTGTGTTAAGTGCTTTTGTTGCCCTAGTTGAGAGGAGACCTTCTTTTTTTTTTTTTAAGATTTTATTTATTTATTTGACAGACAGAGATCACAAGCAGGCAGAGGGGCAGGCAGAGACAGAGGAGGAAGCAGGATCCCTGCTGAGCGGAGAGGAGCCCCGAGAGGATACTTTCAATTACTTCGTTAAAAAACACATCTAGAGATTCGAGGGTGGCTCAGTCAGTTAAGTGTCTGCATTTGGTTCAGGTCATGATCTCGGGGTCCCGGATCGAGCCCTTCAACTGACTCTGCACAGCGGGGAGCCTGCTTTTCTTTCTGCCCCTCTCCCTGCTTGTGCTCTCTCTCTCTCTCTCTCTCTCTCAAAGGTGAATAAATAAAATCTTTTTAAAAAATCTAGAAGAGACTTGCACTTTTATTTCAACATGTTCGTGGAAGAGAAGTGATCTTTGCCTGATTTAATAAAGACCTACTGTTATTTATTCTTTAAAAAAAGAGTCTCTTTGACCTCATTATCACCATGGCAACAAATAATCAAGGAAAACAGCCAATCAGAAATGTAGGCTTGGGGGGGGGGGTGTCATTTTTCTTCAAATATTGCAACAATTTCTAAGAGAATCTCCAGACTCTTGCTCAAATTCTTCCCAAGGACAGGCTTAAATGAACAGGGAACAGAGGATGTTGGTAATGGAGACCCTTGTCTGCACAGGGAACAAGACGGATGCTTTGGGAATGGTCTCAATTAATCACTTTCTTGAAGCTGGTTCTTTTTTTCCTCCTCCTCCCCCACCTCCCAGAAGTTGTTTCTCTAAATGGATTTTATGATGCAAAATAGTATCTATCTCTCCCACTACAGCTGCAGGAGAGAAGGAAATATCCATCTTGCTGTCTTTGTCTCTCAGTGTTCAAAAATTATTTTTTCAGTGGGCATGAATTCACCTCAGCACTGGTATTGTTGATTGGCTGATCTAACAGTCACTTCCAACTCCTCTCCCATTTACTACCTCATATAAAAGAGGTGAAGAAAGCCTGCTCCCCTCTTTCCCAGACTCCCCTGCAGCCACAGGTAGGCAGTGACCCAGTTCTGGCCACTAAGTGTGTTGGCCGCTTTTGGGAAATGCGTTTGCTACTGGATAAAAGAGGAGAAGCAAGAGAGGAGAGGACTGTCACCACCCAACTTGCCCACTCTTTGCCTGTTGTGTGAAAATGTGATGACCGGGGCTTGGCAGCCATACTGTGACCATGAGGCAATAAACTGGAAAGCAAAAGGCAACAAGTGGAGGAATAGAAAGATAACGTACTTGACCTGCTAATTCAACCCAGAAGCCCCTTTCCTCCAAAATTCTAATTAAGAAACTAAGAAATATCCATATTGTTTATGTCTGCTGTTGGTTTGGCTTTCTGTAACTTGTAGCCAAAACATTTCTGGCTGACCCATGCTGCTTTCCAAATGACACTAGAGCAGGACTCCCAAACTCAAGTATCTGCAGAGACCAGGCAGTGGTCGTGAGGGGGAGAAGTGCGTGGGACAGGGACTCCGGCAAGTAGAAACTTTGTGCCCCCCCCCCACCACCACCAAGGGTGAGCCAGGACTCAGCTCAGCAGAAATGCCATCGTGGGGTGAGGCATCTCTTGATTCCCAAATGTTGTGAGTTAAAAATTTCAGAACATGATACGGCAACGAAGACTTGTGTGGGGGTCTCTATAAGCCTCCTTAGGCCTGATTCGGTTTGAGAAGGAAACACCCACGCTGGGAAGTCTTTTTCCCACCTTTGGCAAATGCAGGTGTCCTTGGGCCCTGGAGAGACCCCTCTGCTCATCGTGCAGAGAACGATCTTAGGAACAGCAGCTATGGCTTCTGCAGAACGCCCTAAGTGCCAGGCTCTTCCTCCATAAGCTGCTATAGCCTTAGTTCACTTCTTTCTTTATTTATTTTTTTAAAAGATTTTATTTATTTATTTGCCAGACAGGGCTCGATCCCAGGACCCTGAGATCATGACCTGAGCTGAGGGCAGAGGCTTTAACCCACTGAGCCACCCAGGTGTCCTGCCTTAGTTCACTTCTATTCGTGAAAATGTGTGAACGCAGTAAAAGCTCACAGATTTGTTTCTCACTCTAGAAGACTCTTCCCACCTCCGGTTAAGGTGAGTTAATTCTGACAAGATTAGCAGTGCTTTGTTAGTTAAATATTTCCAGCCTCAGCAATGTTCTGCTTCCTATAAAAAATGTGCAATGATAGGGGCACCTGGCTGGCTCCGGCAGGAGAGCTCGGGACACTCAATCTTGGGATTGTGAGTTCGAGTCTCAGGTTGGGTGCAGAGATTACTCAAAAAATTAAATCTTAAAAAAATGTGCAATGTGGGGCACCTGGGTGGCTCAGTGGGTTAAAGCCTCTGCTTTCGGCTCAGGTCATGATCTCAGGGTCCTGGGATGGAGCCCCGCATCAGGCTCTCTGCTCTGTGGGAAGTCTGCTTCCTCCTCTCTGCCTGCCTCTCTGCCTACTTGTGATGTCTGTCTGTCAAATAAATAAACAAAACAAATAAACAAAATCTTTTAAAAAATGTGCAATGATTAAATACAATTTCTCATCACAAACAATTTGAAACAGGATTTTATTTACTTATTTGACAGATAGAGATCACAATTAGGCAGAGAGGCAGGCAGAGAGAGAGGAAGGGAAGCAGGCTCCCTGCTAAGCAGAGAGCCCCATGCGGGGCTCAATCTCAGGACCCTGAGATCATGACCTGAGCCAAAGGCAGAGGCTTAACCCACTGAGCCACCCAGGTGCCCCTGAAACAGGATTCGTAGGAACTGTGGCCTCAGGATGGAGAGCTAACACTCCAGAAGGGATCAGTGCGGAAACCAAAAAGGTCAAAATGGCGTCTTGTAGACGATCCTCCCATACGAATGTGTTCCTTCAGCTAACATGGATTTTCCCCTCTGTGCCAGGCACAGTTCTAGGCAGCGGGGGTCCACACAGCGAACACATCGGACACTGGTCACTGTTTATACAGATCCTACATTCTTATAACCAGGACCTTCCCCCACCTGAGGGGGATGGGTGGGGGGGACCCTGTGCTCACACTGTCTCCAGTTCAGACTTTCCCACTGTTATGGGCTGAAGCTCTCCTCAAATTCACATGCTGATGTCCTAACCCCCAGGAGCTCAGGGTGTGACTGTATTTGGAAAGAGGGTGTTTAAAGAGGCAGTTGAGGTCCTCATTTGAGGACCATCTGATCCGCAGCCTTGATGAAAACACAGTCTGGTGGGGAGACAAGACCTGGAAAGTCACATGGAAAGAGGTTTTGCCTTTGCTGCAAGGCGGTCGTGTGTTAAGATCACTCTATCGTCGCGTTCCCTGCTGTTCTAAGGAGGGTTCCACTCCGGAGTGTGGCCAGGCAGCTGCTTGGTATGGCTCCTGCAGGGGAAGTAGGCGCCGCCACCCCCAAAACATCAACGCGATTGGTGACTTGCCTCAGCCCACGTCATGCGAGGGGAATGTAGTGAGTGCTTCGTGGGAGCGGAAGCGACAACAGCCACTGAGCGGTCTGGCCACTTAGTCCCGCAAACCACCAGAAGACCATACCCCAACGGGAGCTGCCCCTATGGCTTCTAGAATCCAAAAGACCCACAGCCACTGTCCTGATGTGTAATAATAGGTGTGAAAAATAAACCACCAAGATGTTGGGGTGATTGTCCCACCAACAATGCCCACGGTCAGGGCTCTCTAAGCTGTCAGGGAGTTGGGAAACCAAGGCTGCCCCGCACCCCATAATCTCTGGCAGGTGGCAAGTAATTTGTAGCTAACTGTGCATGCAAGTCAGCGGTGAATGCCCTCGATTTTATAAACCGGAGAGCAGATTCGGATTCTCAGAGCTGTTTCCTAGGCAACCATGCGCTTGCCCACGTTCCTTGTCATGTGCTCTGGAGGGGCAGGTGCTTCTGGAGGGCTGGGGATTACAGAGCTTCCTGGATGAGGAGGGATTTGCAATCCTGGAGATTCAGGTTCAAAGCCCGCTCTGACTCTGACACGTGCCCATTGTGTGGTGTTGGGGGAGCCTCCAAACTTCTCAGTGCCTCAGTAAGATGGAGATTCTAGTAGTCCCAGTATATGAAGATCTAAGCACGAAGTTATGGGGCACTTTCTGGTGCAGTGATAGATAACCAGACACGAATGAAATAATGTCTAGTGCCTACCCACAAACAGAACCTAGATTTTGTTCAGGTGGAAGACAGAGCTTCCTTGACCTTAATCAACCCCACCCTGGTGAGGGGGTATCCATGAGGCTCAGTCTTGGCCAAAGAGATATGAAAGGAGGTCTGCTGACAAATTCTGGGAGAAGGTGTTCCCATCCTAATGAGGAGAAATTTTTTGCTTTCTGCTTTCCCCTGCTTCCTGTCTTTGAACATGATGTCTGGAGTGGCAGCAGCCATCTTGTGATAATGAGGAGCGGACAGGGAAAATTGCAGGTTCTGAAACGAATGTTGTTGAGCTGTTAAATCAATCCCGGAGTGGGGCTGGTTCAGATCCCTGCTAGAGCACATACCAAGGATCAGGGATTCAAGTGGATCTCAGCCTTGATTGCGGGGCTTCCCAGGCTCCAGTGATAAATACATCCCTGCTCTGTGTCTGAGAAACCTGGTGGGGACAGGTTTGTGCTGGGGGAGGTGATACTGGGGCAGGGAGCGGGTGAGGGGCATAGGCACTAACACAGGGTGGAAAAGGGGTTGCAGATCAGTGATAGGGTTGGCCCAAGTGTTCTGGCTGAACTACAGTTATGGGGGGTGGGGCATCTGTTCTCCAACCTCAGACAATCCCCTGCCCCCCCCACCCTGCCATCCAGAGCACAGAGACACCAGACCAGCATGTTCAAATGTTCAACTCACTTTATTGAAGGGTCCCAGGCGACAAGTGCACCAGGAGAGGCACTTACACCTGCTATGGGGCTCTCCCCACCCCTGGTGTCCACAGAGGCTGTTCAGCCCAGGGCCATCCACCACCCCAAGGAGGAGGGGGCTTGTTCCCCGGACCCAGCCCCAGACCCACCTTGGCCTGCTCCCTGGTGATCTCAGGAACTGTCCCACGGGGGTCCCTGGAGTTCTGAGGGAGGAAGCTTCTAGAATGGTTGAGGAATGTCCTGAGTCTGCTTCTGCACCTGGGTGTCCCTAGGGGGGGGCTGCACAGTCCAGTCGGGCTGTGAGGGCACCCCCAGGCCCCTGGCCCTTCCTGGAGACCTGTAGGGAGGGCCCTCCTGGCACAATGGGCCTGTCACTCCCTGGGGACAGAGACTCTGGCACAGGTACACACATAGCCCCAGGGCGAGAGGATTAGGAGCAGCACCCAGTACAGAGTACTCCCAGAAGGGACACGCTGAGGTGGGCAGTAAGGGCTGATGTCCACTTCATCATGGGACAGGGACACCCCACGGAAGCAGCCACACTTGGGATAGCAGGTGCTGAACCCCACAGCGCTGAGTCACGCTCCTGGGGGACTTGGGGGCTGGGTTGCAGCTCCCTCCTGGGGACACTTCCTTCCTCTCCAGCCATTCCCATTCCCAGGACTGCTCCTACACTGGCTGGACCCGCCCCTGCCCTCAGGGTCCCCTCTGATGTTTGAGTCACTCAGAGGGTGAACCCAGGACCTGCCTCCTCTTATGCCCCCTGCAAGGCCATTACTGAGGGCATGGTCAGCTCACGGGAGAGGCGGCGGCACAGCTGCTGGGACAACAGGCGTGGGTGGGGGTGGAGAGGCGACCACAGGCCTGAGGGAGGTGAGCTGCCCTGCACAGCCATTGAGGGAAGCCAGATATCCGGAGTTTATGGGATTGCAAATGATGGCAGATCATCCAGATTCCTGGAAATCACTGGTCAGCCCGAATGACAGATTCAGCCTGTGGACAGTAGCAGCTGCCTGGCCTTGGCCTTG
Source organism: Mustela erminea (assembly GCF_009829155.1). NCBI lineage: Eukaryota > Metazoa > Chordata > Mammalia > Carnivora > Mustelidae > Mustela > Mustela erminea. Next base: position 3,081,132 of record NC_045632.1, on the reverse strand, counting down.
AGGAGCTGGGTCACTTGTCTCAGCTGCACCTGAGGGGGGCAGGGCTGGTGCTTTTCCACTTTTCTTCTTCCTCCTCCTCTTCCTCCCCTACCCCACCCTTCCCCACCTGTCCTCCCTCCTCTCCTAGAGGAACTCCCCCTCCCCCAGGAGCTGCCCCCTCTGCCCTTCGGCTGCCCCTCTTTCTGGAATCATCTCCTCCCCCAAGCACGGAGGATCAACCTTCAGGCGTCCACTCCACTCAGACACCCACCGCCCAGCTGGGTGGCCCAGACTCCATCCCAGGCCCCAGGCCCCATGAGACTGAGGCTGGGGGCAGGGGCCCACAGACGCTGGCCAGAAGCAGGTGTCTGGAAGGATGGGCGCCTCGCAGAGAACCTGAAAGAATTTTTCTGGCACAGCGAGCCTCCCCACCGCCCCAGGCCACGCTCAGCCCCGTGCTAACCCGGCGCCGCCCGAAGCCCAGGACCCCGGGTAGGCCCCAGACGCCGTCCCATCCCCTGGGGCTGCTGCCTCTGGGGTGCACGCGTGTCTCTCCTTCCCTGGGGACCGCTCCCGCCACCCGCGATGGTGGGACAGAGAGGGGCCGGGGAGGCGGGCGGCCCGCGGCGCGGCGGAACCGGGGGAGGCGCGGTGAAGCCGGGAGGCCGCCTCTGCCGCTGGGGGCGGGGGCAGCGCCCCAGGTGCGGCGGCGCCACTCCGGGCTCCCCTAGCGGCACTTGGGGGACTGCCTCCCGCCGCGATAAGCCTTCCTCCCGCGGGCTGACTCGGAGCCGGGGGCCGGCTGAGCCCTAACCTCGCCCGCCTGCACCTGGGCCTCCGCGCCCGCGCGCCCCTTCTTTTTCCCTTGCGCCGCCGCCCGGTCCCCCGCGCGCGTCTCGGGAGTGACCGCCCGCCCGCCGCGGCCTCCGCCTGCCCCTCGGCGTCTGCGGGAGCGCGACGGGCCCGGGGCCACCGCCATCTCGCCCAGGGTCCCGGAGGCCGTGCGCGCCCGCTTGGTCCGTGCCTTCCCGGACGCCCGGCGCTCGGGTCCCGACTCCACGCTCTCCGCCGCCTCCGTCGCCGCGCGCTCCCCGACAGCCAGCAGCGCCAGCACCTCGCCCAGCTGGCCTCCGGCGCGCCCGCCCCGCCCGCCCTCCCGGCCGCTGTCCCCGGCCTCCGGCGTCACCCCCGCCGTGTCCCGCGCGGCCAGCAGCACCACGAGCTCCAGGAGGCCCCCCTCGCCGTCGCCCCAGCCCGCCAGGAGGCCCCGCGGCCCCCTCCTGCCCCGCGACGGGGGGTCGGGCGCGGCCAGGGCGCACACGCACTCCCGCAGGCTCCCGCCGCCCGTGGCCTTCCGCAGCACCAGGCCGTCCACCCGGCGGCCGGCCTCCTGCACCTGCACGCGGGCTCCCCCAGTGTCCTGGCACAGGACGGACAGGACCTCGCCCAGGGTATCGGTTGGGTCTGTGCGGGGTCTCCAGCCCAGGGACGCGATCACGGAAGCGATCTTCAACAGCTCCTGGCGGGCCGAGGGGTCCGACGGGTCCGTAGAGGCCACAATGGCCACAAACTCGGGGTGGTCCAGCTCTTCGTCTCCCGGCTCCCCGTTCGGCTGCGACTCGCCTTCGGGAGCATCGCCGTCGACGGGCTCCTCGTCGCCCGCGTCTCGCACAGCAAGCAGGGCCACTAAGTCGGGGACGCGGCTCCGGGCTTCGCCGCTGCCGCTGCTGCCATCCAGGCTGACGGCCTGGGGCTCCAAGGCCTCTTTCTCCGTCGGCTCCTGCTTGGCCTCGTCCGTCACCGTCACCAGGGCCAAGAACTCGCGGGTCCCCTCTCGTGCGTGGGCCTACTGCTTCATGCTGAGCTCCCTGGCGGCCTGGTGCAGCGTGGTGGACAGCGCGCTCTGCGCCTCGTCCGCCCTCAGGTCGTCCTGGTCCAACTCCTAGAGCACGATGCTCAGGCTGCCCTTGGAGGAGGCGTCCGACTCTCGCCTGGCTGAGGTGGGCGGCTGCTCCCATCCATCGGTGCTCTGGCCCCTCGGGATCCACCTGTTGCCTCTAGCTCTGTTTCTGCAAGCCCTGCGTCCCCTCCTAGGAGGTGGGCCAGCCCTCTTGGCGGTTGGCTCTGAGCCCTGGGCCTGTGTCTTGGAGGCTGGAGAGGGGAGTGTGTCCCCAGGGGCCCAGGACCCTGTGGCCTATGAGGGTCTGTCATCCAGCACCAGGCGTCTCATGGACCTTAGGACTCCTGGGTCCTCCGCAGGGTCCTTGCCTGGGATCTCCCTGTGGATGGATTTATGATTTATGTCCTGCACAAACTCCACCAGGGAAGCCTTGGCCTCCTGGTCCCTCTTGGCCCTGGTGTTTCACAGCCTGAACGTGCCCAGGGGCAGGAGGGCCAGCTGCAAGAAAGCCTTGATGGTGCCTGCTCCAGGCCCTCCTGGATGCTGAGTTCCAGCAGGGCCTGGTGCGTGTCCACATCCAGTTCCTGGCACCAGTTCTGCAAAAGGTTCATGGCCATGGTGATGCTCGCTGTCTGGCGCCAATGGCCACTGGGGGGGGGGCAAGCCTGGGGCGGACTTGGGCTGTGGTTCTCCGTGCCTGTCCTGATGCCCCCTCTCCTGGGTTGTTGGAGAATCCACAGGGGCTTCGGTGTCTGCTTGCTGGTTTGGCCTCTCTTGTTGTGGGCCTGGCTGAGAGCTCAGCCAGGATGAAGCTCTCTGGGAGCCACAGCTCCCCCCTCCACCGCAGCTGCCTCCAGCCACAGGGAGCTCCTGACTGAGGATTGATGGTCTTAGGCTCCAGCCAAGTGTGAATGCGCACGTCCTTCCTCTTCTTCCAGAAGGGGTTCTCTCTTTCCCAACCCTAGTGTAGGCAGCACGCTTGGGCTACTGATGCTGGCTGGCATCCCTCTTCCCCAATGGCTATTGTGATTTCCATGACAACCATCTTGAGGTGGTTGCCAGGACCTGGGCAATTGTTTGAAGGAGCTCACTGGGACCTTTCATGATTCAGGGACGCAGGTCTCACCCCGAGAACTAGGTGTCACTAGCCTCTGGACACATCTCAGGGAACCAGGCTTTAAGGGGGGATACTCTTGTGAAGCAGAGAGAGCCGCAGGCAGAGGGAGAGGCAGAAACAGACTCCGTTCTGACCAGGGAGCCTGATGCGGGGCTCGATCCCAGGACCCTGGGGTCAGGACCTGAGCCAAAGGCATATGCTTAACCAACTAAGCCACCCAGGTGCCCCCAAATCATAAGTTTCTTTCTTCTCAGCTTACCTGGTGGCTGGGCTGCCGGGCTGCCCAAGCATGCAGACTGTCCTGCACACACTGGGACTGACAACTTGCCTACTGATGGGGGTGCTGGGGGTGGTGCAGGGGAGGGGCAGGGAGCCTGCCTTTACTGTCCACCTGTTGGTATGAGACCTAGTATCCTTGGAGAAGCCTTGAGAACTTATGGCAAGGGGCGCCCTGGGTGGCCTCAGTCAGTTGAGCGTCGGAGTCTTGATTTTGGCTCAAGTCATGATCTCAGGGTCGTGAGATCGAGCCCTGAGTAGTCAGGCTCATGCTCAGCGGCGGAGTCTGCCTCTCTCTGTCTCCCTCTTCCTCCCCCTCCTCCAATAAAAAAATAAATCTTTAAAAAAGAAAGGAAGGAAGGAGGGAGGGAAGGAAGGAAGAGTGAACCTAAAATGGGGCGCCTGGGTGGCTCAGTGGGTTAAAGCCTCTGCCTTCAGCTCGGCTCGTGATCCCAGGGTCCTGGTATTGAGCCCTGCATCGGGCTCTCTGCTCGGCAGGGAGCCTGCTTCCTCCTCTCTCTCTGCCTGCGTCTCTGCCTACTTGTGATCTCTTTCTGTCAAATAAATAAAATCTAAAAAAAAAAAAAAAGAGTGAACAAGTGGTGGGTGCCGGGTCTGAGAAACCAGGAAGACCCTTTCCCTGTCCCCTCGAGTCCTGGCCCAGCTTTGGAGCCAGAGGTCATGCCTGTGATTACAGTGACTGGAGTGACAGGAGAGGGAGTGAGTGCTCTGACTGGCTAGGCTTGGGTGTGTGAGGACCTCTACCTGGTTAGAGGTGGGGGAGGGGACTCCCCAAAGAGAAATGAGGTGAACCAGGTAGGAACTGGCGGGGAGTGGCCACTGGGCTGGAAAGCAGGAGACTCTCTCCTGAGGGGATGAGGGGCAGTGGTGAGGTCACTGTACCTGGACTGGGGAGAGCCTGAGAGGAAGGATGGGACCTTTCCTTGTCTGGGGATGTTTTGGAGGGAGAGTCTCTAGATCCCTGGTTCGAGGAAGAGCATTTGCCTCCTTAGGTACTCACTGAAGTCACCCCCAGCCGGGAATTCATTCATTCAGTGTCTCTCTAGTGTCTAGTATCTGTTCTGGGACCCACCTGTGCAAGTCACTAGGGACGGTGTTGACTGAGCCAGGCTTTAACTCCTGAAGCTCGTAGCTGTGATCGCACAGGGACGTGAGCACTTGCAGGGAAAGGCCTGGATTTTCAGGGGAGGGGAATGTGCCCGAGTGGAGGCACTGTCAGGACCAGGCCCATGGAGACTTGTGGATGTGACCAAGGAACAGAAGTCTTTGTTGGGTCCCCAGAGCTGGAAGCTTTGCTACAGTTTAGGTGCTGTGTGACCTTGGGAAAGTTGAACAACATCTCTGAGCATCACTTTCCTCCATTATAAGCTACTCAGAGTGGCTGTGTGGACTGAGGCACTTGGAAGCCTTAGCACAGTGCTGGGGTTCAGTAGGACTTCAGGTAGCCTTAGGTAGCCTAAACTGGCCATAATCCTCCTCCTCTAATTGGTTTTGTCTGTAGGGGAGGCTGAGGCGCCGGATGAGGGATTTGTTGGAGCAGGGCGCCCTCTGGTGGGAGAGAGAGACAGTTGTGGGAAGAAAGGTGGAGCTTTGAGTTTGAGATCTCCTTCTTCTCTGCTTTCTTTCCTATCTCCCTCCCCCACACACTCCCACAGGACCTGCTCCCGCCTAGCTGGAGGTCCAGCGCTGACTGAGACAGCCCAGGCCCCGCCCTTCTGGGGTTCACAGTCCGATGGTGGGTGGGAAGTGGGGGACCCACTCAGGAAGCCCTCCTGAGTCCTCCTCCCCTTAACGCGGGAGCCGGTGTCCCAGCCTGGAAAGATGCCCCGGAAGGAGGCTGGGACCGCAGTGCCATGGTGAGGAGTTTGTGGTTCAGAGAAGGGGAGAGGCAAGATCAAGTTTATGATGTCTTGGGGAGGATGAGTGGTGGATGGATGAATCTCTGAAGGCAGGAGTGGACCCGGGGAGGAGGTTGGGGGTGGGGTGACGCACCGGTGAGGGGAGGGGGAGGGAGGCGCCAGAGCCCCTCCCCATCCCAGTTTGAGAGAGGAGCCCCCCTCATCCCCAGTCTGGTAGTCAGTCTGATGGGGCTCTCCAACACACACCTCCAGACCTGGCCCAGGTCTCTGATCCCCAAGCAGAGTTCCGGCTGGTGGTGGCGCCGCCTTCAGCCAGAGGGTCTGCGCTCCCTGCTTCCCCAGGGCGGGTTCCGGTTCGCGCTGGTGGGCCTGAGGGAGAGTCTGGCAGGCCGCTTGGCTGGGGATTGGGGGGGTGGGACAGGACGGGGGTAGGCTCTGTCCCTGTATGGGGAGAAAGACCTCCGAGCTCCCACAGCGGAGTGAGAGGTAGCGGAGCCTAACAAAGAGTTGTGCAAATTCCTTCGGAGTCAGAGAACCATGAACCATCACTTTGCACTTGAGAAACAGACGAAATCTTTGAAGTCTGGATAATGTCCAGTTTGGGGAGAGGGCTTGGGCGGCTCAGGAATTCTCAAGCGCTGATGGTGGGCACGTGGACGGGGACAGTCATCGCACAGGGCGACTTGCAGGGCTGGGGAGAGTTAGCAAGACATGGACCCTCCCTGTCGGAAGTCCTGCTTGTGGGGCACATACCAATACCCTCTCATTCAGCACTGAAGGAGGTGTGAGGATGTATTGCGGTGTGTGGAAGAACCGATGGAGACAGGTGTGTGCCAGTTACTTTTTCTTTTTCTTTTCTTTTTTTTTTTTTTAAGATTTATTGATTTATTTGAGAGAGACTGAGAGTCCGTGGAGCAGGGGGAGGAGGAGGAGCAGAGGGAGAGGGAGCCAAGCCGACTCTGCGACTCTGCGCATGTGCAGAGCAGAGCGGGAGCCTGATTAGGGAAGGGGGCTGGATCCCCGGACTCTGAGGTCATGAAATCAAGAGTCAGACACTTAACTGACCGAACCACCCAGGGGCCCCTCTGCCAATTACTTCTGCCGCGCACCAAGTCATCCACAATTTAGTGGCATAAAAACAACATCTGTTTATGCACATGGGTTCAATGATGAAAGTGGACAGTGGGAACAGGGTCTCTCCGCTCTCCAATGTCTAGGGCCTTAGCCATGGTGACTCCAAGGTCAAAGGTCTGGAATCACCCAGAAGCTTGACCTCTCATGTGTTCAGTGCCTGGTTTGGGGTGACTTGACGACTAGACCTAGCAGGAGCTGCAGACTTTCGTGCCCTCGTGTGGGCTGTCCATGGGAACTGGGCTTCCTCACAGCAGGGCAATGGGGTTTCAAGGAAAACCCTTTTATCCCTGGCTTGGGAAGACCCAGAGCATCACTCCCACCACACTTTATCAGTGGGGGCAGTCAGGAGCTTGCCCAAGTTCAGGTTCAAGAAAATAATGTGGGCCCCACCTCTAGAGGGGACACACTTGCAGCCATGTTTTGCTTTGTTTTATTTTAAAGATTTTGTGTATTTATTTGAGATTGAGAGAGAGAGAGAGAGAGAGAGAGGCGGAGAACATGAGCAGTGGCAGAGAGAGAGGGAGAAGCAGACTCACCACTGAGCAGGGAGCCTGATGTGGGGCTCCATCCCAGGACCCCAGGATCATGACTTGTGGCTAATGCAGACACTTAACCCACTGAGCCACCCAGGCGCCCCCAGATATAGCTTTGATGCCCTCAAACAGCAAAGCGTGGTTTGGAAGAACATGTGAGAATAAAAGGACATGGGAACAATGTCCAGGTTAGGGGAAGAATGGGGCAATGGGCTGAAGATCTAAAGGCATTTTAAGGAGCCCGAGGCAGGAAGAGTCCACAGCTCCTTGGGTGTAAACGTTCTGAAAGGCAAGCCAGCCACCATGATTCAGGCACCAGGGAGTTAATTGTGGTGTGTGTGTGTGTGTGTGTGTGTGTGTGTAGGATGTGCTGATATGGTTTCCTTGGCAACGAGGATGGAGAGAGGGGAGCAGAAAGACAGAGGAGTGAGGACAAACCCGGGAATGCACTTCATTCCCATGATTCAATTGGAACTCGCTAGAAAGAAACAGCACGACACCCCCCCCCCCCCATCTTATCTGGAGAGCTCCCTAGGGTCATTGTGTTGTATCTCTAACACAGGGTTCTCAAACTCTTTGGTCTCAGGACCTCTTACATTATTGAAAATGATAAAAGACTTCCCAGAGAGATTTTGTTTATGGGCATTCTACTTATGGATATTTCCCGTATGAGGAATTTCTGCTGAGAAATCAAAAGAATACTCACTAACAAACTCTTTTTAGAATAGCAATGCGTATGTGTTACAGGTTTGTGTAAAGAACACATTTTATTTAAATAGCTGTATTTTCCCCCCAAAAGATTAATTGTTATGTTCTTCCAAATCCTCTTCATCCCTGACTTGATGGAAGATGCTGGAATCTTGTACCTGCTTCTGCATCCGGTCAGTTGCAATATTGCTTTCAGGGTAGCCTTTGGATGATTCCCCTGCACACTTTTGAAAGAATGAGAGTGAAAAAGGCAAATAATGTGTTAATACTCTCATGAAAACAAGGTTGATCTCATGGACCCCTTGAATTGCCTCTGGGACTCCCTAGGGGTTCCTGGACCACACTTTGAGAACCCTTGCCCCAATGGTGCTGTTACCACTTAACAAGCAGGCTCAGGCTTCCCCACCGCCCCCACCCAAACACGGGGAGGTGGGAGAAGAATTGTGCAAAACATTTGCTATGCCTTCCTCTTCCAGCTGTTTCTACGGGATTGGAAGGTGGCAGCCAGGGCTAGGCAGGACATTTGGGTTTCCCATTGACCTGCCTGGCTGGTGCCCATTCGATCTGCTCACGGGGTTTAGTGTTCAAGGCCCACTCTGATTCTGGGCCCTGGAGCTCCTGCAAAGCTGTAGGGACCCTCAGCTCCTGGACACCAGTCTGCTTCTGGAAGTTTCTGAGCATCGCTAATTCTCTACTTGGCTTCTGGGACCATGTCCCCACCCTCTCAGTCCTGTTCCCTGCCCTATCAGGAGAGGAATGAGCAGGACTTCTTCTGTGGGACAGAGCAGCTAGAAAGGGGAATGAAGAGGACAGATCCTCACACCTACCATTCGTAACTAAATGTGGATTTAGAGCTAAGAGGGGGGCAAGACAGATGGAATTATGAAGAAGTATGCTGGGAGGGGGGCCCTAGAATGAAAGCACAACCGGTGATTAAAACCATGTTTAAAAAGACGCATGGTTGGGATGCCTGGGTGGCTCAGTCGTTGGGCGTCTGCCTTTGGCTCTGGTCATGTTCGAAGGGGTTCTTCCTTGCTCAGTAGGGAACCTGCTTCTCCCCTTCCCTCTGCCTGCTGCTCCTCCTGCTTGTGTTCTGTCTACCAAATAAATAAATAAAATCTTTAAAAAAGTAAAAAAAAAAATAGAGTAATATCTCATTATCAATTGTTTCATATTGATGGCATATGCAAATGAGCATATTTTGTATACTTTCGGATACATGAAATCTATTCTCTCTCTCTCTCTCTCTTTTTTTTTTTTTTTTAAGTCTTTCACCTGTTTCTTTTTATTGACTGAGGGTGGCTGGTGGCAAATTCAACTCTACATGTGTGTCTTGCATGTGGGCCTCAAATTAGATTACTGACAACTTTGCTTGGATAACAGCCATTTGGGGATCAGGAGGGTAAAAGAAGAGAAAAGCAGAGAAAAGAAGAGCTACAAGTGGGGGTTGGTGGGGGAGTGAGTAAGCAGTCTGGTTTGCCCTAGGCCCTGTTGCCATGGTAACTTTGCTGTAAACTTTCTTCTGACATAAAAAAGAAAGGAGCAAAGAGCCAAGGTGTTTTGATTTCTTATTTATTTAACACATGCTTATATAATGATGAGTTCTCAATAAATAAATTCCTCTACTATGAAGCATCAACTCTGGGCCAAAGAATGTCTCTTCCAAGTGTTTTCCTGGATCACCTGCTTTAACCCCCATCAGGGGCCTGTGAGGTAGGGTTCATGGTCATTGTCATTTCACTAAGGAGCAAACCTGACCTGGAGCTGCTCACAGGAATCTTTTCAGAGGGGGGGGCGGTGGGGGCAGGAAGGGTAGAAATAGCATAGAAACCGGGCAGCTGGACCGCAGAGCCTGATTTGCATAGAGTGGGAGGGACAGAGGATGCAAAGCAAATGTGTGTTTCGGAACAGCTATGATATTCACATGTCCCAGCCAGCGGGGGAAACGCTTTCTCCGGGAACTGGAACTCACGACTGGTCTCGGGACTGATCCTACTGATCCTACACCTATAGGAGGCACGCACAAAACCCAGCTTAGTTGCGGTGCTATTTCTGATACCGGAATGGGCTCAAGAATGAAGCCTGGTCTGCGGGAGCTGGGCCTGTGTACCCTGAGGCCTGTGTACCTAGGCTGAAGGCTGAGTGACCCGGCAATTCCCAACAAGGACCACACTGTATGAGGCCAGGACCCCCGGACTTAGGTCTCCTATCCTGACCTCCACCTGTCCTCTGGGGAGAGGGATTACAACCCGCTGAAGCCTGTCCTCTCCTGAAGTCCGCCCCGCGCCCCCACCATCCTTTGAATGAGGTCGGGTCACCCTGACGGATGTCTCGTTGTCTCCCGTGAATTTGGCTTTTGTGGGTTCATCAATGAAGGTGGCACTGCCCAGCCCCACGTCCTCCTTTTCTCAGGCCCTTTAAGAGCGGCTCCTTGGACCCCAGCGACACAGACCCCCAGCTCCAGCCAGCCGCGTTACCACGGAGACCAGGCCCGGCTGGGGGAGGGGCGAGCCCGGGCGCGCAGGCGTAGGACCCAGCAGCCCGGTAGCAGCGCAACTGCTCTGACTGGAGCGGAGTGTGAGCGCACAGACTCGGCCAGAGCCCGGCTCCCCTCCCCCTGCCGCGCCAGGTGACCACGGTGGCGCCCTCCCCTGCTGGATGAGGCCGCGTCACTGAGGCCATTCTCAGGGACAAAGGTCGGAGCAGCCAGGCTGGCGACATCCCTGAAAGTGACTCCTAAACCCCTCTGCGGATTTTCCAACGGCCCCAGAGAGGGGGCATCAGGCCAAGCTGCTGCGTCAGCTGGTTAGAGGCGACAAGAGCCTGATCCAGAGGCCCCAGAGACTTGCCACGTTCTCCTGAACCTGAACTCCAAGGCTGCGGCACTGTTCCAAGGCGGGGATTTGCACAGCGAACCGCAGTCCAACGTCCGCCCCAGGCTTGCTGCCACGCGGCCAACGGCACCAGCCAGCAGGCGGCACACCATGGCCGTGAGCCTTTTGCGGGACTGGTGCCGGGGGACCTGGATGTGGACACGCACCGGCGCACTGCTGGTCACCGGCATCCCGGAGGGCCTGGAGCGAGCCGCCATCGAGGCTGTCCTGCAGCCGGCCCTCTTGCCCCTTGGCACATTCAGGCTATGGAACACCAGGGCCTCGAGGGACCACAAGGCCAAGGCCGCCCTGGTGGAGTTTGTGCAGGACATAAATCACGCGTCCGTCCCCAGGGAGATCCCGGGTAAGGACGGAGTCTGGAGGGTTGTGTGTCAGGACCCCGCGGAGGACCCAGGAGTCCTGAGGCACATGAGACGCCTGGTGCTGGATGACAGGCCCTGGAAGGCCACAGGGCCCTGGGCCCCCGAGAACACGCTCCCCTCTCCGGCTAAGGAGACACAGGCCCAGGGCTCAGAGCCAACCGCCAAGAGGGCTGGCCCACCTCCTAGGAGGGGACGCAGGGCTCGAAGAAACAGAGCTAGAGGCAACAGGGGCCAGAGCACCGAGGGACGGGAGCAGCCGTCCACATCTGCCAGGCGGGAGTCTGACGCCTCCTCAGGGGGCAGCCTGGGCATCGTGCTGGAGGAGCTGGACCAGGACGACCTGAGCGCGGACGAGGCGCAGAGCCGCAGCTGTCTGCCACGCTGCACCAGGCCGCCAGGGAGCTCAGCACGAAGGAGTGGGCCCTGCAGGGCCGCGCCCACGCACGAGAGGGGACCCACGAGTTCTTGGCCCTGGTGACGGTGACGGACGAGGCCAAGCAGGAGCCGACGGAGAAAGAGGCCTTGGAGCCCCAGGCCCGTCAGCCTGGACGGCAGAGGCTGGCAGCGGCGAAGCCCGGAGCCGCGGTCCCCGACTTAGTGCCCTGCTTGCTGTGCGAGACGCGGGCGACGAGGAGCCCGTCGACGGCGATGCTCCCGAAGGCGAGTCGCAGCCGAACGGGGAGCCGGGAGACGAAGAGCTGGACCACCCCGAGTTTGTGGCCATTGTGGCCTCTACGGACCCGTCGGACCCCTCGGCCCGCCAGGAGCTGTTGAAGATCGCTTCCGTGATCGCGTCCCTGGGCTGGAGACCCCGCACAGACCCAACCGATACCCTGGGCGAGGTCCTGTCCGTCCTGTGCCAGGACACTGGGGGAGCCCGCGTGCAGGTGCAGGAGGCCGGCCGCCGGGTGGACGGCCTGGTGCTGCGGAAGGCCACGGGCGGCGGGAGCCTGCGGGAGTGCGTGTGCGCCCTGGCCGCGCCCGACCCCCCGTCGCGGGGCAGGAGGGGGCCGCGGGGCCTCCTGGCGGGCTGGGGCGACGGCGAGGGGGGCCTCCTGGAGCTCGTGGCGCTGCTGGCCGCGCGGGACACGGCGGGGGTGACGCCGGAGGCCGGGGACAGCGGCCGGGAGGGCGGGCGGGGCGGGCGCGCCGGAGGCCAGCTGGGCGAGGTGCTGGCGCTGCTGGCTGCCGGGGAGGGCGCGGCGACGGAGGCGGCGGAGAGCGTGGAGTCGGGACCCGAGCGCCGGGCGTCCGGGAAGGCACGGACCAAGCGGGCGCGCACGGCCTCCGGGACCCTGGGCGAGAAGGCGGCGGCCCCGGGCCCGTCGCGCTCCCGCAGACGCCGAGGGGCAGGCGGAGGCCGCGGCGGGCGGGCGGTCACTCCCGAGACGCGCGTGGGGGACCGGGCGGCGGCGCAAGGGAAAAAGAAGGGGCGCGCGGGCGCGGAGGCCCAGGTGCATGCCGGCGAGGCCAGGGCTCAGCCGCCCCCTGGCTCCGAGTCAGCCCGCGGGAAGAAGGCTCGTCGCGGCGGGAGGCAGTCCCCCAAGTGCCGCTAGGGGAGCCCGGAGTGGCGCCGCCGCACCCGGGGCGCTGCCCCCGCCCCCAGCGGCAGAGGCGGCCTCCCGGCTTCACCGTGCCTCCCCCGGTTCCGCCGCGCCGCGGGCCGCCCGCCTCCCCGGCCCCTCTCTGTCCCACCATCGCGGGTGGCGGGAGCGGTCCCCAGGGAAGGAGAGACACGCGTGCACCCCAGAGGCAGCAGCCCCAGGGGATGGGACGGCGTCTGGGGCCTACCCGGGGTCCTGGGCTTCGGGCGGCGCCGGGTTAGCACGGGGCTGAGCGTGGCCTTGGGGCGGTGGGGAGGCTCGCTGTGCCAGAAAATTCTTTCAGGTTCTCTGCGAGGCGCCCATCCTTCCAGACACCTGCTTCTGGCCAGCGTCTGTGGGCCCCTGCCCCCAGCCTCAGTCTCATGGGGCCTGGGGCCTGGGATGGAGTCTGGGCCACCCAGCTGGGCGGTGGGTGTCTGAGTGGAGTGGACGCCTGAAGGTTGATCCTCCGTGCTTGGGGGAGGAGATGATTCCAGAAAGAGGGGCAGCCGAAGGGCAGAGGGGGCAGCTCCTGGGGGAGGAGGAGTTCCTCTAGGAGAAGAGGGAGGACAGGTGGGGAAGGGTGGGGTAGGGGAGGAAGAGGAGGAGGAAGAAGAAAAGTGGAAAAGCACCAGCCCTGCCCCCCTCAGGTGCAGCTGAGACAAGTGACCCAGCTCCTCAAGGCCAAGGCCAGGCAGCTGCTACTGTCCACAGGCTGAATCTGTCATTCGGACTGACCAGTGATTTCCAGGAATCTGGATGATCTGCCATCATTTGCAATCCCATAAACTCCGGATATCTGGCTTCCCTCAATGGCTATGCAGGGCAGCTCACCTCCCTCAGGCCTGTGGTCGCCTCTCCACCCCCACCCACGCCTGTTGTCCCAGCAGCTGTGCCGCCGCCTCTCCCGTGAGCTGACCATGCCCTCAGTAATGGCCTTGCAGGGGGCATAAGAGGAGGCAGGTCCTGGGTTCACCCTCTGAGTGACTCAAACATCAGAGGGGACCCTGAGGGCAGGGGCGGGTCCAGCCAGTGTAGGAGCAGTCCTGGGAATGGGAATGGCTGGAGAGGAAGGAAGTGTCCCCAGGAGGGAGCTGCAGCCTAGCCCTCAAGTCCCCCCAGGAGCGTGACTCAGCGCTGTGGGGTTCAGCACCTGCTATCCCAAGTGTGGCTGCTTCCGTGGGGTGTCCCTGTCCCATGATGAAGTGGACATCAGCCCTTACTGCCCACCTCAGCGTGTCCCTTCTGGGAGTGCTCTGTACTGGGTGCTGCTCCTAATCCTCTCGCCCTGGGGCTATGTGTGTGTCTGTGCCAGAGTCCCTGTCCCTAGGGAGTGACAGGCCCATTGTGCCGGGAGGGCCCTCCCTACAGGTCTCCAGGAAGGTGCAGGGGCCTAGGGGTGCCCTCACAGCCCGACTGGACTGTGCAAGCCCCCCCTAGGGACACCCAGGTGCAGAAGCAGACTCAGGACATTCCTCAACCATTCTAGAAGCTTCCTCCCTCAGAACTCCAGGGACCTTCGTGAGAGAGTTCCTGAGATCACCAGGAAGCAGGCCAGGGTGGGCCTGGGGCTGGGTCCGGGGAACAAGCCTCCTCCTCCTGGGGGGCGGTGGATGGCCCTGGGCTGAGCAGCCTCTGTGGACGCCAGGGATGGGGAGAGCCCCATAGCAGGTGTAAGCATCTCTCCTGGTGCACTTGTCGCCTGGGACCCTTCAATAAAGTGAGTTGAACATTTGAACATGCTGGTCTGATGTCTCTGTGCTCTGGCCCGGGGTGGGGGTGGGGGTGTGGGTGGGGGGCAGGGGAATTTCTGAGGTTAGAGGACAGGTACCCCACCTCCCATAACTGAAGTTCAGCTGGAACACCTGGGCTCCTCCTGTCCCTGATTTATACCCAGAGTCCTTTGCTTCTTCAGCGGCTGCCCCTGCCCCCGCCCGGACCTAACCACAGCCATATAAATCAGGCCTGGCTTCAGCTTCTACCTGCCCCCACCCCTGGCCTCCTTCTCTCACCCACCGCAGCTGTCTGGTACTTGGCTGTATCTTGTCAGGTCTCAATACTCCACCATCTTCAGAATGCCCATTCATGGTCCATCCAACTCATTTCTGGGGTCCAGCCATCACCCCTAAAACCATTCCCATCCCACTCCTTCTGCATCACCTCTGGTCCCAGTCTCTGCTCTGGTCTCTAGTGCCCAGGTTAGTCTCTGCCCAACTATATTTCACCCTGGTGACCATGTGGACCCTTCATCCTGCTCTATTGCCAAGAACCGCTCCCACGTGTCACCCTGAGATCTGACCCCTGAGCCCCTGCGCCAAAGGTCTGTCATAGACCCAGACTAAGGGGGTTCTGCCTCCATCCCCACTAGGATCCCGCCTCCTGCCCTGTGGTCCACTCTTTGATTACCTCACTCTCCCTAAACCTTTCACAGGATTCCTTTGTCCCCGCAGGTTATTATTTTTTAAAGATTTTATTATTATTTATTTGACACAGAGAGAGAGATAACAAGTAGGCAGAGAGGCAGGCAGAGGCAGAGAGAGAAGGGGAAGCAGGCTCCCTGCCAAGCAGAGAACCCATTGCGGGGCTCCATCCCAGGACCCTGAGATCATGACCTGAGCCAAAGGCAGAGGCTTAACCCACTGAGCCACCCAGGCACCCCTGTCCCCCACAGGTTAAACTGAAGGTCTTATAGCGGTCTAGACCTGCTCTGTCCAATAGGGTAATCTCTGGTCACAAGGGACAACACATTTAAATAAAATTAAATAAGATGGAATATCCACTTGCTTAGCCATACCCGCCATCTTACAAGTATTCCGGAGTCACATAGGTTGGCTGGCTACCATTCCAGTGCAAGTATAGGACATGTCCACCTTCACAGAAAGTTCTCTGGTACAAACACTGCTGTGGTTCCTCTGTTCCCGTTTTCTCTGCCTCACTGCCCAACACTCTCCCATGCCTTCAGATGCCCAGATTTTCTTGCCTTTCAGGGAACACTGGGAGCCCATTCCTGCCTCAGGGCCTTTGCACTTGCTGTTCCTCCTGGCTTGGAGTGCTTCCCCCAGGATATCTGCATAGCTCCACCCTTCACTTCATCCCAGTCTTTGTTCAACTGTCCCACTCCCCGGGGAGGGCTTCCCTGACCACCCTATGTAAATATGACCCTTCCCTCACACCCCTACTTTTTCAAGCTCCGTTGGATTGTCACCTGCCACTCTAATTTGTTTGCAGATGACCCGCTGATGACAAGGGTATTGCAGGTCCAAGGGCAGAAGGGAGGGTCAGGTTGCCCCAGGATGAGGAGTGCGCAAGCTGCTACCGGCGCCAGGAAGTGCTGTCGCCCAGAGCCCGGGCCACTGCGCCCCAGAACTTCCACCAAGCAGCGGCAGTCCCCGAGCAGGGACCAGGGAACCCCCAGCCCATGTTCCTGCTGCTGACACCACAGGCCGAGCAGCTTCGGGAGAGCGCCCCCTGCCTCCCGCTGTCCCACTGGACCGCCACAGCGCAGCAAGGGTCCGAGGGTCGGGTCCAGAGCCGGGGGTGGCCGACCGTGGGGCGAGGAACAGCGGAAGCTCTCGGGGCAGGGCCGGCCCCGGGACCCGGGCTGGGGCCGCCCTGTCCCCCGCCGCGTCCCCCGCGCCAGCACGGTGTCCGCGCACGGTGGCGGCCCAGACTCTAGCTGCCCCACGACCGACCGACTGAATGAACTACGCGCGTCGGGAGAACCGCGGCCCAGATGCTGCTGGTGGGGAAGGTGCTGGAAGGCTACGTCTGCCGGGAGCGGGGAAGGCCCCGCCGAGCCCCGCGCAGGCCCCCGGGCCGCAGGCTGGTCCCCCGGAGCCCCGTGGGCGCCGCAGTCCCAAGGATACCAAGCGGCGGCAGGAGGCAGCGCCCAGGCAGAGGCCGGACGGACTGGGCGGGCCGCGGGGACACGGAGCCAGTCCCGGTGCTCGGCGCTGGCGTGGCGGCCCAAGGGACACCCACCCACGCGGACCCTCGCGGGGCGCCGTCGGGCGGAGGCACTGAGGAGACGATCCTGGGGCAGGGCGCGGTGGCACGACTCGGGGAGGCTGCAGGGCGAGCCGTCGGCGGGACAGGTTTGCCAGCCTCGCCCATTTCGGGGGGGCTCGACGACGCCCTCACTAAGTGACCTTTGAGCGGAGACCCCAAGAGGGGAGGGCCGGGGCAGCCGGATGACTGCACTGTGGTCACGGAATGGATCGGGCCTGAGATCCTAGGAGACATTCATGAGTGATCAGGGACCCTTCCAGTGCCACCTCCCATGCTCTTTGTGTCCCTGTGGGGTCTTTGGGTGACGAGATTGCGTTTGGGTTGTGAGTGTCTTTATTTGATTCAGTGCATCGAATAGGGTTGGGGGAATATGAGGAAGGCCGGTTTTCACACCCATTTCCCAGATGAGGAAAGTGAGGCTCAGGGAGGCGGGGAAGGGACCTCGAACTTGGCTTTGTCCTCCTGCGGGGCTCCCTCGCATAAGCGCTTAACCGTCCCAGAGCCTGTGGCCTCGGTGCCCCCCAACTCCATCCCCTTCCCAAGCTCGCCCCGCAATCCCAGGCCCAATCTGTCCCATCCCGTACCCTTGGCCCGCTCGAGTCCCGGGACTCCTGCGAATGGGGTTGGGTCTCAAAACTTCTAGGGAGAAGATCGAAGGCTCCAGGGCCGGCTGACGCCGCTGGCTCCCCACCCCACCACTCGGAAGAGGGGAGAAAGCCCGTACCAACTGCGGCCCCCGCGGTCCCCACCAGGGGGCGCTCCAGGACCGCTCGTGAAAGGCGCGCCGGAGAGGCTCCAGCCCTGGGCGCAGAATGCTGCGGGCCCAAAGCTCCACCTCTGAATGTCAGGCTGTGGAAAACGGACATTTCTGTAGGGCAGCGGTCTTTCGTGTGGGGTCCTGGAATCAGCTTGATAGAAATGCATGTTCTCGAGCCCACCCCACACCTAGGGAGTCACTGGGCGTTGGGAGCCAGCAGTCTGCGTTTTAGAAGGCCTTGCAATGGGTTCTTCTGCACGACCACCTTGAGAGAGGTCTGCTGCGGGGTCTGAGTATCTCCTGGAGCCCTGGGGTAGCGCTTGTGAGTCCCGGGGTGGGGGGGCTCGTCGGAATCACCCTGCAAGCCTCCAGGCTCTGGGAGCCCCAGCCACCCCTCCAGCACTTGCATGAGAATCTCTGAGCCTGCGGGCTGGGCAAGGGTGTTGGAAAGCTCCTGGGTCGTTCCACACACCAGCCAGGATTGGCAACCCCTGTCCCGGGGGCCCCTCGTTAGGGCTGAGATGTCCCGTGAAGTTCTGGCTGCCTCTGACATACAATGAATGGGAGTAGGACGAGGAGAGATGAGGTCTGTGTGGGTTGATTTACCTCCAACACATTACGTCTTCTTCCATCCTCTCCGCGGTCCTGGGAGGAAAGCTCTGTAATGATCCCCCTTTAAGATGAGTAAGTAGAGGCACAAAGAGGCACAAGGTAACCAGCCCAAGGTCACACAGCTTGGAGGGGGCAGTGCTAGGCGTGAGCCAGGCTCCAAATCCCTCCTTGCCTGCCCCCTAGTGGTTTCCTCCTGCCAAGTGTGCTAAGGTGTCAAGGCACACCAGCATGAGGGGCCCAGAAAGTCCCTGGTATTGCAGAGTGGCACCTTTATGGCTGTGTTCCGTTATTTTTCTCTTTGAGGACATTTAAAGGTGTCCACATTTAGGGTGTCGTCCAGTTTTCTGGTGCTCCCCGCCCCCCCACACACACCCCATGAAAATCCTGGCATGTTTGAAACTGCAAGCCTGGAGGCATCCATGGGCTGCCTTTGGGGATGATGCCCTTTGGAGGCTGCATGAAATCTGGATGCTCACGCCTGGGCCGCTGGGATGGATTTGTCTCTAATCTCGGGAGTCTTCTCCTGGTGTCTCTCACTATCTCCGCTCCCACCTTCTTTCCCCTACTAGGATCCCAAACAGACTAGGCCCTCTTGGGCATGTGGCTGATATTCTCCCAGATGGGCAGCAGTCACGGAGTACCCCCACTTCTACCCCAGGCTTGGCATCCAGATCATTCACTGGACATTCCAGACACGGCCCCATCCGGCCTGGTTATTCCCTGGACCCCGGCAAGTCCATTCCTTCAGGTGGGGTCCACAACCTGTCTTTCCTCCAACCCCACTGGGACTTGTCCTTGCTGGGCTAGGGACTGTGAACCATACAAGTTGAAAGGAACTTTTAGCATCCTATGGAAGGAGCACCAGCAGCTACTACTTCCAGACCAGGAGCAGGTGAGGGCAGGTGATTCTTTAGTTCTAGAGGCCAAAAATAAGAAAAAAAAAACCCAGGCCAGGACTGCAGCTGAAGCCAAGACAGTTGTGGCCTCCAGGCTTCCCTCCTCCGTGACTTCCTTCCCTCCCTCCCTCCGTGAAGATGGGATAAGCCATGTGCCGCTTTTTGTGGGTGGGGCTGGGATTTGGGAGACACAAGACAATAAAGAGAGGTCCCCCAGTGCCCACGGGGACTTAGCCACCCAATCTGTCCCCCATCACAAGTGCTAGCCATGGCTCACTACATATCACACCGCGATCTGGCTTTTTGGCCCGTCTCTATTGCAAAGAGTTTTCAATGTGCCCAGGGACCGATCTGCCCCAAGAGATGTTCTGGGGGCTTGATCGAAACAGAATCTGGGGCCACACAGGCAGCTGGAGCAAATCCACAGCTCTTGCATGAAGGGCCCCAGAATCTGAATTTTGGCCACGTTTCCCAGATGATTCTTCTGTCCCTTGTAACCAAGGTTGGGGAAAGTATGTAAGGTCCGGGCCCTGGGCCAGGAGCCAGGGGTATGGGGATGACAAGCAAAGTGACAGAAACACAGGGCACCATCCTGGAGGGCGGGAGCATAGGGGACACAAGGGAGTGAGGACACAACCCCGGAGCATTCTTCAGTTGCCCAATCCAAAGCCAGGAAATCCCGTGGTAAACATTTTTATTTGCATGTGGGCTTGCGCCCTTTTTTTAAGTTCAAGGATGCTGACAATGTTAAGGGGACAGTAGAAAAGGAGAGAAAAGGAGAGAGGGGGAAGGAGTATTTCTGCTGCTTCCCCTGCTCCAAGCCGAGCACCTAGAATTGCATTGCAGAAGTTAAGATCATGAGCTATGCGACCCCTTTGTATGGTTGTCTTTCTTTACGTTCCTTGGGTGACTAGAAGGAATCTGTTTTGTTTTTTTTTTTAAATCAATACATGAAAGATAAACTTCTAATAAGACAGAGGGGTGCTGGGTGGAGATGGGAGGCCCACTGCCCGGCCCTTGTCCACCTCCATTTTCAAGTATGGCGGCAGGAAGCCATGAGATCCAGGGCACCCCTATCTTCACCTCACAACTGGTCTTCCCGTTCTCCCTGTTCTGCTTCTGCTCTGGCCTCTGCCCTCAACACCCTAAGGCTCCTAGCCTCACCTGCCCTGGGAACTCTCTTGGGCAGGGTTGGCAACCGGGGAGTGTGCCAGAAGGCTCTCCGGCGCTTGCGAAACCATGAAAAACGGCCAGGAGTCTGGAACCTCACTGTCTTGACCTGTTTCCGGACCTTAGCTCCCTGAGTTGTCCCTATGGCCCCCCGAGCAGCTGGGGCTTCAGCCCTTTGGTTCTGTACAGCTTCTGCCCTCTGGTCAGCTGTGGCTTCTGCCCGATCAGATGCAGCCTCGGCCCCCTGGACAGCTGGGGCCTCTGCCCTTTGATTATCTGCAGCCCCTTCCCTCTGATTATTTGCCCCCTCTGCCCTCTGGACAGCTATGGCTTCTGCCCCTGGATTATCCTCAACCTCTGCCCTCTGATTTTCTACAGCCTGTATCCTCTGATTATCTGCCGCCTCAGCCCCCTGCACATCTGCAGCCCCTGCTCTCCGATCATCTGCAGCCTCAGCTCTCTGATTATCTGCAGCTTCTGCCCTCTGATCATCTGCTGCCTCAACTCTTTGATCATCTGCAGCCTCGGCCCTCTGATCTGTGGATGCCGCTTCTTCCCTCCTGCAACGGCGAAAAGAGGCCCATTTGATTTTGGGCCTCCATTGTCTTGGGGGCATCTCGGGCTCCCACCCATCTCCTGTGTTGCCCACATTGTCCCCCAGGCTGCCTCTGCCTGACCCCGAGGCCCCAACCCTCTCCGGCCTGGTAGATGCCTGCTGGGCTTCACCCCCCTCAGGGCTGGACCTGGGCGCCCAACCCTTCACCCTCCGCTTCAGCTTCCCCCAGGACACCTGGCTGACATACTCTCGCCACCTGTCCGCCTTGGACAGCTGCGGCCTGGGGTTGTCCTCGAACATGGGCACAGGCAGGTTCACGCGGCGGCGGGCAGGTGGCGCGCTGGGCTTCTTCTCCCCTCGCTGCAGGAAGGCCTCCACCAGCTCCTGGTCATCCTCGCTCTCCAGGTCGCTCCCCAGAAATTTGCTGCCCAGGTAACTGACTGGCATTTTGCGCACTTTCCTGCTGCGCCCCGCGCCTTTGTGACCCTTGTCCCCCTTGTCTCTCTTGTCTCTGGAGGTCTCAAAGTCACTGAACTCGCTGTCGCTGGCATTGCTGCTGTCATAGGTGCCCACCACCAGCCGTGGGGGCGGGGTCGCCATCTGCTGGACTCTCCTCCTCACTCTGGGCTCCTTGGGCTTTTTGGGGGGCTGGGGTGGGTGTGGGGTGCTCTTCTCAATGATGCGGGCCACGTCCTCCAGTGTGCGGCCTTCTTCCTCCAGAAACTGGATCAGCCGTTCGCGAAATTCCGCCTCCTTGGTGGCGGGCTTGGAGATGACCCTCCATACGCCTCCCGCCAGCCTGACCTCTCGGGGGATGAGCAGATAGTCCACGTCCTCCCCGATCTGCAACATCCCCACCGTGGAGTCCTCCTCCTTGCGGAACACCTTGCCAATCTTCTTAAAGGTCCCCACGGGCTTCAGGGCTTCCACGAGGACGTCCAAATCCACGTCTTTGCAGACATCAGGCACGCTCCAGAGGATCAGAGAGTCGGGGGAG